>NC_060126.1:6937764-8204760 GCF_021461395.2 Schistocerca americana
ATCCCTTGGACCTACTTATTGACAATTAAACACAGAAATTGTATCCGAAATTAATACAAAAGGCACAATGCCGACTGAAGTACAAGAGGACTGAAACTCTCGTTTTCTATTATTTGAACCTCTCCTGTGAGTCCAGTTGTAGATTCCGATGCTTCACTTCAGGTTTACTGTATAACTTGCACCTTATTATTGACAATGAAACAAAGAAATTGCATCCGAATTTAATACAAAAAGCACAATGCGGACTTAAGTACAAGAGGACTGACACTCTCACTGTCTATGATTTGAACCTCTCCTGTGAGTCCAGTTTTAGATTCCGATGCTTCACTTCAGGTTTTCTGTATCCCTTGGACCATCTTATTGACGACAAAACATAGAAATCGCATCCGAATTTAATCCAAAAGGCACAATGCCGACTTAAGTAAAAGAGGACTGACACTCTCATTCTCTGTGATTTGAACCTCTCCTGTGAGTCCAGTTTTAGATTCCGATGCTACACTACAGATTTTCTGTATACCTTGCATTTCCTTATTGACGATGAAACACAGAAATTGCATCGGAATTAAATTGAAAGGCACAATGCCGACTTAAGTACAAGAGGACTGACACTCTAACTTTTTAAGATTTGAACCTCTCCTGTGAGTCCAGTTTTAGATTCCGATGCTTCACTTCAGGTTTACTGTATCCCTTGGACCTTCTTATTGACGGTGAAACACAGAAATAGCGTCCGAATTTAACACAAAAGGCACCATGCCGACTTATGTAAAAGAGGACTGACACTCTCACTTTCTATGATTTGAACCTCTCCTGTGAGTCCAGTTTTAGATTCCGATGCTTCACTTGAGGTTAATTGTATACCATGCACTTTCTTATTGACGATGAAACCCCGAAATTACATCGGAATGTAATACAAAAGGCACATTGCCGTCTTAAGCACAAGAGGACTAACACTCTCACTTTCTATGATTTGAACCTCTCCTGTGAGTCCAGTTTTAGATTCCGATGCTTCACTTCAGGTTTACTGTATACCTTGCACCTTCGTATTGACGATGAAACACAGAAATTGCATCGGAATTAAATTCAAAAGGCACAATGCCGGCTTAATTACAAGGGGACTGACACTCTAACACTCTATGATTTGAACCTCTCCTCTGATTCCAGTTTTAGATTCCGATGCATCACTTCAGGTTTCTGTATACCTTGCACTTTCTTATTGACGATGAAACACAGATATTGCATCGGAATTAAATTCATAAGACACAATGCCGACTTAAGTACAAGAGGACTGGCACTCTAACTATCTATGATATGAACCTCTCCTGTGAGTCCAGTTTTAGATTCCGATGCTTCACTTCAGGTTTACTGTATCCCTTGGACCTTCTTATCGACGATGAAACAGAGAAATTGCATCCGAATTTAATACAAAAGGCACAATGCCCACTTAAGTACAAGAGGACTGACACCCTAACTTTCTATGATTTGAACATCTCCTGACAGTCCAGTTAAGGATTCCGATGCTTCACTGCAGGTTTACTGTATCCCTTGGACCTACTTATTGACAATTAAACACAGAAATTGTATCCGCATTTAATACAAAAGGCACAATACCGACTGAAGTACAAGAGGACTGAAACTCTCGTTTTCTATTATTTGAACCTCTCCTGTGAGTCCAGTTGTAGATTCCGATGCTTCACTTCAGGTTTACTGTGTAACTTGCACCTTCTTATTGACAATGAAACAAAGAAATTGCATCCGAATTTAATACAAAAAGCACAATGCGGACTTAAGTACAAGAGGACTGACACTCTCACTGTCTATGATTTGAACCTCTCCTGTGAGTCCAGTTTTAGATTCCGATGCTTCACTTCAGGTTTTCTGTATCCCTTGGACCTTCTTATTGACGACAAAACATAGAAATCGCATCCGAATTTAATCCAAAAGGCACAATGCCGACTTAAGTAAAAAAGGACTGACACTCTCATTCTCTGTGATTTGAACCTCTCCTGTGAGTCCAGTTTTAGATTCCGATGCTACACTACAGATTTTCTGTATTCCTTGCATTTCCTTATTGACGATGAAACACAGAAATTGCATCGGAATTAAATTGAAAAGGCACAATGCCGACTTAAGTACAAGAGGACTGACACTCTAACTTTTTAAGATTTGAACCTCTCCTGTGAGTCCACTTTTAGATTCCGATGCTTCACTTCAGGTTTACTGTGTACCTTGGACCTTCTTATTGACGATGAAACACAGAAATTGCATCCGAATTTAGTGCAAAAGGCACAATGCCGACTTAAGTACAAGAGGACTGACACTCTCACTTTCTAAGATTTAAACCTCTCCTGTGAGTCCAGTTTTAGATTCCGATGCTTCACTTCAGGTTTACTTTATCCCTCGGACCTTCTTATTGACGATGAAACATTGAAATAGCATCCGAATTTAATACAAAAGGCACAATGCCGACTTAAGTAAAAGACGACTGACACTCTCACTCTCTATGATTTGAACTTCTCCTGTGAGTCCAGTTTTAGAATCCGATGCTTCACTTAAGGTTTACTGTATGCCTTGGACCTTCTTATTGAATATGAAACACAGAGTTTGAATCCGAATTTAAAACAAAAGGCACAATGCCGACTTAAGTACAAGAAGGACTGACACTCAAACTTCCTATGATTTGAACCTCTCCTGTGAGTCCAGTTTTAGATTCCGATGCTTCACTTCAGGTTTACTGTATCCCTTGGACCTTCTTATTGACGATGAAACACAGAAATTGCATCCGAATTTAACACAAAAGGTACAATGCCGACTTAAGTAAAAGACGACTGACACTCTCACTTTCTGAGATTTAAACTTCTCCTGTGAGTCCAGTTTTAGATTCCAATGCTTCACTTCAGGTTTACTGTTTACCTTGCACCTTCTTATTGACGATGAAACACAGAAATTGCATTGGAATTTAATACAAAAGGCACAATGCCTACTTAAGTACAAGAGGGCTGACACTCTAACTTTCTATGATTTGAACATCTCCTGACAGTCCAGTTATAGATTCCGATGCTTCACTGCAGGTTTACTGTATAACTTGCACCTTCTTATTGACAATGAAACAAAGAAATTGCATCCGAATTTAATACAAAAAGCACAATGCGGACTTAAGTACAAGAGGACTGACACTCTCACTGTCTATGATTTGAACCTCTCCTGTGAGTCCAGTTTTAGATTCCGATGCTTCACTTCAGGTTTTCTGTATCCCTTGGACCATTTATTGACGACAAAACACAGAAATAGCATCCGAATTAAATCCAAAAGGCACAATGCCGACTTAAGTAAAAGAGGACTGACACTCTCATTCTCTGTGATTTGAACCTCTCCTGTGAGTCCAGTTTTAGATTCCGATGCTACACTACAGATTTTCTGTATACCTTGCATTTCCTTATTGACGATGAAACACAGAAATTGCATCGGAATTAAATTGAAAAGGCACAATGCCGACTTAAGTACAAGAGGACTCACACTCTAACTTTCTAAGATCTGAACCTCTCCTGTGAGTCCAGTTTTAGATTCCGATGCCTCACTTCAGGTGTACAGTATACCTTGGACCTTCTTATTGACGATGAAACACAGAAATTGCATCCCAATTTAGTACAAAATTCACAATGCCGACTTAAGTACAAGAGGACTGACGCTCTCACTTTCTAAGATTTGAACCTCTCCTTTGAGTCCAGTTTTAGATTCCGATGCTTCACTTCAGGTTTACTTTATCCCTCGGACCTTCTTATTGACGATGAAACATTGAAATAGCATCCGAATTAAATACAAAAGGCACAATGCCGACTTAAGTAAAAGAGGACTGACCCTCTCCCTCTCTATGATTTGAACTTCTCCTGTGAGTCCAGTTTTAGATTCCGATGCTTCACTTAAGGTTTACTGTATGCCTTGGACCTTCTTATTGAATATGAAACACAGAGTTTGCATCCGAATTTAAAACAAAAGCACAATGCCGACTTAAGTACAAGAAGGACTGACACTCTAACTTTCTATGATTTGAACCTCTCCTGTGAGTCCAGTTTTAGATTCCGATGCTTCACTTCAGGTTTACTGTATCCCTTGGACCTTCTTATTGACGATGAAACATAGTAATTGCATTCGAATGTAATACAAAAGGTACAATGCCGACATAAGTAAAAGACGACTGACAGTCTCACTTTCTGTGATTTAAACCTTTCCTGTGATTCCAGTTTTAGATTCCAATGATTCACTTCAGGTTTACTGTATACCTTGGACCTTCTTATTGACGATGAAACACAGAAATTGCATCCGAATTTAATACAAAAGGCACAATGCCGACTTATTTAAAAGAGGACCGACAGTCTCGCTTTGTATGATTTGAAACTCGCCAGTGAGTCCTGTTTTAGATTCCGATGCTTCACGTCAGGTTTACTGTATACCTTGCACCGTCTTATTGACGATGAAACACAAAAATTACATCGGAATTAAATTCAAAAGGCACAATGCCGACTCTAGTACAAGAGGACTGACACTCTAACTCTCTATAATTTGAAACTCTCCTGTGAGTCCAGTTTTAGATTACGATGCTTCACTTCAGGTTCACTGTATGCCTTGGACCTTCTTATTGACGATGAAACACAGAAATAGCATCCGAATTTAGTACAAAAGGCACAATGCCGACTTAAGTACAAGAGGACTGACACTCTCACTTTCTATGATTTGAACCTCTCCTGTGAGTCTAGTTTTAGATACCGATGCTTCACTTCCGGTTTACTGTATCCCTTGGACCTTCTTATTGACGATGAAACATAGAAATTGCATCCGAATTTAATACAAAAGGCACAATGCCGACTTAAGTAAAAGACGACTGACACTCTCACTTTCTGTGATTTGAACCTCTCCTGTGAGTCCAGTTTTACTGTATACCTTGGACCTTCTTATTGACGATGAAACACAGAAATTGCATCGGAATTAAATTCAAAAGGCACAATGCTGACTTAAGTACAATAGGACTGACACTCTAACTTTCTACGATTTGAACCTCTCCTGTGAGTCAAGTTTTAGATTACGATGCTTCACTTCAGGTTCACTGTATACCTTGGACCTTCTTATTGACGATGAAACACAGAAATAGCATCCGAATTTAGTACAAAAGGCACAATGCCGACTTAAGTACAAGAGGACTGACACTCTCACTTTCCATGATTTGAACCTCTCCTGTGAGTCTAGTTTTAGATACCGATGCTTCACTTCCGGTTTACTGTATCCCTTGGATCTTCTTATTGACGATGAAACACAGAAATTGCATCCGAATTTAATACAAAAGGCACAATGCCGACTTAAGTACATGAGGACTGACACTCTCGCTTTCTATGATTTGAACCTCTCCTGTGAGTCCAGTTTTAGATTCCGATGCTTCACTTCAGGTTTACTGTATCCCTTGGACCTTCTTATTGACGACGAAACACAGAAATTGCATCCGAATTTAATACAAAAGGCACAATGCCGACTTAAGTAAAAGAGGACTGACACTCTCATTTTCTATGATTTGAACCTCTCCTGTGAGTCCAGTGTTAGATTCCGATGCTTCACTTCAGGTTTAGTGTATACCTTGTACCTTCTTATTGACGATGAAACACAGAAATTGCATCAGAATTTGATACAAAAGGCACTATAAAGGCACATTTGCTTGCCGAGCGTGAGATTCCTCGGAAACGCGAGATATTAATTAAATAAATAATCAGTGACAAATAAATAAAGCCAATGGCACACAACTGCAGAGCTGTGTCGCTGATAAAACAAAAGCACAATTACGTTACTCGTATGTTTGATTAAGAAGGGGGAGCTCTGGTTGAAGTGGTGCGAGAAGCACGTATTTTAGTTTATTGTCTGGCACACCGCCATATTTCATGTTATAGAAAAGTACTGCGAGTTGCAACCATACTAGGCACTCGATTCTGAAAAGAATTTATATTTATAAAAGTAAGTAGGATTATGAACTGTAGGCTTATACATTGAATATATCTGATTTAACTAACTGTGTAATTTTTTGTTTAGTATACAATCACCTCTGTACGACATTTTGGCATGGCTGGCAAATTATTGTAATATTGAGATTTAGATTATGAGTCTGCACCTACCGCAGCAGTCTTTGGAAACGATTTAATTACGAAGTCCGATTATTTCAGTTTTATTTCACGGTCAACTACGAGTAACATTGCCTTTACGAAAAAGCCATTGTCAAGCGTCTGATACCGAATAATTAAAACCTGACGACTCATATGAGAGACAATCATACAGATAAAATAATTAATATTTTATTTTATTTAATTTATTTTATTAGTTTTATATTGGCGACTGCGTGTCGGACTTGTTATTTTGTCATTTGTTACATTGTTCCTCTTTGTTTCATGTGAAAAATCAACTTTCTGGACCTGGACTTGACTATATGAGAAATAACAAAAATCAGAAGATATTTGCCAATTATAAAATTTTGCGGGAAGACGCAAAGAAGCTTCCAGCAAAATAAGGTAAGACGCAGCATCTTTGCATTAGCAGGCTTGACCAGACGTATAATTCAGTGTATTAGCTTTTCAGTAGATTCTGTAGTGTTTCTTTTCCGCATAACAGTTTCAGTGATAAATTCCATTCTCAGTATTTTTCCTTAAACAATAACGTATGCAACAATACCAATACACGAGTGTACAATATGGCCGACTTCTGTACGATATCATGTAACGTGGCCAGCAGCCATTACCAATAATCTCAAATTCAGTTTATATTTTTAAATTAACTGACAGCCATTGTTGCTACGACCGATTCATGCTCAACTGCACTTTATTTTAAAATCAGTGTCAAATATTTTCTTGAAACATATATCACGTGTGGCATGGTAATAACTAGAAAACAATACGCAAAAATGGAACAGCAAGGACGTACTATTCAGACGCAATCCGACTCGGACGAGAGACAAATGTTAGAAAATGACTTTACGACAGCAACCGGTAGTGACGATTCATCAAACATTGACGCGAGTGTTGACGAAAATTTTGACAATAGGCCTTCCACCACAAAAATTTCAAAGTCTCAATCAGAGCCCATGTTAATGCATGACGTCACGTCTAATGACGCGGCGGGGGCAGAGACCTTGCAAACGGTAAACATTGCCGACATGTTACAAATGCTAATGAAGCAAAACGCCGAAAACATGGCAACCTTACAGACGCAAAATGAACAGTTAAAGACACAAAATGACGGAATAAAATCTGATCTCATAGCACTCAAGACAGGTAATGACACTTTATGTAAGCGTGTGGAACTTATAGACGCCACACTGACCAAACAGATGACTGAACTCAGTGCTAAATTTTCCCAGCTTAATACGAGACAAGAAAAGACTACAACTGACGTAGCACTTTTACAGACACAAGTAAAAAACCTCAATGTCACGTGTGAAGTTCTTACTGAACAAATTCAAACATATCCTTCAGTACATGACAACCTTGAAAAACGAATTACTGACGTACAGAATAAATTTGACAATGTTGAACAACACCTGACTGACATCTTACAATCTGATGCCACAGCTCATTTTCAAAATATTAATAAAGAATTTCATGATTGGGTAGTGAACAAAGACAAACATTTTGATAGATGCTTACATGAAAATTTACCAACAATTGTGCACGACTCCGTAGCGCAATACATTACTAAAAACAAACAGCTGATCAGTGACGCAATACAATCCGTCACTGCACCCATGAGACAATTCACCGATCGACCACAGTCTGAATGTAACGAAAATATCAGTCAAAATGCACAGTTCAGGAACCAATATACATTCGAGTATGACACACACATACCGCACACGACAAACACACAAGAACAAAACACACCACGACTACAACACATACCACGATGTGCAAACACAAACACAAGCTATTATCATGGTAAACCACAGCAACATTATCGTAATTACTCGCCAGCTGGACATAGCAGTAATTACAGTGGGACAAATCCATATCATAATGCAAAGGAAGACGAAAGCTTAATGAAACACAGGCAATTTCAGATTTTTATCCCAGAAAAACGAACCATTCATCCGGTGATTTTTCTCAAATCTTTTAGTAACGCATTTCCACGCACTTGGAGTGACCGGAAAAAGATTTCATATATTGTCGGTTACATCCAAGGCGATGCAGCTGTCTGGGCATACAGTCAAGCTGACGTATGTACCACGTACAGTGAGTTTGAGCGTGCTTTTCTGAACAAATTCTGGTCGCAATCCGTTCAGGAGCGACTCAGAAGACAAATTTTAGAACCTGAAACTTTTAACAGTAAAAATGGTAACTTACGCAGATATTTTGAAAAATACTTGAACATGGGACAATTTTTAGACGAACCAGTCGCAACGCGAGATATACTCCGTGCGTTGAAGGCCAAATTGCCTTTCAACATTAAAGAAAAACTCCTACATATCCCGGATGACGATTCAGATTATTTTTTAACAGCTTTAGATTCGGTTGACATGTTACTTGAAGATCAGCGCTTCGCGCGGCAAAACAGCAGCCACAATGTTTACACTAGTGGTATGCAAAACATGCAGGCTTGCCAACACAATTCTGGCGCGCCCACAGTTGGATACGCGGTACAACAAAAACAGCAAACTCACATGCCGTCTCAGTACGGAAATCAAAATCAACACGCGTATTCCAATACAAACAATAGTTACAACAGTAATAACATTTCATGCGGCAATCCATACAAAAGGCATCGCGGTAATAACTACAACGGTAACAACGGATACAAAGGTAATAACAAAAACACAAACAGAAATAGAGATAATAATAACTACGAGCCAAGACAGCATCAAGGTTGGACTCGTAACGATCAGTACTTTCAGTCAAACTCTGCTTTACCACAGCAGCCACCAGGTCAAAATTGGAGCATACCTTACGACCGACAGGTAAGTTATAATGCGCAACAGCAACAACAACCGCAAAAGTTTGGAGATCATAATAGGCAATATCCGAATGTGAATATAATAGAAATGACACCTGATGCACAACCTCAATCTGTGTCAGTACCTAGTACAAATGCTAATCCAACAAACTAGAAATAGTCACTACTTTGCCCCAGGTCATGGCTGAAGAATCCTTGGGGGGCGGCTTCAATGTTAATCAGTTATTTGACATCACACTTGAACAACGGAATAATGATATGCCGAGTAATTCTAAACAAAAACTACCTGTTTTATTTATAAGATACAACCACAATAACAATATATCAGATGAACTTTTACAAGACAGTACACAATGTCGTTTAAACACAAATGAAATCGTTTTAGCATCCACTACTGGTGTTGTAGGTGGGATTCCAACTACTATTATCCTAGATACAGGTGCAGCTGTGAGCGTTTTATCTTTTAATTTTTATAAAAAGATGTGTGAATTGGAACCTGTGCCTGAGTTTCCTGCCCAAAACTGTAAAATAACTACTGCACTAGGTAATAAGTCATGTAGGGTTACGAAGCAAGTTTTTGTAAACGTTAAAATAGGTAATGGAACCGTACAATGGCCATTCCTGGTTGTACAAAACCTTGTGACAAATTGCATGTTAGGAATAGATATTATGAGCGAGAAGGACTGCATTATAGACTTCTCCAAAGGTAAATGTATTTTAAATGATAAAAGCAGGGTAATTATTATTGATTTGGACAGGAGAACCCTAAAGCATGACAAACACTGTACAGGGTACAAGGTTCAGTTAGTACTTGACAAAGACATTCAAGACATGCAAACACACTCATCTGACGCAGAGCTAATGGACTTGAAAACATTGCTTGATCATAAGATAAGTGAAGCTACAGCTCTCAGTGTACATGAACATATAAAACTACAGGAAGTGTTATCCAAATATTTACAAGTTTTTACCAAATGATTAGGTGTTATCAACACGTATGTGTACAAGATTGAAGTTATGCCTCACAAGATCTTCTACCATAAGACATATAACGTACCGTTATCTCAACGACCTGCTGTGTGGCAAGAATTAAAACAAATGTTAGACTGGAAGGTCATTGAACCATCCATCTCACCTTACTGTAGTCCTCTACTTGTTGTCAAAAAATCAAATGGAAGCATTAGGTTAGTGTTAGACGCACGAGCTATTAATGAAATAATTTTACCGGTTCACACAAAACCTGAAAATTTAGAAGAGCAATTACAGAAATTTCTAGATGCAAAATATTTTTCCACAATAGATCTCGCTAATTCGTTTTGGCAGGTGGGTATCACTCCTCATTCTCGGAAATATACTGCATTTATGTTCGGGGGGCGAACCTATCAGTTTTGTGTTCTACCCTTCGAACTGAATGTCAGCTCTGGGGTATTCATTACAGCCCTGGATACTGTGCTTGGCGACGATTTAGTTGAGACAGTCACACACTATGTAGATGATATACTGATAGCTACACAATCTTGGAATGAACACGTTGATACACTTCCAGGAATTTTAGAAAAATTTGCACAAGCTGGAGTCACAGCCAATCTTAGAAAATCAAAGTTTGGTTGCAGTGAGATAAAGTACTGAGGACATATCATTAATTCACAGGGCATACGTCCGGATCCCAGCAAATTAGATGCTATCAGAAACTTTCCTAGCCCTCGAACTAAAAAGCAGTTAAAATCATTCCTTGGGCTATGTTCATTTGTCAGACGTTTTTTGCCACAACCACTTTTGAACAGTAAACATCTGCTAAATCTACTCAGAAAGAATCAAGTTTGTATCTGGTCGGAACAGTGCCAGAATGACTTTAATACAATTAAACATGCTTTAGTGAATGCTAACATATTGAGCCATCCAGATTTCAATTTAGATTTTTGTATGACTTGTGACGCTTCACGTACTGGCTTGGGCTGTTGCTTATTTCAAGTTGTAAAGAATAAAGACGAGGAACAGATAAGAATTATTGGGTTTGCGAGTCGCACTCTAACTGAATGTGAGCGTACATACTCCACTACTGAGTTAGAAACACTTTCCATAGTATGGGCATTCAAGAAATTCAATTATTATTTATTTGGAAAACATACAGTAATTTACACCGATCACCAGGCCCTGACATTTTTGTTAACTTGTAAACTTGTACATCCTAGACTATCACGATGGGCAGTTACACTTCAGAACTACTCTTTTGAAATTAAGTACATAAGAGGTAAGGACAACACCATTGCAGACACTTTGTCTAGACTTCCACAAGGTATGAATGATACCAACAGTGACTTAGAAAATATAAATGACTACAGGATTCTCTTAATGCAAGACAAGCAGTATCACCAATATTATATTGATATGTGCAGAAACATGGCTGAATTACAAAAATCTGATCCTCACTGGTATAAAATAATAACATTACTGGTAGAAAAACACAATCATCCTTTGACTAAGTATTACAAGTTACACAATGATGTGCTATTTTACCGCCGACATCCAAATGCTACTAACTGGTGTGTATGCATTCCCAAAGAGTCTGAACGTAATTTAATTTGGCACACATACTTAGTATGGGGTCATTATGGGACAAAAAAGTGTTTAGCGAAGCTCAGTACATACTGTTATTTTAGCAATATGAGAAGAAAAATTTACAGGGAACTGAAAACATGTGTCATATGTCAAAAATCAAAACCTCAGAATTTATCCACAAAAACAGATTTACATTCTATTTTACCTAGTAAACCCCTGGAAATTCTGTGTACTGTTATCAGTGGACCGCATCCAGCAAGCTCTGGAGGCGTCAAATATATCTTAGCTTTTTACGATATATTTTCTAATCATGTTAAACTTTATGCTTTAAAATCCGCCACTGCAAGTGCTATAATACGAAGATTCTCAAGTGATTACCTGACGCACGTGGGAAAACCTAAAGCAATTCTATCAGATAATGCAGCATACTACTCTGGGTACAAATGGAGAAATTTCTTGAAGGACAATAACATTAAAAGTATATTTATTTCGAGGTTTAGTCCACAATGTAACGCGACTGAGAGACTTTTCCGAGAATTAAATCGTTTCATGAGGACCTATATTTCATCAAAACATACTAATTGGGTGTCCTACCTAAGTCTTTTCGAAGACGTACACAATAACTTAAATATTTACGATACAAATTACACACCTAACGAGATCATGTTCAATTGCAAACAGAACGATCAGTGGATAGAACCATTACCTATGTTGTCAGACAAGGAAATCACACCTGAACAGAAAATAAAAGAAGTATTGACTACATTGACACATCACGCACAAATACGAAACAAACATCACAGAAACATAGTAAAAAGAAAACAAAAATTCGAGGTAGGAATGCTTGTACTACTTCGTACTCATCATAAATCTGTTGCACTCAAACGACGCAACGCTAAGTGGCGTCTGCTATATGAAGGACCTTATATAATTGTTAACATACCGCACCCTGGTGCGTATCTGTTACAACATCGTAGAACTAACAAAATTATTGGGCTATACGCACACCGAGATCTTAGAGCATTTCATGCTGAATAATGTCAAAGTCATACCCATCAAAATATTGCTAAGCAACTCGAAAAACTCTGTTGCTACAACACAGATAATAAGTAGTATAGAAATTTTCATTTCAGCGTTCCAGAGTCGCAGTTGAAGACAGAAGAACTTTTCATTCAACGCCGCGGCTCCACCGAGAAGACTGAATATTAAAGTAAAATTTATGATTACGTAGCAGTGAATGACATGTTCATTTTTCACGGAAAATTTGTTATTGTAGGTACCACTGACTTGGTATGACACCTGACGAACTGACAGACGTCATCTGTGAAGCGATCTTTTACTTTGAGAAATAGATTAGACGCACATCTCTCAACACGAAAAGCATCTATCAGTAGTCAACGCCACACAGACAGTCTACACACACGCACAAAACGCGAGGAATCGAACATTTTCTCTCTCTTACTATTTTGAATATTTATTGAGTAGTGAAAACGCCTGGTCTTGCCTACTGATGTAATGAATGTTGTGTCTAACCTATCTTAATTTCAGATGACATCACAAAAAAAACATCGATAATATCCCGGCAAAACCGCTAAAGAGGATGTAAATATCTGCAATTCATGTAATCAAATGTGACACAATGTAATAACCTATAGCGATGTAATGATGATGTAAACATGTTTATGTGCAACTGTATTATGTTTATGCTAAGAAAATATGTGACGTGTGTATGTATAATTACTTATTTTCTTTTTAACTGATGTATCATGTAAAAATTTGAACAAAAACGAGTGCCAAAAAGACATTGCATAGTGAACCTCTGTTCACGGACATTAACGAACGTTACTAACTCTGCAACTACGCAGAAACCTATGTGAAGGAAACGGTTAATGCCATTCATTATGCATCGTACCTATGTAAACGCGATGAACGATATCCTTGATTAATAACTACGAACATTTAGGTGAGCTATATTCAGCAAAAAACTGAAAATGTGAAGTGAATAATTCGTGCATCGTCTAGTGACATTACTACAGTACCCAACTTCAAGATGTTAACTGGATTAAATGGACACAAAGTGCCTGTCCAGAAAACAACACGACGGGTGGAAGAATTTTGGTTGGAACTTCAGGGAATGAAATGTTCTCGAAATGTGACGTACACGCTTACCTGGACTGTCCAAGGATCGACGCCAGCTATGTGCCGTCCGAGGTTCTGCAACCAAGCTTCCACGGAATGTAAAAAACGAACTGCACGTGGACCAATTACTCGACGGGTCACGTCTGATCTGTAATAAGCAATGCTTTTACTCACTACGAACTGCATCACAACGACTATAATGGAAATAGGAAATGGACACGCTTATGTATTAATCACGTTGTTATACAACGATGTTACTGTGATCAAAAAAACTTTACCACGACGATACTAACCTGTAAAAAATTATTGTGCAGCAGATGAATATGAACTGTAAAACGACACGATGTGTATAGGTCAACGCACCTGAAAAATACGGACATTTTTCTTTGAAGTATTTCAAAACAATACTATGTAACTAAGAACATTCAACAATCTAAGTTGTATAGTGTTATAACGAATATTGCAAATTTAAAACTAAGTTACCTGTCATAGAATGTAGTCTTCATATGTAATCTTGGTTGAAAATTTTCTTTGTGCAACGACTGAGAAACGCGCGCACACGAACAATATGAACTGCAATACTGTGCCGCGTGATCTAACTGTACGACATAACGGCAGTCACACAGACGCTTCTGCGCATGCGCGCACTCTATCTGAGAACATAAGAACTTTTACGGCGCACCCGCGTCATTCAAAGTTGTATATAATGTGTATAATGTGTATAATGTAGGTCATGTAAATAGTTGTAGATAACTTAGATTTTCTTGTGCCTTTAGGTGAATTGCTCGCCTGCAGGTGTGTCCTTTCGCCTCGCAATTCAGGGGGCAATATAAAGGCACATTTGCATGTCGAGCGTGAGTTTCCTCAGAAACGCGAGATATTAATTAAATAAATAATCAGTGACAAATAAATAAAGCCTATGGCACAAAACTACAGCGCTGTGTCGCTGATAAAACAAAAGCACAATTACGTTACTCGTATGTTTGATTAAGAAGGGGGAGCTCTGGTTGAAGTGGTGCGAGAAGCACGTATTTTAGTTTATTGTCTGGCACACCGCCATATTTCATGTTATAGAAAATTACTGCGAGTTGCAACCATACTAGGCACTCGATTCTGAAAAGAATTCATATTTATAAAAGTAAGTAGGATTATGAACTGTAGGCTTATTCATTGAATATATCTGATTTAACTAACTGTGTAATTTTTTTTTTAGTAGACAATCACCTCTGTACAACGTTTTGGCATGGCTGGCAAATTATTGTAATATTGAGATTTAGATTATGAGTCCGCACCTACCGCAGCAGTCTTTGGAAACGATTTAATTACGAAGTCCGATTATTTCAGTTTTATTTCATGGTCAACTACGAGTAACATTGCCTTTACGAAAAAGCCATTGTCAAGCGTCTGATACCGAATAATTAAAACCTGACGACTCATAGGAGAGACAATCATACAGATAAAATAATTAATATTTTATTTTATTTAATTTATTTTATTAATTTTATAGCACAATGCCGACTTAAGTACAAGCGGAGTAACACTCTCACTTTCTGTGATTTTAACCTCTCCTGCGAGTCCAGTTTTAGATTCCGATGCTTCACTTCAGGTTTACTGTATCCCTTGGACCTTCTTATTGACGATGAAACACAGAAATTGCCTCCGACTTTAATACAAAAGGCAAAATGCCGACTTAAGTACAAGAGGACTGACACTCTCACTTTCTATGAATTGAACCTCTCCTGTGAGCCCAGTTTTAGATTCCGATGCTTCACTTCAGGTTTACTGTATACCTTGCACCGTCTTATTGACGATGAAACACAGGAACTGCATCCGAATTTAATACAGAAGACACAATGGCGACTTAAGTAAAAGAGGACTGACACTCTCTCCTTCTATGATTTGAACCTCTCCTGTGAGTCCAGTTTTAGATTCCGATGATTCACTTCAGGTTTACTGTATACCTTGCACCTTTGTATTGACGATGAAACACAGAAATTGCATTGGAATTTAATACAAAAGACACAATGCCTACTTAAGTACAAGAGGACTGACACTCTAACTTTCTATGATTTAAACATCTCCTGTGAGTCCAGTTTTAGATATCGATGCTTCACTTCAGGTTTACTGTATCCCTTGGACCTTCATATTGACGAAAAAACACAGAAATTGCATTCGAATTAGATCCAAAAGGCACAATGCCGACTTCAGTACATGAGGACAGACACTCTCACTTTCTGTGATTTGAACCTCTCCTGTGAGTCCAGTTTTAGATATCGATGCTTCACTTCAGGTTTACTGTATCCCTTGGACCTTCATATTGACGAAAAAACACAGAAATTGCATTCGAATTAGATCCAAAAGGCACAATGCCGACTTCAGTACATGAGGACAGACACTCTCACTTTCTGTGATTTGAACCTCTCCTGTGTGTCCAGTTTTAGATTCCGATGCTTCACCTCAGGTTTACTGTATATCTTGGACCTTCTTATTGACGATGAAACACAGAAATTGCATCCGAATTTAGTACAAAAGGCACAATGCCGACATAGGTACAAGAGGACTGACACTCTCACTTTCTAAGATTTGAACCTCTCCTGTGAGTCCAGTTTTAGATTCCGCAGCTTCACTTCAGGTTTACTTTATCCCTCGGACCTTCT
The DNA here is from genome assembly GCF_021461395.2 of Schistocerca americana. Lineage (NCBI taxonomy): Eukaryota > Metazoa > Arthropoda > Insecta > Orthoptera > Acrididae > Schistocerca > Schistocerca americana. The sequence goes on from NC_060126.1 coordinate 6,954,090, forward strand.
TATTGACGATGAAACATTGAAATAGCATCCGAATTTAATACAAAAGGCACAATGCCGACTTAAGTAAAAGACGACTGACACTCTCACTCACTATGATTTGAACCTCTCCTGTGAGTCCAGTTTTAGATTCCGATGCTTCACTTAAGGTTTACTGTATGCCTTCGACCTTCTTATTGAAGTTGAAACACAGAGTTTGCATCCGAATTTAATACAAAAGGCACAATGCTGACTTAAGTGCAAGAGGACTGACACTCTAACTTTCTATGATTTGAACCTCTCCTGTGAGTCCAGTTTTAGATTCCGATGCTTCACTTCAGGTTTACTGTATCCCTTGGACCTTCTTATTGACGATGAAACATAGACATTGCATCCGAATGTAATACAAAAGGTACAATGCCGACTTAAGTAAAAGACGACTGACACTCTCACTTTCTGTGATGTAAACCTCTCTTGTGAGTCCAGTTTTAGATTCCAATGCTTCACTTCAGGTTTACTGTATACCTTGGACCATCTTATTGACGATGAAACACAGAAATTGCATCCGAATTTAATACAAAAGGCACATGGCCGACTTATGTAAAAGAGGACTGACAGTCTCACTTTGTATTATTTGAAACACGCCTGTGAGACCTGTTTTTGATTCCGATGCTTCACTTCAGGTTTACTATATACCTTGCACCATCTTATTGACGATGAAACACAGAATTTGCATCCGAATTTAATACAAAAGGCACAATGCCGACTTAAGTACAAGAGGACTGACAGTCTCTTTTTCTATGATTTGAAACTCGCCTGTGAGTCCTGTTTTAGATTCCGATGCTTCACTTCAGGTTTACTGTATATCTTGCACCGTCTTATTGACGATGAAACACAAAAATTTCATCGGAATTAAATTCAAAAGGCACAATGCCGACTTAAGTACAAGAGGGCTGACACTCTAACTTTCTATGATTTGAACCTCTCCTGTGAGTCCAGTTATAGATTCCGATGCTTCACTTCAGTTTTACTGTATCCCTTGAACCTTCATATTGACGATGAATCATAGAAATTGCATCCGAATTTAATACAAAAGGCACAATGCCGACTTAAGTAAAAGACGACTGACACTCTCACTTTCTGTGATTTGAACCTCTCCTGTGAGTCCAATTTTACTGTATACCTTGGACCTTCTTATTGACGATGAAACACAGAAATTGAATCGGAATTAAATTCAAAAGGCACAATGCCGACTTAAGTACAAGAGGACTCACACTCTAACTTTCTACGATTTGAACCTCTCCTGTGAGTCCAGTTTTAGATTCCGATGCTTGACTTCAGGTCAAGTGTATACCTTGGACCTTCTTATTGACGAAGAAACACAGAAATTGCCTCCGACTTTAATACAAAAGGCACAATGCCGAATTAAGTACAAGAGGACTGACACTCTCACTTTCTATGAATATAACCTCTCCTGTGAGCCCAGTTTTAGATTCCGATGCTTCACTTCAGGTTTACTGTATACCTTGCACCTTCGTATTGACGATGAAACACAGAAATTGCTTTGGAATTTCATACAAAAGACACAATGCCTGCTTAAGTACAAGAGGACTGACACTCTAACTTTCTATGATTTGAACATCTCCTGTGAGTCCAGTTTTAGAATCCGATGTTCACTTCAGGTTTACTGTATCCCTTGGACCTTCATATTGACGATGAGACACAGAAATTGCATTCGAATTTGATCCAAAAGGCACAATGCCGACTTCAGTACATAAGGACAGACACTCTCACTTTCTTTGATTTGAACCTCTCCTGTGAGTACAATTTTAGATTCCGATGCTTCACTTCAGGTTTACTGTATCGCTTGGACCTTCTTATTGACGATGAAACACAGAAATTGCATCCGAATTCAATCCAAAAGGCACCATGCCGACTTAAGTAAAAGAGGACTGACACTCTCACTTTCTATGATTTGAACCTCTCCTGTGAGTCCAGTTTTAGATTCCGATGCTTCACTTGAGGTTTACTGTATACCTTGCACCTTCTTATTGACGATGAAACCCCGAAATTGCATCGGAATTTAATACAAAAGGCACAATGCCGACTTAATTACAAGAGGACTAACACTCTCACTTTCTATGATTTGAACCTCTCCTCTGATTCCAGTTTTAGATACCGATGCTTCACTTCAGGTTTACTGTATACCTTGCACCTTCTTATTGACGATGAAACACAGAAATTTCATCGGAATTAAATACATAAGACACAATGCCGACTTAAGTACAAGAGGACTGACACTCTAACTATCTATGATATGAACCTCTCGTGTGAGTCCAGTTTTAGATGTCGATGCTTCACTTCAGGTTTACTGTATCTCTTGGACCTTCTTATTGACGATGAAACAGAGAAATTGCATCCGAACTTAATACAAAAGGCACAATGCCGACATCAGTACAAGAGGACTGACAGTCTCACTTTCTATGATTTGAAACTCGGCTGTGTGTCCTGTTTTAGATTCCGATGCTTCACTTCAGGATTACTGTATACCTTGCACCTTCTTATTGACGATGAAACACAGAAATTGCATTGGAATTTAATACAAAAGGCACAATGCCTACTTAAGTACAAGAAGACTGACACTCTAACTTTCTATGATTCGAACATCTCCTGACAGTCCAGTTATAGATTCCGATGCTTCACTGCAGGTTTACTGTATCCCTTGGACCTACTTATTGACAATGAAACACAGAAATTGTATCCTAATTTAATACAAAGGGCACAATGCCGACTTAAGTAGAAGAGGACTGAAACTCTCGTTTTCTATTATTTGAACCGCTCCTGTGAGTCCAGTTGTAGATTCCGATGTTTCACTTCAGGTTTACTGTATAACTTGCACCTTCTTATTGACAATGAAACAAAGAAATTGCATCCGAATTTAATACAAAAAGCACAATGCGGACTTAAGTACAAGAGGACTGACACTCTACCTGTCTATGATTTGAACCTCTCCTGTGAGTTCAGTTTTAGATTCCGATGCTTCACTTCAGGTTTTCTGCATCCCTTGGACCTTCTTATTGACGACGAAACACAGAAATCGCATCCTAATTTCAGCCAAAAGGCACAATGCCGACTTAAGTAAAAGAGGACTGACACTCTCATTCTCTGTGATTTGAACCTCTCCTGTGAGGCCAGTTTCAGATTCCGATGCTACACTACAGATTTACTGTATACCTTGCATTTCCCTATTGACGATGAAACACAGAAATTGCATCGGAATAAAATTGAAAAGGCACAATGCCGACTTAAGTACAAGAGGACTGACACTCTAACTTTCTAAGATTTGAACCTCTCCTGTGAGTCCAGTTTTAGATTCCGATGCTTCACTTCAGGTTTACTGTATACCTTGGACCTTCTTATTGACGATGAAAGACAGAAATTGCATCTGAATATAGTACAAAAGGCACAATGCCGACTTAAGTACAAGAGGACTGACAGTCTCACTTTCTATGAATTGAAACTCGGCTGTGTGTCCTGTTTTAGATTCCGATGCTTCACTTCAGGTTTACTGTATACCTTGCACCTTCTTATTGACGATGAAACACAGAAATTGCATTGGAATTTAATACAAAAGGCACAATGCCTACTTAAGTACAAGAAGACTGACACTCTAACTTTCTATGATTCGAACTTCTCCTGACAGTCCAGTTATAGATTCCGATGCTTACCTGCAGGTTTACTGTATCCCTTGGACCTACTTATTGACAATGAAACACAGAAATTGTGTCCTAATTTAATACAAAGGGCACAATGCCGACTTAAGTAGAAGAGGACAGAAACTCTCGTTTTCTATTATTTGAACCGCTCCTGTGAGTCCAGTTGTAGATTCCGATGCTTCACTTCAGGTTTACTGTATAACTTGCACCTTCTTATTGACAATGAAACAAAGACATTGCATCCGAATTTAATACAAAAAGCACAATGCGGACTTAAGTACAAGAGGACTGACACTCTACCTGTCTATGATTTGAACCTCTCCTGTGAGTCCAGTTTTCGATTCCGATGCTTCACTTCAGGTTTTCTGCATCCCTTGGACCTTCTTATTGAAGATGAAACACAGAAATTGCATCCGAATTTAATACAAAAGACACAATGCCGACTTCTGTAAAAGAGGACTGACAGTCTCACTTTGTATGATTTGGAACTCGCCTGTGAGTCCTGGTTTCGATTCCGATGCTTCACTTCAGGTTTACTGTATACCTTGCACCATGTTATTGACGATGAAACACAGAAATTGCATCCGAATTTAATACAAAAGGCACAATGCCGACTTAAGTACAAGAGGACTGACAGTCTCACTTTATATGATTTGAAACTTGCCTGTGAGTCCTGTTTTAGATTCCGAAGCTTCACTTCAGGTTTACTGTATACCCTGCGCCGTCTTATTGACGATGAAACACAAAAATTGCATCGGAATTAAATTCAAAAGGCACAATGCCGACTTATGTACAAGAGGACTGACACTCTAACTTTCTATGATTTGAACCTCTCCTGTGAGTCCAGTTTTAGATTCCGATGTTTCACTTCAGTTTTACTGTATACCTTGCACCTTCTTATTGACGATGAAACACAGAAATTGTATCGGAATTAAATTCAAAATGCACAATGCCGACATAAGTACAAGAGGACTGACACACTAACTCTCTATAATTTGAACCTCTCCTGTGAGTCCAGTTTTAGACTACGATGCTTCACTTCAGGTTTACTGTATACCTTGGACCTTCTTATTGACGATGAAAGACAGAAATTGCATCTGAATATAGTACAAAAGGCACAATGCCGACTTAAGTACAAGAGGACTGACACTCTCACTTTCTATGATTTGGACCTCTCCTGTGAATCTAGTTTTAGATTCCGATGCTTCACTTCCGGTTTACTGTATCCCTTGGACCTTCTTATTGACGATGAAACATAGAAATTGCATCCGAATTTAATACAAAAGGCACAATGCCGACTTAAGTAAAAGACGACTTACACTCTGACTTTCTGTGATTTGAACCTCTCCTGTGAGTCCAGATTTACTGTATACCTTGGACCTTCTTATTGACGATGAAACACAGAAATTGCATCGGAATTAAATTCAAAAGGCACAATGCCGACTTAAGTACAAGAGGACTGATACTCTAACTTTCTACGATTTGAACCTCTCCTGTGAGTCCAGTTTTAGATTGCGATGCCTCATTTCAGGTTTACTGTATCCCTTGGACCCTCTTATTGACGATGAAACACAGAAATTGCATCCGAATTTAATACAAAAGGCACCATGCCGACTTAAGTACATGAGGACTGACACTCTCGCTATCTATGATTCGAACCTCTCCTGTGAGTCCAGTTTTAGATTCCGATGCTTCACTTCAGGTTTACTGTATCCCTGGGACCTTCTTATTGACGATGAAACACAGAAATAGCATCCGAATTTAATACAAAAGGCACAATCCCGACTTAAGTAAAAGAGGACTGACACTCTCACTTTCTATGATTTGAACCTCTCCTGTGAGTCCAGTTTTAGATTCTGATGCTTCACTTCAGGTTTAGTGTATACCTTGTACCTTCTTATTGACGATGAAACACAGAAATTGCATCAGAATTTAATACAAAAGGCACAATGCCGACTTAAGTACAAGCAGAGTAACACTCTCACTTTCTATGATTTTAACCTCTCCTGTGAGTCCAGTTTTAGATTCCGATGCTTCACTTCAGGTTTACTGTATCCCTTGGACTTTCTTATTGACGATGAAACACAGAAATTGCATCCGACTTTAATACAAAAGGCACAATGCCGACTTAAGTACAAGAGGACTGACACAATCACTGTCTATGATTTGAACCTCTCCAGTGAGCCCAGTTTTAGATTCTGATGCTTCACTTCAGGTTTACTGTATACCTTGCACCGTCTTATTGACGATGAAACACAGGAATTGCATCCGAAATCAATACAGAAGACACAATGCCGACTTAAGTAAAAGAGGACTGACACTCTCTCTTTCTTTGATTTGAACCTCTCCTGCGAGTCCAGTTTTAGATTCCGATGATTCACTTCAGGTTTACTGTATACCTTGCACCTTCATGTTGTTGTTGTTGTGGTCTTCAGTCCTGAGACTGGTTTGATGCAGCTCTCCATGCTACTCTATCCTGTGCTAGCTTTTTCATCTCCCAGTACCTACTGCAACCTACATCCTTCTGAATCTGCTTAGTGTATTCATTTCTTGGTCTCCCTCTACGATTTTTACCCTCCACGCTGCCCTCCAATACTAAATTGATGATCCCTTGATGCCTCAGAACATGTCCTACCAACCGATCCCTTCTTCTGGTCAAGTTGTGCCAGAAACTTCTCCTCTCCCCAATCCTATTCAATACTTCCTCATTGGTTATGTGATCTACCCATCTAATCTTCAGCATTCTTCTGTAGCACCACATTTCGAAAGCTTCTATTCTCTTCTTGTCCAAAACTATTTATCGTCCATGTTTCACTTCCATACATGGCTACACTCCATACGAATACTTTCAGAAATGACTTCCTGACACTTATATCTATACTGGATGTTAACAAATTTCTATTCTTCAGAAACGCTTTCCTTGCCAATGCCAGTCTACATTTTATATCCTCTCTACTTCGAACATCATCAGTTATTTTGCTCCCCAAATAGCAAAACTCCTTTACTACTTTAAGTGCCTCATTTCCTAATCTAATTCCCTCAGCATCACCCAACTTAATTAGATTACGTTCCATTATCCTTGTTTTGCTTTTGTTGATGTTCATCTTATATCCTCCTTTTAAGACACTGTCCATTCCATTCAACTTTTCTTCCATGTCCTTTGCTGTCTCTGACAGAATTACAATGTCATCGGCGAATCACAAAGTTTTTATTTCTTCTCCATGAATTTTAATACCTACTCCGAATTTTTCTTTTGTTTCCTTTACTGCTTGCTCAATATACAGATTGAACAACATCGGGGAGAGGCTACAACCCTGTCTTACTCCCTTCCCAACCACTGCTTCCCTTTCATGTCCCTCGACTATTATAACTGCCATCTGGTTTCTGTACAAATTGTAAATAGCCTTTCGCTCCCTGTATTTTACCCCTGCCACCTTTAGAATTTGAAAGAGAGTATTCCAGTCAACATTGTCAAAAGCTTTCTCTAAGTCTACAAATGCTAGAAACGTAGGTTTGCCTTTCCTTAATCTTTCTTCTAAGATAAGTCGAAAGGTCAGTATTGCCTCACGTGTTCCAGTGTTTCTACGGAATCCAAACTGATCTTCCCCGAGGTTGGCTTCTACTAGTTTTTCCATTCGTCTGTAAAGAATTCGTGTTAGTATTTGGCAGCTGTGACTTATTAAGCTGATAGTTCGGTAATTTTCACATCTGTCAAAACCTGCTTTCTTTGGGATTGGAATTATTATATTCTTCTTGAAGTCTGAGGGTATTTCGCCTGTTTCATACATCTTGCTCACCAGATGGTAGAGTTTTGTCAGGACTGGCTCTCCAACGGCCGTCATTAGCTCCAATGGAATATTGTCTACTCCGGGGGCCTTGTTTCGACTCAGGTCTTTCAGTGCTCTGTCAAACTCTTCACGCAGTATCATATCTCCCATTTCATCTTCATCTACATCCTCTTAGTGACGATGAAACACAGAAATTGCATTGGAATTTAATACAAAAGACACAATGCTTACTTAAGTACAAGAGGACTGACACTCTAAATTTCTATGATTTGAACATCTCCTGAGAGTCCAGTTTTAGATTCCGATGCTTCACTTCAGGTTTACCGTATCCCTTGGACCTTCTTATTGACGATGAAACACAGATATTGCATTCGAATTTGATACAAAAGGCATAATGCCGACTTCAGTACATGAGGACAGACACTCTCACTTTCTATGATTTGAACCTCTCCTGTGAGTCCAGTTTTAGATTCCGATGCTTCACTTCAGCTTTACTGTATCCCTTGGACGTTCTTATTGACGATGAAACACAGAAATTACATCCGAATTTAACACAAAAGGCACCATGCCGACTTAAGTAAAAGAGGACTGACACTCTCACTTTCTATGATTTGAACCTCTCCTGTGAGTCCACTTTTAGATTCCTATGCTTCACTTCAGGTTTACTGTATACCTTGCACCTTCTTATTGACGATGAAACCCCGAAATTGCATCGGAATTTAATACAAAAGGCACAATGCCGACTTAAGTACAAGAGGACTAACACTCTCACTTTCTATGATTTGAACCTCTCCTGTGAGTCCAGTTTTAGAATCCGATGTTTCACTTGAGGTTTACTGTATACCTTGCATCTTCGTATTGACGATGAAACACAGAAATTGCATCGGAATTAAATTCAAAAAGCCTAATGCCGGCTTAATTACAAGGGGACTGACACTCTAACACTCTATGATTTGAACCTCTCCTCTGATTCCAGTTTTAGATTCCGATGCTTCACTTCAGGTTTACTGTATACCTTGCACCTTCTTATTGACGATGAAACACAGAAATTGCATCGGAATTAAATTCATAAGACACAATGCCGACTTAAGTACAAGAGGACTGACACTCTAACTATCTATGATATCAACCTCTCCTGTGAGTCCAGTTACAGATTCCGATGCTTCACTGCAGGTTTACTGTATCCCTTGGACCTACTTATTGACAATGAAACACAGAAATTGTATCCGAATTTAATACAAAAGGCATAATGCCGACTTAAGTACAAGAGGACTGAAACTCTCGTTTTCTATTATTTGAACCTCTCCTGTGAGTCCAGTTGTAGATTTCGATGCTTCACTTCAGGTTTACTGTATAACTTGCACCTTCTTATTGACAATGAAACAAAGAAATTGCATCCAAATTTAATACGAAAAGCATAATGCGGACTTAAGTACAAGAGGACTGACACTGATCCCTGTCTATGATTTGAACCTCTCCTGTGAGTCCAGTTTTAGATTCCAATGCTTCGCTTCAGGTTTTCTGTATCCCTTGGACCTTCTTATTGACGACGAAACACAGAAATCGCATCCGAATTGAATCCAAAAGGCACAATGCCGACTTAAGTAAAAGAGGACTGGCACTCTCATTCTCTGTGATTTGAACCTCTCCTGTGAGTCCAGTTTTAGATTCCGATGCTACACTACAGATTTACTGTATACCTTGCATTTCCTTATTGACGATGAAACACAGAAATTGCATCGGAATTAAATTGAAAAGGCACAATGCCGACTTAAGTACAACAGGTTTGACACTCTAACTTTCTAAGATTTGAACCTGTCCTGTGAGTCCAGTTTTAGATTCCGATGCTTCACTTCAGGTTTACTTTATCCCTCGGACCTTCTTATTGACGATGAAACACAGAAATAGCATCCGAATTTAATACAAAAGGCACAATGCCGACTTAAGTAAAAGACGACTGACACTCTCACTTTCTATGATTTGAACCTCTCCTGTGAGTCCAGTTTTAGATTCCGATGCTTCACTTAAGATTTACTGTATGCCTTGAACCTTCTTATTGAAGATGGATCACAGAGTTTGCATCCGAATTTAATGCAAAAGGCACAGTGCCGAATTAAGTACAAGAGGACTGACACTCTAACTTTCTATGATTTGAACCTCTCCTCTGAGTCCAGTTTTAGATTCCGATGCTTCACTTCAGGTTTACTGTATCCCTTGGACCTTCTTATTGTCGATGAAACATAGAAATTGCATCCGATTGTAATACAAAAGTCACAATGCCGACTTAAGTAAAAGACGACTGACACTCACACTTTCTGTGATTTGAACCTCTCCTCTGAGTCCAGTTTTAGATTCCGATGCTTCACTTCAGGTTTACTGCATCCCTTGGACCTTCTTATTGACGATGAAACACAGAAATTGCATTCGAATTTAATACAAAAGGCACAATGCCGACTTAAGTAAAAGAGGACTGACACTCTCACTTTCTATGATTTGAACCTATCCTGTGAGTCCAGTTTTAGATTCCGATGCTTGACCTCAGGGTTAGTGTATACCTTGCACCTTCTTATTGACGATGAAACACAGAAATTGCATCAGAATTAAATACAAAAGTCACAATGCCGACTTAAGTAAAAGACGACTGACACTCACACTTTCTGTGATTTGAACCTCTCCTGTGAGTCCAGTTTTAGATTCCAATGCTTCACTTCAGGTTTACTGTATATCTTGGACCTTCGTATTGACGAAGAAACACAGAAATTTCATCCGACTTCAATACACAAGGCACAATGGCGACTTAAGTACAAGAGGACTGACACTCTCACTTTCTATGATTTGAACCTCTCCTGTGAGCCCAGTTTTAGATTCCCATGCTTCACTTAAGGTTTACTGTATACCTTGCACCGTCTTATTGACGATGAAACACCGGAATTGCATCCGAATTTAATACAGAAGACACAATGCCGACTTAAGTAAAAGAGGACTGACACTCTCTCTTGCTATGATTTGAACTTCTCCTGTGAGTCTAGTTTTAGATTCCGATGTTTCACTTCCATTCTACTGTATACCTTGCACCTGCTTATTGACGACGAAACACAGAAATTGCATTGGAATTTAATACAAAAGCACAATGCCTACCTAAGTACAAGAGGACTGACAATCTAACTTTCTATGATATGAACATCTCCAGTTAGTCGAGTTTTAGATTCCGATGCCTCACTTCAGGTTTACTGTATACCTTGCACCTTCTTATTGACGATGAATCACAGAAATTGCATTCGAATTCAATACAAAAGGCATAATGCCGACTTCAGTACATGAGGACAGACACTCTCACTTTCTATGATTTGAACCACTCCTGTGAGTCCAGTTTTAGATTCCGATGCTTCACTTCAGCTTTACTGTATCCTTGGACGTTCTTATTGACGATGAAACACAGAAATTACATCCTAATTTAACACAAAAGGCACCATGCCGACTTAAGTAAAAGAGGACTGACACTCTCACTTTCTATGATTTGAACCTCTCCTGTGAGTCCACTTTTAGATTCCTATGCTTCACTTCAGGTTTACTGTATACCTTGCACCTTCTTATTGACGATGAAACCCCGAAATTGCATCGGAATTTAATACAAAAGGCACAATGCCGACTTAAGTACAAGAGGACTAACACTCTCACTTTCTATGATTTGAACCACTCCTGTGAGTCCAGTTTTAGAATCCGATGTTTCACTTGAGGTTTACTGTATACCTTGCATCTTCGTATTGACGATGAAACACAGAAATTGCATCGGAATTAAATTCAAAAAGCCTAATGCCGGCTTAATTACAAGGGGACTGACACTCTAACACTCTATGATTTGAACCTCTCCTCTGTTTCCAGTTTTAGACTCCGATGCTTCACTTCAGGTTTACTGTATACCTTGCACCTTCTTATTGACGATGAAACACAGAAATTGCATCGGAATTAAATTCATAAGACACAATGCCGACTTAAGTACAAGAGGACTGACACTCTAACTATCTATGATATCAACCTCTCCTGTGAGTCCAGTTACAGATTCCGATGCTTCACTGCAGGTTTACTGTATCCCTTGGACCTACTTATTGACAATGAAACACAGAAATTGTATCCGAATTTAATACAAAAGGCATAATGCCGACTTAAGTACAAGAGGACTGAAACTCTCGTTTTCTATTATTTGAACCTCTCCTGTGAGTCCAGTTGTAGATTTCGATGCTTCACTTCAGGTTTACTGTATAACTTGCACCTTCTTATTGACAATGAAACAAAGAAATTGCATCCGAATTTAATACGAAAAGCATAATGCGGACTTAAGTACAAGAGGACTGATACTGATCCCTGTCTATGATTTGAACCTCTCCTGTGAGTCCAGTTTTAGATTCCAATGCTTCGCTTCAGGTTTTCTGTATCCCTTGGACCTTCTTATTGACGACGAAACACAGAAATCGCATCCGAATTTAATCCAAAAGGCACAATGCCGACTTAAGTAAAAGAGGACTGGCACTCTCATTCTCTGTGATTTGAACCTCTCCTGTGAGTCCAGTTTTAGATTCCGATGCTACACTACAGATTTACTGTATACCTTGCATTTCCTTATTGATGATGAAACACAGAAATTGCATCGGAATTAAATTGAAAAGGCACAATGCCGACTTAAGTACAACAGGTTTGACACTCTAACTTTCTAAGATTTGAACCTGTCCTGTGAGTCCAGTTTTAGATTCCGATGCTTCACTTCAGGTTTACTTTATCCCTCGGACCTTCTTATTGACGATGAAACACAGAAATAGCATCCGAATTTAATACAAAAGGCACAATGCCGACTTAAGTAAAAGACGACTGACACTCTCACTTTCTATGATTTGAACCTCTCCTGTGAGTCCAGTTTTAAATTCCGATGCTTCACTTAAGATTTACTGTATGCCTTGAACCTTCTTATTGAAGATGGATCACAGAGTTTGCATCCGAATTTAATGCAAAAGGCACAGTGCCGAATTAAGTACAAGAGGACTGACACTCTAACTTTCTATGATTTGAACCTCTCCTGTGAGTCCAGTTTTAGATTCCGATGCTTCACTTCAGGTTTACTGTATCCCTTGGACCTTCTTATTGTCGATGAAACATAGAAATTGCATCCGATTGTAATACAAAAGTCACAATGCCGACTTAAGTAAAAGACGACTGACACTCACACTTTCTGTGATTTGAACCTCTCCAGTGAGTCCAGTTTTAGATTCCAATGCTTCACTTCAGGTTTACTGTATACCTTGGACCTTCTTACTGACGATGCAACACAGAAATTGCATCGGAATTAAATTCAAAAGTCACAATGCCGACTTAAGTACAAGAGGACTGACACTCTAAGTTTCTCTGATTTGAACCTCTCCTCTGAGTCCAGTTTTAGATTCCGATGCTTCACTTCAGGTTTACTGCATCCCTTGGACCTTCTTATTGACGATGAAACACAGAAATTGCATTCGAATTTAATACAAAAGGCACAATGCCGACTTAAGTAAAAGAGGACTGACACTCTCACTTTCTATGATTTGAACCTATCCTGTGAGTCCAGTTTTAGATTCCGATGCTTGACCTCAGGGTTAGTGTATACCTTGCACCTTCTTATTGACGATGAAACACAGAAATTGCATCAGAATTAAATACAAAAGTCACAATGCCGACTTAAGTAAAAGACGACTGACACTCACACTTTCTGTGATTTGAACCTCTCCTGTGAGTCCAGTTTTAGATTCCAATGCTTCACTTCAGGTTTACTGTATATCTTGGACCTTCGTATTGACGATGAAACACAGAAATTTCATCCGACTTCAATTCACAAGGCGCAATGCCGACTTAAGTAAAAGACGACTGACACTCACACTTTCTGTGATTTGAACCTCTCCAGTGAGTCCAGTTTTAGATTCCAATGCTTCACTTCAGGTTTACTGTATACCTTGGACCTTCTTACTGACGATGCAACACAGAAATTGCATCGGAATTAAATTCAAAAGTCACAATGCCGACTTAAGTACAAGAGGACTGACACTCTAAGTTTCTATGATTTGAACCTCTCCTGTGAGTCCAGTTTTAGATTACGATGCTTCACTTCAGGTTTACTGTATCCCTTGTACCTTCTTATTGATGATGAAACACAGAAATTGCATCCGAATTTAACACAAAAGGCACCATGCCGACTTAAGTAAAAGAGGACTGACACTTTCTCTTTCAATGATTTGAACCACTCCTGTAAGTCCAGTTTTAGATTCCGATGCTTCACTTCAGGTTTACTGTATACCTTGTACCTTCATATTGACGACGAAACACAGAAATTGCATCGGAATAAAATTCAGAAGGCACAATGCCGACTTAATTACAAGAGGACTGACACTCTAACACTCTATGATTTGAACCTCTCCTCTGATTCCAGTTTTAGATTCCGATACTTCACTTCAGGTTTACTGTATACCCTGCACCTTCTTATTGATGATGAAACACAGAAATTGCATCGGAATTAAATTCATAAGACACAATGCAGACTTAAGTCAAGAGTAGTGACACTCTACCTATCTATGATTTGAACCTCTCCTGTGAGTCCCGTTTTAGATTCCGATGCTTCACTTCAGGTTTACTGTATCCCTTGGACCTTCTTATTGACGATGAAACACAGAAATTGCATCCGAATTTAATACAAAAGGCACAATGCCGACTTGAGTACAAGAGGACAAACACTCTCATTTTCTATGATTTGAACCCGGCATTGTGTTTTTTGAAATTAATTCCGATGCAATTTCTGTGTTTCATCGTCAATAAGAAGGTGCAAGGTATACAGTAAACCTGAAGTGAAGCATCGGAATCTACCATTGAACTCACAGGAGAGGTTCAAATCCAGTTTTAGATTCCGATGCTTCACTTCAATTTTACTGTATACCTTGCACCTTCTTATTGTCCATGAAACACAGAAATGGCATCGGAATTAAATTCAAAAGCACAAGGCCGACTTAATTACAAGAGGACTGACACTCTAACACTCTACGATTTGAACCCCTCCACTGATTCCAGTTTTAGATTCCGATGCATCACTTCAGGTTTCCTGTATACCTTGCACCTTCTTATTGACGATGAAACACAGAAATTGCATCGGAATTAAATTCATAAGACACAATGCAGACATAAGTACAAAAGGACTGACACTCTAACTACCTATGATATAAACCTCTCCTGTGAGTCCAGTTTTACATTCCGATGCTTCACTTCAGGTTTACTGTATCCCTTGGACCATCTTATTGACGATGAAACACAGGAATTGCATCCGAATTTAATACAAATTCACAATTCCGACTTGAGTACAAGAGGACTGACAGTCTCACTTTCTATGATTAGAAATTCGCCTGTGAGTCCCCTTTTAGATTCCGATGCTTCACTTCAGGTTTACTGTATACCTTGCACCTTCTTATTGACGATGAAACATAGAACTAGCATTGGAATTTAATACAAAAGGCACAATGCCGACTTAAGTAAAAGAGGACTGACACCCTCTCTTTCTATGATTTCAACCTCTCTTGTGAGTCCAGTTTAAGATTTCGATGCTTCACTTCAGGTTTACTGTATACCTTGCACCTTCTTATTGAAGATGAAACCCCGAAATTGCAACGGAATTAAATTCAAAAGACACAATGTCGACTTATGTACAAGAGGACTGACACTAACTATCTATGATTTGAACCTCTCCTGTGAGTCCAGTTTTAGATTCCGATGCTTCACTTCTGGTTTACTGTAACCCTTGGACCATCTTATTGACGATGAAACACAGAAATTGCATCCGAATTTAATACAAAAGGCACAATGCCGACTAAAGTACAAGAGGACTGACAGTCTCACTTTCTATGATTTTAAACTCACCTGTGAGTCCTGTCTTAGATTCATATGCTTCACTTCAGGTTTACTGTTTACCTTGCATCGTCTTATTGACGATGAAACACAAAATTTGCATCCGAATTAAATTCAAAAGGCACAATGCCGACTTAAGTACAAGAGGACTGACAATCTATCTTTCTATGATTTGAACCTCTCCTGTGAGTCCAGTTTTACATTCCGATGCTTCACTTCAGGTTTAGTGTATACATTGCACCTTCTTATTGACGATGAAACACAGAAATTGTATCGGAATTAAATTCAAAAGGCATAATGCCGACTTAAGTACAAGAGGACTGACACTCTCACTTTCAATGATTTGAACCTCTCCTGTAAGTCCAGTTTTAGATTCCGATGCTTCACTTCAGGTTTACTGTATACCTTGTACCTTCTTATTGACGATGAAACACAGAAATTGCATCGGAATTAAATTCAGAAGGCACAATGCCGACTTAATTACAAGAGGACTGTCACTCTAACACTCTATGATTTGAACCTCTCCTCTGATTCCAGTTTTAGATTCCGATGCTTCACTTCAGGTTTACTGTATACCTTGCACCTTCTTATTGATGATGAAACACAGAAATTGCATCGGAATTAAATTCATAAGACACAATGCAGACTTAAGTCAAGAGTAGTGACACTCTACCTACCTATGATTTGAACCTCTCCTGTGAGTCCAGTTTTAGATTCCGATGCTTCACTTCAGGTTTACTGTATCCCTTGGACCTTCTTATTGACGATGAAACACAGAAATTGCATCCGAATTTAATACAAAATTCACAATGCCGACTTAATTACAAGAGGACTGACACTCTAACACTCTATGATTTGAACCTCTCCTCTGATTCCAGTTTTAGATTCCGATGCTTCACTTCAGGTTTACTGTTTACCTTGCACCTTCGTATTGACGATAAAACGCAGAAATTGCATCGGAATTAAATTCATAAGACACAGTGCCGACTTAAGTACATGAGGACTGACACTCTAACTATCTATGATTTGAACCTCTCCTGTGAGTCCGGTTTTAAATTCCGATGCTTCACTTCAGGTTTACTGTATCCCGTGGACCTTCTTATTGACGATGAAACACAGAAATTGCATCAGAATTTAATACAAAAGGCACAATGCTGACTTAAGTACAAGCGGAGTAACACTCTCACTTTCTATGATTTCAACCTCTCCTGTCAGTCCAGTTTCAGGATCCGATGCTTCACTTCAGGTTTACTGTATCCCTCGGACCTTCTTACTGACGATGAAACACAGAAAATGCATCCGAACTTAATACAAAAAGCACAATGCCGACTTAAGTACAATAGGACTGACACTCTTACTTTCTATGATTTGAACCTCTCCTGTGAGCCCAGTTTTAGACTCCGATGCTTCACTTCAGGTTTACTGTATACCTTGCACCGTCTTATTGACGATGAAATACAGGAATTGCATCCGAATTTAATACAGAAGACACAGTGCCGACTTTCGTAAAAGAGGACTGACACTCTTTCATTCTATGATTTGAACCTCTCCAGTGAGTCCAGTTTTAGATTCCGATGATTCACTTTAGGTTTACTGTATACCTTGCACCTTCTTATTGGCGATGAAACACAGAAATTGCATTGGAATTTAATACAAAAGGCACAATGCCTACCTAAGTACAAGAGGACTGACACTCTAACTTTCTATGATTTGAACATCTCCTGTGAGTCCAGTTTTAGATTGCGATGCTTCACTTCAGGTTTACTGTATCCCTTGGACCTTCTTGTTGACGATGAAACACACAAATTGCATTCGAATTTAATATAAAAGGCACAATGCCGACTTAAGTACATGAGGACAGACACTCTCACTTTCTATGATTTGAACCTCACCTGTGAGTCCAGTTTTAGATTCCGATGCTTCACTTCAGGTTAACTGTATCCCTTGGACCTTCTTATTGACGATGAAACACAGAAATTGTTTCCGAATTTAACACAAAAGGCACCATGGCGACCTAAGTAAAAGAGGACTGACACTCTCACATTCTATGATTTGAACCTCTCCTGTCAGTCCAGTTTTACATTCCGATGCTTCACTTTAGGTTTACTG
This sequence comes from Schistocerca americana, assembly GCF_021461395.2. Taxonomy (NCBI): domain Eukaryota; kingdom Metazoa; phylum Arthropoda; class Insecta; order Orthoptera; family Acrididae; genus Schistocerca; species Schistocerca americana. The sequence continues at coordinate 6,971,587 of NC_060126.1, forward strand.
TATACCTTGCACCTTCTTATTGACGATGAAACTCCGAAATTGCATCGGAATTGAATAAAAAAGGCACAATGCCGACTTCAGTACAAGAGGCCTAACACTCTCACTTTCTATGATTTGAACCCCTCCTGTGAGTCCAGTTTTAGATTCCGATGCTTCACTTCAATTTTACTGTATACCTTGCACCTTCTTATTGTCTATGAAACACAGAAATTGCATCGGAATTAAATTCAAAAGGCACAATGCCGACTTAATTACAAGAGGACTGACACTCTAACACTCTATGATTTGAACCTCTCCTCTGATTCCAGTTTTAGATTCCGAAGCATGACTTCAGGTTTCCTGTATACCTTGCACCTTCTTATTGACGATGAAACACAGAAATTGCATCGGAATTAAATTCATAACACACAATGCCGACATAAGTACAAAAAGTCTGACACTCTAACTACCTGTGATATAAACCTCTCCTGTGAGTCCAGTTTTAGATTCCGATGCTTCACTTCAGGTTTACTGTATCCCTTGGACCATCTTATTGACGATGAAACACAGAAATTGCATCCGAATTTAATACAAATTCACAATGCCGACTTGAGTACAAGAGGACTGACAGTCTCACTTTCTATGATTTTAAACTCACCTGTGAGTCCTGTCTTAGATTCCTATGCTTCACTTCAGGTTTACTGTATACCTTGCATCGTCTTATTGACGATGAAACACAAAATTTGCATCCGAATTAAATTCAAAAGGCACAATGCCGACTTAAGTACAAGAGGACTGACAATCTATCTTTCTATGATTTGAACCTCTCCTGTGAGTCCAGTTTTACATTCCGATGCTTCACTTCAGGTTTAGTGTATACCTTGCACCTTCTTATTGACGATGAAACACAGAAATGGTATCGGAATTAAATTCAAAAGGCACAATGCCGACATAAGTACAAGAGGACTGACACTCTAACTATCTATGATTTGAGCCTCTCCTGTGAGTCCAGTTTTAGATTCCGATGCTTCACTTCAGGTGTACTTTATCCCATGGACCCTCTTATTGACGATGAAATACAGAAATTGCATCCGAATTTAATACAAAAGGCACAATGCCGACTTAAGTAAAAGAAGACTGACGCTCTCTCTTTCTATGATTTGAACCTCTCCTGTGAGTCCAGTATTAGATTCCGATGCTGCACTTCAGGTATACTGTATACCTTGCACCTTCTTATTGACGCTGAAACACAGAAATTGCATCGGAATTAAATTCAAAAAGCACAGTGCCGACTTAAGTACAAGAGGACTGACACTCTAGTTTTCTATGATTTGAACCTCTCCTGTGAGTCCAGTGGTAGATTCCGATGCTTTACTTCAGGTTTACTGTATACCCTGCACCTTCTTATTGACGATGAAACACAGAAATTGCATCGGAATTAATTTCAAAAGACACAATGCCGACTTATGTATAAGACGACAGACACTCTAACGATCTATGATTTGAACCCCTCCTGTGAGTCCAGTTTTAGATTCCGATGCTTCACTTTAGGTTTACTGTATACCTTGCACCTTCTTATTGACGATGAAACTCCGAAATTGCATCGGAATTGAATACAAAAGGCACAATGCCGACCTAAGTACAAGAGGACTGACCCTCTCCCTGTCTATGATTTGAACCTCTCCTGTGAGTCCAGTTTTAGATTCCGATGCTTCACTTCAGGTTTTCTGTATCCTTTGGACCTTCTTATTGACGGAGAAACATAGAAATTGCATCCGAATGTAATACAAAACGCACAATGCCGACATAAGTACATGAGGACTGACACTCTCGCTTTCTATGATTTGAACCTCTCCTGTGAGTCCAGTTTTAGATTCCGATGCTTCACTTCAGGTTTACTGTAACCCTTGGACCTTCTTATTGACGATGAAACACAGAAATTGCATCCGAATTTAATACAAGAGGCACAATGCCGACTAAGGTACAAGAGGACTGACAGTCTCACTTTCTATTATTTATACTCACCTGTGAGTCCTGTCTTAGATTCCTATGCTTCACTTCAGGTTTACTGTATACCTTGCATCGTCTTATTGACGATGAAACACAAAATTTGCATCCGAATTAAATTCAAAAGGCACAATGCCGACTTAAGTACAAGAGGACTGACAATCTATCTTTCTATGATTTGAACCTCTCCTGTGAGTCCAGTTTTACATTCCGATGCTTCACTTCAGGTTTAGTGTATACCTTGCACCTTCTTATTGACGATGAAACACAGAAATGGTATCGGAATTAAATTCAAAAGGCACAATGCCGACTTAAGTACAAGAGGACTGACACTCTAACTCTCTATGATTTGAACCTCTCCTGTGAGTCCAGTTTTAGATTACGATGCTTCACTTCAGATTTACTGTATATCTTGCACCTTCTTGTTGACGATGAAACACAGATATTGCATCGGAATTAAATTCAAAAGACACAATGCCGACTTAAGTACAAGAGGACTGACACTCTAACTATCTATGATTTGAGCCTCTCCTGTGAGTCCAGTTTTAGATTCCGATGCTTCACTTCAGGTGTACTTTATCCCATGGACCCTCTTATTGACGATGAAATACAGAAATTGCATCCGAATTTAATACAAAAGGCACAATGCCGACTTAAGTAAAAGAAGACTGACACTCACGTTTTCTATGATTTGAACCTCTCCTGTTAGTCCAGTTGTAGATTCCGATGCTTCACTTCAGGTTTACTGTATACCTTGCACCTTCTTATTGACGATGAAACACAGGAATTGCATCGGATTTAATTTCAAAAGACACAATGCCGACTTATGTATAAGACGACTGACACTCTAACTATCTATGATTTGAACCCCTCCTGTGAGTCCAGTTTTAGATTCCGATGCTACACTTTAGGTTTACTGTATACCTTGCACCTTCTTATTGACGATGAAACTCCGAAATTGCATCGGAATTGAATACAAAAGGCACAATGCCGACTTAAGTACAAGAGGACTGACACTCTCCCTGTCTATGATTTGAACCTCTCCTGTGAGTCCAGTTTTAGATTCCGATGCTTCACTTCAGGTTTTCTGTATCCTTTGGACCTTCTTATTGACGATGAAACATAGAAATTGCATCCGAATTTAATACAAAAGGCACAATGCCGATTTAAGTACATGAGGACTGACACTCTCGCTTTCTATGATTTGAACCTCTCCTGTGAGTCCAGTTTTAGATTCGGATGCTTCACTTCAGGTTTTCTGTATACCTTGCACCTTCTTATTGACCATGAAACACAGAAATTGCATCGGAATTAAAGTCAAAAGGCACAATGCCGACTTAATTACAAGAGGACTGACACTCTAACACTCTATGATTTGAACCTCTCCTCTGATTCCAGTTTTAGATTCCGATGCTTTACTTCAAGTTTACTGTATACCTTGCACCTTCTTATTGACGATGAAACACAGAAATTGCATCGGAAATAATTCAAATGACAAAAAGCTGACTTAAGTACAAGAGGACAGACACTCTAACTATCTATGATTTGAACCTCTCCTGTGAGTCCAGTTTTAGATTCCGATGCTTCACTTCAGGTATACTGTATCCCTTGGACCTTCTTATTGACGATGAATCACAGAAATTGCATCCGAATTTAATACAAAAGCCACTATGCCGACTTAAGGACAAGAGGACAGACAGTCTCACTTTCTATGATTTGAACCTCTCCTGTGATACCAGTTTTAGATTCCGATGCTTCGCTTCAGGTTTACTGTATACCAGGCACCGTCTTATTGTCGATGAAACACAGGAATTGCATCCGAATTTAATACAGAAGACACAATGCCGACTTAAGTAAAAGAGGACTGACACTCTCTCTTCCTACGATTTGAACCTCTCCTGTGAGTCCAGTTTTAGATTCCGATGATTCACTTCAGGTTTACTGTTTACCTTGCACCTTCTTATTGACGATGAAACACAGAAATTGCATTGGAATTTAGTACAGATGGCACAATGCCTACCTAAGTACAAGAGGACTGACACTCTAACTTTCTATGATTTGGACATCTCCTGTGAGTCCTGTTTTAGATTCCGATGCTTCACTTCAGGTTTACTGTGTCCCTTGGACCATCTTATTGACGATGAAACACAGAAATTGCATCGGAATTTAATACAATTGGCACAATTCCGACTTAAGTACAAGAGAACTGACACTCTAACTATCTATGATTTGAACCTCTCCTGTGAGTCCAGTTTTAGATTCCGATGCTTCACTTCAGGTTTACTGTAACCCTTGGACCTTCTTATTGACGATGAAACACAGAAATTGCATCCGAATTTAATACAAGAGGCACAATGCCGACTAAGGTACAAGTGGACTGACAGTCTCACTTTCTATGATTTTAAACTCACCTGTGAGTCCTGTCTTAGATTCCTATGCTTCACTTCAGGTTTACTGTATACCTTGCATCGTCTTATTGACGATGAAACACAAAATTTGCATCCGAATTAAATTCAAAAGGCACAATGCCGACTTAAGTACAAGAGGACTGACAATGTATCTTTCTATGATTTGAACCTCTCCTGTGAGTCCAGTTTTACATTCCGATGCTTCACTTCAGGTTTAGTGTATACCTTGCACCTTCTTATTGACGATGAAACACAGAAATGGTATCGGAATTAAATTCAAAAGGCACAATGCCGACATAAGTACAAGAGGACTGACACTCTAACTATCTATGATTTGAGCCTCTCCTGTGAGTCCAGTTTTAGATTCCGATGCTTCACTTCAGGTGTACTTTATCCCATGGACCCTCTTATTGACGATGAAATACAGAAATTGCATCCGAATTTAATACAAAAGGCACAATGCCGACTTAAGTAAAAGAAGACTGACGCTCTCTCTTTCTATGATTTGAACCTCTCCTGTGAGTCCAGTATTAGATTCCGATGCTGCACTTCAGGAATACTGTATACCTTGCACCTTCTTATTGACGCTGAAACACAGAAATTGCATCGGAATTAAATTCAAAAAGCACAGTGCCGACTTAAGTACAAGAGGACTGACACTCTCGTTTTCTATGATTTGAACCTCTCCTGTGAGTCCAGTGGTAGATTCCGATGCTTTACTTCAGGTTTACTGTATACCTTGCACCTTCTTATTGACGATGAAACACAGAAATTGCATCGGAATTAATTTCAAAAGACACAATGCCGACTTATGTATAAGACGACAGACACTCTAACGATCTATGATTTGAACCCCTCCTGTGAGTCCAGTTTTAGATTCCGATGCTTCACTTTAGGTTTACTGTATACCTTGCACCTTCTTATTGACGATGAAACTCCGAAATTGCATCGGAATTGAATACAAAAGGCACAATGCCGACCTAAGTACAAGAGGACTGACCCTCTCCCTGTCTATGATTTGAACCTCTCCTGTGAGTCCAGTTTTAGATTCCGATGCTTCACTTCAGGTTTTCTGTATCCTTTGGACCTTCTTATTGACGATGAAACATAGAAATTGCATCCGAATGTAATACAAAAGGCACAATACCGATATAAGTACATGAGGACTGACACTCTCGCTTTCTATGATTTGAACCTCTCCTGTGAGTCCAGTTTTAGATTCGGATGCTTCACTTCAGGTTTTCTGTATACCTTGCACCTTCTTATTGACCATGAAACACAGAAATTGCATCGGAATTAAAGTCAAAAGGCACAATGCCGACTTAATTACAAGAGGACTGACACTCTAACACTCTATGATTTGAACCTCTCCTCTGTTCCAGTTTTAGATTCCGATGCTTCATTTCAGGTTTACTGTATACCTTGCACCTTCTTATTGACGATGAAACACAAAAATTGCATCGGAAATAATTCAAATGACACAAAGCCGACTTAAGTACAAGAGGACAGACAGTCTCACTTTCTATGATTTGAACCTCTCCTGTGATACCAGTTTTAGATTCCGATGCTTCACTTCAGGTTTACTGTATACCAGGCACCGTCTTATTGTCGATGAAACACAGGAATTGCATCCGAATTTAATACAGAAGACACAATGCCGACTTAAGTAAAAGAGGATTGACACTCTCTCTTCCTTCGATTTGAACCTCTCATGCGAGTCCAGTTTTAGATTCCGATGATTCACTTCAGGTTTACTGTTTACCTTGCACCTTCTTATTGACGATGAAACACAGAAATTGCATTGGAATTTAGTACAGAAGGCACTATGCCTACCTAAGTACAAGAGGACTGACACTCTAACTTTCTATGATTTGGACATCTCCTGTGAGTCCTGTTTTAGATTCCGATGCTTCACTTCAGGTTTACTGTGTCCCTTGGACCATCTTATTGACGATGAAACACAGAAATTGCATTGGAATTTATACAAAAGGGACAATGCCTACTTAAGTACAAGAGGACTGACACTCTAACTTTCTATGATTTGAACCTCTCCTGTGAGTCCAGTTGTAGATTCCGATGCTTCACTTCAGGTTTACTCTATACCTTGCACCTTCTTATTGCGATGAAACAAAGAAATTGCATTCGAATTTAATACAAAAGGCACAATGCGGACTTAAGTACAAGAGGACTGACACTCTCCCTGTCTATGGTTTGAACCTCTCCTGTGAGTCCAGTTTTAGATTCCGATGCTTCACTTCAGGTTTTCTGTATCCCTCGGACCTTCTTATTGACGAAGAAACACAGAAATTGCATCCAAATTTAATCCAAAAGGCACAATGCCGACTTAAGTAAAAGAGGACTGACACTCTCACTTTCTGTGGTTTGAACCTCTCCTGTGAGTCCAGTTTTAGATTCCAATGCTTCACTTCAGGTTTACTGTATACCTTGGACCTTCTTATTGACGATGAAACACAGAAATTGTATCGGAATTAAATTCAAAAGGCACAATCCCGACTTAAGTACTAGAGGACTGACACTCTAACTTTCTATGATTTGAACCTCTCCTGTGAGTTCAGTTTTAGATTCCGATGCTTCATTTCAGGTTTACTGTATCCCTTGGACCTTCTTATTGACGATGAAACACAGAAATTGCATCCGAATTTCATACAAAAGGCACAATGCCGAGTTAAGTACATGAGGACTGACACTCTCGCTTTCTATGATTTGAACCTCTCCTGTGAGTCCAGTTTTAGATTCCGATGCTTCACTTCAGGTTTACTGTATACCTTGCACCTTCTTATTGACGATGAAACACAGAAATTGCATAGGAATTTAATACAAAAGGCACAATGCCTACTTAAGTACAAGAGGACTGAAACTCTAACTTTCTATGATTGGAACATCTCCTGTGAGTCCAGTTTTAGATTCCGATGCTTCACTTCAGGTTTACTGTATACCTTGCACCTTCTTATTGACGATGAAACACAGAGATTGCATCGGAATTGAATTCAAAAGGCACAATACCGACTTAATTACAAGACGACTGACACTCTAATACTTCACTTCAGGTTTACTGAATACCTTGCACCTTCTTATTGACGATGAAACACAGAAATTGCATCGGAATTAAATTCAAAAGACACAATGCCGTCTTAAGTACAAGAGGATTGACACTCTAACTATCTATGATTTGAACCTCTCCTGTGAGTCCAGTTTTAGATTCCGATGCTTCACTTCAGGTTTACTGTATCCCTTGGACCTTTTTATTGACGATGAAATACCGAAATTGCATCCGAATTTAATACAAAAGGCACAATGCCGACTTAAGTACAAGAGAACTGACAGTTTCACTTTCGATGATTTTAAACTCGCCTGCGAGTCCTGTTTTAGATTCCGATGCTTCACTTCAGGTTTACTGTATACCTTGCACCGTCTTATTGACGATGAAACACAAAAATTGCTTCCGAATTGAATTCAAAAGGCACAATGCCGATTTAAGTACAAGAGGACTGACACTCTAACTTTCTATGATTTGAACCTCTCCTGTGAGTCCAGTTTTACATTCCGATGCTTCACTTCAGGTTTACTGTATACCTTGCACCTTCTTGTTGACGATGAAGCACATAAATTGTTCTGGAATTAAATTCAAAAATCACAATGCCGACTTAAGTACAAGAGGACTGACACTCTAACTCTCTATGATTTGAACCTCTCCTGTGAGTCCAGTTTTAGATTACAATGCTTCACGTCAGGTATATTGTATAAGTTGCACCTTCGTATTGACGACGAAACACAGAAATTGCATCGGAATTAAATTCAAAAGACACAATGCCGACTTAAGTACAAGAGGACTGACACTCTAACTATCTATGATTTGAGCCTCTCCTGTGAGTCCAGTTTTAGATTCCGATGCCTCACTTCAGGTTTCCTGTATAACTTGGACCCTCTTATTGACGATGAAATACAGAAATTGCATCAGAATTTAATACAAAAGGCACAACGCCGACTTAAGTAAAAGAGGATCGACTCTCTCTCTTTCTATGATTTGAACCTCTCCTGTGAGTCCAGTTTTAGATTCCGATGCTGCACTTCAGGTTTACTGTATCCCTTGGGCCTTCTTATTGACGATGAATCACAGAAATTGCATGGGAATTAAATTCAAAAGGCACTATGCCGACTTAAGTACAAGAGGACTGACACTCTAACACTCTATGATTTGAACCTCTGCTGTGAGTCCAGTTTTAGATTCCGATGCTTCACTTCAAGTTTACTGTATACCTTGGACCTTCTTATTGACGATGAAACACAGATATTGCATCCGAATTTAGTACAAAAGGCACAATGCCGACTTAAGTACAAGAGGACTGACACTCTCACTTTCTATGATTTGAACCTCTCCTGTGAGTCCAGTGTTAGATTCCGATGCATCACTTCAGGTTTACTGTATCCCTTGGACCATCTTATTGACGATGAAACATAGAAATAGCATCCGAATTTAATACAAAGGCACAATCACGACTTAAGTACAAAAGGACTGACACTCCAACTTTCTATGATTTGAACCTCTCCTGTGAGTCCAGTTTTAGATTCCGATGCTTCATTTGAGGTTTACTGTATCCCTTTGGACCTTCTTATTGACGATGGAACACAGAAATTGCATCCGAATTTAATACAAAACGCACATTGCCGACTTAAGTAAAAGACGACTGACACTCTCACTTTCTGTGATTTGAACCTCTCCTGTGAGTCCAGTTTTAGATTCCAATGCTTCACTTCAGGTTTACCGTTTACCTTGGACTTTCTTATTGACGATGAAACACAAAAATTGCATCGGAATTAAATTCAAATGCACAATCCCGACTTAAGTACAAGAGGACTGACACTCTAACTTTCTATGATTTGAGCCTCTGCTGTGAGTCCAGTTTTAGATTCCGATGCTTCATTTCAGGTTTACTGTATCCCTTGGATCTTCTTATTGACGATGAAACACAGAAATTGCATCCGAATTTAATACAAAATGCACAATGCCGACTTAAGTGTATGAGGACTGACATTCTCGCTTTCTATGATTTGAACCTCTCCTGTGAGTCCAGTTTTAGATTCCGATGATTCACTTCAGGTTTACTGTATACCTTGGACCTTTTTATTGACGATGAAACACAGAAATTGCATCGGAATTAAATTCAAAAGGCACAATCCCGACTTAAGTACAAGAGGACTGACACTCTAACACTCTATGATTTGAACCTCTCCTGTGAGTCCAGTTTTAGATTCCGATGCTTCATTTCAGGTTTACTGTATCCCTTGGACCTTCTTATTGACGATGAAACACAGAAATTGCATCCGAATTTAATACAAAAGGCACAATGCCGAGTTAAGTACATGAGGACTGACACTCTCGCTTTCTATGATTTGAACCTCTCCTATGAGTCCAGTTTTAGATTCCGATGCTTCACTTCAGGTTTACTTTATACTTTGCACCTTCTTATTGACGATGAAACACAGTAATTGCATTGGAATTTAATACAAAAGGCACAATGCCTACTTAAGTACAAGAGGACTGACACTCTTACTTTCTATGATTTGAACATCTACTGTCAGTCCAGTTTTACATTCCGATACTTCACTTTAGGTTTACTGTATACCTTGCACCTTCGTATTGACGATGAAACACAGAAATTGCATCGGAATTAAATTCAAAAGGCACAATCCCGACTTAAGTACAAGAGGACTGACACTCTCACTTTCTATGATTTGAACCTCTCCTGTGACTCCAGTTTTAGTTCCCGATGTTTCACTTCAGGATTACTGTATCCCTTGGACGTTCTTATTGACGATGAAACATAGAAATAGCATCCGAATTTAATACAAAAGGCACAATCCCGACTTAAGTACAAAAGGACTGACACTCCAACTTTCTATGATCTGAACCTCTCCTGTGAGTCCAGTTTTAGATTCCGATGCTTCATTTCAGGTTTACTGTATCCCTTGGACCTTCTTATTGACGATGAAACACAGTAATTGCATCTCAATTTAACACAAAACGCACATTGCCGACTTAAGTAAAAGACGACTGACACTCTCACTTTCTGTGATTTGAACCTCTCCTGTGAGTCCAGTATTAGATTCCAATGCTTCACTTCAGTTTTACTGTATACCTTGGACCTTCTTATTGACGATGAAACACAGAAATTGCATCGGAATTGAATTCAAAAGGCACAATACCGACTTAATTACAAGAGGACTGATACACTAACACTCTATGATTTGAACCTCTCCTCTGATTCCAGTTTTAGATTCCGATACTTCACTTCTGGTTTACTGAATACTTTGCACCTTCTTATTGACGATGAAACACAGAAATTGCATCGGCATTAAATTCAAAAGACACAATGCCGTCTTAAGTACAAGCGGACTGACACTCTAACTATCTATGATTTGAACCTCTCCTGTGAGTCCAGTTTTAGATTCCGATGCTTCACTTCAGGTTTACTGTATCCCTTGGACCTTCTTATTGACGATGAAATACAGAAATTGCATCCGAATTTAATACAAAAGGCACAATGCCGACATAAGTACAAGAGAACTGACAGTTTCACTTTCTATGATTTTAAACTCGCCTGCGAGTCCTGTTTTAGATTCCGATGCTTCACTTCAGGTTTACTGTATACCTTGCACCGTCTTATTGACGATGAAACACAAAAATTGCATCCGAATTAAATTCAAAAGGCACAATGCCGATTTAAGTACAAGAGGACTGACACTCTAACTTTCTATGATTTGAACCTCTCCTGTGAATCCAGTTTTACATTCCGATGCTTCACTTCAGGTTTACTGTATACCTTGCACCTTCTTGTTGACGATGAAACACATAAATTGTTCTGGAATTAAATTCAAAAGGCACAATGCCGACTTAAGTACAAGAGGACTGACACTCTAACTCTCTATGATTTGAACCTCTCCTGTGAGTCCAGTTTTAGATTACAATGCTTCACTTCAGGTTTACTGTATAAGTTGCACCTTCTTATTGACGACGAAACACAGAAATTGCATCGGAATTAAATTCAAAAGACACAATGCCGACTTAAGTACAAGAGGACTGACACTCTAACTATCTATGATTTGAGCCTCTCCAGTGATTCCAGTTTTAGATTCCGATGCTTCACTTCAGGTTTCCTGTATAACTTGGACCCTCTTATTGCCGATGAAATACAGAAATTGCATCAGAATTTAATACAAAAGGCACAACGACGACTTAAGTAAAAGAGGATCGACACTCTCTCTTTCTATGATTTGAACCTCTCCTGTGAGTCCAGTTTTAGATTCCGATGCTGCACTTCAGGTTTACTGTATACCTTGGACCTTCTTATTGACGATGAATCACAGAAATTGCATGGGAATTAAATTCAAAAGGCACTATGCCGACTTAAGTACAAGAGGACTGACACTCCAACACTCTATGATTTGAACCTCTGCTGTGAGTCCAGTTTTAGATTCCGATGCTTCACTTCAAGTTTACTGTATACCTTGGACCTTCTTATTGACGATGAAACACAGAAATTGCATCCGAATTTAGTACAAAAGGCACAATGCCGACTTAAGTACAAGAGGACTGACACTCTCACTTTCTATGATTTGAACCTCTCCTGTGAGTCCAGTGTTAGATTCCGATGCATCACTTCAGGTTTACTGTATCCCTTGGACCTTCTTATTGACGATGAAACATAGAAATAGCGTCCGAATTTAATACAAAAGGCACAATCCCGACTTAAGTACAAAAGGACTGACACTCCAACTTTCTATGATTTGAACCTCTCCTGTGAGTCCAGTTTTAGATTCCGATGCTTCATTTCAGGTTTACTGTACCCCTTTGGACCTTCTTATTGACGATGAAACACTGAAATTGCATCCGAATTTAATACAAAACGCACATTGCCGACTTAAGTAAAAGACGACTGACACTATCACTTTCTGTGATTTGAACCTCTCCTGTGAGTCCAGTTTTAGATTCCAATGCTTCACTTCAGGTTTACTGTTTACCTTGGACCTTCTTATTGACGATGAAACACAAAAATTGCATCGGAATTAAATTCAAATGCACAATCCCGACTTAAGTACAAGAGGACTGACACTCTAACTTTCTATGATTTGAACCTCTGCTGTGAGTCCAGTTTTAGATTCCGATGCTTCATTTCAGGTTTACTGTAATCCTTGGATCTTCTTATTGGCGATGAAACACAGAAATTGCACCCGAATTTAATACAAAATGCACAAAGCCGACTTAAGTACATGAGGACTGACACTCTCGCTTTCTATGATTTGAACCTCTCCTGTGACTCCAGTTTTAGATTCCGAAGTTTCACTTCAGGATTACTGTATCCCTTGGACGTTCTTATTGACGATGAAACATAGAAATAGCATCCGAATTTAATACAAAAGGCACAATCCCGACTTAAGTACAAAAGGACTGACACTCCAACTTTCTATGATCTGAACTTTTCCTGTGAGTCCAGTTTTAGATTCCGATGCTTCATTTCAGGTTTACTGTATCCCCTGGACCTTCTTATTGACGATGAAACACAGAAATTGCATCTGAATTTAATACAAAACGCACATTGGCGACTTAAGCAAAAGACGACTGACACTCTCGCTTTCTGTGATTTGAACCTCTCCTGTGAGTCCAGTATTAGATTCCAATGCTTGACTTCAGGTTTACTGAATACCTTGCACCTTCTTATTGACGATGAAACACAGAAATTGCATCGGAATTAAATTCAAAAGACACAATGCCGTCTTAAGTACAAGAGGACTGACACTCTAACTATCTATGATTTGAACCTCTCCTGTGAGTCCAGTTTTACATTCCGATGCTTCACTTCAGGTTTACTGTATACCTTGCACCTTCTTGTTGACGATGAAACACATAAATTGTTCTGGAATTAAATTCAAAAGGCACAATGCCGACTTAAGTACAAGAGGACTGACACTCTAACGCTCTATGATTTGAACCTCTCCTGTGAGTCCAGTTTTAGATTACAATGCTTCACTTCAGGTTTACTGTATAACTTGGACCCTCTTATTGACGATGAAATACAGAAATTGCATCAGAATTTAATACAAAAGGCACAACGCCGACTTAAGTAAAAGAGGATCGACACTCTCTCTTTCTATGATTTGAACCTCTCCTGTGAGTCCAGTTTTAGATTCCGATGCTGCACTTCAGGTTTACTGTATCCCTTGGACCTTCTTATTGACGATGAATCACAGAAATTGCATGGGAATTAAATTCAAAAGGCACTATGCCGACTTAAGTACAAGAGGACTGACACTCTAACACTCTATGATTTGAACCTCTGCTGTGAGTCCAGTTTTAGATTCCGATGCTTCACTTCAAGTTTACTGTATATCTTGGACCTTCTTATTGACGATGAAACACAGAAATTGCATTCGAATTTAGTACAAAAGGCACAATGCCGACTTATGTAGAAGGGGACTGACACTCTCACTTTCTATGATTTGAACCTCTCCTGTGAGTCCAGTTTTAGATTCCGATGCTTCATTTCAGGTTTACTGTATCCCTTTGGACGTTCTTATTGACGATGAAACACAGAAATTGCATCCGAATTTAATACAAAACGCACATTGCTGACATAAGTAAAAGACGACTGACACTCTCACTTTCTGTGATTTGAACCTCTCCTGTGAGTCCAGTTTTAGATTCCAATGCTTCACTTTAGGTTTACTGTTTAATTTGGACCTTCTTATTGACGATGAAACGCAAAAATTGCATCGGAATTAAATTCGAATGCACAATTCCGACTTAAGTACAAGAGGACTGACACTCTAACTTTCTATGATTTGAATCTCTTCTGTGAGTCCAGTTTTAGATTCCGATGCTTCATTTCAGGTTTACTGTATCCCTTGGATCTTCTTATTGACGATGAAACACAGAAATTGCATCCGAATTTAATACAAAATGCACAATGCCGACTTAAGTACATGAGGACTGACACTCTCGCTTTCTATGATTTGAACCTCTCCTGTGAGTCCAGTTTTAGATTCCGATGTTTCACTTCAGGTTTACTGTATACCTTGCACCTTCTTATTGACCTTGAAACACAGAAATTGCATCGGAATTAAATTCAAAAGGCACAATGCCGACTTAAGTACAAGAGGACTGACACTCTAACTTTCTATGATTTGAATCTCTTCTGTGAGTCCAGTTTTAGATTCCGATGCTTCATTTCAGGTTTACTGTATCCCTTGGATCTTCTTATTGACGATGAAACACAGAAATTGCATCCGAATTTAATACAAAATGCACAATGCCGACTTAAGTACATGAGGACTGACACTCTCGCTTTCTATGATTTGAACCTCTCCTGTGAGTCCAGTTTTAGATTCCGATGTTTCACTTCAGGTTTACTGTATACCTTGCACCTTCTTATTGACCTTGAAACACAGAAATTGCATCGGAATTAAATTCAAAAGGCACAATGCCGACTTAATTGCAAGAGGACTGACACACTAACACTCTATGATTTGAACCTCTCCTCTGATTCCAGTTTTAGATTCCGATACTTCACTTCAGGTTTACTGAATACCTTGCACCTTCTTATTGACGATGAAACACAGAAATTGCATCCGAATTTAATACAAAAGGCACAATGCCGACTAAAGTACAAGAGAACTGACAGTTTCACTTTCTATGATTTTAAACTCGCCTGCGAGTCCTGATTTAGATTCCGATGCTTCACTTCAGGTTTACTGTATACCTTGCACCGTCTTATTGACGATGAAACACAAAAATTGCATCCGAATTACATTCAAAAGGCACAATGCCGATTTAAGGACAAGAGGACTGACACTTTAACTTTCTATGATTTGAACCTCTCCTGTGAGTCCAGTTTTACATTCCGATGCTTCATTTCAGGTTTACTGTATACCTTGCACCTTCTTGTTGACGATGAAACACATAAATTGTTCTGGAATTAAATTCAAAAGGCACAATGCCGACTTAAGTACAAGAGGACTGACACTCTAACTCTCTATGATTTGAACCTCTCCTGTGAGTCCAGTTTTAGATTACAATGCATCACTTCGGGTTTACTGTATAAGTTGCACCTTCTTATTGACGACGAAACACAGAGATTGCATCGGAATTAAATTCAAAAGACACAATGCCGACTTAAGTACAAGAGGACTGACACTCTAACTATCTATGATTTGAGCCTCTCCTGTGATTCCAGTTTTAGATTCCGATGCTTCACTTCAGGTTTCCTGTATAACTTGGACCCTCTTATTGACGATGAAATACAGAAATTGCATCAGAATGTAATACAAAAGGCACAACGCCGACTTAAGTAAAAGAGGATCGACACTCTCTCTTTCTATGATTTGAACCTCTCCTGTGAGTCCAGTTTTAGATTCCGATGCTGCACTTCAGGTTTCCTGTATCCCTTGGACGTTCTTATTGACGATGAATCACAGAAATTGCATGGGAATTAAATTCAAAAGGCACTATGCCGACTTAAATACAAGAGGACTGACACTCTAACACTCTATGATTTGAACCTCTGCTGTGAGTCCAGTTTTAGATTCCGATGCTTCACTTCAAGTTTACTGTATACCTTGGACCTTCTTATTGACGATGAAACACAGAAATTGCATCCGAATTTAGTACAAAAGGCACAATGCCGACTTAAGTACAAGAGGACTGGCACTCTACCTTTCTATGATTTGAACCTCTCCTGTGAGTCCAGTGTTAGATTGCGATGCATCACGTCAGGTTTACTGTATCCCTTGGACCTTCTTATTGACGATGAAACATAGAAATAGCATCCGAATTTAATACAAAAGGCACAATCCCGACTTAAGTACAAAAGGACTGACACTCCAACTTTCTATGATTTGAACCTCTCCTGTGAGTCCAGTTTTAGATTCCGATGCTTCATTTCAGGTTTACTGTATCCCTTTGGACCTTCTTATTGACGATGAAACACAGAAATTGCATCCGAATTTAATACAAAACGCACATTGCCGACTTAAGTAAAAGACGACTGACACTCTCACTTTCTGTGATTTGAACCTCTCCTGTGAGTCCAGTTTTAGATTCCAATGCTTCACTTCAGGTTTACTGTTTACCTTGGACCTTCTTATTGACGATGAAACGCAAAAATTGCATCGGAATTAAATTCGAATGCACAATCCCGACTTAAGTACAAGAGGACTGACACTCTAACTTTCTATGATTTGAACCTCTGCTGTGAGTCTAGTTTTAGATTCCGATGCTTCATTTCAGGTTTACTGTATCCCTTGGATCTTCTTATTGGCGATGAAACACAGAAATTGCATCCGAATTTAATACAAAAAGCACAATGCCGACTTAAGTACATGAGGACTGACACTCTCGCTTTCTATGATTTGAACCTCTCCTGTGAGTCCAGTTTTAGATTCCGGTGATTCACTTCAGGTTTACTGTATACCTTGCACCTTCTTATTGACCTTGAAACACAGAAATTGCATCGGAATTAAATTCAAAAGGCAAAATGCCGACTTAATTACAAGAGGACTGACACACTAACTCTCTATGATTTGAACCTCTCCTCTGATTCAAGTTTTAGATTCCGATGCTTCACTTCAAGTTTACTGTATCCCTTGGACCTTCTTATTGACGATGAAACACAGAAATTGCATCGGAATTAAATTCAAATGACACAATGCCGACTTAAGTACAAGAGGACTGACACTCTAACTTTCTAACATTTGAACCTCTCCTGTGAGTCCCGTTTTTGATTCCAATGCTTCACTTCAGGTTTACTGTATACCTTGGACCTTCTTATTGACGATGAAACACAGAAATTGCATCCGAATTTAGTACAAAAGGCACAATGCCGACTTATGTACAAGAGGACTGACACTCTCACTTTCTATGATTTGAACCTCTCCTGTGAGTCCAGTTTTAGATTCCGATGCTTCACTTCAGGTTTACTGTGTCTCTTGGACCTTCTTATTGACGATGAAACTTAGAAATAGCATCCGAATTTAATACAAAAGGCACAATGCCGACTTAAGTAAAAGACGACTGACACTCTCACTTTCTGTGGTTTGAACCTCTCCTGTGACCCAGTATTAGATTACAATGCTTCACTTCAGGTTTACTGTATACCTTGGACCTTTTTATTGACGATGAAACACAGAAATTGCATCGGAATTAAATTCAAAAGGCACAATCCCGACTTAAGTACAAGAGGACTGACACTCTAACTCTCTATGATTTGAACCTCTCCTGTGAGTCCAGTTTTAGATTCCGATGCTTCATTTCAGGTTTACTGTATCCCTTGGACCTTCTTATTGACGATGAAACACAGAAATTGCATCCGAATTTAATACAAAAGCACAATGCCGAGTTAAGTACATGAGGACTGACACTCTCGCTTTCTATGATTTGAACCTCTCCTGTGAGTCCAGTTTTAGATTCCGATGCTTCACTTCAGGTTTACTTTATACCTTGCACCTTCTTATTGACGATGAACCCAGAAATTGCATTGGAATTTAATACAAAAGGCACAATGCCTACTTAGGTACAAGAGGACTGACACTCTAACTTTCTATAATTTAAACATCTCCTGTGAGTCCAGTTTTACATTCCGGCGCTTCACTTCAGGTTTACTGTATACCTTGCACCTTCTTATTGACGATGAAACACAGAAAATGCATCGGAATTAAATTCAAAAGGCACAGTCCCGACTTAAGTACAAGAGGGCTGACACTCTAACTTTCTATGATTTGAACCTCTGCTGTGGGTCCAGTTTTAGATTCCGATGCTTCATTTCAGGTTTACTGTATCCCTTGGACCTTCTTATTGACGATGAAACACAGAAATTGCATCCGAATTTAATACAAAAGGCACAATGCCGAGTTAAGTACATGAGGACTGACACTCTCGCTTTCTATGATTTGAGCCTCTCCTGTGAGTCCAGTTTCAGATTCCGATGCTTCACTTCAGGTTTACTGTACAACTTGGACCCTCTTATTGACGATGAAATACAGAAATTGCATCCGAATTTAATACAAAAGGCACAATGCCGACTTAAGTAAAAGAGGACCGACACTCTCTCTGTCTTTGATTTGAACCTCTCCTGTCAGTTCAGTTTTAGATTCCGATGCTGCACTTCAGGTTTACTGTATACCTTGCACCTTCTTATTGACGATGAAACACAGAAATTGCATTGGAATTTAATACAAAAGGCACAATGCCTACTTAAGTACAAGAGGACTGACACTCTACCTTTCTATGATTTGAACATCTCCTCTGAGTCCAGTTTTAGATTCCGATGCTTCACTTCAGGTTTACTGTATCCCTTGGACCTTCTTATTGACGATGAAACACAGAAATTGCAATCGAATTTAATACAAAAGGCACAACGCCGACTTAAGTACATGAGGACAGACACTCTCACTTTCTATGATTTGAACCTCTCCTGTGAGTCCAGTTTTAGATTCCGATGTTTCACTTCAGGTTTACTGTATCCCTTGGACATTCGTATTGACGAAGAAACACAGAAATTGCATCGGAATTAATTTCAAAAGGCACAATGCCGACATAAGTACCAGAGGACTGACACTCTAACTTTCTATGATTTGCGCCTCTCCTGTGAGTCCAGTTTTAGATTCCGATGCTTCACTTCAGGTTTACTGTATAACTTGGACCCACTTATTGACGATGAAATACAGAAATTGCATCCGAATTTAATACAAAAGGCACAATGCCGACTTAAGTAAAAGAGGACCGACACTCTCTCTTTCTTTGATTTGAACCTCTCCTGTGAGTCCAGTTATAGATTCCGATGCTGCACTTCAGGTTTACTGTATACCTTGTACCTTCTTATTGACGATGAAACACAGAAATTGCATCGGAATTAAATTCAAAAGGCACTATGCCGACTTAAGTACAAGAGGACTGACACTCTAACACTCTATGATTCGAACCTCTCCTCTGATTCCAGTTTTAGATTCCGATGCTTCACTTTAGGTTTACTGTACACCTTGCACCTTCTTATTGACGATGAAACACAGAAATTGCATCGGAATTAAATTCAAATGACACAATGCCGACTTAAGTACAAGAGGACTGACACTCTAACTACCTATGATGTGAACCTCTCCTGTGAGTCCAGTTTTAGATTCCGATGCTACACTACAGGTTTACTGTATAACTTGCATTCCCTTATTGACGATGAAACACAGAAATTGCATCGGAATTAAATTGAAAAGGCACAATGCCGACTTCTGTACATGAGGACTGACACTCTATTTTTCTAAGATTTGAACCTCTCCTGTGAGTCCAGTTTAAGATTCCGATGCTTCACTTCAAGTTTACTGTATGCCTTGGACCTTCTTATTGACGATGAAACACAGAAATTGCATCCGAATTTAGTACAAAAGGCACAATGCCGACTTAAGTACAAGAGGACTGACACTCTCACTTTCTATGATTTGAACCTCTCCTGTGACTCCAGTTTTAGATTCCGATGTTTCACTTCAGGTTTACTGTATCCCTTGGACCTTCTTATTGACGATGAAACATAGAAATAGCATCCGAATTTAATACAAAAGGCACAATCCCAACTTAAGTACAAAAGGACTGACACTCCAACTTTCTATGATCTGAACCTCTCCTGTGAGTCCAGTTTTAGATTCCGATGCTTCATTTCAGGTTTACTGTATCCCTTGGACTTTCTTATTGACGATGAAACACAGAAATTGCATCAGAATTTAATACAATACGCACATTGCCAACTTAAGTAAAAGACGACTGACACTCTCACTTTCTGTGATTTGAAACTCTCCTGTGAGTCCAGTATTGGATTCCAATGCTTCACTTCAGGTTTACTGTATACCTTGGACCTTCTTATTGACGATGAAACACAGAAATTGCATTGGAATTTAATACAAAAGGCACAATCCCGACTTAAGTACGAGAGGACTGACACTCTAACTTTCTATGATTTGAACCTCTGCTGTGAGTCCAGTTTTAGATTCCGATGCTTCATTTCAGGTTTACTGTATCCTTTGGACCTTCTTATTGACGATGAAACACAGAAATTGCATCCGAATTTAATACAAAAGGCACAATGCCGACTTAAGTAGATGAGGACTGACACTCTCGCTTTCTATGATTTGAACCCCTCCTGTGAGTCCAGTTTTAGATTCCGATGATTCATTTCAGGTTTACTGTATACCTTGCACCTTCTTATTGACCATGAAACACAGAAATTGCATCAGAATTAAATTCAAAAGGCACAATGCCGACTTAATTACAAGAGGACTGACACACTAACACTCTATGATTTGAACCTGTCCTCTGATTCAAGTTTTAGATTCCGATGCTTCACTTCAGGTTTACTGTATCCCTTGGACCTTCTTATTGACGATGAAACACAGAAATTGCATCGGAATTAAATTCAAATGACACAATGCCGACTTAAGTAAAAGAGGACTGACACTCTAACTATCTATCATTTGAACCTCTCCTGTGAGTCCAGTTTTAGATTCCGATGCTTCACTTCAGGTTTACTGTATCCCTTGGACCTTCTTATTGGCGATGAAACACAGAAATTGCATCCGAATTTAATACAAAAGGCACAATGCCGACTTAAGTACAAGCGGAGTAACACTCCCACTTTCTATGATTTTAACCTCTCCTGTGAGTCCAGTTTTAGATTCCGATGCTTCACTTCAGGTTTACTGTATCCCTTGGACCTTCTTATTGACGATGAAACACAGAAATTGCATCCGAATTTAATACGAAAGGCACAATGCCGACTTAAGTACAAGAGGTGAGACAGTCTCACTTTCTATGATTTGAACCTCTCCTGTGAGCCCAGTTTTGGATTCCGATGCTTCACTTCAGGTTTACTGTATACCATGCACCGTCTTCTTCACGATGAAACACAGGAATTGCATCCGAATTTAATACAGAAGACACAATGCCGACTTAAGTAAAAGAGGACTGACACTCTCTCTTCCTCTGACTTGAACCTCCCTGTGAGTCCTGTTGTATATTCCGATGCTTCACTTCAGGTTTACTGTATACCTTGCACCTTCTGATTGACGATGAAACAATGAAACTGCATCCGAATTTAATACAAAAGGCAAAATGCGGACTTAAGTACAAGAGGACTGACACTCTAACTTTCTAAGATTTGAACCTCTCCTGTGAGTCCCGTTTTAGATTCCGATGCTTCACTTCAGGTTTACTGTATACCTTGGACCTTCTTATTGACGATGAAACACAGAAATTGCATCCGAATTTAGTACAAAAGGCACAATGCCGACTTAAGTACAAGAGGACTGACACTCTCACTTTCTATGATTTGAACCTCTCCTGTGAGTAAAGTTTTAGATTCCGATGCTTCACTTCAGGTTTACTGTATCCCTTGGACCTTCTTATTGACGATGAAACATAGAAATAGCATCCGAGTTTAATACAAAAGGCACAATGCCGACTTAAGTAAAAGACGACTGACACTCTCACTTTCTTTGATTTGAACTTCTCCTGTGAGTCCAGTTTTAGATTCCGATGCTTCACTTCAGGTTTACTGTATCCCTTGGACCTTCTTATTGACGATGAAACATAGAAATTGCATCCGAATTAAATACAAAAGGCACAATGCCGACTTAAGTAAAAGACGACTGACCCTCTCACTTTCTGTGGTTTGAACCTCTCCTGTGACCCAGTTTTAGTTTCCAATGCTTCACTTCAGGTTTACTGTATACCTTGGACCTTCTTATTGACGATGAAACACAGAAATTGCCTCGGAATTAAGTTCAAAAGGCACAATCCCGACTTAAGTACAAGAGGACTGACACTCTAACATTCTATGATTTGAACCTCTCCTGTGAGTCCAGTTTTAGATTCCGATGCTTCATTTCAGGTTTACTGTATCCCTTGGACCTTCCTATTGACGATGAAACACAGAAATTGCATCCGAATTTATTACAAAAGGCGCAATACCGTTTTAAGTAAAAGACGACTGACACTCTCACTTTCTGTGATTTGAACCTCTCCGGTGAGTCCAGTTTTAGATTCCAAAGCTTCACCCCAGGTTTGCTGTATACCTTGGACCCTCTTATTGACGATGAAACGCAGAAATTGCATCGGAATTAAATTCAAAAGGCACAATCCCGACTTAAGTACAAGAGGACTGACACTCTAACTTTCTATGATTTGAACCTCTCCTGTGTGTCCAGTTTTAGATTCCGATGCTTCATTTCAGGTTTACTGTATCCCTTGGACATACGAATTGACGATGAAACACAGAAATTGCATCCGAATTTAATACAAAAGGCACAATGCCGAGTTAAGTACATGAGGACTGACACT
This sequence comes from Schistocerca americana, assembly GCF_021461395.2. Taxonomy (NCBI): domain Eukaryota; kingdom Metazoa; phylum Arthropoda; class Insecta; order Orthoptera; family Acrididae; genus Schistocerca; species Schistocerca americana. The sequence goes on from NC_060126.1 coordinate 6,994,369, forward strand.
CTCGCTTTCTATGATTTGAACCTCTCCTGTGAGTCCAGTTTTAGATTCCGATGCTTCACTTCAGGTTTACTGTATATCTTGCACCTTCTTATTGACGATGAAACACAGATATTGCATTGGAATTTAATACAAAAGGCACAATGCCTACTTAAGTACAAGAGGACTGACACTCTAACTTTCTATGATTTGAACATCTCCTCTGAGTCCAGTTTTAGATTCCGATGCTTCACTTCAACTTTACTGTATCCCTTGGACCTTCTTATTGACGATGAAACACAGAAATTGCAATCGAATGTAATACAAAAGGCACAACGCCGACTTAAGTACATGAGGACAGACACTCTCACTTTCTATGATTTGAACCTCTCCTGTGAATCCAGTTTTAGATTCCGATGCTTCACTTCAGGTTTACTGTATCCCTTGGGCCTTCGTATTGACGATGAAACACAGAAATTGCATCGGAATTAATTTCAAAAGGCTCAATGCCGACTTAAGTACAAGAGGAATGACACTCTAACTTTCTAATATTTGAACCTCTCCTGTGAGTCCCGTTTTTGATTCCAATGCTTCACTTCAGGTTTACTGTATACCTTGGACCTTCTTATTGACGATGAAACACAGAAATTGCATCCGAATTTAGTACAAAAGGCACAATGCCGACTTAAGTACAAGAGGACTGACACTCTCACTTTCTATGATTTGAACCTCTCCTGTGAGTCCAGTTTAAGATTCCGATGCTTCACTTCAGGTTTACTGTATCTCTTGGACCTTCTTATTGACGATGAAACATAGAAATAGCATCCGAATTTAATACAAAAGGCACAATGCCGACTTAAGTACAAGAGGACTGACACTCTAACATTCTATTATTTGAACCTCTCCTGTGAGTCCAGTTTTAGACTCCGATGCTTCATTTCAGGTTTACTGTATTCCTTGGACCTTCTTATTGACGATGAAACACAGAAATTGCATCCGAATTTAATACAAAAGGCACAATACCGACTTAAGTAAAAGGCGACTGACACTCTCACATTCTGTGATTTGAACCTCTCCGGTGAGTCCAGTTTTAGATTCCAAAGCTTCACCTCAGGTTTGCTGTATAGCTTGGACCTTCTTATTGACGATGAAACACAGAAATTGCATCGGAATTAAATTCAAAAGGCACAATTCCGACTTAAGTACAAGAGGACTGACACTCTAACTCTCTATGATTTGAACCTCTCCTGTGAGTCCAGTTTTAGATTCCGATGCTTCATTTCAGGTTTACTGTATCCCTTGGACCTTCTTATTGACGATGAAACACAGAAATTGCATCCGAATTTAATACAAAAGGCACAATGCCAAGTTAAGTACATGAGGACTGACACTCTCGCTTTCTATGATTTGAACCTCTCCTGTGAGTCCAGTTTTAGATTCCGATGCTTCACTTCAGGTTTACTTTATACCTTGCACCTTCTTATTGACGATGAAACACAGAAATTGCATTGGAATTTAATACAAAAGGCACAATCCCTACTTAAGTACAAGAGGACTGACACTCTAACTTTCTATGATTTGAACATCTCCTGTGAGTCCAGTTTTACATTCCGATGCTTCACTTCAGGTTTACTGTATACCTTGCACCTTCTTATTGACGATGAAACACAGAAATTGGATCCGAATTTAATCCAAAAGGAACAATGCCGACTTAAGTAAAAGAGGACTGACACTCTAATTTTCTGTGATTGGAACCTCTCCTGTGAGTCCAGTTTTAGATTCCGATGCTACACTACAGGTTTACTGTATACCTTGCATTTCCTTATTGACGATGAAACACAGAAATTGCATCGGAATTAAATTGAAAAGGCACAATGCCGACTTCTGTACATGAGGACTGACACTCTAACTTTCTAAGATTTGAACCTCTCCTGTGAGTCCAGTTTAAGATTCCGATGCTTCACTTCAAGTTTACTGTATTCCTTGGACCTTCTTATTGACGATGAAACACAGAAATTGCATCCGAATTTTGTACAAAAGGCACAATGCCGACTTAAGTACAAGAGGACTGACACTCTCACTTTCTATGATTTGAACCTCTCCTGTGACTCCAGTTTTAGATTCCGATGTTTCACTTCAGGTTTACTGTATCCCTTGGACCTTCTTATTGACGATGAAACATAGAAATTGCATCCGAATTAAATACAAAAGGCACAATGCCGACTTAAGTAAAAGACGACTGACCCTCTCACTTTCTGTGGTTTGAACCTCTCCTGTGACCCAGTTTTAGTTTCCAATGCTTCACTTCAGGTTTACTGTATACCTTGGACCTTCTTATTGACGATGAAACACAGAAATTGCCTCGGAATTAAGTTCAAAAGGCACAATCCCGACTTAAGTACAAGAGGACTGACACTCTAACATTCTATGATTTGAACCTCTCCTGTGAGTCCAGTTTTAGATTCCGATGCTTCATTTCAGGTTTACTGTATCCCTTGGACCTTCTTATTGACGATGAAACACAGAAATTGCATCCGAATTTATTACAAAAGGCGCAATACCGTTTTAAGTAAAAGACGACTGACACTCTCACTTTCTGTGATTTGAACCTCTCCGGTGAGTCCAGTTTTAGATTCCAAAGCTTCACCCCAGGTTTGCTGTATACCTTGGACCCTCTTATTGACGACGAAACGCAGAAATTGCATCGGAATTAAATTCAAAAGGCACAATCCCGACTTAAGTACAAGAGGACTGACACTCTAACTTTCTATGATTTGAACCTCTCCTGTGTGTCCAGTTTTAGATTCCGATGCTTCATTTCAGGTTTACTGTATCCCTTGGACATACGAATTGACGATGAAACACAGAAATTGCATCCGAATTTAATACAAAAGGCACAATGCCGAGTTAAGTACATGAGGACTGACACTCTCGCTTTCTATGATTTGAACCTCTCCTGTGAGTCCAGTTTTAGATTCCGATGCTTCACTTCAGGTTTACTGTATATCTTGCACCTTCTTATTGACGATGAAACACAGATATTGCATTGGAATTTAATACAAAAGGCACAATGCCTACTTAAGTACAAGAGGACTGACACTCTAACTTTCTATGATTTGAACATCTCCTCTGAGTCCAGTTTTAGATTCCGATGCTTCACTTCAACTTTACTGTATCCCTTGGACCTTCTTATTGACGATGAAACACAGAAATTGCAATCGAATGTAATACAAAAGGCACAACGCCGACTTAAGTACATGAGGACAGACACTCTCACTTTCTATGATTTGAACCTCTCCTGTGAATCCAGTTTTAGATTCCGATGCTTCACTTCAGGTTTACTGTATCCCTTGGGCCTTCGTATTGACGATGAAACACAGAAATTGCATCGGAATTAATTTCAAAAGGCACAATGCCGACTTAAGTACAAGAGGAATGACACTCTAACTTTCTAATATTTGATCCTCTCCTGTGAGTCCCGTTTTTGATTCCAATGCTTCACTTCAGGTTTACTGTATACCTTGGACCTTCTTATTGACGATGAAACACAGAAATTGCATCCGAATTTAGTACAAAAGGCACAATGCCGACTTAAGTACAAGAGGACTGACACTCTCACTTTCTATGATTTGAACCTCTCCTGTGAGTCCAGTTTAAGATTCCGATGCTTCACTTCAGGTTTACTGTATCTCTTGGACCTTCTTATTGACGATGAAACATAGAAATAGCATCCGAATTTAATACAAAAGGCACAATGCCGACTTAAGTACAAGAGGACTGACACTCTAACATTCTATTATTTGAACCTCTCCTGTGAGTCCAGTTTTAGATTCCGATGCTTCATTTCAGGTTTACTGTATTCCTTGGACCTTCTTATTGACGATGAAACACAGAAATTGCATCCGAATTTAATACAAAAGGCACAATACCGACTTAAGTAAAAGGCGACTGACACTCTCACATTCTGTGATTTGAACCTCTCCGGTGAGTCCAGTTTTAGATTCCAAAGCTTCACCTCAGGTTTGCTGTATAGCTTGGACCTTCTTATTGACGATGAAACACAGAAATTGCATCGGAATTAAATTCAAAAGGCACTATGCCGACTTAAGTACAAGAGGACTGACACTCTAACACTCTATGATTCGAACCTCTCCTCTGATTCCAGTTTTAGATTCCGATGCTTCACTTTAGGTTTACTGTACACCTTGCACCTTCTTATTGACGATGAAACACAGAAATTGCATCGGAATTAAATTCAAATGACACAATGCCGACTTAAGTACAAGAGGACTGACACTCTAACTACCTATGATGTGAACCTCTCCTGTGAGTCCAGTTTTAGATTCCGATGCTACACTACAGGTTTACTGTATAACTTGCATTCCCTTATTGACGATGAAACACAGAAATTGCATTGGAATTTAATACAAAAGGCACAATCCCTACTTAAGTACAAGAGGACTGACACTCTAACTTTCTATGATTTGAACATCTCCTGTGAGTCCAGTTTTACATTCCGATGCTTCACTTCAGGTTTACTGTATACCTTGCACCTTCTTATTGACGATGAAACACAGAAATTGGATCCGAATTTAATCCAAAAGGAACAATGCCGACTTAAGTAAAAGAGGACTGACACTCTAATTTTCTGTGATTGGAACCTCTCCTGTGAGTCCAGTTTTAGATTCCGATGCTACACTACAGGTTTACTGTATACCTTGCATTTCCTTATTGACGATGAAACACAGAAATTGCATCGGAATTAAATTGAAAAGGCACAATGCCGACTTCTGTACATGAGGACTGACACTCTAACTTTCTTAGATTTGAACCTCTCCTGTGAGTCCAGTTTAAGATTCCGATGCTTCACTTCAAGTTTACTGTATGCCTTGGACCTTCTTATTGACGATGAAACACAGAAATTGCATCCGAATTTTGTACAAAAGGCACAATGCCGACTTAAGTACAAGAGGACTGACACTCTCACTTTCTATGATTTGAACCTCTCCTGTGACTCCAGTTTTAGATTCCGATGTTTCACTTCAGGTTTACTGTATCCCTTGGACCTTCTTATTGACGATGAAACATAGAAATAGCATCCGAATTTAATACAAAAGGCACAATCCCGACTTAAGTACAAAAGGACTGACACTCCAACTTTCTATGATCTGAACCTCTCCTGTGAGTCCAGTTTTAGATTCCGATGCTTCATTTCAGGTTTACTGTATCCCTTGGACCTTCTTATTGACGATGAAACACAGAAATCGCATCTGAATTTAATACAAAACGCACATTGCCGACTTAAGTAAAAGACGACTGACACTCTCACTTTCTGTGATTTGAACCTCTCCTGTGAGTCCAGTATTAGATTCCAATGCTTCACTTCAGGTTTACTGTATACCTTGGACTTTCTTATTGACGATGAAACACAGAAATTGCATCGGAATTAAATTCAAAAGGCACAATCCCGACTTAAGTACAAGAGGACTGACACTCTAACTTTCTATGATTTGAACCTCTGCTGTGAGTCCAGTTTTAGATTCCGATGCTTCATTTCAGGTTTACTGTATCCCTTGGACCTTCGTATTGACGATGAAACACAGAAATTGCATCCGAATTTAATACAAAAGGCACAATGCCGACTTAAGTACATGAGGACTGACACTCTCGCTTTCTATGATTTGAACCTCTCCTGTGAGTCCAGTTTTAGATTCCGATGATTCACTTCAGGTTTACTGTATACCTTGCACCTTCTTATTGACCATGAAACACAGAAATTGCATCAGAATTAAATTCAAAAGGCACAATGCCGACTTAATTACAAGAGGACTGACACACTAACACTCTATGATTTGAACCTCTCCTCTGATTCAAGTTTTAGATTCCGATGATTCACTTCAGGTTTACTGTATCCCTTGGACCTTCTTATTGACGATGAAACACAGAAATTGCATCCGAATTTAATACAAAAGGCATAATGCCGACTTAAGTACAAGAGGAGAGACAGTCTCACTTTCTGTGATTTGAACCTCTCCTGTGAGCCCAGTTTTGGATTCCGATGCTTTACTTCAGGTTTACTGGATACCATGCACCGTCTTCTTGACGATGAAACACAGGAATTGCAACCGAATTTAATACAGAAGACACAATGCCGACTTAAGTAAAAGAGGACTGACACTCTCTCTTCCTCTGATTTGAACCTCTCCTGTGAGTCCTGTTGTAGATTCCGATGCTTCACTTCAGGTTTACTGTATACCTTGCATCTTCTTATTGACGATGAAACAATGAAACTGCATCCGAATTTAATACAAAAGGCAAAATTGCTAACTTAAGTACAAGTGGACTGAAACTCTCCCTGTCTATGATTTGAACCTCTCCTGTGAGTCCAGCTTTAGATTCCGATGCTTCACTTCAGGTTTTCTGTATCCCTTGGACCTTCTTATTGACGAAGAAACACAGAAATTGCATCCAAATTTAATCCAAAAGGCACAATGCCGTCTTAAGTAAAAGAGGACTAACACTCTAATTTTCTGTGATTTCAACCTCTCCTGTGAGTCCAGTTTTAGATTCCGATGCTACACTACAGGTTTACTGTATACCTTGCATTTCCTTATTGACGATGAAACACAGAAATTGCATCGGAATTAAATTGAAAAGGCACAATGCCGACTTAAGTACAAGAGGACTGACACTCTAACTTTCTAAGATTTGAACCTCTCCTGTGAGTCCCGTTTTAGATTCCGATGCTTCACTTCAGGTTTACTGTATACCTTGGACTTTCTTATTGACGATGAAACACAGAAATTGCATCCGAATTTAGTACAAAAGACACAATGCCGACTTAAGTACAAGAGGACTGACACTTTCACTTTCTATGATTTGAACCTCTCCTGTGAGTAAAGTTTTAGATTCCGATGCTTCACTTCAGGTTTACTGTATCCCTTGGACCTTCTTATTGACGATGAAACATAGAAATAGCATCCGAGTTTAATACAAAAGGCACAATGCCGACTTAAGTAAAAGACGACTGACACTCTCACTTTCTTTGATTTGAACTTCTCCTGTGAGTCCAGTTTTAGATTCCGATGCTTCACTTCAGGTTTACTGTATCCCTTGGACCTTCTTATTGACGATGAAACATAGAAATTGCATCCGAATTAAATAAAAAAGGCACAATGCCGACTTAAGTAAAAGACGACTGACCCTCTCACTTTCTGTGGTTTGAACCTCTCCTGTAACCCAGTTTTAGATTCCAATGCTTCACTTCAGGTTTACTGTATACCTTGGACCTTCTTATTGACGATGAAACACAGAAATTGCATCGGAATTAAATTCAAAAGGCACAATCCCGACTTAAGTACAAGAGGACTGACACTCTAACATTCTATGATTTGAACCTCTCCTGTGAGTCCAGTTTTAGATTCCGATGCTTCATTTCAGGTTTACTGTATCCCTTGGACCTTCTTATTGACGATGAAACACAGAAATTGCATCCGAATTTAATACAAAAGGCACAATACCGACTTAAGTAAAAGACGACTGACACTCTCACTTTCTGTGACTTGAACCTCTCCGGTGAGTCCAGTTTTAGATTCCAAAGCTTCACCTCAGGTTTGCTGTATACCTTGCACCTTCTTATTGACGATGAAACACAGAAATTGCATCGGAATTAAATTCAAAAGGCACAATCCCGATTTAAGTGCAAGAGGACTGACACTCTAACTCTCTATGATTTGAACCTCTCCTGTGAGTCCAGTTTTAGATTCCGATGCTTCATTTCAGATTTACTGTATCCCTTGGACCTTCTTATTGACGATGAAACACAGAAATTGCATCCGAATTTAATACAAAAGGCACAATGCCGTGTTAAGTACATGAGGACTGACACTCTCGCTTTCTATGATTTGAACCTCTCCTGTAAGTCCAGTTTTAGATTCCGATGCTTCACTTCAGGTTTACTGTATACCTTGCACCTTCTTATTGACGATGAAACACAGATATTGCATTGGAATTTAATACAAAAGGCACAATGCCTAATTAAGTACAAGAGGACTGACACTCTAACTTTCTATGATTTGAACATCTCCTCTGAGTCCAGTTTTAGATTCCGATGCTTCACTTCAGGTTTACTGTATCCCTTGGACCTTCTTATTGACGATGAAACACAGAAATCGCATCTGAATTTAATACAAAACGCACATTGCCGACTTAAGTAAAAGACGACTGACACTCTCACTTTCTGTGATTTGAACCTCTCCTGTGAGTCCAGTATTAGATTCCAATGCTTCACTTCAGGTTTACTGTATACCTTGGACTTTCTTATTGACGATGAAACACAGAAATTGCATCGGAATTAAATTCAAAAGGCACAATCCCGACTTAAGTACAAGAGGACTGACACTCTAACTTTCTATGATTTGAACCTCTGCTGTGAGTCCAGTTTTAGATTCCGATGCTTCATTTCAGGTTTACTGTATCCCTTGGACCTTCGTATTGACGATGAAACACAGAAATTGCATCCGAATTTAATACAAAAGGCACAATGCCGACTTAAGTACATGAGGACTGACACTCTCGCTTTCTATGATTTGAACCTCTCCTGTGAGTCCAGTTTTAGATTCCGATGATTCACTTCAGGTTTACTGTATACCTTGCACCTTCTTATTGACCATGAAACACAGAAATTGCATCAGAATTAAATTCAAAAGGCACAATGCCGACTTAATTACAAGAGGACTGACACACTAACACTCTATGATTTGAACCTCTCCTCTGATTCAAGTTTTAGATTCCGATGATTCACTTCAGGTTTACTGTATCCCTTGGACCTTCTTATTGACGATGAAACACAGAAATTGCATCCGAATTTAATACAAAAGGCATAATGCCGACTTAAGTACAAGAGGAGAGACAGTCTCACTTTCTGTGATTTGAACCTCTCCTGTGAGCCCAGTTTTGGATTCCGATGCTTTACTTCAGGTTTACTGGATACCATGCACCGTCTTCTTGACGATGAAACACAGGAATTGCAACCGAATTTAATACAGAAGACACAATGCCGACTTAAGTAAAAGAGGACTGACACTCTCTCTTCCTCTGATTTGAACCTCTCCTGTGAGTCCTGTTGTAGATTCCGATGCTTCACTTCAGGTTTACTGTATACCTTGCATCTTCTTATTGACGATGAAACAATGAAACTGCATCCGAATTTAATACAAAAGGCAAAATTGCTAACTTAAGTACAAGTGGACTGAAACTCTCCCTGTCTATGATTTGAACCTCTCCTGTGAGTCCAGCTTTAGATTCCGATGCTTCACTTCAGGTTTTCTGTATCCCTTGGACCTTCTTATTGACGAAGAAACACAGAAATTGCATCCAAATTTAATCCAAAAGGCACAATGCCGTCTTAAGTAAAAGAGGACTAACACTCTAATTTTCTGTGATTTCAACCTCTCCTGTGAGTCCAGTTTTAGATTCCGATGCTACACTACAGGTTTACTGTATACCTTGCATTTCCTTATTGACGATGAAACACAGAAATTGCATCGGAATTAAATTGAAAAGGCACAATGCCGACTTAAGTACAAGAGGACTGACACTCTAACTTTCTAAGATTTGAACCTCTCCTGTGAGTCCCGTTTTAGATTCCGATGCTTCACTTCAGGTTTACTGTATACCTTGGACTTTCTTATTGACGATGAAACACAGAAATTGCATCCGAATTTAGTACAAAAGACACAATGCCGACTTAAGTACAAGAGGACTGACACTTTCACTTTCTATGATTTGAACCTCTCCTGTGAGTAAAGTTTTAGATTCCGATGCTTCACTTCAGGTTTACTGTATCCCTTGGACCTTCTTATTGACGATGAAACATAGAAATAGCATCCGAGTTTAATACAAAAGGCACAATGCCGACTTAAGTAAAAGACGACTGACACTCTCACTTTCTTTGATTTGAACTTCTCCTGTGAGTCCAGTTTTAGATTCCGATGCTTCACTTCAGGTTTACTGTATCCCTTGGACCTTCTTATTGACGATGAAACATAGAAATTGCATCCGAATTAAATACAAAAGGCACAATGCCGACTTAAGTAAAAGACGACTGACCCTCTCACTTTCTGTGGTTTGAACCTCTCCTGTAACCCAGTTTTAGATTCCAATGCTTCACTTCAGGTTTACTGTATACCTTGGACCTTCTTATTGACGATGAAACACAGAAATTGCATCGGAATTAAATTCAAAAGGCACAATCCCGACTTAAGTACAAGAGGACTGACACTCTAACATTCTATGATTTGAACCTCTCCTGTGAGTCCAGTTTTAGATTCCGATGCTTCATTTCAGGTTTACTGTATCCCTTGGACCTTCTTATTGACGATGAAACACAGAAATTGCATCCGAATTTAATACAAAAGGCACAATACCGACTTAAGTAAAAGACGACTGACACTCTCACTTTCTGTGACTTGAACCTCTCCGGTGAGTCCAGTTTTAGATTCCAAAGCTTCACCTCAGGTTTGCTGTATACCTTGCACCTTCTTATTGACGATGAAACACAGAAATTGCATCGGAATTAAATTCAAAAGGCACAATCCCGATTTAAGTGCAAGAGGACTGACACTCTAACTCTCTATGATTTGAACCTCTCCTGTGAGTCCAGTTTTAGATTCCGATGCTTCATTTCAGATTTACTGTATCCCTTGGACCTTCTTATTGACGATGAAACACAGAAATTGCATCCGAATTTAATACAAAAGGCACAATGCCGAGTTAAGTACATGAGGACTGACACTCTCGCTTTCTATGATTTGAACCTCTCCTGTAAGTCCAGTTTTAGATTCCGATGCTTCACTTCAGGTTTACTGTATACCTTGCACCTTCTTATTGACGATGAAACACAGATATTGCATTGGAATTTAATACAAAAGGCACAATGCCTAATTAAGTACAAGAGGACTGACACTCTAACTTTCTATGATTTGAACATCTCCTCTGAGTCCAGTTTTAGATTCCGATGCTTCACTTCAGGTTTACTGTATCCCTTGGACCTTCTTATTGACGATGAAGCACAGAAATTGCAATCGAATTTAATACAAAAGGCACAACGCCGACTTAAGTACATGAGGACAGACACTCTCACTTTCTATGATTTGAACCTCTCCTGTGAGTCCAGTTTTAGATTCCGATGCTTCACTTCAGGTTTACTGTATCCCTTGGACCTTTGTATTGACGATGAAACACAGAAATTGCATCGGAATTAATTTCAAAAGACACAATGCCGACTTAAGTACAAGAGGACTGACACTCTATCAACGACTTGAGCCTCTCCTGTGAGTCCAGTTTTAGATTCCGATGCTTCACTTCAGGCTTACTGTATCCCTTGGACCCTCTTATTGACGATGAAATACAGAAATTGCATCTGAATTTAATACAAAAGCCACGATGCCGACTTAAGTAAAAGAGGACTGACACTCTCTCTTTCTATGATTTGAACCTCTCCTGTGAGTCCAGTTTTAGATTCCGATGCTGCACTTCAGGTTTACTGTATACCTTGCACCTTCTTATTTACGATGAAACACAGAAATTGCATCGGAGTTAAATTCAAAAGGCACAATGTCGACTTAAGTACAAGAAGACGGACTCTGTCGTTTTCTATGATTTGAACCTCTCCTGTGAGTCCAGTTGTAGAATCCGATGCTTCACTTCAGGTTTTCTGTATATCTTGCATTTCATTATTGACGATGAAACACAGAAATTCCATCGGAATCAAATTGAAAAGGCACAATGCCGACATAAGTATAAGAGGACTGACACTCTAACTTTCTAAGATTTGAACCTCTCCTGTGAGTCTAGTTTTAGTTTCCGATGCTTCACTGCAGGTTTACTGTATACCTTGGACCTTCTTATTGACGATGAAACACAGAAATTGCATCCGAATTTAGTACAGAAGACACAATGCCGACTTAAGTAAAAGAGGACTGACACTCTCTCTTCCTCTGATTTGAACCTCTCCTGTGAGTCCTGTTGTAGATTCCGATGCTTCACTTCAGGTTTACTGTATACCTTGCACCTTCTTATTGACCATGAAACACAGAAATTGCATCAGAATTAAATTCAAAAGGCACAATGCCGACTTAATTACAAGAGGACTGACACACTAACACTCTATGATTTGAACCTCTCCTCTGATTCAAGTTTTAGATTCCGATGATTCACTTCAGGTTTACTGTATCCCTTGGACCTTCTTATTGACGATGAAACACAGAAATTGCATCCGAATTTAATACAAAAGGCATAATGCCGACTTAAGTACAAGAGGAGAGACAGTCTCACTTTCTGTGATTTGAACCTCTCCTGTGAGCCCAGTTTTGGATTCCGATGCTTTACTTCAGGTTTACTGGATACCATGCACCGTCTTCTTGACGATGAAACACAGGAATTGCAACCGAATTTAATACAGAAGACACAATGCCGACTTAAGTAAAAGAGGACTGACACTCTCTCTTCCTCTGATTTGAACCTCTCCTGTGAGTCCTGTTGTAGATTCCGATGCTTCACTTCAGGTTTACTGTATACCTTGCATCTTCTTATTGACGATGAAACAATGAAACTGCATCCGAATTTAATACAAAAGGCACAATGCCGTCTTAAGTAAAAGAGGACTAACACTCTAATTTTCTGTGATTTCAACCTCTCCTGTGAGTCCAGTTTTAGATTCCGATGCTACACTACAGGTTTACTGTATACCTTGCATTTCCTTATTGACGATGAAACACAGAAATTGCATCGGAATTAAATTGAAAAGGCACAATGCCGACTTAAGTACAAGAGGACTGACACTCTAACTTTCTAAGATTTGAACCTCTCCTGTGAGTCCCGTTTTAGATTCCGATGCTTCACTTCAGGTTTACTGTATACCTTGGACTTTCTTATTGACGATGAACTACAGAAATTGCATCCGAATTTAGTACAAAAGACACAATGCCGACTTAAGTACAAGAGGACTGACACTTTCACTTTCTATGATTTGAACCTCTCCTGTGAGTAAAGTTTTAGATTCCGATGCTTCACTTCAGGTTTACTGTATCCCTTGGACCTTCTTATTGACGATGAAACATAGAAATAGCATCCGAGTTTAATACAAAAGGCACAATGCCGACTTAAGTAAAAGACGACTGACACTCTCACTTTCTTTGATTTGAACTTCTCCTGTGAGACCAGTTTTAGATTCCGATGCTTCACTTCAGGGTTACTGTATCCCTTGGACCTTCTTATTGACGATGAAACATAGAAATTGCATCCGAATTAAATACAAAAGGCACAATGCCGACTTAAGTAAAAGACGACTGACCCTCTCACTTTCTGTGGTTTGAACCTCTCCTGTAACCCAGTTTTAGATTCCAATGCTTCACTTCAGGTTTACTGTATACCTTGGACCTTCTTATTGACGATGAAACACAGAAATTGCATCGGAATTAAATTCAAAAGGCACAATCCCGACTTAAGTACAAGAGGACTGACACTCTAACATTCTATGATTTGAACCTCTCCTGTGAGTCCAGTTTTAGATTCTGATGCTTCATTTTAGGTTTACTGTATCCCTTGGACCTTCTTATTGACGATGAAACACAGAAATTGCATCCGAATTTAATACAAAAGGCACAATACCGACTTAAGTAAAAGACGACTAACACTCTCACTTTCTGTGATTTGAACCTCTCCGGTGAGTCCAGTTTTAGATTCCAAAGCTTCACCTCAGGTTTGCTGTATACCTTGCACCTTCTTATTGACGATGAAACACAGAAATTGCATCGGAATTAAATTCAAAAGGCACAATCCCGATTTAAGTACAAGAGGACTGACACTCTAACTCTCTATGATTTGAACCTCTCCTGTGAGTCCAGTTTTAGATTCCGATGCTTCATTTCAGATTCACTGTATCCCTTGGACCTTCTTATTGACGATGAAACACAGAAATTGCATCCGAATTTAATACAAAAGGCACAATGCCGAGTTAAGTACATGAGGACTGACACTCTCGCTTTCTATGATTTGAACCTCTCCTGTAAGTCCAGTTTTAGATTCCGATGCTTCACTTCAGGTTTACTGTATACCTTGCACCTTCTTATTGACGATGAAACACAGATATTGCATTGGAATTTAATACAAAAGGCACAATGCCTAATTAAGTACAAGAAGACGGACTCTGTCGTTTTCTATGATTTGAACCTCTCCTGTGAGTCCAGTTGTAGAATCCGATGCTTCACTTCAGGTTTACTGTATACCTTGCATTTCATTATTGTCGATGAAACACAGAAATTCCATCGGAATCAAATTGAAAAGGCACAATGCCGACATAAGTATAAGAGGACTGACACTCTAACTTTCTAAGATTTGAACCTCTCCTGTGAGTCTAGTTTTAGTTTCCGATGCTTCACTGCAGGTTTTCTGTATACCTTGGACCTTCTTATTGACGATGAAACACAGAAATTGCATCCGAATTTAGTACAGAAGACACAATGCCGACTTAAGTAAAAGAGGACTGACACTCTCTCTTCCTCTGATTTGAACCTCTCCTGTGAGTCCTGTTGTAGATTCCGATGCTTCACTTCAGGTTTACTGTATACCTTGCACCTTCTTATTGGCGATGAAACAATGAAACTGCATCCGATTTTAATACAAAAGGCAAAATGCGGACTTAAGTACAAGAGGACTGAAACTCTCCCTGTCTATGATTTGATCCTCTCCTGTGAGTCCAGTTTTAGATTCCGATGCTTCACTTCAGGTTTTCTGTATCCCTTGGACCTTCTTATTGACGAAGAAACACAGAAATTGCATCCAAATTTAATCCAAAAGGCACAATGCCGTCTTAAGTAAAAGAGGACTAACACTCTAAGTTTCTGTGATTTGAGCCTCTCCTGTGAGTCCAGTTTTAGATCCCGATGCTACACTACAGGTTCACTGTATACCTTGCATTTCCTTATTGACGATGAAACACAGAAATTGCATCGATATTAAACTGAAAAGGCACAATGCCGACTTAAGTACAAGACTACTGACACTCTAACTTTCTAAGATTTGAACCTCTCCTGTGAGTCCCGTTTCAGATTCCGATGCTTCACTTCAGGTTTACTGTATACCTTGGACCTTCTTATTGACGATGAAACACAGAAATTGCATCCGAATTTAGTATAAAAGGCACAATGCCGACTTAAGTACAAGAGGACTGACACTCTCACTTTCTATGATTTGAACCTCTCCTGTGAGTAAAGTTTAAGATTCCGATGTTCACTTCAGGTTTACTGTATCCCTTGGACCTTCTTATTCACGATGAAACATAGAAATAGCATCCGAGTTTAAAACAAAAGGCACAATGCCGACTTAAGTAAAAGAAGACTGACACACTCACTTTCTTTGATTTGAACTTCTCCTGCGAGTCCAGTTTTAGATTCCGATGCTTCACTTCAGGTTTACTGTATCCCTTGGACCTTCTTATTGACGATGAAACATAGAAATTGCATCCGAATTAAATACAAAAGGCACAATGCCGACATAAGTAAAAGACGACTGACACTCTCACTTTCTGTGGTTTGAACCTCTCCTGTGACCCAGTTTTAGATTCCAATGCTTCACTTCAGGTTTACTGTATACCTTGGACCTTCTTATTGACGATGAAACACAGGAATTGCATCGGAATTAAATTCAAAAGGCACAATCCCGACTTAAGTACAAGAGGACTGACACTCTAACATTCTATGATTTGAACCTCTCCTGTGAGTCCAGTTTTAGATTCCGATGCTTCATTTCAGGTTTACTGTATCCCTAGGACCTTCTTATTGACGATGAAACACAGGAATTGCATCCGAATTTAATACAAAAGGCACAATACCAACCTAAGTAAAAGACGACTGACACTCTCACTTTCTGTGATTTGAACCTCTCCGGTGAGTCCAGTTTTAGATTCCAAAGCTTCACCTCAGGTTTGCTGTATACCTTGGACCTTCTTATTGACGATGAAACACAGAAATTGCATCGGAATTAAATTAAAAAGGCACAATCCCGACTTAAGTACAAGAGGACTGACCCTCTAACTTTCTATGATTTGAAGCTTTCCTGTGAGTCCAGTTTTAGATTCCGATGCTTCTTTTCAGGTTTACTGTATCCCTTGGACCTTCTTATTGACGATGAAACTCAGAAATTGCATCCGAATTTAATACAAAAGGCACAATGCCGAGTTAAGTACATGAAGACTGACACTCTCGCTTTCTATGATTTGAACCTCGCCTATGAGTCCAGTTTTAGATTCCGATGCTTCACTTCAGGTTTACTGTATACCTTGCACCTTCTTATTGACGATGAAACACAGATATTGCATTCGAATTTAATACAAAAGGCACAATGCCTACTTAAGTACAAGAGGACTGACACCCTAACTTTCTATGATTTGAACATCTCCTCTGAGTCCAGTTTTAGATTCCGATGCTTCACTTCAGGTATACTGTATCCCTTGGACCTTCTTATAGACGATGGAACACAGAAATTGCAATCGAATTTAATACAAAAGGCACTACGCCGACTTAAGTACATGAGGACAGACTCTCTCACTTTCTATGATTTGAACCTCTCCTGTGAGTGCAGTTTTAGATTCCGATGCTTCACTTCAGGTTTACTGTATCCCTTGGACCTTCGTATTGACGATGAAACACAGAAATTGCATCGGAATTAATTTCAAAAGACACAATGCCGACTTAAGTACAAGAGGACTGACACTCTATCTACGACTTGAGCCTCTCCTGTGAGTCCAGTTTTAGATTCCGATGCATCACTTCAGGCTTACTGTATCCCTTGGACCCTCTTATTGACGATGAAATACAGAATTTGCATCTGAATTTATTACAAAAGGCACGATGCCGACTTAAGTAAAAGAGGACTGACACTCTCTCTTTCTATGATTTGAACCTCTCCTGTGAGTCCAGTTTTAGATTACGATGCTGCACTTCAGGTTTACTGTATACCTTGCACCTTCTTATTTACGATGAAACACAGAAATTGCATCGGAGTTAAATTCAAAAGGCACAATGCCGACTTAAGTACAAGAAGACTGACTCTGTCGTTTTCTATGATTTGAACCTCTCCTGTGAGTCCAGTTGTAGAATCCGATGCTTCACTTCAGGTTTACTGTATACCTTGCATTTCATTATTGACGATGAAACACAGAAATTGCATCGGAATCAAATTGAAAAGGCACAATGCCGACTTAAGTATAAGAGGACTGACACTCTAACTTTCTAAGATTTGAACCTCTCCTGTGAGTCTAGTTTCAGATTCCGATGCTTCACTTCAGGTTTACTGTATACCTTGGACCTTCTTATTGACGATGAAACACAGAAATTGCATCCGAATTTAGTACAAAAGGCTAAATGCCGACTTAAGTACAAGAGGACTGACACTCTCAGTTTCTATGATTTGAACCTCACCTGTGAGTCCAGATTTAGATTCCGATGCTTCACTTCAGGTTTACTATATCCCTTGGACCTTCTTAATGACGATGAAACATAGAAATAGCGTCCGAATTTAATACAAAAGGCACAATGCCGACTTAAGTAAAAGTCGACTGACACTCTCACTTTCTATGATTTGAACTTCTCGTGTGAGTCCAGTTCTAGATTCCGATGCTTCACTTCAGGTTTACTGTATCCCTTGGACGTTCTTATTGACGATGAAACACAGAGTTTGCATCCGAATTTGATACAAATGGCAGAATGCCGACTTAAGTACAAGAGGACTGACACTCTAACTTTCTATGATTTGAACCTCTCCTGTGAGTCCAGTTTTAGATTCCGATGCCTCACTTCAGTTTTACTGTATACCTTGGACTTTCTTATTGACGATGAAACACAGAAATTGCATCGGAATTAAATTCAAAAGGCACTATCCCGACTTATGTACAAGAGGACTGACACTCTAACTTTCTATTATTTGAATCTCTCCTGTGAGTCCAGTTTTAGATTACGATGCTTCATTTCAGGTTTACTGTATCCCTTGGACCTTCTTATTGACGATGAAACACAGAAATTGCATTGGAATTTATACAAAAACACAATGCCTACTTAAGTACAAGAGGACTGACACTCTCACTTTCTATGATTTTAACCTCTCCTGTGAGTCCAGTTTTAGATTCCGATGCTTCACTTCAGGTTTACTGTATCCCTTGGACCTTCTTATTGACGATGAAACACAGAAATTGCATCCGAATTTTAAAAAAAAGCACAATGCCGACTTAAGTACAAGAGGACAGACAGTCTCACTTTCTATGATTTGAACCTCTCCTGTGATACCAGTTTTAGATTCCGATGCCTCACTTCAGGTTTACTGTATACCTTGGACTTTCTTATTAACGATGAAACACAGAAATTGCATCGGAATTAAATTCAAAAGGCACTATCCCGACTTAAGTACAAGAGGACTGACACTCTATCTACGACTTGAGCCTCTCCTGTGAGTCCAGTTTTACATTCCGATGCTTCACATCAGGCGTACTGTATCCCTTGGACCCTCTTATTGACGATGAAATACAGAAATTGCATCTGAATTTAATACAAAAGGCACGATGCCGACTTAAGTAAAAGAGGACTGACACTCTCTCTTTCTATGATTTGAACCTCTCCTGCGAGTCTAGTTTTAGATTCCGATGCTTCACTTCAGGTTTACTGTATACCTTGGACCTTCTTAATGACGACGAAACATAGAAATAGCGTCCGAATTTAATACAAATGGCACAATGCCGACTTAAGTAAAAGACGGCTGTCACTCTTACTTTCTATGATTTGAACTTCTCGTGTGAGTCCAGTTTTAGATTCCGATGCTTCACTTCAGGTTTACTGTATCCCTTGGACCTTCTTATTGACGATGAAACACAGAGTTTGCATCCGAATTTGATACAAATGGCACAATGCCGACTTAAGTACAAGAGGTCTGACACTCTAACTTTCTATGATTTGAACCTCTCCTGTGAGTCCGGTTTTAGATTCCGTTGCCTCACTTCAGGTTTACTGTATACCTTAGACTTTCGTATTGACGATGAAACACATAAATTGCATCGGAATTAAATTCAAAAGGCACTACCCCGACTTATGTACAAGAGGACTGACACTCTAACTTTCTATGATTTGAACCTCTCCTGTGAGTTCAGTTTTAGATTCCGATGCTTCATTTCAGGTTTACTGTATCCCTTGGACCTTCTTATTGACGATGAAACACAGAAATTGCATCCGAATTTAATACAAAAGGCACAATGCCGAGTTAAGTACATGAGGACTGACACTCTCACTATCTATGATTTTAACATCTCCTGTGAGTCCAGTTTTAGATTCCGATGCTTCACTTCAGGTTTACTGTATCCCTTGGACCTTCTTATTGACGATGAAACACAGAAATTGCATCCGAATTTAATACAAAATTCACAATGCCGACTTAAGTACAAGAGGACAGACGGTCTCACTTTCTATGATTTGAACCTCTCCTGTGATACCAGTTTTAGATTCCGATGCCTCACTTCAGGTTTACTGTATACCTTGGACTTTCTTATTGACGATGAAACACAGAAATTGCATCGGAATTAAATTCAAAAGGCACAATCCCGAGTTAAGTACAAGAGGACTGACACTCTAACTTTCTATGATTTGAACCTCTCCTGTGAGTTCAGTTTTAGATTCCGATGCTTCATTTCAGGTTTACTGTATCCCTTGGACCTTCTTATTGACGATGAAACACAGAAATTGCATCCGAATTTAATACAAAAGGCACAATGCCGAGTTAAGTACATGAGGACTGACACTCTAATTTTCTGTGATTTGAACCTCTCCTGTGAGTCCAGTTTTAGATTCCGTTGCTACACTACAGGTTTACTGTATACCTTGCATTTCCTTATTGACGATGAAACACAGAAATTGCATCGGAATTAAATTGAAAAGGCACAATGCCGACTTAAGTACAAGAGGACTGACACTCTAACTTTCTAAGATTTGAACCTCTCCTGTGAGTCCAGTTTTAGATTCCGATGCTTCACTTCAGGTTTACTGTATACCTTGGACCTTCTTATTGACGATGAAACACAGAAATTGCATCCGAATTTAGTACAAAAGGCACAATGCCGACTTAAGTACAAGAGGACTGATACTCTCACTTTCTACGATTTGAACCTCTCCTGTAAGTCCAGTTTTAGATTCCGATTCTTCACTTTAGGTTAACTGTATCCCTTGGACCTTCTCATTGACGATGAATCATAGAAATAGCATCCGAATTTAATACAAAAGGCACAATGCCGACTTAAGTAAAAGACGACAGACACTCTCACTTTCTATGATTTGAACGTCTGCTGTGAGTCCAGTTTTAGTTTCCGATGCTTCACTTCAGGTTTACTGTATCCCTTGGACCTTATTATTGACTATGAAACACAGAAATTGCATACGAATTTAATACAAAAGGCACAATGCCGACTTAAGTAAAAGACGACTGACACTCTCACTTTCTGTGATATGAACCTCTCCGGTGAGTCCAGTTTTAGATTCCAAAGCTTCACCTCAGGTTTGCTGTATACCTTGGTCCTTCTTATTGACGATGAAACACAGAAATTGCATCGGAATTAAATTCATAAGGCACAATCCCGAGTTAAGTACAAGAGGACTGACACTCTAATTTTCTATGATTAGAACCTCTCCTGTGAGTTCAGTTTTAGATTCCGATGCTTCATTTCAGGGTTACTGTATCCCTTGGACCTTCTTATTGACGATGAAACACAGAAATTGCATCCGAATTTAATACAAAAGGCACAATGCCGAGTTAAGTACATGAGGACTGACACTCTCGCTTTCTATGATTTGAACCTCTCCTGTGAGTTAAGTTTTAGATTCCGATGCTTCACTTCAGGTTTACTGTATACTTGGCACCTTCTTATTGACGATGAAACACAGAAATTGCATTGGAATTTAATACAAAAGGCACAATGCCTACTTAAGTACAAGAGGACTGAAACTCAAACTTTCTATGATTTGAACCTCTCCTGTGAGTCAAGTTTCAGATTCCGATGCTTCACTTCAGGTTTACTGTATCCCTTGGACCTTCTTATTGACGATGAAACACAGAAATTGCATTGGAATTTATACAAAAGGCACAATGCCGACTTAAAAAAAAGAGGACTGACACTCTAACTTTATAAGATTTGAACCTCTCCTGTGAGTCCAGTTTTAGATTTCGATGCTTCACTTCAGGTTTACTGTATACCTTGGACCTTCTTATTGACGATGAAACACAGAAATTGCAACCGAATTTAGTACAAAAGGCACAATGCCGACTTAAGTACAAGAGGACTGATACTCTCACTTTCTATGATTTGAACCTCTCCTGTGAGTCCAGTTTTAGATTCCGATGCTTCACTTTAGGTTTACTGTATCCCTTGGTCCTTCTTATTGACGATGAAACATAGAAATAGCATCCGAATTTAATACAAAAGCACAATATCGACTTAAGTAAAAGACGACTGACACTCTCACTTTCTATGATTTGAACTGCTCCTGTGAGTCCAGTTTTAGATTCCGATGCTTCACTTCAGGTTTACTGAATACCTTGGACCTTCTTATTGACGATGAAACATAGAAATTGCATCCGAATTAAATTCAAAAGTCACAATCCCGACTTAAATACAAGAGGACTGACACTCTAACATTCTATGATTTGAACCTCTCCTGTGAGTCCAGTTTTAGATTCCGATGCTTCACTTCAGGTTTACTGTATCCCTTGGACCTTATTATTGACGATGAAACACAGAAATTGCATCCGAATTTAATACAAAATTCACAATGCCGACTTAAGTACAAGAGGACAGACGGTCTCACTTTCTATGATTTGAACCTCTCCTGTGATACCAGTTTTAGATTCCGATGCCTCACTTCAGGTTTACTGTATACCTTGGACTTTCTTATTGACGATGAAACACAGAAATTGCATCGGAATTAAATTCAAAAGGCACAATCCCGAGTTAAGTACAAGAGGACTGACACTCTAACTTTCTATGATTTGAACCTCTCCTGTGAGTTCAGTTTTAGATTCCGATGCTTCATTTCAGGTTTACTGTATCCCTTGGACCTTCTTATTGACGATGAAACACAGAAATTGCATCCGAATTTAATACAAAAGGCACAATGCCGAGTTAAGTACATGAGGACTGACACTCTAATTTTCTGTGATTTGAACCTCTCCTGTGAGTCCAGTTTTAGATTCCGTTGCTACACTACAGGTTTACTGTATACCTTGCATTTCCTTATTGACGATGAAACTCAGAAATTGCATCGGAATTAAATTGAAAAGGCACAATGCCGACTTAAGTACAAGAGGACTGACACTCTAACTTTCTAAGATTTGAACCTCTCCTGTGAGTCCAGTTTTAGATTCCGATGCTTCACTTCAGGTTTACTGTATACTTTGCACCTTCTTATTGACGATGAAACACAGAAATTGCATTGGAATTTAATACAAAAGGCACAATGCCTACTTAAGTACAAGAGGACTGAAACTCAAACTTTCTATGATTTGAACCTCTCCTGTGAGTCAAGTTTCAGATTCCGATGCTTCACTTCAGGTTTACTGTATCCCTTGGACCTTCTTATTGACGATGAAACACAGAAATTGCATTGGAATTTATACAAAAGGCACAATGCCGACTTAAAAAAAAGAGGACTGACACTCTAACTTTATAAGATTTGAACCTCTCCTGTGAGTCCAGTTTTAGATTTCGATGCTTCACTTCAGGTTTACTGTATACCTTGGACCTTCTTATTGACGATGAAACACAGAATTTGCAACCGAATTTAGTACAAAAGGCACAATGCCGACTTAAGTACAAGAGGACTGATACTCTCACTTTCTATGATTTGAACCTCTCCTGTGAGTCCAGTTTTAGATTCCGATGTTTCACTTTAGGTTTACTGTATCCCTTGGTCCTTCTTATTGACGATGAAACATAGAAATAGCATCCGAATTTAATACAAAAGCACAATATCGACTTAAGTAAAAGACGACTGACACTCTCACTTTCTATGATTTGAACTGCTCCTGTGAGTCCAGTTTTAGATTCCGATGCTTCACTTCAGGTTTACTGAATACCTTGGACCTTCTTATTGACGATGAAACATAGAAATTGCATCCGAAATAAATTCAAAAGTCACAATCCCGACTTAAATACAAGAGGACTGACACTCTAACATTCTATGATTTGAACCTCTCCTGTGAGTCCAGTTTTAGATTCCGATGCTTCATTTCATGTTTACTGTATCAATTGGACCTTCTTATTGACGATTAAACACATAAATTGCATCCGTGTTTAATACAAAAGGCACAATGCCGACTTAAGTAAAAGACGACTGACACTCTAACTTTCTATGATTTGAACCTCTCCTTTGAGTTCAGTTTTAGATTCTTTTGCTTCATTTCAGGTTTACTGTATCCCTTGGACCTTCTTATTGACGATGAAACACAGAAATTGCATCGGAATTAAATTAAAAAGGCACAATCCCGACTTAAGTACAAGAGGACTGACACTCTAACTTTCTATGATTTGAAGCTCTCCTGTGAGTCCAGTTTTAGATTCCGATGCTTCATTTCAGGTTTACTGTATCCCTTGGACCTTCTTATTGACGATGAAACACAGAAATTGCATCCGAATTTAATACAAAAGGCACAATGCCGAGTTAAGTACATGAGGACTGACACTCTCGCTTTCTATGATTTGAACCTCTCCTGTAAGTCCAGTTTTAGATTCCGATGCTTCACTTCAGGTTTACTGTATACCTTGCACCTTCTTATTGACGATGAAACACAGATATTGCATTGGAATTTAATACAAAAGGCACAATGCCTACTTAAGTACAAGCGGACTAAAACCCTAACTTTCTATGATTTGAACATCTCCTCTGAGTCCAGTTTTAGATTCCGATGCTTCACTTCAGGTATACTGTATCCCTTGGACCTTCTTATTGACGATGAAACACAGAAATTGCAATCGAATTTAATACAAAAGGCACAACGCCGACTTAAGTACATGAGGACAGACACTCTCACTTTCTATGATTTGAACCTCTCCTGTGAGTGCAGTTTTAGATTCCGATGCTTCACTTCAGGTTTACTGTATCCCTTGGGCTCTCTTATTGACGATGAAATACAGAAATTGCATCTGAATTTAATACAAAAGGCACGATGCCGACTTAAGTAAAAGAGGACTGACACTCTCTCTTTCTATGATTTGAACTTCTCGTGTGAGTCCAGTTTTAGATTCCGATGCTTCACTTCAGGTTTACTGTATCCCTTGGACCTTCTTATTGACGATGAAACACAGAGTTTGCATCCGAATTTGATACAAATGGCAGAATGCCGACTTAAGTACAAGAGGACTGACACTCTACCTTTCTATGATTTGAACCTCTCCTGTGAGTCCAGTTTTAGATTCCGATGCCTCACTTCAGGTTTACTGTATACCTTGGACTTTCTTATTGATGATGAAACACAGAAATTGCATCGGAATTAAATTCAAAAGGCACTATCCCGACTTATGTACAAGAGGACTGACACTCTAACTTTCTATAATTTGAATCTCTCCTGTGAGTCCAGTTTTAGATTACGATGCTTCATTTCAGGTTTACTGTATCCCTTGGACCTTCTTATTGACGATGAAACACAGAAATTGCATTGGAATTTATACAAAAGGCACAATGCCTACTTAAGTACAAGAGGACTGACACTCTCACTTTCTATGATTTTAACCTCTCCTGTGAGTCCAGTTTTAGATTCCGATGCTTCACTTCAGGTTTACTGTATCCCTTGGACCTTCTTATTGACGATGAAACACAGAAATTGCATCCGAATTTTAAAAAAAAGCACAATGCCGACTTAAGTACAAGAGGACAGACAGTCTCACTTTCTATGATTTGAACCTCTCCTGTGATACCAGTTTTAGACTCCGATGCCTCACTTCAGGTTTACTGTATACCTTGGACTTTCTTATTGACGATGAAACACAGAAATTGCATCGGAATTAAATTCAGAAGGCACTATCCCGACTTAAGTACAAGAGGACTGACACTCTATCTACGACTTGAGCCTCTCCTGTGAGTCCAGTTTTAGATTCCTATGCTTCACTTCAGGCTTACTGTATCCCTTGGACCCTCTTATTGACGATGAAATACAGAAATTGCATCTGAATTTAATACAAAAGGCACGATGCCGCCTTAAGTAAAAGAGGACTGACACTCTCTCTTTCTATGATTTGAACCTCTACTGTGAGTCCAGTTTTAGATTCCGATGCTGCACTTCAGGTTTACTGTATACCTTGCACCTTCTTATTGACGATGAAACACAGAAATTGCATCGGAGTTAAATTCAAAAGGCACAATGCCGACTTATGTACAAGAAGACTGACTCTGTCGTTTTCTGTGATTTGAACCTCTCCTTTGAGTCCAGTTGTAGAATCCGATGCTTCACTTCAGATTTACTGTATACCTTGCATTTCATTATTGACGATGAAACACAGAAATTGCATCGGAATCAAATTGAAAAGGCACAATGCCGACTTAAGTATAAGAGGACTGACACTCTAACTTTCTATGATTTGAACCTCTCCTGTGAGTCTAGTTTTAGATTCCGATGCTTCACTTCAGGTTTACTGTATACCTTGGACCTTCTTAATGACGATGAAACATAGAAATAGCGTCCGAATTTAATACAAATGGCACAATGCTGACTTAAGTAAAAGACGACTGACACTCTCACTTTCTATGATTTGAACTTCTCGTGTGAGTCCAGTTTTAGATTCCGATGCTTCACTTCAGGTTTACTGTATCCCTTGGACCTTCTTATTGACGATGAAACACAGAGTTTGCATCCGAATTTGATACAAATGGCACAATGCCGACTTAAGTACAAGAGGACTGACACTCTAACTTTCTATGATTTAACCTCTTCTGTGAGTCCAGTTTTAGATTCCGTTGCCTCACTTCAGGTTTACTGTATACCTTGGACTTTCTTATTGACAATGAAACACAGAAATTGCATCGGAATTTAATTCAAAAGGCACTATCCCGACTTATGTACAAGAGGACTGACACTCTAACTTTCTATGATTTGAATCTCTCCTGTGAGTCCAGTTTTAGATTACGATGCTTCATTTCAGGTTTACTGTATCCCTTGGACCTTCTTATTGACGATTAAACACAGAAATTGCATTGGAATTTATACAAAAGGCACAATGCCTACTTAAGTACAAGAGGACTGACACTCTCACTATCTATGATTTTAACCTCTCCTGTGAGTCCAATTTTAGATTCCGATGCTTCACTTCAGGTTTACTGTATCCCTTGGACCTTCTTATTGACGATGAAACACAGAAATTGCATCCGAATTTAATACAAAAGGCACAATGCCGACTTAAGTACAAGAGGACAGACAGTCTCACTTTCTATGATTTGAACCTCTCCTGTGATACCAGTTTTAGATTCCGATGCCTCACTTCAGGTTTACTGTATACCTTGGACTTTCTTATTGACGATGAAACACAGAAATTGCAACGGAATTAAATTCAAAAGGCACAATCCCGAGTTAAGTACAAGAGGACTGACACTCTAACTTTCTATGATTTGGACCTCTCCTGTGAGTTCAGTTTTAGATTCCGATGCTTCATTTCAGGTTTACTGTATCCCTTGGACCTTCTTATTGACGATGAAACACAGAAATTGCATCCGAATTTAATTCAAAAGGCACATTGCCGAGTTAAGTAAATGAGGACTGACACTAATTTTCTGTGATTTGAACCTCTCCTGTGAGTCCAGTTTTAGATTCCGTTGCTACACTACAGGTTTACTGTATACCTTGCAGTTCCTTATTGACGATGAAACACAGAAATTGCATCGGAATTAAATTGAAAAGCCACAATGCCGACTTAAGTACAAGAGGACTGACACTCTAACTTTCTAAGATTTGAACCTCTCCTGTGAGTCCAGTTTTAGATTCCGATGCTTCACTTCAGGTTTACTGTATACCTTGGACCTTCGTATTGACGATGAAACACAGAAATTGCATCCGAATTTAGTACAAAAGGCACAATGCCGACTTAAGTACAAGAGGACAGATACTCTCACTTTCTATGATTTGAACCTCTCCTGTGAGTCCAGTTTTAGATTCCGATTCTTCACTTTAGGTTAACTGTATCCCTTGGACCTTCTTATTGACGATGAAACATAGAAATAGCATCCGAATTTAATACAAAAGGCGCAATGCCGACTTAAGTAAAAGACGACTGACACTCTCACTTTCTATGATTTGAACGTCTCCTGTGAGTCCAGTTTTAGATTCCGATGCTTCACTTCGGGTTTACTATATCCCTTGGACCCTCTTATTGACGATGAAACACAGAAATTGCATACGAATTTAATACAAAAGGCACAATGCCGACTTATGTAAAAGACGACTGACACTCTCACTTTCTGTGATGTGAACCTCTCCGGTGAGTCCAGTTTTAGATTCCAAAGCTTCACCTCAGGTTTGCTGTATACCTTGGACCTTCTTATTGACGATGAAACACAGAAATTGCATCGGAATTAAATTCAAATGACACTATGCCGGCTTACGTACAAGAGGTCTGACTCTCTAACTATCTGTGATTTGAACCTCTCCTGTGAGTCCAGTTTTGGATTCCGATGCTTCATTTCAGGTTTACTGTATCCCTTGGACCTTCTTATTGACGATGAAACACAGAAATTGCATCCGAATTTAATACAAAAGGCACAATGCCGAGTTAAGTACATGAGGAGTGACATTCTCGCTTTCTATGATTTGAACCCCTCCTGTGAGTCCAGTTTTAGATTCCGATGATTCACTCCAGGTTTACTGTATACTTTGCACCTTCTTATTGACGATGAAACACAGAAATTGCATTGGAATTTAATACAAAAGGCACAATGCCTACTTAAGTACAAGAGGACTGAAACTCAAACTTTCTATGATTTGAACCTCTCCTGTGAGTCAAGTTTCAGATTCCGATGCTTCACTTCAGGTTTACTGTATCCCTTGGACCTTCTTATTGACGATGAAACACAGAAATTGCATTGGAATTTATACAAAAGGCACAATGCCGACTTACAAAAAAGAGGACTGACACTCTAACTTTATAAGATTTGAACCTCTCCTGTGAGTCCAGTTTTAGATTTCGATGCTTCACTTCAGGTTTACTGTATACCTTGGACCTTCTTATTGACGATGAAACACAGAAATTGCAACCGAATTTAGTACAAAAGGCACAATGCCGACTTAAGTACAAGAGGACTGATACTCTCACTTTCTATGATTTGAACCTCTCCTGTGAGTCCAGTTTTAGATTCCGATGCTTCACTTTAGGTTTACTGTATCCCTTGGTCCTTCTTATTGACGATGAAACATAGAAATAGCATCCGAATTTAATACAAAAGCACAATATCGACTTAAGTAAAAGACGACTGACACTCTCACTTTCTATGATTTGAACTTCTCCTGTGAGTCCAGTTTTAGATTCCGATGCTTCACTTCAGGTTTACTGAATCCCTTGGACCTTCTTATTGACGATGAAACATAGAAATTGCTTCCGAATTAAATTCAAAAGTCACAATCCCGACTTAAATACAAGAGGACTGACACTCTAACATTCTATGATTTGAACCTCTCCTGTGAGTCCAGTTTTAGATTCCGATGCTTCATTTCATGTTTACTGTATCAATTGGACCTTCTTATTGACGATTAAACACATAAATTGCATCCGTGTTTAATACAAAAGGCACAATGCCGACTTAAGTAAAAGACGACTGACACTCTAACTTTCTATGATTTGAACCTCTCCTTTGAGTTCAGTTTTAGATTCTTTTGCTTCATTTCAGGTTAACTGTATCCCTTGGACCTTCTTATTGACGATGAAACACAGAAATTGCATCGGAATTAAATTAAAAAGGCACAATCCCGACTTAAGTACAAGAGGACTGACACTCTAACTTTCTATGTTTTGAAGCTCTCCTGTGAGTCCAGTTTTAGATTCCGATGCTTCATTTCAGGATTACTGTATCCCTTGGACCTTCTTATTGACGATGAAACACAGAAATTGCATCCGAATTTAATACAAAAGGCACAATGCCGAGTTAAGTACATGAGGACTGACACTCTCGCTTTCTATGATTTGAACCTCTCCTATGAGTCCAGTTTTAGATTCCGATGCTTCACTTCAGGTTTACTGTATACCTTGCACCTTCTTATTGACGATGAAACACAGATATTGCATTGGAATTTAATACAAAAGGCACAATGCCTACTTAAGTACAAGCGGACTAAAACCCTAACTTTCTATGATTTGAACATCTCCTCTAAGTCCAGTTTTAGATTCCGATGCTTCACTTCAGGTATACTGTATCCCTTGGACCTTCTTATTGACGATGAAACACAGAAATTGCAATCGAATTTAATACAAAATGCACAACGCCGACTTAAGTACATGAGGACAGACACTCTCACTTTCTATGATTTGAACCTCTCCTGTGAGTGCAGTTTTAGATTCCGATGCTTCACTTCAGGTTTACTGTATCCCTTGGACCTTCTTATTGACGATGAAACACAGAGTTTGCATCCGAATTTGATACAAATGGCAGAATGCCGACTTAAGTACAAGAGGACTGACACTCTACCTTTCTATGATTTGAACCTCTCCTGTGAGTCCAGTTTTAGATTCCGATGCCTCACTTCAGGTTTACTGTATACCTTGGTCTTTCTTATTGATGATGAAACACAGAAATTGCATCGGAATTAAATTCAAAAGGCACTATCCCGACTTATGTACAAGAGGACTGACACTCTAACTTTCTATAATTTGAATCTCTCCTGTGAGTCCAGTTTTAGATTACGATGCTTCATTTCAGGTTTACTGTATCCCTTGGACCTTCTTATTGACGATGAAACACAGAAATTGCATTGGAATTTATACAAAAGGCACAATGCCTACTTAAGTACAAGAGGACTGACACTCTCACTTTCTATGATTTTAACCTCTCCTGTGAGTCCAGTTTTAGATTCCGATGCTTCACTTCAGGTTCACTGTATCCCTTGGACCTTCTTATTGACGATGAAACACAGAAATTGCATCCGAATTTTAAAAAAAAGCACAATGCCGACTTAAGTACAAGAGGACAGACAGTCTCACTTATTATGATTTGAACCTCTCCTGTGATACCAGTTTTAGATTCCGATGCCTCACTTCAGGTTTACTGTATACCTTGGACCTTCTTATTGACGATGAAACACAGAAATTGCATCGGAATTAAATTCAAAAGGCACTATCCCGACTTATGTACAAGAGGACTGACACTCTATCTACGACTTGAGCCTCTCCTGTGAGTCCAGTTTTAGATTCCGATGCTTCACTTCAGGCTTACTGTATCCCTTGGACCCTCTTATTGACGATGAAATACAGAAATTGCATCTGAATTTAATACAAAAGGCACGATGCCGACTTAAGTAAAAGAGGACTGACACTCTCTCTTTCTATGATTTGAACCTCTACTGTGAGTCCAGTTTTAGATTCCGATGCTGCACTTCAGGTTTACTGTATACCTTGCACCTTCTTATTGACGATGAAACACAGAAATTGCATCGGAGTTAAATTCAAAAGGCACTATCCCGACTTATGTACAAGAGGACTGACACTCTAACTTTCTATGATTTGAATCTCTCCTGTGAGTCCAGTTTTAGATTACGATGCTTCATTTCAGGTTTACTGTATCCCTTGGACCTTCTTATTGACGATTAAACACAGAAATTGCATCGGAATTTAATTCAAAAGGCACTATCCCGACTTATGTACAAGAGGACTGACACTCTAACTTTCTATGATTTGAATCTCTCCTGTGAGTCCAGTTTTAGATTACGATGCTTCATTTCAGGTTTACTGTATCCCTTGGACCTTCTTATTGACGATTAAACACAGAAATTGCATTGGAATTCATACAAAAGGCACAATGCCTACTTAAGTACAAGAGGACTGACACTCTCACTATCTATGATTTTAACCTCTCCTGTGAGTCCAATTTTAGATTCCGATGCTTCACTTCAGGTTTACTGTATCCCTTGGACCTTCTTATTGACGATGAAACACAGAAATTGCATCCGAATTTAATACAAAAGGCACAATGCCGACTTAAGTACAAGAGGACAGACAGTCTCACTTTCTATGATTTGAACCTCTCCTGTGATACCAGTTTTAGATTCCGATGCCTCACTTCAGGTTTACTGTATACCTTGGACTTTCTTATTGACGATGAAACACAGAAATTGCAACGGAATTAAATTCAAAAGGCACAATCCCGAGTTAAGTACAAGAGGACTGACAATCTAACTTTCTATGATTTGGACCTCTCCTGTGAGTTCAGTTTTAGATTCCGATGCTTCATTTCAGGTTTACTGTATCCCTTGGACCTTCTTATTGACGATGAAACACAGAAATTGCATCCGAATTTAATACAAAAGGCACATTGCCGAGTTAAGTACATGAGGACTGACACTCTAATTTTTTGTGATTTGAACCTCTCCTGTGAGTCCAGTTTTAGATTCCGTTGCTACACTACAGGTTTACTGTATACCTTGCATTTCCTTATTGACGATGAAACACAGAAATTGCATCGGAATTAAATTGAAAAGCCACAATGCCGACTTAAGTACAAGAGGACTGACACTCTAACTTTCTAAGATTTGAACCTCTCCTGTGAGTCCAGTTTTAGATTCCGATGCTTCACTTCAGGTTTACTGTATACCTTGGACCTTCTTATTGACGATGAAACACAGAAATTGTATCCGAATTTAGTACAAAAGGCACAATGCCGACTTACAAGAGGACTGATACTCTCACTTTCTATGATTTGAACCTCTCCTGTGAGTCCAGTTTTAGATTCCGATTCTTCACTTTAGGTTAACTGTATCCCTTGGACCTTCTTATTGACGATGAAACATAGAAATAGCATCCGAATTTAATACAAAAGGCGCAATGCCGACTTAAGTAAAAGACGACTGACACTCTCACTTTCTATGATTTGAACGTCTCCTGTGAGTCCAGTTTTAGATTCCGATGCTTCATTTCATGTTTACTATATCCCTTGGACCCTCTTATTGACGATGAAACACAGAAATTGCACACGAATTTAATACAAAAGGCACAATGCCGACTTATGTAAAAGACGACTGACACTCTCACTTTCTGTGATGTGAACCTCTCCTGTGAGTCCTGTTTTAGATTCCAAAGCTTCACCTCAGGTTTGCTGTATACCTTGGACCTTCCTATTGACGATGAAACACAGAAATTGCATCGGAATTAAATTCAAAAGGCACAATCCCAAGTTAAGTACAAGAGGACTGACACTCTAACTTTCTATGATTTGAACCTCTCTTGTGAGTTCAGTTTTAGATTCCGATGCTTCATTTCAGGTTTACTGTATCCCTTGGACCTTCTTATTGACGATGAAACACAGAAATTGCATCCGAATTTAATACAAAAGGCACAATGCCGAGTTAAGTACATGAGGACTGACATTCTCGCTTTCTATGATTTGAACCTCTCCTGTGAGTCCAGTTTTAGATTCCGATGATTCACTTCAGGTTTACTGTATACTTTGCACCTTCTTATTGACGATGAAACACAGAAATTGCATTGGACTTTAATACATAAGGCACAATGCCTACTTAAGTACAAGAGGACTGAAGCTCTAACTTTCTATGATTTGAACCTCTCCTGTGAGTCAAGTTTCAGATTCCGATGCTTCACTTCAGGTTTACTGTATCCCTTGGACCTTCCTATTGACGATGAAACACAGAAATTGCATTGGAATTTATACAAAAGGCACAATGCCGACTTAAGTAAAAAAGGACTGACATTCTCACTTTCTATGATTTGAACTTCTCCTGTGAGTCCAGTTTTAGATTCCGATGCTTCACTTCAGGTTTACTGTATCCCTTGGACCTTCTTATTGACGATGAAACACAGAAATTGCATCGGAATTAAATTCAAAAGTCACAATCCCGACTTAAATACAAGAGGACTGACACTCTAACATTCTATGATTTGAACCTCTCCTGTGAGTCCGGTTTTAGATTCCGATGCTTCATTTCAGGTTTACTGTATCCCTTGGACCTTCTTACTGACGATTAAACACAGAAATTGCATCCGAATTTTATACAAAAGGCACAATGCCGACATAAGTAAAAGACGACTGACACTCTCACTATATGTGATGTGAACCTCTCCGGTGACTCCAGTTTTAGATTCCAAAGTTTCACCTCAGGTTTGCTGTATACATTGGACCTTCTTATTGACGATGAAACACAGAAATTGCATCGGAATTAATTTCAAAAGGCACAATCCCGACTCAAGTACAAGGGGACTGACACTCTAACTTTCTATGATTTGAACCTCTCCTGTGAGTCCAGTTTTAGATTCCGATGCTTCATTTCAGGTTTACTGTATCGCTTGGACCTTCTTATTGACGATTAAACACAGAAATTGCATCCGAATTTAATACAAAAGGCACAATGCCGAGTTAAGTACATGAGGACTGACACTCTCGCTTTCAATGATTTGAACCTCTCCTGTGAGTCCAGTTTTAGATTCCGATGCTTCACTTCAGGTTTACTGTATAAATTGCACCTTCTTGTTGACGATGAAACATAGAATTAGCATCCGAATTTAATACAAAAGGCACAATGCCGAGTTAAGTACATGAGGACTGACACTCTCGCTTTCAATGATTTGAACCTCTCCTGTGAGTCCAGTTTTAGATTCCGATGCTTCACTTCAGGTTTACTGTATCCCTTGGACCTTCTTATTGACGATGAAACACAGAAATTGCATCGGAATTAAATTCAAAAGTCACAATCCCGACTTAAATACAAGAGGACTGACACTCTAACATTCTATGATTTGAACCTCTCCTGTGAGTCCGGTTTTAGATTCCGATGCTTCATTTCAGGTTTACTGTATCCCTTGGACCTTCTTACTGACGATTAAACACAGAAATTGCATCCGAATTTTATACAAAAGGCACAATGCCGACATAAGTAAAAGACGACTGACACTCTCACTATATGTGATGTGAACCTCTCCGGTGACTCCAGTTTTAGATTCCAAAGTTTCACCTCAGGTTTGCTGTATACATTGGACCTTCTTATTGACGATGAAACACAGAAATTGCATCGGAATTAAATTCAAAAGTCACAATCCCGACTTAAATACAAGAGGACTGACACTCTAACATTCTATGATTTGAACCTCTCCTGTGAGTCCAGTTTTAGATTCCGAAGCTTCATTTCAGGTTTACTGTATCCCTTGGACCTTCTTATTGACGATTAAACACAGAAATTGCATCCGAATTTAATACAAAAGGCACAATGCCGACTTAAGTAAAAGACGACTGACACTCTCACTTTCTGTGATGTGAACCTCTCCGGTGACTCCAGTTTTAGATTCCAAAGTTTCACCTCAGGTTTGCTGTATACCTTGGACTTTCTTATTGACGATGAAACACAGAAATTGCATCGGAATTAAATTCAAAAGGCACAATCCCGACTCAAGTACAAGAGGACTGACACTCAAACTTTCTATG
Source organism: Schistocerca americana (assembly GCF_021461395.2). Lineage (NCBI taxonomy): Eukaryota > Metazoa > Arthropoda > Insecta > Orthoptera > Acrididae > Schistocerca > Schistocerca americana. The sequence goes on from NC_060126.1 coordinate 7,029,048, forward strand.
ATTTGAACCTCTCCTGTGAGTTCAGTTTTAGATTCCTTTGCTTCATTTCAGGTTTACTGTATGCCTTGCACCTTCTTGTTGACGATGAAACACAGAAATTGCATTGGAATTTAATACAAAAGGCACAATGCCTACTTAAGTACAAGAGGACTGAAACTCTAACTTTCTATGGTTTGCACATCTCCTGTGAGTCCAGTTTTAGATTCCGATGCTTCACTTCAGGTTTACTGTATTCCTTGGACCTTCTTATTGACGATGAAACACAGGAATTGCATTCGAATTTAATACAAAAGGCACAACATCGACTTAAGTACATGAGGACAGACACTCTCACTTTCTATGATTTGTACCTCTCCTGTGAGTCCAGTTGTAGATTGCGATGCTTCACTTCAGGTTTACTGTATACCTTGCACCTTCTTATTGACCATGAAACACAGAAATTGCATCGGAATTAAATTCAAAAGACACAATGCCGACTTATGTATAAGACGACTGACACTCTAACTATCTATGATTTGAACCCTTCCTGTGAGTCCAGTTATAGATTCCGATGCTTCACTGCAGGTTTACTGTATCCCTATGACCTACTTATTGACGATGAAACACAGAAATTGTATCCGAATTTAATACAAAAGGCTCAATGTCGACTTAAGTACAAGAGGACTAACACTCTCGTTTTCTATGATCTGAACCTCTCCTTTGAGTCCAGTTGTAGATTCCGATGCTTCACTTCAGGTTTACTGTATACCTTGCACCTTGTTATTGACGATGAAACAAAGAAATTGCTTCCGAATGTAATACAAAAGGCACAATGTGGACTTAAGTACAAGAGGACTGACACTCTCACTGTCTATGATTTGAGCCTCTCCTGTGAGTCCAGTTATAGATTCCGATGCTTCACTTCAGGTTTTCTGTATCCCTTGGACCTTCTTATTGACGATGAAACATAGAAATAGCATCCGAATCTAATACAAAAGCACAATGCCGACTTAAGTAAAAGACGACTGACACTCTCACTTTCTATGATTTGAACCTCTCCTGTGAGTCCAGTTTCAGATTCCGATGCTTCACTTCAGGTTTACTGTATCCCTTGGACCTTCTTATTGACGATGAAACATAGAAATTGCATCCGAATTTAATACAAAAGGCACAATGCCGACTTAAGTAAAAGACGACTTTCACTCTCACTTTCTGTGGTTTGAACCTCTCCTGTGAGTCCAGTTTTAGATTCCAATGCTTCACTTCAGGTTTACTGTACACCTTGGACCTTCTTATTGACGACGAAACACAGAAATTGCATCGGAATTAAATTCAAAAGGCACAATCCCGACTTAAGTACAAGAGGACTGACACTCTAACATTCTATGATTTGAACCTCTCCTGTGAGTCCAGTTTTAGATTCCGATGCTTCATTTCAGGTTTACTGTATCCCTTGGACCTTCTTATTGACGATGGAACACAGAAATTGCATCCGAATTTAATACAAAAGGCACAATGCCGACTTAAGTAAAAGACGACTGACACTCTCAATTTCTGTGATGTGAACCTCTCCGGTGAGTCCAGTTTTAGATTCGAAATCTTCACCTCAGGTTTGCTGTATACCTTGGACCTTCTTATTGACGATGAAACACAGAAATTGCATCGGAATTAAATTCAAAAGGCACAATCCCGACTTAAGTACAAGAGGACTGACACTCTAACTATCTATGATTTGAACCCTTCCTGTGAGTCCAGTTATAGATTCCGATGCTTCACTGCAGGTTTACTGGATCCCTTTGACCTACTTATTGACGATGAAACACAGAAATTGTATCCGAATTTAATACAAAAGGCTCAATGTCGACTTAAGTACAAGAGGACTAACACTCTCGTTTTCTATGATTTGAACATCTCCTTTGAGTCTAGTTGAAGATTCCGATGCTTCACTTCAGGTTTACTGTACACCTTGCACCTTGTCATTGACGATGAAAAAAAGAAATTGCATCCGAATGTAATACAAAAGGCACAATGTGGACTTAAGTACAAGAGGACTGACACTCTCCCTGTCTATGATTTGAACCTCTCCTGTGAGTCCAGTTTTAGATTCCGATGCTTCACTTCAGGTTTTCTGTATCCCTTGGACCTTCTTATTGACGACGAAACACAGAAATTGCATCCAAATTAAATCCAAAAGGCACTATGCCGACTTAAGTAAAAGAGGACTGACACTCTAATTTTCTGTGAATTGAACCTCTCCTATGAGGCCAGTTTTAGATTCCGATGCTACACTACAGGTTTACTGTATGCCTTGCATTTCCTTATTGTCGATGAAACACAGAAATTGCATCGGAATTAAATTGAAAAGGCACAATGCCGACTTAAGTACAAGAGGACTGTCACTCAAACTTTCTAAGATTTGAACCTCTCCTGTGAGTCCAGTTTTAGATTCAGATGCTTCACTTCAGGTTTACTGTATACCTTGGACCTTCTTATTGACGATGAAACACAGTAATTGCATCCGAATTTAGTACTAAAAGGCACAATGCCGACTTAAGTACAAGAGGACTGATCCTCTCACTTTCTATGATTTGAACCTTTCCTGTGAGTCCAGTTTTAGATTCCGATGCTTCACTTTAGGTTTACTGTATCCCTTGGACCTTCTTATTGACGATGAAACATAGAAATAGCATCCGAATTTAATACAAAAGGCACAATGCCGACTTAAGTAAAAGACGACTGACACTCTCAATTTCTGTGATGTGAACCTCTCCGGTGAGTCCAGTTTTAGATTCCAAATCTTCACCTCAGGTTTGCTGTATACCTTGGACCTTCTTATTGACGATGAAACACAGAAATTGCATCGGAATTAAATTCAAAAGGCACAATCCCGACTTAAGTACAAGAGGACTGACACTCTAACTATCTATGATTTGAACCCTTCCTGTGAGTCCAGTTATAGATTCCGATGCTTCACTGCAGGTTTACTGGATCCCTTTGACCTACTTATTGACGATGAAACACAGAAATTGTATCCGAATTTAATACAAAAGGCTCAATGTCGAATTAAGTATAAGAGGACTAACACTCTCGTTTTCTATGATTTGAACATCTCCTTTGAGTCAAGTTGAAGATTCCGATGCTTCACTTCAGGTTTACTGTACACCTTGCACCTTGTCATTGACGATGAAAAAAAGAAATTGCATCCGAATGTAATACAAAAGGCACAATGTGGACTTAAGTACAAGAGGACTGACACTCTCCCTGTCTATGATTTGAACCTCTCCTGTGAGTCCAGTTTTAGATTCCGATGCTTCACTTCAGGTTTTCTGTATCCCTTGGACCTTCTTATTGACGACGAAACACAGAAATTGCATCCAAATTTAATCCAAAAGGCACTATGCCGACTTAAGTAAAAGAGGACTGACACTCTAATTTTCTGTGATTTGAACCTCTCCTGTGAGGCCAGTTTTAGATTCCGATGCTACACTACAGGTTCACTGTATGCCTTGCATTTCCTTATTGACGATGAAACACAGAAATTGCATCGGAATTAAATTGAAAAGGCACAATGCCGACTTAAGTACAAGAGGACTGACACTCAAACTTTCTAAGATTTGAACCTCTCCTGTGAGTCCAGTTTTAGATTCCGATGCTTCACTTCAGGTTTACTGTATACCTTGGACCTTCTTATTGACGATGAAACACAGTAATTGCATCCGAATTTAGTACTAAAAGGCACAATGCCGACTTAAGTACAAGAGGACTGATCCTCTCACTTTCTATGATTTGAACCTCTCCTGTGAGTCCAGTTTTAGATTCCGATGTTTCACTTTAGGTTTACTGTATCCCTTGGACCTTCTTATTGACGATGAAACATAGAAATAGCATCCGAATTTAATACAAAAGGCACAATGCCGACTTAAGTAAAGGACGACTGACACTCTCACTTTCTATGATTTCAACTTCTCCTGTGAGTCCAGTTTTAGATTCCAAAGTTTCACCTCAGGTTTGCTGTATACCTTGGACCTTCTTATTGACGATGAAACACAGAAATTGCATCGGAATTAAATTCAAAAGGCACAATCCCGACTCACGTACAAGAGGACTGACACTCTAACTTTCTTTGATTTGAACCTCTCCTGTGAGTTCAGTTTTAGATTCCTTTGCTTCATTTCAGGTTTACTGTATACCTTGCACCTTCTTGTTGACGATGAAACACAGGTATTGCATTGGAATGTAATACAAAAGGCACAATGCCTACTTAAGTACAAGAGGACTGAAACTCTAACTTTCTAAGATTTTGCACATCTCCTGTGAGTCCAGTTTTAGTTTGCGATGCTTAACTTCAGGTTTACTGTATCCCTTGGACCTTCTTATTGACGATGAAACACAGGAATTGCATTCGAATTTAATACAAAAGGCACAACATAGACTTAAGTACATGAGGACAGACACTCTCACTTTCTATGATTTGAACCTCTCCTGTGAGTCCAGTTGTAGATTGCGATGCTTGACTTCAGGTTTACTGTATACCTTGCACCTTCTTATTGACCATGAAACACAGAAATTGCATCGGAATTAAATTCAAAAGACACAATGCCGACTTATGTATAAGACGACTGACACTCTAACTATCTATGATTTGAACCCTTCCTGTGAGTCCAGTTATAGATACCGATGCTTCACTGCAGGTTTACTGTATCCCTATGACCTACTTATTGACGATGAAACACAGAAATTGTATCTGAATTTAATACAAAAGGCCTCAATGTCGACTTAAGTACAAGAGGACTAACACTCTCGTTTTCTATGAATTGAACCTCTCCTTTGAGTCCAGTTGGAGATTCCGATGCATCACTTCAGGTTTACTGTACACCTTGCACCTTGTTATTGACGATGAAACAAAGAAATTGCATCCGAATGTAATACAAAAGTCACATTGTGGACATAAGTACAAGAGGACTGACACTCTCCCTGTCTATGATTTGAGCCTCTCCTGTGAGTCCAGTTATAGATTCCGATGCATCACTTCAGGTTTTCTGTATCCCTTGGACCTTCTTATTGACGATGAAACATAGAATAGCATCCGAATTTAATACAAAAGCACAATGCCGACTTAAGTAAAAGACGACTGAAACTCTCACTTTCTATGATTTGAACCTCTCCTGTGAGTCCAGTTTCAGATTCCGATGCTTCACTTCAGGTTTACTGTATCCCTTGGACCTTCTTATTGACGATGAAACATAGAAATTGCATCCGAATTTAATACAAAAGGCACAATGATGACATAAGTAAAAGACGACTGACACTCTCACTTTCTGTGGTTTGAACCTCTCCTGTGAGTCCAGTTTTAGATTCCAATGCTTCACTTCAGGTTTACTGTATACCTTGGACCTTCTTATTGACGATGAAACACAGAAATTGCATCGGAATTAAATTCAAAAGGCACAATCCCGACTTAAGTACAAGAGGACTGACACTCTAACATTCTATGATTTGAACCTCTCCTGTGAGTCCAGTTTTAGATTCCGATGCTTCATTTCAGGTTTACTGTATCCCTTGGACCTTCTTATTGACGATGGAACACTGAAATTGCATCCGAATTTAATACAAAAGGCACAATGCCGACTTAAGTAAAAGACGACTGACACTCTCGCTTTCTGTGATGTGAACCTCTCCGGTGAGTCCAGTTTTAGATTCCAAATCTTCACCTCAGGTTTGCTGTATACCTTGGACCTTCTTATTGACGATGAAACACAGAAATTGCATCGGAATTAAATTCAAAAGGCACAATCCCGACTTAAGTACAAGAGGACTGACACTCTAACTTTCTATGATGTGAACCTCTCCTGTGAGTTCAGTTTTAGATTCCGATGCTTCATTTCAGGTTTACTGTATCCCTTGGACCTTCTTATTGACGATGAAACACAGAAATTGCATCGGAATTAAATTCAAAAGACACAATGCCGACTTATGTATAAGACGACTGACACTCTAACTATCTATGATTTGAACCCTTCCTGTGAGTCCAGTTATAGATTCCGATGCTTCACAGCAGGTTTACTGTATCCCTTTGACCTACTTATTGACGATGAAACACAGAAATTGTATCCGAATTTAATACAAAAGGCTCAATGTCGACTTAAGTACAAGAGGACTAACACTCTCATTTTCTATGATTTGAACCTCTCCTTTGAGTCTAGTTGTAGATTCCGATGCTTCACTTCAGGTTTACTGTATACCTCGCACCTTGTTATTGACGATGAAAAAAAGAAATTGCATCCGAATGTAATACAAAAGGCACAATGTGGACTTAAGTACAAGAGGACTGACACTCTCCCTGTGTACGATTTGAACCTCTCCTGTGAGTCCAGTTTTAGATTCCGATGCTTCACTTCAGGTTTTCTGTATCCCTTGGACCTTCTTATTGACGACGAAACACAGAAATTGCATCCAAATTTAATCCAAAAGGCACTATGCCGACTTAAGTAAAAGAGGACTGACACTCTAACTTTCTGAGATTTGAACCTCTCCTGTGAGGCCAGTTTTAGATTCCGATGCTACACTACAGGTTTACTGTATGCCTTGCATTTCCTTATTGACGATGAAACACAGAAATTGCATCGGAATTAAATTGAAAAGGCACAATGCCGACTTAAGTACAAGAGGACTGACACTCTAACTTTCTATGAATTGAACCTCTCCTGTGAGTCCAGTTTTAGATTCCGATGCTTCACTTCAGGTTTACTGTATACCTTGGACCTTCTTATTGACGATGAAACACAGAAATTGCATCCGAATTTAATACAAAAGGCACAATGCCGACTTAAGTACAAGAGGACTGATCCTCTCACTTTCTATGATTTGAACCTCTCCTGTGAGTCCAGTTTTAGATTTCGATGCTTCACTTTAGGTTTACTGTATCCCTTGGACCTTCTTATTGACGATGAAACATAGAAATAGCATCCGAATTTAATACAAAAGGCACAATGCCGACTTAAGTAAAAGACGACTGACACTCTCACTTTCTATGATTTGAACTTCTCCTGTGAGTCCAGTTTTAGATTCCGATGCTTCATTTCAGGTTTACTGTATCCCTTGGACCTTCTTGTTGACGATGAAATATAGAAATTGCATATTTAATACAAAAAGCACAATGCCGACTTAAGTAAAAGACGACTGACACTCTCACTTTCTGTGGTTTAACCTCTGCTGTGAGTCCAGTTTTAGATTAAAATGCTTCACTTCAGGTTTACTTTATACCTTGGACCTTCTTATTGACGATGAAACACAGAAATTGCATCGGAATTAAATTCAAAAGGCACAATCCCGACTTAAGTACAAGAGGACTGACACTCTAATATTCTATGATTTGAACTTCTCCTGTGAGTCCAGTTTTAGATTCCGATGCTTCACTTCAGGTTTACTGTATCCCTTGGACCTTCTTATTGACGATGAAACACAGAGTTTGCATCCGAATTTGATAGAAATGGCACAATGCCAACTTAAGTACAAGAGGACTGACACTCGAACTTTCTATGATGTGAACCTCTCCTGTGGGACCAGTTTTAGATTCCGATGCTTCACTTCAGGTTTACTGTATCCTTGGACCTTCTTATTGACTATGAAACACAGAAATTGCATCCGAATTTAGTACAAAAGGCACAATGCCGACTTAAGTACAAGAGGACTGATACTCTCACTTTTTATGATTTGAACCTCTCCTGTGAGTCCAGTTTTAGATTCCGATGCTTCACTTTAGGTTTACTGTATCCCTTGGACCTTCTCATTGACGATGAAACATAGAAATAGCATCCGAATTTGATACAAAAGGCACAATGCCGACTTAAGTAAAAGACGACTGACACTCTCACTTTCTATGATTTGAACTTCTCCTGTGAGTCCAGTTTTAGATTCCGATGCTTCACTTCAGGTTTACTGTATCCCTTGGACCTTCTTGTTGACGATGAAACATAGAAATTGCATCCGAATTTAATACAAAAGGCACAATGCCGACTTAAGTAAAAGACGACTGACACTCCCACTTTCTGTGGTTTGAACCTCTCCTGTGAGTCCAGTTTTAGATTCCAATGCTTCACTTCAGGTTTACTGTATACCTTGGACCTTCTTATTGACGATGAAACACAGAAATTGCATCGGAATTAAATTCAAAAGGCACAATCCCGTCTTAAGTACAAGAGGTCTGACACTCCAACATTCTATGATTTGAACCTCTCCTGTGAGTCCAGTTTTAGTTTCCGATGCTTCATTTCAGGTTTACTGTATCCCTTGGACCTTCTTAATGACGATGAAACACAGAAATTGCATCCGAATTTAATACAAAAGGCACAATGCCGACTTAAGTAAAAGACGACTGACACTCTCACTATCTGTGATGTGAACCTCTCCGGTGAGTCCAGTTTTAAATTCCAAAGCTTCATCTCAGGTTTACTGTATACCTTGGACCTTCTTATTGACGCTGAAACACAGAAATTGCATCGGAATTTAATTCAAAAGGCACAATCCCGACTTAAGTACAAGAGGACTGACACTTTAACTTTCTATGATTTGAACCTCTCCTGTGAGTCCAGTTTTAGATTCAGATGCTTCATTTCAGGTTTACTGTATCCCTTGGACCTTCTTATTGACGATGAAACACAGAAATTACATCCGAATTTAATACAATAGGCACAATGCCGACTTAAGTACAAGATGACTGACACTCTAACTCTCTATGATTTGAACCTCTCCTGTGAGTCCAGTTTTAGATTCCGATGCTTCACTTCAGGTTTACTGTATCCCTTGGACCCTCTTATTGACGCTGAAATACAGAAATTGCATCCGAATTTAATACAAAAGGCACAATGCCGACTTAAGTAAATGAGGACCGACACTCTCTCTTTCTATGATTTGAACCTCTCCTGTGAGTCCAGTTTTAGATTCCGATGCTTCACTTCAGGTTTACTGTATCCCTTGGACCCTCTTATTGACGCTGAAATACAGAAATTGCATCCGAATTTAATACAAAAGGCACAATGCCGACTTAAGTAAATGAGGACCGACACTCTCTCTTTCTATGATTTGAACCTCTCCTGTGAGTCCAGTTTTAGATTCCGATGCTGCACTTCAGGTTTACTGTATACCTTGCACATTCTTATTGACGATGAAACACAGAAATTGCATCGGAATTAATTTGAAAAGGCACTATGCCGACTTAAGTGCAAGAGGACTAACACTCTAACTTTCTAAGAGTTGAACCTCTCCTGTGAGTCCAGTTTTAGATTCCGATGCTTCACTTCACGTTTACTGTATACCTTGGGCCTTCTTATTGACGATGAAACACAGAAATTGCACCCGAATTTAGTACAAAAGGCTAAATGCAGACTTAAGTACAAGAGGACTGACACTCTCACTTTCTATGATTTGAACCTCTCCTGTGAGTCCAGTTTTAGATTCCGATGCTTCACTTCAGGTTTACTGTATCCCTTGGACCTTCTTATTGACGATAAAACATAGAAATAGCGTCCGAATTTAATACAAAAGGCACAATGCCGACTTAAGTAAAATAGCACTGACACTCTAATTCTCTGTGATTTGAACCTCTCCTGTGAGTCCAGTTTTAGATTCCGATGCTACACTACAGGTTTACCGTATACCTTGCATTTCCTTATTGACGATGAAACACAGAAATTGCATCGGAATTAAATTGAAAGGGCACAATGCCGACTTCAGTACATGAGGACTGACACTCTAACTTTCGAAGATTTGAACCTCTCCTGTGAGTCCAGTTTTAGATTGCGATGCTTCACTTCAGGTTTACTGTATACCTTGGACATTCTTATTGACGATGAAACACAGAAATTGCATCGGAATTAAATTCAAAAGGCACAATCCCGACTTAAGTACAAGAGGACTGACACTCTAATTTTCTATGATTTGAACCTCTCCTGTGAGTACAGTTTTAGATTCCAATGCTTCATTTCAGGTTTACTGTATCCCTTGGACCTTCTTATTGACGATGAAACACAGAAATTACATCCGAATTCAATACAAAAGGCACAGTGCCGACTTAAGTACATGTGGACTGACACTCTCGCTTTCTATGATCTGTACCTCTCCTGTGAGTCCAGTTGTAGATTCCGATGCTTCACTTCAGGTTTATGTATACCTTGCACCTTCTTATTGACGATGAAACACAAAAATTGCATCGGAATTTAATACAAAATGCACAATGCCGAATTAATTACAAGAGGACTGACACTCAAACTTTCTATGATTTCAACATGTCCTGTGAGTCCAGTTTTAGATTCCGATGCTTCACTTCAGGTTTACTGAATACCTTGCACCTTCTTATTGACGATGAAATACAGAAATTGCAACCGAATTAAATACAAAAGGCACAATGCCGACTTAAGTACAAGAGGACTGACACTCTGACTCTCTATGATTTGAACCTCTCCTGTGAGTCCAGTTTTAGATTACGATGCTTCACTTCAGGTTCACTGTATAAGTTGCACCTTCTTATTGACGATGGAACACAGAAATTGCATCGGAATTAAATTCAAAAGACACAATGCCGACTTAAGTACAAGAGGACTGAGACTCTAACTATCTATGATTTGAGCCTCTCCTGTGGGTCCAGTTTTGATTCCGATGCTTCACTTCAGGTTTACTGTATCCCTTGGACCCTCTTGTTGACGATGAAATACAGAAATTGCATCCGAATTTAATACAAAAGGCACAATGCCGACTTGAGCAAAAGAGGACCGACACTCTCTCTTTCTATGATTTGAACCTCTCCTGTGAGTCCAGTTTTAGATTCCGATGCTGAACTTCAGGTTTACTGTATACCTTGCACCTTTCGTATTGACGATGAAACACAGAAAATGCATCGGAATTAAATTCAAAACGCTCTATGCCGACTTAAGTACAAGAGGACTGACACTCTAACACTCTATGATTTGAACCTCTACTCTGATTCCAGTTTTAGATTCCGATGCTTCACTACAGGTTTACTGTATATCTTGCACCTTCTTATTGACGATGAAACACAGAATTTGCATCGGAATGAAATTCAAATGACACAATGCCGACTTAAGTACAAGAGGACGGACACTATAACTATCTATGATTTGAACCTCTCCTGTGAGTCCAGTTTTAGATTCCGATGCTTCACTTCAGGTTTTCTATATCACTTGGACCTTCTTATTGACGACGAAACACAGAAATTGCATCCGAATTTAATCCAAAAGGCACAATGCCGACTTAAGTAAAAGAGGACTGACACTCTAATTTTCTGTGGTTTGAACCTCTCCTGTGAGTCCAGTTTTAGATTCCGATGCTACACTACAGGTTTACTGTATACCTTGCATTTCCCTATTGACGATGAAACACAGAAATTGCATCGGAATTAAAATGAAAAGGCACAATGCCGACTTCAGTACATGAGGACTGACACTCTAACTCTCTATGATTTGAACCTCTCCTGTGAGTCCAGTTTTAGATTCCGATGCTTCACTTCAGGTTTACTGTATACCTTGCACCTTCTTATAGACCATGAAACACAGAAATTGCATTGGAATTAAATTCAAAAAGCACAATGCCGACTTAATTACATGAGGACTGACCCTCTAACACTCTATGATTTGAACCCCTCCTCTGATTCCAGTTTTAGATTCCGATGCTTCACTTCAGGTATAAAGTATACCATGCACCTTCTTGTTGACGATGAAACACAGAAATTGCATCCGAATTTAATACAAAAGGCACAATGCCGACTTAAGTACAAGCGGAGTAACACTCTCACTTTCTATGGTTTTAACCTCTCCTGTGAGTCCAGTTTTAGATTCCGATGCTTCACTTCAGGTTTACTGTATCCCTTGGACCTTCTTATTGACGATGAAACACCGAAATTGCATCCGAATTTAATACAAAAGGCACAATGCCGACTTAAGTACAAGAGGACAGACAGTGTCACTTTCTATGATTTGAACCTCTCCTGTGAGTCCCGTTTTAGATTCCGATGCTTCACTTCAGGTTTACTGTATACCTTGGACCTTCTTATTGACGATTAAACACAGATATTGCATCCGAATTTAGTACAAAAGGCACAATGCCGACTTAAGTACAAGACGACTGACACTCTCACTTTCTATGATTTGAACCTCTCCTGTGAGTCCAGTTTTAGATTCCGATGCTTCACTTCAGGTTTACTGTATCCCTTGGTCCTTCTTATTGACGATGAAACATAGAAATAGCATCCGAATTTAATACAAAAGGCACAATGCCGACTTAAGTAAAAGACGACTGACACTCTGACTTTCTATGATTTGAACTTCTCCTGTGAGTCCACTTTTAGATTCCGATGCTTCACTTCAGGTTTACTGTATCCCATGGACCTTCTTATTGACGATGAAACATAGAAATTGGATCCGAATTTAATACAAAAGGCACAATGCCGACTTAAGTAAAAGACGACTGACACTCTCACTTTCTGTGATTTGAACCTCTCCGGTGAGTCCAGTATTAGATTCCAGGGGCTTCACCTCAGGTTTGCTGTATACCTTGGACCTTCTTATTGACGATGAAACACAGATATTGCATTGGAATTAAATTCAAAAGGCACAATCCCGACTTAAGTACAAGAGGACAGACAGTCCCACTTTCTATGATTTGAACCTCTCCTGTGAGCCCAGTTTTAGATTCCGATGCTTCACTTCAGGTTTTCTGTATACCATGCACCGTCTTATTGACGATGAAACACAGGAATTGCATCCGAATTTAATACAGAAGACACAATGCCGACTTAAGTAAAAGAGGACTGACACTCTCCCTTCCTACGATTTGAACCTCTCCTGTGAGTCAGGTTTTAGATTCCGATGATTCACTTCAGGCTTACTGTATACCTTGCACCTTCTTATTGACGATGAAACACAGAAATTGCATTGGAATTTAGTACAGAAGGCACAATGCCTACCTAAGTACAAGAGGACTGACACTCTATCTTTCTATGATTTGAACCTCTCCTGTGAGTCCAGTTTTAGATTCCGATGCTTCACTTCAGGTTTACTGTATCCCTTGGACCATCATATTGACGATGAAACACAGAGATTGCATCGGAATTTAGTACAAAAGGCACAATGCCGACTTAAGTACATGAGGACAGACACTCTCACTTTCTATGATTTGAACCTCTCCTGTGAGTCCTGTTGTAGATTCCGATGCTTCACTTCAGGTTTACTGTATACCTTGCACCTTCTTATTGACGATGAAACAATGAAATTGCATCCGAATATAATACAAAAGGCACAATGCGGACTTAAGTACAAGAGGACTGACACTCTCCCTGCCTATGATTTGAACAACTCCTGTGAGTCCAGTTTTTGATTCCGATGCTTCACTTCAGGTTTTCTGTATCCCTTGGACCTTCTCATTGACGAAGAAACACAGAAATTGCATCCAAATGTAATCCAAAAGGCACAATGCCGACTTAAGTAAAAGAGGACTGACACTCTAATTTTCTGTGATTGGAACCTCTCCTGTGAGTCCAGTTTTAGATTCCGATGCTACACTACAGGTTTACTGTATACCTTGCATTTCCTTATTGACGATGAAACACAGATATTGCATCGGAATTAAATTGAAAAGGCACAATGCCGACTTAAGTACAAGACGACTGACACTCTCACTTTCTATGATTTGAACCTCTCCTGTGAGTCCAGTTTTAGATTCCGATGCTTCACTTCAGGTTTACTGTATCCCTTGGACCTTCTTATTGACGATGAAACATAGAAATAGCATCCGAATTTAGTACAAAAGGCACAATGCCGACTTAAGTAAAAGGCGACTGACACTCTCACTTTCTGTGGTTTGAACCTCTCCTGTGAGTCCAGTTTTAGTTTCCAATGCTTCACTTCAGGTTTACTGTTTACCTTGGACCTTCTTATTGACGATGAAACACAGAAATTGCAATCGAATTTAATACAAAAGGCACAACGCCGACTTAAGTACATGAGGACAGACACTCTCCCTTTCTATGATCTGAACCTCTCCTGTGAGTCCAGTTTCAGATTCCGATGCTTCACTTGAGGTTTACTGTATCCCTTGGACCTTCTTATTGACGATGAAACACAGAAATTGCATCCGAATTTAACACAAAAGGCACCATGCCGACTTAAGTAAAAGAGGACTGACACTCTCACTTTCTATGATTTGAACCTCTCCTGTGGATCCAGTTTGAGATTCCGATGCTTCACTTCAGGTTTACTGTATCCCTTGGTCCTTCTTATTGACGATGAAACATAGAAATAGCATCCGAATTTAATACAAAAGGCACAATGCCGACTTAAGTAAAAGACGACTGACACTCTGACTTTCTATGATTTGAACTTCTCCTGTGAGTCCACTTTTAGATTCCGATGCTTCACTTCAAGTTTACTGTATCCCATGGACCTTCTTATTGACGATGAAACATAGAAATTGGATCCGAATTTAATACAAAAGGCACAATGCCGACTTAAGTAAAAGACGACTGACACTCTCACTTTCTGTGATTTGACCCTCTCCGGTGAGTCCAGTATTAGATTCCAGGGGCTTCACCTCAGGTTTGCTGTATACCTTGGACCTTCTTATTGACGATGAAACACAGATATTGCATTGGAATTAAATTCGAAAGGCACAATCCCGACTTAAGTACAAGAGGACTGACACTCTAACTTTCTATGATTTGAACATCTCCTGTGAGTCCAGTTTTAGATTCCGATGCTTCACTTCGGGTTTACTGTATCCCTTGGACCTTCTTATTGACGATGAAACACAGAAATTGCAAACGAGTTTAATACAAGAGGCACAACGCCGACTTAGGTACATGAGGACAGACACTCTCACTTTCTATGATTTGAACCTCTGCTGTGAGTCCAGTTTTAATTTCCGATGCATCACTTCAGGTTTACTGTATCCCTTGGACCTTCTTATTGACGATGAAACACAGAAATAGCATCCGAATTTAATACAAAAGGCACAATGCCGACTTAAGTACAAGAGGACAGACAGTTCCACTTTCTATGATTTGAACCTCTCCTGTGAGCCCAGTTTTAGATTCCGATGCTTCACTTCAGGTTTTCTGTATACCATGCACCGTCTTATTGACGATGAAACACAGGAATTGCATCCGAATTTAATACAGAAGACACAATGCCGACTTAAGTAAAAGAGGACAGACACTCTCCCTTCCTACGATTTGAACCTCTCCTGTGAGTCCAGTTTTAGATTCCGATGATTCACTTCAGGTTTACTGTATACCTTGCACATTCTTATTGACGATGAAACACAGAAATTGCATTGGAATTTAGTACAGAAGGCACAATGCCTACCTATGTACAAGAGGACTGACACTCTATCTTTCTATGATTTGAACCTCTCCTGTGAGTCCAGTTTTAGATTCCGATGCTTCACTTCAGGTTTACTGTATCCCTTGGACCATCGTATTGACAATGAAACACAGAGATTGCATCGGAATTTAGTACAAAAGGCACAATGCCGACTTAAGTACATGAGGACAGACACTCTCACTTTCTATGATTTGAACCTCTCCTGTGAGTCCTGTTGTAGATTCCGATGCTTCACTTCAGGTTTACTGTATACCTTGCACCTTCTTATTGACGATGAAACAATGAAATTGCATCCGAATTTAATACAAAAGGCACACTGCGGACTTAAGTACAAGAGGACTGACACTCTCCCTGTCTATGATTTGAACAACTCCTGTGAGTCCAGTTTTTGATTCCGATGCTTCACTTCAGGTTTTCTGTATCCCTTGGACCTTCTCATTGACGAAGGAACACAGAAATTGCATCCAAATTTAATCCAAAAGGCACAATGCCGACTTAAGTAAAAGAGGACTGACACTCTAATTTTCTGTGATTGGAACCTCTCCTGTGAGTCCAGTTTTAGATTCCGATGCTACACTACAGGTTTACTGTATACCTTGCATTTCCTTATTGACGATGAAACACAGATATTGCATCGGAATTAAATTGAAAAGGCACAATGCCGACTTAAGTACAAGACGACTGACACTCTCACTTTCTATGATTTGAACCTCTCCTGTGAGTCCAGTTTTAGATCCGATGCTTCACTTCAGGTTTACTGTATCCCTTGGTCCTTCTTATTGACGATGAAACATAGAAATAGCATCCGAATTTAATACAAAAGGCACAATGCCGACTTAAGTAAAGGGCGACTGACACTCTCACTTTCTGTGGTTTGAACCTCTCCTGTGAGTCCAGTTATAGATTCCGATGCTTCACTTCAGGTTTACTGTATACCTTGCACCTTCTTATTAACGATGAAACCCCCGAAATATGCATCGGAATTTATTACAAAAGGGCACAATGCCGACTTAATTACAAGAGGACTAACACTCTCACTTTCTATGTCTTGAACCTCTCCTGTGAGTCCAGTTTGAGATTCCGATGCTTCACTTCAGGTTTACTGTATCCCTTGGACCTTCTTATTGACGATGAAACACAGAAATTGCATAGGAATTAATTTCAAAAGACACAATGCCGACTTAAGTACAAGAGGACTGACACTCTAACTATCTATGATTTCAGCCTCTCCTGTGAGTCCAGTTTTAGATTCCGATGCTTCACTTCAGGTTTGCTGTATCCCTTGGACCCTCTTATTGACGATGAAATACAGAAATTGCATCTGAATTTAATACAAAAGGCACAATGCCGACTTAAGTAAAAGAGGACTGACACTCTCTCTCTCTTTGATTTGAACCTCTCCTGTGAGTCCAGTTTTAGATTCCGATGCTGCACTTCAGGTTTACTGTATACCTTGCACCTTCTTATTGTCGATGAATCACAGAAATTGCATCGGAGTTAAATTCAAAAGGCACAATGCCGACTTAAGTACAAGAAGACTGACACTGTCGTTCTCTATGATTTGAACCTCTCCTGTGAGTCCAGTTTTAGATTCCGATGCTGCACTTCAGGTTTACTGTATACCTTCACCTTCTTATTGACGATGAAACAAAGAAATTGCATCCGAATTTAATACAAAAGGCACAATGTGGACTTAAGTACAAGAGGACTGACACTCTCCCTGTCTTTGATTGGAACCTCTCCTGTGAGTCCAGTTTTAGATTCCGATGCTTCACTTCAGGTTTTCTGTATCCTTTGGACCTTCTTATTGACGACGATACACAGAAATGGCATCCAAATTTAATCCAAAAGGCACAATGCCGACTTAAGTAAAAGAGGACTGACACTCTAATTTTCTGTGATTTGAACCTCTCCTGTGAGTCCAGTTTTAGATTCCTATTCTACACTACAGGTTTACTGTATACCTTGCATTTCCCTATTGACGATGAAACACAGAAATTGCATCGGAATTAAATTGAAAAGGCACAATGCCGACTTAAGTACAAGAGGACTGACACTCTAACTTTCTAAGATTTGAACCTCTCCTGTGAGTCCCGTTTTAGATTCCGATGCTTCACTTCAGGTTTACTGTATACCTTGGACCTTCTTAATGACGATTAAACACAGAAATTGCATCCGAATTTAGTACAAAAGGCACAATGCCGACTTAAGTACAAGACGACTGACACTCTCACTTTCTATGATTTGAACCTCTCTTGTGAGTCCAGTTTTAGATTCCGATGCTTCACTTCAGGTTTTCTGTATACCATGCACCGTCTTATTGACGATGAAACACAGGAATTGCATCCGAATTTAATACAGAAGACACAATGCCGACTTAAGTAAAAGAGGACTGACACTCTCCCTTCCTACGATTTGAACCTCTCCTGTGAGTCCAGTTTTGGATTCCGATGATTCACTTCGGTTTACTGTATACCTTGCACCCTCTTATTGACGATGAAACACAGAAATTGCATTGGAATTTAGTACAGAAGGCACAATGCCTACCTAAGTACAAGAGGACTGACACTCTATCTTTCTATGATTTGAACCTCTCCTGTGAGTCCAGTTTTAGATTCCGATGCTTCACTTCAGGTTTACTGTATCCCTTGGACCATCATATTGACGATGAAACACAGAGATTGCATCGGAATTTAGTACAAAAGGCACAATGACGACTTAAGTACATGAGGACAGACACTCTCACTTTCTATGATTTGAACCTCTCCTGTGAGTCCTGTTGTAGATTCCGATGCTTCACTTCAGGTTTACTGTATACCTTGCACCTTCTTATTGACGATGAAACAATGAAATTGCATCCGAATTTAATACAAAAGGCACAATGCGGACTTAAGTACAAGAGGACTGACACTCTCAGTGTCTATGATTTGAACAACTCCTGTGAGTCCAGTTTTTGATTCCGATGCTTCACTTCAGGTTTTCTGTATCCCTTGGACCTTCTCATTGACGAAGAAACACAGAAATTGCACCAAATTTAATCCAAAAGGCACAATGCCGACTTAAGTAAAAGAGGACTGACACTCTAATTTTCTGTGATTGGAACCTCTCCTGTGAGTCCAGTTTTAGATTCCGATGCTACACTACAGGTTTACTGTATACCTTGCATTTCCTTATTGACGATGAAACACAGATATTGCATCGGAATTAAATTGAAAAGGCACAATGCCGACTTAAGTACAAGACGACTGACACTCTCACTTTCTGTGGTTTGAACCTCTCCTGTGAGTCCAGTTTTAGTTTCCAATGCTTCACTTCAGGTTTACTGTATACCTTGGACCTTCTTATTGACGATGAAACACAGAAATTGCAATCGAATTTAATACAAAAGGCACAACGCCGACTTAAGTACATGAGGACAGACACTCTCCCTTTCTATGATCTGAACCTCTCCTGTGAGTCCAGTTTCAGATTCCGATGCTTCACTTGAGGTTTACTGTATCCCTTGGACCTTCTTATTGACGATGAAACACAGAAATTGCATCCGAATTTAACACAAAAAGCACCATGCCGACTTAAGTAAAAGACGACTGACACTCTCACTTTCTATGATTTGAACCTCTCCTGTGGGTCCAGTTTTAGATTCCGATGCTTCACTTCAGGTTTACTGTATCCCTTGGTCCTTCTTATTGACGATGAAACATAGAAATAGCATCCGAATTTAATACAAAAAGGCACAATGCCGACTTAAGTAAAAGACGACTGACACTCTGACTTTCTATGATTTGAACTTCTCCTGTGAGTCCACTTTTAGATTCCGATGCTTCACTTCAGGTTTACTGTATCCCATGGACCTTCTTATTGATGATGAAACATAGAAATTGGATCCGAATTTAATACAAAAGGCACAATGCCGACTTAAGTAAAAGACGACTGACACTCTCACTTTCTGTGATTTGAACCTCTCCGGTGAGTCCAGTATTAGATTCCAGGGGCTTCACCTCAGGTTTGCTGTATACCTTGGACCTTCTTATTGACGATGAAACACAGAAATTGCATTGGAATTAAATTCAAAAGGCACAATCCCGACTTAAGCACAAGAGGACTGACACTCTAACTTTCTATGATTTGAACCTCTCCTGTGAGTCCTGTTGTAGATTCCGATGCTTCACTTCAGGTTTACTGTATACCTTGCACCTTCTTATTGACGAAGAAACAATGAAATTGCTTCCGAATTTAATACAAAAGGCACACTGCGGACTTAAGTACAAGAGGACTGACACTCTCCCTGTCTATGATTTGAACAACTCCTGTGAGTCCAGTTTTTGATTCCGATGCTTCACTTCAGGTTTTCTGTATACCTTGCACCTTCTTATTAACGATGAAACCCCCGAAATATGCATCGGAATTTATTACAAAAGGCACAATGCCGACTTAATTACAAGAGGACTAACACTCTCACTTTCTATGTCTTGAACCTCTCCTGTGAGTCCAGTTTGAGATTCCGATGCTTTACTTCAGGTTTACTGTATCCCTTGGACCTTCTTATTGACGATGAAACACAGAAATTGCATCCGAATTTAACACAAAAGGCACCATGCCGACTTAAGTAAAAGAGGACTGACACTCTCACTTTCTATGATTTGAACCTCTCCTGTGAGTCCAGTTATAGATTCCGATGCTTCACTTCAGGTTTACTGTATACCTTGCACCTTCTTATTAACGATGAAACCCCCGAAATATGCATCGGAATTTATTACAAAAGGCACAATGCCGACTTAATTACAAGAGGAATAACACTCTCACTTTCTATGTCTTGAACCTCTCCTGTGAGTCCAGTTTGAGATTCCGATGCTTCACTTCAGGTTTACTGTATCCCTTGGACCTTCTTATTGACGATGAAACATAGAAATAGCATCCGAATTTAATACAAAAGGCACAATGCCGACTTAAGTAAAAGGCGACTGACACTCTCACTGTCTGTGGTTTGATCCTCTCCTGTGAGTCCAGTTTTAGTTTCCAATGCTTCACTTCAGGTTTACTGTATACCTTGTACCTTCTTATTGACGATGAAACACAGAAATTGCAATCGAATTTAATACAAAAGGCATAACGCCGACTTAAGTACATGAGGACAGACTCTCTCCCTTTCTATGATCTGAACCTCTCCTGTGAGTCCAGTTTCAGATTCCGATGCTTCACTTGAGGTTTACTGTATCCCTTGGACCTTCTTATTGACGATGAAACACAGAAATTGCATCCGAATTTAACACAAAAGGCACCATGCCGACTTAAGTAAAAGAGGACTGACACTCTCACTTTCTATGATTTGAACCTCTCCTGTGAGTCCAGTTATAGATTCCGATGCTTCACTTCAGGTTTACTGTATACCTTGCACCTTCTTATTAACGATGAAACCCCCGAAATATGCATCGGAATTTATTACAAAAGGCACAATGCCGACTTAATTACAAGAGGACTAACACTCTCACTTTCTATGTCTTGAACCTCTCCTGTGAGTCCAGTTTGAGATTCCGATGCTTCACTTCAGGTTTACTGTATCCCTTGGACCTTCTTATTGACGATGAAACACAGAAATTGCATAGGAATTAATTTCAAAAGACACAATGCCGACTTAAGTACAAGAGGACTGACACTCTAACTATCTATGATTTCAGCCTCACCTGTGAGTCCAGTTTTAGATTCCGATGCTTCACTTCAGGTTTGCTGTATCCCTTGGACCCTCTTATTGACGATGAAATACAGAAATTGCATCTGAATTTAATACAAGAGGCACAATGCCGACTTAAGTAAATGAGGACCGACACTCTCTCTCTCTTTGATTTGAACCTCTCCTGTGAGTCCAGTTTTAGATTCCGATGCTGCACTTCATTTTTACTGTATACCTTGCACCTTCTTATTGTCGATGAATCACAGAAATTGCATCGGAGTTAAATTCAAAAGGCACAATGCCGACTTAAGTACAAGAGGACTGACACTGTCGTTCTCTATGATTTGAACCTCTCCTGTGAGTCCTGTTGTAGATTCCGATGCTTCACTTCAGGTTTACTGTATACCTTGGACCTTCTTATTGACGATTAAACACTGATATTGCATCCGAATTTAGTACAAAAGGCACAATGCCGACTTATGTATAAGACGACTGTCACTCTAACTATCTATGATTTGAACCCTTCCTGTGAGTCCAGTTATAGTTTCTGATGCTTCACTGCAGGTTTACTGTATCCCTTGGACCTACTTATTGACGATGACACAGAGAAATTGTATCCGAATTTAATACAAAAGGCTCAATGTCGACTTACGTACAAGAGGACTAACACTCTCCCTGTCTTTGATTGGAACCTCTCCTGTGAGTCCAGTTTTAGATTCCGATGCTTCACTTCAGGTTTTCTGTATCCTTTGGACCTTCTTATTGACGACGATACACAGAAATGGCATCCAAATTTAATCCAAAAGGCACAATGCCGACTTAAGTAAAAGAGGACTGACACTCTAATTTTCTGTGATTTGAACCTCTCCTGTGAGTCCAGTTTTAGATTCCTATTCTACACTACAGGTTTACTGTATACCTTGCATTTCCCTATTGACGATGAAACACAGAAATTGCATCGGAATTAAATTGAAAAGGCACAATGCCGACTTAAGTACAAGAGGACTGACACTCTAACTTTCTAAGATTTGAACCTCTCCTGTGAGTCCCGTTTTAGATTCCGATGCTTCACTTCAGGTTTACTGTATACCTTGGACCTTCTTATTGACGATTAAACACAGAAATTGCATCCGAATTTAGTACAAAAGGCACAATGCCGACTTAAGTACAAGACGACTGACACTCTCACTTTCTATGATTTGAACCTCTCCTGTGAGTCCAGTTTTAGATTCCGATGCTTCACTTCAGGTTTACTGTATCCCTTGGTCCTTCTTATTGACGATGAAACACAGAAATTGCATCCGAATTTAATACAAAAGGCACAATGCCGACTTAAGTACAAAGGGCAGACAGTCTCACTTTCTATGATTTGAACCTCTCCTGTGAGCCCAGTTTTAGATTCCGATGCTTCACTTCTGGTTTACTGTATACCTTCGACCTTCTTATTGACGATTAAACACTGATATTGCATCCGAATTTAGTACAAAAGGCACAATGCCGACTTAAGTACAAGACGACTGACACTCTCACTTTCTATGATTTGAACCTCTCTTGTGAGTCCAGTTTTAGATTCCGATGCTTCACTTCAGGTTTTCTGTATCCCTTGGACCATCTTATTGACGATGAAACACAGAAATAGCATTGGAATTTATACAAAAGGCACAATGCCTACTTAAGTACAAGAGGACTGACACTCTAACTTTCTAAGATTTGAATCTCTCCTGTGAGTCCCGTTTTAGATTCCGGTGCTTCACTTCAGATTTACTGTATACCTTGGACCTTCTTATTGACGATTAAACACAGAAATTGCATCTGAATTTAGTACAAAAGGCACAATGCCGACTTAAGTACAAGACGACTGACACTCTCACTTTCTATGATTTGAACCTCTCCTGTGAGTCCAGTTTTAGATTCCGATGCTTCACTTCAGGTTTACTGTATCCCTTGGTCCTTCTTATTGACGATGAAACATAGAAATTGGATCCGAATTTAATACAAAAGGCACAATGCCGACTTAAGTAAAAGACGACTGACACTCTCACTTTCTGTGATTTGAACCTCTCCGGTGAGTCCAGTATTAGATTCCAGGGGCTTCACCTCAGGTTTGCTGTATACCTTGGACCTTCTTATTGACGATGAAACACAGATATTGCATTGGAATTAAATTCAAAAGGCACAATCCCGACTTAAGTACAAGAGGACTGACACTCTAACTTTCTATGATTTGAACATCTCCTGTGAGTCCAGTTTTAGATTCCGATGCTTCACTTCAGGTTTACTGTATCCCTTGGACCTTCGTATTAACGATGAAACACAGAAATTGCAAACGAGTTTAATACAAAAGGCACAACGCCGACTTAAGTACATGAGGACAGACACTCTCACTTTCTATGATTTGAACCTCTCCTGTGAGTCCAGTTTTAATTTCCGATGCATCACTTCAGGTTTACTGTATCCCTTGGACCTTCTTATTGACGATGAAACACAGAAATTGCATCCGAATTTAATACAAAAGGCACAATGCCGACTTAAGTACAAGAGGACAGACAGTCCCACTTTCTATGATTTGAACCTCTCCTGTGAGCCCAGTTTTAGATTCCGATGCTTCACTTCAGGTTTTCTGTATACCATGCACCGTCTTATTGACGATGAAACACAGGAATAGCATCCGAATTTAATACAGAAGACACAATGCCGACTTAAGTAAAAGAGGACTGACACTCTCCCTTCCTACGATTTGAACCTCTCCTGTGAGTCCAGTTTTAGATTCCGATGATTCACTTCAGGATTACTGTATACCTTGCACCTTCTTATTGACGATGAAACACAGAAATTGCATTGGAATTTAGTACAGAAGTCACAATGCCTACCTAAGTACAAGAGGACTGACACTCTATCTTTCTATGATTTGAACCTCTCCTGTGAGTCCAGTTTTAGATTCCGATGCTTCACTTCAGGTTTACTGTATCCCTTGGACCATCATATTGACGATGAAACACAGAGATTGCATTGGAAATTAGTACAAAATTCACAATGCCGACTTAAGTACATGAGGACAGACACTCTCACTTTCTATGATTTGAACCTCTCCTGTGAGTCCTGTTGTAGATTCCGTTGCTTCACTTCAGGTTTACTGTATACCTGGCACCTTCTTATTGACGATGAAACAATGAAATTGCATCCGAATTTAATGCAAAAGGCACAATGCGGACTTAAGTACAAGAGGACTGACACTCTCCCTGTCTATGATTTGAACAACTCCTGTGAGTCCAGTTTTTGATTCCGATGCTTCACTTCAGGTTTTCTGTATCCCTTGGACCTTCTCATTGACGAAGAAACACAGAAATTGCATCCAAATTTAATCCAAAATGGCACAATGCCGACTTAAGTAAAAGGCGACTGACACTCTCACTTTCTGTGGTTTGAACCTCTCCTGTGAGTCCAGTTTTGGTTTCCAATGCTTCACTTCCGGTTTACTGTATACCTTGGACCTTCGTATTGACGATGAAACACGGAAATTGCAATCGAATTTAATACAAAAGGCACAACGCCGACTTAAGTACATGAGGACAGACACTCTCCCTTTCTATGATCTGAACCTCTCCTGTGAGTCCAGTTTCAGATTCCGATGCTTCACTTGAGGTTTACTGTATCCCTTGGACCTTCTTATTGACGATGAAACACAGAAATTGCATCCGAATTTAACACAAAAGGCACCATGCCGACTTAAGTAAAAGAGGACTGACACTCTCACTTTCTATGATTTGAACCTCTCCTGTGAGTCCAGTTATAGATTCCGATGCTTCACTTCAGGTTTACTGTATACCTTGCACCTTCTTATTGACGATGAAACCCCCGAAATATGCATCGGAATTTAATACAAAAGGCACAATGCCGACTTAATTACAAGAGGACTAACACTCTCACTTTCTATGTCTTGAACCTCTCCTGTGAGTCCAGTTTGAGATTCCGATGCTTCACTTCAGGTTTACTGTATCCCTTGGACCTTCTTATTGACGATGAAACACAGAAATTGCATCGGAATTTATTTCAAAAGACACAATGCCGACTTAAGTACAAGAGGACTGACACTCTAACTTTCTAAGATTTGAACCTCTCCTGTGAGTCCCGTTTTAGATTCCGATGCTTCACTTCAGGTTTACTGTATACCTTGGACCTTCTTATTGACGATTAAACACAGAAATTGCATCTGAATTTAGTACACAAGGCACAATGCCGACTTAAGTACAAGACGACTGACACTCTCACTTTCTATGATTTGAACCTCTCCTGTGAGTCCAGTTTTAGATTCCGATGCTTCACTTCAGGTTTACTGTATCCCTAGAACCTTCTTATTGACGATGAAACACAGAAATTGCAAACGAGTTTAATACAAAAGGCACAACGCCGACTTAAGTACATGAGGACAGACACTCTCACTTTCTATGATTTGAATCTCTCCTGTGAGTCCAGTTTTAGATTCCGATGCATCACTTCAGGTTTACTGTATCCCTTGGACCTTCTTATTGACGATGAAACACAGAAATTGCCTCCGAAATTAATACAAAAGGCACAATGCCGACTTAAGTACAAGAGGACAGACAGTCCCACTTTCTATGATTTGAACCTCTCCTGTGAGCCCAGTTTTAGATTCCGATGCTTCACTTCAGGTTTTCTGTATGCCATGCACCGTCTTATTGACGATGAAACACAGGAATTGCATCCGAATTTAATACAGAAGACACAATGCCGACTTAAGTAAAAGAGGACTGACACTCTCCCTTCCTACGATTTGAACCTCTCCTGTGAGTCCAGTTTTAGATTCCGATGATTCACTTCAGGTTTACTGTATACCTTGCACCTTCTTATTGACGATGAAACAGTGAAATTGCATCCGAATTTAATACAAAAGGCACAATGCGGACTTAAGTACAAGAGGACTGACACTCTCCCTGTCTATGATTTGAACAACTCCTGCAAGTCCAGTTTTTGATTCCGATGCTTCACTTCAGGTTTTCTGTATCCCTTGGACCTTCTCATTGACGAAGAAACACAGAAATTGCATCCAAATTTAATCCAAAAGGCACAATGCCGACTTAAGTAAAAGAGGACTGACACTCTAATTTTCTGTGATTGGAACCTCTCCTGTGAGTCCAGTTTTAGATTCCGATGCTACACTACAGGTCTACTGTATACCTTGCTTTTCCTTATTGACGATGAAACACAGATATTGCATCGGAATTAAATTGAAAAGGCACAATGCCGACTTAAGTACAAGACGACTGACACTCTCACTTTCTATGATTTGAACCTCTCCTGTGAGTCCAGTTTTAGATTCCGATGCTTCACTTCAGGTTTACTGTATCCCTTGGACCTTCTTATTGACGATGAAACATAGAAATAGAATCCGAATTTAATACAAAAGGCACAATGCCGACTTAAGTAAAAGGCGACTGACACTCTCACTTTCTGTGGTTTGAACCTCTCCTGTGAGTGCAGTTTTAGTTTCCAATGCTTCACTTCAGGTTTACTGTATACCTTGGACCTTCTTATTGACGATGAAACACAGAAATTGCAATCGAATTTAATACAAAAGGCACAACGCCGACTTAAGTACATGAGGACAGACACTCTCCCTTTCTATGATCTGAACCTCTCCTGTGAGTCCAGTTTCAGATTCCGATGCTTCACTTGAGGTTTACTGTATCCCTTGGACCTTCTTATTGGCGATGAAACACAGAAATTGCATCCGAATTTAACACAAAAGGCACCATGCCGACTTAAGTAAAAGAGGACTGACACTCTCACTTTCTATGATTTGAACCTCTCCTGTGAGTCCAGTTATAGATTCCGATGCTTCACTTCAGGTTTACTGTATACCTTGCACCTTCTTATTGACGATGAAGCCCCCGAAATATGCATCGGAATTTAATACAAAAGGCACAATGCCGCCTTAATTAAAAGAGGACTAACACTCTCACTTTCTATGTTTTGAACCTCTCCTGTGAGTCCAGTTTGAGATTCCGATGCTTCACTTCAGGTTTACTGTATCCCTTGGACCTTCTTATTGACGATGAAACACAGAAATTGCATCGGAATTAATTTCAAAAGACACAATGCCGACTTAAGTACAAGAGGACTGACACTCTAACTATCTATGATTTCAGCCTCTCCTGTGAGTCCAGTTTTAGATTCCGATGCTTCACTTCAGGTTTGCTGTATCCCTTGGACCCTCTTATTGACGATGAAATACAGAAATTGCATCTGAATTTAATACAAAAGGCACAATGCCGACTTAAGTAAAAGAGGACTGACACTCTCTCTTTCTTTGATTTGAACCTCTCCTGTGAGTCCAGTTTTAGATTCCGATGCTGCACTTCAGGTTTACTGTATACCTTGCACCTTCTTATTGTCGATGAATCACAGAAATTGCATCGGAGTTAAATTCAAAAGGCACAATGCCGACTTAAGTACAAGAAGACTGACACTGTCGTTCTCTATGATTGGAACCTCTCCTGTGAGTCCTGTTGTAGATTCCGATGCTTCACTTCAGGTTTACTGTATACCTTGCACCTTCTTATTGACGACGTAACACAGAAATTGCATCGGAATTAAATTCAAAAGACACAATGCCGACTTATGTATAAGACGACTGCCACTCTAACTATCTATGATTTGAACCCTTCCTGTGAGTCCAGTTATAGTTTCTGATGCTTCACTGCAGGTTTACTGTATCCCTTGGACCTACTTATTGACGATGACACACAGAAATTGTATCCGAATTTAATACAAAAGGCTCAATGTCGACTTAAGTACAAGAGGACTAACACTCTCGTTTTCTATGATTTGAACCTCTCCTGTGAGTCCTGTTGTAGATTCCGATGCTTCACTTCAGGTTTACTGAATACCTTGCACCTTCTTATTGACGATGAAACACAGAAATTGCATCGGAATTAAATTCAAATGGCACAATCCCGACTTAAGTACAAGAGGACTGAAACTCTTACTTTCTATGATTTGAACCTCTGCTGTGAGTCCAGTTTTAGATTCCGATGCTTCACTTCAGGTTTACTGTATACCATGCACCGTCTTATTGACGATGAAACACAGGTATTGCATCCGAATTTAATACAGAAGACACAATGCCGATTTAAGTAAAAGAGGACTGACACTCTCTCTTCCCACGATTTGAACCTCTCCTGTGAGTCCAGTTCTAGATTCCGATGATTCACTTCAGGTTTACTGTATACCTTGTACCTTCTTATTGACGATGAAACACAGAAATTGGATTGGAATTTATACAAAAGGCACAATGCCTACTTAAGTACAAGAGGACTGAGACTCTAACTTTCTTTGATTTGAACCTCTCCTATGAGTCCTGTTGTAGATTCCGATGCTTCACTTCAGGTTTACTGTATACCTTGCGCCTTCTTTTTTGACGATGAAACAATGAAATTGCATCCGAAATTAATACAAAAGGCACAATGCGGGCTTAAATACAAGAGGACTGACACTCTCCCTGTCTATGTTTTGAACCTCTCCTGTGAGTCCAGTTTAGGATTCCGATGCTTCACTTCAGGTTTTCTGTATCCCTTGGACCTTCTCATTGACGAAGAAACGCAGAAATTGCATCTAAATTTAATCCAAAAGGCACAATGCCGACTTAAGTAAAAGAGGACTGACACTCTCACTTTCTATGATTTGAACTTCTCCTGTGAGTCCAGTTTTAGATCCCAATGCGTCACTTCAGGTTTACTGTATACCTTGGACCTTCTTATTGACGATGAAACACAGAAATTGCATCGGAATTAAATTCAAAAGGCACAATCCCGACTTAAGTACAAGAGGACTGACACTCTAACATTCTATGATTTGAACCTCTCCTGTGAGTCCAGTTTTAGATTCCGATGCTTCATTTCAGGTTTACTGTATCCCTTGGACCTTCTTATTGACGATGAAGCACAGAAATCGCATCGGAATTAATTTCAAAAGACACAATGCCGACTTAAGTACAAGAGGACTGAAACTCTAACTATCAATGATTTGAGCCCCTCCTGTGAGTCCAGTTTTAGATTCCGATGCTTCACTTCAGGTTTACTGTATCCCTTGGACCCTCTTATTGACGATGAAATACTGAAATTGCATCTGAATATAATACAAAAGGCACAATGACGACATAAGTAAAAGAGGACTGACACTCTCTCTTTCTATGATTTGAACCTCTCCTGTGAGTCCAGTTTTAGATTCCGATGCTGCACTTCAGGTTTACTGTATACCTTCCACCTTCTTATTGACGATGAAACACAGAAATTGCATCGGAGTTAAATTCAAAAGGCACAATGCCGACTTAAGTATAAGAAGACTGACACTGTCGTTTTCTATGATTTGAACCTCTCCTGTGAGTCCAGTTGTAGATTCCGATGCTTCACTTCAGGTTTACTGTATACCTTGCAACTTCTTATTGACGACGAAACACAGAAATAGCATCGGAATTAACTTCAAAAGACACAATGCCGACTTATGTATAAGACGACTGACACTCTAAGTATCTATGATTTGAACCCTTCCTGTGAGTCCAGTTATAGATTCCGATGCTTCACTGCAGGTTATTGTATCCCTTGGACCTACTTATTGACGATGAAAAACAGAAATTGTATCCGAATTTAATACAAAAGGCTCAATGTCGACTTAAATACAAGAGGACTAACACTCTCGTTTTCTATGATTTGAATCTCTCCTCTGAGTCCAGTTGTAGATTCCGATGCTTCACTTCAGGTTTACTGTATACCTTGCACCTTGTTATTGACGATGAAACAAAGAAATTGCATCCGAATTTAATACAAAAGGCACAATGTGGACTTAAGTACAAGAGGACTGACAATCTCCCTGTCTATGATTTGAACCTCTCCTGTGAGTCCAGTTTTAGATTCCGATGCTTCACTTCAGTTTTTCTGTATCCCTTGGACCTTCTTATTGACGACGATACACAGAAATAGCATCCAAATTTAATCCAAAAGGCACAATGCCGACTTAAGTAAAAGAGGACTGACACTCTAACTTTCAAAGATTTGAACGTCTCCTGTGAGTCCAGTCTTAGATTCCGATGCTTCACTGCAGGTTTACTGTATACATTGGACCTTCTTATTGACGATGAAAAACAGAAATTGCATCCGAATTTAGTACAAAAGGCTAAATGCCGACTTAAGTACAAGAGGACTGACACTCTCACTTTCTATGATTTCAACCTCTCCTGTGAGTCCAGTTATAGATTCCGATTCTTCACTGCAGGATTACTGTATCCCTTGGACCTACTTATTGACGATGAAACACAGAAATTGTATCCGAATTTAATACAAAAGGCACAATGCCGAACTAAGTAAAAGAGGACTGACACTCTCATTTTCTGTGATTTGAACCTCCCCTGTGAGTCCAGTATTAGATTCCGATTCTACACTACAGGTTTACTGTATACCTTGCATTTCCTTATTGACAATGAAACACAGAAATTGCATCGGAATTAAATTCAAAAGTCACAATGCCGACTTAATTACAAGAGGACTAACACTCTAACACTCTATGATTTGAACCTCTCCTCTGATTCCAGTTTTAGATTCCGATGCTTCTCTTCAGGTTTACTGAATACCTTGCACCTTCTTATTGACGATGAAACACAGAAATTGCATCGGAATGAAATTCAAAAGACGCAATGCCGTCTTAAGTACAAGAGGACTGACACTCTAACTATCTATGATTTGAACCTCTACTGTGAGTCCAGTTTCAGATTCCGATGCTTCACTTCAGGTTTACTGTATCCCTTGGACCTTCTTATTGACGATGAAATACAGAAATTGCATCCGAATTTAATACAAAAGGCACAATGCCGACTTAAGTACATGACAACTGACAGTCTCACTTTCTATGATTTTAAACTCGCCTTTGAGTCCTGTTTTAGATTCCGATGCTTCACTTCAGGTTTACTATATACCTTGCACCGTCTTATTGACGATGAAACACAAAAATTGCATCCGAAGTAAATTCAAAAGGCACAATGCCGATTTAAGTACAAGAGGACTGACACTCTAACTTTCTATGATTTCAACCTCTCCTGTGAGTCCAGTTTTACATTCCGATGCTTCACTTCAGGTTTACTGTATTCCTTGCACCTTCTTGTTGACGATGAAACACAGAAATTGTTCCGGAATTAAATTCAAAAGGCACAATGCCGACTTAAGTACAAGAAGACTGACACTCTAACTCTCTATGATTTGTACCTCTCCTGTGAGTCCAGTTTTAGATTACGATGCTTCACTTCAGGATTACGGTATAAGTTGCAATTTCTTATTGACGATGAAACACAGAAATTGCATCAGAATTAAATTCAAAAGACACAATCCCGACTTAAGTACAAGAGGACTGACACTCTCGTTTTCTATGATTTCAACCTCTCCTGTGAGTCCAGTTTTAGATTCCGATGCTTCACTTCAGGTTTACGGTATACCTTGCACCTTCTTATTGACGATGAAACACAGAAATTGCATCGGAATTAAATTCAAAAGACACAATGCCGACTTATGTGTAAGACGACTGACACTCTAACTATCTATGATTTGAACCCCTCCTGTGAGTCCACTTATAGATTCCGATTCTTCACTGCAGGATTACTGTATCCCTTGGACCTACTTATTGACGAAGAAACACAGAAATTGTATCCGAATTTAATACAAAAGGCACAATGCCGAACTAAGTAAAAGAGGACTGACACTCTCGTTTTCTATGATTTGAACCTCTCCTGTGAGTCCAGTTGTAGATTCCGATGCTTCACTTCAGGTTTACTGTATACCTTGCACCTGCTTATTGACGATGAAACACAGAAATTGCATCGGAATTAAATTCAAAAGACGCAATGCCGACTTATGTATAAGACGACTGACACTCTAACTATCTATGATTTGAACCCCTCCTGTGAGTCCAGTTAGAGATTCCGATTCTTCACTGCAGGATTACTGTATCCCTTGGACCTACTTATTGACGATGAAACACAGAAATTGTATCCGAATTTAATACAAAAGGCACAATGCCGAACTAAGTAAAACAGGACTGACACTCTCGTTTTCTATGATTTGAACCCCTCCTGTGAGTCCAGTTATAGATTCCGATTCTTCACTGCAGGATTACTGTATCCCTTGGACCTACTTATTGACGATGAAACACAGAAATTGTATCCGAATTTAATACAAAAGGCACAATGCCAAACTAAGTAAAAGAGGACTGACACTCTCATTTTCTGTGATTTGAACCTCCCCTGTGAGTCCAGTATTAGATTCCGATTCTACACTACAGGTTTACTGTATACCTTGCAATTCCTTATTGACGATGATACACAGAAATTGCATCGGAATTAAATTCAAAAGGCACAATCCCGACTTAGGTACAAGAGGACTGACACTCTAACTTTCTATGATTTGAACCCCTGCTGTGAGTCCAGTTTTAGATTCCGATGCTTCATTTCAGGTATACTGTATCCCTTGCACCTTCTTATTGACGATGAAACACAGAAATTGCATCCGAATTTAATACAAAAGGCACAATGCCGACTTAAGTACATGAGGACTGACACTCTAGCTTTCTATGATTTGAACCTCTCCTGTGAGTCCAGTTTTAGATTCCGATGCTTCACTTCAGGTTTACTGTATCCCTTGGACCTTCTTATTGAGGATGAAACACAGAAATTGCATTAGAATTTAATACAACAGGCACAATGCCGACTTAAGTACAAGCGGAGTAAAACTCTCACTTTCTATGATTTTAACCTCTCCTGTGAGTCCAGTTTTAGATTCCGATGCTTCACTTCAGGTTTACTGTATCCCTTGGACCTTCTTATTGACGATGAAACACAGAAATTGCATCCGAATTTAATACAAAAGGCACAATGCCGACTTAAGTACAAGAGGACAGACAGTCTCACTTTCTATGATTTGAACCTCTCCTGTGAGCCAAGTTTTAGATTACGATGCTTCACTTCAGGTTTACTGTATACCATGCACCGTCTTATTGACGATGAAACACAGGAATTGCATCCGAATTTAATACAGAAGACACAATGCCGACTTAAGTGAAAGAGGACTGACACTCTCTCTTCCTACGATTTGAACCTCTCCTGTGAGTCCAGTTTTAGATTCCGATGATTCACTTTAGGTTTACTGTATACCTTGTACCTTCTTATTGACGATGAAACACAGAAATTGGATTGGAATTTAGTACAGAAGGCACAATGCCTACCTAAGTACAAGAGGACTGACGCTCTAACTTTCTATGATTTGAACGTCTCCTGTGAGTCCAGTTTTAGATTCCGATGCTTCACTTCAGGTTTACTGTATCCCTTGGACCATCTCATTGACGATGAAACACAGAAATTGCATTGGAATTTATACAAAAGGCACAATGCCTACTTAAGTACAACAGGACTGACACTCTAACATTCTATGATTTGAACCTCTCCTGCGAGTCCTGTTGTAGATTCCGATGCTTCACTTCAGGTTTATTATATACCTTGCTCCTTCTTTTTGACGATGAAACAATGAAATTGCATCCGAATTTAATACAAAAGGCACAATGCGGACTTAAGTACAAGAGGACTGACACTCTCCCTGTCTATGATTTGAACCTCTCCTGTGAGTCCAGTTTTAGATTCCGATGCTTCACTTCAGGTTTTCTGTATCCCTTGGACCTTCTTATTGACGATGAAACACAGAAATTGCATCCGAATTTTGTACAAAAGGCACAATGCCGACTTAAGTACAAGAGGACTGACACTCTCACTTTCTATGATTTCAACATCTCCTGTGAGTCCAGTTTTAGATTCCTATGCTTCACTTCTGGTTCACTGTATCCCTTGGACCTTCTTATTGACGATGAAACATAGAAATAGCATCCGAATTTAATACAAAAGGCACAATGCCGACTTAAGTAAAAGACGACTGACACTCTCACGTTCTATGATTTGAACTTCTCCTGTGAGTCCAGTTGTAGATTCCGATGCTTCATTTCAGGTTTACTGTATCCCTTGGACCTTCTTATTGACGATGAAACACAGAAATTGCATCCGAATTTAGTACAAAAAGCACAATGCCGACTTAAGTAAAAGACGACTGACACTCTCACTTTCTTTGATTTCAACCTCTCCGGTGAGTCCAGTTTTAGATTCCAAAGCTTCACCTCAGGTTTGCTGTATACCTTGGACCTTCTTATTGACGATGAAACACAGAAATTGCATCGGAATTAAATTCAAAAGGCACAATCCCTACTTAAGTACAAGAGGACTGACACTCTAACTTTCTATGATTTGAACCTCTCCTGTGAGTCCAGTTCTAGATTCCGATGATTCACTTCAGGTTTACTGTATACCTTGTACCTTCTTATTGACGATGAAACACAGAAATTGGATTGGAATTTAGTACAGAAGGCACAATGCCTACCTAAGTACAAGAGGACTGACACTCTAACTTTCTATGGTTTGGACGTGTCCTGTGAGTCCAATTTTAGATTCCGATGCTTCACTTCAGGTTTACTGTATCCCTTGGACCATCTTATTGACGATGAAACACAGAAATTGCATTGGAATTTATACAAAAGGCACAATGCCTACTTAAGTACAAGAGGACTGACACTCTAACATTCTATGATTTGAACCTCTCCTGTGAGTCCAGTTTTAGATTCCGATGCTTCATTTCAGGTTTACTGTATCCCTTGGACCTTCTTATTGACGATGAAACAATGAAATTGCATCCGAATTTAATACAAAAGGCACAATGCGGGCTTAAATACAAGAGGACTGACACTCTCCCTGTCTATGATTTGAACCTCTCCTGTGAGTCCAGTTTTAGATTCCGATGCTTCACTTCAGGTTTTCTGTATTCTTGGACCTTATTATTGACGAAGAAACGCAGAAATTGCATCTAAATTTAATCCAAAAGGCACAATGCCGACTTAAGTAAAAGAGGACTGACACTCTCACTTTCTATGATTTGAACTTCTCCTGTGAGTCCAGTTTTAGATTCCAATGCGTCACTTCAGGTTTACTGTATACCTTGGACCTTCTTATTGACGATGAAACACAGAAATTGCATCGGAATTAAATTCAAAAGGCACAATCCCGACTTAAGTACAAGAGGACTGACACTCTAACATTCTATGATTTGAACCTCTCCTGTGAGTCCAGTTATAGATTCCGATGCTTCATTTCAGGTTTACTGTATCCCTTGGACCTTCTTATTGACGATGAAACATAGAAATTGCATCCGAATTTAGTACAAAAAGCACGATGCCGACTTAAGTAAAAGACGACTGACACTCTCACTTTCTTTGATTTCAACCTCTCCGGTGAGTCCAGTTTTAGATTCCAAAGCTTCACCTCAGGTTTGCTGTATACCTTGGACCTTCTTATTGACGATGAAACACAGAAATTGCATCGGAATTAAATTCAAAAGGCACAATCCCGACTTAAGTACAAGAGGACTGACACTCTAACATTCTATGATTTGAAACTCTCCTGTGAGTCCAGTTTTAGATTCCGATGCTTCACTTCAGGTTTTCTGTATCCCTTGGACCTTCTTATTGACGAAGAAACGCAGAAATTGCATCTAAATTTAATCCAAAAGGCACAATGCCGACTTAAGTACAAGAGGACTGACACTCTCACTTTCTATGATTTCAACATCTCCTGTGAGTCCAGTTTTAGATTCCGATGCTTCACTTCTGGTTCACTGTATCCCTTGGACCTTCTTATTGACGATGAAACATAGAAATAGCATCCGAATTTAATACAAAAGGCACAATGCCGACTTAAGTAAAAGACGACTGACACTCTCACGTTCTATGATTTGAACTTCTCCTGTGAGTCCAGTTGTAGATTCCGATGCTTCATTTCAGGTTTACTGTATCCCTTGGACCTTCTTATTGACGATGAAACACAGAAATTGCATCCGAATTTAGTACAAAAAGCACAATGCCGACTTAAGTAAAAGACGACTGACACTCTCACTTTCTTTGATTTCAACCTCTCCGGTGAGTCCAGTTTTAGATTCCAAAGCTTCACCTCAGGTTTGCTGTATACCTTGGACCTTCTTATTGACGATGAAACACAGAAATTGCATCGGAATTAAATTCAAAAGGCACAATCCCGACTTAAGTACAAGAGGACTGACACTCTAACTTTCTATGATTTGAACCTCTCCTGTGAGTCCAGTTTTAGATTCCGATGCTTCACTTCAGGTTTACTGTATCCCTTGGCCCTTCTTATTGACGATGAAACACAGAAATTGCATCCGAATTTAATACAAAAGGCACAATGCCGACTTAAGTACAAGAGGACAGACAGTCTCACTTTCTATGATTGGAACCTCTCCTGTGAGCCCAGTTTTAGATTCCGATGCTTCACTTCAGGTTTACTGTATATCATGCACCGTCTTATTGACGATGAAAGACAGGAATTGCATCCGAATTTAATACAGAAGACTCAATTCCGACTTTAGTAAAAGAGGACTGACACTCTCTCTTCCCACGATTTGAACCTCTCCTGTGAGTCCAGTTTTAGATTCCGATGATTCACTTCAGGTTTACTGTATACCATGCACTTTCTTATTGACGATGAAACACAGAAATTGCATTGGAATTTGGTACAGAAGGCACAATGCCTACTTAAGTACAAGAGGACTGACACTCTAACTTTCTATGATTTGAACCTCTCCTGTGAGTCTTGTTGTAGATTCCGCTGCTTCACTTCAGGTTTACTGAATACCTTGCACCTTCTTAATGACGATGAAACACAGAAATT
Source organism: Schistocerca americana (assembly GCF_021461395.2). Classification (NCBI taxonomy): domain Eukaryota; kingdom Metazoa; phylum Arthropoda; class Insecta; order Orthoptera; family Acrididae; genus Schistocerca; species Schistocerca americana. The sequence continues at coordinate 7,065,916 of NC_060126.1, forward strand.
GCATCGGAATTAAATTCAAAAGGCACAATCCCGACTTAAGTACAAGAGGACTGAAACTCTTACTTTCTATGATTTGAACCTCTGCTGTGAGTCCAGTTTTAGATTCCGATGCTTCATTTCAGGTTTACTGTATCCCTTGCACCTTCTTATTGACGATGAAACACAGAAATTGCATCCGAATTTAATACAAAAGGCACAATGGCGACTTAAGTACACTAGGACTGACACTCTCGCTTTCTATGATTTGAACCTCTCCTGTGAGTCCAGTTTTACATTCCGATGCTTCACTTCAGGTTTACTGTATACCTTGCACCTTCTTATTGACCATGAAATACAGAAATTGCATCGGATTTAAATTCAAAAGGCACAATGCCGACTTAATTACAAGAGGACTGACACTCTAACACTCTATGATTTGAACCTCTCCTCTAATTCCAGTTTTAGATTCCGATGCTTCACTTCAGGTTTACTGTATACCTTACACCTTCTTATTGACGATGAAACACAGAAATTGCATCCGGATTAAATTCAAATGCCACAATGCCGACTTAAGTACAAGAAGACTGACACTCTAACTATCTATGATTTGAACCTCTCCTGTGAGTCCAATTTTAGATTCCGATGCTTCACTTCAGGTTTACTGTATCCCTTGGACCTTCTTATTGACGATGAAACACAGAAATTGCATGCGAATTTAATACAAAAGGCACAATGCCGACTTACGTACAAGAGGACAGACAGTCTCACTTTCTATGATTCGAACCACTCCTGTGAGCCATGTTTTAGATTCCGATGCTTCACTTCAGGTTTACTGTATACCATGCACCGTCTTATTGACGATGAAACACAGGAATTGCATCCGAATTTAATACAGAAGACACAATGCCGATTTAAGTAAAAGAGGACTGACACTCTCTCTTCCTACGATTTGAACCTCTCCTGTGAGCCCAGTTCTAGATTCCGATGATTCACTTCAGGTTTACTGTATACCTTGTACCTTCTTATTGACGATGAAACACAGAAATTGGATTGGAATTTAGTACAGAAGGCACAATGCCTACCTAAGTACAAGAGGACTGACACTCTAACTTTCTATGGTTTGGACGTGTCCTGTGAGTCCAGTTTTAGATTCCGATGCTTCACTTCAGGTTTACTGTATCCCTTGGACCATCTTATTGACGATAAAACACAGAAATTGCATTGGAATTTATACAAAAGGCACAATGCCTACTTAAGTACAAGAGGACTGACACTCTAACTTTCTTTGATTTGAACCTCTCCTATGAGTCCTGTTGTAGATTCCGATGCTTCACTTCAGGTTTACTGTATACCTTGCACCTTCTTTTTTGACGATGAAACAATGAAATTGCATCCGAATTTAATACAAAAGGCACAATGCGGGCTTAAATACAAGAGGACTGACACTCTCCCTGTCTATGATTTGAACCTCTCCTGTGAGTCCAGTTTTAGATTCCGATGCTTCACTTCAGGTTTTCTGTATCCCTTGGACCTTCTTATTGACGAAGAAACGCAGAAATTGCATCTAAATTTAATCCAAAAGGCACAATGCCGACTTAAGTAAAAGAGGACTGACACTCTCACTTTCTATGATTCGTACCTCTCCTGTGAGTCCAGTTTTAGATTCCGATTCTTCACTTCAGGTCTACCGTATACCTTGCACCTTCTTATTGACCATGAAACCCCCGAAATTGCATCGGAATTTAATATAAAGGCGCAATGCCGACTTAATTACAAGAGGACTAACACTCTCACTTTCTATGATTTGAACCTCTCCTGTGAGTCCAGTTTTAGATTCCGATGCTTCACTTCAGGTTTACTGTATCCCTTGGACCTTCTTATTGACGATGAAGCACAGAAATCGCATCGGAATTAATTTCAAAAGACACAATGCCGACTTAAGTACAAGAGGACTGAAACTCTAACTATCTATGATTTGAGCTTCTCCTGTGAGTCCAGTTTTAGATTCCGACGCTTCACTTCAGGTTTACTGTATCCCTTGGACCCTCTTATTGACGATGAAATACTGAAATTGCATCTGAATATAATACAAAAGGCACAATGACGACTTAAGTAAAAGAGGACTGACACTCTAACTTTCAAAGATTTGAACCTCTTCTGTGAGTCCAGTTTTAGATTTCGATGCTTCACTTCAGGTTTACTGTATACCTTGGACCTTCTCATTGACGATGAAAAACAGAAATTGCATCCGAATTTAGTACAAAAGGCTAAATGCCGACTCAAGTACAAGAGGACTGACACTCTCACTTTCTATGATTTGAACCTCTCCTGTGAGTCCAGTTATAGATTGCGATTCTTCACTGCAGGATTACTGTATCCCTTGGACCTACTTATTGACGATGAAACACAGAAATTGTATCCGAATTTAATACAAAAGGCACAATGCCGAACTAAGTAAAAGAGGACTGACACTCTCGTTTTCTATGATTTGAACCCCTCCTGTGAGTCCAGTTATAGATTCCGATTCTCCACTGCAGGATTACTGTATCCCTAGGACCAACTTATTGACGATGAAACACAGAAATTGTATCCGAATTTAGTACAAAAGGCACAATGCCGAACTAAGTAAAAGAGGACTGACACTCTAACTATCTATGATTTGAACCTCTACTGTGAGTCCAGTTTTAGTTTCCGATGCTTCACTTCAGGTTTACTGTATCCCTTGGACCTTCTTATTGACGATGAAATACAGAAATTGCATCCGAATTTAATACAAAAGGCACAATGCCGACTTAAGTACAAGAGAACTGACAGTCTCACTTTCTATGATTTTAAACTCGCCTTTGAGTCCTGTTTTAGATTCCGATGCTTCACTTCAGGTTTACTATATACCTTGCACCGTCTTATTGACGATGAAACACAAAAATTGCATCCGAAGTAAATTCACAAGGCACAATGCCGATTTAAGTACAAGAGGACTGACAATCTAACTTTCTATGATTTCAACCTCTCCTGTGAGTCCAGTTTTACATTCCGATGCTTCACTTCAGGTTTACGGTATACCTTGCACCTTCTTATTGACGATGAAACACAGAAATAGCATCGGAATTAAATTCAAAAGACACAATGCCGACTTATGTATAAGACGACTGACACTCTAACTATCTATGATTTGAACCCCTCCTGTGAGTCCAGTTATAGATTCCGATTCTTCACTGCAGGATTTCTGTATCCCTTGGACCTACTTATTGACGATGTAACACAGAAATTGTATCCGAATTTAATACAAAAGGCACAATGCCGAACTAAGTAAAAGAGGACTGACACTCTCGTTTTCTATGATTTGAACCTCTCCTGTGAGTCCAGTTGTAGATTCCGATGCTTCACTTCAGGTTTACTGTATACCTTGCACCTGCTTATTGACGATGAAACACAGAAATTGCATCGGAATTAAATTCAAAAGACACAATGCCGACTTATGTATAAGACGACTGACACTCTAAATATCTATGATTTGAACCCCTCCTGTGAGTCCAGTTATAGATTCCGATTCTTCACTGCAGGATTACTGTATCCCTTGGACCTACTTATTGACGATGAAACACAGAAATTGTATCCGAATTTAATACAAAAGGCACAATGCCGAACTAAGTAAAACAGGACTGACACTCTCGTTTTCTATGATTTGAACTACTCCTGTGAGTCCAGTTATAGATTCCGATTCTTCACTGCAGGATTACTGTATCCCTTGGACCTACTTATTGACGATGAAACACAGAAATTGTATCCGAATTTAATACAAAAGGCGCAATGCCAAACTAAGTAAAAGAGGACTGACACTCTCATTTTCTGTGATTTGAACCTCCCCTGTGAGTCCAGTATTAGATTCCGATTCTACACTACAGGTTTACTGTATACCTTGCATTTCCTTATTGACGATGATACACAGAAATTGCATCGGATTTAAATTCAAAAGGCACAATCCCGTCATAAGTACAAGAGGACTGACACTCTCACTTTCTTTGATTTGAACCTCTCCGGTGAGTCCAGGTTTAGATTCCAAAGCTTCACCTCAGGTTTGCTGTATACCTTGGACCTTCTTATTGACGATGAAACACAGAAATTGCATCGGAATTAAATTCAAAAGGCACAATCCCGACTTAAGTACAAGAGGACTGACACTCTAACTTTCTATGATTTGAACCTCTCCTGTGAGTCCAGTTATAGATTCCGATGCTTCATTTCAGGTTTACTGTATCCCTTGGACCTTCTTATTGACGATGAAACACAGAAATTGCATCCGAATGTAATACAAAAGGCACAACGCCGACTTAAGTACATGAGGACTGACGCTGTCGCTTTCTATGATTTGAACCTCTCCTGTGAGTCCAGTTTTAGATTCCGATGCTTCACGTCAGGTGTACTGTTTACCTTGTAGCTTCTTATTGACGATGAAACACAGAAATTGCAATCGAATTTAATACAAAAGGCACAACGCCAACTTAAGTACATGAGGACTGACACTCTCGCTTTCTATGATTTGAGCCTCTCCTGTGTGTCCAGTATTAGACTATGATGCTTCACTTCAGGTTTACTGTATCCCTTGGACCTTCTTATTGACGATGAAACACAGAAATTGCATCCGAATGTAATACAAAAGGCACAATGACGACTTAAGTAAAAGAGGACTCACACTCTCTCTTTCTATGATTTGAACCTCTCCTGTGAGTCCAGTTTTAGATTCCGATGTTGCACTTCAGGTTTACTGTATACCTTCCACCTTCTTATTGACGATGAAACTCAGAAATTGCATCGGAGTTAAATTCAAAAGGCACAATGCCGACTTAAGTACAAGAAGACTGACACTGTCGTTTTCTATGATTTGAACCTCTCCTCTGAGTCCAGTTGTAGATTCCGATGCTTCACTTCAGGTTTACTGTATACCTTCACCTTGTTAATGACGATGAAACAAAGAAATTGCATCCGAATGTAATACAAAAGGCACAATGTGGACTTAAGTACAAGAGGACTGACACTCTCTCTGTCTATGATTTGAACCTCTCCTGTGAGTCCAGTTTTAGATTCCGATGCTTCACTTCAGGTTTTCTGTATCCCTTGGACCTTCTTATTGACGACGATACACAGAATAAGCATCCAAATTTAATGCAAAATGCACAATGCCGACTTAAGTAAAAGGGGACTGACACTCTAACTTTCTAAGATTTGAACCTCTCCTGTGAGTCCAGTTTTAGATTCCGATGCTTCACTTCAGGATTACTGTATACCTTGGACCTTCTTATTGACGATGAAAAACTGAAATTGCATCCAAATTTAGTACAAAAGGCTAAATGCCGACTTAAGTAGGAGAGGACTGACACTCTCACTTTCTATGATTTGAACCTCTCCTGTGAGTCCAGTTTTAGATTCCGATGCTTCACTTCAGGTTTACTGTATCCCTTGGACCTTCTTATTGACGATGAAACATAGAAATATCGTCCGAATTTAATACAAAAGGCACAATGCCGACTTAAGTAAAAGACGACTGACACTCTCACATTCTATGATTTGAACTTCTCGTGTGAGTCCAGTTTTAGGTTCCGATGCTTCACTTCAAGTTTACTGTATCCCTTGGACCTTCTTATTGACGATGAAATACAGAAATTGCATCCGAATTTAATACAAAAGGCACAATGCCGACTTAAGTACAAGAGAACTGACAGTCTCACTTTCTATGATTTTAAACTCGCCTGTGAGTCCTGTTTTAGATTCCGATGCTTCACTTCAGGTTTACTGTATACCTTGCACCGTCTTATTGACGATGAAACACTAAAATTGCATCAGAATTAAATTCAAAAGACACAATGCCGACTTAAGTACAAGAGGACTGACACTCTAACTATCTATGATTTGAGCCTCTCCTGTGAGTCCAGTTTTAGATTCCGATGCTGCACTTCAGGTTTCTGTATACCTTGCACCTTCTTATTGACGATGAAACACAGAAATTGCATCGGAATTAAATTCAAAAGGCACTGTGCCGACTTAAGTACAAGAGGACTGACACTCTCGTTTTCTATGATTTCAAACGCTCCTGTGCGTCCAGTTGTAGATTCCGATGCTTCACTTCAGGTTTACGGTATACCTTGCACCTTCTTATTGACGATGAAACACAGAAATTGTATCGGAATTAAATTCAAAAGACACAATGCCGACTTATGTATAAGACAACTGACACTCTAACTATCTATGATTTAAACCCCTCCTGTGAGTCCAGTTATAGATTCCGATTCTTCACTGCAGGATTACTGTATCCCTTGGACATACTTATTGACGATGAAACACAGAAATTGTATCCGAATTTAATACAAAAGGCACAATGCCGAACTAAGTAAAAGAGGACTGACACTCTCGTTTTCTATGATTTGAACCTCTCCTGTGAGTCCAGTTTTAGATTCCGATGCTTCACTTCAGGTTTACTGTATACCTTCCACCTTCTTATTGACGATGAAACACAGAAATTGCATCGAAGTTAAATTCAAAAGGCACAATGCCGACTTAAGTACAAGAAGACTGACACTGTCGTTATCTATGATTTAAACCTCTCCTGTGAGTCCAGTTGTAGATTCCGATGCTTCACTTCAGGTTTACTGTATACCTTGCATCTTCTTATTGACGACGAAACACAGAAATTGCATCGGAATTAACTTCAAAAGACACAATGCCGACTTATGTATAAGACGACTGACACTCTAAGTATCTATGATTTGAACCCTTCCTGTGAGTCCAGTTATAGATTCCGATGCTTCACTGCAGGTTATTGTATCCCTTGGACCCACTTATTGACGATGAAACACATTAATTGTATCCGAATTTAATACAAAAGGCTCAATGTCGACTTAAGTACAAGAGGACTAACACTCTCGTTTTCTATGATTTGAATCTCTCCTCTGAGTCCAGTTGTAGATTCCGATGCTTCACTTCAGGTTTACTGTATACCTTGCACCTTGTCATTGACGATGAAACAAAGAAATTGCATCCGAATTTAATACAAAAGGCACAATGTGGACTTAAGTACAAGAGGACTGACACTTTCCCTGTCTATGATTTGAACCTCACCTGTGAGTCCAGTTTTTGATTCCGATGCTTCACTTCAGGTTTACTGTATACCTTGGACCTCCTTATTGACGATGAAAAACAAAAATTGCATCCGAATTTAGTACAAAAGGCTAAATGCCGACTTAAGTACAAGAGGACTGACACTCTCACTTTCTATGATTTGAACCTCTCCTGTTAGTCCAGTTTTAGATTCCGATGCTTCACTTCAGGTTTACTGTATCCCTTGGACCTTCTTATTGACGATGAAACATAGGAATATCGTCCGAATTTAATACAAAAGGCACAATGCCGACTTAAGTAAAAGACGACTGACACTCTCACATTCTATGATTTGAACTACTCGTGTGAGTCCAGTTTTAGGTTCCGATGCTTCGCTTCAAGTTTACTGTATCCCTTGGACCTTCTTATTGACGATGAAATACAGAAATTGCATCCGAATTTAATACAAAAGGCACAATGCCGACTTAAGTACAAGAGAACTGACAGTCTCACTTTCTATGATTTTAAACTCGCCTGTGAGTCCTGTTTTAGATTCCGATGCTTCACTTCAGGTTTACTGTATACCTTGCACCGTCTTATTGACGATGAAACACTAAAATTGCATCAGAATTAAATTCAAAAGACACAATGCCGACTTAAGTACAAGAGGACTGACACTCTAACTGTCTATGATTTGAGCCTCTCCTGTGAGTCCAGTTTTAGATTCCGATGCTGCACTTCAGGTTTCTGTATACCTTGCACCTTCTTATTGACGATGAAACACAGAAATTGCATCGGAATTAAATTCAAAAGGTACTGTGCCGACTTAAGTACAAGAGGACTGACACTCTAACTATCTATGATTTGAACCTCTCCTGTGAGTCCAGTTTTAGATTCCGATGCTTCACTTCAGGTTTACTGTATCCCTTGGACCATCTTATTGACGATGAAATACAGAAATAGCATCCGAATTTAATACAAAAGGCACAATGCCGACTTAAGTACAAGAGAACTGACAATCTCACTTTCTATGATTTTAAACTCGCCTGTGAGTCCTGTTTTATATTCCGATGCTTCACTTTAGGTTTACTGTATACCTTGCATCTTCTTATTGACGACGAAACACAGAAATTGCATCGGAATTAACTTCAAAAGACACAATGCCGACTTATGTATAAGACGACTGACACTCTAAGTATCTATGATTTGAACCCTTCCTGTGAGTCCAGTTATAGATTCCGATGCTTCACTGCAGGTTATTGTATCCCTTGGACCTACTTATTGACGATGAAACACATTAATTGTATCCGAATTTAATACAAAAGGCTCAATGTCGACTTAAGTACAAGAGGACTAACACTCTCGTTTTCTATGATTTGAATCTCTCCTCTGAGTCCAGTTGTAGATTCCGATGCTTCACTTCAGGTTTACTGTATACCTTGCACCTTGTCATTGACGATGAAACAAAGAAATTGCATCCGAATTTAATACAAAAGGCACAATGTGGACTTAAGTACAAGAGGACTGACACTCTCCCTGTCTATGATTTGAACCTCACCTGTGAGTCCAGTTTTTGATTCCGATGCTTCACTTCAGGTTTACTGTGTACCTTGGACCTCCTTATTGACGATGAAAAACAAAAATTGCATCCGAATTTAGTACAAAAGGCTAAATGCCGACTTAAGTACAAGAGGACTGACACTCTCACTTTCTATGATTTGAACCTCTCCTGTGAGTCCAGTTTTAGATTCCGATGCTTCACTTCAGGTTCACTGTATCCCTTGGACCTTCTTATTGACGATGAAATATAGAAATAGCGTCCGAATTTAATACAAAAGGCACAATGCCGACTTAAGTAAAACACGACTGACACTCTCACATTCTATGATTTGAACTTCTCGAGTGAGTCCAGCTTTAGATTCCGATGCTTCACTTCAGGTTTACTGTATCCCTTAGACCTTCTTATTGACGATGAAACACAGAGTTTGCATCCGAATTTGATACAAATGGCACAATGCCGACTTAAGTACATGAGGACTGACACTCTCGCTTTCTATGATCTGAACCTCTCCTGTGAGTCCGGTTTTAGATTCCGATTCTTCACTTCAGCTTTACTGTATACCTTGCACCTTCTTATTGACGATGAAACACAGAAATTGCATCGGAATTAAATTCAAAAGTCACAATGCCGACATAATTACAAGAGGACTGACACTCTAACACCCTATGATTTGAACCTATCCTCTGATTCCAGTTTTAGATTCCGATGCTTCACTTCAGGTTTACTGACTACCTTGCACCTTCTTATTGACGATGAAACACAGAAATTGCATCGGAATGAAATTCAAAAGACACAATGCCGTCTTAAGTACAAGAGGACTGACACTCTAACTATCTATGATTTGAACCTCTCCTGTGAGTCCAGTTTTAGATTCCGATGCTTCACTTCAGGTTTACTGTATCCCTTGGACCATCTTATTGACGATGAAATACAGAAATAGCATCCGAATTTAATACAAAAGGCACAATGCCGACTTAAGTACAAGAGAACTGACAATCTCACTTTCTATGATTTTAAACTCGCCTGTGAGTCCTGTTTTAGATTCCGATGCTTCACTTCAGGTTTACTGTATACCTTGCACCGTCTTATTGACGATGAATCACAAAAATTGCATACGAATTAAATTCAAAAGGCACAATGCCGATTTAAGTACAAGAGGACTGACACTCTAACTTTCTATGATTTGAACCTCTCCTGTGAGTCCAGTTTTAGATTCCGATGCTTCACTTCAGGTTTACTGTATACCTTGCACCTTCTTGTTGACGATGAAACACAGAAATTGTTCCGGAATTAAATTCAAAATGCACAATGCCGACTTAAGTACAAGAGGACTGACACTCTATCTCTCTATGATTTGTACCTCTCCTGTGAGTCCAGTTTTAGATTACGATGCTTCACTTCAGGTTTACTGTATAAGTTGCACCTTCTTACTGACGATGAATCACAATAATTGCATACGAATTAAATTCAAAAGGCACAATGCCGATTTAAGTACAAGAGGACTGACACTCTAACTTTCTATGATTTGAACCTCTCCTGTGAGTCCAGTTTAAGATTCCGATGCTTCACTTCAGGTTTACTGTATACCTTGCACCTTCTTATTGACGATGAAACACAGAAATTGCATCGGAATTAAATTCAAAAGGCACTATGCCGACTTAAGTACAAGAGGACTGACACTCTCGTTTTCTATGATTTCAACCTCTCCTGTGAGTCCAGTTGTAGATTCCGATGCTTCACTTCAGGTTTACGGTATCCCTTGCACCTTCTTATTGACGATGAAACACAGAAATTGCATCGGAATTAAATTCAAAAGACACACTGCCGACTTATGTATAAGACGACTGACACTCTAACTATCGAAGATTTGAACCCCTCCTGTGAGTCCAGTTATAGATTCCGATTCTTTACAGCTGGATTACTGTATCCCTTGGACCTACTAATTGACGATGAAACACAGAAATTGTATCCGAATTTAATACAAAAGGCACAATGCCGAACTAAGTAAAAGAGGACTGACACTCTCGTTTTCTATGATTTGAACCTCTCCTGTGAGTCCAGTTGTAGATTCCGATGCTTCACTTCAGGTTTACTGTATACCTTGCACCTGCTTATTGACGATGTAACAAAGAAATTGCATCCGAAATTAATACAAAAGGCACAATGTGGACTTAAGTACAAGAGGACTAACACTCTCCCTGTCTATGATTTGAACCTCTTCTGTGAGTCCAGTTTTAGATTCCGATGCTTCACTTCAGGTTTTCTGAATCCCTTGGACCTTCTTATTGACAACGAAACACAGAAATTGCATCCGAATTTAATCCAAAAGGCACAATGCCGACTTAAGTAAAAGAGGACTGACACTCTCATTTTCTGTGATTTGAACCTCTCCTGTGAGTCCAGTATTAGATTCCGATTCTACACTAGAGGTTTACTGTATACCTTGCATTTCCTTATTGACGTTGATACACAGAAATTGCATCAGAATTAAATTCAAAAGGCACAATCCCGTCATAAGTACAAGAGGACTGACACTCTAACTTTCTATGATTTGAACCTCTCCTGTGAGTCCAGTTTTAGATCCGATGCTTCATTTCAGGTTTACTGTATCCCTTGGACCTTCTTATTGACGATGAAACACAGAAATTGCATCCGAATTTAATACAAAAGGCACAATGCCGACTTATGTACATGAGGACTGACACTCTCGCTTTCTATGATTTGAACCTCTCCTGTGAGTCCAGTTTTAGATTCCGATGCTTCACTTCAGGTTTACTGTTTCCCTTGGACCTTCTTATTGACGATGAAACACAGAAATTGCATCAGAATTAAATTCAAAAGGCACAATCCCGTCATAAGTACAAGAGGACTGTCACTCTAACTTTCTATGATTTGAACCTCTCCTGTGAGTCCAGTTTTAGAGCCGATGCTTCATTTCAGGTTTACTGTATACCTTGGACCATCTTATTGACGATGAAGCACAGAAATTGCATCCGAATTTAATACAAAAGGCACAATGCCGACTTAAGTACATGAGGACTGACACTCTCGCTTTCTATGATTTGAACCTCTCCTGTGAGTCCAGTTTTAGATTCCGATGCTTCACTTCAGGTTTACTGTTTCCCTTGGACCTTCTTATTGACGATGAAACACAGAAATTGCATCCGAATTTTATACAAAAGGCACAATGCCGACTTAAGTTAAAGAGGAATGACACTCTCACTTTCTATGATTTGAACCTTTCCTGTGAGTCCAGTTTTAGATCCGATGCTTCATTTCAGGTTTACTGTATACCTTGGACCATCTTATTGACGATGAAGCACAGAAATTGCATCCGAATTTAATACAAAAGGCACAATGCCGACTTAAGTACATGAGGACTGACACTCTCGCTCTCTATGATTTGAACCTCTCCTGTGAGTCCAGTTTTTGATTCCGATGCTTCACTTCAGGTTTACTGTTTCCCTTGGACCTTCTTATTGACGATGAAACACAGAAATTGCATCCGAATTTTATACAAAAGGCACAATGCCGACTCAAGTACAAGAGAACTGACAATCTCACTTTCTATGATTTTAAACTCGCCTGTGAGTCCTGTTTTAGATTCCGATGCTTCACTTCAGGTTTACTGTATACCTTGCACCGTCTTATTGACGATGAATCACAAAAATTGCATACGAATTAAATTCAAAAAGCACAATGCCGGTTTAAGTACAAGAGGACTGACACTCTAACTTTCTATGATTTGAACCTCTCCTGTGAGTCCAGTTTTAGATTCCGATGCTGCACTTCAGGTGTCTGTATACCTTGCACCTTCTTATTGACGATGAAACACAGAAATTGCATCGGAATTAAATTCAAAAGGCACTATGCCGACTTAAGTACAAGAGGACTGACACTCTCGTTTTCTATGATTTCAACCTCTCCTGTGAGTCCAGTTGTAGATTCCGATGCTTCACTTCAGGTTTTCTGTATCCCTTCGACCTTCTTATTGACAACGAAACACAGAAATTGCATCCGAATTTAATCCAAAAGGCACAATGCCGACTTAAGTAAAAGAGGACTGACACTCTCATTTTCTGTGATTTGAACCTCTCCTGTGAGTCCAGTATTAGATTCAGATTCTACACTAGAGGTTTACTGTATACCTTGCATTTCCTTATTGACGATGATACACAGAAATTGCATCAGAATTAAATGCAAAAGGCACAATCCCGTCATAAGTACAAGAGGACTGACACACTAACTTTCTATGATTGGAACCTCTCCTGTGAGTCCAGTTTTAGATCCGATGCTTCATTTCAGGTTTACTGTATCCCTTGGAACTTCTTATTGACGATGAAACACAGAAATTGCATCCGAATTTAATACAAAAGGCACAATGCCGACTTATGTACATGAGGACTGACACTCTCGCTTTCTATGATTTGAACCTCTCCTGTGAGTCCAGTTTTAGATTCCGATGCTTCACCTCAGGTTTACTGTATACCTTGCACCTTCTTATTGACGATGAAACACAGAAATTGCATCGGAATTAAATTCAAAAGTCACAATGCCGACTTAATTACAAGAGGACTGACACTCTAACACTCTATGATTTGAACCTCTCCTCTGATTCCAGTTTTAGATTCCGATGCTTCACTTCAGGTTTACTGAATACATTGCACCTTCTTACTGACGATGAAACACAGCAATTGCATCGGAATGAAATTCAAAAGACACAATGCCGTCTTAAGTACAAGAGGACTGACACTCTAACTACCTATGATTTGAACCTCTCCTGTGACCCCAGTTTTAGATTCCGATGCTTCACTTCATTTTTACTGTATCCCTTGGACCTTCTTATTGACGATGAATTACAGAAATTGCATCAGAATTTAATACAAAAGGCACTATGCCGACTTAAGTACAAGAGAACTGACAGTTTCACTTTCTATGATTTTAAACTCGCCTGTGAGTCCTGTTTTAGATTCCGATGCTTCACTTCAGGTTTACTGTATACCTTGCACCGTCTTATTGACGATGAAACACAAAAATTGCATCCGAATTAAATTCAAAAGGCACAATGCCGATTTAAGTACAAGAGGACTGACACTCTAACTTTCTATGATTTTAACCTCTCCTGTGAGTCCAGTTTTACATTCCGATGCTTCACTTAAGGTTTACTGTATACCTTGCACCTTCTTGTTGACGATGAAACACAGAAATTGTTCCAGAATTAAATTCAAAAGGCACAATGCCGACTTAAGTACAAGAGGACTGACACTCTAACTCTCTATGATTTGTACATCTCCTGTGAGTCCAGTTTCAGATTACGATGCTTCACTTCAGGTTTACTGTATAAGTTGCACCTTCTTATTGACGATGAAACACAGAAATTGCATCGGAATTAAATTCAAAAGGCACTATGCCGACTTAAGTACAAGAGGACTGACACTCTCGTTTTCTATGATTTCAACCTCTCCTGTGAGTCCAGTTGTAGATTCCGATGCTTCACTTCAGGTTTACGGTATACCTTGCACCTTCTTATTGACGATGAAACACAGAAATTGCATCGGAATAAAATTCAAAAGACACAATGCCGACTTATGTATGAGACGACTGACACTCTAACTATCTATGATTTGAACCCCTCCTGTGAGTCCAGTTATAGATTCCGATTCTTCACTGCAGGATTACTGTATCCCTTGGACCTACTTAATGACGATGAAACACAGAAATTGTATCCGAATTTAATACAAAGGGCATAATGCCGAACTAAGTAAAAGAGGACTGACACTCTCGTTTTCTATGATTTGTACCTCCCCTGTGAGTCCAGTTGTAGATACCGATGCTTCACTTCAGGTTTACTGTATACCTTACACCTGCTTATTGACGATGAAACAAAGAAATTGCATCCGAATTTAATACAAAAGGCACAAAGCGGACTTAAGCACAAGAGGACTAACACTCTCCCTGTCTATGATTTGAACCTCTTCTGTGAGTCCAGTTTTAGATTCCGATGCTTCACTTCAGGTTTTCTGTATCCCTTGGACCTTCTTATTGACGACGAAACACAGAAATTGCATCCGAATTTAATCCAAAAGGCACAATGCCGACTTAAGTAAAAGAGGACTGACACTCTCATTTTCTGTGATTTGAACCTCTCCTGTGAGTCCAGTATTAGATTCCGATTCTACACTACAGGTTTACTGTATACCTTGCATTTCCTTATTGTCGATGATACACAGAAATTGCATCGGAATTAAATTCAAAAGGCACAATCCCGTCATAAGTACAAGAGGACTGACACTCTAACTTTCTATGATTTGAACCTCTCCTGTGAGTCCAGTTTTAGATCCGATGCTTCATTTCAGGTTTACTGTATCCCTAGGACCTTCTTATTGACGATGAAACACAGAAATTGCATCCGAATTTTATACAAAAGGCACAATGCCGACTTAAGTACAAGAGAACTGACAATCTCACTTTCTATGATTTTAAACTCGCCTGTGAGTCCTGTTTTAGATTCCGATGCTTCACTTCAGGTTTACTGTATACCTTGCACCGTCTTATTGACGATGAATCACAAAAATTGCATACGAATTAAATTCAAAAAGCACAATGCCGATTTAAGTACAAGAGGACTGACACTCTAACTTTCTATGATTTGAACCTCTCCTGTGAGTCCAGTTTTAGATCCGATGCTTCATTTCAGGTTTACTGTATCCCTAGGACCTTCTTATTGACGATGAAACACAGAAATTGCATCCGAATTTTATACAAAAGGCACAATGCCGACTTAAGTACAAGAGAACTGACAATCTCACTTTCTATGATTTTAAACTCGCCTGTGAGTCCTGTTTTAGATTCCGATGCTTCACTTCAGGTTTACTGTATACCTTGCAGCTTCTTGTTGACGATGAAACACAGAAATTGTTCCGGAATTAAATTCAAAAGGCACAATGCCGACTTAAGTACAAGAGGACTGACACTCTATCTCTCTATGATTTGTACCTCTCCTGTGAGTCCAGTTTTAGATTACGATGCTTCACTTCAGGTTTACTGTATAAGTTGCACCTTCTTATTGACGATGAAACACAGAAATTGCATGAGAATTAAATTCAAAAGACACAATGCCGACTTATGTATAAGACGACTGACACTCTAACTATCTATGATTTGAGCCTCTCCTGTGAGTCCAGTTTTAGATTCCGATGCTGCACTTCAGGTGTCTGTATACCTTGCACCTTCTTATTGACGATGAAACACAGAAATTGCATCGGAATTAAATTCAAAAGGCACTATGCCGACTTAAGTACAAGAGGACTGACACTCTCGTTTTCTATGATTTCAACCTCTCCTGTGAGTCCAGTTGTAGATTCCGATGCTTCACTTCAGGTTTACGGTATACCTTGCACCTTCTTATTGACGATGAAACACAGAAATTGCATCGGAATTAAATTCAAAAGACACACTGCCGACTTATGTATAAGACGACTGACACTCTAACTATCTATGATTTGAACCCCTCCTGTGAGTCCAGTTATAGATTCCGATTCTTCACAGCAGGATTACTGTATCCCTTGGGGCTACTAATTGACGATGAAACACAGAAATTGTATCCGAATTTAATACAAAAGGCACAATGCCGAACTAAGTAAAAGAGGACTGACACTCTCCTTTTCTATGATTTGAACCTCTCCTGTGAGTCCAGTTGTAGATTCCGATGCTTCACTTCAGGTTTACTGTATACCTTGCACCTGCTTATTGACGATGTAACAAAGAAATTGCATCGGAAATTAATACAAAAGGCACAATGCGGACTTAAGTACAAGAGGACTAACACTCTCCCTGTCTATGATTTGAACCTCTTCTGTGAGTCCAGTTTTAGATTCCGATGCTTCACTTCAGGTTTTCTGTATCCCTTGGACCTTCTTATTGACAACGAAACACAGAAATTGCATCCGAATTTAATCCAAAAGGCACAATGCCGACTTAAGTAAAAGAGGACTGACACTCTCATTTTCTGTGATTTGAACCTCTCCTGTGAGTCCAGTATTAGATTCCGATTCTACACTAGAGGTTTACTGTATACCTTGCATTTCCTTATTGACGATGATACACAGAAATTGCATCAGAATTAAATTCAAAAGGCACAATGACGTCATAAGTACAAGAGGACTGACACACTAACTTTCTATGATTGGAACCTCTCCTGTGAGTCCAGTTTTAGATCCGATGCTTCATTTCAGGTTTACTGTATCCCTTGGACCTTCTTATTGACGATGAAACACAGAAATTGCATCCGAATTTAATACAAAAGGCACAATGCCGACTTATGTACATGAGGACTGACACTCTCGCTTTCTATGATTTGAACCTCTCCTGTGAGTCCAGTTTTAGATTCCGATGCTTCACCTCAGGTTTACTGTATACCTTGCACCTTCTTATTGACGATGAAACACAGAAATTGCATCGGAATTAAATTCAAAAGTCACAATGCCGACTTAATTACAAGAGGACTGACACTCTAACACTCTATGATTTGAACCTCTCCTCTGATTCCAGTTTTAGATTCCGATGCTTCACTTCAGGTTTACTGAATACATTGCACCTTCTTATTGACGATGAAACACAGCAATTGCATCGGAATGAAATTCAAAAGACACAATGCCGTCTTAAGTACAAGAGGACTGACACTCTAACTACCTATGATTTGAACCTCTCCTGTGACCCCAGTTTTAGATTCCGATGCTTCACTTCAGGTTTACTGTATCCCTTGGACCTTCTTATTGACGATGAATTACAGAAATTGCATCAGAATTTAATACAAAAGGCACTATGCCGACTTAAGTACAAGAGAACTGACAGTTTCACTTTCTATGATTTTAAACTCGCCTGTGAGTCCTGTTTTAGATTCCGATGCTTCACTTCAGGTTTACTGTATACCTTGCACCGTCTTATTGACGATGAAACACAAAAATTGCATCCGAATTAAATTCAAAAGGCACAATGCCGATTTAAGTACAAGAGGACTGACACTCTAACTTTCTATGATTTTAACCTCTCCTGTGAGTCCAGTTTTACATTCCGATGCTTCACTTAAGGTTTACTGTATACCTTGCACCTTCTTGTTGACGATGAAACACAGAAATTGTTCCAGAATTAAATTCAAAAGGCACAATGCCGACTTAAGTACAAGAGGACTGACACTCTAACTCTCTATGATTTGTACCTCTCCTGTGAGTCCAGTTTCAGATTACGATGCTTCACTTCAGGTTTACTGTATAAGTTGCACCTTCTTATTGACGATGAAACACAGAAATTGCATCGGAATTAAATTCAAAAGGCACTATGCCGACTTAAGTACAAGAGGACTGACACTCTCGTTTTCTATGATTTCAACCTCTCCTGTGAGTCCAGTTGTAGATTCCGATGCTTCACTTCAGGTTTACGGTAGACCTTGCACCTTCTTATTGACGATGAAACACAGAAATTGCATCGGAATAAAATTCAAAAGACACAATGCCGACTTATGTATAAGACGACTGACACTCTAACTATCTATGATTTGAACCCCTCCTGTGAGTCCAGTTATAGATTCCGATTCTTCACTGCAGGATTACTGTATCCCTTGGACCTACTTAATGACGATGAAACACAGAAATTGTATCCGAATTTAATACAAAGGGCATAATGCCGAACTAAGTAAAAGAGGACTAACACTCTCGTTTTCTATGATTTGTACCTCCCCTGTGAGTCCAGTTGTAGATTCCGATGCTTCACTTCAGGTTTACTGTATACCTTACACCTGCTTATTGACGATGAAACAAAGAAATTGCATCCGAATTTAATACAAAAGGCACAATGCGGACTTAAGCACAAGAGGACTAACACTCTCCCTGTCTATGATTTGAACCTCTTCTGTGAGTCCAGTTTTAGATTCCGATGCTTCACTTCAGGTTTTCTGTATCCCTTGGACCTTCTTATTGACGACGAAACACAGAAATTGCATCCGAATTTAATCCAAAAGGCACAATGCCGACTTAAGTAAAAGAGGACTGACACTCGCATTTTCTGTGATTTGAACCTCTCCTGTGAGTCCAGTATTAGATTCCGATTCTACACTACAGGTTTACTGTATACCTTGCATTTCCTTATTGACGATGATACACAGAAATTGCATCGGAATTAAATTCAAAAGGCACAATCCCGTCATAAGTACAAGAGGACTGACACTCTAACTTTCTACGATTTGAACCTCTCCTGTGAGTCCAGTTTTAGATCCGATGCTTCATTTCAGGTTTACTGTATCCCTAGGACCTTCTTATTGACGATGAAACACAGAAATTGCATCCGAATTTAATACAAAAGGCACAATGCCGACTTATGTACAAGAGGACTGACACTCTCGCTTTCTATGATTTGAACCTCTCCTGTGAGTCCAGTTTTAGATTCCGATGCTTCACTTCAGGTTTACTGTTTCGCTTGGACCTTCTTATTGACGATGAAACACAGAAATTGCATCGGAATTAAATTCAAAAGGCACAATCCCGTCATAAGTACAAGAAGACTGTCACTCTAACTTTCTATGATTTGAACCTGTCCTGTGAGTCCAGTTTTAGATCCGATGCTTCATTTCAGGTTTACTGTATACCTTGGACCATCTTATTGACGATGAAGCACAGAAATTGCATCCGAATTTAATACAAAAGGCACAATGCCGACTTAAGTACATGAGGACTGGCACTCTCGCTTTCTATGATTTGAACCTCTCCTGTGAGTCCAGTTTTAGATTCCGATGCTTCACTTCAGGTTTACTGTTTCCCTTGGACCTTCTTATTGACGATGAAACAAAGAAATTGCATCCGAATTTTATTCAAAAGGCACAATACCGACTTAAGTAAAAGAGGAATGACACTCTCACTTTCTATGATTTGAACCTCTCCTCTGAGTCCAGTTTGAGATTCCGATGCTTCACTTCAGGTTTAGTGTATACCTTGTACCTTCGTATCGACGATGAAACACAGAAATTGCATCAGAATTTAATACAAAAGGCACAATGCCGAGTTAAGTACAAGCGGAGTTACACTCTCACTTTCTATGATTTTAACCTCTCCTGTGAGTCCAGTTTTAGATTCCGATGCTTCACTTCAGGTTTACTGTATCCCTTGGACCTTCTTATTGACGATGAAATACAGAAATTGCATCCGAATTTAATACAAAGGCACAATGCCGACTTAAGTAAAAGAGGACTGACACTCTCTCTTTCTATGATTTGAAACTCTCCCGTGAGTCTAGTATTAGATTGCGATGCTTCACTTCAGGTTTACTGTATACCTTGCACCTTCTTATTGACGATGAAACACAGAAATTGCATCGGAATTAAATTCAAAATGCACAATGCCGACTTATGTGTAACACCACTGACACTCTAACTATCTATGATTTGAACCCCTCCTGAGAGTCCAGTAATAGATTCCGATACCTCACTGCAGCATTACTGTATCCCTTGGACTTACTTATTGACGATGAAACACAGAAATTGTATCCGAATTTAATACAAAAGGCACATGCCGAACTAAGTAAAAGAAGACTGACACTCTCGTTTTCTATGATTTGAACCTCTCCTGTGAGTCCAGTTTTAGATCCGATGCTTGATTTCAGGTTTACTGTATCCCTTGGACCTTCTTATTGACGATGAAACACAGAAATTGCATCCGAATTGAATACAAAAGGCACAATGCGGACTTAAGTACAAGAGGACTAACACTCTCCCTGTCTATGATTTGAACCTCTTCTGTGAGTCCAGTTTTATATTCCGATGCTTCACTTCCGGTTTTCTGTATCCCTTGGACCTTCTTATTGACGACGAAACACAGAAATTGCATCCGAATTTAATCCAAAAGGCACAATGCCGACTTAAGTAAAAGAGGACTGACACTCTCATTTTCTGTGATTTGAACCTCTCCTGTGAGTCCAGTATTAGATTCCGATTCTACACAACAGGTTTACTGTATACCTTGCATTTCCTTATTGACGATGATACACAGAAATTGCATCGGAAATAAATTCAAAAGGCACAATCCCGTCATAAGTACAAGAGGACTGACACTCTAACTTTCTATGATTTAACCCTCTCCTGAGAGTCCAGTTTTAGATCCGATGCCTCATTTCAGGTTTACTGTATCCCTTGGACCTTCTTATTGACGATGAAACACAGAGTTTGCATCCGAATTTGATACAAATGGCACAATGCCGACTTAAGTACATGAGGACTGACACTCTCGCTTTCTATGATCTGAACCCCTCCTGTGAGTCCAGTTTTAGATTCCGATGCTTCACTTCATGTTTACTGTATACCTTGCACCTACTTATTGACGATGAAACAAAGAAATTGCATCAGAATTAAATTAAAAAGACACAATGCCGACTTATGTACAAGAGGACTGACACTCCAACTATCTATGATTTGAGCCTCTCCTGTGAGTCCAGTTTTAGATTCCAATGCTGCACTTCAGGTTTCTGTATACCTTGCACCTTCGTATTGACGAAGAAACACAGAAATTGCATCGGAATTAAATTCAAAAGGCACTATGCCAACTTAAGTACAAGAGGACTGACACTCTCGTTTTCTATGATTTCAACCTCTCCTGTGAGTCCAGTTGTAGATTCCGATGCTTCACTTCAGGTTTACGGTATACCTTGCACCTTCTTATTGACTATGAAACACAGAAATTGCATCGGAATTAAATTCAAAAGACACAATGCCGACTTATGTATAAGACGACTGACACTCTAACTATCTATGATTTGAACCCCTCCTGTGAGTCCAGTTATAGATTCCGATTCTTCACTGCAGGATTACTGTATCCCTTGGACCTACTTATTGACGATGAAACACAGAAATTGCATCCGAATTTAATACAAAAGGCACAATGCGGACTTAAGTACAAGAGGACTAACACTCTCTCTGTCTATCATTTGAACCTCTTCTGTGAGTCCAGTTTTAGACTCCGATGCTTCACTTCAGGTTTTCTGTATCCCTTGGACCTTCTTATTGACGACGAAACACAACAATTGCATCCGAATTTAATCCAAAAGGCACAATGCCGACTTCAGTAAAAGAGGACTGATACTCTCATTTTCTGTGATTTGAACCTCTCCTGTGAGTCCAGTATTAGATTCCGATTCTACACTACAGGTTTACTGTATACCTTGCATTTCCTTATTGACGATGATACACAGATATTGCATCGGAATTAAATTCAAAAGGCACAATCCCGTCATAAGTACAAGAGGACTGACACTCTAACTTTCTATGATTTGAACCTCTCCTGTGAGTCCAGTTTTAGATCCGATGCTTCATTTCAGTTTTACTGTATCCCTTGGACCTTCTTATTGACGATGAAACACAGAAATTGCATCCGAATTTAATACAAAAGGCACAATGCCGACATATGTACATGAGGACTGACACTCTCGCTTTCTATGATTTGAACCTCTCCTGTGAGTCCAGTTTTAGATTCCGATGCTTCACTTCAGGTTTACTGTTTCCCTTGGACCTTCTTATTGACGATGAAACACTGAAATTGCATCCGAATTTTATACAAAAGGCACAATGCCGACTTAAGTAAAAGAGGAATGACACTCTCCGTGTCTATGATTTGAACCTCTTCTGTGAGTCCAGTTTTAGATTCCGATGCTTCACTTCAGGTTTAGTGTATACCTTGTACCTTCGTATCGACGATGAAACACAGAAATTGCATCAGAATTTAATACAAAAGGCGCAATGCCGAGTTAAGTACAAGCGGAGTTACACTCTCACTTTCTGTGATTTTAACCTCTCCTGTGAGTCCAGTTTTAGATTCCGATGCTTCACTTCAGGTTTACTGTTTCCCTTGGACCTTCTTATTGACGATGAAACACAGAAATTGCATCCGAATTTAATACAAAAGGCACAATGCCGACATATGTACATGAGGACTGACACTCTCTCTTTCTATGATTTGAAACTCTCCCGTGAGTCTAGTTTTAGATTGCGATGCTTCACTTCAGGTTTACTGTATACCTTGCACCTTCTTATTGACGATGAAACACAGAAATTGCATCGGAATTAAATTCAAAAAGCACAATGCCGACTTATGTATAACACGACTGACACTCTAACTATCTATGATTTGAACCCCTCCTGTGAGTCCAGTTATAGATTTCGATACTTCACTGCAGGATTACTGTAACCCTTGGACCTACTTATTGACGATGAAACACAGAAATTGTATCCGAATTTAATACAAAAGGCACAATGCCGAACTAAGTAAAAGAGGACTGACACTTACGTTTTCTCTGATTTGAATCTCTCCTGTGAGTCCAGTTGTAGATTCCGATCCTTCACTTCAGGTTTACTGTATACCTTGCACCTGCTTATTGACGATGAAACAAAGAAATTGCATCAGAATTTAATACAAATTTCACAATGCTGACTTAAGTACATGAGGACTGACACTCTCGCTTTCTATGATTTGAACCTCTCCTGTGAGTCCAGTTTTAGATTCCAGTGCTTCACTTCAGGTTTTCTGTATCCTCTGGACCTTATTATTGACGACGAAACACAGAAATTGCATCCGAATTTAATCCAAAAGGCACAATGCCGACTTAAGTAAAAGAGGACTGACACTCTCATTTTCTGCGATTTGAACCACTCCTGTGAGTCCAGTTTTAGATTCCGATGCTACACTACAGGTTTACTGTATACCTTGCATTTCCGTATTGACGATGATACTCAGAAATTGCATCGGAATTAAATTGAAAAGGCACAATGCCGACTTAAGTACAAGAGGACTGACACTCTAACTTTCTAAGATTTGAACCCCTCCCGTGAGTCCAGTTTTAGATTGCGATGCTTCACTTCAGGTTTACTGTATACCTTGCACCTTCTTGTTGACGATGAATCACAGAAATTGCATCGGAATTAAATTCAAAAGGCACAATGCCGACTTAAGTACAAGAGGATTGACACTCTAACTATCTGTGATTTGAACCCCTCCAGTGAGTCCAGTTATAGATTCCGATGCTTCACTGCACTTTTACTGTATCCCTTGGACCTACATATTGACGATGAAACACAGAAATTGTATCCGAATTTAGTACAAAAGGCACAATGCGGACTTAAGTACAAGAGGACTGACACTCTCTCTGTCTATGATTTGAACCTCTCCTGTGAGTCCAGTTTTAGATTCCAAACTTCACATCAGGTTTTCTGTATCCCTTGGACCTTCTTATTGACGACGAAACACAGAAATTGCATCCGAATTTAATCCAAAATGCACAATGCCGACATAAGTAAAAGAGGACTGAAACTCTCATTTTCTGTGATTTGAACCTCTCCTGTGAGTCCACTTTTAGATTCCGATGCTACACTAAAGGTTTACTGTATACCTTGCATTTCCTTATTGACGATGATACACAGAAATTGCATCGGAATTAAATTAAAAAGGCACAATGAGGACTTACAAGAGGACTGTCACTCTAACTTTCTAAGATTTGAACCCCTCCTGTGAGTCCAGTTTTAGATTCCGATGCTTCACTTCAGTATTACTGTATACCTTGGACCTTCTTATTGACGATGAAACACAGAAATTGCATCCGAATTTAGTACAAAAGGCACATTGCCGACTTAAGTACAAGAGGACTGACACTCTAACTTTCTATGATTTGAACCTCTCCTGTGAGTCCAGTTTTAGATTCCGATGCTTCACGTCAAGTTTACTGTATCACTTGGACCTTCTTATTGACGATGAAACATAGAAAATGCATCCGAATTTAATACTAAAGGCACAATGCCGACTTAAGTAGAAGACGACTGACACTCTTACTTTCTATGATTTGAACCTCTCCCTTGGGTCCAGTTTTTGATTCCGATTCTTCACTTCAGGTGTACTGTATACCTTGGAACTTCTTATTGACGATGAAACACAGAAATTGCATCCGAATTTAATACAAATGCACGATGCCGACTTAAGTACAAGAGGACTGTCACTCTAACTATCTATGATTTGATCCTCTCCTGTGAGTCCAGTTTTAGATTCCGATGCTTCACTTCAGTATTACTGTATACCTTGGACCTTCTTATTGACGATGACACACAGAGATTGCATCCGAATTTAGTACAAAAGGCACAATGCCGACTTAAGTACAAGAGGACTGACACTCTCACTTTGTATGATTTGAACGTCTCCTGTGAGTCCACTTTTAGATTGCGAAGCTTCACTTCAGGTTTACTGTATCCCTTGGACCTTCTTATTAACGATGAAACATAGAAATAGCATCCGAATTTAATACAAAAGGTACAATGCCGACTTAAGTAAAAGACGAATGACACTCCCGCTTTCTATGATTTGAACTTCTCCTGTGAGTGCAGTTTTAGATTCCGATGCTTCACTTAAGGTTTACTGTATCCCATGGACTTTCTTAATGACGATGAAACACAGAGTTTGCATCCGAATGTAATACAAAAGGCACATTGCCGACTTAAGTACAAGAGGACTGACACTCTAACTTTCTATGATTTGAACCTCTCCTGTGAGTCCAGTTTTAGATTCCGATGCTTCACGTCAAGTTTACTGTATCACTTGCACCTTCTTATTGACGATGAAACATAGAAAATGCATCCGAATTTAATACTAAAGACACAATGCCGACTTAAGTAAAAGACGACTGACACTCTCACTTTCTGTGATTTGAACCTCTCCTGTGAGTCCAGTTTCAGATTCCAAAGCTTCACTTCAGGTTTACTGTATACCATGGACCTTCTTATTGACGATGAAACACAGAAATTGCATCGGAATTAAATTCAAAAGGCACAATCCCGACGTAAGTACAAGAGGACTGACACTCTAATTTTCTATGATTTGAACCTCTCCTGTGAGTCCAGTTTTAGATTCCGATGCTTCATTTCAGGTTTACTGTATCCCTTGGACCTTCTTATTGACGATGAAACGCAGAAATTGCATCCGAATTTAATACAAAAGGCACAATGCCGACTTAAGTAAAAGAGGAATGACACTTTCACTTTCTATGATTTCAACCTCTCCTGTGAGTCCACATTTAGATTCCGATGCTTCGCTTCAGGTTTACTGTATCCCTTGGACCTTCTTATTGACGATGAAATACAGAAATTGCATCCGAATTTAATACAAAAGGCACAATGCCGACTTAAGTAAAAGAGGACTGACACTCTCTCTTTCTATGATTTGAACCTCTCCCGTGAGTCCAGTTTCAGATTGCGATGCATCACTTCAGGTTTACTGTATACCTTGCACCTTCTTATTGACGATGAAACACAGAAATTGAATCGGAATTAAATTCAAGAGGCACAATGCCGACTTAAGTACAAGAGGAGTGACACTCTAACTCTCTATGATTTGAACCTCTCCAGTGAGTCCAGTTTTAGATTCCGATGCTTCACTTCAGGTTTACTGTATTCCGTGTACCTTCTTATTGATGATGAAACATAGAAATTGCATCGGAATTAAATTCGAAAGACACAATGCCGACTTAAGTACAAGAGGACTGTCCCTCTAACTATCTATGATTTGATACTCTCCTGTGAGTCCAGTTTTAGATTCCGATGCTTCACTTCACGTTTACTGTATACCTTGCACCATCTTATTGACGAGGAAACACAGAAATTGCTTCGGTATTAAATTCAATAGGCACAATGCTGACTTAAGTACAAGAGGACTGACACTCTAACTCTCTATGATTTGAACCTCTCCTGTGAGTCCAGTTTTGGATTCCGATGCTTCACTACAGGTTTACTGTATACCTTGCACCATCTTATTGACGATGAAACACAGAAATTGCATCGGAATTAAAGTCAAACGACACAATGCCGATTTAAGTATAAGAGGACTGACGCTCTATCTATGATTTGAACCCCTCCTGTTAGTCCAGTTTTAGATTCCGATGCTTCACTTCAGGTTTACTGTATCCCTTGGACCTTCTTATTGACGATGAAACACAGAAATTGCAACCAAATTTAATACAAAAGGCTCAATGCCGACTTAAGTACAAGAGGACTGACACTCTCGTTTTCTAAGATTTGGACCTCTCCTGTGAGTCTAGTTTCAGATTCCGATGCTTCACTTCAGGTTTATTGTATACCTTGCACCTTCGTATTGACGATGAAACACAGAAATTGCATCAGAATTTAATATAAAAGGTACAGTGCCAACTTAAGTACAACAGGACAGACACTCTCCCTTTCTATGATTTGAACCTCTCCCTTGGGTCCAGTTTTAGATTCCGATTCTTCACTTCAGGTGGACTGTATACCTTGGAACTTCTTATTGACGATGAAACACAGAAATTGCATCCGAATTTAATACAAATGCACGATGCCGACTTAAGTAAAAGAGGACTGTCACTCTCACTTTCTATGGTTTGAACCTCTCCTGTGAGTCCAGTTTTAGTTTCCGATGCTTCACTTCAGGTTTACTGTATACCTTGCACCTTCTTATTGACGACGAAACACAGAAATGGCATCGGAATTTATTACAAAAGCACAATGCAGACTTAAGTACAAGAGGACTGACACTCTCACTTTCTATGATTCGAACCTCTCCTGTGAGCCCAGTTTTAGATTCCGATGTTTCACTTCAGGTTTACTGTATACCTTGCACCGCCTTATTGACGATGAAACACAATAATTGCATCGGAATTAAATTCAAATGGCACAATCCCGACTTAAGTACAAGAGGACTGACACTAACATTCTATGATTTGAACCTCTCTTTTGAGTCCAGTTTTAGATTCTGATGCTTCACTTCAGGTTTACACTATCCCTTGGACCTTCTTATTGACGATGAAACACAGAAATTGCATCCGATTTTAATACAAATGGCACAATGCCGACTTAAGAACTAGAGGACTGACACTCCCACTTTCTACGATTTGAACCTCTCCTGTGAGTCCAGTTTTGGATTCCGATGCTTCACTTCATGTTTACTGTATACCTTGCACCGTCTGATTGACGATGAAACACAGAAATTGCAACGGAAATAAATTCAAAAGGCACAATGCCGCCTTAAGTACAAGAGGATTGACACTCTAACTTTCAATGATTTGAACCTCTGCTGTGAGTCCAGTTTTAGTTTCCGATGCTTCACTTCAGGTTTACTGTATCCCTTGGACCTCCTTATTGACAATGGAACACAGAAATTGCATCCGAATTTAATACAAAAGACACAATGCGACTTAAGTAAAAGAGGTCTGACACTCTCACTTTCTGTGATTTGAACCTCAGCTGTGAGTCCAGTTTTAGTTTCCGATGCTTCACTTCAGGTTTACTGTATACCTTGGACCCTCTTATTGAGGATGAGACACAGAAATTGCATCCGAATTTAATACAAAATGCACAATGCCGACTTAAGAACAAGAGGACTGACACACTGTCTATCGTTTGAACCTCTCCTGTAAGTCCAACTTTAGATTCCGATGCTTCACTTCAGGTTTACTGTATCCCTTGGACCTTCTTATTGACGATGAAACACAGAAATTGCATCCGAACTCAATACAAAAGGCAGAATGTCGACTTAAGTAAAAGAGGACTGACACTCTCACTTTCTGTGATTTGAACCTCTCCTGTGAGTCCAGTTTTTGATTCCGATGCTTCACTTCAGGTTTACTGTATACCTTGCACCTTCTTATTGACGATGATACACAGAAATTGCATCGGAATTAAATTCAAAAGGCACAATGCCGTCTTATGTACAAGAGAACTGACACTCTAACTCTCTATGGTTAGAACCTCTACTGTGAATCCAGTTTTAGATTCCGATGCTCACTTTAGGTTTACTGTATCCCATGGACCTTCTTATTGACGATGAAACACAGAAATTGCGTCCGAATTTAATACAAAAGAAACAATGCCGACTTAAGTACAAGAGGACTGACTCTCTCACTTTCTATGTTTTGAACCTCTCCTGTGAGTCCAGTTTGAGATTCCGATGCTTCACTTCAGGTTTATTGTTTGCCTTGGACCTTCTTATTGACGATGAACCACAGATATTGCATCCGAATTTAATACAAAAAGCACAATGCCGATTTAAGTAAAAGAAGACTGGCACTCTAATTTTCTATGATTTGAACCTGTCCTGTGAGTCCAGTTTTAGATTCCGACGCGTCACTTCAGGTTTACTGTATACCTTGCACCTTCTTATTGACGATGAAACACAGAAATTGCTTCAGAATTTAATACAAAATGCACAATGCCGACATAAGTACAAGAGGAGTGACACTCTAACTTTCTAAGATTTGTACCTCTACTGGGAGTCCAGTTTTAGATTCCGATGCTTCACTTCAGGTTTACTGTATACCTTGGACCATCTTATTGACGATGAAACACAGAAATTGCATCCGAATTTAATACAAAAGGCACAATGCCGACTTAAGTACAAGAGGACTGACACTCTAACTTTCTATGGTTTGAACCTCTCCTGTGAGTCCAGTTTTAGATTCCGATGCTTCACTACAGGTTTACTGTATATCTTGGACCTTCTTATTGACGATGAAACACAGAAATTGCATCCGAATTTAATACAAATGGCACAAGGCCGACTTAAGAATTAGAGGACTGACACTCTCACTTCCTATGATGTGAACCTCTCCTGTGAGTCCAGTTTTAGATTCCGATGCTTCACTACAGGTTTAATGAATCCCTTACACCTTCTCATGCCGATGAAATACAGAAATTGAAAACGAATTTAATACGAAAGGCACAATACCGACTTAAGTAAAAGAGGATTGACACTCTCACTTTCTATGATTTGATCCTCTCCTGTGAGTCCAGTTTTGGATTCCGATGCTTCACTACAGGTTTACTGTATCCCTTGGACCTTCTTATTGACGATGAAGCAGAGAAATTGCATCCGAACTTAATACGAATGGCACAATGCCGCCTTAAGTACAAGAGGACTGACACTCTAACTTTCTAAGATTTGAACCTCTACTGTGGGTCCAGTTTTAGATTCCGATGCCTCACTTCTGGATTACTGTATACCATGGACCTTCTTATTGACGATGAAACACAGAAATTGCATCCGAATATAATACAAAAGTCACAATGCCGACTTAAGTAAAAGCGGACTGACACTCTCACTTTCTGTGATTTGTACCTCTCCTGTGAGTCCAGTTTTAGTTTCCGATGCTTCACTTCAAGTTTACTGTATACCTTGGACCTTCTTATTGACGATGAAACACAGAAATTGCATCCGAATTTAATACAAAAGGCACAATGCCGACTTAAGTACAAGACGACTGACACTCTATCTTTCTATGGTTTGAACCTCGCCTGTGAGTCCAGTTTTAGATTCCGATGCTTCACTACAGGTTTACTATATCCCTTGGACCTTGTTATTGACGATGAAATACAGAAATTGCATCCGAATTTAATGCAAATGGCACAAAGCCGACTTAAGAACTAGAGGACTGACACTCTCACTTTCTATGATTTGGACCTGTCCTGTGAGTCCAGTTTTGGATTCCGATGCTTCGCTTCAGGTTTACTGTATACCTTGCTCCGTCTTATTGACGATGAAACACAGATATTGCATCGGAATTAAATTCAAAAGGCACAGTGCCGACTTAAGTACAGGAGGACTGACACTCTAACTTACTATTTTTTGAACCTCTCCTGTGAGTCCAGTTTTAGGTTCCGATGCTTCACTTCAGGTTTACTGTATCCCTTGGACCTTCTTGTTGACGATGAAACACAGAAATTGCATCGGAATTAAATTCAAAAGGCACAATGCCGACTTAAGTACAAGAGGACTGACACTCTACCTATCTGGGACTTGAACCTCTGCTGTGAGTCCAGTTTTAGATTCCGATGATTCACGTCAGGTTTACTGTATCCCTTGGACCTTCTTATTGACAATGAAACACAGAAATTGCATCCGAATTTAATACAAAAGGCACAATGCCGACTTAAGTAAAAGAACACTGACACTCTCATTTTCTATGATGTGAACCTGTCCTGTGAGTCCAGTTTTAGATTCCGACGCGTAACTTGAGGTTTTCTGTATACCTTGCACCTTCTTATTGACGATGAAACACAGAAATTGCATCGGAATTTAATACAAAAGGCACAATGCAGACATAAGTACAAGAGGACTGACCCTCTCAATTTCTATGATGTTTTCCTCTCCTGTGGGTCCAGTTTTAGATTCCGATGCTTCACTTCAGGTTTAATGTATCCCTTGCACCTTCTTATTGACGATGAAACACAGAAATTGCATCCGAATTTAATACAAAACGCACAATGCCGACTTAAGTAAAAGCGGACTGACACTCTCACTTTCTGTGATTTGAACCTCTCCTGTGAGTCCAGTTTTAGATTCCGATGCTTCACTTCAGGTTTACTGTATACCTTGCATTTTCTTATTGACAATGAAACACAGAAATTGCATCGGAATTAAATTCAAAAGGCACAATGCCGACTTAAGTACAAGAGGAGTGACACTGTAACTTTCTAAGAATTGAACCTCTACTGGGAGTCCACTTTTAGATTCCGATGCTTCACTTCAGGTTTACTGTATATCTTGGACTTTCATATTGACGATGAAACACAGAAATTGCATCCGAATTAAAAACTAAAGGCACAATGCCGACTTAAGTACAAGAGGACTGACACTCTAACTTTCTATGGTTTGAACCTCTCCTGTGAGTCTGGTTTTAGATTCCGATGCTTCACTACAGGTTTACTGTATCCCTTGGACCTTCTTTTGACGATGAAACACAGAAATTGATCCGAATTTAATACAAATGGCACAAAGCCGACTTAAGAACTAGAGGACTGACACTCTCACTTTCTATGATTTGAACCTCTCCTGTGAGTCCAGTTTTGGATTCCGATTCTTCACTTCAGGTTTACTGTATACCTTGCACCGTCTTATTGACGATGAAACACAGATATTGCAGCGGAATTAAATTCAAAAGGCACAATGCAGACTTAAGTACAAGAGGACTGACACTCAAACTTACTATGATTTGAACCTCTCCTGTGAGTCCAGTTTTAGATTCCGATGCTTCACTTCAGGTTTACTGTATCCCTTGGACCTTCTTGTTGACGATGAAACACAGAAATTGCATCGGAATTAAATTCAAAAGGCACAATGCCGACTTAAGTACAAGAGGACTGACACTCTAACTTGCTATGACTTGAACCTCCGCTGTGAGTCCAGTTTCAGATTCCGATGATTCACTTCAGGTTTACTGTATCCCTTGGACCTTCTTATTGACAATGAATCACAGAAATTGCATCCGAATTTAATACAAAAGGCACAATGCCGACTTAAGTAAAAGAAGACTGACACTCTCATTTTCTATGATGTGAACCTCTCCTGTGAGTCCAGTTTTGGATTCCGACGCGTCACTTCAGGTTTTGTGTATACCTTGCAACTTCTTATTGACGATGAAACACAGAAACTGCATCGGAATTTAATACAAAAGGCACAATGCCGACATAAGTACAAGAGGGCTGACACTCTCAATTTCTATGATGTTTACCTCTCCTGTGAGTCCAGTTTTAGATTCCTATGCTTCACTTCAGGTTTCATGTATCCCTTTGACCATCTTATTGACGATGAAATACAGAAATTGCATCCTAATTTAATACGAAAGGCACAATGCCGAATTAAGTAAAATTGGATTGACACTCACTCTTTCTATGATTTGAACCTTTCCTGTGAGTCCAGTTTTAGATTCCGATGCTTCACTTCAGGTTTGCTGTATACCTTGCACCTTCTTATTGACGATGAAACACAGAAATTGCATCGGCATTAAATTCAAAAGGCACAATGCCGACTTAAGTACAAGAGGACTGACACTCTAACTCTCTATGATTTGAACCTCTCCTGTGAGTTCGGTTTTAGATTCCGACGCTTCACTTCAGGTTTACTGTATACCTTACAACTTCATATTGACGATGAAACACAGATATTGCATCGGGATTAAATTCAAAAGGCACAATGCCGACTTAAGTACAAGAGGACTGACACTCTAACTATCTATGATTTGAACATCTCCTGTGAGTCCAGATTTAGATTCCGATGCTTCACTTCAGATTTACTGTATCCCATGCACCTTCTTATTGACGATGAAACACAGAAATTGCATCCGAATTTAATACAAAAGGCACAAAGCCGACTTAAGAACTAGAGGACTGACACTCTCACTTTCTATGATTTGAACCTCTCCTGTGAGTCCAGTTTTGGATTCCGATGCTTCACTTCAGGTTTAGTGTATACCTTGCACCGTCTTATTGACGATGAATCACAGATATTGCATCGGAATTAAATTCAAAAGGCACACTGCCGACTTAAGTACAGGAGGACTGACACTCTAACTTACTATGACTTGAACCTCTCCTGTGAGTCCAGTTTCAGAATTCCGATGCTTCACCTCAGCTTTACAGTATCCCTTGGACCTTCTTATTGACGATGAAACACAGAAATTGCATCGGAATTGAATTCAAAAGGCACAATGCCGACTTAAGGACAAGAGGACTGACACACTAACTGTCTATTGATTGAACCTCTCCTGTAAGTCCAACTTTAGATTCCGATGCTTCACTTCAGGTTTACTGTATCCCTAGGACCTTCTTATTGACGATGAAACACAGAGTTTGCATCCGAATTTAATACAAAGGGCACAATGACGACTTAAGTACAAGACGACTGACACTCTTACTTTCTATGATTCGAACCTCTCCTGTGAGTCCAGTTTTAGATTCCGATGCTTCACTTCAGGTTTACTGTATCCCTTGGACCTTCTTATTGACGATGAAACACAGAAATTGCATCCGAATTTAATACAAAAGGCACAATGTCGACTTAAGTAAAAGAGGACTGACACTCTCACTTTCTGTGATTTGAACCTCTCCTGTGAGTCCAGTTTTTGATTCCGATGCTTCACTTCAGGTTTACTGTATACCTTGCATCTACTTATTGACGATGAAACACAGAAATTGCATCGGAATTAAATTAAAAAGGCACAATGCCGACTTATGTACAAGAGAACTGACACTCTAACTCTCTATGTTTTGAACCTCTCCTGTGAGTCCAGTTTTAGGTTCCGATGCTTCACTTCAGGTTTACTGTATCCCTTGGACCTTCTTATTGACACTGAAACACAGATATTGCGTCCGAATTTAATACAAAAGGCACAATGCCGACGTAAGTACAAGTGGACTGACTCTCTCATTTTCTATGTTTTGAACCTCTCCTGTGAGTCCAGCTTTAGATTCCGAAGCTTCACTTCAGGTTTATTGTATGCCTTGGACCTTCTTATTGACGATGAAACACAGAAATTGCATCCGAATATAATACAAAAAGCACAATGCAGACATATGTAACAGAAGACTGGCACTCTCATTTTCTATGATTTGAACCTGTCCTGTGAGTCCAGTTTTAGATTCCGACGCGTCACTTCAGGTTTACTGTATACCTTGCACCTTCCTATTGACGATGAAACACAGAATTTGCATCGGAATTTAATACAAAAGGCACAATGCCGACATAAGTACAAGAGGACTGACACTCTCACTTCCTATGATGTGAACCTCTCCTGTGAATCCAGTTTTAGATTCCAATGCTTCACTTCAGTTTTAATGAACCCCTTATACCTTCTTATTGACGATGAAATACAGAAATTGCATCCGAATTTAATACGAAAGGCACAATACCGACTTAAGTAAAAGAGGATTGACACTCTCTCTTTCTATGATTTGAACCTCTCCTGTGAGTCCTGTTTTGGATTCCGATGCTTCACTTCAGGTTTACTGTAACTCTTGGACCTTCTTATTGACGATGAAGCACAGAAATTGCATCCGAACTTAATACGAAAGGCACAATGCCGACTTAAGTACAAGAGGACTGACACTCTAACTTTCAAAGATTTGAACCTCTCCTGTGAGTCCAGTTTTGGATTCCGATGCTTCACTTCAGGTTTACTGTATACCTTGCACCGTCTTATTGACGATGAAACACAGATATTGCATCGGAATTATATTCAAGTGGCACAATGCCGACTTAAGTACAGGAGGACTGACACTCTAACTTACTATGATTTGAACCTCTCCTGTGAGTCCAGTTTTAGGTTCCGATGCTTCACTTCAGGTTTACTGTATCCCTTGGACCTTCTTATTGACGATGAAACACAGAAATTGTATCGGAATTAAATTCAAAAGGCACAATGACGTCATAAGTACAAGAGGACTGACACTCTCAATTTCTATTATGTTTACCTCTCCTGTGAGTCCAGTTTTGGATTCCGATGCTTTACTTCCGGTTTAATGTATCCCTTGCATCTTCTTATTGACGATGAGACACAGAAACAGCATCCGAATTTAATACAAAAGGCACAATGCCGACTTAAGTACAAGAGGACTGACAATCTCCCATTCTATGATTAGAACCTCTCCTGCTAGTCCAGTTTTAGATTCCGATGCTTCACTTCAGGTTTACTGTATCCCTTGGACCTTCTTATTGACGATGAAACACAGAAATTCATCCGAACTTAATACGAAATCACATTGCCGACTTAAGTACAAGAGGACTGACACTCTTACTTTCTATGATTTGAACCTCTCCTGTAAGTCCAGTTTTAGATTTCGATGCTTCACTTCAGGATTACTGTATATCATGGAGCTTCTTATTGACGATGAAACACAGAAATTGCATCCGAACTTAATACAAAGGGCACAATGCCGACTTAAGTACAAGAGGACTGACACTCTAACATTCTATGGTTTGAACCTCTCCCGTGAGTCCAGTTTTAGATTCCGATGCTTCACTTCAGCATTACTGTATACCATGGACCTTCTTATTGACGATGAAACACAGAAATTGCAACCGAATTTAATACAAAAGGCACAATGCCGACTTAAGTAAAAGCGGACTGATACTATCACTTTCTGTGATTTGAACCTCTCCTGTGAGTCCAGTTTTAGATTCCGATGCTTCACTTCAAGTTTACTGTATACCTTTCACCTTCTTGTTGACGATGAAACACAGAAATTGCATCGGAATTAAATTCAAAAGGCACAATGCCGACTTAAGTACAAGAGGACTGACACTCTCAATTTCTATTATGTTTTCCTCTCCTGTGAGTCCAGTTTTGGATTCCGATGCTTGACTTCCGGTTTAATGTATCCCTTGCACCTTCTTATTGACGATGAAACACAGAAATAGCATCCGAATTTAATACAAAAGGCACAATGCTGACTTAAGTAAAAGAAGACTGACACTCTCATTTTCTATGATGTGAACCTCTCCTGTGAGTCCAGTTTTGGATTCCGACGCGTCACTTCGGGTTTTGTGTATACCTTGCAACTTCTTATTGACGATGAAACACAGAAACTGCATCGGAATTTAATACAAAAGGCACAATGCCGACATAAGTACAAGAGGGCTGACACTGTCAATTTCTATGATGTTTACCTCTCCTGTGAGTCCAGTTTTAGATTCCTATGCTTCACTTCAGGTTTCATGTATCCCTTTGACCATCTTATTGACGATGAAATACAGAAATTGCATCCTAATTTAATACGAAAGGCACAATGCCGAATTAAGTAAAATTGGATTGACACTCACTCTTTCTATGATTTGAACCTTTCCTGTGAGTCCAGTTTTAGATTCCGATGCTTCACTTCAGGTTTGCTGTATACCTTGCACCTTCTTATTGACGATGAAACACAGAAATTGCATCGGAATTAAATTCAAAAGGCACAATGCCGACTTAAGTACAAGAGGACTGACACTCTAACTCTCTATGATTTGAACCTCTCCTGAGAGTTCGGTTTTAGATTCCGATGCTTCACTTCAGGTTTACTGTTACCTTACAACTTCATATTGACGATGAAACTCAGATATTGCATCGGGATTAAATTCAAAAGGCACAATGCCGACTTAAGTACAAGAGGACTGACACTCTAACTATCTATGATTTGAACCTCTCCTGTGAGTCCAGATTTAGATTCCGATGCTTCACTTCAGGTTTACTATAACCCATGGACCTTCTTATTGACGACGAAACACAGATATTGCATCCGAATTTAATACAAATGGCACAAAGCCGACTTAAGAACTAGAGGACTGACACTCTCACTTTCTATGATTTGAACCTCTCCTGTGAGTCCAGTTTTGGATTCCGATCCTTCACTTCAGGTTTACTGTATACCTTGCACCGTCTTATTGACGATGAAACACAGAAATTGCATCGGAATGTAATACAAAAGGCACAATGCCGACATAAGTACAAGAGGACTGACACTCTCTCTTTCTATGGTTTGAACCTCTCCTGGGAGTCCAGTTTTAGATTCCGATGCTTCACGTCAAGTTTACTGTATACCTTGCACCTTCTTATTGACGATGAAACACAGAAATTGCATCGGCATTAAATTCAAAAGGCACAATGCCGACTTAAGTACAAGAGGACTGACACTCTAACTCTCTATGATTTGAACCTCTCCTGTGAGTTCGGTTTTAGATTCCGACGCTTCACTTCAGGTTTACTGTATACCTTAAAACTTCATATTGACGATGAAACACAGATATTGCATCGGGATTAAATTCAAAAGGCACAATGCCGACTTAAGTACAAGAGGACTGACACTCTAACTATCTATGATTTGAACATCTCCTGTGAGTCCAGATTTAGATTCCGATGCTTCACTTCAGATTTACTGTATCCCATGCACCTTCTTATTGACGATGAAACACAGAAATTGCATCCGAATTTAATACAAAAGGCACAAAGCCGACTTAAGAACTAGAGGACTGACACTCTCACTTTCTATGATTTGAACCTCTCCTGTGAGTCCAGTTTTGGATTCCGATGCTTCACTTCAGGTTTAGTGTATACCTTGCACCGTCTTATTGACGATGAATCACAGATATTGCATCGGAATTAAATTCAAAAGGCACACTGCCGACTTAAGTACAGGAGGACTGACACTCTAACTTACTATGACTTGAACCTCTCCTGTGAGTCCAGTTCAGAATTCCGATGCTTCACCTCAGCTTTACAGTATCCCTTGGACCTTCTTATTGACGATGAAACACAGAAATTGCATCGGAATTGAATTCAAAAGGCACAATGCCGACTTAAGGACAAGAGGACTGACACACTAACTGTCTATTGATTGAACCTCTCCTGTAAGTCCAACTTTAGATTCCGATGCTTCACTTCAGGTTTACTGTATCCCTAGGACCTTCTTATTGACGATGAAACACAGAGTTTGCATCCGAATTTAATACAAAGGGCACAATGACGACTTAAGTACAAGACGACTGACACTCTTACTTTCTATGATTCGAACCTCTCCTGTGAGTCCAGTTTTAGATTCCGATGCTTCACTTCAGGTTTACTGTATCCCTTGGACCTTCTTATTGACGATGAAACACAGAAATTGCATCCGAATTTAATACAAAAGGCACAATGTCGACTTAAGTAAAAGAGGACTGACACTCTCACTTTCTGTGATTTGAACCTCTGCTGTGAGTCCAGTTTTTGATTCCGATGCTTCACTTCAGGTTTACTGTATACCTTGCATCTACTTATTGACGATGAAACACAGAAATTGCATCGGAATTAAATTAAAAAGGCACAATGCCGACTTATGTACAAGAGAACTGACACTCTAACTCTCTATGTTTTGAACCTCTCCTGTGAGTCCAGTTTTAGGTTCCGATGCTTCACTTCAGGTTTACTGTATCCCTTGGGTCTTCTTATTGACACTGAAACACAGATATTGCGTCCGAATTTAATACAAAAGGCACAATGCCGACGTAAGTACAAGTGGACTGACTCTCTCATTTTCTATGTTTTGAACCTCTCCTGTGAGTCCAGCTTTAGATTCCGAAGCTTCACTTCAGGTTTATTGTATGCCTTGGACCTTCTTATTGACGATGAAACACAGAAATTGCATCCGAATTTAATACAAAAAGCACAATGCAGACTTAAGTAACAGAAGACTGGCACTCTCATTTTCTATGATTTGAACCTGTCCTGTGAGTCCAGTTTTAGATTCCGACGCGTCACTTCAGGTTTACTGTATACCTTGCACCTTCCTATTGACGATGAAACACAGAAATTGCATCGGAATTTAATACAAAAGGCACAATGCCGACATAAGTACAAGAGGACTGACACTCTCACTTCCTATGATGTGAACCTCTCCTGTGAGTCCAGTTTTAGATTCCAATGCTTCACTTCAGTTTTAATGAACCCCTTATACCTTCTTATTGACGATGAAATACAGAAATTGCATCCGAATTTAATACGAAAGGCACAATACCGACTTAAGTAAAAGAGGATTGACACTCTCTCTTTCTATGATTTGAACCTCTCCTGTGCGTCCTGTTTTGGATTCCGATGCTTCACTTCAGGTTTACTGTAACTCTTGGACCTTCTTATTGACGATGAAGCACAGAAATTGCATCCGAACTTAATACGAAAGGCACAATGCCGACTTAAGTACAAGAGGACTGACACTCTAACTTTCAAAGATTTGAACCTCTCCTGTGAGTCCAGTTTTGGATTCCGATGCTTCACTTCAGGTTTACTGTATACCTTGCACCGTCTTATTGACGATGAAACACAGATATTGCATCGGAATTATATTCAAGTGGCACAATGCCGACTTAAGTACAGGAGGACTGACACTCTAACTTACTATGATTTGAACCTCTCCTGTGAGTCCAGTTTTAAGTTCCGATGCTTCACTTCAGGTTTACTGTATCCCTTGGACCTTCTTATTGACGATGAAACACAGAAATTGTATCGGAATTAAATTCAAAAGGCACAATGACGTCATAAGTACAAGAGGACTGACACTCTCAATTTCTATTATGTTTACCTCTCCTGTGAGTCCAGTTTTAGATTCCGATGCTTCACTTCAGGTTTACTGTATCCCTTGGACCTTCTTATTGACGATGAAACACAGAAATTGCATCCGAATTTAATACAAAAGGCACAATGTCGACTTAAGTAAAAGAGGACTGACACTCTCACTTTGTGTGATTTGAACCTCTCCTGTGAGTCCAGTTTTTGATTCCGATGCTTCACTTCAGGTTTACTGTATACCTTGCATCTACTTATTGACGATGAAACACAGAAATTGCATCGGAATTAAATTAAAAAGGCACAATGCCGACTTATGTACAAGAGAACTGACACTCTAACTCTCTATGTTTTGAACCTCTCCTGTGAGTCCAGTTTTAGGTTCCGATGCTTCACTTCAGGTTTACTGTATCCCTTGGACCTTCTTATTGACACTGAAACACAGATATTGCGTCCGAATTTAATACAAAAGGCACAATGCCGACGTAAGTACAAGTGGACTGACTCTCTTATTTTCTATGTTTTGAACCTCTCCTGTGAGTCCAGCTTTAGATTCCGAAGCTTCACTTCAGGTTTATTGTATGCCTTGGACCTTCTTATTGACGATGAAACACAGAAATTGCATCCGAATTTAATACAAAAAGCACAATGCAGACTTAAGTAACAGAAGACTGGCACTCTCATTTTCTATGATTTGAACCTGTCCTGTGAGTCCAGTTTTAGATTCCGACGCGTCACTTCAGGTTTACTGTATACCTTGCACCTTCCTATTGACGATGAAACACAGAAATTGCATCGGAATTTAATACAAAAGGCACAATGCCGACATAAGTACAAGAGGACTGACACTCTCACTTCCTATGATGTGAACCTCTCCTGTGAGTCCAGTTTTAGATTCCAATGCTTCACTTCAGTTTTAATGAACCCCTTATACCTTCTTATTGACGATGAAACACAGAGATTGCATCCGAATTTAATACAAAGGGCACAATGACGACTTAAGTACAAGACGACTGACACTCTTACTTTCTATGATTCGAACCTCTCCTGTGAGTCCAGTTTTAGATTCCGATGCTTCACTTCAGGTTTACTGTATCCCTTGGACCTTCTTATTGACGATGAAACACAGAAATTGCATCCGAATTTAATACAAAAGGCACAATGTCGACTTAAGTAAAAGAGGACTGACACTCTCACTTTCTGTGATTTGAACCTCTCCTGTGAGTCCAGTTTTTGATTCCGATGCTTCACTTCAGGTTTACTGTATACCTTGCATCTACTTATTGACGATGAAACACAGAAATTGCATCGGAATTAAATTAAAAAGGCACAATGCCGACTTATGTACAAGAGAACTGACACTCTAACTCTCTATGTTTTGAACCTCTCCTGTGAGTCCAGTTTTAGGTTCCGATGCTTCACTTCAGGTTTACTGTATCCCTTGGACCTTCTTATTGACACTGAAACACAGATATTGCGTCCGAATTTAATACAAAAGGCACAATGCCGACGTAAGTACAAGTGGACTGACTCTCTCATTTTCTATGTTTTGAACCTCTCCTGTGAGTCCAGCTTTAGATTCCGAAGCTTCACTTCAGGTTTATTGTATGCCTTGGACCTTCTTATTGACGATGAAACACAGAAATTGCATCCGAATTTAATACAAAAAGCACAATGCAGACTTAAGTAACAGAAGACTGGCACTCTCATTTTCTATGATTTGAACCTGTCCTGTTAGTCCAGTTTTAGATTCCGACGCGTCACTTCAGGTTTACTGTATACCTTGCA
The DNA here is from genome assembly GCF_021461395.2 of Schistocerca americana. Taxonomy (NCBI): domain Eukaryota; kingdom Metazoa; phylum Arthropoda; class Insecta; order Orthoptera; family Acrididae; genus Schistocerca; species Schistocerca americana. The sequence goes on from NC_060126.1 coordinate 7,107,221, forward strand.
CCTTCCTATTGACGATGAAACACAGAAATTGCATCGGAATTTAATACAAAAGGCACAATGCCGACATAAGTACAAGAGGACTGACACTCTCACTTCCTATGATGTGAACCTCTCCTGTGAGTCCAGTTTTAGATTCCAATGCTTCACTTCAGTTTTAATGAACCCCTTATACCTTCTTATTGACGATGAAATACAGAAATTGCATCCGAATTTAATACGAAAGGCACAATACCGACTTAAGTAAAAGAGGATTGACACTCTCTTTTTCTATGATTTGAACCTCTCCTGTGAGTCCTGTTTTGGATTCCGATGCTTCACTTCAGGTTTACTGTAACTCTTGGACCTTTTTATTGACGATGAAACACAGAAATTCATCCGAACTTAATACGAAATCACAATGCCGACTTAAGTACAAGAGGACTGACACTCTTACTTTCTAAGATTGGAACCTCTACTGGGAGTCCAGTTTTAGATTCCGATGCTTCACTTCAGGTGTACTGTATATCTTGGATCCTCTTATTGACGATGATACACAGAAATTGCATCCGAATTTAAAACTAAAGGCACAATGCCGACTTAAGTACAAGAGGACTGACACTCTAACTTTCTATGGTTTGAACCTCTCCCGTGAGTCCAGTTTTAGATTTCGATGCTTCACTTCAGGATTACTGTATACCATGGACCTTCTTATTGACGATGAAACACAGAAATTGCATCCGAATTTAATACAAAAGGCACAATGCCGACTTAAGTAAAAGCGGACTGACACTATCACTTTCTGTGATTTGAACCTCTCCTGTGAGTCCAGATTTAGATTCCGATGCTTCACTTCAGGTTTACTGTATCCCATTGACCTTCTTGTTGACGATGAAACACAGAAATTGCATCCGAATTTAATACAAATGGCACAAAGCCGACTTAAGAACTAGAGGACAGACACTCTCAATTTCTATGATTTGAACCTCGCTTGTGAGTCCAGTTTTGGATTCCGATGCTTCACTTCAGGTTTACTGTATACCTTGCACGGTCTTATTGACGATGTATCACAGATATTGCATCGGAATTAAATTCAAAAGGCACAATGCCGACTTAAGTACAGGAGGACTGACACTCTAACTTACTATGATTTGAACCTCTCCTGTGAGTCTAGTTTCAGATTCCGATGCTTCACTTCAGGTTTACTGTATCCCTTGGACCTTCTTATCGACGATGAAACACAGAAAGTGCATCGGAATTGAATTCAAAAGGCACAATGCCGACTTAAGTACAAGAGGACTGACACACTAACTGTCTATTGATTGAACCTCTCCTGTAAGTCCAACTTTAGATTCCGATGCTTCACTTCAGGTTTACTGTATCCCTTGGACCTTCATATTGACGATGAAACACAGAGTTTGCATCCTAATTTAATACAAACGGCACAATGACGACTTAAGTACAAGACGACTGACACTCTTACTTTCTATGATTCCAACCTCTCCTGTGAGTCCAGTTTTAGATTCCGATGCTTCACTTCAGGTTTACTGTATCCCTTGGACCTTCTTATTGACGATGAAACACAGAAATTGCATCGGAATTGAATTCAAAAGGCACAATGCCGACTTAAGTACAAGAGGACTGACACACTAACTGTCTATTGATTGAACCTCTCCTGTAAGTCCAACTTTAGATTCCGATGCTTCACTTCAGGTTTACTGTATCCCTTGGACCTTCTTATTGACGATGAAACACAGAGTTTGCATCCTAATTTAATACAAAAGGCACAATGACGACTAAAGTAAAAGAGGACTGACACTCTCACTTTCTGTGATTTGAACCTCTCCTGTGAGTCCAGTTTTTGATTCCGATGCTTCACTTCAGGTTTACTGTATACCTTGCATCTTCTTATTGACGATGAAACACAGAAATTGCATCGGAATTAAATTAAAAACGCACAATGCCGACTTATGTACAAGAGAACTGACACTCTAACTCTCTATGGTTTGAACCTCTCCTGTGAGTCCAGTTTTAGGTTCCGATGCTTCACTTCAGGTTTACTGTATCCCTTGGACCTTGTTATTGACGATGAAACACAGAAATTGCGTCCGAATTTAATACAAAAGGCACAATGCCGACTTAAGTAAAAGTGGACTGACTCTCTCCCTTTCTATGTTTTGAACCTCTAATGTGAGTCCAGTTTTAGATTCCGATGCTTCACTTCAGGTTTATTGTATGCCTTGGACCTTCTTATTGACGATGAAACACAGAAATTGCATCCGAAATTAATACTAAAAGCACAATGCCGACTTAAGTAACAGAAGACTGGCACTCTCATTTTCTATGATTTGAACCTGTCCTGTGAGTCCAGTTTTAGATTCCGACGCGTCACTTCAGGTTTACTGTATACCTTGCACCTTCTTATTGACGATGAAACACAGAAATTGCATCGGAATTTAATACAAAAGGCACAATGCCGACATAAGTACAAGAGGACTGACACTCTCACTTCCTATGATATGAACCGCTCCTGTGAGTCCAGTTTTAGATTCCAATGCTTCACTTCAGTTTTAAAGAATCCCTTATACCTTCTTAATGACGATGAAATACAGAAATTGCATCCGAATTTAATACGAAAGGCACAATACCGACTTAAGTAAAAGAGGATTTACACTCTCTCTTTTTATGATTTGACCCTCTCCTGTGAGTCCAGTTTTGGAATCCGATGCTTCAGTTCAGGTTTACTGTATCCCTTGGACCTTCTTATTGACGATGAAGCACAGAAATTGCATCCGATCTTAATACGAAAGGCACAATGCCGACTTAAGTACAAGAGGACTGACACTCTCACTTTCAAAGATTTGAACCTCTCCTGTGAGTCCAGTTTTGGATTCCGATGCTTCACTTCAGGTTTACTGTATACCTTGCACCGTCTTATTGACGATGAAACACAGATATTGCATCGGAATTAAATTCAAGAGGCACAATGCCGACTTAAGTACAGGAGGACTGACACTCTAACTTACTATGATTTGAACCTCTTCTGTGAGTCCAGTTTTAGGTTCCGATGCTTCACTTCAGGTTTACTGTATCCCTTGGAACTTCTTATTGACGATGAAACACAGAAATTGCATCGGAATTAAATTCAAAAGGCACAATGCCATCATAAGTACAAGAGGACTGACACTCTCAATTTCTATTATGTTTACCTCTCCTGTGAGTCCAGTTTTGTATTCCATGCTTCACTTCCGGTTTAATGTATCCCTTGCACCTTCTTATTGACGATGTAACACAGAAATTGCATCCGAATTTAATACAAAAGGCACAATGCCGGCTTAAGTACAAGAGGGCTGACAATCTCCCATTCTATGATTTGAACCTCTCCTGTGAGTCCAGTTCTAGATTCCGATGCTTCACTTAAGGTTTACTGTATCCCTTGGACCTTCTTATTGACGATGAAACACAGAAATTCATCCGAACTTAATACGAAATCACAATGCCGACTAAAGTACAAGAGGACTAACACTCTTACTTTCTATGATTTGTACCTCTCCTGTAAGTCCAGTTTTAGATTTCGATGCTTCACTTCAGGATTACTGTATATCATGGAGCTTCTTACTGACGACGAAACACAGAAATTGCATCCGAATTTAATACAAAGGGCACAATGCCGACTTAAGATCTAGAGTACTGACACTCTCACTTTCTATGATTTGAACCTCTCCTGTGAGTCCAGTTTTAGATTCCGATGCTTCACTTCAGGTTTACTGTATCCCATGGACCTTCTTATTGACGATGAAACACAGAAATTGCATCCGAATTTAATACAAATGGCACAAAGCCGACTTAAGAACTAGAGGACTGACACTCTCACTTCCTATGATTTGAACCTCTCCTGTGAGTCCACTTTTAGATTCCGAAGCTTCACTTTAGGTTTACTGTATACCTTGCACCTTCTTATTGACGATGAAACACAGAAATTGCATCGGAATTAAATTCAAAAATCACAATGCCGACTTAAGTACAATAGGAGTGACACTCTAACTTTCTAAGATTGGAACCTCTACTGGGAGTCCAGTTTTAGATACCGATGCTTCACTTCAGGTGTACTGTATATCTTGGACCTTCTTATTGACGATGAAACACAGAAATTGCATCCGAATTTAAAACTAAAGGCACAATGCCGACTTTAGTACAAGAGGTCTGACACTCTAACTTTCTATGGTTTGAACCTCTCCCGTGAGTCCAGTTTTAGATTTCGATGCTTCACTTCAGGATTACTGTATACCATGGACCTTCTTATCGACGATGAAACACAGAAATTGCATCCGAATTTAATACAAAAGGCACAAAGCCGACTTAAGATCTAGAGTACTGACACTCTCACTTTCTATGATTTGAACCTCTCCTGTGAGTCCAGTTTTAGATTCCGATGCTTCACTTCAGGTTTACTGTATACCTTGCACCTTCTTATTGACGATGAAACACAGAAATTGCATCGGGATAAAATTCAAAAGGCACAATGCCGACTTAAGTACAAGAGGACTGACACTCTAACTATCTATGATTTGAATCTCTCCTGTGAGTCCAGATTTAGATTCCGATGCTTCACTTCAGGTTTACTGTATCCCATGGACCTTCTTATTGACGATGAAACACAGAAATTGCATCCGAATTTAATACAAATGGCACAAAGCCGACTTAAGAACTAGAGGACTGACACTCTCACTTCCTATGATTTGAACCTCTCCTGTGAGTCCAGTTTCCGATTCCGATGCTTCACTTCAGGTTTACTGTATCCCTTGGACCTTCTTATTGACGATGAAACACAGAAATTGCATCGGAATTGTATTCAAAAGGCACAATGCCGACTTAAGTACAAGAGGACTGACACACTAACTGTCTATTGATTGAACCTCTCCTGTAAGTCCAACTTTAGATTCCGATGCTTCACTTCAGGCTTACTGTATCCCTTGGACCTTCTTATTGACGATGAAACACAGAGTTTGAATCCGAATTTAATACAAAATTCACAATGACGAGTTAAGTACAAGACGACGGACACTCTTCCTTTTATGATTCAAACCTCTCCTGTGAGTCCAGTTTTAGATTCCGATGCTTCACTTCAGGTTTACTGTATCCCTTGGACCTTCTTATTGACGATGAAACACAGAAATTGCATCCGAACTTAATACATAAGGCACAATGTCGACTTAAGTAAAAGAGGACTGACACTCTCTCTTTCTGTGATTTGAACCTCTCCTGTGAGTCCAGTTTTAGGTTCCGATGCTTCACTGCAGGTTTACTGTATCCCTTGGAAATTTCTTATTGACGATGAAACACAGAAATTGCGTCCGAATTTAATACAAAACGCACAATGCCGACTTAAGTGCAAGAGGACTGACTCTCTCACTTTCTATGTTTTGAACCTCTCCTGTGAGTCCAGTTTTAGGTTCCGATGCTTCACTGCAGGTTTACTGTATCCCTTGGAAATTTCTTATTGACGATGAAACACAGAAATTGCATCCGAATTTAATACAAAAAGCACAATGCCGACTTAAGTAACAGAAGACTGGCACTCTCATTTTCTATGATTTGAACCTGTCCTGTGAGTCCAGTTTTAGATTCCGACGCGTCACTTCAGGTTTACTGTATACCTTGCACCTTCTTATTGACGATGAAACACAGAAATTGCATCGGAATTTAATACAAAAGGCACAATGCCGACATTAGTACAAGAGGACCGACACTCTCACTTCCTATGATGTGAACCTCTCCTGTGAGTCCAGTTTTAGATTCCGATGCTTCACTTCAGGTTTACTGAATCCCCTATACCTTCTTATTCACGATGAAATACAGAAATTGCATCCGAATTTAATACGAAAGGCACAATACCGACTTAAGTAAAAGCGGACTGACACTATCACTTTCTGTGATTTGAACCTATCCTGTGAGTCCAGTTTTAGATTCCGATGCTTCACTTCAGGTCTACTGTATCCCTTGGACTTTCCTATTGACGATGAAACTCAGAAATTGCATCGGAATTAATTTCAAAAGGCACAATGCCGACTTAAGTACAATAGGAGTGACACACTAACTGTCTATTGGTTGAACCTCTCCTGTAAGTCCAACTTTAGATTCCGATGCTTCACTTCAGGTTTTCTGTATCCCTTGTACCTTCTTACTGACGATGAAACACAGAGTTTGCATCCGAATTTAATACAAAAGGCACAATGACGACTTAAGTACAAGACGACTGACACTCTTACTTTCTATGATTCGAACCTCTCCTGTGAGTCCAGTTTTAGATTCCGATGCTTCTCCTCAGGTTTACTGTATCCCTTGGACCTTCTTATTGACGACGAAACACAGAAATTGCATCCGAACTTAATACAAAAGGCACAATGTCGACTTAATTAAAAGAGGACTGACACTCTCACTTTCTATGTTTTGAACTTCTCCTGTGAGTCCAGTTTTAGATTCCGATGCTTCACTTCAGGTTTATTGTTGCCTTGGACCTTCTTATTGACGATGAAACACAGAAATTGCATCCGAATTTAATACAAAAAGCACAATGCCGACTTAAGTAACAGAAGACTGGCACTCTCATTTTCTATGATTTGAACCTGTCCTGTGAGTCCAGTTTTAGATTCCGACGCGTCACTTCAGGTTTACTGTATCCCTTGGACCTTCTTATTGACGATGAAACACAGAAATTGCATCGGAATTTAATACAGAAGGCACAATGCCGACATTAGTATAAGAGAACTGACACTCTCACTTCCTATGATGTGAACCTCTCCTGTGAGTCCAGTTTTAGATTCCGATGCTTCACTTCAGGTTTACTGAATCCCTTATACCTTCTTATTCACGATGAAATACGGAAATTGCAACCGAATTTAATACGAAAGGCACAATACCGACTTAAGTAAAAGAGGATTGACACTCTCTCTTTCTATGATTTGAACCTCTCCAGTGAGTGCAGTTTTGGATTCCGATGCTTCACTTCAGGTTTACTGTATCCCTTGGACCTTCTTATTGACGATGAAACACAGAAATTGCATCGGAATTAAATTCAAAAGGCACAATGCCGTCATAAGTACAAGAGGACTGACACTCTCAATTTCTATTATGTTTACCTCTCCTGTGAGTCCAGTTTTGGATTCCGATGCTTCACTTCCGGTTTAATGTATCCCTTGGACCTTCTTATTGACGATGAAACACAGAAATTGCATCCGAATTTAATACAAAAGGCACAATGCCGACTTAAGTACAAGAGGACTGACAATCTCCCTTTCTATGATTTGAACCTATCCTGTGAGTCCAATTTTAGATTCCGATGCTTCACTTCAGGTTTACTGTATCCCTTAGACCTTTTATTGACGATGAAACACAGAAATTGCATCCGAACTTAATACGAAATCACAATGCCGACTTAAGTACAAGAGGACTGACACTCTTACTTTCTATGATTTGAACCTCTCCTGTAAGTCCAGTTTTAGATTTCGATGCTTCACTTCAGGATTACTGTATATCATGGAGCTTCTTATTGACGATGAAACACAGAAATTGCATCCGAATTTAATACAAAGGGCACAATGCCGACTTAAATAAAAGCGGACTGACACTATCACTTTCTGTGATTTGAACCTCACCTGTTAGTCCAGTTTTAGATTCCGAAGCTTCACTTTAGGTTTACTGTATACCTTGCACCTTCTTATTGACGATGAAACACAGAAATTGCATCGGAATTAAATTCAAAAGGCACAATGCCGACTTAAGTACAATAGGAGTAACACTCTAACTTTCTAAGATTGGAACCTCTACTGGGAGTCCAGTTTTAGATACCGATGCTTCACTTCAGGTGTACTGTATATCTTGGACCTTCTTATTGACGATGAAACACAGAAATTGCATCCGAATTTAAAACTAAAGGCACAATGCCGACTTAAGTACAAGAGGTCTGACACTTTAACTTTGTATGGTTTGAACCTCTCCCGTGAGTCCAGTTTTAGATTTCGATGCTTCACTTCAGGATTACTGTATACCATGGACCTTCTTATTGACGATGAAACACAGAAATTGCATCCGAATTTAATACAAAAGGCACAAAGCCGACTTAAGAACTAGAGTACTGACACTCTCACTTTCTATGATTTGAACCTCTCCTGTGAGTCCAGTTTTAGATTCCGATGCTTCACTTCAGGTTTACTGTATACCTTGCACCTTCTTATTGACGATGAAACACAGAAATTGCATCGGGATAAAATTCAAAAGGCACAATGCCGACTTAAGTACAAGAGGTCTGACACTCTAACTTTCTATGGTTTGAACCTCTCCCGTGGGTCCAGTTTTAGATTTCGATGCTTCACTTCAGGATTACTGTATACCATGGACCTTCTTATTGACGATGAAACACAGAAATTGCATCCGAATTTAATACAAAAGGCACAAAGCCGACTTAAGAACTAGAGTACTGACACTCTCACTTTCTGTGATTTGAACCTCTCCTGTGAGTCCAGATTTAGATTCCGATGCTTCACTTCAGGTTTACTGTATCCCATGGACCTTCTTATTGACGATGAAACACAGAAATTGCATCCGAATTTAATACAAATGGCACAAAGCCGACTTAAGAACTAGAGGACTGACACTCTCACTTCCTATGATTTGAAATTCTCCTGTGAGTCCAGTTTCAGATTCCGATGCTTCACTTCAGGTTTACTGTATCCCTTGGACCTTCTTATTGACGATGAAACACAGAAATTGCATCGGAATTGTATTCAAAAGGCACAATGCCGACTTAAGTACAAGAGGACTGACACACTAACTGTCTATTGATTGAACCTCTCCTGTGAGTCCAGTTTCAGATTCCGATGCTTCACTTTAGGTTTACTGTATCCCTTGGACCTTCTTATTGACGATGAAACACAGAAATTGCATCGGAATTAAATTCAAAAGGCACAATGCCGTCATAAGTACAAGAGGACTGACACTCTCAATTTCTATTATGTTTACCTCTCCTGTGAGTCCAGTTTTGGATTCCATGCTTCACTTCCGGTTTAATGTATCCCTTGCACCTTCTTATTGACGATGAAACACAGAACTTGCATCCGAATTTAATACAAATGGCACAAAGCCGACTTAAGAACTTGAGGACTGACACTCTCACTTCCTATGATTTGAACCTCTCCTGTGAGTCCAGTTTCAGATTCCGATGCTTCACTTCAGGTTTACTGTATCCCTTGGACCTTCTTATTGACGATGAAACACAGAAATTGCATCGGAATTGTATTCAAAAGGCACAATGCCGACTTAAGTATAAGAGGACTGACACACTAACCGCCTATCGATTGAACTTCTCCTGTAAGTCCAACTTTAGATTCCGATGCTTCACTTCAGGTTTACTGTATCCCTTGGACCTTCTTATTGACGATGAAACACAGAGTTTGCATCCGAATTTAATACAAAATTCACAATGACGACTTAAGTACAAGACGACGGACACTCTTACTTTCTATGATTCGAAACTCTCCTGTGAGTCCAGTTTTAGATTCCGATGCTTCACTTCAGGTTTACTGTATCCCTTGGACCTTCTTATTGACGATGAAACACAGAAATTGCATCCGAACTTAATACAAAAGGCACAATGTCGACTTAAGTAAAAGAGGACTGACACTCTCTCTTTCTGTGATTTGAACCTCTCCTGTGAGTCCAGTTTTTGATTCCGATGCTTCACTTCAGGTTTACTGTATACCTTGCACCTTCTTATTGACGATGAAACACAGAAATTGCATCGGAATTAAATTAAAAAGTCACAATACCGACTTATGTACAAGAGAACTGACACTCTAACTCTCTATGGTTTGAACCTCTCCTGTGAGTCCAGTTTTAGGTTCCGATGCTTCACTTCAGGTTTACTGTATCCCTTGGAAATTTCTTATTGACGATGAAACACAGAAATTGCGTCCGAATTTAATACAAAAGGCACAATGCCGACTTACGTGCAAGAGGACCGACTCTCTCACTTTCTATGTTTTGAACCTCTCCTGTGAGTCCAGTTTTAGATTCCGATGCTTCACTTCAGGTTTATTGTTGCCTTGGACCTTCTTATTGACGATGAAACACAGAAATTGCATCCGAATTTAATACAAAAAGCACAATGCCGACTTAAGTAACAGAAGACTGGCACTCTCATTTTCTATGATTTAAACCTGTCCTGTGAGTCCAGTTTTAGATTCCGACGCGTCACTTCAGGTTTACTGTATACCTTGCACCTTCTTATTGACGATGAAACACAGAAATTGCATCGGAATTTAATACAAAAGGCACAATGCCGACATTAGTCCAAGAGGACTGACACTCTCACTTCCTATGATGTGAACCTCTCCTGTGAGTCCAGTTTTAGATTCCGATGCTTCACTTCAGGTTTACTGAATCCCTTATACCTTCTTATTCACGATGAAATACAGAAATTGCATCCGAATTTAATACGAAAGGCACAATACCGACTTAAGTAAAAGAGGATTGACACTCTCTCTTTCTATGATTTGAAGCTCTCCTGTGAGTCCAGTTTTGGATTCCGATGCTTCACTTCAGGTTTACTGTATCCCTTGGACCTTCTTATTGACGATGAAACACAGAAATTGCATCGGAATTAAATTCAAAAGGCACAATGCCGTCATAAGTACAAGAGGACTGACACTCTCAATTTCTATTATGTTTACCTCTCCTGTGAGTCCAGTTTTGGATTCCGATGCTTCACTTCCGGTTTAATGTATCCCTTGGACCTTCTTATTGACGATGAAACACAGAAATTGCATCCGAATTTAATACAAAAGGCACAATGCCGACTTAAGTACAAGAGGACTGACAATCTCCCTTTCTATGATTTGAACCTATCCTGTGAGTCCAATTTTAGATTCCGATGTTTCACTTCAGGTTTACTGTATCCCTTGGACCTTTTATTGACGATGAAACACAGAAATTGCATCCGAACTTAATGCGAAATCACAATGCCGACTTAAGTACAAGAGGACTGACACTCTTACTTTCTATGATTTGAACCTCTCCTGTAAGTCCAGTTTTAGATTTCGATGCTTCACTTCAGGATTACTGTATATCATGGAGCTTCTTATTGACGATGAAACACAGAAATTGCATCCGAATTTAATACAAAGGGCACAATGCCGACTTAAGTAAAAGCGGACTGACACTATCACTTTCTGTGATTTGAACCTCTCCTGTGAATCCAGTTTTAGATTCCGAAGCTTCACTTTAGGTTTACTGTATACCTTGCACCTTCTTATTGACGATGAAACACAGAAATTGCATCGGAATTAAATTCAAAAGGCACAATGCCGACTTAAGTACAATAGGAGTGACACTCTAACTTTCTAAGATTGGAAGCTCTACTGGGAGTCCAGTTTTAGATACCGATGCTTCACTTCAGGTGTACTGTATATGTTGGACCTTCTTATTGACGATGAAACACAGAAATTGCATCCGAATTTAAAACTAAAGGCACAATGCCGACTTAAGTACAAGAGGTCTGACACTTTAACTTTCTATGGTTTGAACCTCTCCCGTGAGTCCAGTTTTAGATTTCGATGCTTCACTTCAGGATTACTGTATACCATGGACCTTCTTATTGACGATGAAACACAGAATTTGCATCCGAATTTAATACAAAAGGCACAAAGCCGACTTAAGAACTAGAGTACTGACACTCTCACTTTCTATGATTTGAACCTCTCCTGTGAGTCCAGTTTTAGATTCCGATGCTTCACTTCAGGTTTACTGTATACCTTGCACCTCCTTATTGACGATGAAACACAGAAATTGCATCGGGATAAAATTCAAAAGGCACAATGCCGACTTAAGTACAAGAGGTCTGACACTATAACTTTCTATGGTTTTAACCTCTCCCGTGAGTCCAGTTTTAGATTTCGATGCTTCACTTCAGGATTACTGTATACCATGGACCTTTCGTATTGACGATGAAACACAGAAATTGCATCCGAACTTAATACAAAAGGCACAATGTCGACTTAAGTAAAAGAGGACTGACACTCTCTCTTTCTGTGATTTGAACCTCTCCTGTGAGTCCAGTTTTTGATTCCGATGCTTCACTTCAGGTTTACTGTATACCTTGCACCTTCTTATTGACGATGAAACACAGAAATTGCATCGAAATTAAGTTAAAAATGCACAATACCGACTTAAGTACAAGCGAACTGACACTCTCTCTTTCTATGGTTTGAACCTCTCCTGTGAGTCCAGTTTTAGGTTCCGATGCTTCACTTCAGGTTTACTGTATCCCTTGGACCTTCTTATTGACGGTGAAACACAGAAATTGCGTCCGAATTTAATACAAAAGGCACAATACCGACTTAAGTGCAAGAGGACTGACTCTCTCACTTTCTATGTTTTGAACCTCTCCTGTGAGTCCAGTTTTAGATTCCGATGCTTCACTTCAGGTTTATTGTTGCCTTGGACCTTCTTATTGACGATGAAACACAGAAATTGCATCCGAATTTAATACAAAAAGCACAATGCCGACTTAAGTAACAGAAGACTGGCACTCTCATTTTCTATGATTTGAACCTGTCCTGTGAGTCCAGTTTTAGATTCCGACGCGTCACTTCAGGTTTACTGTATACCTTGCACCTTCTTATTGACGATGAAACACAGAAATTGCATCGGAATTTAATACAAAAGGCACAATGCCGACATTAGTACAAGAGGACTGACACTCTAACTTCCTATGATGTGAACCTCTCCTGTGAGTCCAGTTTTAGATTCCGATGCTTCACTTCAGGTTTACTGAATCCCTTATACCTTCTTATTCACGATGAAATACAGAAATTGCATCCGAATTTAATACGAAAGGCACAATACCGACTTAAGTAAAAGCGGACTGACACTATCACTTTCTGTGATTTGAACCTCTCCTGTGAGTCCAGTTTTAGATTCCGATGCTTCACTTCAGGTCTACTGTATCCCTTGGACCTTCTTATTGACGATGAAACACAGAAATTGCATCGGAATTAGTTTCAAAAGGCACAATGCCGACTTAAGTACAATAGGAGTGACACGCTAACTGTCTATTGGTTGAACCTCTCCTGTAAGTCCAACTTTAGATTCCGATGCTTCACTTCAGGTTTTCTGTATCCCTTGGACCTTCTTACTGACGATGAAACACAGAGTTTGCATCCGAATTTAATACAAAAGGCACAATGACGACTTAAGTACAAGACGACTGACACTCTTACTTTCTATGATTCGAACCTCTCCTGTGAGTCCAGTTTTAGATTCCGTTGCATCACTTCAGGATTACTGTATACCTTGCACCTTCTTATTGACGATGAAACACAGAAATTGCATCCGAAATTAATACAAAAGGCACAATGCCGACTTAAGTAAAAGAGGACTGACACTCTCACTTTCTATGATTTGAACCTCTCCTGTGAGTCCAGTTTCAGATTCCGATGCTTCACTTCAGGGTTACTGTATCCCTTGGACCTTCTTACTGACGATGAAACACAGAAATTTCACCCGGATTTAATACAAAAGGCACAATTCCGACTTAAGTAAAAGAGGACTGACTCTCTTTCTATGATTTGAACCTCTCCTGTGAGTCCAGTTTTAGATTCCGATGCTTCACTTCATGTTTACTGTATACCTCGCACCTTCTTATTGACGATGAAACACAGAAATTGCATCCGAATTCAATACAAAAGGCACAATGCCGATTTAAGTACAAGCGAACTGACACTCTCTCTTTCTATGATTTGAACCTCTCCTGTGAGTCCAGTTTTAGATTCCGATGCTTCACTTCAGGCTTACTGTATTCCTTGGACCTTCTCATTGAAGATGAAACACAGAAATTGCATCCGAATTTAATACAAAATGCACAATGCCGACTTAAGTAAAAGAGGACTATCACTCTCTCTTTCTCTGATTTGAACCTCTCCTGTGAGTCCAGTTTTAGATTCCGATGCGTCACGTCAGGTTTAAAGTGTCCCTTGGACCTTCGTATTGACGATGAAATACAGAAATTGCATCCGAATTTAATACAAAAGGCACAATGCCGACTTAAGTACAAGAGGACTGACACTCTCTCTTTCTATGATTTGAACCTCTCCTGTAAGTCCAGTTTTAGATTCCGATGCGTCACTTCAGGTTTACTGTATACCTTGCACCTTCTTATTGACGATGAAACACAGTAATTGCATCGGAATTAAACTCAAAAGGCACAATGCCGACTTAAGTACAAGTGGACTGACACTCTCTCTTTCTATGATTTGATCTTCTCCTGTTAGGCCAGTTTTAGATTCCGATGCTTCACTTTAGGTTTACTGTATCCCTTGGACCTTCTTATTGACGATGAAACACAGAAATTGCATCGGAATTAAATTCAAAAGGCACAATGCCGTCATAAGTACAAGAGGACTGACACTCTCAATTTCTATTATGTTTACCTCTCCTGTGAGTCCAGGTTTGGATTCCATGCTTCACTTCCGGTTTAATGTATCCCTTGCACCTTCTTATTGACGATGAAACACAGAAATTGCATCCGAATTTAATACAAAAGGCACAATGCCGACTTAAGTACAAGAGGACTGACAATCTCCCATTCTATGATTTGAACCTCTCCTGTGAGTCCAGTTCTAGATTCCGACGCGTCACTTCAGGTTTACTGCATCCCTTGGACCTTCTTATTGACGATGAAATACAGAAATTGCATCCGAATTTAATACAAAAGGCACAATGCCGACTTAAGTACAAGAGGACTGACACTCTCTCTTTCTATGATTTGAACCTCTCCTGTGAGTCCAGTTTTAGATTCCGATGCGTCACTTCAGGTTTACTGTATACCTTGCACCTTCTTATTGACGATGAAACACTGTAATTGCATCGGAATTAAACTCAAAAGGCACAATGCCGACTTAAGTTCAAGTGGACTGACACTCTCTCTTTCTATGATTTGATCTTCTCCTGTTAGTCCAGTTTTAGATTCCGATGCTTCACTTTAGGTTTACTGTATCCCTTGGACCTTCTTATTGACGATGAAACACAGAAATTGCATCGGAATTAAATTCAAAAGGCACAATGCCGTCATAAGTACAAGAGGACTGACACTCTCAATTTCTATTATGTTTACCTCTCCTGTGAGTGCAGTTTTGGATTCCATGCTTCACTTCCGGTTTAATGTATCCCTTGCACCTTCTATTTGACGATGAAACACAGAAATTGCATCCGAATTTAATACAAGAGGCACAATGCCGACTTAAGTAAAAGAGGACTGACAATCTCCCATTCTATGATTTGAACCTCTCCTGTGAGTCCAGTTCTAGATTCCGATGCTTCACTTCAGGTTTACTGTATCCCTTGGACCTTCTTATTGACGATGAAACACAGAAATTCATCCGAACTTAATACGAAATCACAATGCCGACTTAAGTACAAGAGGACTGACACTCTTACTTTCTATGATTTGAACCTCACCTGTAAGTCCAGTTTTAGATTTCGATGCTTCACTTCAGGATTACTGTATATCATGGAGCTTCTTATTGACGATGAAACACAGAGATTGCATCCGAATTTAATACAAAGGGCACAATGCCGACTTAAGTGAAAGCGGACTGACACTATCACTTTCTGTGCTTTGAACCTCTCCTGTGAGTCCAGTTTTAGATTCCGAAGCTTCACTTTAGGTTTACTGTATACCTTGCACCTTCTTATTGACGATGAAACACAGAAATTGCATCGGAATTAAATTCAAAAGGCACAATGCCGACTTAAGTACAATAGGAGTGACACTCTAACTTTCTAAGATTGGAACCTCTACTGGAAGTCCAGTTTTAGATACCGATGCTTCACTTCAGGTGTACTGTATATCTTGGAAGTTCTTATTGACGATGAAACACAGAAATTGCATCCGAATTTAAAACTAAAGGCACAATGCCGACTTAAGTACAAGAGGTCTGACACTCTAACTTTCTATGGTTTGAACCTCTCCCGTGAATCCAGTTTTAGATTTCAATGCTTCACTTCAGGATTACTGTATACCATGGACCTTCTTATTGACGATGAAACACAGAAATTGCATCCGAATTTAATACAAAAGGCACAAAGCCGACTTAAGAACTAGAGTACTGACACTCTCACTTTCTATGATTTGAACCTCTCCCGTGAGTCCAGTTTCAGATTCCGATGCTTCACTTCAGGTTTACTGTATCCCTTGGAGCTTCTTATTGACGATGAAACACAGAAATTGCATCGGAATTGTATTCAAAAGGCACAATGCCGACTTAAGTACAAGAGGACTGACACACTAACTGTCTATTGATTGAACCTCTCCTGTAAGTCCAACTTTAGTTTCCGATGCTTCACTTCAGGTTTACTGAATCCCTTGGACCTTCTTATTGACGATGAAACACATAGTTTGCATCCGAATTTAATACAAAAGGCACAATGACGACTTAAGTACAAGACGACGGACACTCTTACTTTCTATGATTCGAACCTCTCCTGTGAGTCCAGTTTTAGATTCCGATGCTTCACTTCAGGTTTACTGTATACCTTGGACCTTCTTATTGACGATGAAACACAGAAATTGCATCCGAACTTAATACAAAAGGCACAATGTCGACTTAAGTAAAAGAGGACTGACACTCTCTCTTTCTGTGATTTGAACCTCTCCTGTGAGACCAGTTTTTGATTCCGATGCTTCACTTCAGGTTTACTGTATACCTTGCACCTTCTTATTGACGATGAAACACAGAAATTGCATCGGAATTAAATTAAAAAGGCACAATACCGACTTATGTACAAGAGAACTGACACTCTAACTCTCTATGGTTTGAACCTCTCCTGTGAGTCCAGTTTTAGGTTCCGATGCTTCACTTTAGGTTTACTGTATCCCTTGGACCTTCTTATTGACGGTGAAACACAGAAATTGCGTCCGAATTTAATACAAAAGGCACAATGCCGACTTAAGTGCAAGAGGACTGACTCTCTCACTTTCTATGTTTTGAACCTCTCCTGTGAGTCCAGTTTTAGATTCCGATGCTTCACTTCAGGTTTATTGTTGCCTTGGACCTTCTTATTGACGATGAAACACAGAAATTGCATCCGAATTTAATACAAAAAGCACAATGCCGACTTAAGTAACAGAAGACTGGCACTCTCATTTTCTATGATTTGAACCTGTCCTGTGAGTCCAGTTTTAGATTGCGACGCGTCACTTCAGGTTTACTGTGTACCTTGCACCTCCTTATTGACGGTGAAACACAGAAATTGCATCGGAATTTAATACAAAAGGCACAATGCCGACATTAGTACAAGAGGACTGACACTCTCACTTCCTATGATGTGAACCTCTCCTGTGAGTCCAGTTTTAGATTCCGATGCTTCACTTCAGGTTTACTGAATCCCTTATACCTTCTTATTCACGATGAAATACAGAAATTGCATCCGAATTTAATACGAAAGGCACAATACCGACTTAAGTAAAAGCGGACTGACACTATCACTTTCTGTGATTTGAACCTCTCCTGTGAGTCCAGTTTTAGATTCCGATGCTTCACTTCAGGTCTACTGTATCCCTTGGACCTTCTTATTGACGATGAAACACAGAAATTGCATCGGAATTAATTTCAAAAGGCACAATGCCAACTTAAGTACAATAGGAGTGACACGCTAACTGTCTATTGGTTAACCCTCACCTGTAAGTCGAACTTTAGATTCCGATGCTTCACTTCAGGTTTTCTGTATCCCTTGGACCTTCTTACTGACGATGAAACACAGAGTTTGCATCCGAATTTAATACAAAAGGCACAATGACGACTTAAGAACAAGACGACAGACACTCTTACTTTCTATGATTCGAACCTCTCCTGTGAGTCCAGTTTTAGATTCCGTTGCATCACTTCAGGATTACTGTATACCTTGCACCTTCTTATTGACGATGAAACACAGAAATTGCATCCGAAATTAATACAAAAGGCACAATGCCGACTTAAGTAAAAGAGGACTGACACTCTCACTTTCTATGATTTGAACCTCTCCTGTGAGTCCAGTTTCAGATTCCGATGCTTCACTTCAGGGTTACTGTAACGCTTGGACCTTCTTACTGACGATGAAACACAGAAATTGCACCCGGATTTAATACAAAAGGCACAATTCCGACTTAAGTAAAAGAGGACTGACTCTCTTTCTATGATTTGAACCTCTCCTGTGAGTCCAGTTTTAGATTCCGATGCTTCACTTCATGTTTACTGTATATCTCGCACCTTCTTATTGACGATGAAACACAGAAATTGCATCCGAATTCAATACAAAAGGTACAATGCCGATTTAAGTACAAGCGAACTGACACTCTCTCTTTCTATGATTTGAACCTCTCCTGTGAGTCCAGTTTTAGATTCCGATGCTTCACTTCAGGCTTACTGTATCCCTTGGACCTTCTCATTGAAGATGAAACACAGAAATTGCATCCGAATTTAATACAAAATGCACAATGACGACTTAAGTACAAGACGACGGACACTCTTACTTTCTATTATTCGAACCTCTCCTGTGAGTCCAGTTTTAGATTCCGAGCTTCACTTCAGGTTTACTGTATCCCTTGGACCTTCTTATTGACGATGAAACACAGAAATTGCATCCGAACTTAATACAAAAGCACAATGTCGACTTAAGTAAAAGAGGACTGCCACTCTCTCTTTCTGTGATTTGAACATCTCCTGTGAGACCAGTTTTTGATTCCGATGCTTCACTTCAGGTTTACTGTATACCTTGCACCTTCTTATTGACGATGAAACACAGAAATTGCATCGGAATTAAATTAAAAAGGCACAATACCGACTTATGTACAAGAGAACTGACACTCTAACTCTCTATGGTTTGAACCTCTCCTGTGAGTCCAGTTTTAGGTTCCGATGCTTCACTTTAGGTTTACTGTATCCCTTGGACCTTCTTATTGACGGTGAAACACAGAAATTGCGTCCGAATTTAATACAAAAGGCACAATGCCGACTTAAGTGCAAGAGGACTGACTCTCTCACTTTCTATGTTTTGAACCTCTCCTGTGAGTCCAGTTTTAGATTCCGATGCTTCACTTCAGGTTTATTGTTGCCTTGGACCTTCTTATTGACGATAAAACACAGAAATTGCATCCGAATTTAATACAAAAAGCACAATGCCGACTTAAGTAACAGAGGACTGGCACTCTCATTTTCTATGATTTGAACCTGTCCTGTGAGTCCAGTTTTAGATTGCGACGCGTCACTTCAGGTTTACTGTATACCTTGCACCTTCTTATTGACGATGAAACACAGAAATTGCATCGGAATTTAATACAAAAGGCACAATGCCGACATTAGTACAAGAGGACTGACACTCTCACTTCCTATGATGTGAACCTCTCCTGTGAGTCCAGTTTTAGATTCCGATGCTTCACTTCAGGTTTACTGAATCCCTTATACCTTCTTATTCACGATGAAATACAGAAATTGCATCCGAATTTAATACGAAAGGCACAATACCGACTTAAGTAAAAGCGGACTGACACTATCACTTTCTGTGATTTGAACCTCTCCTGTGAGTCCAGTTTTAGATTCCGATGCTTCACTTCAGGTCTACTGTATCCCTTGGACCTTCTTATTGACGATGAAACACAGAAATTGCATCGGAATTAATTTCAAAAGGCACAATGCCAACTTAAGTACAATAGGAGTGACACGCTAACTGTCTATTGGTTGAACCTCTCCTGTAAGTCCAACTTTAGATTCCGATGCTTCACTTCAGGTTTTCTGTATCCCTTGGACCTTCTTACTGACGATGAAACACAGAGTTTGCATCCGAATTTAATACAAAAGGCACAATGACGACTTAAGAACAAGACGACAGACACTCTTACTTTCTATGATTCGAACCTCTCCTGTGAGTCCAGTTTTAGATTCCGTTGCATCACTTCAGGATTACTGTATACCTTGCACCTTCTTATTGACGATGAAACACAGAAATTGCATCCGAAATTAATACAAAAGGCACAATGCCGACTTAAGTAAAAGAGGACTGACACTCTCACTTTCTATGATTTGAACCTCTCCTGTGAGTCCAGTTTCAGATTCCGATGCTTCACTTCAGGGTTACTGTATCCCTTGGACCTTCTTACTGACGATGAAACACAGAAATTGCACCCAGATTTAATACAAAAGGCACAATTCCGACTTAAGTAAAAGAGGACTGACTCTCTTTCTATGATTTGAACCTCTCCTGTGAGTCCAGTTTTAGATTCCGATGCTTCACTTCATGTTTACTGTATATCTCGCACCTTCTTATTGACGATGAAACACAGAAATTGCATCCGAATTCAATACAAAAGGCACAATGCCGATTTAAGTACAAGCGAACTGACACTCTCTCTTTCTATGTTTTGAACCTCTCCTGTGAGTCCACTTTTAGATTCCGATGCTTCACTTCAGGCTTACTGTATCCCTTGGACCTTCTCATTGAAGATGAAACACAGAAATTGCATCCGAATTTAATACAAAATGCACAATGCCGACTTAAGTAAAAGAGGACTGACACTCTCTCTTTCTCTGATTTGAACCTCTCCTGTGAGTCCAGTTTTAGATTCCGATGCGTCACGTCAGGTTTAAAGTGTCCCTTGGACCTTCGTATTGACGATGAAATACAGAAATTGCATCCGAAATTAATACAAAATACACAATGCCGACTTAAGTACAAGAGGACTGACAATCTCCCATTCTATGATTTGAACCTCTCCTGTGAGTCCAGTTCTAGATTCCGACGCGTCACTTCAGGTTTACTGCATCCCTTGGACCTTCTTATTGACGATGAAATACAGAAATTGCATCCGAATTTAATACAAAAGGCACAATGCCGACTTAAGTACAAGAGGACTGACACTCTCTCTTTCTATGATTTGAACCTCTCCTGTGAGTCCAGTTTTAGATTCCGATGCGTCACTTCAGGTTTACTGTATACCTTGCACCTTCTTATTGACGATGAAACACTGTAATTGCATCGGAAGTAAACTCAAAAGGCACAATGCCGACTTAAGTTCAAGCGGACTGACACTCTCTCTTTCTATGATTTGATCTTCTCCTGTTAGTCCAGTTTTAGATTCCGATGCTTCACTTTAGGTTTACTGTATCCCTTGGACCTTCTTATTGACGATGAAACACAGAAATTGCATCGGAATTAAATTCAAAAGGCACAATGCCGTCATAAGTACATGAGGACTGACACTCTCAATTTCTATTATGTTTACCTCTCCTGTGGGTCCAGTTTTGGATTCCAAGCTTCACTTCCGGTTTAATGTATCCCTTGCACCTTCTTTTTGACGATGAAACACAGAAATTGCATCCGAATTTAATACAAAAGGCACAATGCCGACTTAAGTACAAGAGGACTGACAATCTCCCATTCTATGATTTGAACCTCTTCTGTGAGTCCAGTTCTAGATTCCGATGCTTCACTTCAGGTTTACTGTATCCCTTGGACCTTCTTATTGACGATGAAACACAGAAATTCATCCGAACTTAATACGAAATCACAATGCCGACTTAAGTACAAGAGGACTGACACTCTTACTTTCTATGATTTGAACCTCTCCTGTAAGTCCAGTTTTAGATTTCGATGCTTCACTTCAGGATTACTGTATATCATGGAGCTTCTTATTGACGATGAAGCACAGAGATTGCATGCGAATTTAATACAAAGGGCACAATGCCGACTTAAGTAAAAGCGGACTGACACTATCACTTTCTGTGCTTTGAACCTCTCCTGTGAGTCCAGTTTTAGATTCCGAAGCTTCACTTTAGGTTTACTGTATACCTTGCACCTTCTTATTGACGATGAAACACAGAAATTGCATCGGAATTAAATTCAAAAGGCACAATGCCGACTTAAGTACAATAGGAGTGACACTCTAACTTTCTAAGATTGGAACCTCTACTGGGAGTCCAGTTTTAGATACCGATGCTTCACTTCAGGTGTGCTGTATATCTTGGAAGTTCTTATTGACGATGAAACACAGAAATTGCATCCGAATTTAAAACTAAAGGCACAATGCCGACTTAAGTACAAGAGGTCTGACACTCTAACTTCCTATGGTTTGAACCTCTCCCGTGAATCCAGTTTTAGATTTCAATGCTTCACTTCAGGATTACTGTATACCATGGACCTTCTTATTGACGATGAAACACAGAAATTGCATCCGAATTTAATACAAAAGGCACAAAGCCGACTTAAGAACTAGAGTACTGACACTCTAACTTTCTATGATTTGAACCTGTCCTGTGAGCCCAGTTTTAGATTCCGATGCTTCACTTCAGGATTACTGTATACCTTTCACCTCCTTATTGACGAAGAAACACAGAAATTGCATCGGGATAAAATTCAAAATGCACAATGCCGACTTAAGTACAAGAGGACTGACACTCTAACTATCTATGATTTGAACCTCTCCTGAGAGTCCAGATTTAGATTCCGATGCTTCACTTCAGGTTTACTGTATCCCATGGACCTTCTTATTGACGATGAAACACAGAAATTGCATCCGAATTTAATACAAATGGCACAAAGCCGACTTAAGATCTAGAGGACAGACACTCTCACTTCCTATGATTTGAACCTCTCCTGGGAGTCCAGTTTCAGATTCCGATGCTTCACTTCAGGTTTACTGTATCCCTTGGACCTTCTTATTGACGATGAAACACAGAAATTGCATCGGAATTGTATTCAAAAGGCACAATGCCGACTTAAGTACAAGAGGACTGACACACTAATTGTCTATTGATTGAACCTCTCCTGTAAGTCCAACTTTAGTTTCCGATGCTTCACTTCAGGTTTGCTGTATCCCTTGGACCTTCTTATTGACGATGAAGCACAGAGTTTGCATCCGAATTTAATACAAAAGGCACAATGACGACTTAAGTACAAGACGACGGACACTCTTACTTTCTATGATTCGAACCTCTCCTGTGAGTCCAGTTTTAGATTCCGATGCTTCACTTCAGGTTTACTGTATCCCTTGGACCTTCTTATTGACGATGAAACACAGAAATTGCATCCGAACTTAATACAAAAGGCACAATGTCGACTTAAGTAAAAGAGGACTGACACTCTCTCTTTCTGTGATTTGAACCTCTCCTGTGAGTCCAGTTTTTGATTCCGATGCTTCACTTCAGGTTTACTGTATACCTTGCACCTTCTTATTGACGATGAAACACAGAAATTGCATCGGAATTAAATTAAAAAGGCACAATACCGACATATGTACAAGAGAACTGACACACTAACTCTCTATGGTTTGAACCTCTCCTGTTAGTCCAGTTTTAGGTTCCGATGCTTCACTTCAGGTTTACTGTATCCCTTGGACCTTCTTATTGACGATGAAACACAGAAATTGCGTCCGAATTTAATACAAAAGGCACAATGCCGACTTAAGTGCAAGAGGACTGACTCTCTCACTTTCTATGTTTTGAACCTCTCCTGTGAGTCCAGTTTTAGATTCCGATGCTTCACTTCAGGTTTATTGTTGCCTTGGACGTTCTTATTGACGATGAAACACAGAAATTGCATCCGAATTTAATACAAAAAGCACAATGCCGACTTAAGTAACAGAAGACTGGCACTCTCATTTTCTATGATTTGAACCTGTCCTGTGAGTCCAGTTTTAGATTCCGACGCGTCACTTCAGGTTTACTGTATACTTTGCACCTTCTTATTGACGATGAAACACAGAAATTGCATCGGAATTTAATACAAAAGGCACAATGCCGACATTAGTACAAGAGGACTGACACTCTCACTTCCTATGATGTGAACCTCTCCTGTGAGTCCAGTTTTAGATTCCGATGCTTCACTTCAGGTTTACTGAATCCCTTATACCTTCTTATTCACGATGAAATACAGAAATTGCATCCGAATTTAATACGAAAGGCACAATACCGACTTAAGTAAAAGCGGACTGACACTATCACTTTCTGTGATTTGAACCTCTCCTGTGAGTCCAGTTTTAGATTCCGATGCTTCACTTCAGGTCTACTGTATCCCTTGGACCTTCTTATTGACGATGAAACACAGAAATTGCATCGGAATTAATTTCAAAAGGCACAATGCCGACTTAAGTACAATAGGAGTGACACACTAACTGTCTATTTGTTGAACCTCTCCTGTAAATCCAACTTTAGATTCCGATGCTTCACTTCAGGTTTTCTGTATGCCTTGGGCCTTCTTACTGACGATGAAACACAGAGTTTGCATCCGAATTTAATACAAAAGTCACAATGACGACTTAAGTACAAGACGACTGACACTCTCACTTTCTATGATTTGAACCTCTCCTGTGAGTCCAGTTTCAGATTCCGATGCTTCACTTCAGGGTTACTGTATCCCTTGGACCTTCTTACTGACGATGAAACACAGAAATTGCATCCGGATTTAATACAAAAGGCACAATTCCGACTTAAGTAAAAGAGGACTGACTCTCTTTCTATGATATGAACCTCTCCTGTGAGTCCAGTTTTAGATTCCGATGCTTCACTTCATGTTTACTGTATACCTCGCACCTTCTTATTGACGATGAAACACAGAAATTGCATCCGAATTCAATACAAAAGGCACAATGCCGACTTAAGTACAAGCGAACTGACACTCTCTCTTTCTATGATTTGAACCTCTCCTGTGAGTCCAGTTTTAGATTCCGATGCTTCACTTCAGGCTTACTGTATCCCTTGGACCTTCTCATTGAAGATGAAACACAGAAATTGCATCCGAATTTAATACAAAATGCACAATGCCGACTTAAGTAAAAGAGGACTGACACTCTCTCTTTCTCTGATTTGAACCTCTCCTGTGAGTCCAGTTTTAGATTCCGATGCGTCACGTCAGGTTTAAAGTGTCCCTTGGAATTTCGTATTGACGATGAATTACAGAAATTGCATCCGAATTTAATACAAAAGGCACAATGCCGACTTAAGTACAAGAGGACTGACACTCTCTCTTTCTATGATTTGAACCTCTCCTGTGAGTCCAGTTCTAGATTCCGATGCGTCACTTCAGGTTTACTGTATACCTTGCACCTTCTTATTGACGATGAAACACAGTAATTGCATCGGAATTAAACTCAAAAGGCACAATGCCGACTTAAGTACAAGTGGACTGACACTCTCTCTTTCTTTGATTTGATCTTCTCCTGTTAGTCCAATTTTAGATTCCGATGCTTCACTTTAGGTTTACTGTATCCCTTGGACCTTCTTATTGACGATGAAACACAGAAATTGCATCGGAATTAAATTCAAAAGGCACAATGCCGTCATAAGTACAAGAGGACTGACACTCTCAATTTCTATTATGTTTACCTCTCCTGTGAGTCCAGTTTTGGATTCCGTGCTTCACTTCCGGTTTAATGTATCCCTTGCACCTTCTTATTGACGATGAAACACAGAAATTGCATCCGAATTTAATACAAAAGGCACAATGCCGACTTAAGTACAAGAGGACTGACAATCTCCCATTCTATGATTTGAACCTCTCCTGTGAGTCCAGTTCTAGATTCCGATGCTTCACTTCAGGTTTACTGTATCCCTTGGACCTTCTTATTGACGATGAAACACAGAAATTCATCCGAACTTAATACGAAATCACAATGCCGACTTAAATAAAAGCGGACTGACACTATCACTTTCGATGATTTGAACCTCTCCTGTGAGTCCAGTTTTAGATTCCGAAGCTTCACTTTAGGTTTACTGTATACCTTGCACCTTCTTATTGACGATGAAACACAGAAATTGCATCGGAATTAAATTCAAAAGGCACAATGCCGACTTAAGTACAATAGGAGTGACACTATAACTTTCTAAGATTGGACCCTCTACTGGGAGTCCAGTTTTAGATACCGATGCTTCACTTCAGGTGTACTGTATATCTTGGACCTTCTTATTGACGATGAAACACAGAAATTGCATCCGAATTTAAAACTAAAGGCACAATGCCGACTTAAGTACAAGAGGTCTGACACTCTAACTCTCTATGGTTTGAACCTCTCCCGTGAGTCCAGTTTTAGATTTCGATGCTTCACTTCAGGATTACTGTATACCATGGACCTTCTTATTGACGATGAAACACAGAAAATCCATCCGAATTTAATACAAAAGGCACAAAGCCGACTAAAGAACTAGAGTACTGACACTCTCACTTTCTATGATTTGCACCTCTCCTGTGAGTCCAGTTTTAGATTCCGATGCTTCACTTCAGGTTTACTGTATACCTTGCACCTTCTTATTGACGATGAAACACAGAAATTGCATCGGGATAAAATTCAAAAGGCACAACGCCGACTTAAGTACAAGAGGACTGACACTCTAACTATCTATGATTTGAACCTCTCCTGTGAGTCCAGATTTAGATTCCGATGCTTCACTTCAGGTTCACTGTATCCCATGGACCTTCTTATTGACGATGAAACACAGAAATTGCATCCGAATTTAATACAAATGGCACAAAGCCGACTTAAGAACTAGAGGACTGACACTCTCACTTCCTATGATTTGAACCTCTCCTGTGAGTCCAGTTTCAGATTCCGATGCTTCACTTCAGGTTTACTGTATCCCTTGGACCTTCTTATTGACGATGAAACACAGAAATTGCATCCGAACTTAATACAAAAGGCACAATGTCGACTTAAGTAAAAGAGGACTGACACTCTCTCTTTCTGTGATTTGAACCTCTCCTGTGAGTCCAGTTTTTGATTCCGATGCTTCACTTCAGGTTTACTGTATACCTTGCACCTTCTTATTGACGATGAAACACAGAAATTGCATCGGAATTAAATTAAAAAGGCACAATACCGACTTATGTACAAGAGAACTGACACTCTAACTCTCTATGGTTTGAACCTCTCCTGTGAGTCCAGTTTTAGGTTCCGATGCTTCACTTCAGGTTTACTGTATCCCTTGGACCTTCTTATTGACGATGAAACACAGAAATTGCATCGGAATTAAATTCAAAAGGCACAATGCCGGCTTAAGTACAAGAGGACTGACACTCTCTCTTTCTATGATTTGAACCTCTCCTGTGAGTCCAGTTTTAGATTCCGATGCGTCACTTCAGGTTTACTGTATACCTTGCACCTTCTTATTGAAGATGAAACACAGTAATTGCATCGGAATTAAACTCAAAAGGCACAATGCCGACTTAAGTACAAGTGGACTGACACTCTCTCTTTCTATGATTTGATCTTCTCCTGTTAGTCCAGTTTTAGATTCCGATGCTTCACTTTAGGTTTACTGTATCCCTTGGACCTTCTTATTGACGATGAAACACAGAAATTGCATCGGAATTAAATTCAAAAGGCACAATGCCGTCATAAGTACAAGAGGACTGACACTCTCAATTTCTATTATGTTTACCTCTCCTGTGAGTCAAAGTTTTGGATTCCATGCTTCACTTCCGGTTTAATGTATCCCTTGCACCTTCTTATTGACGATGAAACACAGAAATTGCATCCGAATTTAATACAAAAGGCACAATGCCGACTTAAGTACAAGAGGACTGACAATCTCCCATTCTATGATTTGAACCTCTCCTGTGAGTCCAGTTCTAGATTCCGACGCGTCACTTCAGGTTTACTGCATCCCTTGGACCTTCTTATTGACGATGAAATACAGAAATTGCATCCGAATTTAATACATAAGGCACAATGCCGACTTAAGTACAAGAGGACTGACTATCTCTCTTTCTATGACTTGAACCTCTCCTGTGAGTCCAGTTTTAGATTCCGATGCGTCACTTCAGGTTTACTGTATACCTTGCACCTTCTTATTGACGATGAAACACTGTAATTGCATCGGATTTAAACTCAAAAGGCACAATGCCGACTTAAGTTCAAGTGGACTGACACTCTCTCTTTCTATGATTTGATCTTCTCCTGTTAGTCCAGTTTTAGATTCCGATGCTTCACTTTAGGTTTACTGTATCCCTTGGACCTTCTTATTGACGATGAAACACAGAAATTGCATCGGAATTAAATTCAAAAGGCACAATGCCGTCATAAGTACAAGAGGACTGACACTCTCAATTTCTATTATGTTTACCTCTCCTGTGAGTCCAGTTTTGGATTCCATGCTTCACTTCCGGTTTAATGTATCCCTTGCACCTTCTTATTGACGATGAGACACAGAAATTGCATCGGAATTAAATTAAAAAGGCACAATACCGACTTATGTACAAGAGAACTGACACTCTAACTCTCTATGGTTTGAAAATCTCCTGTGAGTGCAGTTTTAGGTTTCGATGCTTCACTTCAGGTTTACTGTATCCCTTGGACCTTCTTATTGACGATGAAACACAGAAATTGCGTCCGAATTTAATACAAAAGGCACAATGCCGACTTAAGTGCAAGAGGACTGACTCTCTCACTTTCTATGTTTTGAACCTCTCCTGTGAGTCCAGTTTTAGATTCCGATGCTTCACTTCAGGTTTATTGTTGCCTTGGACCTTCTTATTGACGATGAAACACAGAAATTGCATCCGAATTTAATACAAAAAGCACAATGCCGACTTAAGTAACAGAAGACTGGCACTCTCATTTTCTATGATTTGAACCTGTCCTGTGAGTCCAGTTTTAGATTCCGACGCGTCACTTCAGGTTTACTGTATACTTTGCACCTTCTTATTGACGATGAAACACAGAAATTGCATCCGAAATTAATACAAAAGGCACAATGCCGACTTAAGTAAAAGAGGACTGACACTCTCACTTTCTATGATTTGAACCTCTCCTGTGAGTCCAGTTTCAGATTCCGATGCTTCACTTCAGGGTTACTGTATCCCTTGGACCTTCTTATTGACGATGAAACACAGAAATTGCATCCGGATTTAATACAAAAGGCACAATTCCGACTTAAGTAAAAGAGGACTGACTCTCTTTCTATGATTTGAACCTCTCCTGTGAGTCCAGTTTTAGATTCCGATGCTTCACTTCATGTTTACTGTATACCTCGCACCTTCTTATTGACGATGAAACACAGAAATTGCATCCGAATTCAATACAAAAGGCACAATGCCGACTTAAGTACAAGCGAACTGACACTCTCTCTTTCTATGATTTGAACCTCTCCTGTGAGTCCAGTTTTAGATTCCGATGCTTCACTTCAGGCTTACTGTATCCCTTGGACCTTCTCATTGAAGATGAAACACAGAAATTGCATCCGAATTTAATACAAAATGCACAACGCCGACTTAAGTAAAAGAGGACTGACACTCTCTCTATCTCTGATTTGAACCTCTCCTGTGAGTCCAGTTTTAGATTCCGATGCGTCACGTCAGGTTTAAAGTGTCCCTTGGACCTTCGTATTGACGATGAATTACAGAAATTGCATCCGAATTTAATACAAAAGGCACAATGCCGACTTAAGTACAAGAGGACTGACACTCTCTCTTTCTATGATTTGAACCTCTCCTGTGAGTCCAGTTTTAGATTCCGATGCGTCACTTCAGGTTTACTGTATACCTTGCACCTTCTTATTGACGATGAAACACAGTAAATGCATCGGAATTAAACTCAAAAGGCACAATGCCGACTTATGTACAAGTGGACTGACACTCTCTCTTTCTATGATTTGATCTTCTCCTGTTAGTCCAGTTTTAGATTCCGATGCTTCACTTTAGGTTTACTGTATCCCTTGGACCTTCTTATTGACGATGAAACACAGAAATTGCATCGGAATTAAATTCAAAAGGCACAATGCCGTCATAAGTACAAGAGGACTGACACTCTCAATTTCTATTATGTTTACCTCTCCTGTGAGTCCAGTTTTGGATTCCATGCTTCACTTCCGGTTTAATGTATCCCTTGCACCTTCTTATTGACGATGAAACACAGAAATTGCATCCGTATTTAATACAAAAGGCACAATGCCGACTTAAGTACAAGAGGACTGACAATCTCCCATTCTATGATTTGAACCTCTCCTGTGAGTCCAGTTCTAGATTCCGATGCTTCACTTCAGGTTTACTGTATCCCTTGGACCTTCTTATTGACGATGAAACACAGAAATTCATCCGAACTTAATTCGAAATCACAATGCCGACTTAAGTACAAGAGGACTGACACTCTTAGTTTCTATGATTTGAACCTCTCCTGTAAGTCCAGTTTTAGATTTCGATGCTTCACTTCAGGATTACTGTATATCATGGAGCTTCTTATTGACGATGAAACACAGAAATTGCATCCGAATTTAATACAAAGGGCACAATGCCGACTTAAGTAAAATCGGACTGACACTATCACTTTCTGTAATTTGAACCTCTCCTGTGAGTCCAGTTTTAGATTCCGAAGCTTCACTTTAGGTTTACTGTATACCTTGCACCTTCTTATTGACGATGAAACACAGACATTGCATCTGAATTAAATTCAAAAGGCACAATGCCGACTTATGTACAATAGGAGTGACACTATAACTTTCTAAGATTGGAACCTCTACTGGGAGTCTAGTTTTAGATACCGATGCTTCACTTCAGGTGTACTGTATATCTTGGACCTTCTTATTGACGATGAAACACAGAAATTGCATCCGAATTTAAAACTAAAGGCACAATGCCGACTTAAGTACAAGAGGTCTGACACTCTAACTTTCTATTGTTTGAACCTCTCCCGTGAGTCCAGTTTTAGATTTCGATGCTTCACTTCAGGATTACTGTATACCATGGACCTTCTTATTGACGATGAAACACAGAAAATGCATCCGAATTTAATACAAAGGCACAAAGCCGACTTAAGAACTAGAGTACTGACACTCTCACTTTCTATGATTTGCACCTCTCCTGTGAGTCCAGTTTTAGATTCCGATGCTTCACTTCAGGTTTACTGTATACCTTGCACCTTCTTATTGACGATGAAACACAGAAATTGCATCGGGATAAAATTCAAAAGGCACAATGCCGACTTAAGTACAAGAGGACTGACACTATAACTATCTATGATTTGAACCTCTCCTGTGAGTCCAGATTTAGATTCCGATGCTTCACTACAGGTTTACTGTATCACATGAACCTTCTTATTGACGATGAAACACAGAAATTGCATCCGAATTTAATACAAATGGCACAAAGCCGACTTAAGAACTAGAGGACTGACGCTCTCACTTCCTATGATTTGAACCTCTCCTGTGAGTCCAGTTTCAGATTCCGATGCTTCACTTCAGGTTTACTGTATCCCTTGGACCTTCTTATTGACGATGAAACACAGAAATTGCATCCGAACTTAATACAAAAGGCACAATGTCGACTTAAGTAAAAGAGGACTGACACTCTCTCTTTCTGTGATTTGAACCTCTCCTGTGAGTCCAGTTTTTGATTCCGATGCTTCACTTCAGGTTTACTGTATACCTTGCACCTTCTTATTGACGATGAAACACAGAAATTGCATCGGAATTAAATTAAAAAGGCACAATACCGACTTATGTACAAGAGAACTGACACTCTAACTCTCTATGGTTTGAACCTCTCCTGTGAGTCCAGTTTTAGGTTCCGATGCTTCACTTCAGGTTTACTGTATCCCTTGGACCTTCTTATTGACGATGAAACACAGAAATTGCGTCAGAATTTAGTACAAAAGGCACAATGCCGACTTAAGTGCAAGAGGACTGACTCTCTCACTTTCTATGATTTGAACCTCTCCTGTGAGTCCAGTTTTAGATTCCGATGCTTCACTTCAGGTTTATTGTTGCCTTGGACCTTCTTATTGACGATGAAACACAGAAATTGCATCCGAATTTAATACAAAAAGTACAATGCCGACTTAAGTAACAGAAGACTGGCACTCTCATTTTCTATGATTTGAACCTGTCCTGTGAGTCCAGTTTTAGATTCCGACGCGTCACTTCAGGTTTACTGTATACCTTGCACCTTCTTATTGACGATGAAACACAGAAATTGCATCGGAATTTAATACAAAAGGCACAATGCCGACATTAGTAGAAGAGGACTGACACTCTCACTTCCTATGATGTGAACCTCTCCTGTGAGTCCTGTTTTAGATTCCGATGCTTCACTTCAGGTTTACTGAATCCCTTATACCTTCTTATTCACGATGAAATACAGAAATTGCATCCGAATTTAATACGAAAGTAACAATACCGACTTAAGTAAAAGCGGACTGACACTATCACTTTCTGTGATTTGAACCTCTCCTGTGAGTCCAGTTTTAGATTCCGATGCTTCACTTCAGGTCTACTGTATCCCTTGGACCTTCTTATTGACGATGAAACACAGAAATTGCATCGGAATTAATTTCAAAAGGCACAATGCCGACTTAAGTACAATAGGAGTGACACACTAACTGTCTATTGGTTGAACCTCTCCTGTAAGTCCAACTTTAGATTCCGATGCTTCACTTCAGGTTTTCTGTATCCCTTGGACCTTCTTACTGACGATGAAACACAGAGTTTGCATCCGAATTTAATACAAAAGGCACAATGACGACTTAAGTACAAGACGACTGACACTCTTACTTTCTATGATTCGAACCTCTCCTGTGTGTCCAGTTTTGGATTCCGATTCTTCACTTCAGGTTTACTGTATACCTTGCACCGTCTTATTGACGATGAAACACAGAAATTGCATCGGGATAAAATTCAAAAGGCACAATGCCGACTTAAGTACAAGAGGACTGACACTCTAACTATCTATGATTTGAACCTCTCCTGTGAGTCCAGTTTTAGATTCCGATGCTTCATTACAGGTTTACTGTATCCCTTGGACCTTCTTATTGACGATGAAACACAGAAATTGCATCCGAATTTACTACAAATGGCAGAAAGCCGACTTAAGAACTAGAGGACTGACACTCTCACTTTCTATGATTTGAACCTCTCCTGTGAGTCCAGTTTTGGATTCCGATTCTTCACTTCAGGTTTACTGTATACCTTGCACCGTCTTATTGACGATGAAACACAGATATTGCATCGGAATTAAATTCAAAAGGCACAATGCCGACTTAAGTACAAGAGGACTGACACTATAACTATCTATGATTTGAACCTCTCCTGTGAGTCCAGATTTAGATTCCGATGCTTCACTTCAGGTTTACTGTATCCCATGAACCTTCTTATTGACGATGAAACACAGAAATTGCATCCGAATTTAATACAAAGGGCACAATGCCGACTTAAGTAAAATCGGACTGACACTATCACTTTCTGTAATTTGAACCTCTCCTGTGAGTCCAGTTTTAGATTCCGAAGCTTCACTTTAGGTTTACTGTATACCTTGCACCTTCTTATTGACGATGAAACACAGAAATTGCATCTGAATTAAATTCAAAAGGCACAATGCCGACTTATGTACAATAGGAGTGACACTATAACTTTCTAAGATTGGAACCTCTACTGGGAGTCTAGTTTTAGATACCGATGCTTCACTTCAGGTGTACTGTATATCTTGGACCTTCTTATTGACGATGAAACACAGAAATTGCATCCGAATTTAAAACTAAAGGCACAATGCCGACTTAAGTACAAGAGGTCTGACACTCTAACTTTCTATTGTTTGAACCTCTCCCGTGAGTCCAGTTTTAGATTTCGATGCTTCACTTCAGGATTACTGTATACCATGGACCTTCTTATTGACGATGAAACACAGAAAATGCATCCGAATTTAATACAAAGGCACAAAGCCGACTTAAGAACTAGAGTACTGACACTCTCACTTTCTATGATTTGCACCTCTCCTGTGAGTCCAGTTTTAGATTCCGATGCTTCACTTCAGGTTTACTGTATACCTTGCACCTTCTTATTGACGATGAAACACAGAAATTGCATCGGGATAAAATTCAAAAGGCACAATGCCGACTTAAGTACAAGAGGACTGACACTATAACTATCTATGATTTGAACCTCTCCTGTGAGTCCAGATTTAGATTCCGATGCTTCACTTCAGGTTTACTGTATCCCATGAACCTTCTTATTGACGATGAAACACTGAAATTGCATCCGAATTTAATACAAATGGCACAAAGCCGACTTAAGAACTAGAGGACTGACACTCTCACTTCCTATGATTTGAACCTCTCCTGTGAGTCCAGTTTCAGATTCCGATGCTTCACTTCAGGTTTACTGTATCCCTTGGACCTTCTTATTGACGATGAAACACAGAAATTGCATCCGAACTTAATACAAAAGGCACAATGTCGACTTAAGTAAAAGAGGACTGACACTCTCTCTTTCTGTGATTTGAACCTCTCCTGTGAGTCCAGTTTTTGATTCCGATGCTTCACTTCAGGTTTACTGTATACCTTGCACCTTCTTATTGACGATGAAACACAGAAATTGCATCGGAATTAAATTAAAAAGGCACAATACCGACTTATGTACAAGAGAACTGACACTCTAACTCTCTATGGTTTGAACCTCTCCTGTGAGTCCAGTTTTAGGTTCCGATGCTTCACTTCAGGTTTACTGTATCCCTTGGACCTTCTTATTGACGATGAAACACAGAAATTGCGTCAGAATTTAGTACAAAAGGCACAATGCCGACTTAAGTGCAAGAGGACTGACTCTCTCACTTTCTATGATTTGAACCTCTCCTGTGAGTCCAGTTTTAGATTCCGATGCTTCACTTCAGGTTTATTGTTGCCTTGGACCTTCTTATTGACGATGAAACACAGAAATTGCATCCGAATTTAATACAAAAAGTACAATGCCGACTTAAGTAACAGAAGACTGGCACTCTCATTTTCTATGATTTGAACCTGTCCTGTGAGTCCAGTTTTAGATTCCGACGCGTCACTTCAGGTTTACTGTATACCTTGCACCTTCTTATTGACGATGAAACACAGAAATTGCATCGGAATTTAATACAAAAGGCACAATGCCGACATTAGT
The DNA here is from genome assembly GCF_021461395.2 of Schistocerca americana. NCBI lineage: Eukaryota > Metazoa > Arthropoda > Insecta > Orthoptera > Acrididae > Schistocerca > Schistocerca americana. Next base: position 7,142,122 of record NC_060126.1, read on the forward strand.
ACAAGAGGACTGACACTCTCACTTCCTATGATGTGAACCTCTCCTGTGAGTCCTGTTTTAGATTCCGATGCTTCACTTCAGGTTTACTGAATCCCTTATACCTTCTTATTCACGATGAAATACAGAAATTGCATCCGAATTTAATACGAAAGTAACAATACCGACTTAAGTAAAAGCGGACTGACACTATCACTTTCTGTGATTTGAACCTCTCCTGTGAGTCCAGTTTTAGATTCCGATGCTTCACTTCAGGTCTACTGTATCCCTTGGACCTTCTTATTGACGATGAAACACAGAAATTGCATCGGAATTAATTTCAAAAGGCACAATGCCGACTTAAGTACAATAGGAGTGACACACTAACTGTCTATTGGTTGAACCTCTCCTGTAAGTCCAACTTTAGATTCCGATGCTTCACTTCAGGTTTTCTGTATCCCTTGGACCTTCTTACTGACGATGAAACACAGAGTTTGCATCCGAATTTAATACAAAAGGCTCAATGACGACTTAAGTACAAGACGACTGACACTCTTACTTTCTATGATTCGAACCTCTCCTGTGAGTCCAGTTTTGGATTCCGATTCTTCACTTCAGGTTTACTGTATACCTTGCACCGTCTTATTGACGATGAAACACAGAAATTGCATCGGGATAAAATTCAAAAGGCACAATGCCGACTTAAGTACAAGAGGACTGACACTCTAACTATCTATGATTTGAACCTCTCCTGTGAGTCCAGTTTTAGATTCCGATGCTTCATTACAGGTTTACTGTATCCCTTGGACCTTCTTATTGACGATGAAACACAGAAATTGCATCCGAATTTACTACAAATGGCAGAAAGCCGACTTAAGAACTAGAGGACTGACACTCTCACTTTCTATGATTTGAACCTCTCCTGTGAGTCCAGTTTTGGATTCCGATTCTTCACTTCAGGTTTACTGTATACCTTGCACCGTCTTATTGACGATGAAACACAGATATTGCATCGGAATTAAATTCAAAAGGCACAATGCCGACTTAAGTACAAGAGGACTGACACTCTAACTTACTATGATTTGAACCTCTCCTGTGAGTCCAGTTTTAGATTCCGATGCGTCACTTCAGGTTTACTATATACCTTGCACCTTTTAATTGACGATGAAACACAGTAATTGCATCGGAATTAAACTCAAAAGGCACAATGCCGACTTAAGTACAAGTGGACTGACACTCTCTCTTTCTATGATTTGATCTTCTCCTGTTAGTCCAGTTTTAAATTCCGATGCTTCACTTTAGGTTTACTGTATCCCTTGGACTTTCTTATTGACGATGAAACACAGAAATTGCATCGGAATTAAATTCAAAAGGCACAATGCCGTCATAAGTACAAGAGGTCTGACACTCTCAATTTCTATTATGTTTACTTCTCCTGTGAGTCCAGTTTTGGATTCCATGCTTCACTTCCGGTTTAATGTATCCCTTGCACCTTCATATTGACGATGAAACACAGAAATTGCATCCGAATTTAATACAAAAGGCACAATGCCGACTTAAGTACAAGAGGACTGACAATCTCCCATTCTATGATTTGAACCTCTCCTGTGAGTCCAGTTCTAGATTCCGATGCTTCACTTCAGGTTTACTGTATCCCTTGGACCTTCTTATTGACGATGAAACACAGAAATTCATCCGAACTTAATACGAAATCACAATGCCGACTTAAGTACAAGAGGACTGACACACTTACTTTCTATGATTTGAACCTCTCCTGTGAGTCCAGTTTCGGATTCCGTTGCATCACCTCAGGATTACTGTATACCTTGCACCTTCTTATTGACGATGAAACACAGAAATTGCATCCGAAATTAATACAAAAGGCACAATGCCGACTTAAGTAAAAGAGGACTGACACTCTCACTTTCTATGATTTGAACCTCTCCTGTGAGTCCAGTTTCAGATTCCGATGCTTCACTTCAGGGTTACTGTATCCCTTGGACCTTCTTACTGACGATGAAACTTAGAAATTGCATCCGGATTTAATACAAAAGGCACAATTCCGACTTAAGTAAAAGAGGACTGACTCTCTTTCTATGATTTGAACCTCTCCTGTGAGTCCAGTTTTAGGTTCCGATGCTTCACTTCATGTTTACTGTATACCTCGCACCTTCTTATTGACGATGAAACACAGAAATTGCATCCGAATTCAATACAAAAGGCTCAATGACGACTTAAGTACAAGACGACTGACACTCTTACTTTCTATGATTCGAACCTCTCCTGTGAGTCCAGTTTTGGATTCCGATTCTTCACTTCAGGTTTACTGTATACCTTGCACTGTCTTATTGACGATGAAACACAGAAATTGCATCGGGATAAAATTCAAAAGGCACAATGCCGACTTAAGTACAAGAGGACTGACACTCTAACTATCTATGATTTGAACCTCTCCTGTGAGTCCAGTTTTAGATTCCGATGCTTCATTACAGGTTTACTGTATCCCTTGGACCTTCTTATTGACGATGAAACACAGAAATTGCATCCGAATTTACTACAAATGGCAGAAAGCCGACTTAAGAACTAGAGGACTGACACTCTCACTTTCTATGATTTGAACCTCTCCTGTGAGTCCAGTTTTGGATTCCGATTCTTCACTTCAGGTTTACTATATACCTTGCACCTTCTAATTGACGATGAAACACAGTAATTGCATCGGAATTAAACTCAAAAGGCACAATGCCGACTTAAGTACAAGTGGACTGACACTCTCTCTTTCTATGATTTGATCTTCTCCTGTTAGTCCAGTTTTAAATTCCGATGCTTCACTTTAGGTTTACTGTATCCCTTGGACTTTCTTATTGACGATGAAACACAGAAATTGCATCGGAATTAAATTCAAAAGGCACAATGCCGTCATAAGTACAAGAGGTCTGACACTCTCAATTTCTATTATGTTTACCTCTCCTGTGAGTCCAGTTTTGGATTCCATGCTTCACTTCCGGTTTAATGTATCCCTTGCACCTTCATATTGACGATGAAACACAGAAATTGCATCCGAATTTAATACAAAAGGCACAATGCCGACTTAAGTACAAGAGGACTGACAATCTCCCATTCTATGATTTGAACCTCTCCTGTGAGTCCAGTTCTAGATTCCGATGCTTCACTTCAGGTTTACTGTATCCCTTGGACCTTGTTATTGACGATGAAACACAGAAATTCATCCGAACTTAATACGAAATCACAATGCCGACTTAAGTACAAGAGGACTGACACACTTACTTTCTATGATTTGAACCTCTCCTGTGAGTCCAGTTTCGGATTCCGTTGCATCACTTCAGGATTACTGTATACCTTGCACCTTCTTATTGACGATGAAACACAGAAATTGCATCCGAAATTAATACAAAAGGCACAATGCCGACTTAAGTAAAAGAGGACTGACACTCTCACTTTCTATGATTTGAACCTCTCCTGTGAGTCCAGTTTCAGATTCCGATGCTTCACTTCAGGGTTACTGTATCCCTTGGACCTTCTTACTGACGATGAAACTTAGAAATTGCATCCGGATTTAATACAAAAGGCACAATTCCGACTTAAGTAAAAGAGGACTGACTCTCTTTCTATGATTTGAACCTCTCCTGTGAGTCCAGTTTTAGGTTCCGATGCTTCACTTCATGTTTACTGTATACCTCGCACCTTCTTATTGACGATGAAACACAGAAATTCCATCCGAATTCAATACAAAAGGCACAATCCCGACTTAAGTACAAGCGAACTGACACTCTCTCTTTCTATGATTTGAACCTCTCCTGTGAGTCCAGTTTTAGATTCCGATGCTTCACTTCAGGCTTACTGTATCCCTTGGACCTTCTCATTGAAGATGAAACACAGAAATTGCATCCGAATTTAATACAAAATGCACAATGCCGACTTAAGTAAAAGAGGACTGACACTCTCTCTTTCTCTGATCTGAACCTCTCCTGTGATTCCAGTTTTAGATTCCGATGCGTCACGTCAGGTTTAAAGTGTCCCTTGGACCTTCGTATTGACGATGAAATACAGAAATTGCATCCGAATTTAATACAAAAGGCACAATGCCGACTTAAGTACAAGAGGACTGACACTCTCTCTTTCTATGATTTGAACCTCTCCTGTGAGTCCAGTTTTAGATTCCGATGCGTCACTTCAGGTTTACTGTATACCTTGCACCTTCTTATTGACGATGAAACACAGTAATTGCATCGGAATTAAACTCAAAAGGCACAATGCCGACTTAAGTACAAGTGGACTGACACTCTCTCTTTCTATGATTTGATCTTCTCCTGTTAGTCCAGTTTTAGATTCCGATGCTTCACTTTAGGTTTACTGTATCCCTTGGACCTTCTTATTGACGATGAAACACAGAAATTGCATCGGAATTAAATTCAAAAGGCACAATGCCGTCATAAGTACAAGAGGACTGACACTCTCAATTTCTATTATGTTTACCTCTCCTGTGAGTCCAGTTTTGGATTCCATGCTTCACTTCCGGTTTAATGTATCCCTTGCACCTTCTTATTGACGATGAAACACAGAAATTGCATCCGAATTTAATACAAAAGGCACAATGCCGACTTAAGTACAAGAGAACTGACAATCTCCCATTCTATGTTTTGAACCTCTCCTGTGAGTCCAGTTCTAGATTCCGATGCTTCACTTCAGGTTTACTGTATCCTTTGGACCTTCTTATTGACGATGAAACACAGAAATTCATCCGAACTTAATACGAAATCACAATGCCGACTTAAGTACAAGAGGACTGACACTCTTACTTTCTATGATTTGTACCTCTCCTGTAAGTCCAGTTTTAGATTTCGATGCTTCACTTCAGGATTACTGTATATCATGGAGCTTCTTATTGACGATGAAACACAGAAATTGCAACCGAATATAATACAAAGGGCACAATGCCGACTTAAGTAAAAGCGGACTGACACTATCACTTTCTGTGATTTGAACCTCTCCTGTGAGTCCAGTTTTAGATTCCGAAGCTTCACTTTAGGTTTACTGTATACCTTGCACCTTCTTATTGACGATGAAACACAGAAATTGCATCGGAATTAAATTCAAAAGGCACAATGCCGACTTAAGTACAATAGGAGGGACACTCTAACTTTCTAAGATTGGAACCTCTACTGGGAGTCCAGTTATAGATACCGATGCTTCACTTCAGGTGTACTGTATATCTTGGACCTTCTTATTGACGATGAAACACAGAAATTGCATCCGAATTTAAAACTAAAGGCACAATGCCGACTTAAGTACAAGAGTTCTGACACTCTAACTTTCTATGGTTTGAACCTCTCCCGTGAGTCCAGTTTTAGATTTCGATGCTTCACTTCAGGATTACTGTATACCATGGACCTTCTTATTGACGATGAAACACAGAAATTGCATCCGAATTTAATACAAAAGGCACAAAGCCGACTTAAGAACTAGAGTACTGACACTCTCTCTTTCTATGATTTGCACCTCTCCTGTGAGTCCAGTTTTAGATTCCGATGCTTCACTTCAGGTTTACTGTATACCTTGCACCTTCTTATTGACGATGAAACACAGAAATTGCATCGGGATAAAATTCAAAAGGCACAATGCCGACTTAAGTACAAGAGGACTGACACTATAACTATCTATGATTTAAACCTCTCCTGTGAGTCCAGATTTAGATTCCGATGCTTCACTTCAGGTTTACTGTATCCCATGAACCTTCTTATTGACGATGAAACACAGAAATTGCATCCGAATTTAATACAAATGGCACAAAGCCGACTTAAGAACTAGAGGACTGACACTCTCACTTCCTATGATTTGAACCTCTCCTGTGAGTCCAGTTTCAGATTCCGATGCTTCACTTCAGGTTTACTGTATCCCTTGGACCTTCTTATTGACGATGAAACACAGAAATTGCATCCGAACTTAATACAAAAGGCACAATGTCGACTTAAGTAAAAGAGGACTGACACTCTCTCTTTCTGTGATTTGAACCTCTCCTGTGAGTCCAGTTTTTGATTCCGATGCTTCACTTCAGGTTTACTGTATACCTTGCACCTTCTTATTGACGATGAAACACAGAAATTGCATCGGAATTAAATTAAAAAGGCACAATACCGACTTATGTACAAGAGAACTGACACTCTAACTCTCTATGGTTTGAACCTCTCCTGTGAGTCCAGTTTTAGGTTCCGATGCTTCACTTCAGGTTTACTGTATCCCTTGGACCTTCTTATTGACGATGAAACACAGAAATTGCGTCCGAATTTAGTACAAAAGGCACAATGCCGACTTAAGTGCAAGAGGACTGACTCTCTCACTTTCTATGATTTGAACCTCTCCTGTGAGTCCAGTTTTAGATTCCGATGCTTCACTTCAGGTTTATTGTTGCCTTGGACCTTCTTATTGACGATGAAACACAGAAATTGCATCCGAATTTAATACAAAAAGTACAATGCCGACTTAAGTAACAGAAGACTGGCACTCTCATTTTCTATGATTTGAACCTGTCCTGTGAGTCCAGTTTTAGATTCCGACGCGTCACTTCAGGTTTACTGTATACCTTGCACCTTCTTATTGACGATGAAACACAGAAATTGCATCGGAATTTAATACAAAAGGCACAATGCCGACATTAGTACAAGAGGACTGACACTCTCACTTCCTATGATGTGAACCTCTCCTGTGAGTCCTGTTTTAGATTCCGATGCTTCACTTCAGGTTTACTGAATCCCTTATACCTTCTTATTCACGATGAAATACAGAAATTGCATCCGAATTTAATACGAAAGTAACAATACCGACTTAAGTAAAAGCGGACTGACACTATCACTTTCTGTGATTTGAACCTCTCCTGTGAGTCCAGTTTTAGATTCCGATGCTTCACTTCAGGTCTACTGTATCCCTTGGACCTTCTTATTGACGATGAAACACAGAAATTGCATCGGAATTAATTTCAAAAGGCACAATGCCGACTTAAGTACAATAGGAGTGACACACTAACTGTCTATTGGTTGAACCTCTCCTGTAAGTCCAACTTTAGATTCCGATGCTTCACTTCAGGTTTTCTGTATCCCTTGGACCTTCTTACTGACGATGAAACACAGAGTTTGCATCCGAATTTAATACAAAAGGCACAATGACGACTTAAGTACAAGACGACTGACACTCTTACTTTCTATGATTCGAACCTCTCCTGTGAGTCCAGTTTTGGATTCCGATTCTTCACTTCAGGTTTACTGTATACCTTGCACCGTCTTATTGACGATGAAACACAGAAATTGCATCGGGATAAAATTCAAAAGGCACAATGCCGACTTAAGTACAAGAGGACTGACACTCTAACTATCTATGATTTGAACCCCTCCTGTGAGTCCAGTTTTAGATTCCGATGCTTCATTACAGGTTTACTGTATCCCTTGGACCTTCTTATTGACGATGAAACACAGAAATTGCATCCGAATTTACTACAAATGGCAGAAAGCCGACTTAAGAACTAGAGGACTGACACTCTCACTTTCTATGATTTGAACCTCTCCTGTGAGTCCAGTTTTGGATTCCGATTCTTCACTTCAGGTTTACTGTATACCTTACACCGTCTTATTGACGATGAAACACAGATATTGCATCGGAATTAAATTCAAAAGGCACAATGCCGACTTAAGTACAAGAGGACTGACACTCTAACTTACTATGATTTGAACCTCTCCTGTGAGTCCAGTTTTAGATTCCGATGCGTCACTTCAGGGTTACTATATACCTTGCACCTTCTAATTGACGATGAAACACAGTAATTGCATCGGAATTAAACTCAAAAGGCACAATGCCGACTTAAGTACAAGTGGACTGACACTCTCTCTTTCTATGATTTGATCTTCTCCTGTTAGTCCAGTTTTAAATTCCGATGCTTCACTTTAGGTTTACTGTATCCCTTGGACCTTCTTATTGACGATGAAACACAGAAATTGCATCGGAATTAAATTCAAAAGGCATAATGCCGTCATAAGTACAAGAGGTCTGACACTCTCAATTTCTATTATGTTTACCTCTCCTGTGAGTCCAGTTTTGGATTCCATGCTTCACTTCCGGTTTAATGTATCCCTTGCACCTTCTTATTGACGATGAAACACAGAAATTGCATCCGAATTTAATACAAAAGGCACAATGCCGACTTAAGTACAAGAGGACTGACAATCTCCCATTCTATGATTTGAACCTCTCCTGTGAGTCCCGTTCTAGATTCCGATGCTTCACTTCAGGTTTACTGTATCCCTTGGACCTTCTTATTGACGATGAAACACAGAAATTCATCCGAACTTAATACGAAATCACAATGCCGACTTAAGTACAAGAGGACTGACACACTTACTTTCTATGATTTGAACCTCTCCTGTGAGTCCAGTTTCGGATTCCGTTGCATCACTTCAGGATTACTGTATACCTTGCACCTTCTTATTGAAACACAGAAATTGCATCCGAATTTAATACAAAAAGCACAATGCCGACTTAAGTAACAGAAGACTGGCACTCTCATTTTCTATGATTTGAACCTGTCCTGTGAGTCCAGTTTTAGATTCCGACGCGTCACTTCAGGTTTACTGTATACCTTGCACCTTCTTATTGACGATGAAACACAGAAATTGCATCGGAATTTAATACAAAAGGCACAATGCCGACATTAGTACAAGAGGACTGACACTCTCACTTCCTATGATGTGAACCTCTCCTGTGAGTCCAGTTTTAGATTCCGATGCTTCACTTCAGGTTTCCTGAATCGCTTATACCTTCTTATTCACGATGAAATACAGAAATTGCATCCGAATTTAATACGAAAGGCACAATACCGACTTAAGTAAAAGCGGACTGACAGTATCACTTTCTGTGATTTGAACCTCTCCTGTGAGTCCAGTTTTAGATTCCGATGCTTCACTTCAGGTCTACTGTATCCCTTGGACCTTCTTATTGACGATGAAACACAGAAATTGCATCGGAATTAATTTCAAAAGGCACAATGCCGACTTAAGTACAATAGGAGTGACACACTAACTGTCTATTGGTTGAACCTCTCCTGTAAGTCCAACTTTAGATTCCGATGCTTCACTTCAGGTTTTCTGTATCCCTTGGACCTTCTTACTGACGATGAAACACAGAGTTTGCATCCGAATTTAATACAAAAGGCACAATGACGACTTAAGTACAAGACGACTGACACTCTTACTTTCTATGATTCGAACCTCTCCTGTGAGTCCAGTTTTAGATTCCGATGCTTCACTTCAGGTTTACTGTATCCCTTGGACCTTCTTATTGACGATGAAACACAGAAATTGCATCCGAACTTAATACAAAAGGCACAATGTCGACTTAATTAAAAGAGGACTGACTCTCTCACTTTCTATGTTTTGAACCTCTCCTGTGAGTCCAGTTTTAGATTCCAATGCTTCACTTCAGGTTTATTGTTGCCTTGGACCTTCTTATTGACGATGAAACACAGAAATTGCATCCGAATTTAATACAGAAAGCACAATGCCGACTAAAGTAACAGAAGACTGGCACTCTCATTTTCTATGATTTGAACCTGTCCTGTGAGTCCAGTTTTAGATTCCGACGCGTCACTTCAGGTTTACTGTATCCCTTGGACCTTCTTATTGACGATGAAACACAGAAATTGCATCGGAATTTAATACAAAAGGCACAATGCCGACATTAGTACAAGAGGACTGACACTCTCACTTCCTATGATGTGAACCTCTCCTGTGAGTCCTGTTTTATATTCCGATGCTTCACTTCAGGTTTACTGAATCCCTTATACCTTCTTATTCACGATGAAATACAGAAATTGCATCCGACATTAATACGAAAGGCACAATACCGACTTAAGTAAAAGAGGATTGACACTCTCTCTTTCTATGATATGAACCTTTCCTGTGAGTCCAGTTTTGGATTCCGATGCTTCACTTCAGGTTTACTGTATCCCTTGGACCTTCTTATTGACGATGAAACACAGAAATTGCATCGGAATTAAATTCAAAAGGCACAATGCCGTCATAAGTACAAGAGGACTGACACTCTCAATTTCTATTATGTTTACCTCTCCTGTGAGTCCAGTTTTGGATTCCGATGCTTCACTTCCGGTTTAATGTATCCCTTGAACCTTCTTATTGACGATGAAACACAGAAATTGCATCCGAATTTAATACAAAAGGCACAATGCCGACTTAAGTACAAGAAGACTGACAATCTCCCTTTCTATGATTTGAACCTATCCTGTGAGTCCAATTTTAGATTCCGATGCTTCACTTCAGGTTTACTGTATCCCTTGGACCTTTTATTGACGATGAAACACAGAAATTGCATCCGAACTTAATACGAAATCACAATGCCGACTTAAGTACAAGAGGACTGACAATCTCCCTTTCTATGATTTGAACCTATCCTGTGAGTCCAGTTTTGGATTCCGATGCTTCACTTCAGGTTTACTGTATCCCTTGGACCTTCTTATTGACAATGAAACACAGAAATTGCATCCGAATTTAATACAAAAGGCACAATGCCGACTTAAGTACAAGATGACTGACAATCTCCCTTTCTATGATTTGAACCTATCCTGCGAGTCCAATTTTAGATTCTGATGCTTCACTTCAGGGTTACTGTATCCCTTGGACCATTTATTGACGATGAAACACAGAAATTGCATCCGAACTTAATACTAAATCACAATGCCGACTTAAGTACAAGAGGACTGACACTCTAACTTTCTATGGTTTGAACCTCTCCCGAGAGTCCAGTTTTAGATTCCGATGCTTCATTACAGGTTTACTGTATCCCCTGGACCTTCTTATTGACGATGAAACACAGAAATTGCATCCGAATTTACTACAAATGGCAGAAAGCCGACTTAAGAACTAGAGGACTGACACTCTCACTTTCTATGATTTGAACCTCTCCTGTGAGTCCAGTTTTGGATTCCGATTCTTCACTTCAGGTTTACTGTATCCCTTGGACCTTCTTGTTGACGATGAAACACAGAAATTGCATAGGAATTAAATTCAAAAGGCACAATGCCGACTAAAGTACAAGAGGACAGACACTCTATCTTTCTATGACTTGAACGTCTGCTTTGAGTCCAGTTTTAGATTCCATTGATTCACTTCAGGTTTACTGTATCCCTTGGACCTTCTTATTGACAATGAATCACAGAAATTGCATCCGAATTTAATACAAAAGGCACAATGCCGACTTAAGTAAGAGAAGACTGACACTCTCATTTTCTATGATGTGAACCTGTCCAGTGAGTCCAGTTTTAGATTCCGACGCGTCACTTCAGGTTTTCTGTATACCTTGCACCTTCATATTGACGATGAAACACAGAAATTGCATCGGAATTTAATACAAAAGGCACAATGCCGACATAAGTACAAGAGGACTGACACTCTCAATTTCTATGATGTTAACCTCTCCTGTGAGTCCAGTTTTAGATTCCCATGCTTCACTTCAGGTTTCATGTATCCCTTGGACCATCTTATTGACGATGAAATACAGAAATTGCATCCGAATTTAATACGAAAGGCACAATGCCGACTTAAGTAAAAGAGGATTGACAGTCTCTCTTTCTATGATTTGAACCTCTCCTGTGAGTCCAGTTTTTGATTCCGATGCTTCACTTCAGGTTTACTGTATACCTTGCACCGTCCTATTGACGATGAAACACAGAAATTGCATCGGAATTAAATTCAAAAGGCACAATGCCGACTTAAGTACAAGAGGACTGACACTGTAACTCTCTATGATTTGATCCTCTCCTGTGAGTTCGGTTTTAGATTCCGATGCTTCACTTCAGGTTTACTGTATACCTTACAACTTCATATTGACGATGAAACACAGATATTGCATCGGGATTAAATTCAAAAGGCACAATGCGGCCTTAAGTACAAGAGGACTGACACTCTAACTATCTATGATTTGAACCTCTCCTGTGAGTCCAGATTTAGATTCCGATGCTTCACTTCAGTTTTACTGTATCCCATGGACCTTCTTATTGACGATGAAACACAGAAATTGCATCCGAATTTAATACAAATGTCACAAAGCCGACTTAAGAACTAGAGGACTGACACTCTCACTTTCTATGATTTGAACCTCTCCTGTGAGTCCAGTTTTGGATTCCGATTCTTCACTTTAGGTTTACTGTATACCTTGCACCGTCTTATTGACGATGAAACACAGATATTGCATCGGAATTAAATTCAAAAGGCACAATGCCGACTTAAGTACAAGAGGACTGACACTCTAACTTACTATGATTTGAACCTCTCCTGTGAGTCCAGTTTTAGATTCCGATGCTTCACTTCAGGTTTACTGTATCCCTTGGACCTTCTTGTTGACGATGAAACACAGAAATTGCATCGGAATTAAATTCAAAAGGCACAATGCCGACTTAATTACAAGAGGACGGACACTCTAACTTTCTATGACTTGAACGTCTGTTGTGAGTCCAGTTTTAGATTCCATTGATTCACTTCAGGTTTACTGTATCCCTTGGACCTTCTTATTGACAATGAATCACAGAAATTACATCCGAATTTAATACAAAAGGCACAATGACGATTTAAGTAAGAGAAGACTGACACTCTCATTTTCTATGATGTGAACCTGTCCAGTGAGTCCAGTTTCAGATTCCGACGCGTCACTTCAGGTTTTCTGTATACCTTGCACCTTCTTATTGACGATGAAACACAGAAATTGCATCGGAATTTAATACAAAAGGCACAATGCCGACATAAGTACAAGAGGACTGACACCCTCAATTTCTATGATGTTTACCTCTCCTGTGAGTCCAGTTTTAGATTCCCATGCTTCACTTCAGGTTTCATGTATCCCTTGGACCATCTTATTGACGATGAAATACAGAAATTGCATCCGAATTTAATACGAAAGGCACAATGCCGACTTTAGTAAAAGAGGATTGACACTCTCTCTTTCTATGATATGAACCTCTCCTGTGAGTCCAGTTTTAGATTCCGATGCTTCACTTCAGGTTTACTGTATACCTTGCACCTTCCTATTGACGATGAAACACAGAAATTGCATCGGAATTAAATTCAAAAGGCACAATGCCGACTTAAGTACAAGAGGACTGACACTGTAACTCTCTATGATTTGAACCTCTCCTGTGAGTTCGGTTTTAGATTCCGATGCTTCACTTCAGGTTTACTGTATACCTTACAACTTCATATTGACGATGAAACACAGATATTGCATCGGAATTAAATTCAAAAGGCACAATGCGGACTTAAGTACAAGAGGACTGACACTCTAACTATCTATGACTTGAACCTCTCCTGTGAGTCCAGATTTAGATTCCGATGCTTCACTTCAGGTTTACTGTATCCCATGGACCTTCTTATTGACGATGATACACAGAAATTGCATCCGAATTTAATACAAATGTCACAAAGCCGACTTAAGAACTAGAGGACTGACACTCTCACTTTCTATGATTTGAACCTCTCCTGTGAGTCCAGTTTTGGATTCCGATTCTTCACTTCAGGTTTACTGTATACCTTGCACCGTCTTATTGACGATGAAACACAGATATTGCATCGGAATTAATTTCAAAAGGTACAATGCCGACTTAAGTACAGGAGGACTGACGCTCTAACTTACTATGATTTGAACCTCTCCTGTGAGTCCAGTTTTAGATTCCGATGCTTCACTTCAGGTTTACTGTATATCTTGGACCTTCTTATTGACGATGAAACACAGAAATTGCATCCGAATTTAAAAGTAAAGGCACAATGCCGGCTTAAGTACAAGAGGACTGACACTCTAACTTTCTGTGGTTTGAACCTCTCCCGTGAGTCCAGTTTTGGATTCCGATGCTTCACTTCAGGTTTACTGTATCCCTTGGACCTTCTTATTGACGATGAAACACAGAAATTGCATCCCAATTTACTACAAATGGCAGAAAGCCGACTTAAGAACTAGAGGACTGACACTCTCACTTTCTATGATTTGAACCTCTCCTGTGAGTCCAGTTTTGGATTCCGATTCTTCACTTCAGGTTTACTGTATACCTTGCACCGTCTTATTGACGATGAAACACAGATATTGCATCGGAATTAAATTCAAAAGGCACAATGCCGACTTAAGTACAAGAGGACTGACACTCTACCTTACTATGATTTGAACCTCTCCTGTGAGTCCACTTTTAGATTCCGATGCTTCACTTCAGGCTTACTGTATCCCTTGGACCTTCTTGTTGACGATGAAACACAGAAATTGCATCGGAATTAAATTCAAAAGGCACAATGCCGACTTAAGTACAAGAGGACTGACACTCTAACTTTCTGTGACGTGAACCTCTGCTGTGAGTCCAGTTTTAGATTCCGATGCTTCACTTCAGGTTTACTGTATATCTTGGACCTTCTTATTGACGATGAAACACAGAAATTGCATCCGAATTTAAAACTAAAGGCACAATGCCGACTTAAGTACAAGAGGACTGACACTCTAACTTTCTATGGTTTGAACCTCTTCCGTGAGTCCAGTTTTAGATTCCGATGCTTCACATCAGGTTTACTGTATCCCTTGGACCATCTTATTGACGATTCAACACAGAAATTGCATCGGAATTTAATACAAAAGTCACAATGCCAACTTAAGTAAAAGCAGACTGACACTCTCACTTTCTATGATTTGAACCTCTCCTGTGAGTCCAGTTTTAGATTCCGATGCTTCACTTTAGGTTTACTGTATCCCTTGGACCTTCTTATTGACGATGAAACACAGAGTTTGCATCCGAATTTAATACAAAAGGCACAATGCCGACTAAAGTACAATAGGACTGACACTCATTCTCTGTTTTGAACCTCTCCTGTGAGTCCAGTTACAGTTTCCGATGCTTCTATTCAGGTTTACTGTATCCCTTGGTCCTTCTTATTGACGATGAAACACAGAAATTGCATCCGAATATAATACAAAAGGACAATGCCGACTTAAGTAAAAGAGGACTCACACTCTCACTTTCTGTGATTTGAACCTCTCCTGTGAGTCCAGTTTTAGATACCGATGCTTCACTTCAGGTTTACTGTATCCCTTTGACCTTCTTATTGACGATAAAACACAGAAATTGCATCCGAATTAAATACAAAAGGCACAATGCTGACTTAAGTAAAAGAGGATTGACACTCTCTCTTTCTATGATTTGAACCTCTCTTGTGAGTCCAGTTTTGGATTCCGATGCTTCACTTCAGGTTAACTGTATACCTTGCACCTTCTTATTGACGATGAAACACAGAAATTGCATCGGAATTAAATTCAAAAGGCACAATGCCGACTTAAGTACAAGAGGACTGACACTCTAACACTCTATGATTTGAACCTCTGCTGTGAGTTCAGTTTTAGGTTCCGATGCTTCACTTCAGGTTTACTGTATACCTTGCACCTTCTTATTGACGATGAAACACAGAAATAGCATCCGAATTTAATACAAAAGGCACAATGCCGACTTAAGTACAAGAGGACTGACACTCTCACTTTCTATGATTTGAACCTCTCCTGTGAGTCCAGTTTTTGATTCCGATGCTTCACTTCAGGTTTACTGTATCCCTTGGACCTTCTAATTGACGATGAAACACAGAAATTGCATCCGAATTTAATACAAACGGCACAATGCCAACTTAAGTACAAGAGGACTGACACTCTCACTTTCTACGATTTGAACCTCTCCTGTGAGTACAGTTTTAGTTTCCGATGCTTCACTTCAGGTTTACTGTATACCTTGCACCTTCTTATTGACGATGAAACACAGAAATTGCATCCGAATTTAATACAAAAGGCACAATGCCGACTTAAGTAGAAGAGGACTGACAATCTTCCTTTCTATGGTTTGAACCTCTCCTGCGAGTCCATTTTTAGATTCCGATGCTTCACTTCAGGTTTACTGTATCCCTTGGACCATCTTATTGACGATGAAAGACAGAAATTGCATCCGAACTTAATACGAAAGGCACAATGCCGACTTAAGTACAAGAGGACTGACACTCTCACTTTCTATGATTTGAACCGCTCCTGTAAGTCCACTTTTAGATTCCGATGCTTCACTTCAGGTTTAGTGTATACCGTCGACATTTTTATTGACGATGAAATACAGAAATTGCCTCCGAATTTAATACAAAAGGCACAATGCCGACTTAAGTAAAAGCGGACTGACACCTTCACTTTCTGTGATTTGAACCTCTCCTGTAAGTCCAGTTTTAGATTCCGATGATTCACTACAGGTTTACTGCATCCCTTGGACCTTCTTATTGACGATGAAACACAGAAATTGCATCCGAATTTAATACAAATGGCACAATGTCGACTTAAGAACTAGAGGACTAACACTCTCACTTTCTATGATTTGAACCTCTCCTGTGAGTCCAGTTTTGGATTCCAATGCTTCACTTCAGGTTTACTGTATACCATGCACCGTCTTATTGACGATAAAACTCTGATATTGTATCGGAATTAAATTCAAAATGCACAATGCCGACTTAAGTACAAGAGGACTGACACACTAACTGTCTATGTTTTGAACCTCTCCTGTGAGTCCAGTTTTAGATTCCGATGCTTCACTTCAGGTTTACTGTATCCCTTGGACCTTCTTATTGACGATGAAGCACAGAGTTTGCATCCGAATTTAATACAAAAGGCACAATGACGACTTAACTACAAGAGGACTGACACTCTAACTTTCTATGCTTTTGAACCTCTCCTGTGAGTCCAGTTTTAGATTCCGATGCTTCACTTCAGGTTTACTGTATCCCTTGGACCTTCTAATTGACGATGAAACACAAAAATTGCATCTGAACTTAATACAAAAGGCACAATGCCGACTTAAGTACAAGAGGACTGACACTCTCACTTTCTATGATTTGAACCTCTCCTGTGAGTCCAGTTTTAGATTCCGATGCTTCACTTCAGGTTAACTGTATCCCTTGGACCTTCTTGTTGACGATGAAACACAGGAATTGCTTTCGAATTTAATACAAAAGGCACAATGCCGACTTAAGTAAAAGAAGACTGACACTCTCATTTTCTATGATTTGAACCTGTCCTGTGAGTCCAGTTTCAGATTCCGACGGGTCACTTCAGGTTTACTGTATACCTTGCACCTTCTTATTGACGATGAACCACAGAAATTGCATCTGAACTTAATACAAAAGGCACAATGCCGACTTAAGTACAAGAGGATTGAAACTCTCTCTTTCTATGATTTGAGCCCCTCCTGTGAGTCCAGTTTTAGATTCCGATGCTTCACTTCAGGTTTACTGTATACCTTGCACCTTCTAATTGACGATGAAACACAGAAATTGCATCGGAATTAAATTCAAAATTCACAATGCCGTCTTAAGTACAAGAGGACTGACACTCTAACTCTCCATGATTTAAACCTCTCCTGTGAGTTCAGTTTTAGATTCCGATGTTTCACTTCAGGTTTACTGTATACCTTACACCTTCATATTGACGATGAAACACAGAAATTGCATCGGGATTAAATTGAAAAGGCACAATGCCGACTTAAGTACAAGAGGAGTGACACTCTAACTTTCTAAGATTTGAACCTCTACTGGGAGTCCAGTTTTAGATTCCGATGCTTCACTTCAGGTTTACTGTATACCTTGGACCTTCTTATTGACGATGAATCACAGAAATTGCATCCGAATTTAATACAAAAGGCACAATGCCGACCTAAGAACAAGAGGGCAGACACTCTAACTTTCTATGGTTTGAACCTATCCTGTGAGTCCAGTTTTAGATTCCGATGCCTCACTACAGGTTAACTGTATCCCTTGGACCCTCTTATTGACGATGAAACACAGAAATTGCATCCGAATTTAATTCAAATGGCACAATGCCGACTTAAGAACTAGAGGACTAACACTCTCACTGTCTATGATTTGAACCTCTCCTGTGAGTCCAGTTTTAAATTCCAATGCTTCACTTCAGGTTTACTGTATACCATGCACCGTCTTATTGACGATGAAACACAGATATTGCATCGGAATTAAATTCAAAAGGCACAATGCCGACTTAAGTACAAGAGGACTGACACTCTAACTTTCTATGATTTGAACCTCTCCAGTGAGTCAAGTTTTAGATTCCGATGCTTCACTTCAGGTTTACTGTATCCCTTGGACCTTCTTATTGGCGATGAAACACAGAAATTGCATCGGAATTAAATTCAAAAGGCACAATGCCGACTTAAGTACAAGAGGACTGACACACTAACTGTCTATGTTTTGAACCTCTCCTGTGAGTCCAGTTTTAGATTCCGATGCTTCACTTCAGGTTTACTGTATCCCTTGGACCTTCTTATTGACGATGAAACACAGAGTTTGCATCCGAATTTAATACAAAAGGCACAATGACGACTTAAGTACAAGAGGACTGACACTCTAACTTTCTATGCTTTGAACCTCTCCTGTGAGTCTAGTTTTAGATTCCGATGCTTCACTTCAGGATTACTGTATCCCTTGGACCTTCTTATTGACGATGAAACACAAAAATTGCATCCGACTTTAATACAAAAGGCACAATGCCGACTTAAGTACAAGAGGACTGACACTCTCACCTTCTATGATTTGAACCTCTCCTGTGAGTCCAGTTTTAGATTCCGATGCTTCACTTCAGGTATACTGTATCCCTTGGACCTTCTTATTGACGATGAAACACAGAAATTGCTTCCGAATTTAATACAAAAGGCACAATGCCGATTTAAGTAAAAGAAGACTGACACTCTCATTTTCTATGATTTGAACCTGTCCTGTGAGTCCAATTGCAGATTCCGACGGTTCACTTCATGTTTACTGTATACCTTGCACCTTCTTATTGACGATGAAACACAGAAATTGCATCGGAATTAAATTCAAAATTCACAATGCCGACTTAAGTACAAGAGGACTGACACTCTAACTCTGTATGATTTGAACCTCTCCTGTGAGTTCAGTTTTAGATTCCGATGCCTCACTTCAGGTTTACTGTATACCTTACACCTTCATATTGACGATGAAACACAGAAATTGCATCGGGATTAAATTAAAAATGCACAATGCCGACTTAAGAACAAGAGGACTGACACTCTCACTTTCTATGATGTGAACCTCTCCTGTGAGTCCAGTTTTAGATTCCAGTGCTTCACTTCAGGTTTAATGTATCCCTTGGACGTTCTTATTAACGATGAAATACAGAAATTGCATCCGAATTTAATACGAAAGGCACAATGCCAACTTAAGTACAACAGGAATGACACTCTCACTTTCTATGACTTGAACCTCTCCTGTGAGTCCAGTTTTAGTTTCCGATGCTTCACTTCAGGTTTACTGTACACCTTGCACCTTCTTATTGACGATGAAACACAGAAATTGCATCCAAATTTAATACAAAAGGCACAATGCCGACTTAAGTAGAAGAGGACTGACAATCTTCCTTTCTATGATTTGAACCTCTCCTGCGAGTCCATTTTTAGATTCCGATGCATCACTTCAGGTTTACTGTATCCCTTGGACCTTGTTATTGACGATAAAACACAGAAATTGCATCCGAACGTAATACGATAGGCACAATGCCGACTTAAGTACAAGAGGACTGACACTCTCAATTTCTATGATTTGAACCTCTCCTGTGAGTCCAGTTTTAGATTCCAATGCTTCACTTCAGGTTTAATGTATCCCTTGGACGTTCTTATTAACGATGAAACACAGAAATTGCATCGGAATTAAATTCAAAAGGCACAATGCCGACTTAAGTACAAGTGGAGTGACACTCTAAATTTCTAAGATTTGAACCTCTACTGGGAGTCCAGTTTCAGATTCCGATGCTCCACTTCAGGTTTACTGTTAACCTTGGACCTTCGTATTGACGATGAAACACAGAAGTTGCATCCGAATTTAATACAAAAGGCACAATGCCGACTTTAGTATAAGAGCACTGACACTATAACTTTCTATGGTATGAACCTCTCCTGTGAGTCCAGTTTTAGATTCCGATGCTTCACTACAGGTTTAATGTATCGCTTGGACCTTCTTATTGACGATGAAACACAGAAATTGCATCCGAATTTAATACAAATGGCACAATGCCGACTTAAAAACTAGAGGATTGACACTCTCACTTTCTATGATTTGAACCTCTCCTGTGAGTCCAGTTTTGGATTCCGATGCTTCACTTCAGGTTTACTGTATACCTTGCACCGTCTTACTGACGATGAAACACAGATATTGCATCGGAATTAAATTCAAAAGGCACAGTGCCGACTTAAGTACAAGAGGACTGACACTCTAACTTTCTATGATTTGAGTCTCTCCTGTGAGTCCAGTTTTAGATTCCGACGCTTCACTTCAGGTTTACTGTATCCCTTGGACCTTCTTATTGACGATGAAACACAGAAATTGCATCGGAATTAAATTCAAAAGTCACAATGCTGACTTAAGTACAAGCGCACTGACACTCTCACTATCTATGATTTGAACGTCTCCTGTGAGTCCAGTTTTAGATTCAGATGCTTCACTTCAAGTTTACTGTATACCTTGCACCTTCTGATTGACGATGAAACACAGAAATTGCATCCGAATTTAATACAAATGGCACAATGCCGACTTAAGAACTAGAGGACTGACACTCTCACTTTCTATGATTTGAACCTCTCCTTTGAGTCCCGTTTTGGATTCCGATGCTTCACTTCAGGTTTACTGTATACCTTGCACCGTCTTATTGACGATGAAACACAGATATTGCATCGGAATTAAATTCAAAAGGCACAGTGCCGACTTAAGAACAAGAGGACTGACACTCTAATTTTCTATGATTTGAGTCTCTCCTGTGAGTCCAGTTTTAGATTCCGATGCTTCACTTGAGGTTTACTGTATCCCTTGGACCTTCTTATTGACGATGAAACACAGAAATTGCATCGGAATTAAATTCAAAAGTCACAATGCCGACTAAAGTACAAGAGGACTGACACTCTAACGTTCTATGATTTGAACCTATGCTGTGAGTCCAGTTTTAGTTTCCGATGCTTTACTTCAGGTTTACTGTATCCCTTGTACCTTCTTGTTAACAATGAAACACAGAAATTGCATCCGAATTTAATACAAAAGGCATAATGCCGACTTAGGTAAAAGAGGACTGACACTCTCACTTTCTGTGATTTGAACTTCTCCTGTGAGTCCACTTTTTTATATTCCGATGCTTCACCTCAGGTTTACTGTATACCTTGGACCTTCTTATTGACGATGAGACACAGAAATTGCATCCGAATTTAATACAAAAGGCACAATGCCGACTTTAGTACAAGAGGACTGACACACTAACTGTCTATGTTTTGAACCTCTCCTGTGAGTCCAGTTTTAGTTTCCGATGCTTCACTTCAGGTTTACTGTATCCCTTGGACCTTCTTATTGACGATGAAACACAGAGTTTGCATCCGAATTTATTACAAAAGGCACAATGACGACTTAAGTACAAGAGGACTGTCACTCTAGCTTTCTATGCTTTGAACCTCTCCTGTGAGTCCAGTTTTAGATTCCGATGCTTCACTTCAGGTTTACTGTATCCCTTGGACCTTCTTATTGACGATGAAACACAAAAATTGCATCCGAAGTTATTACAAAACACACAATGCCGACTTAAGTACAAGAGGTCTGACACTCTCACTTTCTATGATTTGAACCTCTCCTGTGACTCCAGTTTTAGATTCCGATGCTTCACTTCAGGTTTACTGTATCCCTTGGACCTTCTTATTGACGATGAATCACAGAGTTTGCATCCGAATTTAATACAAAAGGCACAATGACGACTTAAGTACAAGAGGACTGACACTCTAACTTTCTATGCTTTGAACTTCTCCAGTGAGTCCAGTTTTAGATTCCATGCTTCACTTCAGGTTTACTGTATCCCTTGGACCTTCTTAGTGACGATGAAACTCAAAAATTGCATTCGAACTTAATACAAAAGGCACAATGCCGACTTAAGTACAAGAGGACTGACTCTCTCACTTTCTATGATTTGAACCTCTCCTGTGAGTCCAGTTTTAGATTCCGATGCTTCACTTCAGGTTTACTGTTTCCCTTGGACCTTCTTATTGACGATGAAACACAGAAATTGCTTCCGAATTTAATACAAAAGGCACAATGCCGACTTAAGTGAAAGAAGACTGACACTCTCATTTTCTATGATTTGAACCTGTCCTGTGAGTCCAGTTTTAGATTCCGACGGGCCACATCAGGTTAACTGTATACCTTGCACCTTCCTATTGACGATGAACCACAGAAATTGCATCGGAATTTAATACAAAAGGCACAATGCCGACATAAGTACAAGAGGTCTGACACTCTCACTTTGTATGATGTGAACCTCTCCTGTGAGTACAGTTTTAGATTCCAAAGCTTCACTTCAGGTTTAATGTATCCCATGGACCTTCTTATTAACGATGAAATACAGAAATTGCATCCGAATTTAATACGAAAGGCACAATGCCGACTTAAGTAAAAGAGGATTGACACTCTCTCTTTCTATGATTTGAACCTCTCCTGTGAGTCCAGTTTTAGTTTCCGATGCTTCACTTCAGGTTTACTGTATACCTTGCACCTTCTTATTGACAATGAAACACAGAAATTGCATTGGAATTAAATTCAAAATTCACAATGCCGACTTAAGTACAAGAGGACTGACACTCTAACTCTCTATGATTTGAACATCTCCTGTCAGTTCAGTTTTAGATTCCGATGCTTCACTTCATGTTTACTGTATACCTTACACCTTCATATTGACGATGAAACACAGATATTGCATCGGGATTAAATTCAAAAGGCACAATGCCGACTTAAGAACAAGAGGACTGACACTCTAACTATCTATGATTTGATCCTCTCCTGTGAGTCAAGATTTAGATTCCGATGCTTCACTTCAGGTTTACTGTATCCCTTGTACCATCTTACTGACGATGAAACACAGAAATTGTATCCGAATTTAATACAAAAGGCACATTGCCGACTTAAGTACAAGAGGACTGACACTCTCGTTTTCTATGATTTGAACCTCTCCTGTGAGTCCAGTTTTAAATTCCGATTCTTCACTTCAGGTTTACTGTATACCTTGCACCATCGTATTGACGATGAAACACAGAAATTGCATCGGAATTTAATACAAAAGTCACAATGCCAACTTAAGTATAAGCGGACTGACACTCCACTTTCAATGTTTTGAACCTCTCCTGTGAGTCCAGTTTTAGATTCCGATGCTTCACTTCAGGATTACTGTATCCCTTGGACCTTCTTATTGACGATGAAACACAGAGTTTGCATCCGAATTTAATACAAAAGGCAGAATGACGACTTAAGTACAAGAGGACTGACACTCTAACTTTCTATGCTTTGAACCTCTCCTGTGAGTCCAGTTTTAGATTCCGATGCTTCACTTCAGGTTTACTGTATCTGTTGGACCTTCTTATTGACTATGAAACACAAAAATTGCATCCGAAGTTCATACAAAAGGCACAATGCCGACTTAAGTACAAGAGGACTGACACTCTCACTTTCTATGATTTGAACCTCTCCTGTGACTCCAGTTTTAGATCCCGATGCTTCACTTCAGGTTTACTGTATCCCTTGGACCTTCTTATTGACGATGAAACACAGAGTTTGCATCCGAATTTAATACAAAAGTCACAATGACGACTTAAGTACAAGAGGACTGACACTCTAACTTTCTATGATTTGAACCTCTCCTGTGATTCCAGTTTTAGGTTCCGATGCTTCACTTCAGGTTTACTGTATCCCTTGGACCTTCTTTTTGACGATGAAACACTAAAATTGCATTCGAATTTAATACAAATGGCACAATGCCGACTTAAGTACAAGAGGACCGACTCTCTCACTTGCTGTGATTTGAACCTCTCCTGTGAGTCCAGTTTTAGATTCCGATGCTTCACTTCAGGTTTACTGTATCCCTTGGACCTTCTTATTGACGATGAAACACTGAAATTGCTTCCGAATTTAATTCAAAAGGCACAATGCCGACTTAAGTTAAAGAGGATTGACACTCTCTCTTTCTATGACTTGAACCTCTCCTGTGAGTCCAGATTTAGATTCCGATACTTCACTTCAGGTTTACTGTATCCCTTGGACCAACTTACTGACGATGAAACACAGAAATTGTATCCGAATTTAATACAAAAGGCACAATGCCGACTTAAGTACAAGAGGACTGACACTCTCGTTTTCTATGATTTGAACCTCTCCTGTTAGTATAGTTTTAAATTCCGATGCTTCACTTCAAGATTACTGTATACCTTGCACCATCGTATTGACGATGAAACACAGAAATTGCATCGGAATTTAATACAAAAGTCACAATGCCAACTTAAGTAAAAGCGGACTGACACTCTCACTTTCTATGATTTGAACCTTACCTGTGATTCCAGTTTCAGATTCCGATGCTTCACTTCAGGTTTACTGTATCCCTTGGACCTTCTTATTGTCGATGAAACACAGAAATTGCATCCGAATATAATACAAAAGTGACAATGCCGACTTAAGTAAAAGAGGACTCACACTCTCACTTTCTGTGATTTGAACTTCTCCTGTGAGTCCAGTTTTAGATTACGATGCTTAACTTCAGGTTTACTGTATCCCCTGGACCTTCTTATTGACGATGAAACACAGAAATTGCATCCGAATTCAATACTAAAGGCACAATGATGACTTTAGTAAAAGAGGATTGACACTCTCTCTTTCTATGATTTGAACCTCTCCTGTGAGTCCAGTTTTGGATTCCGATGCTTCACTTCAGGTTTACTGTATACCTTGCACCTTCTTATTGACGATGAAACACAGAAATTGCATCGGAATTAAATTCAAAAGGCACAATGCCGACTTAAGTACAAGAGGACTGACACTCTAACTCTCTATGATTTGAACCTCTCCTGTGAGTTCAGATTAAGATTCCGATGCTTCACTTCAGGTTTACTGTATACCTTGCACCTTCTTATTGACGATGAAACACAGAAATTGCATCCGAATTTAATACAAAAGGCACAATGCCGACTCAAGTACAAGAGGACTGACACTCTCACTTTCTATGATTTGAACCTCTCCTGTGAGTTCAGTTTTAGATTCCGATGCTTCATTTCAGGTTTACTGTATACCTTGCACCTTCTTATTGACGATGAAACACAGAAATTGCATCGGAATTTAATACAAAAGGCACAATGCCGACTTAAGTAAAAGAGGACTGACACTCTCACTTTCTATGATTTGAACCTCTACTGGGACTCCAGTTTCAGATTCCGATGCTTCACTTCAGGTTTACTGTATCCATTGGACATTCTTATTTAAGATGAAACACAGAAATTGCATCCGAATTTAATACAAAAGGCACAATGCCGACTTAAGTAAATGAGGACTGACACTCTCTCTTTCTAAGAATTGAACCTCTCCTGTGAGTCCAGTTTTAGATTCAGAAGCTTCACTTCAGGTTTACTGTATCCCTTGGACCTTCTTATTGACGACGAAACACAGAAATTGCATTGGAATTTAATACAAAAAACACAATGCCGACTTAAGTAAAAGAGGACTGACACTCTCTCTTTCTATGATTTGAACCTCTCCTGTGAGTCCAGTTTCAAATTCCGACGCTTCACTTCAGGTCTACTGTATACCTTGTCCCTCCATATTGACGATGAAACACAGAAATTGCATCGGAATTTAATACAAAAGGCACAATGCCGACTTAAGTAAAAGAGGACTGACACTCTCACTTTCTATGTTTTGAACCCCCCCTGTGAGTCCAGTTTCAGATTCCGATGCTTCACTTCAGGTTTACTGTATCCTTTGGACATTCTTATTGACGATGAAACACAGAGTTTGCATCCAAATTTAATACAAAAGGCACAATACCGACTAAAGTACAAGAGGACTGACACTTTAACTTTCTATGATTTGAACCTCTCCTGTGAGTCCAGTTTCAGATTCCGATGCTTCACTTCAGGTTTACTGTATCCCTTGGACCTTCTTATTGACGATGAAACACAGAAATTGCATCCGAATTCAATACAAAAGGCACAATGCCGACTTAAGTACAAGCGAACTGACACTCTCTCTTTCTATGATTTGAACCTCTCCTGTGAGTCCAGTTTTAGATTCCGATGCGTTACGTCAGGTTTAAAGTGTCCCTTGGACCTTCATATTGACGATGAAATACAGAAATTGCATCCGAATTCAATACAAAAGGCACAATGCCGACTTAAGTACAAGCGGACTGACACTCTCTCTTCCTATGATTTGATCTTCTCCTGTGAGTCCAGTTTCAGATTCCGATGCTTCACTTCAGGTTTACTGTATCCCTTGGACTTTCTTATTGACGATGAAACACAGAAATTGCATCGGAATTTAGTACAAAAGGCACAATGCCGACTTAAGTGAAAGAGGACTGACACTCTCTCTTACTATGATTTGAACCTCTCCTGTGAGTCCAGTTTCAGATTCCGATGCCTCACTTCAGGTTTACTGTATCCCCTGGACCTTCTTATTGACGATGAAATACAGAAATTGCATCCGAATTTAATACAAAAGGCACAATGCCGACTTAGGTACTAGCGGACTGACACTCTTTCTTTCTATGATTTCATCCTCTCCTGTGAGTCCAGTTCTAGATTCCTATGCTTGACTTCAGGTTTACTGTATCCCTTGGACCTTCTTATTGAAGATGAAACACAGAAATTGCATCCGAATTCAATACAAAGGGCGCAATGTCGACTTAAGTAAAAGAGGACTGACACTCTCTCTTTCTGTGATTTGAACCTCTCCTGTCAGTCCAGTTTTGGATTCCAATGCTTCACTTCAGGTTTACTGTATCCCTTGGACCTTCTTATTGACGATGAATCACAGAAATTGCATCGGAATTTAATACAAAATTCACAATGCCGACTTAAGTAAAAGAGGACTGACACTCTCACTTTCTATGATTTGAACCTCTCCTCCGAGTCCAATTTTAGATTCCGATGCTTCTCTTCAGGTTTACTGTATCCCTTGGACCTTCTTATTGACGATGACACACAGAGTTTGCACACAAATTTAATACAAAAGGCACAATACCAACTAACGTACAAGAGGACTGGCACTCTAACTTTCTATGATTTGAACTTCTCCTGTGAGTCCAGTTTCGGATTCCGTTGCATCACTTCAGGATTACTGTATACCTTGCACCTTCTTATTGACGATGAAACACAGAAATTGCATCCGATATTAATACAAAAGGCACAATGCCGACTTAAGTAAAAGAGGACTGACACTCTCACTTTCTATGATTTGAACCTCTCCTGTGAGTCCAGTTTCAGATTCCGATGCTTCACTTCAGGGTTACTGTATCCCTTGGACCTTCTTACTGACGATGAAAAACAGAAATTGCATCCGGATTTAATACAAAAGGCACAATTCCGACTCAAGTAAAAGAGGACTGACTCTCTTTCTATGATTTGAACCTCTCCTGTGAGTCCAGTTTTAGATTCCGATGCTTCACTTCATGTTTCCTGTATACCTCGCACCTTCTTATTGACGATGAAACACAGAAATTGCTTCCGAATTCAATACAAAAGGCACAATGCCGACTTAAGTACAAGCGAACTGACACTCTCTCTTTCTATGATTTGAACCTCTCCTGTGAGACCAGTTTTAGATTCCGATGCTTCACTTCAGGCTTACTGTATCCCTTGGGCCTTCTCATTGAAGATGAAACACAGAAATTGCATCCGAATTTAATACAAAATGCACAATGCCGACTTATGTAAAAGAGGACTGACACTCTCTCTTTCTCTGATTTGAACCTCTCCTGTGAGTCCAGTTTTAGATTCCGATGCGTCACGTCAGGTTTAAAGTGTCCCTTGGACCTTCGTATTGACGATGAAATACAGAAATTGCATCCGAATTTAATACAAAAGGCACAATGCCGACTTAAGTACAAGAGGACTGACACTCTCTCTTTCTATGATTTGAACCTCTCCAGTGAGTCCAGTTTTAGATTCCGATGCGTCACTTCAGGTTTACTGTATACCTTGCACCTTCTTATTGACGATGAAACACAGTAATTGCATCGGAATTAAACTCAAAAGGCACAATGCCGACTTAAGTACAAGTGGACTGACACTCTCTCTTTCTATGATTTGATCTTCTCCTGTTAGTCCAGTTTTAGATTCCGATGCTTCACTTTAGGTTTACTGTATCCCTTGGACCTTCTTATTGATGATGAAACACAGATATTGTATCCGAATTTAATACAAAAAGCACAATGCCGACTTAAGTAAAAGAGGACTGACACTCTCTCTTTCTATGATTTGAACCTCTCCTGTGAGTCCTCTTTTAGATTCCGATGCTTCACTTCAGGTTTACTGTATCCCTTGGACTTTCTTATTGACGATGAAACACAGAAATTGCATCGGAATTTAGTACAAACGGTACAATGCCGACTTAAGTGAATGAGGACTGACACTCTCTCTTACTATGATTTGAACCTCTCCAGTGAGTCCAGTTTTAGATTCCGATTCTTCACTTCAGGTTTACTCTATCCCCTGGACCTTCTTATTGACGATGAAATACAGAAATTGCATCCGAATTTAATACAAAAGACACTATGCCGACTTAAGTACAAGCGAACTGACACTCTCACTTTCTATGATTTGAACCTCTCCTGTGAGTCCTATTTGAGATTCCGATGCTTCTCTTCAGGTTTACTGTATCCCTTGGACCTTCTTATTGACGATGAAACACAGAGTTTGCACACAAATTTAATACAAAAGGCACAATACCGACTAACGTACAAGAGGAGTGGCACTCTGACTTTCAATGATTTGAACTTCTCCTGTGAGTCTAGTTTCGGATTCCGATGCTTCACTTCAGGATTACTGTATACCTTGCACCTTCTTATTGACGATGAAACACAGAAATTGCATCCGAAATTAATACAAAAGGCACAATGCCGACTTAAGTAAAAGAGGACTGACACTCTCACTTTCTATGATTTGAACCTCTCCTGTGAGTCCAGTTTCAGATTCCGATGCTTCACTTCAGGTTTACTGTATCCCTTGGACCATCTTACTGACGATGAAAAACACAGAAATTGCATCCGGATTGAATACAAAAGGCACAATGCCGACTTAAGTAAAAGAGGACTGACACTCTCTCTTTAATATGATTTGATCCTCTCCTGTGAGTCCCGTTTTAGATTTCGATGCTTCACTTCAGGTTTACTGTATCCCTTGGAACTTCTTACTGACGATGAAACACAGACATTGCATCCGGATTTAAAACAAAAGGCACAATGCCGACTTAAGTAAAAGAGGTTTGACACACTCCCTTTCTATGATTTGGACCTCTCCTGTGTGTCCAGTTATAGATTCCGATGTTTCACTTCAGGTTTACTGTATACCTTGCACCTTCGTATTGACGATGAAACACAGAAATTGCATCTGAATGTAATACAAAGGCACAATGCCGACTTAAGTAAAAGAGGACTGACACTCTCTCTTTCTATAATTTGAACCTCTCCTGTGAGTCCAGTTTTAGATTCCGATGCGTCACTTCAGGTTTACTGTATACCTTGCACCTTCTTATTGACGATGAAACACAGTAATTGCATCGGAATTAAACTCAAAAGGCACAATGCCGACTTAAGTACAAGTGGACTGACACTCTCTCTTTCTATGATTTGATCTTCTCCTGTTAGTCCAGTTTTAGATTCCAATGCTTCACTTCAGGTTTACTGTATCCCTTGGACCTTCTTATTGTTGATGAAACACAGAAATTGCATCCGAATTTAATACAAAAGGCTCAATGCCGACATAAGTAAAAGGGGACTGACACTCTCTCTTTCTATGATTTGAACCTCTCCTGTGAGTCCTCTTTTAGATTCCGATGCTTCACTTCAGATTTACTGTATCCCTTGGACTTTCTTATTGACGATGAAACACAGAAATTGCATCGGAATTTAGTACAAAAGGCACAATGCCGACTTAAGTGAATGAGGACTGACACTCTCGCTTACTATGATTTGAACCTCTCCAGTGAGTCCAGTTTCAGATTCCGATGCCTCACTTCAGGTTTACTGTATCCCCTGGACCTTCTTATTGACGATGAAATACAGAAATTGCATCCGAATTTAATACAAAAGGCACAATGGCGACTTAAGTACAAGCGGACTGACACTCTCTGTTTCTATGATTTCATCCTCTCCTGTGAGTCCAGTTTTAGATTCCTATGCTTGACTTCAGGTTTACTGTATCCCTTGGACGTTCTTATTGAAGATGAAACAAAGAAATTGCATCCGAATTTAATACAAAAGGCACAATGCCGACTTAAGTAAAAGAGGACTGACGCTCTCTCTTTCTATGATTTGAACCTCTCCTGTGAGTCCAGTTTTGGATTCCAATGCTTCACTTCAGGTTTACTGTATCCCTTGGACCTTCTTATTGACGATGAAACACAGAAATTGCATCGGAATTTAATACAAAAGGCACAATGCCGACTTAAGTAAAAGAGGAATGACACTCTCACTTTCTATGATTTGAACCTCTCCTGTGAGTCCAGTTTTAGATTCCGATGCTTCTCTTCAGGTTTACTGTATCCCTTGGACCTTCTTATTGACGATGAAACACAGAGTTTGCACACAAATTTAATACAAAAGGCACAATACCGACTAACGTACAAGAGGACTGGCACTCTAACTTTCTATGATTTGAACTTCTCCTGTGAGTCCAGTTTCGGATTCCGATGCATCACTTCAGGATTACTGTATACCTTGTCCCTTCTTATTGACGATGAAACACAGAAATTGCATCCGAATTCAATACAAAAGGCAAAATGCCGACTTATGTACAAGCGAACTGACACTCTCTCTTTCTATGATTTGAACCTCTCCTGTGAGTCCAGTTTTAGATTCCGATGCTTCACTTCAGGCTTACTGTATCCCTTGGACCTTCTCATTGAAGATGAAACACAGAAATTGCATCCGAATTTAATACAAAATGCACAATGCCGACTTAAGTAAAAGAGGACTGACACTCTCTCTTTCTCTGATTTGAACCTCTCCTGTGAGTCCAGTTTTAGATTCCGATGCGTCACGTCAGGTTTAAAGTGTCCCTTGGACCTTCGTATTGACGATGAAATACAGAAATTGCATCCGAATTTAATACAAAAGGCACAATGCCGACTTAAGTAAAAGAGGACTGACACTCTCTCTTTCTATGATTTGAACCTCTCCTGTGAGTCCAGTTTTAGATTCCGATGCGTCACTTCAGGTTTACTGTATACCTTGCACCTTCTTATTGACGATGAAACACAGTAGTTGCATCGGAATTAAACTCAAAAGGCACAATGCCGACTTAAGTACAAGTGGACTGACACTCTCTTGTTCTATGATTTGATCTTCTCCTGTTAGTCCAGTTTTAGATTCCGATGCTTCACTTCAGGTTTACTGTATCCCTCGGACCTTCTTATTGATGATGAAACACAGAAATTGCATCCGAATTTAATACAAAAGGCACAATGCCGACTTAAGTAAAAGAGGACTGACACTCTCTCTTTCTATGATTTGAACCTCTCCTGCGAGTCCTCTTTTAGATTCCGATGCTTCACTTCAGGTTTACTGTATCCCTTGGACTTTCTTATTGACGATGAAACACAGAAATTGCATCGGAATTTAGTACAAAAGGCACAATGCCAACTTAAGTGAATGAGGACTGACACTCTCTCTTACTATGATTTGAACCTCTCCAGTGAGTCCAGTTTCAGATTCCGATGCCTCACTTCAGGTTTACTGTATCCCCTGGACCTTCTTATTGACGATGAAATACAGAAATTGCATCCGAATTTAATAAAAAAGGCACAATGCCGACTTAAGTACAAGCGGACTGACACTCTCTCTTTCTATGATTTCATGCTCTCCTGTGAGTCCAGTTTTAGATTCCGATGCTTGCCTTCAGATTTACTGTATCCATTGGACCTTCTTATTGAAGATGAAACACAGAAATTGCATCCGAATTTAATACAAAAGGCACAATGCCGACTTTAGTAAAAGAGGACTGACACTCTCTCTTTCTATGATTTGAACCTCTCCTGTGAGTCCAGTTTTGGATTCCGATGTTTCACTTCAGGTTTACTGTATACCTTGCACCTTCGTATTGACGATGAAACACAGAAATTGCATCTGAATGTAATACAAAGGCACAATGCCGACTTAAGTAAAAGAGGACTGACACTCTCACTTTCTATGATATGAACCTCTCCTGTGATTCCAGTTTTAGATTCCGGTGCTTCACTTCAGGTTTACTGTATCCCTTGGACCTTCTTATTGACGATGACACGCAGAAATTGCATTGGAATTTAATACAAAAGGCACAATGCCGACTAAAGTACAAGAGAACTGACACTCTAACTTTCTATGATTTGAACCTCTTTTGTGAGTCCAGTTTCAGATTCCGATGCTTCACTTCAGGTTTACTGTATCCCTTGGACCTTCTTATTGACGATGAAACACAGAAATTGCATCCGAAATTAATACAAAAGGCACAATGCCGACTTAAGTAAAAGAGGTCTGATACTCTCCCTTACTGTGATTTGAACCTCTCCTGTGAGTCCAGTTTTAGATTCCGATGCTTCACTTCAGGTTTCCTGTATCCCTTGGACATTCTTATTGACGATGAAACATAGAGATGTCTTCGGAATTTAATACAAGATTCACAATGTCGGCTTAAGTAAAAGAGGACTGTCACTCTCTCTTTCTATGATTTGAACCTCTCCTGTGAGTCCAGTATTAGATTCCGATGCTTCACTTCAGGTTTACTGTATATCTTGCACCTTCTTATTGACGATGAAACACAGAAATTGCATCGGAAATTAATACAAAAGGCACATTGCCGACTTAAGTACAAGAGGACTGACACTCTAACATTCTATTATTTGAACCTCTCCTGTGAGTCCAGTTTTACATTCCGATGCTTCACTTCAGGTTTACTGTATACCTTGCACCTTCTTATTGACGATGAAACACAGTAATTGCATCGGAACCAAATTCAAAAGGCAAAATGCCGACTAAAGTACATGAGGACTGACACTCTAACTCTCTGTGATTTGAACCTCTCCTGTGCGTCCAGTTTTGGATTCCGATGCTTCACTTCAGGTTTACTGTATACCTTGTACCATCATATTGACGATGAAACACAGAAATTGCATCGGAATTAAATTCAAAAGGCATAATGCCGACTTAAGTACAAGATGACTGACACTCTAACTTTCTATGATTTGAACCTCTCCTGTGAGTCCAGTGTCAGATTCCGTTGCTTCACTTCAGGTTTACTGTATCCCCTGGACCTTCTTGTTGACGATGGAATACACAAATTGCATCCGAATTTAATACAAAAAGCACAATACCGACTTAAGTACAAGAGGACTGACACTCTCCCTTTCTATGACTTGAACCTCTCCTGTGAATCAAGTTTTAGATTCCGATGCTTCACTTCAGGTTTACTGTATCCGTAGGACCTTCTTATTGACGATGAAACACAGAAATTTTATCGGAATTTAATACAAAAGTCACAATGCCGACCTATGTGAAAGAGGCCTGTCACTCTCTCTTTCTATGATTTGAACCTCTCCTGTGAGTCCAGTTTTAGATTCCGATGCTTCGCTTCCGGTTTACTGTATACCTTGCACCTTCCTATTGACGATGAAACACAGAAATTGAATCCGAATGTAATACAAAAGGCAAATTGCCGACTTAAGTACGACAGGACTCACACTCTCACTTTCTATGATTTGAACCTCTCCTGTGAGTCCAGTTTTAGATTTCGATGCTTCACTTCAGGTTTACTGTATCCCATGGACCTTCTTATTGACGATGAAATACAGAAATTGCATCCGAATTTAATACAAGAGGCACAATGCCGACTTAAGTAAAGGAGGACTGACACTCTCACTTTCTATGATTTGAACCTCTCCTGTGAGTCCAGTTTTAGATTCCGATGCTTCACTTCAGGTTTACAGTATCCCTTGGACCTTCTTGTTGACGACGAAACACAGAAATTGCATCGGAATTTAATACAAAAAGCACAATGCCGACTTAAGTAAAAGAGGACTGACACTCTCACTTTCTATGATTTGAACCTCTCCTGTGAGTCCAGTTTAAGATTCCGATGCTTCACTTCCAGTTGACTGTATCCCTTGGACATGCTTATTGACGATGAAACACAGAAATTGCATCGGAATTTAGTACAAAAGGAACAATGCCGACTTATGTAAAAGAGGACTGACACTCTCTTTTTCTATGTTTTGAACCTCTCCTGTTAGTCCAGTTTTAAATTCCGATGCTTCACTTTGGGTTTACTGTATACCTTGCACCTTCTTATTGACGATGAAACAAAGAAATTGCATGGGAATTTAATACAAAAATCACAATGCCGACTTAAGTACAAGAGGACTGACACTCGCACTTACTATTATTTGAACCTCTCCTGTGATTCCAGTTTTAGATTCCGATGCTTCACTTCAGGTTTACTGTATGCCTTGCACCATCTTATTGACGATGAAACACAAAAATTGCATCGGAATTAAATTCAGAAGGCACATTGCCGACTTAAGTACAAAAGGACTGACAGTCTAATTTTCTATGAATTGAACCTCTCATGTGAGTCCAGTTTTAGATTCCGATGCTTCACTTCAGGTTTACTGTATCCCTTGGACCTTCTTATTGACGATGAAATACAGAAATTGCATCCGAATTTAATACAAAAGGCACAATGCCGACTTAAGTAAAAGAGGACTGACACTCTAACTTTCTATGATTTGAACCTCTCCTGTTAGTCCAGTTTTAGATTCCGATGCTTCACTTCAGGTTTACTTTATACCTTGCACATTCTTATTGACGATGAAACACAAATATCGCATCGGAATTAAATTCAAAAAGCACAATGCCGACTTAAGTAAAAGAGGACTGACACTCTAACTCTCTATGATATGAACCTCTCCTGTGAGTCCAGTTTTGGATTCCGAATGCTTCTCTTCAGGCTTACTGTATACCTTCCACCTTCTTATTGACGATGAAACACAGAAATTGCATCGGAATTAAATTCAAAAGGCACAATGCCGACGTAAGTACAAGAGGACTGACAGTCTAACTTTCTATGATTTGAACCTCTCCTGTGAGTCCAGTTTTAGATTCCGATGCTTCACTTCAGGTTTACTGTATCCCTTGGACCTTCTTATTGACGATGAAATACAGAAATTGCATCCGAATTTAATACAAAAGGCTCAATGCCGACGTAAGTACAAGAGGACTAACACTCTCACTTTCTATGATTTGAACCTCTCCTGTGAGTCCAGTTTTAGATTCCGATGCTTCTCTTCAGGTTTACTGTATCCCTTGGACCTTCTTATTGACGATGAAACACAGAAATTGCATCTGAATTTAATACAAAAGGCACAATGCCGACTTCAGTAAAAGAGGACTGACACTCTCTCTTTCTATGATTTAACCTCTCCTGTGAGGCCGGTTTTAGATTCCGATGCTTCACTTCAGGTTAACTATATCCCTTGGACCTTCGTATTGACGATGAAACACAGTAATTGCATCGGAATTTAATACAAAGTGCACAATGCCGACTTAAGTAAAACAGGACTGACACTCTCTCTGTCTAAGATTTGAACCTCTCCTGTGAGTCCAGTTTTACATTCCGATGCTTCACTTCAGGTTTACTGTATACCTTGAACCTTCTTATTGACGATGAAAAACGTTAATTGCATCGGAATCAAATTCAAAATGCACAATGCCGACTTAAGTACAGGAGGACTGACACTCTAACCCTCTATGATTTGAACCTCTCCTGTGAGTCCAGTTTTGGATTTCAATGCTTCACTTCGGGTTTACTGTATACCTTGTACCTTCATATTGACGATGAAACACAGAAATTGCATCGGAATTAAATTCAAAAGGCACAATGCCGACGTAAGTACAAGAGGACTGACACTCTAACTTTCTATGATTTGAACCTCTCCTGTGAGTCCAGTGTCAGATTCCGTTGCTTCACTTCAGGTTTACTGTATCCCCTGGACCTTCTTATTGACGATGGAATACACAAATTGCATCCGAATTTAATACAAAAAGCACAATACCGACTTAAGTACAAGAGGACTGACACTCTCCCTTTCTATGACTTGAACCTCTCCTGTGAATCAAGTTTTAGATTCCGATGCTTCACTTCAGGTTTACTGTATCCGTAGGACCTTCTTATTGACGATGAAACACAGAAATTTTATCTTAATTTAATACAAAAGTCACAATGCCGACCTATGTGAAAGAGGCCTGTCACTCTCTCTTTCTATGATTTGAACCTCTCCTGTGAGTCCAGTTTTAGATTCCGATGCTTCGCTTCCGGTTTACTGTATACCTTGCACCTTCCTATTGACGATGAAACACAGAAATTGAATCCGAATGTAATACAAAAGGCAAATTGCCGACTTAAGTACGACAGGACTCACACTCTCACTTTCTATGATTTGAACCTCTCCTGTGAGTCCAGTTTTAGATTTCGATGCTTCACTTCAGGTTTACTGTATCCCATGGACCTTCTTATTGACGATGAAATACAGAAATTGCATCCGAATTTAATACAAGAGGCACAATGCCGACTTAAGTAAAGGAGGACTGACACTCTCACTTTCTATGATTTGAACCTCTCCTGTGAGTCCAGTTTTAGATTCCGATGCTTCACTTCAGGTTTACAGTATCCCTTGGACCTTCTTGTTGACGACGAAACACAGAAATTGCATCGGAATTTAATACAAAAAGCACAATGCCGACTTAAGTAAAAGAGGACTGACACTCTCACTTTCTATGATTTGAACCTCTCCTGTGAGTCCAGTTTTAGATTCCGATGCTTCACTTCCAGTTGACTGTATCCCTTGGACATGCTTATTGACGATGAAACACAGAAATTGCATCGGAATTTAGTACAAAAGGAACAATGCCGACTTATGTAAAAGAGGACTGACACTCTCTTTTTCTATGTTTTGAACCTCTCCTGTTAGTCCAGTTTTAAATTCCGATGCTTCACTTTGGGTTTACTGTATACCTTGCACCTTCTTATTGACGATGAATCAAAGAAATTGCATGGGAATTTAATACAAAAATCACAATGCCGACTTAAGTACAAGAGGACTGACACTCGCACTTACTATTATTTGAACCTCTCCTGTGATTCCAGTTTTAGATTCCGATGCTTCACTTCAGGTTTACTGTATGCCTTGCACCATCTTATTGACGATGAAACACAAAAATTGCATCGGAATTAAATTCAGAAGGCACATTGCCGACTTAAGTACAAAAGGACTGACAGTCTAATTTTCTATGAATTGAACCTCTCATGTGAGTCCAGTTTTAGATTCCGATGCTTCACTTCAGGTTTACTGTATCCCTTGGACCTTCTTATTGACGATGAAATACAGAAATTGCATCCGAATTTAATACAAAAGGCACAATGCCGACTTAAGTAAAAGAGGACTGACACTCTAACTTTCTATGATTTGAACCTCTCCTGTTAGTCCAGTTTTAGATTCCGATGCTTCACTTCAGGTTTACTTTATACCTTGCACATTCTTATTGACGATGAAACACAAATATTGCATCGGAATTAAATTCAAAAAGCACAATGCCGACTTAAGTAAAAGAGGACTGACACTCTAACTCTCTATGATATGAACCTCTCCTGTGAGTCCAGTTTTGGATTCCGAATGCTTCTCTTCAGGCTTACTGTATACCTTCCACCTTCTTATTGACGATGAAACACAGAAATTGCATCGGAATTAAATTCAAAAGGCACAATGCCGACGTAAGTACAAGAGGACTGACAGTCTAACTTTCTATGATTTGAACCTCTCCTGTGAGTCCAGTTTTAGATTCCGATGCTTCACTTCAGGTTTACTGTATCCCTTGGACCTTCTTATTGACGATGAAATACAGAAATTGCATCCGAATTTAATACAAAAGGCTCAATGCCGACTTAAGTACAAGAGGACTAACACTCTCACTTTCTATGATTTGAACCTCTCCTGTGAGTCCAGTTTTAGATTCCGATGCTTCTCTTCAGGTTTACTCTATCCCTTGGACCTTCTTATTGACGATGAAACACAGAAATTGCATCTGAATTTAATACAAAAGGCACAATGCCGACTTCAGTAAAAGAGGACTGACACTCTCTCTTTCTATGATTTAACCTCTCCTGTGAGGCCGGTTTTAGATTCCGATGCTTCACTTCAGGTTAACTATATCCCTTGGACCTTCGTATTGACGATGAAACACAGTAATTGCATCGGAATTTAATACAAAGTGCACAATGCCGACTTAAGTAAAACAGGACTGACACTCTCTCTGTCTAAGATTTGAACCTCTCCTGTGAGTCCAGTTTTACATTCCGATGCTTCACTTCAGGTTTACTGTATACCTTGAACCTTCTTATTGACGATGAAAAACGTTAATTGCATCGGAATCAAATTCAAAATGCACAATGCCGACTTAAGTACAGGAGGACTGACACTCTAACCCTCTATGATTTGAACCTCTCCTGTGAGTCCAGTTTTGGATTTCAATGCTTCACTTCAGGTTTACTGTATACCTTGTACCTTCATATTGACGATGAAACACAGAAATTGCATCGGAATTAAATTCAAAAGGCACAATGCCGACGTAAGTACAAGAGGACTGACACTCTAACTTTCTATGATTTGAACCTCTCCTGTGAGTCCAGTGATAGATTCCGTTGCTTCACTTCAGGTTTACGGTATCCTCTGGACCTTCTTATTGACGATGGAATACACAAATTGCATACGAATTTAATACAAAAAGCACAATACCGACTTAAGTACAAGAGGACTGACACTCTCCCTTTCTATGGCTTGAACCTCTCCTGTGGGTCAAGTTTTAGATTCCGATGCTTCATTTCAGGTTTACTGTATCCGTAGGACCTTCTTATTGACGATGAAACACAGACGTTTCATCGAAATTCAATACAAAGGTCACAATGCCGACCTATGTGAAAGAGGCCTGTCACTCTCTCTTTCTATGATTTGAACCTCTCCTGTGAGTCCAGTTTTAGACTCCGATGCTTCACTTCAGGTTTACTGTATCCCTTGGACCTTCTTATTGACGATGAAACACGGAAATTGCATCGGAATGTAATACAAAAGGCACAATGCCGACTTAAGTAAAAGAGGACTGACACTCTCTTTTTCTATGTTTTGAACCTCTCCTGTTAGTCCTGTTTTAAATTCCGATGAATCACTTCGAGTTTACTGTATACCTTGCACCTTCTTATTGACGATGAAACACAAAAATTGCATTGGAATTTAATACAAAAGGCACAATGCCGACTTAAGTAAAAGAGGACTGACACTCTCACTTTCTATGATTTGAACCTCTCCTGTGAGTCCAGTTTTAGATTCCGATGCTTCACTGCAGGGTTACTGTATCCCTTGGACCTTCTTATTGACGATGAAACACAGAAATTGCATCCAAATTTAATACAAAAGGCACAATTCCGACTAAAGTACAATCGAACTGACACTCTAACTTTCTATGATTTGAACCTCTCCTGTGAGTCCAGTTTTAGATTCCGATGCTTCACTGCAGTTTTACTGTATCCTTTGGACCTTCTTATTGACGATGGAATACAGAAATTGCATCGGAATCAAATTCAAAAGGCACAATGCCGACTTAAGTACATGAGGACTGACACTCTAACTCTCTATGATTTGAACCTCTCCTGTGAGTCCAGTTTTGGATTCCAATGCATCACTTCAGGTTTACTGTATACCTTGTACCTTCATATTGACGATGAAACACAAAAATTGCATCGGAATTAAATTCAAAAGGCACGATGCCAACCTAAGTACAAGAGGACTGACACTCCCTCTTTCTATGATTTGAACCTCTCCTGTGAGTCCAGTTTTAGATTCCGATGCGTCACTTCAGGTTTACTGTATACCTTGCACCTTCTTATTGACGATGAAACAAAGAAATTGCATTGGAATTTAATACAAAAATCACAATGCCGACATAAGTACAAGAGGACTGACACTCGCACTTACTATTATTTGAACCTCTCCTGTGAATCCAGTTGTAGATTCCGATGCTTCACTTCAGGTTTACTGTATGCCTTGCACCGTCTTATTGACGATGAAACACAAAAATTGCATCGGAATTAAATTCAGAAGGCACAATGCCGACTTAAGTACAAAAGGACTGACAGTCTAACTTTCTATGAATTGAACCTCTCATGTGAGTCAAGTTTTAGATTCCGATGCTACACTTCAGGTTAACTGTATCCCTTGGACCTTCTTATTGACGATGAAATACAGAAATTGCATCCGAATTTAATACAAAAGGCACAATGCCGACTTAAGTAAAAGAGGACTGTCACTCTAACTTTCTATGATTTGAACCTCTCCTGTTAGTCCAGTTTTAGATTCCGATGCTTCACTTCAGGTTTACTGTATACCTTGCACATTCTTATTGACGATGAAACACAAATATTGCATCGGAAATATATTCAAAAAGCACAATGCCGACTTAAGTAAAAGAGGACTGACACTCTAACTCTCTATGATATGAACCTCTCCTGTGAGTCCAGTTTTGGATTCCAATGCTTCTCTTCAGGTTTACTGTATACCTTGCACCTTCTTATTGACGATGAAACACAGAAATTGCATCGGAATTAAATTCAAAAGGCACAATGCCGACTTAAGCACAAGAGGACTGACAGTCTAACTTACTATGATTTGAACCTCTCCTGTGAGTCCAGTTTTAGATTCCGATGTTTCTCTTCAGGTTTACTGTATACCTTGCACCTTCTTATTGACGATGAAACACAGAAATTGCATCGGAATTAAAATCAAAAACCACAATGCCGATTTAAGTACAAGAGGACTGACACTATAAATATCTATGATTTGAACCTCTCCTGTGAGTCCAGTTTTAGATTACGATGCTTCACTTCAGGTTTACTGTATCCCTCGGACCTTCTTATTGACGATGGAATACACAAATTGCATCCGAATTTAATACAAAAAGCACAATACCGACTTAAGTATAAGAGGACTGACACTCACCCTTTCTATGATTTGAACCTCTCCTTTGAGTCAAGTTTTAGATTCCGATGCTTCACTTCAGGTTTACAGTATCCATTGGACCTTCTTATTG
Source organism: Schistocerca americana (assembly GCF_021461395.2). Taxonomy (NCBI): domain Eukaryota; kingdom Metazoa; phylum Arthropoda; class Insecta; order Orthoptera; family Acrididae; genus Schistocerca; species Schistocerca americana. The sequence goes on from NC_060126.1 coordinate 7,183,405, forward strand.
ACGATGAAACACAGAAATTGCATCGGAATTTAATACAAAAGGCACAATGCCGACTTAAGTACAAGAGGACTGACCTTCTCACTTTCTATGACTAGAACCTCTCCTGTGAGTCCAGATCTAGATTCCGATGCTTCACTTCAGGTTTACTGTATCCCATGGACCTTCTTATTGACGATGAAATACAGAAATTGCATCGGAATTTAATACAAATGGCACAATGCCGACTTAAGTAAAAGAGGACTGACACTCTCACTTTCTATGATATGAACCTCTCCTGTGAATCCAGTTTTAGATTCCGACGCTTCACTTCAGGTTTACTGTATCCCTTGCACCTTCTTATTGACGATGAAACACAGTAATTGCATCGGAATCAAATTCAAAAGGCACAATGCCGACTTAAGTACATGAGGACTGACACTCTAACTCTCTATGATTTGAACCTCTCCTGTGAGTCCAGTTTTGGATTCCAATGCTTCACTTCAGGTTTACTGTATACCTTGTACCTTCATATTGACGATGAAACACAGAATTTGCATCGGAATTAAATTCAAAAGGCACAATGCCGACTTAAGTACAAGAGGACTGACACTCTAACTTTCTATGATTTGAACCTCTCCTGTGAGTCCAGTTTTAGATTCCGATGCTTCACTTCAGGAGTACTGTATCCCTCGGACCTTCTTATTGACGATGGAATACACAAATTGCATCCGAATTTAATACAAAAAGCACAATACCGACTTAAGTATAAGAGGACTGACACTCACCCTTTCTATGATTTGAACCTCTCCTGTGAGTCAAGTTTTAGATTCCGATGCTTCACTTCAGGTTTACAGTATCCCTTGGACCTTCTTATTGACGATGAAACACAGAAATTGCATCGGAATTTAATACAAGAGGCACAATGCCGACTTAAGTACAAGAGGACTGACCTTCTCACATTCTATGACTTGAACCTCTCCTGTGAGTCCAGATCTAGATTCCGATGCTTCACTTCAGGTTTACTGTATCCCATGACCTTCTTGTTGACGATGAAATACAGAAATTGCATCGGAATTTAATACAAATGGCACAATACCGACTTAAGTAAAAGAGGACTGTCACTCTAACTTTCTATGATTTGAACCTCTCCTGTTAGTCCAGTTTTAGATTCCGATGCTTCACTTCAGGTTTACTGTATGCCTTGCACATTCTTATTGACGATGAAACACAAATATTGCATCGGAATTAAATTCAAAAAGCACAATGCCGACTTAAGTAAAAGAGGACTGACACTCTAACTCTCTATGATATGAAACTCTCCTGTGAGTCCAGTTTTGGATTCCGATGCTTCTCTTCAGGTTTACTGTATCCCTTGGACCTTCTTATTGACGATGAAATACAGAAATTGCATCCGAATTTAATACAAAAGGCACAATGCCGACTTAAGTACACGAGGACTAACACTCTCACTTTCTATGATTTGAACCTTTCCTGTGAGTCAAGTTTTAGATTCCGAAGCTTCACTTCAGGTTTACTGTATACCTTGCACATTCTTATTGACGATGAAACACAAATATTGCATCGGAATTAAATTCAAAAAGCAGAATGCCGTCTTAAGTAAAAGAGGACTGACACTCTAACTCTCTATGATATGAACCTCTCCTGTGAGTCCAGTTTTGGATTCCGATGCTTCTCTTCAGGTTAACTGTATACCTTGCACCTTCTTATTGACGATGAAACACAGAAATTGCATCGGAATTTAATTCAAAAGGCGCTATGCCGACTTAAGTACAAGAGGACTGACAGTCTAACTTTCTATGATTTGAACCTCTCCTGTGAGTCCAGTTTTAGATTCCGATGCTTCACTTCAGGTTTACTGTATCCCTTGGACCTTCTTATTGACGATGAAATACAGAAATTGCATCCGAATTTAATTCAAAAGGCACAATGCCGACTTAAGTACAAGAGGACTAACACTCTCACTTTCTATGATTTGAACCTCTCCTGTGAGTCCAGTTTTAGATTCCGATGCTTCTCTTCAGGTTTACTGTATACCTTGCACCTTCTTGTTGACGATGAAACACAGAAATTGCATCGGAATTAAAATCAAAGGGCACAATGCCGATTTAAGTGCAAGAGGACTGACACTATAAATATCTATGATTTGAACCTCTCCTGTGAGTCCAGTTTTAGATTACGATGCTTCACTTCAGATTTACTGTATCCCGTGGACCTTCTTATTGACGATGAAACACAGAAATTGCATCGGAATTTAAAACAAAGGGCACAATGCCGACTTAAGTAAAAGAGGACTGACACTCTCTCTGTCTAAGATTTGAACCTCTCCTGTGAGTCCAGTTTTACATTCCGATGCTTCACTTCAGGTTTACTGTATACCTTGCACCTTCTTATTGACGATGAAACACAGTAATTGCATCAGAATCAAATTCAAAAGGCACAATGCCGACTTAAGCACATGAGGACTGACACTCTAACTCTCTATGATTTGAACCTCTCCTGTGAGTCCAGTTTTGGATTCCAATGCTTCACTTCAGGTTTTCTGTATACCTTGTACCTTCATATTGACGATGAAACACAGAAATTGCATCGGAATTAAATTCAAAAGGCACAATGCCGACATAAGTACAAGAGGACTGACACTCTAACTTTCTATGATTTGAACCTCTCCTGTGAGTCCACTTTTAGATTCCGATGCTTCACTTCAGGTTTACTGTATCCCTCGGACCTTCTTATTGACGATGGAATACACAAATTGCATCCGAATTTAATACAAAAAGCACAATACCGACTTAAGTATAAGAGGACTGACACTCTCCCTTTCTATGATTTGAACCTCTCCTGTGAGTCAAGTTTTAGATTCCGATGCTTCACTTTAGGTTTACTGTATCCCTACGACCTTCTTATTGATGATGAAACACAGAAATTTCATCGGAATTTAATACAAAAGTCACAATGCCGACCTATGTAAAAGAGGCCTGTCACTCTCTCTTTCTATGATTTGAACCTCTCCTGTGAGTCCAGTTTAGATTCCGATGCTTCACTTCAGGTTTACTGTATACCTTGCACCTTCTTATTGACGATGAAACACAGAAATTGCATCCGAATGTAATACAAAAGGCACAATGCCGACTTAAGTACGAAAGGACTGACACTCTCACTTCCTATTATATGAACCTCTCCTGTAAGTCCACATTTAGATTCCGATGCTTCACTTCAGGTTTACTGTATCCCATGGACCTTCTTATTGACGATGAAATACAGAAATTGCATCCGAATTTAATACAAGAGGCACAATGCCGACTTAAGTACAAGCGGACTGACACTCTCTCTTTCTATGACTTGAACCTCTCCTGTGAGTCCAGTTTTAGATTCTGATGCTTCACTTCAGGTTTACTGTATCCCTTGGACCTTCTTATTGACGATGAAACACAGAAATTGCATCGGAATTTAATACAAAAGGCACAATGCCGACTTAAGTAAAAGAGGACTGACACTCTCTCTTCCTATGTTTGAACGTCTCCTGTGAGTCCAGTTTTAAATTCCGATGCTTCACTTCGGGTTTACTGTATACCTTGCACCTTCTTATTGACGATGAAACACAAAAATTGCATTGAAATTTAATACAAAAGGCACAATGCCGACTTAAGTAAAAGAGGACTGACACTCTCACTTTCTATGATTTGAACCTCTCTTGTGAGTCCAGTTTTAGATTCCGATGCTTCACTGCAGGGTTACTGTTTCCCTTGGACCTTCTTATTGACGATGAAACACAGATTTTGCATCCAAATTTAATACAAAAGGCACAATGCCGACTAAAGTACAAGAGAACTGACACTCTAACTTTCTATGATTTGAACCTCTCCTGTGAGTCCAGTTATAGATTCCGATGCTTCACTTCAGTTTTACTGTATCCCTAGGACCTTCTTATTGACGATGGAATACAGAAATTGCATCGGAATTTAATACAAAAGTCACAGTGCCGACCTAAGTAAAAGAGGCCTGTCTCTCTCTCTTTCTATGATTTGAACCTCTCCAGTGAGTCCAGTTTTAGATTATGATGCTTCACTTCAGGTTTACTGTATACCTTGCACCTTCTTATTGACGATGAAACACAGAAATTGCATCGGAATTTAATATAAAAATCACAATGCCGACTTAACTACAAGAGGACTGACACTCGCACTTACTATGATTTGAACCTCTCCTGTGATTCCAGTTTTAGATTCCGATGCTTCACTTCAGGTTTACTGTATGCCCTGCACCGTCTTATTGACGATGAAACACAAAAATTAAATCGGAATTAAAATCAAAAGGCACAATGCCGACTTAAGTACAAGAGGACTGACAGTCTAACTTTCTATGATTTGAACCTCTCCTGTGAGTCCAGTTTTAGATTCCGATGCTTCACTTCAGGTTTACTGTATCCCTTGGACCTTCTTATTGACGATGAAATACAGAAATTGCATCCGAATTTAATACAAAAGGCACAATGCCGACTTAAGTACAAGAGGACTAACACTCTCACTTTCTATGATTTGAACCTCTGCTGTGAGTCCAGTTTTAGATTCCCATGCTTCTCTTCAGGTTTACTGTATACCTTGCACCTTCTTATTGACGATGAAACACAGAAATTGCATCGGAATTAAAATCAAAGGGCACAATGCCGATTTAAGTACAAGACGACTGACACTATAAATATCTATGATTTGAACCTCTCCTGTGAGTCCAGTTTTAGTTTACGATACTTCACTTCAGGTTTACTGTATCCCTTGGACCTTCTTATTGACGATGAAACACAGAAATTGCATCCGAATTTAATACAAAAGGCACAATGCCGACTTCCGTAAAAGAGGACTGACACTCTCTCTTTCTATGATTTAACCTCTCCTGTGAGTCCGGTTTTTGATTCCGATGCTTCACTTCTGGTTTACTGTATCCTTTGGACCTTCTTATTGACGATGAAACACAGATATTGCATCGGAATTTAATACAAAGGGCACAATGCCGACTTAAGTAAAAGAGGACTGACACTCTCTCTGTCTAAGATTTGAACCTCTCCTGTGAGTCCAGTTTTACATTCCGATGCTTCACTTCAGGTTTACTGTATACCTTGCACCTTCTTATTGACGATGAAACACAGTAATTGCATCGGAATCAAATTCAAAAGGCACAATGCCGACTTATGTACATGATTACTGACACTCAAACTCTCTATGATTTGAACCTCTCCCGTGTGTCCAGTTTTGGATTCCAATGCTTCACTTTTGGTTTACTGTATACCTTGTACCTTCATATTGACGATGAAACACAGAAATTGCATCGGAATTAAATTCAAAAGGCACAATGCCGACTTCAGTACACGAGGACTGACACTCTAATTTTCTATGATTTGAACCTCTCATGTGAGTCCATTTTTAGATTCCGATGCTTCACTTCAGGTTAACTGTATCCCTTGGACCTTCTTATTGACGATGAAATACAGAAATTGCATCCGAATTTAATACAAAAGGCACAATGCCGACTTAAGTAAAAGAGGACTGACACTCTAACTTTCTATGATTTGAACCTCTCCTGTTAGTCCAGTTTTAGATTCCGATGGTTCACTTCAGGTTTACTGTATACCTTGCACATTCTTATTGACGATGAAACACAAATATTGCATCGGAATTAAATTCAAAAAGCACAATGCCGACATAAGTAAAAGAGGACTGACACTCTAACTCTCTATGATACGAACCTCTCCTGTGAGTCCAGTTTTGGATTCCGATGCTTCTCTTCAGGTTTACTGTATACCTTGCACCTTCTTATTGACGGTGAAACACAGATATTGCATCGGAATTAAATCCAAAAGGCACAATGCCGACTTAAGTACAAGAGGACTGACAGTCTAACTTTCTATGATTTGAACCTCTCCTGTGAGTCCAGTTTTAGATTCCGATGCTTCACTTCAGGTTTACTGTATCCCTTGGACCTTCTTATTGACGATGAAATACAGAAATTGCATCCGAATTTAATACAAAAGGCACAATGCCGACTTAAGTACAAGAGGACTAACACTCTCACTTTCTATGATTTGAACCTCTCCTGTGAGTCCAGTTTTAGATTCCGATGCTTCTCTTCAGGTTTACTGTGTACCTTGCACCTTCTTATTGACGATGAAACACAGAAATTGCATCGGAATTAAAACCAAAGGGCACAATGCCGATTTAAGTACAAGAGGACTGACACTATAAATATCTATGATTTGAACCTCTCCTGTGAGTCCAGTTTTAGATTACGATGCTTCACTTCAGGTTTACTGTATCCCTCGGACCTTCTTATTGACGATGGAATACACAAATTGCATCCGAATTTAATACAAAAAGCACAATACCGACTTAAGTATAAGAGGACTGACACTCACCCTTTCTATGTTTTGAACCTCTCCTGTGAGTCAAGTTTTAGATTCCGATGCTTCACTTTAGGTTTACAGTATCCCTTGGACCTTCTTATTGACGATGAAACACAGAAATTGCATCGGAATTTAATACAAAAGGCACAATGCCGACTTAAGTACAAGAGGACTGACCTTCTCACTTTCTATGACTTGAACCTCTCCTGTGAGTCCAGATCTAGATTCCGATGCTTCATTTCAGGTTTACTGTATCCCATGGACCTTCTTATTGACGATGACATACAGAAATTGCATCGGAATTTAATACAAATGGCACAATGCCGACTTAAGTAAAAGAGGACTGACACTCTCACTTTCTATGATATGAACCTCTCCTGTGAATCCAGTTTTAGATTCCGACGCTTCCCTTCAGGTTTACTGTATCCCTTGCACCTTCTTATTGACGATGAAACACAGTAATTGCATCGGAATCAAATTCAAAAGGCACAATGCCGACTTAAGTACATGAGGACTGACACTCTAACTCTCTATGATTTGAACCTCTCCTGTGAGTCCAGTTTTGGATTCCAATGCTTCACTTCAGGTTTACTGTATACCTTGTACCTTCATATTGACGATGAAACACAGAAATTGCATCGGAATTAAATTCAAAAGGCACAATGCCGACTTAAGTACAAGAGGACTGACACTCTCTTTTTCTATGTTTTGTACCTCTACTGTTAGTCCAGTTTTAAATTCCGATGCTTCACTTCGGGTTTACTGTATACCTTGCACCTTCTTATTGACGATGAAACACAAAAATTGCATTGGAATTTAATACAAAAGGCACAATGCCGACATGAGTTAAAGAGGACTGACACTCTCACTTTCTATGATTTGAACCTCTCCTGTGAGTCCAGTTTTAGATTCCGATGCTTCACTGCAGGGTTACTGTATCCCTTGGACCTTCTTATTGACGATGAAACACATAAATTGCATCCAAATTTAATACAAAAGGCACAATTCCGACTAAAGTACAAGAGAACTGACACTCTAACTTTCTATGATTTGAACCTGTCCTGTGAGTCCAGTTTTAGATTCCGATGCTTCACTTCAGTTTTACTGTATCAATTGGACCTTCTTATTGACGATGGAATAGAGAAATTGCATCGGAATTTAGTACAAAACTCACAATGCCAACCTAAGTAAAAGATTTCTGTCTCTCTCTCTTTCTATGATTTGAACCTCTCCAGTGAGTCCAGTTTTAGATTCCCATGCTTCACTTCGGGTTTACTGTATACCTTGCACCTTCTTATTGACGATGAAACAAAGAAATTGCATGGGAATTTAATACAAATATCACAATGCCGACATAAGTACAAGAGGACGGACACTCGCACTTACTATTATTTGAACCTCTCCTGTGATTCCAGTCTTAGATTCCGATGCTTCACTTTATGTTTACTGTATGCCTTGCACCGTCTTATTGACGATGAAACACAAAAATTGCATCGGAATTTAATTCAAAAGGCACAATGATGACTTAAGTACAAAAGAACTAACACTCTCACTTTCTATGATTTGAACCTCTCCTGTGAGTCCAGTTTTAGATTCCGATGCTTCTCTTCAGGTTTACTGTATACCTTGCACCTTCTTATTGACGATGAAACACAGAAATTGTATTGGAATTAAAATCAAATAGCACAATGCCGATTTATGTACAAGAGGACTGACACTATAAATATCTATGATTTGAACCTCTCCTGTGAGTCCAGTTTTAGATTACGATGCTTCACTTCAGGTTTACTGTTTCCCTTGGACCTTCTTATTGACGATGGAACAGAAATTGCATCTGAATTTAATACAAAAGGCACAATGCCGACTTCAGTAAAAGAGGACTGACACTCTCTCTTTCTATGATTTAACCTCTCCTGTAAGTCCGGTTTTAGATTCCGATGCTTCACTTCAGGTTTACTGTATCCCTTGGACCGTCTTATTGACGATGAAACACAGAAATTGCATCGGAATTTAATACAAAGAACACAATGCCGACTAAAGTAAAAGAGGACTGACACTCTCTCTGTCTAAGATTTGAACCTGTCTTGTGAGTCCAGTTTTACATTCCGATGCTTCACTTCAGGTTTACTGTATACCTTGCACCTTCTTATTGACGATGAAACACAGTAATTGCATCGGAATCAAATTCAAAAGGCACAATGCCGACTTAAGTACATGAGGACTGACACTATAACTCTCTATGATTTGAACCTCTCCTGTAAGTCCAGTTTTGGATTCCAATGCTTCACTTCAGGTTTACTGTACACCTTGTACCTTCATATTGACGATGAAACACAGAAATTGCATCGGAATTAAATTCAAAAGGCACAATGCCGACTTAAGTACAAGAGGACTGACACTCTAACTTTCTATGATTTGAACCTCTCCTGTGAGTCCACTTTTAGATTCCGATGCTTCACTTCAGGTTTACTGTATCCCTCGGACCTTCTTATTGACGATGGAATACAGAAATTGCATCCGAATTTAATACAAAAGGCACAATACCGACTTAAGTATAAGAGGACTGACACTCTCCCTTTCTATCATTTGAACCTCTCCTGTGAGTCAAGTTTTAGATTCCGATGCTTCACTTTAGATTTACTGTATCCTTAGGACCTTCTTATTGACGATGAAACACAGAAATTTCATCGGAATTTAATACAAAAGGCAGAATGCCGACCTATGTAAAAGAGGCCTGTCACTCTCCCTTTCTATGATTTGAACCTCTCCTGTGAGTCCAGTTTTAGATTCCGATGCTTCACTTCAGGTTTACTGTATACCTTGCACCTTCTTATTGACGATGAAACATAGAAATTGCATCCGAATGTAATACAAAAGGCACAATGCCGACTTAAGTACGAAAGGACTGACACTCTCACTTCCTATGATATGAACCTCTCCTGTGAGTCCACATTTAGATTCCGATGCTTCACTTCAGGTTTACTGTATCCCATGGACCTTCTTGTTGACGATGAAATACAGAAATTGCATCCGAATTTAATACAAAAAGCCTCATGCCGACTTAAGTAAGAGAGGACTGACACTCTCACTTTCTATGATTTGAACCTCTCCTGTGAGTCCAGTTTTAGATTCCGATGCTTCACTTCAGGTTTACAGTATCCCTTGGACCTTCTTGTTGACGATGAAACACAGAAATTGCATCGGAATTTAATACAAAAGGCACAATGCCGACTTAAGTAAAAGAGGACTGACACTCACACTTTCTATGATTTGAACCTCTCCTGTGAGTCCAGTTTTAGATTCCGATGCTTCACTTCAGGTTTACTGTATCCCTTGGACCTTCTTATTGACGATGAAACACAGAAATTGCATCGGAATTTAATACAAAAGGCACAATGCCGACTTAAGTAAAAGAGGACTGACACTCTCTCTTTCTATGTTTTGAACCTCTCCTGTGAGTCCAGTTTTAAATTCCGATGCTTCACTTCGGGTTTACTGTATACCTTGCACCTTCTTATTGACGATGAAACACAAAAATTGCTTGGAATTAAATTTAATACAAAAGGCACAATGCCGACTTAAGTAAAAGAGGACTGACACTCTCACTTTCTATGATTTGAACCTCTCCTGTGAGTCCAGTTTTAGATTCCGATGCTTCACTGCAGGGTTACTGTATCCCTTGGACCTTCTTATTGACGATGAAACACAGTGTTTGCTTCCAAATTTAATACAAAAGGCACAATGCCGACTAAAGTACAAGAGAACTGACACTCTAACTTTCTATGATTTGAACCTCTCCTGTGAGTCCAGTTATAGATGCCGATGCTTCACTTCAGTTTTACTGTATCCCTAGGACCTTCTTATTGACGATGGAATACAGAAATTGCATCGGAATTTAATACAAAAGTCACAATGCCGACCTAAGTAAAAGAGGCCTGTCTCTCTCTCTCTTTCTATGATTTGAACCTCTCCAGTGAGTCCAGTTTTAGATTATGATGCTTCACTTCAGGTTTACTGTATACCTTGCACCTTCTTATTGCCGATGAAACACAGAAATTGCATCCGAATTTAATACAAGAGGCACAATGCCAACTTAAGTACAAGCGGACTAACACTCTCTCTTTCTATGATTTGAACCTCTCCTGTGAGTCCAGTTTTAGATTCTGATGCTTCACTTCAGGTTTACTGTATCCCTTGGACCTTCGTATTGAAGATGAAACACACAAATTGCATCCGAATTTAATACAAAAAGCACCATGCCGACTTAAGTAAGAGAGGACTGACACTCTCACTTTCTATGATTTGAACCTCTCCTGTGAGTCCAGTTTTAGATTCCGATGCTTCACTTCAGGTTCACAGTATCCCTTGGACCTTCTTGTTGACGATGAAACACAGAAATTGCATCGGAATTTAATACAAAAGGCACAATGCCGACTTAAGTAAAAGAGGACTGACACTCACACTTTCTATGATTTGAACCTCTCCTGTGAGTCCAGTTTTAGATTCCGATGCTTCACTTCAGGTTTACTGTATCCCTTGGACCTTCTTATTGACGATGAAACACAGAAATTGCATCGGAATTTTATACAAAAGGCACAATGCCGACTTAAGTAAAAGAGGACTGACACTCTCTTTTTCTATGTTTTGAACCTCTCTTGTGAGTCCAGTTTTAAATTCCGATGCTTCACTTCGGGTTTACTGTATACCTTGCACCTTCTTATTGACGATGAAACACAAAAATTGCATTGAAATTTAATACAAAAGGCACAATGCCGACTTAAGTAAAAGAGGACTGACACTCTCACTTTCTATGATTTGAACCTCTCCTGTGAGTCCAGTTTTAGATTCCGATGCTTCACTGCAGGGTTACTGTATCCCTTGGACCTTCTTATTGACGATGAAACACAGTGTTTGCTTCCAAATTTAATACAAAAGGCACAATGCCGACTAAAGTACAAGAGAACTGACACTCTAACTTTCTATGATTTGAACCTCTCCTGTGAGTCCAGTTTTAGATTCCGATGCTTCACTTCAGTTTTACTGTATCCCTAGGACCTTCTTATTGACGATGGAATACAGAAATTGCATCGGAATTTAATACAAAAGTCACAATGCCGACCTAAGTAAAAGAGGCCTGTCTCTCTCTCTTTCTGTGATTTGAACCTCTCCAGTGAGTCCAGTTTTAGATTATGATGCTTCACTTCAGGTTTACTGTATACCTTGCACCTTCTTATTGACGATGAAACACAGAAATTGCATCGGAATTTAATATAAAAATCACAATGCCGACTTAACTACAAGAGGACTGACACTCGCACTTACTATGATTTGAACCTCTCCTGTGATTCCAGTTTTAGAATCCGATGCTTCTCTTCAGGTTTACTGTATACCTTGCACCTTCTTATTGACGATGAAACACAGAAATTGCATCGGAATTAAAATCAAAGGGCACAATGCCGATTTAAGTACAAGATGACTGTCACTATAAATATCTATGATTTGAATCTCTCCTGTGAGTCCAGTTTTAGATTACGATGCTTCACTTCAGGTTTACTGTATCCCTTGGACCTTCTTATTGACGATGAAACACAGAAATTGCATCCGAATTTAATACAAAAGGCACAATGCCGACTTCCGTAAAAGAGGACTGACACTCTCTCTTTCTATGATTTAACCTCTCCTGTGAGTGCGGTTTTTGATTCCGATGCTTCACTTCAGGTTTACTGTATCCCTTGGACCTTCTTATTGAAGATTAAACACAGAAATTGCATCGGAATTTAATACAAAGAGCACAATGCCGACTTAAGTAAAAGAGGACTGACACTCTCTCTGTCTAAGATTTGAACGTCTCCTGTGAGTCCAGTTTTACATTCCGATGCTTCACCTCAGGTTTACTGTATACCTTGCACCTTCTTATTGACGATGAAACACAGTAATTGCATCGGAATCAAATTCAAAAGGCACAATGCCGACTTAAGTACATGATTACTGACACTCTAACTCTCTATGATTTGAACCTCTCCCGTGAGTCCAGTTTTGGATTCCAATGCTTCACTTCAGGTTTACTGTATACCTTGTACCTTCATATTGACGATGAAACACAGAAATTGCATCGGAATTAAATTCAAAAGGCACAATGCCGACTTCAGTACACGAGGACTGACACTCTAACTTTCTATGATTTGAACCTCTCCTGTGAGTCCAGTTTTAGATTCCGATGCTTCACTTCAGGTTTACTGTATCCCTCGGACCTTCTTATTGACGATAGAATACACAAATTGCATCCGAATTTAATACAAAAAGCAAAATACGGACTTAAGTATAAGAGGACTGACACTCTCCCTTTCTATGATTTGAACCTCTCCTGTGAGTCAAGTTTTAGATTCCGATGCTTCACTTCAGGTTTACTGTATCCCTTGGCCCTTCGTATTGAAGATGATACACAGAAATTGCATCCGAATTTGATACAAAAAGCACAATGCCGACTTAAGTAAAAGAGGACTGACACTCTCACTTTCTATGCTTTGAACCTCTCCTGTGAGTCCAGTTTTAGATTTCGATGCTTCACTTCAGGTTTACAGTATCCCTTGGACCTTCTTGTTGACGATGAAACACAGAAATTGCATCGGAATTTAATACAAAAGGCACAATGCCGACTTAAGTAAAAGAGGACTGACACTCTCACTTTCTATGATTTGAACCTCTCCTGTGAGTCCAGTTTTAGATTCCGATGCTTCACTTCAGGTTTACTGTATCCCTTGGACCTTCTTATTGACGATGAAACACAGAAATTGCATCGGAATTTAATACAAAAGGCACAATGCCGACTTAAGTAAAAGAGGACTGACACTCTCTCTTTCTATGTTTTGAACCTCTCTTGTGAGTCCAGTTTTAAATTCCGATGCTTCACTTCGGGTTTACTGTATACCTTGCACCTTCTTATTGACGATGAAACACAAAAATTGCATTGAAATTTAATACAAAAGGCACAATGCCGACTTAAGTAAAAGAGGACTGACACTCTCACTTTCTATGATTTGAACCTCTCCTGTGAGTCCAGTTTTAGATTCCGATGCTTCACTGCAGGGTTACTGTATCCCTTGGACCTTCTTATTGACGATGAAACACAGTGTTTGCTTCCAAATTTAATACAAAAGGCACAATGCCGACTAAAGTACAAGAGAACTGACACTCTAACTTTCTATGATTTGAACCTCTCCTGTGAGTCCAGTTTTAGATTCCGATGCTTCACTTCAGTTTTACTGTATCCCTAGGACCTTCTTATTGACGATGGAATACAGAAATTGCATCGGAATTTAATACAAAAGTCACAATGCCGACCTAAGTAAAAGAGGCCTGTCTCTCTCTCTTTCTATGATTTGAACCTCTCCAGTGAGTCCAGTTTTAGATTATGATGCTTCACTTCAGGTTAACTGTATACCTTGCACCTTCTTATTGACGATGAAACACAGAAATTGCATCGGAATTTAATATAAAAATCACAATGCCGACTTAACTACAAGAGGACTGACACTCGCACTTACTATGATTTGAACCTCTCCTGTGATTCCAGTTTTAGATTCCGATGCTTCTCTTCAGGTTTACTGTATACCTTGCACCTTCTTATTGACGATGAAACACAGAAATTGCATCGGAATTAAAATCAAAGGGCACAATGCCGATTTAAGTACAAGAGGACTGACACTATAAATGTCTATGATTTGAATCTCTCCTGTGAGTCCAGTTTTAGATTACGATGCTTCACTTCAGGTTTACTGTATCCCTTGGACCTTCTTATTGACGATGAAACACAGAAATTGCATCCGAATTTAATACAAAAGGCACAATGCCGACTTCCGTAAAAGAGGACTGACACTCTCTCTTTCTATGATTTAACCTCTCCTGTGAGTGCGGTTTTTGATTCCGATGCTTCACTTCAGGTTTACTGTATCCCTTGGACCTTCTTATTGAAGATGAAACACAGAAATTGCATCGGAATTTAATACAAAGAGCACAATGCCGACTTAAGTAAAAGAGGACTGACACTCTCTCTGTCTAAGATTTGAACCTCTCCTGTGAGTCCAGGTTTACATTCCGATGCTTCACCTCAGGTTTACTGTATACCTTGCACCTTCTTATTGACGATGAAACACAGTAATTGCATCGGAATCAAATTCAAAAGGCACAATGCCGACTTAAGTACATGATTACTGACACTCTAACTTTCTATGATTTGAACCTCTCCTGTGAGTCCAGTTTTAGATTCCGATGCTTCACTTCAGGTTTACTGTATCCCTCGGACCTTCTTATTGACGATGGAATACACAAATTGCATCCGAATTTAATACAAAAAGCAAAATACGGACTTAAGTATAAGGGGACTGACACTCTCCCTTTCTATGATTTGAACCTCTCCTGTGAGTCAAGTTTTAGATTCCGATGCTTCACTTCAGGTTTACTGTATCCCTTGGCCCTTCGTATTGAAGATGATACACAGAAATTGCATCCGAATTTGATACAAAAATCACAATGCCGACTTAAGGAAAAGAGGACTGACACTCTCTCTGTCTAAGATTTGAACCTCTCCTGTGAGTCCAGTTTTAGATTTCGATGCTTCACTTCAGGTTTACAGTATCCCTTGGACCTTCTTGTTGACGATGAAACACAGAAATTGCATCGGAATTTAATACAAAAGGCACAATGCCGAGTTAAGTAAAAGAGGACTGACACTCTCTCTTTCTATGTTTTGAACCTCTCCTGTGAGTCCAGTTTTAAATTCCGATGCTTCACTTCGGGTTTACCGTATACCTTGCACCTTCTTATTGATGATGAAACACAAAAATTGCATTGGAATTTATTACAAAAGGCACAATGCCGACTTAAGTAAAAGAGGACTGACACTCTCAGTTTCTATGATTTGAACCTCTCCTGTGAGTCCAGTTTTAGATTCCGATGCTTCACTGCAGGGTTACTGTATCCCTTGGTCCTTCTTATTGATGATGAAACACAGAGTTTGCATCCAAGTTTAATACAAAAGGCACAATGCCGACTTAAGTAAAAGAGGACTGACACTCTAACTTTCTATGATTTGAACCTCTCCTGTTAGTCCAGTATTAGATTCCGATGCTTCACTTCAGGTTTACTGTATACCTTGCACATTCTTATTGACGATGAAACACAAATATTGCATCGGAATTAAATTCAAAAGGCACAATGCCGACTTAAGTAAAAGAGGACTGACACTCTAACTCTCTATGATTTGAACCTCTCATGTGAGTCCAGTTTTAGATTCCGATGCTTCTCTTCAGGTTTACTGTATACCTTGCACCTTCTTATTGACGATGAAACACAGAAATTGCATCGGAATTAAATTGAAAGGCACAATGCCGATTTAAGTACAAGATGACTGACACTCTAACTATCTATGATTTGAACCTCTCCTGTGAGTCCAGTTTTAGATTACGATGCTTCACTTCAGGTTTACTGTATCCCTTGGACCTTCTTATTGACGATGAAACACAGAAATTGCATCCGAATTTAATACAAAAGGCACAATGCCGACTTCAGTAAAAGAGGATTGACACTCTCACTTTCTATGATTTAACCCCTCCTGTGAGTCCAGTTTTAGATTCCGATGCTTCACTTCAGGTTTACTGTATCCCTTGGACCTTCTTATTGACGATGAAACACAGAAATTGCATCGGAATTTAATGCAAAGGGCACAATGCCGCCTTAAGTAAAAGAGGACTGACACTCTCTCTGTCTAAGATTTGAAGCTCTCCTGTGAGTCCAGTTTTCGATTCCGATTCTTCACTTCCGATTTACTGTATACCTTGCACCTTCTTATTGACGATGAAACACAGAAATTGCATCGGAATTTAATGCAAAAGGCACAATGCCGACTTAAGTAAAAGAGGACTGACACTCTCACTTTCTATGATTTGAACCTCTCTTGTGAGTCCAGTTTTAGATTCCGATGCTTCACTTCAGATTTACTGTATCCCTTGGACCTTCTTATTGACGATGGAATACACAAATTGCATCCGAATTTAATACAAAAAGCACAATACCGACATAAGTACAAGAGGACTGACACTCTCCATTTCTATGATTTGAACCTCTCCTGTGAGTCAAGTTTTGATTCCGATGCTTCACTTCAGGTTTACTGTATCCCTAGGACCTTCGTATTGACGACGAAACACAGAAATTTCATCGGAATTTAATACAAAAGTCACAATGCCGACCTAAGTAGAAGAGGCCTGTCACTCTCTCTTTCTATGATTTGAACCTCTCCTGTGAGTCCAGTTTTAGATTCCGATGCTTCACTTCAGGTTTACTGTATACCTTGCATCTTCTTATTGACGATGAAACACAGAAATTGCATCCGAATGTAACACATAAAGGCAGAATGCCGACATAAGTACGAGAGGACTGACACTCTCACTTTTTATGATTTGAACCTCTCCTGTGAGTTCAGTTTTAGATTCCGATGCTTCACTTCAGGTTTACTGTATCCCATGGACCTTCTTATTGACGATGAAATACAGAAATTGCATCCGAATTTAATACAAGAGGCACAATGCCACTTAAGTCCAAGCGGACTGACACTCTCTCTTTCTATGATTTGAACCTCTCCTGTGAGTTCAGTTTTAGATTCCGATGCTTCACCTCAGGTTTGCTGTATCCCTTGGACCTTAGTATTGCAGATGAAACACAGAAATTGCATCCGAATTTAATACAAAATGCACAATGCCGACTTATGTAAAAGAGGACTGACACTCTCACTTTCTATGATTTAAACCTCTCCTGTGGGCCCAGTTTTAAATTCCGATGCTTCACTTTGGGTTTACTGTATACCTTGCACCTTCTTATTGACGATGAAACACAAAAATTGCATTGGAATTTAATACAAAAGGCACAATGCCGACTTAAGTAAAAGAGGACTGACACTCTCACTTTCTATGATTTGAACCTCTCCTGTGAGTCCAGTTTTAGATTCCGATGCTTCACTGCAGGGTTACTGTATCCCTTGGACCTTCTTATTGACGATGAAACACAGAGTTTGCATCCAAATTAAATACAAAAGGCACAATGCCGGCTAAAGTACAAGAGAACTGACACTCTAACTTTATATGATTTGAACCTCTCCTGTGAGTCCAGTTTTAGATTCCGATGCTTCACTTCTGTTTTACTGTATCTCTTAGACCTTCTTATTGACGATGGAATACAGAAATTGCATCCGAATTTAATACAAAAAACGCAATACTGACTTAAGTACAATTGGACTGACACTCTCCCTTTCTATGATTTGAACCTCTCCTGTGAGTCCAGTTTTAGATTCCGATGCTTCACTTCAGGTTTACTGTATCCCTTGGACCTTATTATTGACGATGAAACACAGAAATTTCATCGGAATTTAATACAAAAGTCACGATGACGACCTAAGTAAAATAGGCCTGTCTCTCTCTCTTTCTATGATTTGAACCTCTCCAGTGAGTCCAGTTTTAGATTCCGATGTTTCACTTCAGGTTTACTGTATACCTTGCACCTTCTTATTGACGATGAAACACAGAAATTGCATCGGAATTTAATACAAAAAGCCCAAAGCCGTCTTAAGTACAAGAGGACTGACACTCTCACTTACTATGATTTGAACCTCTCCTGTGATTCCAGCTTTAGATTCCGATGCTTCACTTCAGGATTACTGAATACCTTGCACCTTCTTATTGACGATGAAACACAGAAATTGCATCTGAATTAAATTCAAAGGGCACAATGCCGATTTAAGTACAACAGCACTGACACTCTAACTATCTATGATTTGAAACTCACCTGTGTGTCCAGTTTTAGATTACGAAGCTTCACTTCAGGTTTACTGTATCCCTTGGACCTTCTTATTGACGATGAAACACAGAAATTGCATCCGAATTTAATACAAAAGGCACAATGCCGACTTAATTAAAAGAGGACTCACACTCTCACTTTCTGTGATTTGAACCTCCCCTGTGAGTCCAGTTTTAGATTTCCATGCTTCACTTCAGGTTAACTGTATACCTTAAACCTACTTATTGACGATGAAACACAGAAATTGCATCGGAATTTAATACTAAAGGCACAATGCCGACTTAAGTACAAGAGGACTAACACTCTCACTTTCTATGATTCGAACCTCTCTTGTGATTCCAGTTTTAGATTCCGATGCTTCACTTCAGGTTTACTGTATCCCTTGGACCTTCTTATTGACGTTGAAACACAGAAATTGCATCGGAATTTAATACAAAAGGCACAATGCCGACTTAAGTAAAAGAGGACTGACACTCTCTCTTCCTATGATTTGAACCTCTCCTGTGAGTCCAGTTTTAAATTCCGATGCTTCACTTCAGGTTTACTGTATACCTTGCACCTTCTTATTGACGATGAAACACAAAAATTGCATTCGAATTTAATACAAAAGGCACAATGCCGACTTAAGTAAAAGAGGACTGACACTCTCACTTTCTATAATTTGAACCTCTCCTGTGAGTCCAGTTTTAGATTCCGATGCTTCACTGCAGGGTTACTGTATCCCTTGGCCCTTCGTATTGAAGATGATACACAGAAATTGCATCCGAATTTGATACAAAAAGCACAATGCCGACTTAAGTAAAAGAGGACTGACACTCTCACTTTCTATGCTTTGAACCTCTCCTGTGAGTCCAGTTTTAGATTCCGATGCTTCACTTCAGGTTTACAGTATCCCTTGGACCATCTTGTTGACGATGAAACACAGAAATTGCAGCGGAATTTAATACAAAAGGCACAATGCCGACTTATATAAAAGAGGACTGACACTCTCACTTTCTATGATTTGAACCTCTCCTGTGAGTCCAGTTTTAGATTCCGATGCTTCACTTCAGGTTTACTGTATCCCTCGGACCTTCTTATTGACGATGGAATACACAAATTGCATCCGAATTTAATACAAAAAGCACAATACCGACTTAAGTATAAGAGGACTGACACTCTAACTATCTATGATTTGAACCTCTCCTGTGAGTCCAGTATTAGATTCCGATGCTTCACTTCAGGTTTACTGTATACCTTGCACATTCTTATTGACGATGAAACACAAATATTGCATCGGAATTAAATTCAAAAGGCACAATGCCGACTTAAGTAAAAGAGGACTGACACTCTAACTCTCTATGATTTGAACCTCTCCTGTGAGTCCAGTTTTGGATTCCGATGCTTCTCTTCAGGTTTACTGTATACCTTGCACCTTCTTATTGACGATGAAACACAGAAATTGCATCGGAATTAAATTCAAAAGGCACAATGACGACTTAAGTACAAGAGGACTGACAGTCTAACTTTCTATGATTTGAACCTCTCCTGTGAGTCCAGTTTTAGATTCCGAAGCTTCACTTCAGGTTTACTGTATCCCTTGGACCTTCTTATTGACGATGAAATACAGAAATTGCATCCGAATTTAATACAAAAGGCACAATGCCGACTTAAGTACATGAGGGCTAACACTCTCACTTTCTATGATTTGAAACTCTCCTGTGAGTCCAGTTTTAGATTCCGATGCTTCTCTTCAGGTTTACTGTATACCTTGCACCTTCTTATTGACGAAGAAACACAGAAATTGCATCGGAATTAAATTCAAAGGGCACAATGCCGATTTAAGTACAAGATGACTGACACTCTAACAATCTATGATTTGAACCTCTCCTGTGAGTCCAGTTTTAGATTACGATGCTTCACTTCAGGTTTACTGTATCCCTTGGACCTTCTTATTGACGATGAAACACAGAAATTGCATCCGAATTTAATACAAAAGGCACAATGCCGACTTCAGTAAAAGAGGACTGACACTCTCACTTTCTATGATTTAACCCCTCCTGTGAGTCCGGTTTTAGATTCCGATGCTTCACTTCAGGTTTACTGTATCCCTTGGACCTTCTTATTAACGATGAAACACAGAAATTGCATCGGAATTTAATACAAAGGGCACAATGCCGCCTTAAGTAAAAGAGGACTGACACTCTCTCTGTCTAAGATTTGAGCCTCTCCTGTGAGTCCAGTTTTCGATTCCGATTCTTCACTTCCGATTTACTGTATACCTTGCACCTTCTTATTGACGATGAAACACAGAAATTGCATCGGAATTTAATGCAAAAGGCACAATGCCGACTTAAGTAAAAGAGGACTGACACTCTCACTTTCTATGATTTGAACCTCTCCTGTGAGTCCAGTTTTATATTCCGATGCTTCACTTCAGATTTACTGTATCCCTTGGACCTTCTCATTGACGATGAAACACAGAGTTTCCATCCGAATTTAATACAAAAGACACAATGCCGACTTAAGCACAAGAGGACTGACACTCTATCTTTCTTTGATTTGAACCTCTCTTGTGAGTCCAGTTTTAGATTCCGATGCTTCACTTCAGGTTTACTGTATCCCTTGGACCTTCTTATTGACGATGGAATACACAATTTGCATCCGAATTTAATACAAAAAGCACAATACCGACATAAGTACAAGAGGACTGACACTCTCCCTTTCTATGATTTGAACCTCTCCTGTGAGTCAAGTTTTGGATTCCGATGCTTCACTTCAGGTTTACTGTGTCCCTAGGACCTTCTTATTGACGATGAAACACAGAAATTTCATCGGAATTTAATACAAAAGTCACAATGCCGACCTAAGTAGAAGAGGCCTGTCACTCTCTCTTTCTATGATTTGAACCTCTCCTGTGAGTCCAGTTTTAGATTCCGATGCTTCACTTCAGGTTTACTGTATACCTTGCATCTTCTTATTGACGATGAAACACAGAAATTGCATCCGAATGTAACACATAAACGCAGAATGCCGACATAAGTACGAGAGGACTGACACTCTCACTTTTTATGATTTGAACCTCTCCTGTGAGTCCAGTTTTAGATTCCGATGCTTCACATCAGGTTTACTGTATCCCATGGACCTTCTTATTGACGATGAAATACAGAAATTGCATCCGAATTTAATACAATAGGCACAATGCCACTTAAGTCCAAGCGGACTGACACTCTCTCTTTCTATGATTTGAACCTCTCCTGTGAGTTCAGTTTTAGATTCCGATGCTTCACCTAAGGTTTACTGTATCTCTTGAACCTTCGTATTGCAGATGAAACACAGAAATTGCATCCGAATTTAATACAAAATGCACAATGCCGACTTAAGTAAAAGAGTACTGACACTCTCACTTTCTATGATTTGAACCTCTCCTGTGAGTTCAGTTTTAAATTCCGATGCTTCACTTTGGGTTTACTGTATACCTTGCACCTTCTTATTGACGATGAAACACAAAAATTGCATTGGAATTTAATACAAAAGGCACAATACCGACTTAAGTAAAAGAGGACTGACACTCTCACTTTCTATGATTTGAACCTCTCCTGTGAGTCCAGTTTTAGATTCCGATGCTTCACTGCAGGGTTACTGTATCCCTTGGACCTTCTTATTGACGATGAAACACAGAGTTTGCATCCAAATTAAATACAAAAGGCACAATGTCGGCTAAAGTAAAAGAGAACTGACACTCTAACTTTATATGATTTGAACCTCTCCTGTGAGTCCAGTTTTAGATTCCGATGCTTCACTTCAGTTTTACTGTATCTCTTAGACCTTCTTATTGACGATGGAATACAGAAATTGCATCCGAATTTAATACAAAAAACGCAATACTGACTTAAGTACAATAGGACTGACACTCTCCCTTTCTATGATTTGAACCTCTCCTGTGATTCCAGTTTTAGATTCCGATGCTTCACTGCAGGGTTACTGTATCCCTTGGCCCTTCGTATTGAAGATGATACACAGAAATTGCATCCGAATTTGATACACAAAGCACAATGCCGACTTAAGTAAAAGAGGACTGACACTCTCACTTTCTATGCTTTGAACCTCTCCTGTGAGTCCAGTTTTAGATTCCGATGCTTCACTTCAGGTTTACAGTATCCCTTGGACCATCTTGTTGACGATGAAACACAGAAATTGCAGCGGAATTTAATACAAAAGGCACAATGCCGACTTAAGTAAAAGAGGACTGACACTCTCACTTTCTATGATTTGAACCTCTCCTGTGAGTCCAGTTTTAGATTCCGATGCTTCACTTCAGGTTTACTGTATCCCTCGGACCTTCTTATTGACGATGGAATACACAAATTGCATCCGAATTTAATACAAAAAGCACAATACCGACTTAAGTATAAGAGGACTGACACTCTAACTATCTATGATTTGAACCTCTCCTGTGAGTCCAGTATTAGATTCCGATGCTTCACTTCAGGTTTACTGTATACCTTGCACATTCTTATTGACGATGAAACACAAATATTGCATCGGAATTAAATTCAAAAGGCACAATGACGACTTAAGTACAAGAGGACTGACACTCTAACTTTCTATGATTTGAACCTCTCCTGTGAGTCCAGTTTTAGATTCCGAAGCTTCACTTCAGGTTTACTGTGTCCCTTGGACCTTCTTATAGACGATGAAATACAGAAATTGCATCCGAATTTAATACAAAAGGCACAATGCCGACTTAAGTACAAGAGGACTAACACTCTCACTTTCTATGATTTGAAACTCTCCTGTGAGTCCAGTTTTAGATTCCGATGCTTCTCTTCAGGTTTACTGTATACCTTGCACCTTCTTATTGACGATGAAACACAGAAATTGCATCGGAATTAAATTCAAAGGGCACAATGCCGATTTAAGTACAAGATGACTGACACTCTAACAATCTATGATTTGAACCTCTCCTGTGAGTCCAGTTTTAGATTACGATGCTTCACTTCAGGTTTACTGTATCCCTTGGACCTTCTTATTGACGATGAAACACAGAAATTGCATCCGAATTTAATACAAAAGGCACAATGCCGACTTCAGTAAAAGAGGACTGACACTCTCACTTTCTATGATTTAAGCCCTCCTGTGAGTCCGGTTTTAGATTCCGATGCTTCACTTCAGGTTTACTGTATCCCTTGGACCTTCTTATTGACGATGAAACACAGAAATTGCATCGGAATTTAATACAAAGGGCACAATGCCGCCTTAAGTAAAAGAGGACTGACACTCTCTCTGTCTAAGATTTGAGCCTCTCCTGTGAGTCCAGTTTTCGATTCCGATTCTTCACTTCCGATTTACTGTATACCTTGCACCTTCTTATTGACGATGAAACACAGAAATTGCATCGGAATTTAATGCAAAAGGCACAATGCCGACTTAAGTAAAAGAGGACTGACACTCTCACTTTCTATGATTTGAACCTCTCCTGTGAGTCCAGTTTTATATTCCGATGCTTCACTTCAGATTTACTGTATCCCTTGGACCTTCTCATTGACGATGAAACACAGAGTTTCCATCCGAATTTAATACAAAAGACACAATGCCGACTTAAGTACAAGAGGACTGACACTCTATCTTTCTTTGATTTGAACCTCTCTTGTGAGTCCAGTTTTAGATTCCGATGCTTCACTTCAGGTTTACTGTATCCCTTGGACCTTCTTATTGACGATGGAATACACAAATTGCATCCGAATTTAATACAAAAAGCACAATACCGACATAAGTACAAGAGGACTGACACTCTCCCTTTCTATGATTTGAACCTCTCCTGTGAGTCAAGTTTTGGATTCCGATGCTTCACTTCAGGTTTACTGTGTCCCTAGGACCTTCTTATTGACGATGAAACACAGAAATTTCATCGGAATTTAATACAAAAGTCACAATGCCGACCTAAGTAGAAGAGGCCTGTCACTCTCTCTTTCTATGATTTGAACCTCTCCTGTGAGTCCAGTTTTAGATTCCGATGCTTCACTTCAGGTTTACTGTATACCTTGCATCTTCTTATGGACGTTGAAACACAGAAATTGCATCCGAATGTAACACATAAAGGCAGAATGCCGACATAAGTACGAGAGGACTGACACTCTCACTTTTTATGATTTGAACCTCTCCTGTGAGTCCAGTTTTAGATTCCGATGCTTCACTTCAGGTTTACTGTATCCCATGGACCTTCTTATTGACGATGAAATACAGAAATTGCATCCGAATTTAATACAAGAGGCACAATGCCACTTAAGTCCAAGCGGACTGACACTCTCTCTTTCTATGATTTGAACCTCTCCTGTGAGTTCAGTTTTAGATTTCGATGCTTCACCTCAGGTTTACTGTATCTCTTGGACCTTCGTATTGCAGATGAAACACAGAAATTGCATCCGAATTTAATACAAAATGCACAATGCCGACTTAAGTAAAAGAGGACTGACACTCTCACTTTCTATGATTTGAACCTCTCCTGTGAGTTCAGTTTTAAATTCCGATGCTTCACTTTGGGTTTACTGTATACCTTGCACCTTCTTATTGACGATGAAACACAAAAATTGCATTGGAATTTAATACAAAAGGCACAATGCCGACTTAAGTAAAAGAGGACTGACACTCTCACTTTCTATGATTTGAACCTCTCCTGTGAGTCCAGTTTTAGATTCCGATGCTTCACTGCAGGGTTACTGTATCCCTTGGACCTTCTTATTGACGATGAAACACAGAGTTTGCATCCAAATTAAATACAAAAGGCACAATGCTGGCTAAAGTAAAAGAGAACTGACACTCTAACTTTATATGATTTGAACCTCTCCTGTGAGTCCAGTTTTAGATTCCGATGCTTCACTTCAGTTTTACTGTATCTCTTAGACCTTCTTATTGACGATGGAATACAGAAATTGCATCCGAATTTAATACAAAAAACGCAATACTGACTTAAGTACAATAGGACTGACACTCTCCCTTTCTATGATTTGAACCTCTCCTGTGAGTCCAGTTTTAGATTCCGATGCTTCACTTCAGGTTTACTGTATCCCTTGGACCTTCTTATTGACGATGAAACACAGAAATTTCATCGGAATTAAATACAAAAGTCACAATGACGACCTAAGTAAAATAGGCCTGTCTCTCTCTCTTTCTATGATTTGAACCTCTCCAGTGAGTCCAGTTTTAGATTCCGATGCTTCACTTCAGGTTTACTGTATACCTTGCACCTTCTTATTGACGATGAAACACAGAAATTGCATCGGAATTTAATACAAAAAGCCCAATGCCGTCTTAAGTACAAGATTACTGACACTCTCACTTACTATGATTTGAACCTCTCCTGTGATTCCAGCTTTAGATTCCGATGCTTCACTTCAGGAGTACTGTATACCTTGCACCTTCTTATTGACGATGAAACACAGAAATTGCATCGGAATTAAATTCAAAAGGCACAATGCCGATTTAAGTACAACAGCACTGACACTCTAACTATCTATGATTTGAAACTCACCTGTGTGTCCAGTTTTCGATTACGATGCTTCACTTCAGGTTTTCTGTATCCCTTGGACCTTCTTATTGACGATGAAACACAGAAATTGCATCCGAATTTAATACAAAAGGCACAATGCCGACTTCAGTCAAAGAGGACTGACACTCTCTCTTTCTATGATATAACCTCTCCTGTGAGTCCAGTTTTAGATTCCGATGCTTCACCTCAGGTTTACTGTATCCCTTCGACCTTCTTATTGACGATGAAACACAGAGTTTCCATTCGAATTTAATACAAAAGGCACAATGCCGACTTAAGTACAAGATGACTGACACTCTATTTTTCTATGATTAGAACCTCTCCTGTGAGTCCAGTTTTAGATTCCGATGCCACACTTCAGGTTTACTGTATCCCTTGGACCTTCTTATTGACGATGAAACACAGAAATTGTATCCGAATTTAATACAAAAGGCACAATGCCGACTTAAGTAAAAGGGGACTCACACTCTCACTTTCTGTGATTTGAACCTCCCCTGTGAGTCCAGTTTTAGATTCCGATGCTTCACTTCAGGTTTACTGTATACATTGCACCTACTTATTGACGATGAAACACAGAAATTGCATCGGAATTTAATACTAAAGGCACAATGCCGACTTAAGTACAAGAGGACTAACACTCTCACTTTCTATGATTCGAACCTCTCTTGTGATTCCAGTTTTAGATTCCGATGCTTCACTTCAGGTTTACTGTATCCCTTGGACCTTCTTATTGACGTTGAAACACAGAAATTGCATCGGAATTTAATACAAAAGGCACAATGCCGACTTAAGTGAAAGAGGACTGACACTCTCTCTTCCTATGTTTTGAACATCTCCTGTGAGGCCAGTTTTAAATTCCGATGCTTCACTTCAGGTTTACTGTATACCTTGCACCTTCTTATTGACGATGAAACACAAAAATTGCATTGGAATTTAATACAAAAGGCACAATGCCGACTTAAGTAAAAGAGGACTGACACTCTCACTTTCTATGATTTGAACCTCTCCTGTGAGTCCAGTTTTAGATTCCGATGCTTCACTGCAGGGTTACTGTATCCCTTGGGAATTCTTATTGACAATGAAACACATAGTTTGCATCCAAATTTAATACAAAAGGCACAATGCCGACTAAAGTACAAGAGGACTTACACTCTAACTTTCTATGATTTGAACCTCTCCTGTGAGTCCAGTTTCAGATTCCGAAGCTTCACTTCAGGTTTACTGTATCCCTTGGACCTTCTTATTGACGATGAAACACAGAAATTGCATCCGAAATTAATACAAAAGGCACAATGCCGACTTATGAAAAGAGGACTGACACTCTCCGTTTCTGTGATTTGAACCTCTCCTGTGAGTCCAGTTTTAGAATCCGATGCTTCACTTCAGGTTTACTGTATCCCTGGGACCTTCTTATTGACGGTGAAACACAGAAATTTCATCGGAATTTAATACAAAATTCACAATGCCGACTCAAGTAAAAGAGGATTGTCACTCTCTCTTTCTATGATTTGAACCTCTCCTGTGAGTCCAGTTTTCGATTCCGATTCTTCACTTCCGATTTACTGTATACCTTGCACCTTCTTATTGACGATGAAACACAGAAATTGCATCGGAATTTAATACAAAAGGCACAATGCCGACTTAAGTAAAAGAGGACTGACACTCTCACTTTCTATGATTTGAACCTCTCCTGTGAGTCCAGTTTTAGATTCCGATGCTTCACTTCAGGTTTACTGTATCCCTTGGACCTTCTTATTGACGATGAAACACAGAGTTTCCATCCGAATTTAATACAAAAGACACAATGCCGACTAAAGTACAAGATGACTGACACTCTATTTTTGTATGATTAGAACCTCTCCTGTGAGTCCAGTTCTAGATTCCGATGCCACACTTCAGGTTTACTGTATCCATTGGACCTTCTTATTGACGATGAAACACAGAAATTTCATCCGAATTTAATACAAAAGGCACAATGCCGACTTAAGTAAAAGAGGACTCACACTCTCACTTTCTGTGATTTGAACCTCTCCTGTGAGTCCAGTTTTAGATTCCGATGCTTCACTTCAGGTTTACTGTATACCTTGCACCTTCTTATTGACGATGAAACACAGAAATTACATCTGAATATAATATAAAAGGCACAATGCCGACTTAAGTACAAGAGGAGTAACACTCACACTCTCTATGATTTGAACCTCTCTTGCGATTCCAGTTTTAGATTCCAATGCTTCACTTCAGGTTTACTGTATCCCTTGGACCTTCTTATTGACGTTGAAACACAGAAATTGCATCGGAATTTAATACAAAAGGCACAATGCCGACTTAAGTACAAGAGGACTGACACTCTATCTTTCTTTGATTTGAACCTCCCTTGTGAGTCCAGTTTTAGATTACGATGCTTCACTTCAGGTTTACTGTATCCCTTGGACCTTCTTATTGACGATGGAATACACAAATTGCATCCGAATTTAATACAAAAAGCACAATACCGACATAAGTACAAGAGGACTGACACTCTCCCTTACTATGATTTGAACCTCTCCTGTGAGTCAAGTTTTAGATTCCGATGCTTCACTTCAGGTTTACTGTATTCCTAGGACCTTCTTATTGACGATGAAACACAGAGTTTGCATCCAAATTAAGTACAAAAGGCACAATGCCGGCTAAAGTAAAAGAGAACTGACACTCTAACTTTATATGATTTGAACCTCTCCTGTGAGTCCAGTTTTAGATTCCGATGCTTCACTTCAGTTTTACTGTATCTCTTAGACCTTCTTATTGACGATGGAATACAGAAATTGCATCCGAATTCAATACAAAAAACGCAATACTGACTTAAGTACAATAGGACTGACACTCTCCCTTTCTATGATTTGAACCTCTCCTGTGAGTCCAGTTTTAGATTCCGATGCTTCACTTCAGGTTTACTGTATACCTTGCACCTTCTTATTGACGATGAAACACAGAAATTGCATCGGAATTTAATACAAAAAGCCCAATGCCGTCTTAAGTACAAGATTACTGACACTCTCACTTACTATGATTTAAACCTCTCCTGTGTTTCCAGCTTTAGATTCCGATGCTTCACTTCAGGAGTACTGTATACCTTGCACCTTTTTATTGACGATGAAACACAGAAATTGCATCGGAATTAAATTCAAAGGGCACAATGCCGATTTAAGTACAACAGCACTGACACTCTAACTATCTATGATTTGAAACTCACCTGTGTGTCCAGTTTTCGATTACGATGCTTCACTTCAGGTTTTCTGTATCCCTTGGACCTTCTTATTGACGATGAAACACAGAAATTGCATCCGAATTTAATACAAAAGGCACAATGCCGACTTCAGTCAAAGAGGACTGACACTCTCTCTTTCTATGATATAACCTCTCCTGTGAGTCCAGTTTTAGATTCCGATGCTTCACCTCAGGTTTACTGTATCCCTTGGACCTTCTTATTGACGATGAAACACAGAGTTTCCATCCGAATTTAATACAAAAGGCACAATGCCGACTTAAGTACAAGATGACTGACACTCTATTTTTCTATGATTAGAACCTCTCCTGTGAGTCCAGTTTTAGATTCCGATGCCACACTTCAGGTTTACTGTATCACTTGGACCTTCTTATTGACGATGAAACACAGAAATTGCATCCGAATTTAATACAAAAGGCACAATGCCGACTTAAGTAAAAGGGGACTCACACTCTCACTTTCTGTGATTTGAACCTCCCCTGTGAGTCCAGTTTTAGATTCCGATGCTTCACTTCAGGTTTACTGTATACCTTGCACCTACTTATTGACGATGAAACACAGAAATTGCATCGGAATTTAATACTAAAGGCACAATGCCGACTTAAGTACAAGAGGACTAACACTCTCACTTTCTATGATTCGAACCTCTCTTGTGATTCCAGTTTTAGATTCCGATGCTTCACTTCAGGTTTACTGTATCCCTTGGACCTTCTTATTGACGTTGAAACACAGAAATTGCATCGGAATTTAATACAAAAGGCAAAATGCCGACTTAAGTAAAAGAGGACTGACACTCTCTCTTCCTATGTTTTGAACATCTCCTGTGAGGCCAGTTTTAAATTCCGATGCTTCACTTCAGGTTTACTGTATACCTTGCACCTTCTTATTGACGATGAAACACAAAAATTGCATTGGAATTTAATACAAAAGGCACAATGCGCCGACTTAAGTAAAAGAGGACTGACACTCTCACTTTCTATGATTTGAACCTCTCCTGTGAGTCCAGTTTTAGATTCCGATGCTTCACTGCAGGGTTACTGTATCCCTTGGGAATTCTTTTTGACGATGAAACACATAGTTTGCATCCAAATTTAATACAAAAGGCACAATGCCGACTAAAGTACAAGAGGACTGACACTCTAACTTTCTATGATTTGAACCTCTCCTGTGAGTCCAGTTTTAGATTCCGAAGCTTCACTTCAGGTTTACTGTATCCCTTGGACCTTCTTATTGACGATGAAACACAGAAATTGCATCCGAAATTAATACAAAAGGCACAATGCCGACTTAAGGAAAGAGGACTGACACTCTCCGTTTCTGTGATTTGAACCTCTCCTGTGAGTCCAGTTTTAGAATCCGATGCTTCACTTCAGGTTTTCTGTATCCCTGGGACCTTCTTATTGACGGTGAAACACAGAAATTTCATCGGAATTTAATACAAAATTCACAATGCCGACTCAAGTAAAAGAGGATTGTCACTCTCTCTTTCTATGATTTGAACCTCTCCTGTGAGTCCAGTTTCCGATTCCGATTCTTCACTTCCGATTTACTGAATACCTTGCACCTTCTTATTGACGATGAAACACAGAAATTGCATCGGAATTTAATGCAAAAGGCACAATGCCGACTTAAGTAAAAGAGGACTGACACTCTCACTTTCTATGATTTGAACCTCTCCTGTGAGTCCAGTTTTAGATTCCGATGCTTCACTTCAGGTTTACTGTATCCCTTGGACCTTCTTATTGACGATGAAACACAGAGTTTCCATCCGAATTTAATACAAAAGACACAATGCCGACTAAAGTACAAGATGACTGACACTCTATTTTTGTATGATTAGAACCTCTCCTGTGAGTCCAGTTTTAGATTCCGATGCCACACTTCAGGTTTACTGTATCCATTGGACCTTCTTATTGACGATGAAACACAGAAATTTCATCCGAATTTAATACAAAACGCACAATGCCGACTGAAGTAAAAGAGGACTCACACTCTCACTTTCTGTGATTTGAACCTCTCCTGTGAGTCCAGTTTTAGATTCCGCTGCTTCACTTCAGGTTTACTGTATACCTTGCACCTTCTTATTGACGATGAAACACAGAAATTGCATCTGAATATAATACAAAAGGCACAATGCCGACTTAAGTACAAGAGGAGTAACACTCACACTCTCTATGATTTGAACCTCTCTTGTGATTCCAGTTTTAGATTCCAATGCTTCACTTCAGGTTTACTGTATCCCTTGGACCTTCTTATTGACGTTGAAACACAGGAATTGCATCGGAATTTAATACAAAAGGCACAATGCCGACCTAAGTAAAAGAGGCCTGTCACACTCTCTTTCTATGATTTGAACCTCTCCTGTGAGTCCAGTTTTAGATTCCGATGCTTCACTTCAGGTTTACTGTATACCTTGCACCTTCTTATTGACGATGAAACACAGAAATTGCATCCGAATGTAACTCATAAAGGCAGAATGCCGACATAAGTACGAGAGGACTGACACTCTCACTTTTTATAATTTGAACCTCTCCTGTGAGTCCAGTTTTAGATTCCGATGCTTCACTTCAGGTTTACTGTATCCCATGGACCTTCTTATTGACGATGAAATACAGAAATTGCATCCGAATTTAATACAAGAGGCACAATGCCACTTAAGTCCAAGCGGACTGACACTCTCTCTTTCTATGATTTGAACCTGTCCTGTGAGTTCAGTTGTAGATTCCGATGCTTCACCTCAGGTTTACTGTATCCCTTGGACCTTCGTATTGAAGATGAAACACAGAAATTGCATCCGAATTTAATACAAAATGCACAATGCCGACTTAAGTAAAAGAGGACTGACACTCTCACTTTCTATGATTTGAACCTCTCCTGTGAGTCCAGTTTTAAATTCCGATGCTTCACTTCGGGTTTACTGTATACCTTGCACCTTCTTATTGACGATGAAACACAAAAATTGCATTGGAATTTAATACAAATGGCACAATGCCGACTTAAGTAAAAGAGGACTGACACTCTCACTTTCTATGATTTGAACCTCTCCTGTGTGTCCAGTTTTAGATAACGATGCTTCACTTCAGGTTTACTGTATCCCTTGGACCTTCTTATTGACGATGAAACACAGAAATTGCATCCGAATTTAATACAAAAGGCACAATGCCGACTTCAGTCAAAGAGGACTGACACTCTCTCTTTCTATGATATAACCTCTCCTGTGAGTCCAGTTTTAGATTCCGATGCTTCACCTCAGGTTTACTGTATCCCTTGGACCTTCTTATTGACGATGAAACACAGAGTTTCCATCCGAATTTAATACAAAAGGCACAATGCCGACTAAAGTACAAGATGACTGACACTCTATTTTTCTATGATTAGAACCTCTCCTGTGAGTCCAGTTTTAGATTCCGATGCCACACTTCAGGTTTACTGTATCCCTTGTACCTTCTTATTGACGATGAAACACAGAAATTGCATCCGAATTTAATACAAAAGGCACAATGCCGACTTAAGTAAAAGAGGACTCACACTCTCATTTTCTGTGATTTGAACCTCCCCTGTGAGTCCAGTTTTAGATTCCGATGCTTCACTTCAGGTTTACTGTATACCTTGCACCTTCTTATTGACGATGAAACACAGAAATTGCATCGGAAAATTAATACTAAAGGCACAATGCCGACATAAGTACAAGAGGACTAACACTCTCACTTTCTATGATTCGATCCTCTCTTGTGATTCCAGTTTTAGATTCCGATGCTTCACTTCAGGTTTACTGTATCCCTTGGACCTTCTTATTGACGTTGAAACACAGAAATTGCATCGGAATTTAATACAAAAGGCACAATGCCGACTTAAGTAAAAGAGGACTGACACTCTCTCTTCCTATGTTTTGAACCTCTCCTGTGAGTCCAGTTTTAAATTCCGATGCTTCACTTCAGGTTTACTGTATACCTTGCACCTTCTTATTGACGATGAAACACAAAAATTGCATTGGAATTTAATACAAAAGGCACAATGCCGACTTAAGTAAAAGAGGACTGACACTCTCACTTTCTATGATTTGAACCTCTCCTGTGAGTCCAGTTTTAGATTCCGATGCTTCACTGCAGGGTTGCTGTATCCCTTGGGCCTTCTAATTGACGATGAAACACAGAGTTTGCATCCAAATTTAATACAAAAGGCACAATGCCGACTAAAGTACAAGAGGACTGACACTCTAACTTTCTATGATTTGAACCTCTCCTGTGAGTCCAGTTTCAGATTCCGAAGCTTCACTTCAGGTTTACTGTATCCCTTGGACCTTCTTATTGACGATGAAACACAGAAATTGCATCCGAAATTAATACAAAAGGCACAATGCCGACTTAAGAAAAGAGGACTGACACTCTCCGTTTCTGTGATTTGAACCTCTCCTGTGAGTCCAGTTTTAGAATCCGATGCTTCACTTCAGGTTTACTGTATCCCTTGGACCTTCTTATTGACGATGAAACACAGAAATTTCATCGGAATTTAATACAAAATTCACAATGCCGACTCAAGTAAAAGAGGATTGTCACTCTCTCTTTCTATGATTTGAACCTCTCCTGTGAGTCCAGTTTTCGATTCCGATTCTTCACTTCCGATTAACTGTATACCTTGCACCTTCTTATTGACGATGAAACACAGAAATTGCATCGGAATTAATGCAAAAGGCACAATGCCGACTTAAGTAAAAGAGGACTGACACTCTCACTTTCTATGATTTGAACCTCTCCTGTGAGTCCAGTTTTAGATTCCGATGCTTCACTTCAGGTTTACTGTATCCCTTGGACCTTCTTATTGACGATGAAACACAGAGTTTCCATCCGAATTTAATACAAAAGACACAATGCCGACTAAAGTACAAGATGACTGACACTCTATTTTTGTATGATCAGAACCTCTCCTGTGAGTCCAGTTTTAGATTCCGATGCCACACTTCAGGTTTACTGTATCCATTGGACCTTCGTATTGACGATGAAACACAGAAATTTCATCCGAATTTAATACAAAAGGCACAATGCCGACTTAAGTAAAAAAGGACTCACACTCTCACTTTCTGTGATTTGAACCTCTCCTGTGAGTCCAGTTTTAGATTCCGATGCTTCACTTCAGGTTTACTGTATACCTTGCACCTTCTTATTGACGATGATACACAGAAATTGCATCTGAATATAATACAAAAGGCACAATGCCGACTTAAGTACAAGAGGAGTAACACTCACACTCTTTATGATTTGAACCTCTCTTGTGATTCCAGTTTTAGATTCCAATGCTTCACTTCAGGTTTACTGTATCCCTTGGACCTTCTTATTGACGTTGAAACACAGAAATTGCATCGGAATTTAATACAAAATGCACAATGCCGACTTAAGTACAAGAGGACTGACACTCTATCTTTCTTTGATTTGAACCTCCCTTGTGAGTCCAGTTTTAGATTCCGATGCTTCACTTCAGGTTTACTGTATCCCTTGGACCTTCTTATTGACGATGGAATACACAAATTGCATCCGAATTTAATACAAAAAGCACAATACCGACATAAGTACAAGAGGACTGACACTCTCCCTTTCTATGATATGAACCTCTCCTGTGAGTCAAGTTTTAGATTCCGATGCTTCACTTCAGGTTTACTGTATCCCTAGGACCTTCTTATTGACGATGAAACACAGAAATTTCATCGGAATTTAATACAAAAGTCACAATGCCGACCTAAGTAAAAGAGGCCTGTCACTCTCTCTTTCTATGATTTGAACCTCTCCTGTGAGTCCAGTTTTAGATTCCGATGCTTCACTTCAGGTTTACTGTATACCTTGCACCTTCTTATTGACGATGAAACACAGAAATTGCATCCGAATGTAACTGATAAAGGCAGAATGCCGACATAAGTACGAGAGGACTGACACTCTCACTTTTTATGATTTGAACCTCTCCTGTGAGTCCAGTTTTAGATTCCGATGCTTCACTTCAGGTTTACTGTATCCCATGGACCTTCTTATTGACGATGAAATACAGAAATTGCATCCGAATTTAATACAAGAGGCACAATGCCACTTAAGTCCAAGAGGACCGACACTCTCTCTTTCTATGATTTGAACCTCTCCTGTGAGTTCAGTTTTAGATTCCGATGCTTCACCTCAGGTTTACTGTATCCCTTGGACCTTCGTATTGAAGATGAAACACAGAAATTGCATCCGAATTTAATACAAAATGCACAATGCCGACTTAAGTAAAAGAGGACTGACACTCTCACTTTCTATGATTTGAACCTCCCCTGTGAGTCCAGTTTTAAATTCCGATGCTTCACTTCGGGTTTACTGTATACCTTGCAACTTCTTATTGACGATGAAACACAAAAATTGCATTGGAACTTAATACAAAAGGCACAATGCCGACTTAAGTAAAAGAGGACTGACACTCTCACTTTCTATGATTTGAACCTCTCCTGTGAGTCCAGTTTTAGATTCAGATGCTTCACTGCAGGGTTATTGTATCCCTTGGACCTTCTTATTGACGATGAAACACAGAAATTGCATCCGAATTTAATACAAAAGGCACAATGCCGACTTCAGTAAAAGAGGACTGACACTCTCTCTTTCTATGATATAACCTCTCCTGTGAGTCCAGTTTTAGATTCCGATGCTTCACCTCAGGTTTACTGTATCCCTTGGACCTTCTTATTGACGATGAAACACAGAGTTTCTATCCGAATTTAATACAAAAGGCACAATGCCGACTTAAGTACAAGATGACTGACACTCTATTTTTCTATGATTAGAACCTCTCCTGTGAGTCCAGTTTTAGATTCCGATGCCACACTTCAGGTTTACTGTATCCCTTGGACCTTCTTATTGACGATGAAACACAGAAATTGCATCCGAATTTAATACAAAAGGCACAATGCCGACTTAAGTAAAAGAGGACTCACACTCTCACTTTCTGTGATTTGAACCTCCCCTGTGAGTCCAGTTTTGGATTCCGATGCTTCACTTCAGGTTTACTGTATACCTTGCACCTACTTATTGACGATGAAACACAGAATTTGCATCGGAATTTAATACTAAAGGCACAATGCCGACTTAAGTAAAAGAGGACTGACACTCTCTCTTCCTATGTTTTGAACCTCTCCTGTGAGTCCAGTTTTAAATTCCGATGCTTCACTTCAGGTTTACTGTATACCTTGCACCTTCTTATTGACGATGAAACACAAAAATTGCATTGGAATTTAATACAAAAGGCACAATGCCGACTTAAGTAAAAGAGGACTGACACTCTCACTTTCTATGATTTGATCCTCTCCTGTGAGTCCAGTTTTAGATTCCGATGCTTCACTGCAGGGTTACTGTATCCCTTGGGCCTTCTTATTGACGATGAAACACAGAGTTTGCATCCAAATTAAATACAAAAGGCACAATGCCGGCTAAAGTACAAGAGAACTGACACTCTAACTTTATATGATTTGAACCTCTCCTGTGAGTCCAGTTTTAGATTCCGATGCATCACTTCAGTTTTACTGTATCTCTTGGACCTTCTTATTGACGATGGAATACAGAAATTGCATCCGAATTTAATACAAAAAACGCAATACTGACTTAAGTACAAGAGGACTGACACTCTCCCTTTCTATGATTTGAACCTCTCCTGTGAGTCCAGTTTTAGATTCTGATGCTTCACTTCAGGTTTACTGTATCCCTTGGACCTTCTTATTGACGATGAAACACAGAAATTTCATCGGAATTTAATACAAAAGTCACAATGACGACCTAAGTAAAATAGGCCTGTCTCTCTCTCTTTCTATGATTTGAACCTCTCCAGTGAGTCCAGTTTTAGATTCCGAAGCTTCACTTCAGGTTTACTGTATACCTTGCACCTTCTTATTGACGATGAAACACAGAAATTGCATCGGAATTTAATACAAAAAGCCCAATGCCGTCTTAAGTACAAGAGGACTGACACTCTCACTTACTATGATTTGAACCTCTCCTGTAATTCCAGCTTTAGATTCCGATGCTTCACTTCAGGATTACTGTATACCTTGCACCTTCTTAATGACGATGAAACACAGATATTGCATCGGAATTAAATTCAAAGGGCACAATGCCGAATTAAGTACAACAGCACTGACACTCTAACTATCTATGATTTGAAACTCACCTGTGTGTCCAGTTTTCGATTACGATGCTTCACTTCAGGTTTACTGTATCCCTTGGACCTTCTTATTGACGATGAAACACAGAAATTGCATCCGAATTTAATACAAAAGGCACAATGCCGACTTCAGTAAAAGAGGACTGACACTCTCTCTTTCTATGATATAACCTCTCCTGTGAGTCCAGTTTTAGATTCCGATGCTTCACCTCAGGTTTACTGTATCCCTTGGACCTTCTTATTGACGATGAAACACAGAGTTTCTATCCGAATTTAATACAAAAGGCACAATGCCGACTTAAGTAAAAGAGGACTCACACTCTCACTTTCTGTGATTTGAACCTCCCCTGTGAGTCCAGTTTTAGATTCCGATGCTTCACTTCAGGTTTACTGTATACCTTGCACCAACTTATTGACGATGAAACACAGAATTTGCATCGGAATTTAATACTAAAGGCACAATGCCGACTTAAGTTAAAGAGGACTGACACTCTCTCTTCCTATGTTTTGAACCTCTCCTGTGAGTCCAGTTTTAAATTCCGAAGCTTCACTTCAGGTTTACTGTATACCTTGCACCTTCTTATTGACGATGAAACACAAAAATTGCATTGGAATTTTATACAAAAGGCACAATGCCGACTTAAGTAAAAGAGG
The DNA here is from genome assembly GCF_021461395.2 of Schistocerca americana. Classification (NCBI taxonomy): domain Eukaryota; kingdom Metazoa; phylum Arthropoda; class Insecta; order Orthoptera; family Acrididae; genus Schistocerca; species Schistocerca americana. The sequence goes on from NC_060126.1 coordinate 7,221,250, forward strand.
ACTGACACTCTCACTTTCTATGATTTGAACCTCTCCTGTGAGTCCAGTTTTAGATTCCGATGCTTCACTGCAGGGTTACTGTATCCCTTGGGCCTTCTTATTGACGATGAAACACAGAGTTTGCATCCAAATTTAATACAAAAGGCACAATGCCGACTAAAGTACAAGAGGACTGACACTCTAACTTTCAATGATTTGAACCTCTCCTGTGAGTCCAGTTTCAGATTCCGAAGCTTCACTTCAGGTTTACTGTATCCCTTGGACCTTCTTATTGACGATGAAACACAGAAATTGCATCCGAAATTAATACAAAAGGCACAATGCCGACTTAAGAAAAGAGGACTGACACTCTCCGTTTCTGTGATTTGAACCTCTCCTGTGAGTCCAGTTTTAGAATCCGATGCTCCACTTCAGGTTTACTGTATCTCTTGGACCTTCTTATTGACGATGAAACACAGAAATTGCATCGGAATTTAATACAAAAATCACATTGCCGACTTAAGTACAAGAGGACTGCCACTCTCACTTACTATGATTTGAACCTCTCCTGTGATTCCAGTTTTAGATTCCGATGCTTCACTTCAGGTTAACTGTATACCTTGCACCGTCTTATTGACGATGAACCACAAAAATTGAATCGGAATTAAATTCAAAACGCACAATGCCAACTTAGGTACAATAGGACCGACAGTCTAACTTTTATGATATGAACCTCTCCTGTGAGTCCAGTTTTAGATTCCGATCCTTCACTTCAGGTTTACTGCATCCCTTGGTCCAACTTATTGACGATGAAATACAGTAATTGCATCCGAATTTAATACAAAAGGCACAAGCCGACTTAAGTACAAGAGGACTGACACTCTAACTTTCTATGATTTGAACCTCTCCTGTTAGTCCAGTTTTAGATTCCGATGCTTCACTTCTGGTTTACTGTATACCTTGCACATTCGTGTTGACGATGAAACACAAATATTGCATCAGAATTAAATTCAAAAGGCACAATGCCGACTTAAGTAAAAGAGGACTGACACTCTAACTCTCTATGATTTGAACCTCTCCTGTGAGACCAGTTCTGGATTCCGATGCTTCTCTTCCGATTTACTGTATACCTTGCACCTTCTTATTGACGATGAAACACAGAAATTTCATTGGAATTAAATTCAAAAGGCACAATGCCGACTTAAGTACAAGGGGACTGACTCTAACTTTCTATGATTCGAACCTCTCCTGTGGGTCCAGTTTTAGATTCCGATGCTTCACTTCAGGTTTACTGTATCCCTTGGACCTTCTTATTGACGATGAAATACTGAAATTGCATCCGAATTTCATACAAAAGGCACAATGTCGACTTAAGTACAAGAGGACTAACACTCTCACTTTCTATGATTTGAACCTCTCCTGAGAGTCCAGTTTTAGATTCCGATGCCTCACCTAAGGTTCACTGTATATCTTGCACCTTCTTATTGACGATGAAAGACAGAAATTGCATCGGAATTAAATACAAAGGGCACAATGCCGATTTAAGTACAAGAGGACTGACACTCTACCTATCTATGATTTGAACCTCCCCTGTGAGTCCAGTTTTAGGTTACGATGCTTCACTTCAGGTTTACTTTACCCCTTGGACCTACTTATTGACGATGAAACACAGAAATTGCATTCGAATTTAAAACAAAAGGCAAAATGCCGACTTCAGTAAAAGAGGACTGACACTCTCTCTTTCTATGATTTAACCTCTCCTGTGAGTCAAGTTTTACATTCCGACGCTTCACTTCAGGTTTACTGCATCCCTTGGACCTTCTTATTGACGATGAAACACAGAAATTGCATCGGAATTTAATACAAAGGGCACAATGCCGACTTAAGTAAAAGAGGACCGACACTCTCTCTGTCTATGATTTGAACCTCTCCTGTGAGTCCAGTTTTAGATTCCGATGCTTCACTTCCAGTTTACTGTATACCTTGCACCTTCTTATTCACGATGAAACACAGAAATTGCATCGGAATTTAATACAAAAGGCACAATGCCGACTTAAGTAAAAGAGGACTGACACTCTCACTTTCTATGATTTGAACCTCTCCTGTGAGTCCAGTTTTAGATTCCGATGCTTCACTTCAGGTTTACTGTATACCTTGAACCTTCTTATTGACGATGAAACACAGATATTGCATCGGAATTTAATACAAAAGGCGCAATGCCGACTTAAGTACAAGAGGACTAACACTTTTACTTTCTATGATTCGAACCTCTCTTGTGATTCCAGTTTTAGATACCGATGCTTCACTTCAGAATTACTGTATCCCTTGGACCTTCTTATTGACGATAAAATACTGAAATTGCATTCGAATTAAATACAAAAGGCACAATGCCGACTTAAGTACAAGACGACTGACACTCAAACTTTCTATTATTTGAACCTCTCCTGTGAGTCCAGTTTTAGATTCCGATGCTTCACTTCAGGTTTCTGTATACCTTGCACATTCGTATTGACGATGAAACACAAATATTGCATCAGAATTAAATTCAAAAGGCACAATGCCAACTTAAGTAAAAGTTGACTGACACTCTAACTCTCTATGATTTGAACCTCTCCTGTGAGTCCAGTTCTGGATTCCGATGCTTCTCTTCAGATTTACTGTATACCTTGCACCTTCTTATTGACGATGAAACATAGAAATTGCATCGGAATTAAATTCAAAAGGCACAATGCCGACTTAAGTACAAGACGACTGACACTCTAACTTTCTATGATTCGAACCTCTCCTGTGGGTCCAGTTTTAGATTCCGATGCTTCACTTCAGGTTTACTGTATCCCTTAGACCTTCTTATTGACGATGAAATACTGAAATTGCATCCGAATTTAATACAAAAGGCACAATGCCGACTTAAGTACAAGATGACTGACACTCTAACTTTCTATTATTTGAACCTCTCCTGTGAGTCCAGTTTTAGATTCCGATGCTTCACTTCAGGTTTACTATATACCTTGCGCCCTCATAATGACGATGAAACACAGAAATTGCATCGGAATCAAATTCAAAACGCACAATGCCGACTTAAGTACAAGAGGACTGACACTCTAGTTCCTATGATTTGAACCTATCCTGTGAGTCCAGTTTTAGATTCCGATGCTTCACTTCAGGTTTACTTTATCCCTTGGACCTTCTTATTGACGATGGAATAAAAAAATTGCATCCGAATTTAATACAAAGGGCACAATACCGACTTAAGTACAAGAGGACTGACACTCTCCCTTTCTATGATTTGAACCTCTCCTGTGAGTCCAATTTTAGATTCCGATGCTTAACTTCAGGTTTGCTGTATCCCTTGGACCTTCTTATTGACGATGACACACTGAAATTGCATCCGCATTTAATACAAAAGTCACGATGCCGACTAAAGTACATGAGGACTGACACTCTCACTTCCTATGATTTGAACCTCTCCTGTGAGTCCAGTTTTAGTTTCCGATGCTTCACTTCAGGTTTACTGTATCCCTTGGACCTTCTTATTGATGATGAAACACAGAAATTGCATCCCAATTTAATACAAAAGGTACAATGCCGACTTAAGTAAAAGAGGACTGACACTCTCACTTTCTATGATTTGAACCTCTGCTGTGAGTCCAGTTTTAGATTCCAATGCTTAACTGCAGGTTTATACCTTGCACCGTCTTATTGACGATGAAACACAAAAATTGCATCGGAATGAAATTCAAAAGGCACAATGCCGACTTAAGTACCAGAGGTCTGACACTCTCTATGATTTGTACCTCTCCTGTGTGTCCAGTTTTTGATTCCGATGCTTCAATTCTGGTTTACTGTATACCTTGCATCTTCTTATTGACGATGAAACACAGTAATTGCATCTTAATCAAATTCAAAAGGCACAATGCCGACTTAAGTACATGAGGGCTGACACTCTAACTCTCTATGATTTGAACCTCTCCTGTGAGTCCAGTTTTGGATTCCGATGCTTCACTTCATGTTTACTGTATACCTTGTAACTTCATATTGACGATGAAAAACAGAAATTGCATCGGAATTAAATTCAAAAGGCACAATGCCGACTTAAGTACAAGACGACTGATACTCTAACTTTCTATTATTTGAACCTCTCCTGTGAGTCCAGTTTTAGATTCCGATGCTTCACTTCAGGTTTACTGTATCCCTTGGACCTTCTTATTGACTATGAAACATAGAAATTTCATCGGAATTTAATATAAAAGTCACAATGCCGACCTAAGTAAAAGAGGCCTGTCACTCTCTCTTTCTATGATTTGAACTTCTCCTGTGAGTCCACTTTTAGATTCCGATGCTTCACTTCAGGTTTACTGTATACCTTGCACCTTCTTATTGACGATGAAACACAGAAATTGCATCGGAATTTAATACAAAAATCACATTGCCGACTTAAGTACAAGAGGACTGACACTTTCCCTTTCTATGATTTGAACCTCTCCTGTGAGTCCAGTTTTAGATTCCGATGCTTCACTTCAGGTTAACTGTATACCTTGCACCGTCTTATTGACGATGAAACACAAAAATTGAATCGGAATTAAATTCAAAACGCACAATGCCGACTTAGGTACAATAGGACTGACAGTCTAACTTTTATGATTTGAACCTCTCCTGTGAGTCCAGTTTTAGATTCCGATCCTTCACTTCAGGTTTACTGTATCCCTTGGTCCAACTCACTGACGATGAAATACAGTAATTGCATACGAATTTAATACAAAAGGCACAATGCCGACTTAAGTACAAGAGGACTGACACTCTAACTTTCTATGATTCGAACCTCTCCTGTGGGTCCAGTTTTAGATTCCGATGCTTCACTTCAGGTTTACTGTATCCCTTAGACCTTCTTATTGACGATGAAATACTGAAATTGCATCCGAATTTAATACAAAAGGCACAATGCCGACTTAAGTACAAGATGACTGACACTCTAACTTTCTATTATTTGAACCTCTCCTGTGAGTCCAGTTTTAGATTCCGATGCTTCACTTCAGGTTTACTATATACCTTGCGCCCTCATAATGACGATGAAACACAGAAATTGCATCGGAATCAAATTCAAAACGCACAATGCTGACTTAAGTACAAGAGGACTGACACTCTAGTTCCTATGATTTGAACCTATCCTGTGAGTCCAGTTTTAGATTCCGATGCTTCACTTCAGGTTTACTTTATCCCTTGGACCTTCTTATTGACGATGGAATAAAAAAATTGCATCCGAATTTAATACAAAGGGCACAATACCGACTTAAGTACAAGAGGACTGACACTCTCCCTTTCTATGATTTGAACCTCTCCTGTGAGTCCAGTTTTAGATTCCGATGCTTAACTTCAGGTTTGCTGTATCCCTTGGACCTTCTTATTGACGATGACACACTGAAATTGCATCCGCATTTAATACAAAAGTCACGATGCCGACTAAAGTACATGAGGACTGACACTCTCACTTCCTATGATTTGAACCTCTCCTGTGAGTCCAGTTTTAGTTTCCGATGCTTCACTTCAGGTTTACTGTATCCCTTGGACCTTCTTATTGATGATGAAACACAGAAATTGCATCCCAATTTAATACAAAAGGTACAATGCCGACTTAAGTAAAAGAGGACTGACACTCTCACTTTCTATGATTTGAACCTCTGCTGTGAGTCCAGTTTTAGATTCCAATGCTTAACTGCAGGTTTATACCTTGCACCGTCTTATTGACGATGAAACACAAAAATTGCATCGGAATGAAATTCAAAAGGCACAATGCCGACTTAAGTACCAGAGGTCTGACACTCTCTATGATTTGTACCTCTCCTGTGTGTCCAGTTTTTGATTCCGATGCTTCAATTCTGGTTTACTGTATACCTTGCATCTTCTTATTGACGATGAAACACAGTAATTGCATCTTAATCAAATTCAAAAGGCACAATGCCGACTTAAGTACATGAGGGCTGACACTCTAACTCTCTATGATTTGAACCTATCCTGTGAGTCCAGTTTTGGATTCCGATGCTTCACTTCATGTTTACTGTATACCTTGTAACTTCATATTGATGATGAAAAACAGAAATTGCATCGGAATTAAATTCAAAAGGCACAATGCCGACTTAAGTACAAGACGACTGATACTCTAACTTTCTATGATTTGAACCTCTCCTGTGAGTCCAGTTTTAGATTCCGATGCTTCACTTCAGGTTTACTGTATCCCTTGGACCTTCTTATTGACGATGAAACACAGAAATTTCATCGGAATTTAATACAAAAGTCACAATGCCGACCTAAGTAAAAGAGGCCTGTCACTCTCTCTTTCTATGATTTGAACCTCTCCTGTGAGTCCAGTTTTAGATTCCGATGCTTCACTTCAGGTTTACTGTATACCTTGCACCTTCTTATTGACGATGAAACACAGAAATTGCATCCGAATGTAACTGATAAAGGCAGAATGCCGACATAAGTACGAGAGGACTGACACTCTCACTTTTTATGATTTGAACCTCTCCTGTGAGTCCAGTTTTAGATTCCGATGCTTCACTTCAGGTTTACTGTATCCCATGGACCTTCTTATTGACGATGAAATACAGAAATTGCATCCGAATTTAATACAAGAGGCACAATGCCACTTAAGTCCAAGAGGACCGACACTCTCTCTTTCTATGATTTGAACCTCTCCTGTGAGTTCAGTTTTAGATTCCGATGCTTCACCTCAGGTTTACTGTATCCCTTGGACCTTCGTATTGAAGATGAAACACAGAAATTGCATCCGAATTTAATACAAAATGCACAATGCCGACTTAAGTAAAAGAGGACTGACACTCTCACTTTCTATGATTTGAACCTCCCCTGTGAGTCCAGTTTTAAATTCCGATGCTTCACTTCGGGTTTACTGTATACCTTGCAACTTCTTATTGACGATGAAACACAAAAATTGCATTGGAACTTAATACAAAAGGCACAATGCCGACTTAAGTAAAAGAGGACTGACACTCTCACTTTCTATGATTTGAACCTCTCCTGTGAGTCCAGTTTTAGATTCAGATGCTTCACTGCAGGGTTATTGTATCCCTTGGACCTTCTTATTGACGATGAAACACAGAAATTGCATCCGAATTTAATACAAAAGGCACAATGCCGACTTCAGTAAAAGAGGACTGACACTCTCTCTTTCTATGATATAACCTCTCCTGTGAGTCCAGTTTTAGATTCCGATGCTTCACCTCAGGTTTACTGTATCCCTTGGACCTTCTTATTGACGATGAAACACAGAGTTTCTATCCGAATTTAATACAAAAGGCACAATGCCGACTTAAGTACAAGATGACTGACACTCTATTTTTCTATGATTAGAACCTCTCCTGTGAGTCCAGTTTTAGATTCCGATGCCACACTTCAGGTTTACTGTATCCCTTGGACCTTCTTATTGACGATGAAACACAGAAATTGCATCCGAATTTAATACAAAAGGCACAATGCCGACTTAAGTAAAAGAGGACTCACACTCTCACTTTCTGTGATTTGAACCTCCCCTGTGAGTCCAGTTTTGGATTCCGATGCTTCACTTCAGGTTTACTGTATACCTTGCACCTACTTATTGACGATGAAACACAGAATTTGCATCGGAATTTAATACTAAAGGCACAATGCCGACTTAAGTAAAAGAGGACTGACACTCTCTCTTCCTATGTTTTGAACCTCTCCTGTGAGTCCAGTTTTAAATTCCGATGCTTCACTTCAGGTTTACTGTATACCTTGCACCTTCTTATTGACGATGAAACACAAAAATTGCATTGGAATTTAATACAAAAGGCACAATGCCGACTTAAGTAAAAGAGGACTGACACTCTCACTTTCTATGATTTGATCCTCTCCTGTGAGTCCAGTTTTAGATTCCGATGCTTCACTGCAGGGTTACTGTATCCCTTGGGCCTTCTTATTGACGATGAAACACAGAGTTTGCATCCAAATTAAATACAAAAGGCACAATGCCGGCTAAAGTACAAGAGAACTGACACTCTAACTTTATATGATTTGAACCTCTCCTGTGAGTCCAGTTTTAGATTCCGATGCATCACTTCAGTTTTACTGTATCTCTTGGACCTTCTTATTGACGATGGAATACAGAAATTGCATCCGAATTTAATACAAAAAACGCAATACTGACTTAAGTACAAGAGGACTGACACTCTCCCTTTCTATGATTTGAACCTCTCCTGTGAGTCCAGTTTTAGATTCTGATGCTTCACTTCAGGTTTACTGTATCCCTTGGACCTTCTTATTGACGATGAAACACAGAAATTTCATCGGAATTTAATACAAAAGTCACAATGACGACCTAAGTAAAATAGGCCTGTCTCTCTCTCTTTCTATGATTTGAACCTCTCCAGTGAGTCCAGTTTTAGATTCCGAAGCTTCACTTCAGGTTTACTGTATACCTTGCACCTTCTTATTGACGATGAAACACAGAAATTGCATCGGAATTTAATACAAAAAGCCCAATGCCGTCTTAAGTACAAGAGGACTGACACTCTCACTTACTATGATTTGAACCTCTCCTGTAATTCCAGCTTTAGATTCCGATGCTTCACTTCAGGATTACTGTATACCTTGCACCTTCTTAATGACGATGAAACACAGATATTGCATCGGAATTAAATTCAAAGGGCACAATGCCGAATTAAGTACAACAGCACTGACACTCTAACTATCTATGATTTGAAACTCACCTGTGTGTCCAGTTTTCGATTACGATGCTTCACTTCAGGTTTACTGTATCCCTTGGACCTTCTTATTGACGATGAAACACAGAAATTGCATCCGAATTTAATACAAAAGGCACAATGCCGACTTCAGTAAAAGAGGACTGACACTCTCTCTTTCTATGATATAACCTCTCCTGTGAGTCCAGTTTTAGATTCCGATGCTTCACCTCAGGTTTACTGTATCCCTTGGACCTTCTTATTGACGATGAAACACAGAGTTTCTATCCGAATTTAATACAAAAGGCACAATGCCGACTTAAGTAAAAGAGGACTCACACTCTCACTTTCTGTGATTTGAACCTCCCCTGTGAGTCCAGTTTTAGATTCCGATGCTTCACTTCAGGTTTACTGTATACCTTGCACCAACTTATTGACGATGAAACACAGAATTTGCATCGGAATTTAATACTAAAGGCACAATGCCGACTTAAGTTAAAGAGGACTGACACTCTCTCTTCCTATGTTTTGAACCTCTCCTGTGAGTCCAGTTTTAAATTCCGAAGCTTCACTTCAGGTTTACTGTATACCTTGCACCTTCTTATTGACGATGAAACACAAAAATTGCATTGGAATTTTATACAAAAGGCACAATGCCGACTTAAGTAAAAGAGGACTGACACTCTCACTTTCTATGATTTGAACCTCTCCTGTGAGTCCAGTTTTAGATTCCGATGCTTCACTGCAGGGTTACTGTATCCCTTGGGCCTTCTTATTGACGATGAAACACAGAGTTTGCATCCAAATTTAATACAAAAGGCACAATGCCGACTAAAGTACAAGAGGACTGACACTCTAACTTTCAATGATTTGAACCTCTCCTGTGAGTCCAGTTTCAGATTCCGAAGCTTCACTTCAGGTTTACTGTATCCCTTGGACCTTCTTATTGACGATGAAACACAGAAATTGCATCCGAAATTAATACAAAAGGCACAATGCCGACTTAAGAAAAGAGGACTGACACTCTCCGTTTCTGTGATTTGAACCTCTCCTGTGAGTCCAGTTTTAGAATCCGATGCTCCACTTCAGGTTTACTGTATCTCTTGGACCTTCTTATTGACGATGAAACACAGAAATTGCATCGGAATTTAATACAAAAATCACATTGCCGACTTAAGTACAAGAGGACTGCCACTCTCACTTACTATGATTTGAACCTCTCCTGTGATTCCAGTTTTAGATTCCGATGCTTCACTTCAGGTTAACTGTATACCTTGCACCGTCTTATTGACGATGAACCACAAAAATTGAATCGGAATTAAATTCAAAACGCACAATGCCAACTTAGGTACAATAGGACCGACAGTCTAACTTTTATGATATGAACCTCTCCTGTGAGTCCAGTTTTAGATTCCGATCCTTCACTTCAGGTTTACTGCATCCCTTGGTCCAACTTATTGACGATGAAATACAGTAATTGCATCCGAATTTAATACAAAAGGCACAAGCCGACTTAAGTACAAGAGGACTGACACTCTAACTTTCTATGATTTGAACCTCTCCTGTTAGTCCAGTTTTAGATTCCGATGCTTCACTTCTGGTTTACTGTATACCTTGCACATTCGTGTTGACGATGAAACACAAATATTGCATCAGAATTAAATTCAAAAGGCACAATGCCGACTTAAGTAAAAGAGGACTGACACTCTAACTCTCTATGATTTGAACCTCTCCTGTGAGACCAGTTCTGGATTCCGATGCTTCTCTTCCGATTTACTGTATACCTTGCACCTTCTTATTGACGATGAAACACAGAAATTTCATTGGAATTAAATTCAAAAGGCACAATGCCGACTTAAGTACAAGGGGACTGACTCTAACTTTCTATGATTCGAACCTCTCCTGTGGGTCCAGTTTTAGATTCCGATGCTTCACTTCAGGTTTACTGTATCCCTTGGACCTTCTTATTGACGATGAAATACTGAAATTGCATCCGAATTTCATACAAAAGGCACAATGTCGACTTAAGTACAAGAGGACTAACACTCTCACTTTCTATGATTTGAACCTCTCCTGAGAGTCCAGTTTTAGATTCCGATGCCTCACCTAAGGTTCACTGTATATCTTGCACCTTCTTATTGACGATGAAAGACAGAAATTGCATCGGAATTAAATACAAAGGGCACAATGCCGATTTAAGTACAAGAGGACTGACACTCTACCTATCTATGATTTGAACCTCCCCTGTGAGTCCAGTTTTAGGTTACGATGCTTCACTTCAGGTTTACTTTACCCCTTGGACCTACTTATTGACGATGAAACACAGAAATTGCATTCGAATTTAAAACAAAAGGCAAAATGCCGACTTCAGTAAAAGAGGACTGACACTCTCTCTTTCTATGATTTAACCTCTCCTGTGAGTCAAGTTTTACATTCCGACGCTTCACTTCAGGTTTACTGCATCCCTTGGACCTTCTTATTGACGATGAAACACAGAAATTGCATCGGAATTTAATACAAAGGGCACAATGCCGACTTAAGTAAAAGAGGACCGACACTCTCTCTGTCTATGATTTGAACCTCTCCTGTGAGTCCAGTTTTAGATTCCGATGCTTCACTTCCAGTTTACTGTATACCTTGCACCTTCTTATTCACGATGAAACACAGAAATTGCATCGGAATTTAATACAAAAGGCACAATGCCGACTTAAGTAAAAGAGGACTGACACTCTCACTTTCTATGATTTGAACCTCTCCTGTGAGTCCAGTTTTAGATTCCGATGCTTCACTTCAGGTTTACTGTATACCTTGAACCTTCTTATTGACGATGAAACACAGATATTGCATCGGAATTTAATACAAAAGGCGCAATGCCGACTTAAGTACAAGAGGACTAACACTTTTACTTTCTATGATTCGAACCTCTCTTGTGATTCCAGTTTTAGATACCGATGCTTCACTTCAGAATTACTGTATCCCTTGGACCTTCTTATTGACGATAAAATACTGAAATTGCATTCGAATTAAATACAAAAGGCACAATGCCGACTTAAGTACAAGACGACTGACACTCAAACTTTCTATTATTTGAACCTCTCCTGTGAGTCCAGTTTTAGATTCCGATGCTTCACTTCAGGTTTCTGTATACCTTGCACATTCGTATTGACGATGAAACACAAATATTGCATCAGAATTAAATTCAAAAGGCACAATGCCAACTTAAGTAAAAGTTGACTGACACTCTAACTCTCTATGATTTGAACCTCTCCTGTGAGTCCAGTTCTGGATTCCGATGCTTCTCTTCAGATTTACTGTATACCTTGCACCTTCTTATTGACGATGAAACATAGAAATTGCATCGGAATTAAATTCAAAAGGCACAATGCCGACTTAAGTACAAGACGACTGACACTCTAACTTTCTATGATTCGAACCTCTCCTGTGGGTCCAGTTTTAGATTCCGATGCTTCACTTCAGGTTTACTGTATCCCTTAGACCTTCTTATTGACGATGAAATACTGAAATTGCATCCGAATTTAATACAAAAGGCACAATGCCGACTTAAGTACAAGATGACTGACACTCTAACTTTCTATTATTTGAACCTCTCCTGTGAGTCCAGTTTTAGATTCCGATGCTTCACTTCAGGTTTACTATATATCTTGCGCCCTCATAATGACGATGAAACACAGAAATTGCATCGGAATCAAATTCAAAACGCACAATGCCGACTTAAGTACAAGAGGACTGACACTCTAGTTCCTATGATTTGAACCTATCCTGTGAGTCCAGTTTTAGATTCCGATGCTTCACTTCAGGTTTACTTTATCCCTTGGACCTTCTTATTGACGATGGAATAAAAAAATTGCATCCGAATTTAATACAAAGGGCACAATACCGACTTAAGTACAAGAGGACTGACACTCTCCCTTTCTATGATTTGAACCTCTCCTGTGAGTCCAATTTTAGATTCCGATGCTTAACTTCAGGTTTGCTGTATCCCTTGGACCTTCTTATTGACGATGACACACTGAAATTGCATCCGCATTTAATACAAAAGTCACGATGCCGACTAAAGTACATGAGGACTGACACTCTCACTTCCTATGATTTGAACCTCTCCTGTGAGTCCAGTTTTAGTTTCCGATGCTTCACTTCAGGTTTACTGTATCCCTTGGACCTTCTTATTGATGATGAAACACAGAAATTGCATCCCAATTTAATACAAAAGGTACAATGCCGACTTAAGTAAAAGAGGACTGACACTCTCACTTTCTATGATTAGAACCTCTGCTGTGAGTCCAGTTTTAGATTCCAATGCTTAACTGCAGGTTTATACCTTGCACCGTCTTATTGACGATGAAACACAAAAATTGCATCGGAATGAAATTCAAAAGGCACAATGCCGACTTAAGTACCAGAGGTCTGACACTCTCTATGATTTGTACCTCTCCTGTGTGTCCAGTTTTTGATTCCGATGCTTCAATTCTGGTTTACTGTATACCTTGCATCTTCTTATTGACGATGAAACACAGTAATTGCATCTTAATCAAATTCAAAAGGCACAATGCCGACTTAAGTACATGAGGGCTGACACTCTAACTCTCTATGATTTGAACCTCTCCTGTGAGTCCAGTTTTGGATTCCGATGCTTCACTTCATGTTTACTGTATACCTTGTAACTTCATATTGACGATGAAAAACAGAAATTGCATCGGAATTAAATTCAAAAGGCACAATGCCGACTTAAGTACAAGACGACTGATACTCTAACTTTCTATTATTTGAACCTCTCCTGTGAGTCCAGTTTTAGATTCCGATGCTTCACTTCAGGTTTACTGTATCCCTTGGACCTTCTTATTGACTATGAAACATAGAAATTTCATCGGAATTTAATATAAAAGTCACAATGCCGACCTAAGTAAAAGAGGCCTGTCACTCTCTCTTTCTATGATTTGAACTTCTCCTGTGAGTCCACTTTTAGATTCCGATGCTTCACTTCAGGTTTACTGTATACCTTGCACCTTCTTATTGACGATGAAACACAGAAATTGCATCGGAATTTAATACAAAAATCACATTGCCGACTTAAGTACAAGAGGACTGACACTTTCCCTTTCTATGATTTGAACCTCTCCTGTGAGTCCAGTTTTAGATTCCGATGCTTCACTTCAGGTTAACTGTATACCTTGCACCGTCTTATTGACGATGAAACACAAAAATTGAATCGGAATTAAATTCAAAACGCACAATGCCGACTTAGGTACAATAGGACTGACAGTCTAACTTTTATGATTTGAACCTCTCCTGTGAGTCCAGTTTTAGATTCCGATCCTTCACTTCAGGTTTACTGTATCCCTTGGTCCAACTCACTGACGATGAAATACAGTAATTGCATACGAATTTAATACAAAAGGCACAATGCCGACTTAAGTACAAGAGGACTGACACTCTAACTTTCTATGATTCGAACCTCTCCTGTGGGTCCAGTTTTAGATTCCGATGCTTCACTTCAGGTTTACTGTATCCCTTAGACCTTCTTATTGACGATGAAATACTGAAATTGCATCCGAATTTAATACAAAAGGCACAATGCCGACTTAAGTACAAGATGACTGACACTCTAACTTTCTATTATTTGAACCTCTCCTGTGAGTCCAGTTTTAGATTCCGATGCTTCACTTCAGGTTTACTATATACCTTGCGCCCTCATAATGACGATGAAACACAGAAATTGCATCGGAATCAAATTCAAAACGCACAATGCTGACTTAAGTACAAGAGGACTGACACTCTAGTTCCTATGATTTGAACCTATCCTGTGAGTCCAGTTTTAGATTCCGATGCTTCACTTCAGGTTTACTTTATCCCTTGGACCTTCTTATTGACGATGGAATAAAAAAATTGCATCCGAATTTAATACAAAGGGCACAATACCGACTTAAGTACAAGAGGACTGACACTCTCCCTTTCTATGATTTGAACCTCTCCTGTGAGTCCAGTTTTAGATTCCGATGCTTAACTTCAGGTTTGCTGTATCCCTTGGACCTTCTTATTGACGATGACACACTGAAATTGCATCCGCATTTAATACAAAAGTCACGATGCCGACTAAAGTACATGAGGACTGACACTCTCACTTCCTATGATTTGAACCTCTCCTGTGAGTCCAGTTTTAGTTTCCGATGCTTCACTTCAGGTTTACTGTATCCCTTGGACCTTCTTATTGATGATGAAACACAGAAATTGCATCCCAATTTAATACAAAAGGTACAATGCCGACTTAAGTAAAAGAGGACTGACACTCTCACTTTCTATGATTTGAACCTCTGCTGTGAGTCCAGTTTTAGATTCCAATGCTTAACTGCAGGTTTATACCTTGCACCGTCTTATTGACGATGAAACACAAAAATTGCATCGGAATGAAATTCAAAAGGCACAATGCCGACTTAAGTACCAGAGGTCTGACACTCTCTATGATTTGTACCTCTCCTGTGTGTCCAGTTTTTGATTCCGATGCTTCAATTCTGGTTTACTGTATACCTTGCATCTTCTTATTGACGATGAAACACAGTAATTGCATCTTAATCAAATTCAAAAGGCACAATGCCGACTTAAGTACATGAGGGCTGACACTCTAACTCTCTATGATTTGAACCTCTCCTGTGAGTCCAGTTTTGGATTCCGATGCTTCACTTCATGTTTACTGTATACCTTGTAACTTCATATTGATGATGAAAAACAGAAATTGCATCGGAATTAAATTCAAAAGGCACAATGCCGACTTAAGTACAAGACGACTGATACTCTAACTTTCTATGATTTGAACCTCTCCTGTGAGTCCAGTTTTAGATTCCGATGCTTCACTTCAGGTTTACTGTATCCCTTGGACCTTCTTATTGACTATGAAACATAGAAATTTCATCGGAATTTAATATAAAAGTCACAATGCCGACCTAAGTAAAAGAGGCCTGTCACTCTCTCTTTCTATGATTTGAACTTCTCCTGTGAGTCCACTTTTAGATTCCGATGCTTCACTTCAGGTTTACTGTATACCTTGCACCTTCTTATTGACAATGAAACACAGAAATTGCATCGGAATTTAATACAAAAATCACATTGCCGACTTAAGTACAAGAGGACTGACACTTTCCCTTTCTATGATTTGAACCTCTCCTGTGAGTCCAGTTTTAGATTCCGATGCTTCACTTCAGGTTAACTGTATACCTTGCACCGTCTTATTGACGATGAAACACAAAAATTGAATCGGAATTAAATTCAAAACGCACAATGCCGACTTAGGTACAATAGGACTGACAGTCTAACTTTTATGATTTGAACCTCTCCTGTGAGTCCAGTTTTAGATTCCGATCCTTCACTTCAGGTTTACTGTATCCCTTGGTCCAACTCACTGACGATGAAATACAGTAATTGCATCCGAATTTAATACAAAAGGCACAATGCCGACTTAAGTACAAGAGGACTGACACTTTAACTTTCTATGATTTGAACCTCTCCTGTTAGTCCAGTTTTAGATTCCGATGCTTCACTTCAGGTTTACTGTATACCTTGCACATTCTTATTGACGATGAAACACAAATATTGCATCAGAATTAAAATCAAAAGGCACAATGCCGACTTAAGTAAAAGAGGACTGACACTCTAACTCGCTATGATTTGATCCTTTCCTGTGAGTCCAGTTCTGGATTCCGATGCTTCTCTTCAGATTTACTGTATACCTTGCACCTTCTTATTGACGATGAAACACAGAAATTTCATCGGAATTAAATTCAAAAGGCACAATGCCGACTTAAGTACAAGAGGACTGACACTCTACCTATCTATGATTTGAACCTCTCCTGTGAGTCCAGTTTTAGGTTACGATGCTTCACTTCAGGTTTACTTTACCCCTTGGACCTTCTTATTGACGATGAAACACAGAAATTGCATCGGAATGAAATTCAAAAGGCACAATGCCGACTTAAGTACCAGAGGTCTGACACTCTGTATGATTTGTACCTCTCCTGTGTGTCCAGTTTTTGATTCCGATGCTTCAATTCTGGTTTACTGTATACCTTGAACCTTCTGATTGACGATGAATCACAGAAATTGCATCGGAATTAAATTCAAAAGGCACAATGCCGACTTAAGTCAAGAGGACTGACACTCTAACTCTCTATGATTTGAACCTCTCCTGTGAGTCCAGTTTTAGATTCTGATGCCTCACTTCTGGTTTACCGTATACCTTGCAGCTTCTTATTGACGATGAAACACAGAAATTGCATCGGAATTAAATTCAAAAGACACAATGCCGACTTAAGTACAAGAGGACTGACACTCTTACAATCTATGATTTGAACCTCTCCTGTGAGTCCAGTTTTAGATTCCGATGCTTCACTTCAGGTTTACTTTATCCCTTGGACCTTCTTATTGACGATGAAACACAGAAATTGCATCCGAATTTAATACAAAAGGCACAATGCCGACTTAGGTACAAGAGGACTGACACTCTCACTTTCTATGATTTGAACCTCTCCTGTGAGTCCAGTTTTAAATTCCGATGCTTCAGTTCCGGTTTACTGAATACCTTGCACCTTCTTATTGACGATGAAACACAGAAATTGCATCGGATTTTAATACAAAACGGACAATGCCGACTTAAGTACAGGAGGCCTGACACTCTCTAAGATGTGAACCTCTCCTGTTATTCCAGTTTTAGATTCAGATGCTTCACTTCAGGTTTACTGTATACCTTGCACCGTCATATTGACGATGAAACACAAAAATTGCATCGGAATTAAAATCAAATGGCACAATGCCGACTTAAGTACAAGAGTACTGACACTCTTACTTTCTATGATTTGAACCTCTCCTGTGAGTCAAGTTTTAGATTCCGATGCTTCACTTCAGGTTTACTGTATCCCTTGGACCTTCTTATTGACGATGGAACAGAGAAATTGCGTCCGAATTTAATACAAAACGCACAGTGCCGACTTAAGTACAAGAGGACTGACACTCTAACTTTCTATCATTTGAACCTCTCCTGTGAGTCCAGTTTTAGATTCCGATGCTTCACTTCAAGTTTACTGTATACCTTGCACCTTCTTATTGACGATGAAACACAGAAATTGCATCCGAATTTAATACAAAAGGCACAATGCCGACATAAGTACAAGAGGACTGACACTCTCCCTTTCTATGATTTGAACCTCTCCTGTGAGTCCAGTTTCAGATTCCGATGCTCCACTTCAGGTTCACTGTTTCCCTTGGACCTTCTTATTGTCGATGAAACACAGAAATTGCATCGGAATTTAATAAAAAATGCACAATGCCGACTTAAGTAAAAGAGGACTGACACTCTAACTCTCTGTGGTTTGAATCTCACCTGTGAGTCCAGTTTTAGATTCCTATACTTCACTTCTGGTTTACTGTATACCTTGCAGATTCTTATCGACGATGAAACACAGAAATTGCATCGGAATTAAATTCAAAAGACACAATGCCGACTTAAGTACAAGAGGACTGACACTCTAACTATCTATGATTTGAACCTCTCCTGTGATTCCGGTTTTAGATTCCGACGCTTCACTTCAGGTTTACTGTATCCCTTGGACCTTCTTATTGGCGATGAAACACAGAAATTGCATCTGAATTTAATACAAAAGGCACAATACCGACTTAAGTACAAGAGGACTGACACTCTCACCTTCTATGATTTGAACCTCTCCTGTGAGTTCAGTTTTAGATTTCGATGCTTCACTTCAGGTTTACTGTATTCCTTGCACCTTCTTATTGACGATGAAACACAGAAATTGCATCCGAATTTAATACAAAAGGCACAATTCCGAGTTAAATACAAGAGGACCGACACTCTCCCTTTCAATGAGATGAACCTCTCCTGTGAGTCCAGTTTTAGATTCCGATGCTCCACTTCAGGTTTACTGTATCCCTTGGACCTTCGTATTGACGATGAAACACAGAAATTGCATCCGAATTTAATACAAATGGCACATTGCCGACTTAAGTAAAAGAGGACTGTCACTCTCTCTTTCTATGATTTGAACCTCTCCTGTGAGTCCATTTTTAGATTCCGATGTTTCACTTCTGGTATACTGTAATCCTTGCACCTTCTTATTGACGATAAAAACACAGGAATTGCATCCGAATTTAATACAAAAGGCACAATGCCGACTTAAGTAAAAGAGGACTGACACTCTCTCTTTCTATGATTTGAGCCTCACCTGTGAGTCCAGTTTTAGATTCCGATGCTTCACTTCAGGTTTACTGTATACCTTGCACCTTCTTATTGACGATGAAACTCAGAAATTGCATCGGAATTTAATACAAAAGGCACAATGCCGACATAGGTACAAGAGGACTAACACTCTCATTTTCTATGATTTGAACCTCTCCTGTGAGTCCAGTTTTAGATTCCGATGCTTCACTTCAGGTTTACTGTATACCTGGCACCGTCATGTTGACGATGAAACACAAAAATTGCATCGGAATTAAATTCAAAAGGAACAATGCAGACTTAAGTACAAGAGGACTGACACACTCACTTTCTATGATTTGAACCTCTCCTGTGAGTCCAGTTTTAGATTCTGATGCTTCACTTCAGGTTTACTGTAGACCTTGCACCTTCTTATTGACGATGAAACACAGAAATTGCATCGGAATTAAATTCAAAAGGCACAATGACGATTTAAGTACATGAGGACTGACACTCTAACTATCTATGGTTTGAACCTCTCCTGTGAGTCCAGTTTTAGATTCCGATGCTTCACTTCAGGTTTACTGTATCCCTTGGACCTTCTTATTGACGATGACATACAGAAATTGCATCCGAATTTAATACAAAAGGCACAATGCCGACTTAAGTAAAAGAGGTCTGACACTCTCTCTTTCTATGATTTGAACCTCTCCTGTGTGTCCAGTTTTAGATTCCGATGCTTCACTTCAGGTTTACTGTATACCTTGCACCTTCGTATTGACGATGAAACACAGAAATTGCATCGGAATTAAATTCAAAAGACACAATGCCGACTTAAATACAAGAGGACTGACACTCTCACTTTATATGATTTGGACCTCACCTGTGAGTCCAGTTTTAGATTCTGATGCTTCACTAAAGGTTTACTCTATCTCTTGGACCTTCTTATTGATGATGAGACACAGAAATTGCATCCGAATTTAATATAAAAGGCACAATGCCGACTTAAGTAAAAGGGGACTGACACTCCCACTTTCTATGATTTGAACCTCTCCTGTGAGTCCAGTTTTAGATTCCGATGCTTAACTTCAGGTTTACTGTATCCCTTGGACCTTCTTATTGACGATGACACACAGAAATTGCATCCGATTTTAATACAAAAGGCACGATGCCGACTAAAGTACATGAGGACTGACACTCTCACTTCCTATGATTTGAACCTCTCCTGTGAGTCCAGTTTTAGTTTCTGATGCTTCACTAAAGGTTGACTCTATCCCTTGGACCTTCTTATTGATGATGAAACACAGAAATTGCATCCGAATTTAATACAAAAGGCACAATGCCGACCTAAGTAAAGGGGGACTGTCACTCCCACTTTCTATGATTTGAACCTCTCCTGTGAGTCCAGTTTTAGATTCCGATGCTTAACTGCAGGTTTACAGTATCCCTTGGACCTTCTTCTTGACGATGAAATGCAGAAATTGCATCCGAGTTCAATACAAAAGGCACAATGCCGACTTAAGTAAAAGAGATCTGACACTCTCTCTTTCTATGATTTGAACCTCTCCTGTGTGTCCAGTTTTAGATTCCGTTGCTTCACTTCTGGTTTACAGTATACCTTGCAATTTCTTATTGACGATGAATCACAGAAATTGCATCGGAATTAAATTCAAAAGGCACAATGCCGACTTAAGTAAAGAGGACTGACACTCTAACTTTCTATGATTTGAACCTCTCCTGTGAGTCCAGTTTTAGATTCCGATGCTTCACTTCTGGTTTACTGTATACCTTGCAGCTTCTTATTGACGATGAAACACAGAAATTGCATCGGAATTAAATTCAAAAGACACAATGCCGACTTAAGTACAAGAGGACTGACACTCTAACTATCTATGATTTGAACCTCTCCTGTGAGTCCAGTTTTAGATTCCGATGCTTCACTTTAGGTTTACTGTATACCTTGCACCTTACTATTGACGATGAAACACTGAAATTGCACTCGAATTTAATACAAAAGGCAAAATGCCGACTTAAGTAAAAGAGGACTGTCACTCTCTCTTTATATGATTTGAACCTCTCCTGTGAGTCCAGTTTTAGATTCTGATGCTTCACTTCAGGTTTACTGTATACCTTGCACCTTCTTATTGACGATGAAACACAGAAATTGCATCGGAATTAAATACAAAAGGCACAATGTCGACTTAAGTACAAGAGGACTGACACTCTTACTATCTATGACTAGAACCTCTCCTGTGAGTCTGGTTATAGATTCCGATGCATCACTTCAGGTTTACTGTATCCCTTGGACCTTCTTATTGACGATGGAACACAGAAATTGCATCCGAATTTAATACAAAAGGCACAATGCCGACTTAAGTACAAGTGGACTGACACTCTTACTTTCTATGATTTGAACCTCTCCTGTGAGTCATGTTTTAGATTCCGATGCTTCACTTCAGGTTTACTGTATCCCTTGGACCTTCTTATTGACGATGGAACAGAGAAATTGCATCCGAATTTAATGGAAAAGTCACAATGCCGACTTAAGTACATGGGGACTGACACTCTAATTTTCTATGATTTGAACCACTCCTGTGAGTCCAGTTTTAGATTCTGATGCTTCACTTCAAGTTTACTGTATACCTTGCACCTTCTTATTGACGATGAAACACAGAAATTGCATTCGAATTTAATACTAAAGGCACAATGCCGACTTAAGTACAAGAGGACTGACACTCTCCCTTTCTATGATTTGAACCTCTCCTGTGAGTCCTGTTTCAGATTCCGATGCTCCACTTCAGGTTCACTGTATCCCTTGGACCTTCTTATTGTCGATGAAACACAGAAATTGCATCGGAATTTAATAAAAAATGCACAATGCCGACTTATGTAAAAGAGGATTGACACTCTAACTCTCTGTGATTTGAACCTCACCTGTGAGTCCAGTTTTAGATTCCGATGCTTCACTTCTGGTTTACTGTATACCTTGCAGATTCTTATTGACGATGAAACACAGAAATTGCATCGGAATTAAATTCAAAAGACACAAAGCCGACTTAAGTACAAGAGGACTGACACTCTAACAATCTATGATTTGAACCTCTCCTGTGAGTCCGAATTTAGATTCCGACGCTTCACTTCAGGTTTACTGTATCCCTTGGACCTTCTTATTGACGATGAAACACAGAAATTGCATCCGTATTTAATACAAAAGGCACAATACCGACTTAAATACAAGAGGACCGACACTCTCCCTTTCAATGAGATGAACCTCTCCTGTGAGTCCAGTTTTAGATTCCGATGCTCCACTTCAGGTTTACTGTATCCCTTGGACCTTCTTATTGACGATGATACACAGAAATTGCATCCGAATTTAATACAAATGGCACAATGCCGACTTAAGTAAAAGAGGACTGTCACTCTCTCTTTCTATGATTTGAACCTCTCCTGTGAGTCCAGTTTTAGATTCCGATGTTTCACTTCTGGTATACTGTATACCTTGCACCTTCTTATTGACGATAAAAACACAGGAATTGCATCCGAATTTAATACAAAAGGCACAATGCCGAATTAAGTAAAAGAGGACTGACACTCTCTCTTTCTATGATTTGAGCCTCACCTGTGAGATTAGTTTTAGATTCCGATGCTTCACTCAGGTTTACTGTATGCCTTGCACCTTCTTATTGACGATGAAACTCAGAAATTGCATCGGAATTTAATACAAAAGGCACAATGCCGACTTAAGTACAAGAGGACAAACACTCTCACTTTCTATGATTTGAACTTCTCCTGTGAGTCCAGTTTTAGATTCCGATGCTTCACTTCAGGTTTACTGTATCCCTTGGACCTTCTTATTGACGATGACATACATAAATTGCATCCGAATTTAATACAAAAGGCACAATGCCGACATAAGTAAAAGAGGTCTGACACTCTCTCTTTCTATGATTTGAACCTCTCCTGTGTGTCCAGTTTTAGATTCCGATGCTTCACTTCAGGTTTACTGTATACCTTGCACCTTCGTATTGACGATGAAACACAGAAATTGCATCGGAATTAAATTCAAAAGGCACAATGCCGACTTAAGTAAAGAGGACTGACACTCTAACTCTCTATGATTTGAACCTCTCCTGTGAGTCCAGTTTTAGATTCCGATGCTTCACTTCTGGTTTACTGTATACCTGGCAGCTTCTTATTGACGACGAAACACAGAAATTGCATCGGAATTAAATTCAAAAGACACAATGCCGACTTAAGTACAAGAGGACTGACACTCTCACTTTCTATGATTTGAACCTCTCCTGTGAGTCCAGTTTTAAATTCCGATGCTTCAGTCCAGGTTTACTGTATACCTTGCACCTTCTTATTGACGATGAAACACAGAAATTGCATTCAAATTTAATACAAAAGGCACAATGCCGACTTAAGTAAAAGAGGACTGTCACTCTCTCTTTATATGATTTGAACCTCTCCTGTGAGTCCAGTTTTAGATTCTGATGCTTCACTTCTGGTTTACCGTATACCTTGCAGCTTCTTATTGACGATGAAACTCAGAAATTGCATCGGAATTAAATTCAAAAGGCACAATGCCGACTTAAGTAAAGAGGACTGACACTCTAACTCTCTATGATTTGAACCTCTCCTGTGAGTCCAGTTTTAGATTCTGATGCTTCACTTCAGGTTTACTGTAGACCTTGCACCTTCTTATTGACGATGAAACACAGAAATTGCATCGGAATTAAATTCAAAAGGCACAATGACGATTTAAGTACATGAGGACTGACACTCTAACTATCTATCGTTTGAACCTCTCCTGTGTGTCCAGTTTTAGATTCCGATGCTTCACTTCAGGTTTACTGTATCCCTTGGACCTTCTTATTGACGATGACATACAGAAATTGCATCCGAATTTAATACAAAAGGCACAATGCCGACTTAAGTAAAAGAGGTCTGACACTCTCTCTTTCTATGATTTGAACCTCTCCTGTGTGTCCAGTTTTAGATTCCGATGCTTCACTTCAGGTTTACTGTATACCTTGCACCTTCGTATTGACGATGAAACACAGAAATTGCATCGGAATTAAATTCAAAAGACACAATGCCGACTTAAGTACAAGAGGACTGACACTCTCACTTTATATGATTTGAACCTCACCTGTGAGTCCAGTTTTAGATTCTGATGCTTCACTAAAGGTTTACTCTATCCCTTGGACCTTCTTATTGATGATGAAACACAGAAATTGCATCCGAATTTAATATAAAAGGCACAATGCCGACTTAAGTAAAAGGGGACTGACACTCCCAATTTCTATGATTTGAACCTCTCCTTTGAGTCCAGTTTTAGATTCCGATGCTTAACTTCAGGTTTACTGTATCCCTTGGACCTTCTTATTGACGATGACACACAGAAATTGCATCCGATTTTAATACAAAAGGCACGATGCCGACTAAAGTACATGAGGACTGACACTCTCACTTCCTATGATTTGAACCTCTCCTGTGAGTTAAGTTTTAGTTTCTGATGGTTCACTAAAGGTTGACTCTATCCCTTGGACCTTCTTATTGATGATGAAACACAGAAATTGCATCCGATTTAATACAAAAGGCACAATGCCGACCTAAGTAAAAGGGGACTGTCACTCCCACTTTCTATGATTTGAACCTCTCCTGTGAGTCCAGTTTTAGATTCCGATGCTTAACTGCAGGTTTACAGTATCCCTTGGACCTTCTTCTTGACGATGAAATACAGAAATTGCATCCGAGTTCAATACAAAAGGCACAATGCCGACTTAAGTAAAAGAGATCTGACACTCTCTCTTTCTATGATTTGAACCTCTCCTGTGTGTCCAGTTTTAGATTCCGATGCTTCAATTCTGGTTTACTGTATACCTTGCAATTTCTTATTGACGATGAATCACAGAAATTGCATCGGAATTAAATTCAAAAGGCACAATGACGACTTAAGTAAAGAGGACTGACACTCTAACTTTCTATGATTTGAACCTCTCCTGTGAGTCCAGTTTTAGATTCTGATGCTTCACTTCAGGTTTACTGTATACCTTGCACCTTCTTATTGACGATGAAACACAGAAATTGCATCCGAATTTAATACTATAGGCACAATGCCGACTTAAGTACAAGAGGACTGACACTCTCCCTTTCTATGATTTGAACCTCTCCTGTGAGTCCTGTTTCAGATTCCGATGCTCCACTTCAGGTTCACTGTATCCCTTGGACCTTCTTATTGTCGATGAAACACAGAAATTGCATCGGAATTTAATAAAAAATGCACAATGCCGACTTAAGTAAAAGAGGATTGACACTCTAACTCTCTGTGATTTGAACCTCACCTGTGAGTCCAGTTTTAGATTCCGATGCTTCACTTCTGGTTTACTGTATACCTTGCAGATTCTTATTGACGATGAAACACAGAAATTGCATCGGAATTAAATTCAAAAGACACAAAGCCGACTTAAGTACCAGAGGACTGACACTCTAACAATCTATGATTTGAACCTCTCCTGTGAGTCCGGTTTTAGATTCCGACGCTTGACTTCAGGTTTACTGTATCCCTTGGACCTTCTTATTGACGATGAAACACAGAAATTGCATCCGTATTTAATACAAAAGGCACAATACCGACTTAAATACAAGAGGACCGACACTCTCCCTTTCAATGAGATGAACCTCTCCTGTGAGTCCAGTTTTAGATTCCGATGCTCCACTTCAGGTTTACTGTATCCCTTGGACCTTCTTATTGACGATGATACACAGAAATTGCATCCGAATTTAATACAAATGGCACAATGCCGACTTAAGTACAAGAGGACTAACACTCTCACTTTCTATGGTTTGAACTTCTCCTGTGAGTCCAGTTTTAGATTCCGATGCTTCACTTCAGGTTTACTGTATCCCTCGGACCTTCTTATTGACGATGACATACATAAATTGCATCCGAATTTAATACAAAAGGCACAATGCCGACATAAGTAAAAGAGGTCTGACACTCTCTCTTTCTATGATTTGAACCTCTCCTGTGTGTCCAGTTTTAGATTCCGATGCTTCACGTCAGGTTTACTGTATACCTTGCACCTTCGTATTGACGATGAAACACAGAAATTGCATCGGAATTAAATTCAAAAGGCACAATGCCGACTTAAGTAAAGAGGACTGACACTCTAACTCTCTATGATTTGAACCTCTCCTGTGAGTCCAGTTTTAGATTCCGATGCTTCACTTCTGGTTTACTGTATACCTTGCAGATTCTTATTGACGATGAAACACAGAAATTGCATCGGAATTAAATTCAAAAGACACAAAGCCGACTTAAGTACAAGAGGACTGACACTCTAACAATCTATGATTTGAACCTCTCCTGTGAGTCCGGTTTTAGATTCCGACGCTTGACTTCAGGTTTACTGTATCCCTTGGACCTTCTTATTGACGATGAAACACAGAAATTGCATCCGAATTTAATACAAAAGGCACAATGCCGAATTAAGTATAAGAGGACTGACACTCTCTCTTTCTATGATTTGAGCCTCACCTGTGAGTTTAGTTTTAGATTCCGATGCTTCACTTCAGGTTTACTGTATGCCTTGCACCTTCTTATTGACGATGAAACTCAGAAATTGCATCGGAATTTAATACAAAAGGCACAATGCCGACTTAAGTACAAGAGGACTAACACTCTCACTTTCTATGGTTTGAACTTCTCCTGTGAGTCCAGTTTTAGATTCCGATGCTTCACTTCAGGTTTACTGTATCCCTTGGACCTTCTTATTGACGATGACATACATAAATTGCATCCGAATTTAATACAAAAGGCACAATGCCGACATAAGTAAAAGAGGTCTGACACTCTCTCTTTCTATGATTTGAACCTCTCCTGTGTGTCCAGTTTTAGATTCCGATGCTTCACGTCAGGTTTACTGTATACCTTGCACCTTCGTATTGACGATGAAACACAGAAATTGCATCGGAATTAAATTCAAAAGGCACAATGCCGACTTAAGTAAAGAGGACTGACACTCTAACTCTCTATGATTTGAACCTCTTCTGTGAGTCCAGTTTTAGATTCCGATGCTTCACTTCTGGTTTACTGTATACCTTGCAGCTTCTTATTGACGATGAAACACAGAAATTGCATCGGAATTAAATTCAAAAGACACAATGCCGACTTAAGTACAAGAGGACTGACACTCTCACTTTCTATGATTTGAACCTCTCCTGTGAGTCCAGTTTTAAATTCCGATGCTTCAGTCCAGGTTTACTGTATACCTTGAACCTTCTTATTGACGATGAAACACAGAAATTGCATTCGAATTTAAAACAAAAGACACAATGCCGACTTAAGTAAAAGAGGACTGTCACTCTCTCTTTATATGATTTGAACCTCTCCTGTGAGTCCAGATTTAGATTCTGATGCTTCACTTCTGGTTTACCGTATACCTTGCAGCTTCTTATTGACGATGAAACACAGAAATTGCATCGGAATTAAATTCAAAAGGCACAATGCCGACTTAAGTAAAGAGGACTGACACTCTAACTCTCTATGATTTGAACCTCTCCTGTGAGTCCAGTTTTAGATTCCGATGCTTCACTTCTGGTTTACTGTATACCTTGCAGCTTCTTATTGACGATGAAACACAAAAATTGCATCGGAATTAAATTCAAAAGACACAATGCCGACTTAAGTACAAGAGGACTGACACTCTCACTTTCTATGATTTGAACCTCACCTGTGAGTCCAGTTTTAGATTCTGATGCTTCACTAAAGGTTTACTCTATCCCTTGGACCTTCTTATTGATGATGAAACACAGAAATTGCATCCGAATTTAATATAAAAGGCACAATGCCGACTTAAGTAAAAGGGGACTGACACTCCCACTTTCTATGATTTGAACCTCTCCTGTGAGTCCAGTTTTAGATTCCGATGCTTAACTTCAGGTTTACTGTATCCCTTGGACCTTCTTATTGACGATGACACACAGAAATTGCATCCGATTTTAATACAAAAGTCACGATGCCGACTAAAGTACATGAGGACTGACACTCTCACTTCCTATGATTTGAACCTCTCCTGTGAGTCCAATTTTAGTTTCTGATGCTTCACTAAAGGTTGACTCTATCCCTTGGACCTTCTTATTGATGATGAAACACAGAAATTGCATCCGAATTTAATACAAAAGGCACAATGCCGACCTAAGTAAGAGGGGACTGTCACTCCCACTTTCTATGATTTGAACCTCTCCTGTGAGTCCAGTTTTAGATTCCGATGCTTTACTGCAGGCTTACAGTATCCCTTGGACCTTCTTCTTGACGATGAAATACAGAAATTGCATACGAGTTTAATACAAAAGGCACAATGCCGACTTAAGTAAAAGAGATCTGACACTCTCTCTTTCTATGATTTGAACCTCTCCTGTGTGTCCGGTTTTAGATTCCGTTGCTTCACTTCTGGTTTACTGTATACCTTGCAATTTCTTATTGACGATGAATCACAGAAATTGCATCGGAATTAAATTCAAAAGGCACAATGCCGACTTAAGTAAAGAGGACTGACACTCTAACTTTCTAAGATTTGAACCTCTCCTGTGAGTCCAGTTTTAGATTCCGATGCTTCACTTTAGGTTTACTGTATCCCTTGGACCTTCGTATTGACGATGAAACACAGAAATTGCATCCGAATTTAATACAAAAGGCACAATGCCGACTTAAGTACAAGAGGACTGACACTCTCACTTTCTATGAATTGAACCTCTCCTGTGAGTCCAGTTTTAAATTCCGATGCTTCAGTCCAGGTTTACTGTATACCTTGCACCCTCTTATTGACGATGAAACACTGAAATTGCACTCGAATTTAATACAAAAGGCAAAATGCCGACTTAAGTAAAAGAGGACTGTCACTCTCACTTTATTTGATTTGAACCTCTCCTGTGAGTCCAGTTTTAGATTCTGATGCTTCACTTCAGGTTTACTGTATACCTTGCACCTTCTTATTGACGATGAAACACAGAAATTGCATCGGAATTAAATACAAAAGGCACAATGTCGACTTAAGTACAAGAGGACTGACACTCTTACTATCTATGACTAGAACCTCTCCTGTGAGTCTGGTTATAGATTCCGATGCTTCACTTCAGGTTTACTGTATCCCTTGGACCTTCTTATTGACGATGGAACACAGAAATTGCATCCGAATTTAATACAAAAGGCACAATGCCGACTTAAGTACAAGAGGACTGACACTCTTACTTTCTATGATTTGAACCTCTCCTGTGAGTCAAGTTTTAGATTCTGATGCTTCACTTCAGGTTTACTGTATCCCTTGGACCTTCTTATTGACGATGAAACACAGAAATTGCATCCGAATTTAATACAAAAGGCACAATGCCGACTTAAGTACAAGAGGACTGACACTCTTACTTTCTATGATTTGAACCTCTCCTGTGTGTCCAGTTTTAGATTCCGATGCTTCACTTCAGGTTTACTGTATACCTTGCACCTTCGTATTGACGATGAAACACAGAAATTGCATCGGAATTAAATTCAAAAGACACAATGCCGACTTAAGTACAAGAGGACTGACACTCTCACTTTATATGATTTGAACCTCACCTGTGAGTCCAGTTTTAGATTCTGATGCTT
Organism: Schistocerca americana; assembly: GCF_021461395.2. NCBI lineage: Eukaryota > Metazoa > Arthropoda > Insecta > Orthoptera > Acrididae > Schistocerca > Schistocerca americana. Next base: position 7,250,810 of record NC_060126.1, read on the forward strand.
CACTAAAGGTTTACTCTATCCCTTGGACCTTCTTATTGATGATGAAACACAGAAATTGCATCCGAATTTAATATAAAAGGCACAATGCCGACTTAAGTAAAAGGGGACTGACACTCCCAATTTCTATGATTTGAACCTCTCCTGTGAGTCCAGTTTTAGATTCCGATGCTTAACTTCAGGTTTACTGTATCCCTTGGACCTTCTTATTGACGATGACACACAGAAATTGCATCCGATTTTAATACAAAAGGCACGATGCCGACTAAAGTACATGAGGACTGACACTCTCACTTCCTATGATTTGAACCTCTCCTGTGAGTTAAGTTTTAGTTTCTGATGGTTCACTAAAGGTTGACTCTATCCCTTGGACCTTCTTATTGATGATGAAACACAGAAATTGCATCCGATTTAATACAAAAGGCACAATGCCGACCTAAGTAAAAGGGGACTGTCACTCCCACTTTCTATGATTTGAACCTCTCCTGTGAGTCCAGTTTTAGATTCCGATGCTTAACTGCAGGTTTACAGTATCCCTTGGACCTTCTTCTTGACGATGAAATACAGAAATTGCATCCGAGTTCAATACAAAAGGCACAATGCCGACTTAAGTAAAAGAGATCTGACACTCTCTCTTTCTATGATTTGAACCTCTCCTGTGTGTCCAGTTTTAGATTCCGATGCTTCAATTCTGGTTTACTGTATACCTTGCAATTTCTTATTGACGATGAATCACAGAAATTGCATCGGAATTAAATTCAAAAGGCACAATGACGACTTAAGTAAAGAGGACTGACACTCTAACTTTCTATGATTTGAACCTCTCCTGTGAGTCCAGTTTTAGATTCTGATGCTTCACTTCAGGTTTACTGTATACCTTGCACCTTCTTATTGACGATGAAACACAGAAATTGCATCCGAATTTAATACTATAGGCACAATGCCGACTTAAGTACAAGAGGACTGACACTCTCCCTTTCTATGATTTGAACCTCTCCTGTGAGTCCTGTTTCAGATTCCGATGCTCCACTTCAGGTTCACTGTATCCCTTGGACCTTCTTATTGTCGATGAAACACAGAAATTGCATCGGAATTTAATAAAAAATGCACAATGCCGACTTAAGTAAAAGAGGATTGACACTCTAACTCTCTGTGATTTGAACCTCACCTGTGAGTCCAGTTTTAGATTCCGATGCTTCACTTCTGGTTTACTGTATACCTTGCAGATTCTTATTGACGATGAAACACAGAAATTGCATCGGAATTAAATTCAAAAGACACAAAGCCGACTTAAGTACAAGAGGACTGACACTCTAACAATCTATGATTTGAACCTCTCCTGTGAGTCCGGTTTTAGATTCCGACGCTTGACTTCAGGTTTACTGTATCCCTTGGACCTTCTTATTGACGATGAAACACAGAAATTGCATCCGTATTTAATACAAAAGGCACAATACCGACTTAAATACAAGAGGACCGACACTCTCCCTTTCAATGAGATGAACCTCTCCTGTGAGTCCAGTTTTAGATTCCGATGCTCCACTTCAGGTTTACTGTATCCCTTGGACCTTCTTATTGACGATGATACACAGAAATTGCATCCGAATTTAATACAAATGGCACAATGCCGACTTAAGTACAAGAGGACTAACACTCTCACTTTCTATGGTTTGAACTTCTCCTGTGAGTCCAGTTTTAGATTCCGATGCTTCACTTCAGGTTTACTGTATACCTCGGACCTTCTTATTGACGATGACATACATAAATTGCATCCGAATTTAATACAAAAGGCACAATGCCGACATAAGTAAAAGAGGTCTGACACTCTCTCTTTCTATGATTTGAACCTCTCCTGTGTGTCCAGTTTTAGATTCCGATGCTTCACGTCAGGTTTACTGTATACCTTGCACCTTCGTATTGACGATGAAACACAGAAATTGCATCGGAATTAAATTCAAAAGGCACAATGCCGACTTAAGTAAAGAGGACTGACACTCTAACTCTCTATGATTTGAACCTCTCCTGTGAGTCCAGTTTTAGATTCCGATGCTTCACTTCTGGTTTACTGTATACCTTGCAGATTCTTATTGACGATGAAACACAGAAATTGCATCGGAATTAAATTCAAAAGACACAAAGCCGACTTAAGTACAAGAGGACTGACACTCTAACAATCTATGATTTGAACCTCTCCTGTGAGTCCGGTTTTAGATTCCGACGCTTGACTTCAGGTTTACTGTATCCCTTGGACCTTCTTATTGACGATGAAACACAGAAATTGCATCCGAATTTAATACAAAAGGCACAATGCCGAATTAAGTATAAGAGGACTGACACTCTCTCTTTCTATGATTTGAGCCTCACCTGTGAGTTTAGTTTTAGATTCCGATGCTTCACTTCAGGTTTACTGTATGCCTTGCACCTTCTTATTGACGATGAAACTCAGAAATTGCATCGGAATTTAATACAAAAGGCACAATGCCGACTTAAGTACAAGAGGACTAACACTCTCACTTTCTATGGTTTGAACTTCTCCTGTGAGTCCAGTTTTAGATTCCGATGCTTCACTTCAGGTTTACTGTATCCCTTGGACCTTCTTATTGACGATGACATACATAAATTGCATCCGAATTTAATACAAAAGGCACAATGCCGACATAAGTAAAAGAGGTCTGACACTCTCTCTTTCTATGATTTGAACCTCTCCTGTGTGTCCAGTTTTAGATTCCGATGCTTCACGTCAGGTTTACTGTATACCTTGCACCTTCGTATTGACGATGAAACACAGAAATTGCATCGGAATTAAATTCAAAAGGCACAATGCCGACTTAAGTAAAGAGGACTGACACTCTAACTCTCTATGATTTGAACCTCTTCTGTGAGTCCAGTTTTAGATTCCGATGCTTCACTTCTGGTTTACTGTATACCTTGCAGCTTCTTATTGACGATGAAACACAGAAATTGCATCGGAATTAAATTCAAAAGACACAATGCCGACTTAAGTACAAGAGGACTGACACTCTCACTTTCTATGATTTGAACCTCTCCTGTGAGTCCAGTTTTAAATTCCGATGCTTCAGTCCAGGTTTACTGTATACCTTGAACCTTCTTATTGACGATGAAACACAGAAATTGCATTCGAATTTAAAACAAAAGACACAATGCCGACTTAAGTAAAAGAGGACTGTCACTCTCTCTTTATATGATTTGAACCTCTCCTGTGAGTCCAGATTTAGATTCTGATGCTTCACTTCTGGTTTACCGTATACCTTGCAGCTTCTTATTGACGATGAAACACAGAAATTGCATCGGAATTAAATTCAAAAGGCACAATGCCGACTTAAGTAAAGAGGACTGACACTCTAACTCTCTATGATTTGAACCTCTCCTGTGAGTCCAGTTTTAGATTCCGATGCTTCACTTCTGGTTTACTGTATACCTTGCAGCTTCTTATTGACGATGAAACACAAAAATTGCATCGGAATTAAATTCAAAAGACACAATGCCGACTTAAGTACAAGAGGACTGACACTCTCACTTTCTATGATTTGAACCTCACCTGTGAGTCCAGTTTTAGATTCTGATGCTTCACTAAAGGTTTACTCTATCCCTTGGACCTTCTTATTGATGATGAAACACAGAAATTGCATCCGAATTTAATATAAAAGGCACAATGCCGACTTAAGTAAAAGGGGACTGACACTCCCACTTTCTATGATTTGAACCTCTCCTGTGAGTCCAGTTTTAGATTCCGATGCTTAACTTCAGGTTTACTGTATCCCTTGGACCTTCTTATTGACGATGACACACAGAAATTGCATCCGATTTTAATACAAAAGTCACGATGCCGACTAAAGTACATGAGGACTGACACTCTCACTTCCTATGATTTGAACCTCTCCTGTGAGTCCAATTTTAGTTTCTGATGCTTCACTAAAGGTTGACTCTATCCCTTGGACCTTCTTATTGATGATGAAACACAGAAATTGCATCCGAATTTAATACAAAAGGCACAATGCCGACCTAAGTAAGAGGGGACTGTCACTCCCACTTTCTATGATTTGAACCTCTAATGTGAGTCCAGTTTTAGATTCCGATGCTTTACTGCAGGTTTACAGTATCCCTTGGACCTTCTTCTTGACGATGAAATACAGAAATTGCATACGAGTTTAATACAAAAGGCACAATGCCGACTTAAGTAAAAGAGATCTGACACTCTCTCTTTCTATGATTTGAACCTCTCCTGTGTGTCCAGTTTTAGATTCCGTTGCTTCACTTCTGGTTTACTGTATACCTTGCAATTTCTTATTGACGATGAATCACAGAAATTGCATCGGAATTAAATTCAAAAGGCACAATGCCGACTTAAGTAAAGAGGACTGACACTCTAACTTTCTAAGATTTGAACCTCTCCTGTGAGTCCAGTTTTAGATTCCGATGCTTCACTTTAGGTTTACTGTATCCCTTGGACCTTCTTATTGACGATGAAACACAGAAATTGCATCCGAATTTAATACAAAAGGCACAATGCCGACTTAAGTACAAGAGGACTGACACTCTCACTTTCTATGAATTGAACCTCTCCTGTGAGTCCAGTTTTAAATTCCGATGCTTCAGTCCAGGTTTACTGTATACCTTGCACCCTCTTATTGACGATGAAACACTGAAATTGCACTCGAATTTAATACAAAAGGCAAAATGCCGACTTAAGTAAAAGAGGACTGTCACTCTCACTTTATATGATTTGAACCTCTCCTGTGAGTCCAGTTTTAGATTCTGATGCTTCACTTCAGGTTTACTGTATACCTTGCACCTTCTTATTGACGATGAAACACAGAAATTGCATCGGAATTAAATACAAAAGGCACAATGTCGACTTAAGTACAAGAGGACTGACACTCTTACTATCTATGACTAGAACCTCTCCTGTGAGTCTGGTTATAGATTCCGATGCTTCACTTCAGGTTTACTGTATCCCTTGGACCTTCTTATTGACGATGGAACACAGAAATTGCATCCGAATTTAATACAAAAGGCACAATGCCGACTTAAGTACAAGAGGACTGACACTCTTACTTTCTATGATTTGAACCTCTCCTGTGAGTCAAGTTTTAGATTCTGATGCTTCACTTCAGGTTTACTGTATCCCTTGGACCTTCTTATTGACGATGAAACACAGAAATTGCATCCGAATTTAATACAAAAGGCACAATGCCGACTTAAGTACAAGAGGACTGACACTCTCCCTTTCTATGATTTGAACCTCTCCTGTGAGTCCAGTTTCAGATTCCGATGCTCCACTTGAGGTTCACTGTATCCCTTGGACCTTCTTATTGTCGATGAAACACAGAAATTGCATCGGAATTTAATAAAAAATGCACAATGCCGACTTAAGTAAAAGAGGATTGACACTCTAACTCTCTGTGATTTGAACCTCACCTGTGAGTCCAGTTTTAGATTCCGATGCTTCACTTCAGGTTTACTGTATGCCTTGCACCTTCTTATTGACGATGAAACTCAGAAATTGCATCGGAATTTAATACAAAAGGCATAATGCCGACTTAAGTACAAGAGGAGTAACACTCTCACTTTCTATGATTCGAACTTCTCCTGTGAGTCCAGTTTTAGATTCCGATGCTTCACTTCAGGTTTACTGTATCCCTTGGACCTTCTTATTGACGATGACATACATAAATTGCATCCGAATTTAATACAAAGGGCACAATGCCGACATAAGTAAAAGAGGTCTGACACTCTCTCTTTCCATGTTTTGAACCTCTCCTGTGTGTCCAGTTTTAGATTCCGATGCTTCACTTCAGGTTTACTGTATACCTTGCACCTTCGTATTGACGATGAAACACAGAAATTGCATCGGAATTAAATTCAAAAGGCACAATGCCGACTTAAGTAAAGAGGACTGACATTCTAACTCTCTATGATTTGAACCTCTCCTGTGAGTCCAGTTTTAGATTCCGATGCTTCACTTCTGGTTTACTGTATACCTTGCAGCTTCTTATTGACGATGAAACACAGAAATTGCATCGGAATTAAATTCAAAAGACACAATGCCGACTTAAGTACAAGAGGACTGACACTCTCACTTTCTATGATTTGAACCTCTCCTGTGAGTCCAGTTTTAAATTCCGATGCTTCAGTCCAGGTTTACTGTATACCTTGAACCTTCTTATTGACGATGAAACACAGAAATTGCATTCGAATTTAATACAAAAGGCACAATGCCGACTTAAGTAAAAGAGGACTGTCACTCTCTCTTTATATGATTTGAACCTCTCCTGTGAGTCCAGTTTTAGATTCTGATGCTTCACTTCTGGTTTACCGTATACCTTGCAGCTTCTTATTGACGATGAAACACAGAAATTGCATCGGAATTAAATTCAAAAGGCACAATGCCGACTTAAGTAAAGAGGACTGACACTCTAACTCTCTATGATTTGAACCTCTCCTGTGAGTCCAGTTTTAGATTCCGATGCTTCACTTCTGGTTTACTGTATACCTTGCAGCTTCTTATTGACGATGAAACACAAAAATTGCATCGGAATTAAATTCAAAAGACACAATGCCGACCTAAGTACAAGAGGACTGACACTCTCACTTTCTATGATTTGAACCTCACCTGTGAGTCCAGTTTTAGATTCTGATGCTTCACTAAAGGTTTACTCTATCCCTTGGACCTTCTTATTGATGATGAAACACAGAAATTGCATCCGAATTTAATATAAAAGGCACAATGCCTACTTAAGTAAAAGGGGACTGACACTCCCACTTTCTATGATTTGAACCTCTCCTGTGAGTCTAGTTTTAGATTCCGATGCTTAACTTCAGGTTTACTGTATCCCTTGGACCTTCTTATTGACGATGACACACAGAAATTGCATGCGATTTTAATACAAAAGGCACGATGCCGACTAAAGTACATGAGGCCTGACACTCTCACTTCCTATGATTTGAACCTCTCCTGTGAGTCCAATTTTAGTTTCTGATGCTTCACTAAAGGTTGACTCTATCCCTTGGACCTTCTTATTGATGATGAAACACAGAAATTGCATCCGAATTTAATACAAAAGGCACAATGCCGACCTAAGTAAAAGGGGACTGTCACTCCCACTTTCTATGATTTGAACCTCTCCTGTGAGTCCAGTTTTAGATTCCGATGCTTAACTGCAGGTTTACAGTATCCCTTGGACCTTCTTCTTGACGATGAAATACAGAAATTGCATACGAGTTTAATACAAAAGGCACAATGCCGACTTAAGTAAAAGAGATCTGACACTCTCTCTTTCTATGATTTGAACCTCTCCTGTGTGTCCAGTTTTAGATTCCGTTGCTTCACTTCTGGTTTACTGTATACCTTGCAATTTCTTATTGACGATGAATCACAGAAATTGCATCGGAATTAAATTCAAAAGGCACAATGCCGACTTAAGTAAAGAGGACTGACACTCTAACTTTCTAAGATTTGAACCTCTCCTGTGAGTCCAGTTTTAGATTCCGATGCTTCACTTCTGGTTTACTGTATACCTTGCAGCTTCTTATTGACGATGAAACACAGAAATTGCATCGGAATTAAATTCAAAAGACACAATGCCGACTTAAGTACAAGAGGACTGACACTCTAACTATCTATGATTTGAACCTCTCCTGTGAGTCCAGTTTTAGATTCCGATGCTTCACTTTAGGTTTACTGTATCCCTTGGACCTTCTTATTGACGATGAAACACAGAAATTGCATCCGAATTTAATACAAAAGGCATAATGCCGACTTAAGTACAAGAGGACTGACACTCTCACTTTCTATGATTTGAATCTCTCCTGTGAGTCCAGTTTTAAATTCCGATGCTTCAGTCCAGGTTTACTGTATACCTTGCACCCTCTTATTGACGATGAAACACTGAAATTGCACTCGAATTTAATACAAAAGGCAAAATGCCGACTTAAGTAAAAGAGGACTGTCACTCTCACTTTATATGATTTGAACCTCTCCTGTGAGTCCAGTTTTAGATTCTGATGCTTCACTTCAGGTTTACTGTATACCTTGCACCTTCTTATTGACGATGAAACACAGAAATTGCATCGGAATTAAATACAAAAGGCACAATGTCACTTAAGTACAAGAGGACTGACACTCTTACTATCTATGACTAGAACCTCTCCTGTGAGTCTGGTTATAGATTCCGATGCTTCACTTCAGGTTTACTGTATCCCTTGGACCTTCTTATTGACGATGGAACACAGAAATTGTATCCGAATTTAATACAAAAGGCACAATGCCGACTTAAGTACAAGAGGACTGACACTCTTACTTTCTATGATTTGAACCTCTCCTGTGAGTCAAGTTTTAGATTCCGATGCTTCACTTCAGGTTTACTGTATCCCTTGGACCTTCTTATTGGCGATGAAACACAGAAATTGCATCCGAATTTAATACAAAAGGCACAATGCCGACTTAAGTACAAGAGGACTGACACTCTCCCTTTCTATGATTTGAACCTCTCCTGTGAGTCCAGTTTCAGATTCCGATGCTATACTTCAGGTTCACTGTATCCCTTGGACCTTCTTATTGTCGATGAAACACAGAAATTGCATCGGAATTTAATAAAAAATGCACAATGCCGACTTAAGTAAAAGAGGATTGACACTCTAACTCTCTGTGATTTGAACCTCACCTGTGAGTCCAGTTTTAGATTCCGATGCTTCACTTCTGGTTTACTGTATACCTTGCAGATTCTTATTGACGATGAAACACAGAAATTGCATCGGAATTAAATTCAAAAGACACAAAGCCGACTTAAGTACAAGAGGACTGACACTCTAACAATCTATGATTTGAACCTCTCCTGTGAGTCCGGTTTTAGATTCCGACGCTTCACTTCAGGTTTACTGTATCCCTTGGACCTTCTTATTGACGATGCAACACAGAAATTGCATCCGTATTTAATACAAAAGGCACAATACCGACTTAAGTACAAGAGGACTGACACTCTCACTTTCTATGATTTGAACCTCTCCTGTGAGTTCAGTTTTAGATTCCGATGCTTCACTTCAGGTTTACTGTATACCTTGCACCTTCTTATTGACGATGAAACACAGAAATTGCATCCGAATTTAATACAAAAGGCACAATGCCGAATTAAGTAAAAGAGGACTGACACTCTCTCATTCTATGATTTGAGCCTCACCTGTGAGTCCAGTTTTAGATTCCGATGCTTCACTTCAGGTTTACTGTATACCTTGCACCTTCTTATTGACGATGAAACTCAGAAATTGCATCGGAATTTCATACAAAAGGCACAATGCCGACTTAAGTACAAGAGGACTAACACTCTCACTTTCTATGATTTGAACCTCTCCTGTGAGTCCAGTTTTAGATTCCGATGCTTCACTTCAGGTTTACTGTATCCCTTGGACCTTCTTATTGACGATGACATACATAAATTGCATCCGAATTTAATACAAAAGGCACAATGCCGACTTAAGTAAAAGAGGTCTGACACTCTCTCTTTCTATGATTTGAACCTCTCCTGTGTGTCCAGTTTTAGATTCCGATGCTTCACTTCAGGTTTACTGTATACCTTGCACCTTCGTATTGACGATGAAACACAGAAATTGCATAGGAAATAAATTCAAAAGGCACAATGCCGACTTAAGTAAAGAGGACTGACACTCTAACTCTCTATGATTTGAACCTCTCCTGTGAGTCCAGTTTTAGATTCCGATGCTTCACTTCTGGTTTACTGTATACCTTGCAGCTTCTGATTGACGATGAAACACAGAAATTGCATCGGAATTAAATTCAAAAGACACAATGCCGACTTAAGTACAAGAGGACTGACACTCTCACTTACTATGATTTGAACCTCTCCTGTGAGTCCAGTTTTAAATTCCGATGCTTCAGTCCAGGTTTACTGTATACCTTGCACCTCCTTATTGACGATGAAACACAGAAATTGCATTCGAATTTAATACAAAAGGCACAATGCCGACTTAAGTAAAAGAGGACTGTCACTCTCTCTTTATATGATTTGAACCTCTCCTGTGAGTGCAGTTTTAGATTCTGATGCTTCACTTCTGGTTTACCGTATACCTTGCAGCTTCTTATTGACGATGAAACACAGAAATTGCATCGGACTTAAATTCAAAAGACACAATGCCGACTTAAGTACAAGAGGACTGACACTCTTACTATCTATGATTTGAAACTCTCCTGTGAGTCCAGTTTTAGATTCCGATGCTTCACTTCAGGTTTACTGTATACCTTGGACCTTCTTATTGACGATGAAACACAGAAATTGCATCCGAATTTAATACAAAAGGCACAATGCCGACTTAAGTACAAGAGGACTGACACTCTCACTTTCTATGATTTGATCCTCTCCTGTGAGTCCAGTTTTAAATTCCGATGCTTCAGTTCCGGTTTACTGAATACCTTGCACCTTCTTATTGACGATGAAACACAGAAATTGCATCGGAATTTAATACAAAACCCACAATGCCGACTTAAGTACAAGAGGCCTGACCCTCTCTAAGATGTGAACCTCTCCTGTTATTCCAGTTTTAGATTCAGATGCTTCACTTCAGGTTTACTGTATACCTTGCACCGTCATATTGACGATGAAACACAAAAATTGCATCGGAATTAAAATCAAAAGGCACAATGCCGACTTAAGTACAAGAGGACTGACACTCTTACTTTCTATGATTTGAACCTCTCCTGTGAGTCAAGTTTTGATTCCGATGCTTCACTTCAGGTTTACTGTATCCCTTGGACCTTCTTATTGACGATGGAACAGAGAAATTGCATCCGAATTTAATACAAAAGGCACAATGCCGACTTAAGTACAAGAGGACTGACACTCTCCCTTTCAATGAGATGAACCTCTCCTGTCAGTCCAGTTTTAGATTCCGATGCTCCATTTCAGGTTTACTGTATCCCTTGGACCTTCTTATTGACGATGATACACAGAAATTGCATCCGAATTTAATACAAATGGCACAATGCCGACTTAAGTAAAAGAGGACTGTCACTCTCTCTTTCTATGATTTGAACCTCTCCTGTAAGTCCAGTTTTAGATTCCGATGTTTCACTTCTGGTATACTGTATACCTTACACTTTCTTATTGACGAAAAAAACACAGGAATTGCATCCGAATTTAATACAAAAGGCACAATGCCGACTTAAGTAAAAGAGGACTGACACTCTCTCTTTCTATGATTTGAGCCTCACCTGTGAGTCCAGTTTTAGATTCCGATGCTTCACTTCATGTTTACTGTATACCTTGCACCTTCTTATTGACGAATAAACTCAGAAATTGCATCGGAATTTAATACAAAAGGCACAATGCCGACTTAAGTACAAGAGGACTAACACTCTCACTTTCTATGATTTGAACCTCTCCTGTGAGTCCAGTTTTAGATTCCGATGCTTCACTTCAGGTATACTGTATACCTTGCACCGTTATGTTGACGATGAAACACTAAATTTGCATCGGAATTAAATTCAAAAGGAACAATGCAGACTTAAGTACAAGAGGACTGACACACTCACTTTCTATGATTTTAACCACTCCTGTGAGTCCAGTTTCAGATTCTGATGCTTCACTTCAGGTTTACTGTATACCTTGCACCTTCTTATTGACGATGAAACACAGAAATTGCATCGGAATTAAATTCAAAAGGCACAATGACGATTTAAGTACATGAAGACTGACACTCTAACTATCTATGGTTTGAACCTCTCCTGTGAGTCCAGTTTTAGATTCCGATTCTTCACTTCAGGTTTACTGTATCCCTTGGACCTTCTTATTGACGATGACATACAGAAATTGCATCCGAATTTAATACAAAAGGCACAATGCCGACTTAAGTAAAAGAGGTCTGACACTCTCTCTTTCTATGATTTGAACCTCTCCTGTGTGTCCAGTTTTAGATTCCGATGCTTCACTTCAGGTTTACTGTATACCTTGCACCTTCGTATTGACGATGAAACACAGAAATTGCATCGGAATTAAATTCAAAAGACACAATGCCGACTTAAGTACAAGAGGACTGACACTCTCACTTTCTATGATTTGAACCTCTCCTGTGAGTCCAGTTTTAAATTCCGATGCTTCAGTCCAGGTTTACTGTATACCTTGCACCTTCTTATTGACGATGAAACACAGAAATTGCATTCGAATTTAATACAAAAGGCACAATGCCGACTTAAGTAAAAGAGGACTAGCACTCTCTCTTTATATGATTTGAACCTCTCCTGTGAGTCCAGTTTTAGATTCTGATGCTTCACATCTGGTTTACCGTATACCTTGCAGCTTCTTATTGACGATGAAACACAGAAATTGCATCGGAATTAAATTCAAAAGACACAATGCAGACTTAAGTACAAGAGGACTGACACTCTTACTATCTATGATTTGAACCTCTCCTGTGAGTCCAGTTTTAGATTCCGATGCTTCACTTCAGGTTTACTGTATCCCTTGGACCTTCTTATTGACGATGAACCACAGAAATTGCATCCGAATTTAATACAATAGGCACAATGCCGACTTAAGTACAAGAGGACTGACACTCTCACTTTCTATGATTTGAACCTCTCCTGTGAGTCCAGTTTTAAATTCCGATGCTTCAGTTCAGGTTTACTGAATACCTTGCACCTTCTTATTGACGATGAAACACAGAAATTGCATCGGAATTTAATACAAAACGCACAATGCCGACTTAAGTACAAGAGGCATGACACTCTCTAAGATGTGAACCTCTCCTGTTATTCCAGTTTTAGATTCAGATGCTTCACTTCAGGTTTACTGTATACCTTGCACCGTCATATTGACGATGAAACACAGAAATTGCATCGGAATTAAATTCAAAAGACACAATGCCGTCTTAAGTATAAGAGGACTGACACTCTATCTATGATTTGAACCTCTCGTGTGAGTCCGGTTTTAGATTCCGACGCTTCACTTCAGGTTTACTGTATCCCTTGGACCTTCTTATTGACGATGAAACACAGAAATTGCATCCGAATTTAATACAAAAGGCACAATACCGACTTAAGTACAAGAGGACTGACACTCTCACTTTCTATGATTTGAACCTCTCCTGTGAGTCTAGTTTTAGATTCCGATGCTTCACTTCAGGTTTACTGTATCCCTTGGACCTTCTTATTGACGATGATACACAGAAATTGCATCCGAATTTAATACAAATGGCACAATGCCGACTTAAGTAAAAGAGGACTGTCACTCTCTCTTTCTATGATTTGAACCTCTCCTGTGAGTCCAGTTTTAGATTCCGATGTTTCACTTCTGGTATACTGTATACCTTACACCTTCTTATTGACTATAAAAACACAGGAATTGCATCGGAATTAAATACAAAAGGCACAATGTCGACTTAAGTACAAGAGGACTGACACTCTTACTATCTATGACTAGAACCTCTCCTGTGAGTCTGGTTATAGATTCCGATGCTTCACTTCAGGTTTACTGTATCCCTTGGACCTTCTTATTGACGATGGAACACAGAAATTGTATCCGAATTTAATACAAAAGGCACAATGCCGACTTAAGTACAAGAGGACTGACACTCTTACTTTCTATGATTTGAACCTCTCCTGTGAGTCAAGTTTTAGATTCCGATGCTTCACTTCAGGTTTACTGTATCCCTTGGACCTTCTTATTGGCGATGAAACACAGAAATTGCATCCGAATTTAATACAAAAGGCACAATGCCGACTTAAGTACAAGAGGACTGACACTCTCCCTTTCTATGATTTGAACCTCTCCTGTGAGTCCAGTTTCAGATTCCGATGCTATACTTCAGGTTCACTGTATCCCTTGGACCTTCTTATTGTCGATGAAACACAGAAATTGCATCGGAATTTAATAAAAAATGCACAATGCCGACTTAAGTAAAAGAGGATTGACACTCTAACTCTCTGTGATTTGAACCTCACCTGTGAGTCCAGTTTTAGATTCCGATGCTTCACTTCTGGTTTACTGTATACCTTGCAGATTCTTATTGACGATGAAACACAGAAATTGCATCGGAATTAAATTCAAAAGACACAAAGCCGACTTAAGTACAAGAGGACTGACACTCTAACAATCTATGATTTGAACCTCTCCTGTGAGTCCGGTTTTAGATTCCGACGCTTCACTTCAGGTTTACTGTATCCCTTGGACCTTCTTATTGACGATGCAACACAGAAATTGCATCCGTATTTAATACAAAAGGCACAATACCGACTTAAGTACAAGAGGACTGACACTCTCACTTTCTATGATTTGAACCTCTCCTGTGAGTTCAGTTTTAGATTCCGATGCTTCACTTCAGGTTTACTGTATACCTTGCACCTTCTTATTGACGATGAAACACAGAAATTGCATCCGAATTTAATACAAAAGGCACAATGCCGAATTAAGTAAAAGAGGACTGACACTCTCTCATTCTATGATTTGAGCCTCACCTGTGAGTCCAGTTTTAGATTCCGATGCTTCACTTCAGGTTTACTGTATACCTTGCACCTTCTTATTGACGATGAAACTCAGAAATTGCATCGGAATTTCATACAAAAGGCACAATGCCGACTTAAGTACAAGAGGACTAACACTCTCACTTTCTATGATTTGAACCTCTCCTGTGAGTCCAGTTTTAGATTCCGATGCTTCACTTCAGGTTTACTGTATCCCTTGGACCTTCTTATTGACGATGACATACATAAATTGCATCCGAATTTAATACAAAAGGCACAATGCCGACTTAAGTAAAAGAGGTCTGACACTCTCTTTTTCTATGATTTGAACCTCTCCTGTGTGTCCAGTTTTAGATTCCGATGCTTCACTTCAGGTTTACTGTATACCTTGCACCTTCGTATTGACGATGAAACACAGAAATTGCATCGGAAATAAATTCAAAAGGCACAATGCCGACTTAAGTAAAGAGGACTGACACTCTAACTCTCTATGATTTGAACCTCTCCTGTGAGTCCAGTTTTAGATTCCGATGCTTCACTTCTGGTTTACTGTATACCTTGCAGCTTCTGATTGACGATGAAACACAGAAATTGCATCGGAATTAAATTCAAAAGACACAATGCCGACTTAAGTACAAGAGGACTGACACTCTCACTTTCTATGATTTGAACCTCTCCTGTGAGTCCAGTTTTAAATTCCGATGCTTCAGTCCAGGTTTACTGTATACCTTGCACCTCCTTATTGACGATGAAACACAGAAATTGCATTCGAATTTAATACAAAAGGCACAATGCCGACTTAAGTAAAAGAGGACTGTCACTCTCTCTTTATATGATTTGAACCTCTCCTGTGAGTGCAGTTTTAGATTCTGATGCTTCACTTCTGGTTTACCGTATACCTTGCAGCTTCTTATTGACGATGAAACACAGAAATTGCATCGGACTTAAATTCAAAAGACACAATGCCGACTTAAGTACAAGAGGACTGACACTCTTACTATCTATGATTTGAAACTCTCCTGTGAGTCCAGTTTTAGATTCCGATGCTTCACTTCAGGTTTACTGTATACCTTGGACCTTCTTATTGACGATGAAACACAGAAATTGCATCCGAATTTAATACAAAAGGCACAATGCCGACTTAAGTACAAGAGGACTGACACTCTCACTTTCTATGATTTGATCCTCTCCTGTGAGTCCAGTTTTAAATTCCGATGCTTCAGTTCCGGTTTACTGAATACCTTGCACCTTCTTATTGACGATGAAACACAGAAATTGCATCGGAATTTAATACAAAACCCACAATGCCGACTTAAGTACAAGAGGCCTGACCCTCTCTAAGATGTGAACCTCTCCTGTTATTCCAGTTTTAGATTCAGATGCTTCACTTCAGGTTTACTGTATACCTTGCACCGTCATATTGACGATGAAACACAAAAATTGCATCGGAATTAAAATCAAAAGGCACAATGCCGACTTAAGTACAAGAGGACTGACACTCTTACTTTCTATGATTTGAACCTCTCCTGTGAGTCAAGTTTTGATTCCGATGCTTCACTTCAGGTTTACTGTATCCCTTGGACCTTCTTATTGACGATGGAACAGAGAAATTGCATCCGAATTTAATACAAAAGGCACAATGCCGACTTAAGTACAAGAGGACTGACACTCTCCCTTTCAATGAGATGAACCTCTCCTGTCAGTCCAGTTTTAGATTCCGATGCTCCATTTCAGGTTTACTGTATCCCTTGGACATTCTTATTGACGATGATACACAGAAATTGCATCCGAATTTAATACAAATGGCACAATGCCGACTTAAGTAAAAGAGGACTGTCACTCTCTCTTTCTATGATTTGAACCTCTCCTGTAAGTCCAGTTTTAGATTCCGATGTTTCACTTCTGGTATACTGTATACCTTACACTTTCTTATTGACGAAAAAAACACAGGAATTGCATCCGAATTTAATACAAAAGGCACAATGCCGACTTAAGTAAAAGAGGACTGACACTCTCTCTTTCTATGATTTGAGCCTCACCTGTGAGTCCAGTTTTAGATTCCGATGCTTCACTTCATGTTTACTGTATACCTTGCACCTTCTTATTGACGAATAAACTCAGAAATTGCATCGGAATTTAATACAAAAGGCACAATGCCGACTTAAGTACAAGAGGACTAACACTCTCACTTTCTATGATTTGAACCTCTCCTGTGAGTCCAGTTTTAGATTCCGATGCTTCACTTCAGGTATACTGTATACCTTGCACCGTTATGTTGACGATGAAACACTAAATTTGCATCGGAATTAAATTCAAAAGGAACAATGCAGACTTAAGTACAAGAGGACTGACACACTCACTTTCTATGATTTTAACCACTCCTGTGAGTCCAGTTTCAGATTCTGATGCTTCACTTCAGGTTTACTGTATACCTTGCACCTTCTTATTGACGATGAAACACAGAAATTGCATCGGAATTAAATTCAAAAGGCACAATGACGATTTAAGTACATGAAGACTGACACTCTAACTATCTATGGTTTGAACCTCTCCTGTGAGTCCAGTTTTAGATTCCGATTCTTCACTTCAGGTTTACTGTATCCCTTGGACCTTCTTATTGACGATGACATACAGAAATTGCATCCGAATTTAATACAAAAGGCACAATGCCGACTTAAGTAAAAGAGGTCTGACACTCTCTCTTTCTATGATTTGAACCTCTCCTGTGTGTCCAGTTTTAGATTCCGATGCTTCACTTCAGGTTTACTGTATACCTTGCACCTTCGTATTGACGATGAAACACAGAAATTGCATCGGAATTAAATTCAAAAGACACAATGCCGACTTAAGTACAAGAGGACTGACACTCTCACTTTCTATGATTTGAACCTCTCCTGTGAGTCCAGTTTTAAATTCCGATGCTTCAGTCCAGGTTTACTGTATACCTTGCACCTTCTTATTGACGATGAAACACAGAAATTGCATTCGAATTTAATACAAAAGGCACAATGCCGACTTAAGTAAAAGAGGACTAGCACTCTCTCTTTATATGATTTGAACCTCTCCTGTGAGTCCAGTTTTAGATTCTGATGCTTCACATCTGGTTTACCGTATACCTTGCAGCTTCTTATTGACGATGAAACACAGAAACTGCATCGGAATTAAATTCAAAAGACACAATGCAGACTTAAGTACAAGAGGACTGACACTCTTACTATCTATGATTTGAACCTCTCCTGTGAGTCCAGTTTTAGATTCCGATGCTTCACTTCAGGTTTACTGTATCCCTTGGACCTTCTTATTGACGATGAACCACAGAAATTGCATCCGAATTTAATACAATAGGCACAATGCCGACTTAAGTACAAGAGGACTGACACTCTCACTTTCTATGATTTGAACCTCTCCTGTGAGTCCAGTTTTAAATTCCGATGCTTCAGTTCAGGTTTACTGAATACCTTGCACCTTCTTATTGACGATGAAACACAGAAATTGCATCGGAATTTAATACAAAACGCACAATGCCGACTTAAGTACAAGAGGCAAGACACTCTCTAAGATGTGAACCTCTCCTGTTATTCCAGTTTTAGATTCAGATGCTTCACTTCAGGTTTACTGTATACCTTGCACCGTCATATTGACGATGAAACACAGAAATTGCATCGGAATTAAATTCAAAAGACACAATGCCGTCTTAAGTATAAGAGGACTGACACTCTATCTATGATTTGAACCTCTCGTGTGAGTCCGGTTTTAGATTCCGACGCTTCACTTCAGGTTTACTGTATCCCTTGGACCTTCTTATTGACGATGAAACACAGAAATTGCATCCGAATTTAATACAAAAGGCACAATACCGACTTAAGTACAAGAGGACTGACACTCTCACTTTCTATGATTTGAACCTCTCCTGTGAGTCTAGTTTTAGATTCCGATGCTTCACTTCAGGTTTACTGTATCCCTTGGACCTTCTTATTGACGATGATACACAGAAATTGCATCCGAATTTAATACAAATGGCACAATGCCGACTTAAGTAAAAGAGGACTGTCACTCTCTCTTTCTATGATTTGAACCTCTCCTGTGAGTCCAGTTTTAGATTCCGATGTTTCACTTCTGGTATACTGTATACCTTACACCTTCTTATTGACTATAAAAACACAGGAATTGCATCCGTATTTAATACAAAAGGCACAATGCTGACTTAAGTAAAAGAGGACTGACACTCTCTCTTTCTATGATTTGAGCCTCACCTGTGAGTCCAGTTTTAGATTCCGATGCTTCACTTCAGGTTTACTGTATACCTTGCACCGTCATGTTGACGATGAAACACAAAATATGCATCGGAATTAAATTCAAAAGGAACAATGCAGGCTTAAGTACAAGAGGACTGACACACTCACTTTCTATGATTTGAACCTCTCCTGTGAGTCCAGTTTTAGATTCTGATGCTTCACTTCAGGTTTACTGTATACCTTGCACCTTCTTATTGACGATGAAACACAGAAAATGCATCGGAATTAAATTCAAAAGGCACAATGACGATTTAAGTACATGAGGACTGACACTCTAAATATCGATGGTTTGAACCCCTCCTGTGAGTCCAGTTTTAGATTCCGATGCTTCACTTCAGGTTTACTGTATCCCTTGGACCTTCTTATTGACGATGACATACAGAAATTGCATCCGAATTTAATACAAAAGGCACAATGCCGACTTAAGTAAAAGAGGTCTGACACTCTCTCTTTCTATGATTTGAACCTCTCCTGTGTGTCCAGTTTTAGATTCCGATGCTTCACTTCAGGTTTACTGTATACCTTGCACCTTCGTATTGACGATGAAACACAGAAATTGCATCGGAATTAAATTCAAAAGGCACAATGCCGACTTAAGTAAAGAGGACTGACACTCTAACTCTCTATGATTTGAACCTCTCCTGTGAGTCCAGTTTTAGAGTCCGATGCTTCACTTCTGGTTTACTGTATACCTTGCAGCTTCTTATTGACGATGAAACACAGAAATTGCATCGGAATTAAAATCAAAAGACACAATGCCGACTTAAGTACAAGAGGACTGACACTCTCACTTTCTATGATTTGAACCTCTCCTGTGAGTCCAGTTTTAAATTCCGATGCTTCAGTCCAGGTTTACTGTATACCTTGCACCTTCTTATTGACGATGAAACACAGAAATTGCATTCGAATTTAAAACAAAAGGCACAATGCCGACTTAAGTAAAAGAGGACTGTCACTCTCTCTTTATATGATTTGAACCTCTCCTGTGAGTCCAGTTTTAGATTCTGATGCTTCACTTCTGGTTTACCGTATACCTTGCAGCTTCTTATTGACGATGAAACACAGAAATTGCATCGGAATTAAATTCAAAAGACACAATGCCGACTTAGATACAAGAGGACTGACACTCTTACTATCTATGATTTGAACCTCTCCTGTGAGTCCAGTTTTAGATTCCGATGCTTCACTTCAGGTTTACTGTATCCCTTGGACCTTCTTAATGACGATGAAACACAGAAATTGCATCCGAATTTAATACAAAAGGCACAATGCCGACTTAAGTACAAGAGGACTGACACTCTCACTTTCTATGATCTGAACCTCACCTGTGAATCCAGTTTTGAATTCCGATGCTTCAGTTCAGGTTTACTGAATACCTTGCACCTTCTTATTGACGATGAAACACAGAAATTCCATCGGAATTTAATACAAAACGCACAATGCCGACTTAAGTACAAGAGGCCTGACACTCTCTAAGATGTGAACCTCTCCTGTTATTCCAGTTTTAGATTCAGATGCTTCGCTTCAGGTTTACTGTATACCTTGCACCGTCATATTGACGATGAAACACAAAAATTGCATCGGAATTTAAATCAAAAGGCACAATGCCGACTTAAGTACAAGAGGACTGACACTCTTACTTTCTATGATTTGAACCTCTCCTGTGAGTCAAGTTTTAGATTCCGATGCTTCACTTCAGGTTTACTGTATCCCTTGGACCTTCTTATTGACGATGAAACACAGAAATTGCATCCGAATTTAATACAAAAGGCACAATGCCGACTTAAGTACAAGAGGACTGACACTCTCCCTTTCTATGATTTGAACCTCTCCTGTGAGTCCAGTTTCAGATTCCGATGCTCCACTTCAGGTTCACTGTATCCCTTGGACTTTCTTATTGTCGATGAAACACAGAAATTGCATCGGAATTTAATAAAAAATGCACAATGCCGACTTAAGTAAAAGAGGACTGACACTCTAACTCTCTGTGATTTGAACCTCACCTGTGAGTCCAGTTTTAGATTCCGATGCTTGACTTCAGGTTTACTTTATACCTTGCAGATTCTTATTGACGATGAAACACAGAAATTGCATCGGAATTAAATTCAAAAGACACAATGCCGACTTAAGTATAAGAGGACTGACATTCTATCTATGATTTGAACCTCTCGTGTGAGACCGGTTTTAGATTCCGTCGCTTCACTTCAGGTTTACTGTATCCCTTGGACCTTCTTTTTGACGATGAAACACAGAAATTGCATCCGAATTTAATACAAAAGGCACAATACCGACTTAAGTACAAGAGGACTGACACTCTCACTTTCTATGATTTGAACCTCTCCTGTGAGTTCAGTTTTAGATTCCGATGCTTCACTTCAGGTTTACTGTATACCTTGCACCTTCTTATTGACGATGAAACACAGAAATTGCATCCGAATTTAATACAAAAGGCACTATTCCGACTTAAATACAAGAGGACCGACACTCTCCCTTTCAATGAGATGAACGTCTCCTGTGAGTCCAGTTTTACATTCCGATGCTCCACTTCAGGTTTACTGTATCCCTTGGACCTTCTTCCTGACGATGAAACACATAAATTGCATCCGAATTTAATACAAATGGCACAATGCCGACTTAAGTAAAAGAGGACTGTCACTCTCTTTTCTATGATTTGAACCTCTCCTGTGAGTCCAGTTTTAGATTCCGATGTTTCACTTCTGGTATACTGTATACCTTGCACCTTCTTATTGACGATAAAAACACAGGAATTGCATCCGAATTTAATACAAAAGGCACAATACCGACTTAAGTAAAAGAGAACTGACACTATCTCTTTCTATGATTTGAGCCTCACCTGTGAGTCTAGTTTAAGATTCCGATGCTTCACTTCAGGTTTACTGTATACCTTGCACCTTCTTATTGACGATGAAACTCAGAAATTGCATCGGAATTTAATACAAAAGGCACAATGCCGACTTAAGTACAAGAGGACTAACACTCTCACTTTCTATTATTTGAACCTCTCCTGTGAGTCCAGTTTTAGATTACGATGCTCCACTTCAGGTTTACTGTATACCTTGCACCGTCATGTTGACGATGAAACACAAAAATTGCATCGGAATTCAATTCAAAAGGAACAATGCAGACTTAAGTACATGACGACTGACACTCTAACTATCTATGGTTTGAACCTCTCCTGTGAGTCCAGTTTTAGATTCCGATGCTTCACTTCAGGTTTACTGTATCCCTTGGACCTTCTTATTGACGATGACATACAGAAATTGCATCCGAATTTAATACAAAAGGCACAATGCCGACTTAAGTAAAAGAGGTCTGACACTCTCTCTTTCTATGATTTGAACCTCTCCTGTGTGTCCAGTTTTAGATTCCGATGCTTCACTTCAGGTTTACTGTATACCTTGCACCTTCGTATTGACGATGAAACACAGAAATTGCATCGGAATTAAATTCAAAAGGCACAATGCCGACTTAAGTAAAGAGGACTGACACTCTAACTCTCTATGATTTGAACCTCTCCTGTGAGTCCAGTTTTAGATTCCGATGCCTCACTTCTGGTTTACTGTATTCCTTGCAGCTTCTTATTGACGATGAAACACAGAAATTGCATCGGAATTAAATTCAAAAGACACAATACCGACTTAAGTACAAGAGGACTGACACTCTCACTTTATATGATTTGAACCTCGCCTGTGAGTCCAGTTTTAGATTCTGATGCTTCACTAAAGGTTTACTCTATCCCTTGGACCTTCTTATTGATGATGAAACACAGAAATTGCATCCGAATTTAATACAAAAGGCACAATGCCGACTTAAGTAAAAGGGGACTGACACTCCCACTTTCTATGATTTGAACCTCTCCTGTGAGTCCAGTTTTAGATTCCGATGCTTAACTGCAGGTTTACTGTATCCCTTGGACCTTCTTCTTGACGATGAAATACAGAAATTGCATCAGAATTTAATACAAAAGGCACAATGCCGACTTAAGTAAAAGAGATCTGACACGCTCTCTTTCTATGGTTTGAACCACTCCTGTGTGTCCAGTTTTAGATTCCGTTGCTTCACTTCTGGTTTACTGTATACCTTGCAATTTCTTATTGACGATGAATCACAGAAATTGCATCGGAATTAAATTCAAAAGGCACAATGCCGACTTAAGTAAAGAGGACTGACACTCTCTCCTTCTATGATTTGAACCTCTCCTGTGAGTCCAGGTTTAGATTCCGATGTTTCACTTCTGGTATACTGTATACCTTGCACCTTCTTATTGACGATAAAAACACAGGAATTGCATCCGAATTTAATACAAAAGGCACAATGCCGACTTAAGTAAAAGAGGACTGACACTCTCTCTTTCTATGATTTGAACCTCTCCTTGAGTCCAGTTTTAGATTCCGATTCTTCACTTCAGGTTTACTGTATACCTTGCACCGTCATGTTGACGATGAAACACAAAAATTGCATCGGAATTAAATTCAAAAGGAACAATGCAGACTTAAGTACAAGAGGACTGACACACTCACTTTCTATGATTTGAACATCTCCTGTGAGTCCAGTTTTTTAAACTGATGCTTCACTTCAGGTTTACTGTATACCTTGCACCTTCTTATTGACGATGAAACACAGAAATTGCATCGGAATTAAATTCAAAAGGCACAATGGCGATTTAAGTACATGAGGACTGACACTCTAACTATCTATGGTTTCAACCTATCCTGTGAGTCCTGTTTTAGATTCCGAGCTTCACTTCAGGTTTACTGTATCCCTTGGACCCTCTTATTGACGATGTCATACAGAAATTGCATCCGAATTTAATACAAAAGGCACAATGCCGACTTAAGTAAAAGAGGTCTGACACTCTCTCTTTCTATGATTTGAACCTCTCCTGTGTGTCTAGTTTTAGATTCCGATGTTTCACTTCAGGTTTACTGTATACCTTGCACCTTCGTATTGACGATGAAACACAGAAATTGCATCGGAATTAAATTCAAAAGGCACAATGCCGACTTAAGTAAAGAGGACTGACACTCTCTCTTTCAATGATTTGAACCTCTCCTGTGAGTCCAGTTTAAGATTCCGATGTTTCACTTCTGGTATACTGTATACCTTGCACCTTCTTATTGACGATAAAAACACAGGAATTGCATCCGAATTTAATACAAAAGGCACAATGCCGACTTAAGTAAAAGAGGACTGACACTCTCTCTTTCTATGATTTGAACCTCTCCTGTGAGTCCAGTTTTAGATTCCGATGCTTCACTTCAGGTTTACTGTATACCTTGCACCGTCATGTTGACGATGAAACACAAAAATTGAATCGGAATTAAATTCAAAAGGAACAATGCAGACTTAAGTAAAAGAGGTCTGACACTCTCTCTTTCTATGATTTGAACCTCTCCTGTGTGTCCAGTTTTAGATTCCGATGCTTCACTTCAGGTTTACTGTATACCTTGTACCTTCGTATTGACGATGAAACACAGAAATTGCATCGCAATTAAATTCAAAAGGCACAATGCCGACTTAAGTAAAGAGGACTGACACTCTAACTCTCTATGATTTGAACCTCTCCTGTGAGTCCAGTTTTAGATTCCGATGCTTCACTTCTGGTTTACTGTATACCTTGCAGCTTCTTATTGACGATGAAACACAGAAATTGCATCGGAATTAAATTCAAAAGACACAAAGCCGACTTAAGTACAAGCGGACTGACACTCTCACTTTCTATGATTTGAACCTCACCTGTGAGTCCAGTTTTAGATTCTGATGCTTCACTAAAGGTTTACTCTATCCCTTGGACTTTCTTATTGATGATGAAACACAGAAGTTGCATCCGAATTTAATACAAAAGGCACAATGCCGACTTAAGTAAAAGGGGACTGACACTCCCACTTTCTATGATTTCAACCTCTCCTGTGAGTCCAGTTTTAGATTCCGATGCTTAACTTCAGGTTTACTGTATCAATTGGACCTTCTTATTGACGATGACACACAGAAATTGCATCCGATTTTAATACAAAAGGCACGATGCCGACTAAAGTACATGAGGACAGACACTCTCACTTCCTATATTTTGAACCTCTCCTGTGAGTCCAATTTTAGTTTCTGATGCTTAACTAAAGGTTGACTCTATCGCTTGGACTTTCCTATTGATGATGAAACACAGTAATTGCATCCGAATTTAATACAAAAGGCACAATGCCGACTTAAGTAAAAGGGGACTGACACTCCCACTTTCTATGATTTGAACCTCTCCTGTGAGTCCAGTTTTAGATTCCGATGCTTAACTGCGGGTTTACTGTATCTCTTGGACCTTCTTCTTGACGATGAAATACAGAAATTGCATCAGAATTTAATACAAAAGGCACAATGCCGACTTAAGTAAAAGAGATCTGACACGCTCTCTTTCTATGATTTGAACCTCTCCTGTGTGTCCAGTTTTAGATTCCGATGCTTCACTTCTGGTTTACTGTATACCTTGCAATTTCTAATTGACGATGATTAACAGAAATTGCATCGGAATTAAATTCAAAAGGCACAATGCCGACTTAAGTAAAGAGGACTGACACTCTCTCTTTCTATGATTTGAACCTCTCCTGTGTGTCCAGTTTTAGATTCCGATGCTTCACTTCAGGTTTACTGTATACCTTGCACCTTCGTATTGACGATGAAACACAGAAATTGCATCGGAATTAAATTCAAAAGGCACAATGCCGACTTAAGTAAAGAGGACTGACACTCTAACTCTCTATGATTTGAACCTCTCCTGTGAGTCCAGTTTTAGATTCCGTTGCTTCACTTCTGGTTTACTGTATACCTTGGACCTTCTTATTGACGATGACATACGGAAATTGCATCCGAATTTAATACAAAAGGCACAATGCCGACTTAAGTAAAAGAGGTCTGACACTCTCTCTTTCTATGATTTGAACCTCTCCTGTGTGTCCAGTTTTAGATTCCGATGCTTCACTTCAGGTTTACTGTATACCTTGCACCTTCGGATTGACGATGAAACACAGAAATTGCATCGGAATTAAATTCAAAAGGCACAATGCCGACTTAAGTAAAGAGGACTGACACTCTAACTCTCTATGATTTGAACCTCTCCTGTGAGTCCAGTTTTAGATTCCGTTGCTTCACTTCTGGTTTACTGTATACCTTGCAATTTCTTATTGACGATCAATCACAGAAATTGCATCGGAATTAAATTCAAAAGGTACAATGCCGACTTAAGTAAAGAGGACTGACACTCTCTCTTTCTATGATTTGAACCTCTCCTGTGAGTCCAGTTTTAGATTCCGATGTTTCACTTATGGTATACTGTATACCTTGCACCTTCTTATTGACGATAAAAACACAGGAATTGCATCCGAATTTAATACAAAAGGCACAATGCCGACTTAAGTAAAAGAGGACTGACACTCTCTCATTCTATGATTTGAACCTCTCCTGTGAGTCCAGTTTTAGATTCCGATGCTTCACTTCAGGTATACTGTATACCTTGCACCGTCATGTTGACGATGAAACACAAAAAGTGCATCGGAATTAAATTCAAAAGGAACAATGCAGACTTAAGTACAAGAGGACTGACACACTCACTTTCTATGAATTGAACCTCTCCTGCGAGTCCAGTTTTAGATTCTGATGCTTCACTTCAGGTTTACAGTATACCTTGCACCTTCTTATTTACGATGAAACACAGAAATTGCATCCGAATTTAATACAAAAGGCACAATGCCGACTTAAGTAAAAGAGGTCTGACACTCTCTCTTTCTATGATTTGAACCTCTCCTGTGTGTCCAGTTTTAGATTCCGATGCTTCACTTCAGGTTTACTGTATACCTTGCACCATCGTAATGACGATGAAACACAGAAATTGCATCGGAATTAAATTCAAAAGGCACAATGCCGACTTAAGTAAATAGGACTGACACTCTAACACTCTATGATTTGAACCTCTCCTGTGAGTCCAGTTTTAGATTCCGATGCTTCACTTCTGGTATACTGTATACCTTGCACCTTCTTATTGACGATAAAAACACAGGAATTGCATCCGAATTTAATACAAAAGGCACAATGCCGACTTAAGTAAAAGAAATCTGACACTCTCTCTTTCTATGATTTGAACCTCTCCTGTGTGTCCAGTTTTAGATTCTGATGCTTCACTTCAGGTTTACAGTATACCTTGCACCTTCTTATTTACGATGAAACACAGAAATTGCATCCGAATTTAATACAAAAGGCACAATGCCGACTTAACTAAAAGAGGTCTGACACTCTCTCTTTCTATGATTTGAACCTCTCCTGTGAGTCCAGTTTTAGATTCCGATGCTTCACTTCAGGTATACTGTATCCCTTGGACCTTCTTATTGACGATGACATACAGAAATTGCATCCGAATTTAATACAAAAGGCACAATGCCGACTTAAGTAAAAGAGGTCTGACACTCTCTCTTTCTATGATTTGAACCTCTCCTGTGTGTCCAGTTTTAGATTCCGATGCTTCACTTCAGGTTTACTGTATACCTTGCACCTTCGTATTGACGATGAAACACAGAAATTGCATCGGAATTAAATTCAAAAGGCACAATGCCGACTTAAGTAAAGAGGACTGACACTCTAACTCTCTATGATTTGAACCTCTCCTGTGAGTCCAGTTTTAGATTCCGATGCCTCACTTCTGGTTTACTGTATTCCTTGCAGCTTCTTATTGACCATGAAACACAGAAATTGCATCGGAATTAAATTCAAAAGACACAATACCGACTTAAGTACAAGAGGACTGACACTCTCACTTTATATGATTTGAACCTCGCCTGTGAGTCCAGTTTTAGATTCTGATGCTTCACTAAAGGTTTACTCTATCCCTTGGACCTTCTTATTGATGATGAAACACAGAAATTGCATCCGAATTTAATACAAAAGGCACAATGCCGACTTAAGTAAAAGGGGACTGACACTCCCACTTTCTATGATTTGAACCTCTCCTGTGAGTCCAGTTTTAGATTCCGATGCTTAACTGCAGGTTTACTGTATCCCTTGGACCTTCTTCTTGACGATGAAATACAGAAATTGCATCAGAATTTAATACAAAAGGCACAATGCCGACTTAAGTAAAAGAGATCTGACACGCTCTCTTTCTATGGTTTGAACCACTCCTGTGTGTCCAGTTTTAGATTCCGTTGCTTCACTTCTGGTTTACTGTATACCTTGCAATTTCTTATTGACGATGAATCACAGAAATTGCATCGGAATTAAATTCAAAAGGCACAATGCCGACTTAAGTAAAGAGGACTGACACTCTCTCCTTCTATGATTTGAACCTCTCCTGTGAGTCCAGGTTTAGATTCCGATGTTTCACTTCTGGTATACTGTATACCTTGCACCTTCTTATTGACGATAAAAACACAGGAATTGCATCCGAATTTAATACAAAAGGCACAATGCCGACTTAAGTAAAAGAGGACTGACACTCTCTCTTTCTATGATTTGAACCTCTCCTTGAGTCCAGTTTTAGATTCCGATTCTTCACTTCAGGTTTACTGTATACCTTGCACCGT
The DNA here is from genome assembly GCF_021461395.2 of Schistocerca americana. NCBI lineage: Eukaryota > Metazoa > Arthropoda > Insecta > Orthoptera > Acrididae > Schistocerca > Schistocerca americana. The sequence goes on from NC_060126.1 coordinate 7,279,165, forward strand.
CATGTTGACGATGAAACACAAAAATTGCATCGGAATTAAATTCAAAAGGAACAATGCAGACTTAAGTACAAGAGGACTGACACACTCACTTTCTATGATTTGAACCTCTCCTGTGAGTCCAGTTTTTTAAACTGATGCTTCACTTCAGGTTTACCGTATACCTTGCACCTTCTTATTGACGATGAAACACAGAAATTGCATCGGAATTAAATTCAAAAGGCACAATGGCGATTTAAGTACATGAGGACTGACACTCTAACTATCTATGGTTGCAACCTATCCTGTGAGTCCTGTTTTAGATTCCGAGCTTCACTTCAGGTTTACTGTATCCCTTGGACCTTCTTATTGACGATGTCATACAGAAATTGCATCCGAATTTAATACAAAAGGCACAATGCCGACTTAAGTAAAAGAGGTCTGACACTCTCTCTTTCTATGATTTGAACCTCTCCTGTGTGTCTAGTTTTAGATTCCGATGTTTCACTTCAGGTTTACTGTATACCTTGCACCTTCGTATTGACGATGAAACACAGAAATTGCATCGGAATTAAATTCAAAAGGCACAATGCCGACTTAAGTAAAGAGGACTGACACTCTAACTCTCTATCATTTGAACCTCTCCTGTGAGTCCAGTTTTAGATTCCGTTGCTTCACTTCTGGTTTACTGTATACCTTGCAATTTCTTATTGACGATCAATCACAGAAATTGCATCGGAATTAAATTCAAAAGGGACAATGCCGACTTAGGTAAAGAGGACTGACACTCTCTCTTTCAATGATTTGAACCTCTCCTGTGAGTCCAGTTTAAGATTCCGATGTTTCACTTCTGGTATACTGTATACCTTGCACCTTCTTATTGACGATAAAAACACAGGAATTGCATCCGAATTTAATACAAAAGGCACAATGCCGACTTAAGTAAAAGAGGACTGACACTCTTTCTTTCTATGATTTGAACCTCTCCTGTGAGTCCAGTTTTAGATTCCGATGCTTCACTTCAGGTTTACTGTATACCTTGCACCGTCATGTTGACGATGAAACACAAAAATTGAATCGGAATTAAATTCAAAAGGAACAATGCAGACTTAAGTAAAAGAGGTCTGACACTCTCTCTTTCTATGATTTGAACCTCTCCTGTGTGTCCAGTTTTAGATTCCGATGCTTCACTTCAGGTTTACTGTATACCTTGTACCTTCGTATTGACGATGAAACACAGAAATTGCATCGCAATTAAATTCAAAAGGCACAATGCCGACTTAAGTAAAGAGGACTGACACTCTAACTCTCTATGATTTGAACCTCTCCTGTGAGTCCAGTTTTAGATTCCGATGCTTCACTTCTGGTTTACTGTATACCTTGCAGCTTCTTATTGACGATGAAACACAGAAATTGCATCGGAATTAAATTCAAAATACACAAAGCCGACTTAAGTACAAGCGGACTGACACTCTCACTTTCTATGATTTGAACCTCACCTGTGAGTCCAGTTTTAGATTCTGATGCTTCACTAAAGGTTTACTCTATCCCTTGGACTTTCTTATTGATGATGAAACACAGAAGTTGCATCCGAATTTAATACAAAAGGCACAATGCCGACTTAAGTAAAAGGGGACTGACACTCCCACTTTCTATGATTTCAACCTCTCCTGCGAGTCCAGTTTTAGATTCCGATGCTTAACTTCAGGTTTACTGTATCAATTGGACCTTCTTATTGACGATGACACACAGAAATTGCATCCGATTTTAATACAAAAGGTACGATGCCGACTAAAGTACATGAGGACAGACACTCTCACTTCCTATATTTTGAACCTCTCCTGTGAGTCCAATTTTAGTTTCTGATGCTTAACTAAAGGTTGACTCTATCGCTTGGACTTTCCTATTGATGATGAAACACAGTAATTGCATCCGAATTTAATACAAAAGGCACAATGCCGACTTAAGTAAAAGGGGACTGACACTCCCACTTTCTATGATTTGAACCTCTCCTGTGAGTCCAGTTTTAGATTCCGATGCTTAACTGCAGGTTTACTGTATCCCTTGGACCTTCTTCTTGACGATGAAATACAGAAATTGCATCAGAATTTAATACAAAAGGCACAATGCCGACTTAAGTAAAAGAGATCTGACACGCTCTCTTTCTATGATTTGAACCTCTCCTGTGTGTCCAGTTTTAGATTCCGATGCTTCACTTCTGGTTTACTGTATACCTTGCAATTTCTAATTGACGATGAATAACAGAAATTGCATCGGAATTAAATTCAAAAGGCACAATGCCGACTTAAGTAAAGAGGACTGACACTCTCTCTTTCTATGATTTGAACCTCTCCTGTGTGTCCAGTTTTAGATTCCGATGCTTCACTTCAGGTTTACTGTATACCTTGCACCTTCGTATTGACGATGAAACACAGAAATTGCATCGGAATTAAATTCAAAAGGCACAATGCCGACTTAAGTAAAGAGGACTGACACTCTAACTCTCTATGATTTGAACCTCTCCTGTGAGTCCAGTTTTAGATTCCGTTGCTTCACTTCTGGTTTACTGTATACCTTGGACCTTCTTATTGACGATGACATACGGAAATTGCATCCGAATGTAATACAAAAGGCACAATGCCGACTTAAGTAAAAGAGGTCTGACACTCTCTCTTTCTATGATTTGAACCTCTTCTGTGTGTCCAGTTTTAGATTCCGATGCTTCACTTCAATTTTACTGTATACCTTGCACCTTCGTATTGACGATGAAACACAGAAATTGCATCGGAATTAAATTCAAAAGGCACAATGCCGACTTAAGTAAAGAGGACTGACACTCTAACTCTCTATGATTTGAACCTCTCCTGTGAGTCCAGTTTTAGATTCCGTTGCTTCACTTCTGGTTTACTGTATACCTTGCAATTTCTTATTGACGATCAATCACAGAAATTGCATCGGAATTAAATTCAAAAGGTACAATGCCGACTTAAGTAAAGAGGACTGACACTCTCTCTTTCTATGATTTGAACCTCTCCTGTGAGTCCAGTTTTAGATTCCGATGTTTCACTTATGGTATACTGTATACCTTGCACCTTCTTATTGACGATAAAAACACAGGAATTGCATCCGAATTTAATACAAAAGGCACAATGCCGACTTAAGTAAAAGAGGACTGACACTCTCTCATTCTATGATTTGAACCTCTCCTGTGAGTCCAGTTTTAGATTCCGATGCTTCACTTCAGGTATACTGTATACCTTGCACCGTCATGTTGACGATGAAACACAAAAAGTGCATCGGAATTAAATTCAAAAGGAACAATGCAGACTTAAGTACAAGAGGACTGACACACTCACTTTCTATGAATTGAACCTCTCCTGCGAGTCCAGTTTTAGATTCTGATGCTTCACTTCAGGTTTACAGTATACCTTGCACCTTCTTATTTACGATGAAACACAGAAATTGCATCCGAATTTAATACAAAAGGCACAATGCCGACTTAAGTAAAAGAGGTCTGACACTCTCTCTTTCTATGATTTGAACCTCTCCTGTGTGTCCAGTTTTAGATTCCGATGCTTCACTTCAGGTTTACTGTATACCTTGCACCATCGTAATGACGATGAAACACAGAAATTGCATCGGAATTAAATTCAAAAGGCACAATGCCGACTTAAGTAAAGAGGACTGACACTCTAACACTCTATGATTTGAACCTCTCCTGTGAGTCCAGTTTTAGATTCCGATGCTTCACTTCTGGTATACTGTATACCTTGCACCTTCTTATTGACGATAAAAACACAGGAATTGCATCCGAATTTAATACAAAAGGCACAATGCCGACTTAAGTAAAAGAAATCTGACACTCTCTCTTTCTATGATTTGAACCTCTCCTGTGTGTCCAGTTTTAGATTCTGATGCTTCACTTCAGGTTTACAGTATACCTTGCACCTTCTTATTTACGGTGAAACACAGAAATTGCATCCGAATTTAATACAAAAGGCACAATGCCGACTTAACTAAAAGAGGTCTGACACTCTCTCTTTCTATGATTTGAACCTCTCCTGTGTGTCCAGTTTTAGATTCCGATGCTTCACTTCAGGTATACTGTATACCTTGCACCGTCATGTTGACGATGAAACACAAAAAGTGCATCGGAATTAAATTCAAAAGGAACAATGCAGACTTAAGTACAAGAGGACTGACACTCTCACTTTCTATGATTTGAACCTCACCTGTGAGTCCCGTTTTAGATTCTGATGCTTCACTAAAGGTTTACTCTATCCCTTGGAAATTCTTATTGATGATGAAACACAGAAATTGCATTGGAATTTAATACAAAAAGCACAATGCTGACTTAAGTAAAAGGGGACTGACACTCCCACTTTCTATGATTTGAACCTCTCCTGTGAGTCCAGTTTTAGATTCCGATGCTTAACTTCAGGCTTACTGTATCCCTTGGACCTTCTTATTGACGATGACACACAGAAATTGCATCCGATTTTAATACAAAAGGCACGATGCCGACTAAAGTACATGAGGACTGACACTCTCACTTCCTATGATTTGAACCTCTCCTGTCAGTCCAATTTTAGCTTCTGATGCTTCACTAAAGGTTGACTCTATCGCTTGGACCTTCTTATTGATGATGAAACACAGAAATTGCATCCGAATTTAATACAAAAGGCACAATGCCGATTTAAGTAAAAGGGGACTGACACTCCCACTTTCTATGATTTGAACCTCTCCGGTGAGTCCAGTTTTAGATTCCGATGCTTAACTGCAGGTTTACTGTATCCCTTGGACCTTCTTCTTGACGATTAATTACAGAAATTGCATCCGAATTCAATACAAAAGGCACAAGGCCGACTTAAGTAAAAGAGATCTGACACTCTTTTTTTCTATGATTTGAACCTCTCCTGTGTGTCCAGTTTTAGATTCCGGTGCTTCACTTCTGGTTTACTGTATACCTTGCAATTTCTTATTGACGATGAATCACAGAAATTGGATCAGAATTAAATTCAAAAGGCACAATGCCGACATAAGTAGAGAGGACTGACACTCTAACTATCTATGATTTGAACCCCTCCTGTGAGTCCAGTTTTAGATTCCGATGCTTCACTTTAGGTTTACTGTATCCCTTGGACCTTCTTATTGACGATGAAACACAGAAATTGCCTCCGAATTTAATACAAAAGGCACAATGCCGACTTAAGTACCAGAGGTCTGACACTCTCTATGATTTGAACCTCTCCTGTGTGTCCAGTTTTAGATTCCGATGCTCCAATTCTGGTTTACTGTATACCTTGCACCTTCTTATTGACGATGAATCACAGAAATTGCATCGGAATTAAATTCAAGTGGCACAATGCCAACTTAAGTAAAGAGGACTGACACTCTAACTCTCTATGATTTGAACCTCTCCTGTGAGTCCAGTTTTAGATTCTGATGCTTCACTTCTGGTTTACCGTATACCTTGCAGCTTCTTATTGACGATGAAACACAAAAATTGCATCGGAATTAAAATCAAAAGGCACAATGCCGACTTAAGTACAAGAGTACTGACACTCTTACTTTCTATGATTTGAACCTCTCCTGTGAGTCCAGTTTTAGATTCCGATGCTTCACTTCAGGTTTACTGTATCCCTTGGACCTTCTTACTGACGATGAAACACAGAAATTGCATCCGAATTTAATACAAAAGGCATAATGCCGACTTAAGTACAAGAGGACTGACACTCTCACTTTCTATTATTTGAACCTCTCCTGTGAGTCCAGTTTTAAATTCCGTTGCTTCAGTTCAGGTTTACTGAATACCTTGCACCTTCCTATTGGCGATGAAACACAGAAATTGCATCGGAATTTAATTCAAAAGGCACAATGCCGACTTAAGTACAAGAGGCCTGACACTCTCTAAGATGTGAACCTCTCCTGTTATTCCAGTTTTAGTTTCAGATGCTTCACTTCAGGTTTACTGTATACCTTGCACCGTCATATTGACGATGAAACACAAATATTGCATCGGAATTAAAATCAAAAGGCACAATGCCGACTTAAGTACAAGAGGACTGACACTCTTACTTTCTATGATTTGAACCTCTCCTGCGAGTCAGGTTTTAGATTCCGATGCTTCACTTCAGGTTTACTGTATCCCTTGGACCTTCTTATTGACGATGGAACACAGAAATTGCATCCGAATTTAATACAAAAGGCACAATGCCGACTTAAGTACAAGAGGACTGACACTCTAACTTAATATGATTTGAACCTCTCCTGTGAGTCCAGTTTTAGATTCTGATGCTTCACTTCAAGTTTACTGTATACCTTGCACCTTCTTATTGACGATGAAACACAGACATTGCATCCGAATTTAATACAAAATGCACAATGCCGACTTAAGTACAAGAGGACTGACACTCTCCCTTTCTATGATTTGAACCTCTCCTGTGAGTCCAGTTTCAGATTCCGATGCTCCACTTCAGGTTCACTGTATCCCTTGGACCTTCTTATTGTCGATGAAACACAGAAAATGCTTCGGAATTTAATAAAAGAGGCACAATGCCGACTTAAGTAAAAGAGGACTGACACTCTAACTCTCTGTGATTTGAACCTCACCTGTGAGTCCAGTTTTAGATTCCGATGCTTCATTTCTGGTTTACTGTATACCTTGCAGGTTCTTATTGACGATGAAACACAGAAATTGCATCGGAATTAAATTCAAAAGACACAATGCCGATTTAAGTACAAGAGGACTGACACTCTAACTATCTATGATTTGAACCTCTCCTGTGAGTCCGGTTTTAGATTCCGACGCTTCACATCAGGTTTACTGTATCCCTAGGACCTTCTTATTGACGATGAAACACAGAAATTGCATCCGAATTTAATACAAAAGGCACAATACTGACTTAAGTACAAGAGGACTGACACTCTCACTTTCTGTGATTTGAACCTCTCCTGTGAGTTCAGTTTTAGATTCCGATGCTTCACTTCAGGTTTACTGTATACCTTGCACCTTCTTATTGACGATGAAACACAGAAATTGCATCCGAATTTAATACAAAAGGCACAAAGCTTACTTAAATACAAGAGGACCGACACTCTCCCTTTCAATGATTTGAACCACTCCTGTGAGTCCAGTTTTAGATTCCGATGCTCCACTTCAGGTTTACTGTATCCCCTGGACCTTCTTATTGACGATGAAGCACAGAAATTGCATCCGAATTTAATACAAAAGGCACAATGCCGACTTAAGTAAAAGAGGACTGTCACTCTCTCTTTCTATGATTTGAACCTCTCCTGTGAGTCCAGTTTTAGATTCCGATGCTTCACTTCAAGTTTACTGTATACCTTGCACCTTCTTATTGACGATGAAACAAAATAATTGCATCCGAATTTAATACAAAAGGCACAATGCCGACTTAAGTACAAGAGGACTGACACTCTCCCTTTCTATGATTTGAACCTCTCCTGTAAGTCCAGTTTCAGATTCCGATGCTCCACTTCAGGTTCACTGTATCCCTTGGACCTTCTTATTGTCGATGAAACACAGAAATTGCATCGGAATTTAATAAAAAAGGCACAAATCCGACTTAAGTACAAGAGGACTGACACTCTCACTTTCTATGATTTGAACCTCTACTGTGAGTTCAGTTTTAGATTCCGTTGCTTCACTTCAGGTTTACTGTATACCTTGCACCTTCTTATTGACGATGAAACACAGAAATTGCATCGGAATTAAATTCAAAAGACACAATGCCGACTTAAGTACAAGAGGACTGACACTCCAACTATCTGAGATTTGAACCTCTCCTGTGAGTCCAGTTTTAGATTCCGACGCTTCACTTCAGGTTTACTGTATCCCTTGGACCTTCTTATTGACGATGAAACACAGACATTGCATCCGAATTTAATACAAAAGGCACAATACCGACTTAAGTACAAGAGGACTGACACTCTCACTTTCTATGGTTTGAACCTCTACTGTGAGTTCAGTTTTAGATTCCGTTGCTTCACTTCAGATTTACTGTATACCTTGCACCTTCTTATTGACGATGAAACACAGAAATTGCCTCCGAATTTAATACAAAAGGCACAATGCCGCCTTAAATACATGAGGACCGACACTCTCCCTTTCACTGATTTGAACCACTCCTGTGAGTCCAGTTTAGATTCCGATGCTCCACTTCAGGTTTACTGTATCCCTTGGACCTTCTTATTGACGATGAAACACAGAAATTGCATTCGAATTTAATACAAAAGGCACAATGCCGACTTAAGTAAAGGAGGACTGTCACTCTCTCTTTCTATGACTTGAATCTTTCCTGTGAGTCCAGTTTTAGATTCCGATGCTTCACTTCTGGTATACTGTATTCCTTGCACCTTCTTATTGACGATAAAAACACAGGAATTGCATCCGAATTTAATACAAAAGGCACAATGCTGACTTAAGTAAAAGAGGACTGACACTCTCTCTTTCTATGATTTGAGCCTCACCTGTGAGTCCACTTTTAGATTCCGATGCTTCACTTCAGGTTTACTGTATACCTTGCACCTTCTTATTGACGATGAAACTCAGAAATTGCATCGAAATTTAATACAAAAGGCACAATGCCGACTTAAGTACAAGAGGACTAACACTCTCACTTTCTATGATTTGAACCTCTCCTGTGAGTCCAGTTTTAGATTCCGATGCTTCACTTCAGGTTTACTGTATACTTTGCACCGTCATGTTGACGATGAAACACAAAAATTGCATCGGAATTAAATTCAAAAGGAACAATGCAGACTTAAGTACAAGAGGACTGACACACTCACTTCCTATGATTTGAACCTCTCCTGTGAGTCCAGTTTTAGATTCCGATGCTTCACTTCAGGTTTACTGTATACCTTGCACCTTCTTATTGACGATGAAACACAGAAATTGCATCGGAATTAAATTCAAAACGCACAATGACGATTTAAGTACATGAGGACTGACACTCTAACTATCTATGGTTTGAAAATCTCCTGTGAGTCCAGTTTTAGATTCCGATGCTTCACTTCAGGTTTACTGTATCCCTTGGACCTTCTTATTGACGATGACATACAGAAATTGCATCCGAATTTAATACAAAAGGCACAATGCCGACTTAAGTAAAAGAGGACTGACACTCTCTCTTTCTATGATTTGAGCCTCACCTGAGAGTCCTGTTTAGATTCCGATGCTTCACTTCAGGCTTACTGTATACCTTGCACCTTCTTATTGACGATGAAACTCAGAAATTGCATCGGAATTTAATACAAAAGGCACAATGCCGACTTAAGTACAAGAGGACTAACACTCTCACTTTCTATGATTTGAACCTCTCCTGTGAGTCCAGTTTTAGATTCCGATGCTTCACTTCAAGTTTACTGTATACCTTGCACTTTCTTATTGACGATGAAACACAGAAATTGCATCCGAATTTAATACAAAAGGCACAATGCCGACTTAAGTAAAGAGGACTGACACTCTAACTCTCTATGATTTGAACCTCTCCTGTGAGTCCAGTTTTAGATTCCGTTGCTTCACTTCTGGTTTTCTGTATACCTTGCAATTTCTTATTGACGATCAATCACAGAAATTGCATCGGAATTAAATTCAAAAGGTACAATGCCGACTTAAGTAAAGAGGACTGACACTCTCTCTTTCTATGATTTGAACCTCTCCTGTGAGTCCAGTTTTAGATTCCGATGTTTCACTTATGGTATACTGTATACCTTGCACCTTCTTATTGACGATAAAAACACAGGAATTGCATCCGAATTTAATACAAAAGGCACAATGCCGACTTAAGTAAAAGAGGACTGACACTCTCTCATTCTATGATTTGAACCTCTCCTGTGAGTCCAGTTTTAGATTCCGATGCTTCACTTCAGGTATACTGTATACCTTGCACCGTCATGTTGACGATGAAACACAAAAAGTGCATCGGAATTAAATTCAAAAGGAACAATGCAGACTTAAGTACAAGAGGACTGACACACTCACTTTCTATGAATTGAACCTCTCCTGCGAGTCCAGTTTTAGATTCTGATGCTTCACTTCAGGTTTACAGTATACCTTGCACCTTCTTATTTACGATGAAACACAGAAATTGCATCCGAATTTAATACAAAAGGCACAATGCCGACTTAAGTAAAAGAGGTCTGACACTCTCTCTTTCTATGATTTGAACCTCTCCTGTGTGTCCAGTTTTAGATTCCGATGCTTCACTTCAGGTTTACTGTATACCTTGCACCATCGTAATGACGATGAAACACAGAAATTGCATCGGAATTAAATTCAAAAGGCACAATGCCGACTTAAGTAAAGAGGACTGACACTCTAACACTCTATGATTTGAACCTCTCCTGTGAGTCCAGTTTTAGATTCCGATGCTTCACTTCTGGTATACTGTATACCTTGCACCTTCTTATTGACGATAAAAACACAGGAATTGCATCCGAATTTAATACAAAAGGCACAATGCCGACTTAAGTAAAAGAAATCTGACACTCTCTCTTTCTATGATTTGAACCTCTCCTGTGTGTCCAGTTTTAGATTCTGATGCTTCACTTCAGGTTTACAGTATACCTTGCACCTTCTTATTTACGATGAAACACAGAAATTGCATCCGAATTTAATACAAAAGGCACAATGCCGACTTAACTAAAAGAGGTCTGACACTCTCTCTTTCTATGATTTGAACCTCTCCTGTGTGTCCAGTTTTAGATTCCGATGCTTCACTTCAGGTATACTGTATACCTTGCACCGTCACGTTGACGATGAAACACAAAAAGTGCATCGGAATTAAATTCAAAAGGAACAATGCAGACTTAAGTACAAGAGGACTGACACTCTCACTTTCTATGATTTGAACCTCACCTGTGAGTCCCGTTTTAGATTCTGATGCTTCACTAAAGGTTTACTCTATCCCTTGGAAATTCTTATTGATGATGAAACACAGAAATTGCATCCGAATTTAATACAAAAAGCACAATGCTGACTTAAGTAAAAGGGGACTGACACTCCCACTTTCTATGATTTGAACCTCTCCTGTGAGTCCAGTTTTAGATTCCGATGCTTAACTTCAGGCTTACTGTATCCCTTGGACCTTCTTATTGACGATGACACACAGAAATTGCATCCGATTTTAATACAAAAGGCACGATGCCGACTAAAGTACATGAGGACTGACACTCTCACTTCCTATGATTTGAACCTCTCCTGTCAGTCCAGTTTTATCTTCTGATGCTTCACTAAAGGTTGACTCTATCGCTTGGACCTTCTTATTGATGATGAAACACAGAAATTGCATCCGAATTTAATACAAAAGGCACAATGCCGATTTAAGTAAAAGGGGACTGACACTCCCACTTTCTATGATTTGAACCTCTCCGGTGAGTCCAGTTTTAGATTCCGATGCTTAACTGCAGGTTTACTGTATCCCTTGGACCTTCTTCTTGACGATTAATTACAGAAATTGCATCCGAATTCAATACAAAAGGCACAAGGCCGACTTAAGTAAAAGAGATCTGACACTCTTTTTTTCTATGATTTGAACCTCTCCTGTGTGTCCAGTTTTAGATTCCGGTGCTTCACTTCTGGTTTACTGTATACCTTGCAATTTCTTATTGACGATGAATCACAGAAATTGGATCAGAATTAAATTCAAAAGGCACAATGCCGACATAAGTAGAGAGGACTGACACTCTAACTATCTATGATTTGAACCCCTCCTGTGAGTCCAGTTTTAGATTCCGATGCTTCACTTTAGGTTTACTGTATCCCTTGGACCTTCTTATTGACGATGAAACACAGAAATTGCCTCCGAATTTAATACAAAAGGCACAATGCCGACTTAAGTACCAGAGGTCTGACACTCTCTATGATTTGAACCTCTCCTGTGTGTCCAGTTTTAGATTCCGATGCTCCAATTCTGGTTTACTGTATACCTTGCACCTTCTTATTGACGATGAATCACAGAAATTGCATCGGAATTAAATTTAAGTGGCACAATGCCAACTTAAGTAAAGAGGACTGACACTCTAACTCTCTATGATTTGAACCTCTCCTGTGAGTCCAGTTTTAGATTCTGATGCTTCACTTCTGGTTTACCGTATACCTTGCAGCTTCTTATTGACGATGAAACACAAAAATTGAATCGGAATTAAAATCAAAAGGCACAATGCCGACTTAAGTACAAGAGTACTGACACTCTTACTTTCTATGATTTGAACCTCTCCTGTGAGTCCAGTTTTAGATTCCGATGCTTCACTTCAGGTTTACTGTATCCCTTGGACCTTCTTATTGACGATGAAACACAGAAATTGCATCCGAATTTAATACAAAAGGCATAATGCCGACTTAAGTACAAGAGGACTGACACTCTCACTTTCTATTATTTGAACCTCTCCTGTGAGTCCAGTTTTAAATTCCGTTGCTTCAGTTCAGGTTTACTGAATACCTTGCACCTTCTTATTGGCGATGAAACACAGAAATTGCATCGGAATTTAATTCAAAAGGCACAATGCCGACTTAAGTACAAGAGGCCTGACACTCTCTAAGATGTGAACCTCTCCTGTTATTCCAGTTTTAGTTTCAGATGCTTCACTTCAGGTTTACTGTATACCTTGCACCGTCATATTGACGATGAAACACAAATATTGCATCGGAATTAAAATCAAAAGGCACAATGCCGACTTAAGTACAAGAGGACTGACACTCTTACTTTCTATGATTTGAACCTCTCCTGCGAGTCAGGTTTTGGATTCCGATGCTTCACTTCAGGTTTACTGTATCCCTTGGACCTTCTTATTGACGATGGAACACAGAAATTGCATCCGAATTTAATACAAAAGGCACAATGCCGACTTAAGTACAAGAGGACTGACACTCTAACTTAATATGATTTGAACCTCTCCTGTGAGTCCAGTTTTAGATTCTGATGCTTCACTTCAAGTTTACTGTATACCTTGCACCTTCTTATTGACGATGAAACACAGACATTGCATCCGAATTTAATACAAAATGCACAATGCCGACTTAAGTACAAGAGGACTGACACTCTCCCTTTCTATGATTTGAACCTCTCCTGTGAGTCCAGTTTCAGATTCCGATGCTCCACTTCAGGTTCACTGTATCCCTTGGACCTTCTTATTGTCGATGAAACACAGAAAATGCTTCGGAATTTAATAAAAGAGGCACAATGCCGACTTAAGTAAAAGAGGACTGACACTCTAACTCTCTGTGATTTGAACCTCACCTGTGAGTCCAGTTTTAGATTCCGATGCTTCATTTCTGGTTTACTGTATACCTTGCAGGTTCTTATTGACGATGAAACACAGAAATTGCATCGGAATTAAATTCAAAAGACACAATGCCGATTTAAGTACAAGAGGACTGACACTCTAACTATCTATGATTTGAACCTCTCCTGTGAGTCCGGTTTTAGATTCCGACGCTTCACATCAGGTTTACTGTATCCCTAGGACCTTCTTATTGACGATGAAACACAGAAATTGCATCCGAATTTAATACAAAAGGCACAATACTGACTTAAGTACAAGAGGACTGACACTCTCACTTTCTGTGATTTGAACCTCTCCTGTGAGTTCAGTTTTAGATTCCGATGCTTCACTTCAGGTTTACTGTATACCTTGCACCTTCTTATTGACGATGAAACACAGAAATTGCATCCGAATTTAATACAAAAGGCACAAAGCTTACTTAAATACAAGAGGACCGACACTCTCCCTTTCAATGATTTGAACCACTCCTGTGAGTCCAGTTTTAGATTCCGATGCTCCACTTCAGGTTTACTGTATCCCCTGGACCTTCTTATTGACGATGAAGCACAGAAATTGCATCCGAATTTAATACAAAAGGCACAATGCCGACTTAAGTAAAAGAGGACTGTCACTCTCTCTTTCTATGATTTGAACCTCTCCTGTGAGTCCAGTTTTAGATTCCGATGCTTCACTTCAAGTTTACTGTATACCTTGCACCTTCTTATTGACGATGAAACAAAATAATTGCATCCGAATTTAATACAAAAGGCACAATGCCGACTTAAGAACAAGAGGACTGACACTCTCCCTTTCTATGATTTGAACCTCTCCTGTAAGTCCAGTTTCAGATTCCCATGCTCCACTTCAGGTTCACTGTATCCCTTGGACCTTCTTATTGTCGATGAAACACAGAAATTGCATCGGAATTTAATAAAAAAGGCACAAATCCGACTTAAGTACAAGAGGACTGACACTCTCACTTTCTATGATTTGAACCTCTACTGTGAGTTCAGTTTTAGATTCCGTTGCTTCACTTCAGGTTTACTGTATACCTTGCACCTTCTTATTGACGATGAAACACAGAAATTGCCTCCGAATTTAATACAAAAGGCACAATGCCGCCTTAAATACATGAGGACCGACACTCTCCCTTTCAATGATTTGAACCACTCCTGTGAGTCCAGTTTAGATTCCGATGCTCCACTTCAGGTTTACTGTATCCCTTGGACCTTCTTATTGACGATGAAACACAGAAATTGCATTCGAATTTAATACAAAAGGCACAATGCCGACTTAAGTAAAGGAGGACTGTCACTCTCTCTTTCTATGACTTGAATCTTTCCTGTGAGTCCAGTTTTAGATTCCGATGCTTCACTTCTGGTATACTGTATTCCTTGCACCTTCTTATTGACGATAAAAACACAGGAATTGCATCCGAATTTAATACAAAAGGCACAATGCCGACTTAAGTAAAAGAGGACTGACACTCTCTCTTTCTATGATTTGAGCCTCACCTGTGAGTCCACTTTTAGATTCCGATGCTTCACTTCAGGTTTACTGTATACCTTGCACCTTCTTATTGACGATGAAACTCAGAAATTGCATCGAAATTTAATACAAAAGGCACAATGCCGACTTAAGTACAAGAGGACTAACACTCTCACTTTCTATGATTTGAACCTCTCCTGTGAGTCCAGTTTTAGATTCCGATGCTTCACTTCAGGTTTACTGTATACTTTGCACCGTCATGTTGACGATGAAACACAAAAATTGCATCGGAATTAAATTCA
Organism: Schistocerca americana; assembly: GCF_021461395.2. Classification (NCBI taxonomy): domain Eukaryota; kingdom Metazoa; phylum Arthropoda; class Insecta; order Orthoptera; family Acrididae; genus Schistocerca; species Schistocerca americana. The sequence goes on from NC_060126.1 coordinate 7,294,221, forward strand.
AAAGGAACAATGCAGACTTAAGTACAAGAGGACTGACACACTCACTTCCTATGATTTGAACCTCTCCTGTGAGTCCAGTTTTAGATTCCGATGCTTCACTTCAGGTTTACTGTATACCTTGCACCTTCTTATTGACGATGAAACACAGAAATTGCATCGGAATTAAATTCAAAACGCACAATGACGATTTAAGTACATGAGGACTGACACTCTAACTATCTATGGTTTGAAAATCTCCTGTGAGTCCAGTTTTAGATTCCGATGCTTCACTTCAGGTTTACTGTATCCCTTGGACCTTCTTATTGACGATGACATACAGAAATTGCATCCGAATTTAATACAAAAGGCACAATGCCGACTTAAGTAAAAGAGGACTGACACTCTCTCTTTCTATGATTTGAGCCTCACCTGAGAGTCCTGTTTAGATTCCGATGCTTCACTTCAGGCTTACTGTATACCTTGCACCTTCTTATTGACGATGAAACTCAGAAATTGCATCGGAATTTAATACAAAAGGCACAATGCCGACTTAAGTACAAGAGGACTAACACTCTCACTTTCTATGATTTGAACCTCTCCTGTGAGTCCAGTTTTAGATTCCGATGCTTCACTTCAAGTTTACTGTATACCTTGCACTTTCTTATTGACGATGAAACACAGAAATTGCATCCGAATTTAATACAAAAGGCACAATGCCGACTTAAGTAAAAGAGGACTGACACTCTAACTGTCTGTGATTTGAACCTCACCTGTGAGTCCAGTTTTAGATTCCGATGCTTCACTTCTGGTTTACTGTATACCTTGCAGATTCTTATTGACGATGAAACACAGAATTTGCATCGGAATTAAATTGAAAAGACACAATGCCGACTTAAGTACAAGAGGACTGACACTCTAACTATCTATGATTTGAACCTCTCCTGTGAGTCCGGTTATAGATTCCGACGCTTCACTTCAGGTTTACTGTATCCCTTGGACCTTCTTATTGACGATGAAACACAGAAATTGCATCCGAATTTAATACAAAAGGCACAATACCAACTTAAGTACAAGAGGACTGACACTCTCACTTTCTATGATTTGAAGCTCTCCTGTGAGTTCAGTTTTAGATTCCGATGCTTCACTTCAGGTTTACTGTATACCTTGCACCTTCTTATTGACGATGAAACACAGAAATTGCATCCGAATTTAATACAAAAGGCACAATGCCGACTTAAATACAAGAGGACCGACACTCTCCCTTTCAATGATTTGAAACACTCCTGTGAGTCCTGTTTTAGATTCCGATGCTCCACTTCAGGTTTACTGTATCCCTTGGTCCTTCTTATTGACGATGAAACACAGAAATTGCATCCGAATTTAATACAAAAGGCACAATGCCGACTTACGTAAAAGAGGACTGTCACTCTCTCTTTCTATGATTTGAACCTCTCCTGTGAGTCCAGTTTTAGATTCTGATACTTCACTTCAAGTTTACTGTATACCTTGCACCTTCTTATTGACGATGAAACACAGAAATTGCATCCGAATTTAATACAAAAGGCACAATGCCGACTTAAGTACAAGAGGACTGACACTCTCCCTTTCTATGATTTGAACCTCTCCTGTGAGTCCAGTTTCAGATTCCGATGCTCCACTTCAGGTTCACTGTATCCCTTGGACCTTCTTATTGTCGATGAAACACAGAAAATGCATCGGAATTTAATAAAAGAGGCACAATGCCGACTTAAGTAAAGAGGACTGACACTCTAACTCTCTGTGATTTGAACCTCACCTGTGAGTCCAGTTTTAGATTCCGATGCTTCACTTCTGGTTTACTGTATACCTTGCAGATTCTTATTGACGATCAAACACAGAAATTGCATCGGAATTAAATTCAAAAGACACAATGCCGACTTAAGTACAAGAGGACTGACACTCTAACTATCTATGATTTGAACCTCTCCTGTGAGTCCGGTTTTAGATTCCGACGCTTCACATCAGGTTTACTGTATCCCTAGGACCTTCTTATTGACGATGAAACACAGAAATTGCATCCGAATTTAATACAAAAGGCACAATACTGACTTAAGTACAAGAGGACTGACACTCTCACTTTCTATGATTTGAACCTCTCCTGTGAGTTCAGTTTTAGATTCCGATGCTTCACTTCAGGTTTACTGTATACCTTGCACCTTCTTATTGACGATGAAACACAGAAATTGCATCCGAATTTAATACAAAAGGCACAAAGCTTACTTAAATACAAGAGGACCGACACTCTACCTTTCAATGATTTGAACCACTCCTGTGAGTCCAGTTTTAGATTCCGATGCTCCACTTCAGGTTTACTGTATCCCTTGGACCTTCTTATTGACGATGAAGCACAGAAATTGCATCCGAATTTAATACAAAAGGCACAATGCCGACTTAAGTAAAAGAGGACTGTCACTCTCTCTTTCTATGATTTGAACCTCTTCTGTGAGTCCAGTTTTAGAATCCGATGCTTCACTTCAAGTTTACTGTATACCTTGCACCTTCTTATTGACGATGAAACAAAGAAATTGCATCCGAATTTAATACAAAAGGCACAATGCCGACTTAAGTACAAGAGGACTGACACTCTCCCTTTCTATGATTTGAACCTCTCCTGTAGGTCCAGTTTCAGAATCCGATGCTCCACTTCAGGTTCACTGTATCCCTTGGACCTTCTTATTGTCGATGAAACACAGAAATTGCATCGGAATTTAATAAAAAAGGCACAATGCCGACTTAAGTAAAAGAGGACTGACACTCTAACTCTCTGTGATTTGAACCTCACCTGTGAGTCGAGTTTTAGATTCCGATGCTTCACTTCTGGTTTACTGTATACCTTGCAGATTCTTATTGACGATGAAACACAGAAATTGCATCGGAATTAAATTCAAAAGACACAATGCCGACTTAAGTACAAGAGGACTGACACTCTAACTATCTGAGATTTGAACCTCTCCTGTGAGTCCAGTTTTAGATTTCGACGCTTCACTTCAGGTTTACTGTATCCCTTGGACCTTCTTATTGACGATGAAACACAGAAATTGCATCCGAATTTAATACAAAAGGCACAATACCGCCTTAAGTACAAGAGGACTGACACTCTCACTTTCCATGATTTGAACCTCTACTGTGAGTTCAGTTTTAGATTCCGATGCTTCACTTCAGGTTTACTCTATACCTTGCACCTTCTTATTGACGATGAAACACAGAAATTGCATCCGAATTTAATACAAAAGCACAATGCCGACTTAAATACAAGAGGACCGACACTCTCCCTTTCAATGATTTGAACCACTCCTGTGAGTCCAGTTTAGATTCCGATGCTCCACTTCAGGTTTACTGTATCCCTTGGACCATCTTATTGACGATGAAACACAGAAATTGCATCCGAATTTAATACAAAAGGCACAATGCCGACTTAAGTAAAAGAGGACTGTCACTCTTTCTTTCTATGATTTGAACCTCTCCTGTGAGTCCAGTTTTAGATTCCGATGCTTTACTTCTGGTATACTGTATTCCTTGCACCTTCTTATTGACGATAAAAACACAGGAATTGCATCCGAATTTAATACAAAAGGCACAATGCCGACTTAAGTAAAAGAGGACTGATACTCTCTCTTTCTATGATTTGAGCCTCACCTGTGAGTCCACTTTTAGATTCCGATGCTTCACTTCAGGTTTACTGTATACCTTGCACCTTCTTATTGACGATGAAACTCAGAAATTGCATCGAAATTTAATACAAAAGGCACAATGCCGACTTAAGTACAAGAGGACTAACACTCTCACTTTCTATGATTTGAACCTCTCCTGTGAGTCCAGTTTTAGATTCCGATGCTTTACTTCAGGTTTACTGTATACCTTGCACCGTCATGTTGACGATGAAACACAAAAATTGCCTCGGAATTAAATTCAAAAGGAACAATGCAGACTTAAGTACAAGAGGACTGACACACTCACTTTCTATGATTTGAACCTCTCCTGTGAGACCAGTTTTAGATTCCGATGCTTCACTTCAGGGGTACTGTATACCTTGCACCTTCTTATTGACGATGAAACACAGAAATTGCATCGGAATTAAATTCAAAAGGCACAATGACGATTTAAGTACATGAGGACTGACACTCTAACTATCTATGGTTTGAAAATCTCCTGTGAGTCCAGTTTTAGATTCCGATGCTTCACTTCAGGTTTACTGTATCCCTTGGACCTTCTTATTGACGATGACATACAGAAATTGCATCCGAATTTAATACAAAAGGCACAATGCCGACTTAAGTAAAAGAGGACTGACACTCTCTCATTCTATGATTTGAGCCTCACCTGTGAGTCCTGTTTTAGATTCCGATGCTTCACTTCAGGTTTACTGTATACCTTGCACCTTCTTACTGACGATGAAACTCAGAAATTGCATCGGAATTTAATACAAAAGGCACAATGCCGACTTAAGTACAAGAGGACTGACACTCTCACTTTCTATGATTTGAACCTCTACTGTGAGTTCAGTTTTAGATTCCGATGCTTCACTTCAGGTTTACTGTATACCTTGCACCTTCTTATTGACGATGAAACACAGAAATTGCATCCGAATTTAATACAAAAGCACAATGCCGACTTAAATACAAGAGGACCGACACTCTCCCTTTCAATGATTTGAACCACTCCTGTGAGTCCAGTTTAGATTCCGATGCTCCACTTCAGGTTTACTGTATCCCTTGGACCATCTTATTGACGATGAAACACAGAAATTGCATCCGAATTTAATACAAAAGGCACAATACCGACTTAAGTACAAGAGGACTGACACTCTCACTTTCTATGATTTGAACCTCTACTGTGAGTTCAGTTTTAGATTCCGATGCTTCACTTCAGGTTTACTGTATCCCTTGGACCTTCTTATTGACGATGAAACACAGAAATTGCATCCGAATTTAATACAAAAGGCACAATACCGACTTAAGTACAAGAGGACTGACACTCTCACTTTCTATGATTTCAACCTCTACTGTGAGTTCAGTTTTAGATTCCGATGCTTCACTTCAGGTTTACTGTATACCTTGCACCTTCTTATTGACGATGAAACACAGAAATTGCATCCGAATTTAATACAAAAGCACAATGCCGACTTAAATACAAGAGGACCGACACTCTCCCTTTCAATGATTTGAACCACTCCTGTGAGTCCAGTTTAGATTCCGATGCTCCACTTCAGGTTTACTGTATCCCTTGGACCTTCTTATTGACGATGAAACACAGAAATTGCATCCGAATTTAATACAAAAGGCACATTGCCGACTTAAGTAAAAGAGGACTGTCACTCTCTCTTTCTATGATTTGAACCTCTCCTGTGAGTCCAGTTTTAGATTCCGATGCTTCACTTCTGGTATACTGTATTCCTTGCATCTTCTTATTGACGATAAAAACACAGGAATTGCATCCGAATTTAATACAAAAGGCACAATGCCGACTTAAGTAAAAGACGACTGACACTCTCTCTTTCTATGATTTGAGCCTCACCTGTGAGTCCACTTTTAGATTCCGATGCTTCACTTCAGGTTTACTGTATACCTTGCACCTTCTTATTGACGATGAAACTCAGAAATTGCATCGAAATTTAATACAAAAGGCACAATGCCGACTTAAGTACAAGAGGACTAACACTCTCACTTTCTATGATTTGAACCTCTCCTGTGAGTCCAGTTTTAGATTCCGATGCTTCACTTCAGGTTTACTGTATACCTTGCACCGTCATGTTGACGATGAAACACAAAAAATGCATCGGAATTAAATTCAAAAGGAACAATGCAGACTTAAGTACAAGAGGACTGACACACTCACTTTCTATGATTTGAACCTCTCCTGTGAGTCTAGTTTTAGATTCCGATGCTTCACTTCAGGTTTACTGTATACCTTGCACCTTCTTATTGACGATTAAACACAGAAATTGCATCGGAATTAAATTCAAAAGGCACAATGACGATTTAAGTTCATGAAGACTGACACAGTAACTATCTATGGTTTGAAAATCTCCGGTGAGTCCAGTTTTAGATTCCGATGATTCACTTCAGGTTTACTGTATCCCTTGGACCTTCTTATTGACGATGACATACAGAAATTGCATCCGAATTTAATACAAAAGGCACAATGCCGACTTAAGTAAAAGAGGACTGACACTCTCTCTTTCTATGATTTGAGCCTCACCTGTGAGTCCTGTTTTAGATTCCGATGCTTCACTTCAGGCTTACTGTATACCTTGCACCTTCTTATTGACGATGAAACTCAGAAATTGCATCGGAATTTAATACAAAAGGCACAATGCCGACTTAAGTACAAGAGGACTAACACTCTCACTTTCTATGATTTGAACCTCTCCTGTGAGTCCAGTTTTAGATTCCGATGCTTCACTTCAAGTTTACTGTATACCTTGCACTTTCTTATTGACGATGAAACACAGAAATTGCATCCGAATTTAATACAAAAGGCACAATGCCGACTTAAGTACAAGAGGACTGACACTCTCCCTTTCTATGATTTGAACCTCTCCTGTGAGTCCAGTTTCAGATTCCGATACTCCACTTCAGGTTCACTGTATCCCTTGGACCTTCTTATTGTCGATGAAACACAGAAATTGCATCGGAATTTAATAAAAAAGGCACAATGCCGACTTAAGTAAAAGAGGACTGACACTCTAACTCTCTGTGATTGGAACCTCACCTGTGAGTCCAGTTTTAGATTCCGATGCTTCACTTCTGGTTTACTGTATACCTTGCAGATTCTTATTGACGATGAAACACAGAAATTGCATCGGAATTAAATTGAAAAGACACAATGCCGACTTAAGTACAAGAGGACTGACACTCTAACTATCTATGATTTGAACCTCTCCTGTGAGTCCGGTTATAGATTCCGACGCTTCACTTCAGGTTTACTGTATCCCTTGGACCTTCTTATTGACGTGAAACACAGAAATTGATTCCGAATTTAATACAAAAGGCACAATACCCACTTAAGTGCAAGAGGACTGACACTCTCACTTTCTATGATTTTAACCTCTCCTGTGAGTTCAGTTTTAGATTCCCATGCTTCACTTCAGGTTTACTGTATACCTTGCACCTTCTTATTGACGATGAAACACAGAAATTGCATCCGAATTTAATACAAAAGGCACAATGCCGACTTAAATACAAGAGGACCGACACTCTCCCTTTCAATGATTTGAACCACTCCTGTGAGTCCAGTTTTAGATTCCGATGCTCCACTTCAGGTTTACTGTATCCCTTGGTCCTTTTATTGACGATGAAACACAGAAATTGCATCCGAATTTAATACAAAAAGCACAATGCCGACTTAAGTAAAAGAGGACTGTCAGTCTCTCTTTCTATGATTTGCACCTCTCCTGTGAGTCCAGTTTTAGATTCCGATGCTTCACTTCTGGTATACTGTATACCTTGCACCTTCTTATTGACGATAAAAACACAGGAATTGCATCCGAATTTAATACAAAAGCCACAATGCCGACTTAAGTAAAAGAGGACTGACACTCTCTCTTTCTATGATTTGAGCCTCACCTGTGAGTCCAGTTTTAGATTCCGATGCTTCACTTCAGGTTTACTGTATACCTTGCACCTTCTTATTGACGATGAAACTCAGAAATTGCATCGAAATTTAATACAAAAGGCACAATGCCGACTTAAGTACACGAGGACTAACACTCTCACTTTCTATGATTTGAACCTCTCCTGTGAGTCCAGTTTTAGATTCCGATGCTTCACTTCAGGTTTACTGTATACCTTGCACAGTCATGTTGACGATGAAACACAAAAATTGCATCGGAATTAAATTCAAAAGGAACAATGCAGACTTAAGTACAAGATGACTGAAACACTCACTTTCTATGATTTGAACCTCTCCTGTGAGTCCAGTTTTAGATTCCGATGCTTCACTTCAGGTTTACTGTATACCTTGCACCTTCTTATTGACGATGAAACACAGAAATTGCATCGGAATTAAATTCAAAAGGCACAATGGCGATTTCAGTACATGAGGACTGACACTCTAACTATCTATGGTTTGAACCTCTCCTGTGAGTCCAGTTTTAGATTCCGATGCTTCACTTCAGGTTTACTGTATACCTTGCACCGTCATGTTGACGATGAAACACAAAAATTGCATCGGAATTAAATTCAAAAGGAACAATGCAGACTTAAGTACAAGAGGACTGACACACTCACTTTCTATGATTTGAACCTCTCCTGCGAGTCCAGTTTTAGATTCCGATGCTTCACTTCTGGTTTACTGTATACCTTGCAGATTCTTATTGACGATGAAACACAGAAATTGCATCCGAATTTAATACAAAAGGCACAATGCCGACTTAAGTAAAAGGGGACTGACACTCCCACTTTCTATGATATGAACCTCTCCTGTGAGTCCAGTTTTAGATTCCGATGCTTAACTTCAGGTTTACTGTATCCCTTGGACCTTCTTCTTGACGATGAAATACAGAAATTGCATCCGAATTTAATACAAAAGGCACAATGCCGACTTAAGTAAAAGAGATCTGACACGCTCTCTTTCTATGATTTGAACCTCTCCTGTGTGTCCAGTTTTAGATTCCGTTGCTTCACTTCTGGTTTACTGTATACCTTGCAATTTCCTATTGACGATGAATCACACAAATTGCATCGGAATTAAATTCAAAAGGCACAATGCCGACTTAAGTAAAGAGGACTGACACTCTCTCTTTCTATGATTTGAACCTCTCCTGTGAGTCCAGTTTTAGATTCCGATGCTTCACTTCAGGATTACTGTATGCCTTGCACCGACATGTTGACGATGAAACACAAAAATTGCATCGGAATTAAATTCAAAAGGAACAATGCAGACTTAAGTACTAGAGGACTGACACACTCACTTTCTATGATTTGAACCTCTCCTGTGAGTCCAGTTTTAGATTCTGATGCTTCACTTCAGGTTTACTGTATACCACGCACCTTCTTATTGACGATGAAACACAGAAATTGCATCGGAATTAAATTCAAAAGGCACAATGACGATTTAAGTACATGAGGACTGACACTCTAACTATCTATGGTTTGAACCTCTCCTGTGAGTCCAGTTTTAGATTCCGATGCTTCACTTCAGGTTTACTGTATCCCTTGGACCTTCTTATTGACGATGTCATACAGAAATTGCATCCGAATTTAATACAAAAGGCACAATGCCGACTTAAGTAAAAGAGGTCTGACACTCTCTCTTTCTATGATTTGAACCTCTCCTGTGTGTCCAGTTTTAGATTCCGTTGCTTCACTTCTGGTTTACTGTATACCTTGCAATTTCTTATTGACGATGATTCACAGAAATTGCATCGGAATTAAATTCAAAAGGCACAATGCCGACTTAAGTAAAGAGGATTGACACTCTCTCTTTCTATGATTTGAACCTCTCCTGTGAGTCCAGTTTTAGATTCCGATGTTTCACTTCTGGTATACTGTATACCTTGCACCTTCTTATTGACGATAAAAACACAGAAATTGCTTCCGAATTTAATACAAAAGGCACAATGCCGACTTAAGTAAAAGAGGTCTGACACTCTCTCTTTCTATGATGTGAACCTCTCCTGTGTGTCCAGTTTTAGATTCTGATGCTTCACTTCAGGTTTACTGTATACCTTGAACCTTCGTATTGACGATGAAACACAGAAATTGCACCGGAATTAAATTCAAAAGGCACAATGCCGACTTAAGTAAAGAGGACTGACACTCTAACTCTCTATGATTTGAACCACTCCTGTGAGTCCAGTTTTAGATTCTGATGCTTGACTAAAGGTTTACTCTATCCCTTGGACCTTCTTATTGATGATGAAACACAGAAATTGCATCCGAATTTAGTACAAAAAGCACAATTCCGACTTAAGTAAAAGGGGACTGACACTCCCACTTTCTATGATTTGAACCTCTCCTGTGAGTCCAGTTTTAGATTCCGATGCTTAACTTTAGGTTTACTGTATCCCTTGGACCTTCTTATTGACGATGACACACAGAAATTGCATCCGATTTTAATACAAAAGGCACGATGCCGACTAAAGTATATGAGGACTGACACTCTCATTTCCTATTATTTGAACCTCTCCTGTGAGTCCAGTTTTAGTTTCTGATGCTTCACTAAAGGTTGACTCTATCGCAGGGACCTTCTTATTGATGATGAAACACAGAAATTGCATCCGAATTTAATACAAAAGGCACAATGCCGATTTAAGTAAAAGGGGACTGACACTCCCACTTTCTATGATTTGAACCTCTCCTGTGATTCAAGTTTTAGATTCCGATGCTTAACTGCAGGTTTACTGTATCCCTTGGACCTTCTTCTTGACGATGAAATACAGAAATTGCATCCGAATTTAATACAAAAGGCACAATGCCGACTTAAGTAAAAGAGATGTGACACACTCTCGTTCTATGATTTGAACCTCTCCTGTGTGTCCAGTTTTAGATTCCGTTGCTTCACTTCTGGTTTACTGTATACCTTGCAATTTCTTATTGACGATGAATCACAGAAATTGCATCGGAATTAAATTCAAAAGACACAATGTCGACTTAAGTACAATAGGACTGACACTCTAACTATCTGTGATTTGAATCCCTCCTGTGAGTCCAGTTTTAGATTCCGATGCTTCACCTTAGGTTTACTGTATCCCTAGGACCTTCTTATTGACGATGAAACACAGAAATTGCATCCGAATTTAATACAAAAGGCACAATGCCGACTTAAGTACCAGAGGTCTGACACTCTCTATGATTTGAACCTCTCCTGTGTGTCCAGTTTTAGATTCCGACGCTTCAATTCTGGTTTACTGTATACCTTGCACCTTCTTATTGACGATGAATCACAGAAATTGCATCGGAATTAAATTCAAAAGGCACAATGCCGACTTAAGTAAAGAGGACTGACACTCTAACTCTCTATGATTTGAACCTCTCCTGTGAGTCCAGTTTTAGATTCTGATGCTTCACTTCTGGTTTACCGTATACCTTGCAGCTTCTTATTGACGATGAAACACAGAAATTGCATCGGAATTAAATTCAAAAAAATCAATGCCGACTTAAGTACAAGAGGACTGACACTCTTACTATCTATGATTTGAACCTCTCCTGTGAGTCCAGTTTTAGATTCCGATGCTTCACTTCAGGTTTACTGTATCCCTTGGACCTTCTTAGTGACGATGAAACACAGAAATTGCATCGGAATTTAATACAAAAGGCACAATGCCGACTTAAGTACAAGAGAACTGACACTCTCTAAGATGTGAACCTCTCCTGTTATTCCAGTTTTAGATTCAGATGCTTCACTTCAGGTTTACTGTATACCTTGCACCGTCATATTGACGATGAAACACAAAAATTGCATCGGAATTAAAATCAAAAGGCACAATGCCGACTTCAGTACAAGAGGACTGACACTCTTACTTTCTATGATTTGAACCACTCCTGTGAGTCAGGTTTTAGATTCCGATGCTTCACTTCAGGTTTACTGTATCCCTTGGACCTTCTTATTGACGATGGAACACAGAAATTGCATCCGAATTTAATACAAAAGGCACAATGCCGACTTAAGTACAAGAGGACTGACACTATAACTTTCTATGATTTGAACCTCTCCTGTGAGTCCAGTTTTAGATTCCGATGCTTCACTTCAAGTTTACTGTATACCTTGCACCTTCTTATTGACGATGAAACACAGAAATTGCATCCGAATTTAATACAAAAGTCACAATGCCGACTTAAGTACAAGAGGACTGACACTCTCCCTTTCTATGATTTGAACCTCTCCTGTGAGTCCAGTTTCAGATTCCGATGCTCCACTTCAGGTTCACTGTATCCCTTGGACCTTCTTATTGTCGATGAAACACAGAAATTGCATCGGAATTTAATAAAAAAGGCACAATGCCGACTTAAGTAAAAGAGGACTGACACTCTAACTCTCTGTGATTTGAACCTCACCTGTGAGTCCAGTTTTAGATTCCGATGCTTCACTTCTGGTTTACTGTATACCTTGCAGATTCTTATTGACGATGAAACACAGAAATTGCATCGGAATTAAATTCAAAAGACACAATGCCGACTTAAGTACAAGAGGACTGACACTCTAACTATCTATGATTTGAACCTCTCCTGTGAGTCCGGTTTTAGATTCCGGCGCTTCACTTCAGGTTTACTGTATCCCTTGGACCTTCTTATTGACGATGAAACACAGAAATTGCATCCGAATTTAATACAAAAGGCACAATACCGACTTAAGTACAAGAGGACTGACACTCTCACTTTCTATGATTTGAACCTCTCCTGTGAGTTCAGTTTTAGATTCCGATGCTTCACTTCAGGTTTACTGTATACCTTGCACCTTCTTATTGACGATGAAACACAGAAATTGCATCCGAATTTAATACAAAAGGCACAATGCCGACTTAAATACAAGAGGACCGACACTCTCCCTTTCAATGATTTGAACCACTCCTGTGAGTCCAGTTTAGATTCCGATGCTCCACTTCAGGTTTACTGTATCCCTTGGACCTTCTTATTGACGATGAAACACAGAAATTTCTTCCGAATTTAATACAAAAGGCACAATGCCGACTTAAGTAAAAGAGGACTGTCACGTTCTCTTTCTATGATTTGAACCTCTCCTGTGAGTCCAGTTTTAGATTCCGATGCTTCACTTCTGGTATACTGTATACCTTGCACCTTCTTATTGACGATAAAAACACAGGAATTGCATCCGAATTTAATACAAAAGGCACAATGCCGACTTAAGTAAAAGAGGACTGACACTCTCTCTTTCTATGATTTGAGCCTCACCTGTGAGTCCAGTTTTAGATTCCGATGCTTCACTTCAGGTTTACTGTATACCTTGCACCGTCATGTTGACGATGAAACACAAAAATTGCATCGGAATTAAATTCAAAAGGAACAATGCAGACTTAAGTACAAGAGGACTGACACACTCACTTTCTATGATTTGAACCTCTCCTGTGAGTCCAGTTTTAGATTCCGATGCTTCACTTCAGGTTTACTGTGTACCTTGCACCTTCTTATTGACGATGATACACCGAAATTGCATCGGAATTAAATTCAAAAGGCACAATGACGATTTAAGTACATGAGGACTGACACTCTAACTATCTATGGTTCGAACCTCTCCTGTGAGTCCAGTTTTAGATTCCGATGCTTCACTTCAGGTTTACTGTATCCCTTGGACCTTCTTATTGACGATGACATACAGAAATTGCATTCGAATTTAATACAAAAGGCACAATGCCGACTTAAGTAAAAGAGGACTGACACTCTCTCTTTCTATGATTTGAGCCTCACCTGTGAGTCCTGTTTTAGATTCCGATGCTTCACTTCAGGTTTACTGTATACCTTGCACCTTCTTATTGACGATGAAACTCAGAAATTGCATCGGAATTTAATACAAAAGGCACAATGCAGACTTAAGTACAAGAGGACTAACACTCTCACTTTCTATGATTTGAACCTCTCCTGTGAGTCCAGTTTTAGATTCCGATGCTTCACTTCAAGTTTACTGTATACCTTGCACTTTCTTATTGTCGATGAAACACAGAAATTGCATCCGAATTTAATACAAAAGGCACAATGCCGGCTTAAGTACAAGCGGACTGACACTCTCCCTTTCTATGATTTGAACCTCTCCTGTGAGTCCAGTTTCAGATTCCGATACTCCACTTCAGGTTCACTGTATCCCTTGGACCTTCTTATTGTCGATGAAACACAGAAATTGCATCGGAATTTAATAAAAAAGGCACAATGCCGACTTAAGTAAAAGAGGACTGACACTCTAACTCTCTGTGATATGAACCTCACCTGTGAGTCCAGTTTCAGATTCCGATGCTTCACTTCTGGTTTACTGTATACCTTGCAGATTCTTATTGACGATGAAACACAGAAATTGCATCGGAATTAAATTGAAAAGACACAATGCCGACTTATGTACAAGAGGACTGACACCCTAACTATCTATGATTTGAACCTCTCCTGTGAGTCCGGTTATAGATTCCGACCCTTCACTTCAGGTTTACTGTATCCCTTGGACCTTCTTATTGACGATGAAACACAGAATTTGCATCCGAATTTAATACAGAAGGCACAATACCGACTTAAGTACAAGAGGACTGACACTCTCACTTTCTATGATTTGAACCTCTCCTGTGAGTTCAGTTTTAGATTCCGATGCTTCACTTCAGGTTTACTGTATACCTTGCACCTTCTTATTGACGATGAAACACAGAAATTGCATCCGAATTTAATACAAAAGGCACAATGCCGACTTAAATAAAAGAGGACCGACACTCTCCCTTTCAATGATTTGAACCACTCCTATGAGTCCAGTTTTAGATTCCGATGCTCCACTTCAGGTTTACTGTATCCCTTGGACCTTCTTATTGACGATGAAACACAGAAATTGCATCCGAATTTAATACAAAAGGCACAATGCTGACTTAAGTAAAAGAGGACTGTCACTCTCTCTTTCTATGATTTGAACCTCTCCTGGGAGTCCAGTTTTAGATTCCGATGCTTCACTTCTGGTATACTGTATACCTTGCACCTTCTTATTGACGATAAAAACACAGGAATTGCATCCGAATGTAATACAAAAGGCACAATGCCGACTTAAGTAAAAGAGGACTGACACTCTCTCTTTCTATGATTTGAGCCTCACCTGTGAGTCCAGTTTTAGATTCCGATGCTTCACTTCAGGTTTACTGTATACCTTGCACCTTCTTATTGACGATGAAACTCAGAAATTGCATCGACATTTAATACAAAAGACACAATGCCGACTTAAGTACAAGAGGATTAACACTCTCACTTTCTATGATTTGAACCTCTCCTGTGAGTCCAGTTTTAGATTCCGATGCTTCACTTCAGGTTTACTGTATACCTTGCACCGTCATGTTGACGATGAAACACAAAAATTGCATCGGAATTAAATTCAAAAGGAACAATGCAGACTTAAGTACAAGAGGACTGACACACTCACTTTCTATGATTTGAACCTCTCCTGTGAGTCCAGTTTTAGATTCCGATGCTTCACTTCAGGTTTACTGTATACCTTGCACCTTCTTATTGACGATGAAACACAGAAATTGCATCGGAATTAAATTCAAAAGGCACAATGACGATTTAAGTACATGAGGACTGACACTCTAACTATCTATGGTTTGAACCTCTCCTGTGAGTCTAGTTTTAGATTCCGATGCTTCACTTCAGGTTTACTGTATCCCTTGGACCTTCTTATTGACGATGACATAGAGAAATTGCATCCGAATTTAATACAAAAGGCACAATGCCGACTTAAGTAAAAGAGGACTGACACTCTCTCTTTCTATGATTTGAGCCTCACCTGTGAGTCCTGTTTTAGATTCCGATGCTTCACTTCAGGTTTACTGTATACCTTGCACCTTCGTATTGACGATGAAACTCAGAAATTGCATCGGAATTTAATACAAAAGGCACAATGCCGACTTAAGTACAAGAGGACTAACACTCTCACTTTCTATGATTCGAACCTCTCCTGTGAGTCCAGTTTTAGATTCCGATGCTTCACTTCAAGTTTACTGTATACCTTGCACTTTCTTATTGACGATGAAACACAGAAATTGCATCCGAATTTAATACAAAAGGCACAATGCCGGCTTAAGTACAAGAGGACTGACACTCTCAATTTCTATGATTTGAACCTCTCCTGTGAGTCCAGTTTCAGATTCCGATACTCCACTTCAGGTTCACTGTATCCCTTGGACCTTCTTATTGTCGATGAAACACAGAAATTGCATCGGAATTTAATAAAAAAGCACAATGCCGACTTAAGTAAAAGAGGACTGACACTCTAACTCTCTGTGATCTGAACCTCACCTGTGAGTCCAGTTTTAGATTCCGATGCTTCACTTCTGGTTTACTGTATACCTTGCAGATTCTTATTGACGATGAAACACAGAAATTGCATCGGAATTAAATTGAAAAGACACAATGCCGACTTAAGTACAAGAGGACTGACACTCTAACTATCTATGATTCGAACCTCTCCTGTGAGTCCGGTTGTAGATTCCGACGCTTCACTTCAGGTTTACTGTATCCCCTGGACCTTCTTATTGACGATGAAACACAGAAATTGCATCCGAATTTAATACAAAAGGCACAATACCGACTTAAGTACAAGAGGACTGACACTCTCACTTTCTATGATTTGAACCTCTTCTGTGAGTTCAGTTTTAGAGTCCGATGCTTAACTTCAGGTTTACTGTATACTTTGCACCTTCTTATTGACGATGAAACACAGAAATTGCATCGGAATTAAATTCAAAAGGCACAATGCCGACTTCAGTAAAGAGGACTGACACTCTAACTCTCTATGATTTGAACCTCTCCTGTGAGTCCAGTTTTAGATTCCGATGCTCCACTTCTGGTTTACTGTATACCTTGCAGCTTCTTATTGACGATGAAACACAGAAATTGCATCGGAATTAAATTCAAAAGACACAATGCCGACTTAAGTACAAGAGGACTTACACTCTCACTTTCTATGATTTTAACCTCACCTGTGAGTCCAGTTTTAGATTCTGATGCTTCACTAAAGGTTTACTCTATCCTTTGGACCTTCTTATTGATGATGAAACACAGAAATTGCATCCGAATTTAATACAAAAGGCACAATGCCGACTTAAGTAAAAGGGGACTGACACTCCCACTTTCTATGATTTGAACCTCTCCTGTGAGTCCAGTTTTAGATTCCGATGCTTAACTTCAGGTTTACTGTATCCCTTGGACCTTCTTATTGACGATGACACACAGAAATTGCATCCGATTTTCATACAAACGGCACGATGCCGACTAAAGTACATGAGGACTGATACTCTCACTTCCTATGATTTGAACCTCTCCTGTGAGTCCAGTTTTAGTTTCTGATGCTTCACTTAAGGTTGACTCTATCCCTTGGACCTTCTTCTTGGCGATGAATTACAGAAATTGCAACCGAATTTAATACAAAAGGCACAATGCCGACTTAAGTAAAAGAGATCTGACACTCTCTCTTTCTATGATTTGAACCTCTCCTGTGTGTCCAGTTTTAGATTCCGTTGCTTCACTTCTGGTTTACTGTATACCTTGCAATTTCTTATTGACGATGAATCACAGAAATTGCATCGGAATTAAATTCAAAAGGCACAATATCGACTTCAGTAAAGAGGACTGACACTCTAACTCTCTATGATTTGAACATCTCCTGTGAGTCCAGTTTTAGATTCCGATGCTTCACTTCTGATTTACTGTATACCTTGCAGCTTCTTATTGACGATGAAACACAGAAATTGCATCGGAATTAAATTCAAAAGACACAATGCCGACTTAAGTACAAGAGGACTGACACTCTAACTATCTATGATTTGAAACTCTCCTGTGAGTCCAGTTTTAGATTCCGATGCTTCACTTTAGGTTTACTGTATCTCTTGGACCTTCTTATTGACAATGAAACACAGAAATTGCATCCGAATTTAATACAAAAGGCACAATGCCGACTTAAGTACAAGAGGACTGACACTCTCACTTTCTATGATTTGAACCTCTCCTGTGAGTCCAGTTTTAAATTCCGATCCTTCAGTCCAGGTTTACTGTATACCTTGCACCTTCTTATTGACGATGAAACACAGAAATTGCATTCGAATTTAATACAAAAGGCACAATGCCGACTTAAGTAAAAGAGGACTGTCACTCTCTCTTTATATGATTTGAACCTCTCCTGTGAGACCAGTTTTAGATTCTGATGCTTCACTTCAGGTTTACTGTATACCTTGCACCATCTTATTGACGATGAAACACAGAAATTGCAACGGAATTAAATACAAAAGGCACAATGTCGACTTAAGTACAAGAGGACTGACACTCTTACTATCTATAATTAGAACCTCTCCTGTGAGTCAGGTTATAGATTCCGATGCTTCACTTCAGGTTTACTGTATCTTTTGGACCTTCTTATTGACGATGAAACACAGAAATTGCATCCGAATTTAATACAAAAGGCACAATGCCGACTTAAGTACAAGAGGACTGACACTCTCACTTTCTATGATTTGAACCTCACCTGTGAGGCCATTCTCAGAATCCGATGCTTCACTTCAGGTTTACTGTATACCATGCACCTTCTTATTGACGACGAAACACAGAAATTGCATCCGAAATTAATACAAAAGGCACAATGCCGACTTAAGTACAAAAGGACCGACACTCTCCCTTTCTATGATTTGAACCTCTCCTGTGAGTTCAGTTTTTGATTCAGATGCTCCACTTCAGGATTACTGTATCCCTTGGCCCTTCTTATTGACGATGAAACACAGAAATTGCATCCGAATTTAATACAAAAGGCACAATGCCGACTTAAGTAAAAGAGGTCTGTCACTCTCTCTTTCTAAGATTTGAATCTCTCCTGTGAGTCCAGTTTTACATTCCGATGCTTCACTTCTGGTTTACTGTACACTTTGCACCTTCTTATTGACGATAAAAACACAGGAATTGCATCCGAAATTAATACAAAAGGCACAATGCCGACTTAAGTAAAAGAGGACTGTCACCCTCTCTTTCTATGATTTGAGCCTCACCTGTGAGTTCAGTTTTAGATTCCGATGCTTCACTTCAAGTTTTCTGTATACCTTGCACCTTCTTATTGACGATAAAACTCAGAAATTGCATCGGAATTTAATACAAAAGGCACAATGCCGACTTAAGTACAGGAGGACTAACACTCTCACTTTCTTTGATTTGAACCTCTCCTGTGAGTCCAGTTTTAGATTCCGATGCTTAACTTCAGGTTTACTGTATCCCTTGGACCTTCTTATTGACGATGACACACAGAAATTTCATCCGATTTTAATACAAAAGGCACGATGCCGACTAAAGTACATGAGGACTGCCACTCTCACTTCCTACGATTTGAACCTCTCCTGTGAGTCCAGTTTTAGTTTCTGATGCTTCACTAAAGGTTTACTCTATCCCTTGGACCTTCTTATTGATGATGAAACACAGAAATTGCATCCGAATTTAATACAAAAGGCACAATGCCGACTTAAGTAAAAGAGGAATGACACTCTCACTTTCTATGATTTGAACCTCTCCTGTGAGTCCAGTTTTAGATTCCGATGCTTAACTGCAGGTTTACTGTATCCCTTGGACCTTCTTGTTGACAATGAAATACAGAAATTGCACCTGAATTTAATACAAAAGGCACAATGCCGACTTAAGTAAAAGAGTTCAGACACTCTCTCTTTCTATGATTTGAGCCTCACCTGTGAGTCGAGTTTTAGATTCCGATGCTTCACTTCAGATTTACTGTATACCTTGCTCCTTCTTATTGACGATGAAATACAGAAGTTGCATCGGAATTTAATACTAAAGGCACAATGCCGACTTAAGTACAAGAGGACTAACACTCTCACTTTCTATGATTTGAACCTCTCCTGTGAGTCCAGTTTTAGATTCGGATGCTTAACTTCAGGTTTACTGTATCCCTTGGACCTTCTTATTGACGATGACACACAGAAATTGCATCCGAATTTAATGCAAAAGGCACAATGCCGACTTAAGTAAAAGAGATCTGACACTCTCTCTTTCTATGATTTGAACCTCTCCTGTGTGTCCAGTTTTAGATTCCGATGCTTCACTTCCGGTTCTCTGTATACCTTGCAAATTCTTATTGACGATGAATCACAGAAATTGCATCGGAATTAAATTCAAAAGGCACAATGCCGACTTACTTAAAGAGGACTGACACTCTAACTCTCTATGATTTCAACCTCTCCTGTGAGTTCAGTTTTAGATTCCAATGCATCACTTCTGGTTTACTGTATACCTTGCAGCTTCTTATTGACGATGAAACACAGAAATTGCATCGGAATTATATTCAAAAGACACAATGCCGACTTAAGTACAAGAGGACTGACACTCTAACTATCTATGATTTGAACCTCTCCTGTGAGTCCAGTTTTAGATTCCGATGCTTCACTTCGGGTTTACTGTATCCCTTGGGCCTTCTTATTGACGATGAAACACAGAAATTGCATCCGAATTTAATACAAAAGGCACAATGCGGACTTACGTACAAGAGGACTGACACTCCCCCTTTCTATGATTTGAAGCACTCCTCTGAATCCAGTTTTAGATTCCGATGCTCCACTACAGGTTTACTGTATCCCTTGGACCTTCTTATTGGCGATGAAACACAGAAATTGGATCCGAATTTAATACAAAAGGCACAATGCCGACTTAAGTAAAAGAGTTCTGACACTCTCTCTTTCTATGATTTGAACCTCTCCTGTGTGTCCAGTTTTAGATTCCGTTGCTTCACTTCTGGTTTACTGTATACCTTGCACCTTCTTATTGACAATGAAACACAGAAATAGCATCGGAAATATATTCAAAAGGCACAATGACGATTTAAGTACAAGAGGACTGACACTCTAACTATCTATGGTTTGAACCTCTCCTGTGAGTCCAGTGTTAGATTCCGATGCTTCACTTCAGGTTTAATGTATCCCTTGGACCTTCTTTTTGTCGATGACACACAGAAATTGCATCCGATTTTAATACAAAAGGCACGATGCCGGCTAAAGTACATGAGGACTGCCACTCTCACTTCCTATGATTTGAACCTCTCCTGTGAGTCCAGTTTTAGTTTCTGATGCTTCACTAAAGGTTTACTCTATCCCTTGGACCTTCTTATTGATGATGAAACACAGAAATTGCATCCGAATTTAATCCAAAAGCACAATGCCGACTTAAGTAAAAGAGGACTGACACTCTCACTTTCTATGATTTGAACCTCTCCTGTGAGTCCAGTTTTAGATTGCGATGCCTAATTGCAGTTTTACTGTATCCCTTGGACCTTCTTGTTGACAATGAAATACAGAAATTGCATCTGAATTTAATACAAAAGGCACAATGCCGACTTAAGTAAAAGAGTTCTGACACTCTCTCTTTCTATGATTTGAACCTCTCCTGTGTGTCCAGTTTTAGATTCCGTTGCTTCACTTCTGGTTTACTGTATACCTTGCACCTTCTTATTGACAATGAATCACAGAAATTGCATCGGAATTAAATTCAAAAGGCACAATGCCGACTTAAGTAAAGAAGACTGACACTCTAACTCTCTATGATTTGAACCTCTCCTGTGAGTCCAGTTTTAAATTCCGATGCTTCAGTTCAGGTTTACTGTTTACTTGCACCTTCTTATTGACGATGAAACACAGAAATTGCATTCGAATTTAATACAAAAGGCACAATGCCGACTTACGTAAAAGAGGACTGTCACTCTCTCTTTATATGATTTGAACCTCCCCTGTGAGTCCAGTTTTAGATTCCGATGCTTCACTTCAGGTTTACTGTATACCTTGCACCTTCTTATTGACGATGAAAGACAGAAATTGCATCGGAATTAAATACAAAAGGCACAATATCGACTTAAGTTTCAGAGGACTGACACACTAACTTTCTATGATTTGAACCACTCCTGTGAGTCAGGTTACAGATTCCGATGCTTCACTTACGGTTTACTGTATCCCTTGGACATCTTATTAACGATGGAACGCAGAAAAAGCATCCGAATTTAGTACAAAAGGCACAATGCCGACTTAAGTACAATAGGACTGACACTCTAACTTTCTACGATTTGAACCTCTCCTGTGAGTCCAGTTTTAGATTCCGATGTTTCACTTCAAGTTTACTGTATACCTTGCACCTTCTAATTGACGACGAAACACAGAAATTGCATCCGAATTTAATACAAAAGGCAGAATGCCGACTTAAGTACAAGAGGACTGACACTCTCACTTTCTATGATTTGAAACTCACCTGTGAGGCCATTGTTAGATTCCGATGCTTCACTTCAGGTTTACTGTATACCATGCACCTTCTTATTGACGATGAAACACAGAAATTGCATCCGAAATTAATACAAAAGGCACAATGCCGACTTAAGTACAAAAGGACCGACACTCTCCCTTTCTATGATTTGAACTTCTCCTGTGAGTCCAGTTTTTGATTCCGATGCTCCACTTCAGGTTTACTGTATCCCTTGGAACTTCTTATTGACGATGAAACACAGAAATTGCATCCGAATTTAATACAAAAGGCACAATGCCGACTTAAGTAAAAGAGGACTGTCACTCTCTCTTTCTAAGATTTGAACCTCTCCTGTGAGTCCAGTTTTACATTCCGATGCTTCACTTCTGGTTTTTACTGTACACCTTGCACCTTCTTATTGACGATAAAAACACAGGAATTGCATCCGAAATTAATACAAAAGGCACAATGCCGACTCAAGTAAAAGAGGACTGTCACCCTCTCTTTCTATGATTTGAGCCTCACCTGTGAGTCCAGTTTTATATTCCGATGCTTCACTTCAGGTTTACTGTATCCCTTGGACCTTCTTATTGACGATGAAACACAGAAATTGCATCGGAATTAAATACAAAAGGCACAATGTCGACTTAAGTACAAGAGGACTGACACTATCACTTTCTATGATTTGAACCTCTCCTGTGAGTCAGGTTATAGATTCCGATGCTTCACTTACGGTTTACTGTATCCCTTGGACATCTTATTAACGATGGAACACAGAAATTACATCCGAATTTAATACAAAAGGCACAATGCCGACTTAAGTACAATAGGACTGACACTCTAACTTTCTATGATTTGAACCTCTCCTGTGAGTAGTGTTTTAGATTCCGATGTTTCACTTCAAGTTTACTGTATACCTTGCACCTTCTAATTGACGATGAAACACAGAAATTGCATCCGAATTTAATACAAAAGGCACAATGCAGACTTAAGTACAAGAGGACCGAGACTCTCCCTTTCTATGATTTGAACCTCTACTGTGAGTCCAGTTTTAGATTCCGATGCTCCACTTCAGGTTTACTGTATCACTTGGACCTTCTTATTGACGATGAAACACAGAAATTGCATCCGAATTTAATACTAAAGGCACAATGCCGACTTAAGTAAAAGAGTACTGTCACTCTCTCTTTCTATGATTTGAACCTCTCCTGTGAGTCCAGTTTTAGAGTCCGACGCTACACTTCTGGTTTACTGTATACCATGCACCTTCTTATTGACGATAAAAACACAGGAATTGCATCCGAATTTAATACAAAAGGCACAATGCCGACTTAAGTAAAAGAGGACTGTCACTCTCTCTTTCTATGATTTGAGCCTCACCTGTGAGTCTAGTTTTAGATTCCGATGCTTCACTTCAGATTTACTGTATACGTTGCACCTTCTTATTGACGATGAAATACAGAAATTGCATCGGAATTTAATACTAAAGGCACAATGCCGACTTAAGTCCAAGAGGACTAACACTCTCACTTTCGATGATTTGAACTTCTCCTGTGAGTCAGGTTATAGATTCCAATGCTTTACTTCTGGTTTACTGTATACCTTGCAGCTTCTTATTGACGATGAAACACAGAAATTGCATCGGAACTAAATTCAAAAGACACAATGCCGACTTAAGTACAAGAGGACTGACACTCTAGCTATCTATGATTTGAACATCTCCTGTGAGTCCAGTTTTAGATTCCGATGCTTCACTTCAGGTTTACTGTATCCCTTGGGCCTTCTTATTGACGATGAAACACAGAAATTGCATCCGAATTTAATACGAAAGGCACAATGCCGACTTAAGTACAAGAGGACTGACACTCTCATTTTCTATGATTTGAACCCCTCCTGTGAGTCCAGTTTTAAATTCCGATGCTTCAGTTCAGGTTTACTGTATACCTTGCAACTTCTTATTGATGATGAAACACAGAAATTGCATCCGAATTTAATACAAAAGGCACAATGCCGACTTACGTACAAGAGTACTGAGACTTTCCCTTTTTATGATTTGAAGCTCTCCTCTGAGTCCAGTTTTAGATTTCGATGCTCCACTACAGGTTTACTGTATCCCTTGGACCTTCTTATTGACGATGAAACACAGAAATTGGATCCGAATTTAATACAAAAGGCACAATGCCGACTTAAGTACAAGAGGACTGACACTCTCTAAGATTTGAACGTCTCCTGTGATTCCAGTTTTAGATTCAGATGTTTCACTTCAGGTTTACTGTATAACTTGCATCGTCATATTGACGATGAAACACAAAAATTGCATCGGAATTAAATTCAAAAGGTACAATGCAGACTTAAGTACAAGAGGACTGACACTCTCACTTCCTATGATTTGATCCTCTCCTGTGAGTCCAGTTTTAGACTCCGATGCTTCACGTCAGGTTTACTGTATACCTTGCACCTTCTTAATGACGATGAAACACAGAAATTGCATAGGAATTAAATTCAAAAGGCACAATGCCGATTTACGTACAAGATTACTGACACTCTAACTATCTATGGTTTGAACCTCTCCTGTGAGTCCAGTTTTAGATTCCGATGCTTCACTTCAGGTTTACTGAATCCCTTGGACCTTCTTATCGACGATGAAACACAGAAATTGCATCCGAATTTAATACAAAAGGCTCAATGCCGACTTAAGTAAAAGAGGACTGACACTCTCTCTTTCTATGATTTGAACCTCTCCTGTGAGTCCAGTTTTAGATTCCGATGCTTCACTTCCGGTTTACTGTATCCCTTGGATCATATTATTGACGATGAAACACAGAAATTGCATCGGAATTTAATATAAAAGGCACAATGCCGACTTAAGTAAAAGAGAACTGACACTCTGTCTTTCCATGATTTGAATCTCTGCTGTGAGTCCAGTTTTAGATTCCGATGCTTCACTTCAGGTTTACTGTATCACTTGGACCTTCTTATTAGCGATGACATACAGAAATTGCATCCGAATTTAATACAACAGGCACAATGCCGACTTACGTAAAAGAGGTCTGACACTCTCTCTTTCTATTATTTGAACCTCTCCTGTGTGTCCAGTTTTCGATTCCGATGCTTCACTTCAGGTTTACTGTATACCTTGCACCTTCTTATTGACGATGAAACACAGAAATTGCATCGGAATTAAATTCAAAAGGCACAATGCCGACTTAAGTAAAGAGGACTGACACTCTCACTTTCTATGATTTGAACCTCTCCTGTGATTCCAGTTTTAGATTCCGATGCTTCACTTCCGGTTTACTGTATACCTTGCAGCTTCTTATTGACGATGAAAGACAGTAATCGCATCGGAATTAAATTCAAAAGAAACAATGCCGACTTCAGTACAAGAGTACTGACACTCTAGCTATCTATGATTTGAACCACTCCTGTGAGTCCCGTTTTTGATTCCGATGCTTCACTAAAGGTTTACTGTATCCCTTGGACCTTCTTATTGACGATGAAACACAGAAATTGCATCCGAATTTAATACAAAAGGCACAATGCCGAATTAAGTACAAGAGGACTGACACTCTCACTTTCTATGATTTGAACCTCTCCTGTGATTCCAGTTTTAGATTCCGATGCTTCACTTCAGGTTTACTGTATACCTTGCAACGTCTTATTGACGATGAAGCACAAAAATTGCATCGGAATTAAATTCAAAAGGTACTATGCAGACTTAAGTACAAGTGGACTGACACTCTAACTTTCTATGATTTGAACCTCTCCTGTGAGTCCAGTTTTTGATTCTGATGCTTCACTTCAGGTTTTCTGTATCACCTTGACCTTCTTATTGACGATGAAATACAGAAAATGCATCCGATTTTAATACAAAGGCACAATGCCGACTTAAGTACAAGAGGACTGACACTCTAACTTTCTACTATTTGAAACTCTCCTGTGAGTCCAGTTTTGGATTCCGATGCTTCACATCAGGTTTACTGTATACCTTGAACCTACTTATTGACGATGAAACACAGAAATTCCATCTGAATTTAATACAAAAGGCACAATGCCGACTTAAGTAAAAGAGGACTGACATCCTCTCTTTCTATGATTTAAACCTCTCCTGTGAGTCCAGTTTTAGATTCCGATGCTTAACTTCAGGTTTACTGTATACCTCGCACCCTCTTATTGACGATGAAACCCAGAAATTGCATCGGAATTTAATGCAAAAGGCACAATGCCGACTTAAGTAAAATGAGGACTGACACTCTCACTTTCTATGATTTGAACCTCTCCTATGAGTCCACTTTTAGATTCCGATTCTTAACTTCAGGTTTACTGTATTCCCTGGACCTTCTTATTGACGATGAAACACAGAGTTTGCATCCGAATTTAATACAAAGGCACAATGCCGACTTAAGTACAAGAGGACTGACACTCTAACTTTCTATGATTAGAACCTCACCTGTGAGTCTAGTGTTAGATTCCGATGCTTCACTTGAGGTTTACTGTATCCCTTGGACCTTCTTATTGACGATGAAACACAGAAATTGCATCCTAGTTAATAAAAAAATGCACAATGCCGACTTAAGTAAAAGAGGACTGACACACTCACTTTCTATGATTTGAACCTCTCCTGTGAGTCCAGTTTTAAATTCCGATGCTTCATTTCAGGTTTACTGTATCCCTTGGACCTTATAATTGGCAATGACACACAGAAATTGCATCCGAATTTAATACAAAAGGCACAATGACGACCTAAATACATGAGGACAGACACTCTCACTTTCTATGATTTGAACCTCTCCTGTGAGTCCAGTTTTAGATTCCGATGCTTCAATTCAGGTTTACTGTAAACCTTGCACCTTCTTATTGACGATGAAACACAAAAATTGCATCGGAATTAAATTCAAAAGGAACAATGGAGACTTAAGTACAAGAGGACTGACACTCTAACTTTCTATGCTTTGAACCTCTCCTGTGAGTGCAGTTTTAGATTCCGATGCTTCACTTCAGGTTTACTGTATCCCTTGGTCCTTCTTATTGACGATGAAATACAGAAATTGCATCCGAATTTAATACAAAAGGCACAATGCCGACTTAAGTACAAGAGGACTGACACATAACTTTCTATGCTTTGAACCTCTGCTGTGAGTCCAGTTTTAGATTACGATGCTTCAATTCAGGTTTACTGTATACCTTGCACATTCTTATTGACGATGAAACACAAAAATTGCATCGGAATTAAATTCAAAAGGCACAATGACGTCTTAAGTACAAGAGGACTGACACTCTAACTCTCTATTATTTGAACCTCCCCTGTGAGTCCAGTTTTGGATTCCGATGCTTCACTTCAGGTTTACTGTATACCTTGCACCTTCTTATTGACGATGAAACACAGAAATTGCATCGGAATTAAATTCAAAAGGCACAATTCCGACTTAAGTACAAGAGGACTGACACCCCCACTTTCTATGTTTTGAACCTCTCCTGTGAGTCCAGTTTTAGATTTCGATGCTTCACTTCAGGTTTACTGTATTCCTTGGAACATCTTATTGACGATGAAATACAGAAATTATATCCGAATTTAATACAAAAGGCACAATGCCGACTTAAGTACAAGAGGACTGACACTCTAACTATCTATGGTTTTGTACCTCTCGTGTGTGTTCAGTTTTATATACCGAGGCTTCACTTCAGGTATACTGTATCCCTTGGACCTTCTTATTGACGATGAAACACAGAAATTGCATCCGAATTTAATACAAAAGGCACAATGCCGACTTAAGTAAAAGAGGACTGCCAGTCTCTCTTTCTATGATTTGAACCTCTCCTGTGAGTCCAGATTTAGATTCCGATGCTTCAGTTCCGGTTTACTGTATCCCTTGGACCATCTTATTGACGATGAAACACAGAAATTGCATCGGAATTTAATACAAAAGGCACAATGCCGACTTAAGTAAAAGAGGACTGACACTCTCTATTTCTATGATTTGATCCTCTACTGTGAGTCCAGTTTTAGATTCCGATGCTTCACTTCCAGTTTACTGTATACCTTGCACCTTCTTATTGACGATGAAACACACAAATTGCTTCGGAATTTAATACAAAAGGCACAATGCCGACTTAAGTAAAAAGAGTACTGACACTCTCACTTTCTATGTTTTGAACCTCTCCTGTGAGTCCAGTTTTAGATTCCGATGCTTCACTTCAGGTTTACTGTATACCTTGCACCTTCTTATTGACGATGAAACGCAGAAATTGCATCGGAATTAAATTCAAAAGGCACAATGCTGACTTAAGTACAAGAGTACTGACACTCTAGCTATCTATGATTTGAACCACTCCTGTTAGTCCGGTTTTAGATTCCGAGGCTTCACTAAAGGTTTACTGTATCCCTTGGAACTTCTTATTGACGATGAAACACAGAAATTGCATCCGAATTTAATACAAAAGGCACAATGCCGACTTAAGTACAAGAGGACTGGCACTCTCACTTTCAATGATTTGAACCTCTCCTGTGATTCCAGTTTTAGATTCCGATGCTTCACGTCAGGTTTACTGTATACCTTGCACCTTCTTAATGACGATGAAACACAGAAATTGCATCGGAAATAAATTCCAAAGGCACAACGCCGATTTAAGTACAAGAGGACTGACACTCTAACTATCTATGGTTTCAACCTCACCTGTGAGTCCAGTGTTAGATTCCGATGCTTCACTTCAGGTTTACTGTATCCCTTAGACCTTCTTATTGACGATGAAACACAGAAATTGCATCCGAATTTAATACGAAAGGCTCAATGCCGACTTAAGTAAAAGAGGACTGACACTCTCTCTTTCTATGATTTGAACCTCTCCTGTGAGTCCAGTTTTAGATTCCGATGCTTCACTTCCGGTTTACTGTATCCCTTGCATCATATTATTGACGATGAAACACAGAAATTGCATCGGAATTTAATATAAAAGGCACAATGCCGATTTACGTAAAAGAGAACTGACACTCTCTCTTTCTATGATTTGAATCTCTCCTGTGAGTCCAGTTTTAGTTTCCGATGCTTCACTTCAGGTTTACTGTATCACTTGAACCTTCTTATTGACGATGACATACAGAATTTGCATCTGAATTTAATACAAAAGGCACAATTCCGACTTAAGTAAAAGAGGTCTGACACTCTCTCTTTCTATGATTTGAACCTCTCCTGTGTGTCCAGTTTTCGATTTCGATGCTTCACTTCAGGTTTACTGTATATCTTGCACCTTCTTATTGACGATGAAACACAGTAATTGCATCGGAATTAAATTCAAAAAGCACAATGCCGACTTAAGTAAAGAGGACTGACACTCCAACACTCTATGATTTGAACCTCTCCAGTGAGTCCAGTTTTAGATTCCGATGCTTCACTTCTGGTTTACTGCATACCTTGCAGCTTCTTATTGACGATGAAAACACAGAAATTGCATCGGAATTAAATTCAAAAGAAACAATGCCGACTTCAGTACAAGAGTACTGACACTCTAGCTATCTATGATTTGAACCACTCCTGTGAGTCCGGTTTTAGATTCCGATGCTTCACTAAAGGTTTACTGTATCCCTTGGACCTTCTTATTGACGATGAAACACAGAAATTGCATCCGATTTTAATACAAAAGGCACAATGCCGACTTAAGTACAAGACGACTGACACTCTCACTTTCTATGATTTGAACCTCTCCTGTGATTCCAGTTTTAGATTCTGATGCTTCATTTCAGGTTTACTGTATACCTTGCACCGTCTTATTGACGATGAAGCACAAAAATTGCATCGGAATTAAAATCAAAAGGTACAATGCAGACTTAAGTACAAGTGGACTGACACTTTAATTTTCTATGATTTGAACCTCTCCTGTGAGTCCAGTTTTTGATTCTGATGCTTCACTTCAGGTTTAATGTATCACCTTGACCTTCTTATTGACGATGAAATACAGACATTGCATCAGATTTTAATACAAAGGCACAATGCCGACTTAAGTAAAAGAGGACTGACACATAACTTTCTATGTTTTGAACCTCTCCTGTGAGTCCAGTTTTAGATTCCGATGCTTCACTTCAGGTTTACTGTATACCTTGCACCTTCTTATTGACGATGAAACACAGAAATTGCATCGGAATTAAATTCAAAAGGCACAATTCCGACTTAAGTACAAGAGGACTGACACTTCCACTTGCTATGATTTGAACCTCTCCTGTGAGTCCAGTTTTAGATTTCGATGCTTCACTTCAGGTTTACTGTATTCCTTGCAACTTCTTATTGACGATGAAATACAGAAATTACATCCGAATTTAATACAAAAGGCACAATGCCGACTTAAGTACAAGAGGACTGACACTCTAACTATCTATGGTTTTGTACCTCTCCTGTGAGTCCAGTTTTATATACCGATGCTTCACTTCAGGTATACTGTATCCCTTGGACCTTCTTATTGACGATGAAACACAGAAATTGCATCCGAATTTAATACAAAAGGCACAATGCCGACTTAAGTAAAAGAGGACTGACACTCTCACTTTCTATGATTTGATCCTCTACTGTGAGTCCAGTTTTAGATTCCGATGCTTCACTTCCAGTTTACTGTATACCTTGCACCTTCTTATTGACGATGAAACACAGAAATTGCTTCGGAATTTAATACAAAAGGCACAATGCTGTCTTAAGTACAAGAGGACTGACACTCTAACTTTCTATGATTTGAACCTTCCCTGTGAGTCCAGTTTTAGATTCCGATGCTTCATTTCATGTTTACTGTATCCCTTGGACCTTCTTATTGACGATGACACACCGAAATTGCATCCGAATTTAATACAAAGGGCACAATGACGACTTAAATACATGAGGACTGACACTCTCACTTTCTATGATTTGAACCTCTCCTGTAAGTCCAGTTTTAGATTCCGATGCTTCACTTCAGGTTTACTGTATCCCTTGGACCTTCCAATTGACGATGAAACAAATAAATTGCATCCGAATTTAATACAAAAGGCACAATGCCGACTTAAGTATAAGAGGACTGCCACTCTCACTTTCTATGATTTGAACCTCTCCTGTGAGTCCAGTTTTAGATTCCGATGCTTCACTTCAGGTTTACTGTATACCTTGCAACATCTTATTGACGATGAAACTCAGAAATTGCATCCGAATTTAATACAAAAGGCACAATGCCGACTTAAGTACAAGAGGACTAACACTCTCACTTTCTATGATTTGAACCTCTCCTGTGAGTCCAGTTTTAGATTCCGATGCTTTACTTCAAATTTACTGCATCCCTTGGACCTTCTTATTGACGATGAAACTCAGAAATTGCATCTGAATTTAATACAAAAGGCACAATGCCGACTTAAGTACAAGAGGACTGGCACTCTCACTTTCAATGAATTGAACCTCTCCTGTGATTCCTGTTTTAGATTCCGATGCTTCACTTCCGGTTTACTGTATCCCTTGCATCATATTATTGACGATGAAACACAGAAATTGCATCGGAATTTAATATAAAAGGCACAATGCCGATTTAAGTAAAAGAGAACTGACACTCTCTCTTTCTATGATTTGAACCTCTCCTGTGAGTCCAGTTTTAGATTCCGATGCTTCACATCAGGTTTACTGTATACCTTGCACCTTCTTATTGACGATGAAACACAGAAATTCCATCTGAATTTAATACAAAAGGCACAAAGCCGACTTAAGTAAAAGAGGACTGTCACTCTCTCTTTCTATGATTTGAACCTCTCCTGTGAGTCCAGTTTTCGATTCCGATGCTTAACTTCAGGTTTACTGTATACCTCGCACCTTCTTATTGACGATGAAACCCAGAAATTGCATCGGAATTTAATACAAAAGGCACAAATCCGACTTAAGTAAAATGAGGACTGACACTCTCACTTTCTATGATTTGAACCTCTCCTATGAGTCCAGTTTCAGATTCCGATGCTTAACTTCAGGTTTACTGTATTCCCTGGACCTTCTTATTGACGATGAAACACAGAGTTTGCATCCGAATTTAATACAAAAGGCTCAATGCCGACTGAAGTACAAGAGGACTGACACTCTAACTTTCTATGATTAGAACCTCTCCTATGAGTCCAGTTTTAGATTCCGATGCTTAACTTCAGGTTTACTGTATTCCCTGGACCTTCTTATTGACAATGAAACACAGAAATTGCATCCGAGTTAATAAAAAAAGGCACAATGCCGACTTAAGTATAAGAGGACTGACACACTCACTTTCTACGATTTGAACCTCTCCTGTGATTCCATTTTTAGTTTCCGATGCTTCACTTCAGGTTTACTGTATGCCTTGCACCGTCTTATTGACGATGAAACACAAAAATTGCATCGGAATTAAATTAAAAAGGTACAATGAAGACATAAGTACAAGAGGACTGACACTCAAACTTTCTATGTTTTGAACCTCTCCTGTGAGTGCAGTTTTAGATTCCGATGCTTCACTTCAGGTTTACTGTATCCCTTGGTCCTTCTTATTGACGATGAAATACAGAAATTGCATCCGAATTTAATACAAAAGACACAATTCCGACTTAAGTACAAGAGGACTGACACATAACTTTCTATGCTTTGAACCTCTCCTGTGAGTCCAGTTTTAGATTCCGATGCTTCACTGCAGGTTTACTGTATACCTTGCACATTCTTATTGACGATGAAACACAAAAATTGCATCGGAATTAAATTCCAAAGGCACAATGCCGTCTTAAGTACAAGAGGACTGACACTCTAACGCTCTATGATTTGAACCTCCCCTGTGAGTCCAGTTTTGGATTCCGATGCTTCACTTCAGGTTTACTGTATACCTTGCACCTTCTTATTGACGATGAAACACAGAAATTGCATCGGAATTAAATTCAAAAGGCACAATTCCGACTTAAGTACAAGAGGACTGACACTTCCACTTGCTATGATTTGAACCTCTCCTGTGAGTCCAGTTTTAGATTTCGATGCTTCACTTCAGGTTTACTGTATTCCTTGGAACTTCTTATTGACGATGAAATACAGAAATTACATCCGAATTTAATACAAAAGGCACAATGCCGACTTAAGTACAAGAGGACTGACACTCTAACTATCTATGGTTTTGTACCTCTCCTGTGAGTCCAGTTTTGTATACCGATGCTTCACTTCAGGTATACTGTATCCCTTGGACCTTCTTATTGACGATGAAACACAGAAATTGCATCCGAATTTAATACAAAAGGCACAATGCCGACTAAAGTAAAAGAGGACTGACACTCTCACTTTCTATGATTTGATCCTCTACTGTGAGTCCAGTTTTAGATTCCGATGCTTCACTTCCAGTTTACTGTATACCTTGCACCTTCTTATTGACGATGAAACACAGAAATTGCTTCGGAATTTAATACAAAAGGCACAATGCCGACTTAAGTAAAAAGAGAACTGACACTCTCACTTTCTATGTTTTGAACCTCTCCTGTGAGTCCAGTTTTAGATTCCGATGCTTCACTTCAGGTTTACTGTATACCTTGCACCTTCTTATTGACGATGAAACACAGAAATTGCATCGGAATTAAATTCAAAAGGCACAATGCTGTCTTAAGTACATGAGGACTGACACTCTAACTTTCTATGATTTGAACCTTCCCTGTGAGTCCAGTTTTAGATTCTGATGCTTCATTTCATGTTTACTGTATCCCTTGGACCTTCTTATTGACGATGACACACCGAAATTGCATCCGAATTTAATACAAAAGGCACAATGACGACTTAAATACATGAGGACTGACACTCTCACTTTCTATGATTTGAACCTCTCCTGTAAGTCCAGTTTTAGATTCCGATGCTTCACTTCAGGTTTACTGTATCCCTTGGACCTTCCAATTGACGATGAAACAAATAAATTGCATCCGAATTTAATACAAAAGGCACAATGCCGACTTAAGTATAAGAGGACTGCCACTCTCACTTTCTATGATTTGAACCTCTCCTGTGAGTCCAGTTTTAGATTCCGATGCTTCACTTCAGGTTTACTGTATACCTTGCAACTTCTTATTGACGATGAAACTCAGAAATTGCATCCGAATTTAATACAAAAGGCACAATGCCGACTTAAGTACAAGAGGACTAACACTCTCACTTTCTATGATTTGAACCTCTCCTGTGAGTCCAGTTTTAGATTCCGATGCTTTACTTCAAATTTACTGCATCCCTTGGACCTTCTTATTGACGATGAAACTCAGAAATTGCATCTGAATTTAATACAAAAGGCACAATGCCGACTTAAGTACAAGAGGACTGGCACTCTCACTTTCAATGATTTGAACCTCTCCTGTGATTCCAGTTTTAGATTCCGATGCTTCACTTCCGGTTTACTGTATCCCTTGCATCATATTATTGACGATGAAACACAGAAATTGCATCGGAATTTAATATAAAAGGCACAATGCCGATTTAAGTAAAAGAGAACTGACACTCTCTCTTTCTATGATTTGAATCTCTCCTGTGAGTCCAGTTTTAGATTCCGATGCTTCACTTCAGGTTTACTGTATCACTTGAACCTTCTTATTGACGATGACATACAGAATTTGCATCTGAATTTAATACAAAAGGCACAATTCCGACTTAAGTAAAAGAGGTCTGACACTCTCTCTTTCTATGATTTGAACCTCGCCTGTGTG
This sequence comes from Schistocerca americana, assembly GCF_021461395.2. Lineage (NCBI taxonomy): Eukaryota > Metazoa > Arthropoda > Insecta > Orthoptera > Acrididae > Schistocerca > Schistocerca americana. Next base: position 7,328,805 of record NC_060126.1, read on the forward strand.
TCCAGTTTTCGATTCCGATGCTTCACTTCAGGTTTACTGTATATCTTGCACCTTCTTATTGACGATGAAACACAGTAATTGCATCGGAATTAAATTCAAAAAGCACAATGCCGACTTAAGTAAAGAGGACTGACACTCCAACACTCTATGATTTGAACCTCTCCAGTGAGTCCAGTTTTAGATTCCGATGCTTCACTTCTGGTTTACTGCATACCTTGCAGCTTCTTATTGACGATGAAACACAGAAATTGCATCGGAATTAAATTCAAAAGAAGCAATGCCGACTTCAGTACAAGAGTACTGACACTCTAGCTATCTATGATTTGAACCACTCCTGTGAGTCCGGTTTTAGATTCCGATGCTTCACTAAAGGTTTACTGTATCCCTTGGACCTTCTTATTGACGATGAAACACAGAAATTGCATCCGATTTTAATACAAAAGGCACAATGCCGACTTAAGTACAAGACGACTGACACTCTCACTTTCTATGATTTGAACCTCTCCTGTGATTCCAGTTTTAGATTCCGATGCTTCACTTCAGGTTTACTGTATACCTTGCACCGTCTTATTGACGATGAAGCACAAAAATTGCATCGGAATTAAAATCAAAAGGTACAATGCAGACTTAAGTACAAGTGGACTGACACTCTAACTTTCTATGATTTGAACCTCTCCTGTGAGTCCAGTTTTTGATTCCGATGCTTCACTTCAGGTTTAATGTATCACCTTGACCTTCTTATTGACGATGAAATACAGACATTGCATCCGATTTTAATACAAAGGCACAATGCCGACTTAAGTACAAGAGGACTGACACTCTAACTTTCTACTATTTGAACCTCTCCTGTGAGTCCAGTTTTAGATTCCGATGCTTCACATCAGGTTTACTGTATACCTTGCACCTTCTTATTGACGATGAAACACAGAAATTCCATCTGAATTTAATACAAAAGGCACAATGCCGACTTAAGTAAAAGAGGACTGTCACTCTCTCTTTCTATGATTTGAACCTCTCCTGTGAGTCCAGTTTTCGATTCCGATGCTTAACTTCAGGTTTACTGTATACCTCGCACCTTCTTATTGACGATGAAACCCAGAAATTGCATCGGAATTTAATACAAAAGGCACAATGCCGACTTAAGTAAAATGAGGACTGACACTCTCACTTTCTATGATTTGAACCTCTCCTATGAGTCCAGTTTCAGATTCCGATGCTTAACTTCAGGTTTACTGTATTCCCTGGACCTTCTTATTGACGATGAAACACAGAGTTTGCATCCGAATTTAATACAAAAGGCTCAATGCCGACTGAAGTACAAGAGGACTGACACTCTAACTTTCTATGATTAGAACCTCTCCTATGAGTCCAGTTTTAGATTCCGATGCTTAACTTCAGGTTTACTGTATTCCCTGGACCTTCTTATTGACGATGAAACACAGAAATTGCATCCGAGTTAATAAAAAAAGGCACAATGCCGACTTAAGTATAAGAGGACTGACACACTCACTTTCTATGATTTGAACCTCTCCTGTGATTCCATTTTTAGTTTCCGATGCTTCACTTCAGGTTTACTGTATGCCTTGCACCGTCTTATTGACGATGAAACACAAAAATTGCATCGGAATTAAATTCAAAAGGTACAATGAAGACTTAAGTACAAGAGGACTGACACTCTAACTTTCTATGTTTTGAACCTCTCCTGTGAGTGCAGTTTTAGATTCCGATGCTTCACTTCAGGTTTACTGTATCCCTTGGTCCTTCTTATTGACGATGAAATACAGAAATTGCATCCGAATTTAATACAAAAGACACAATTCCGACTTAAGTACAAGAGGACTGACACATAACTTTCTATGCTTTGAACCTCTCCTGTGAGTCCAGTTTTAGATTCCGATGCTTCACTTCAGGTTTACTGTATACCTTGCACATTCGTATTGACGGTGAAACACAAAAATTGCATCGGAATTAAATTCCAAAGGCACAATGCCGTCTTAAGTACAAGAGGACTGACACTCTAACGCTCTATGATTTGAACCTCCCCTGTGAGTCCAGTTTTATATACCGATGCTTCACTTCAGGTATACTGTATACCTTGGACCTTCTTATTGACGATGAAACACAGAAATTGCATCCGAATTTAATACAAAAGGCACAATGCCGACTTAAGTAAAAGAGGACTGACACTCTCACTTTCTATGATTTGATCCTCTACTGTGAGTCCAGTTTTAGATTCCGATGCTTCACTTCCAGTTTACTGTATACCTTGCACCTTCTTATTGACGATGAAACACAGAAATTGATCCGGAATTTAATACAAAAGGCACAATGCCGACTTAAGTAAAAAGAGGACTGACACTCTCACTTTCTATGTTTTGAACCTCTCCTGTGAGTCCAGTTTTAGATTCCGATGCTTCACTTCAGGTTTACTGTATACCTTGCACCTTCTTATTGACGATGAAACACAGAAATTGCATCGGAATTAAATTCAAAAGGCACAATGCTGTCTTAAGTACAAGAGGACTGACACTCTAACTTTCTATGATTTGAACCTTCCCTGTGAGTCCAGTTTTAGATTCCGATGCTTCATTTCATGTTTACTGTATCCCTTGGACCTTCTTATTGACGATGACACACCGAAATTGCATCCGAATTTAATACAAAAGGCACAATGACGACTTAAATACATGAGGACTGACACTCTCACTTTCTATGATTTGAACCTCTCCTGTAAGTCCAGTTTTAGATTCCGATGCTTCACTTCAGGTTTACTGTATCCCTTGGACCTTCCAATTGACGATGAAACAAATAAATTGCATCCGAATTTAATACAAAAGGCACAATGCCGACTTAAGTATAAGAGGACTGCCACTCTCACTTTCTATGATTTGAACCTCTCCTGTGAGTCCAGTTTTAGATTCCGATGCTTCACTTCAGGTTTACTGTATACCTTGCAACTTCTTATTGACGATGAAACTCAGAAATTGCATCCGAATTTAATACAAAAGGCACAATGCCGACTTAAGTACAAGAGGACTAACACTCTCACTTTCTATGATTTGAACCTCTCCTGTGAGTCCAGTTTTAGATTCCGATGCTTTACTTCAAATTTACTGCATCCCTTGGACCTTCTTATTGACGATGAAACTCAGAAATTGCATCTGAATTTAATACAAAAGGCCCAATGCCGACTTAAGAACAAGAGGACTGACACTCTCACTTTCTATGATTTGAGCCTCTCCTGTGAGTCCAGTTTCAGATTCCGATGCTTCTCTTCAGGTTTACTGTATACCTTGCACCTTCTTATTGACGGTGGAACACAGAAATTGCATCCGAATTTAATACAATAGGCACAATGCTGACTTAAGTACAAGAGGACTGACACTCTCCCTTTCTATGATTTGAACCTCTACTGTGAGTCCAGTTTTAGATTCCGATGCTCCACTTCAGGTATACTGTATCCCTTGGACCTTCTTATTAACGATGAAACACAGAAATTGCATCCGAATTTAATTCAAAATGCACAATGCCGACTTAAGTAAAAGAGGACTGTCACTCTCTCTTTCTATGATTTGAACCTCTCCTGTGAGTCCAGTTTTAGATTCCGATGCTTCACTTCAGGTTTACTGTATACCTTGCACCTTCTTATTGACGATGAAACACAGAAATTCCATCCGAATTTAATACAAAAGGCACAATGCCGACTTTAGTACAAGAGGACTGACACTCTAACTCTCTATGATTTGAACCTCTCCTGTGAGTCCAGTTTTAGATTCCGATGCTTCACTTCAGGTTTACTGTATACCTTGCACCTTCTTTTGACGATGAAACACAGAAATTCCGTCCGAATTTAATAACAAAGGCACAATGCCGACTTAAGTAAAATAGGACTGTCACTCTCTCTTTCTACGATTTGAACCTCTCCTGTGAGTCCAGTTTTAGATTTCGATGCTTCACTACAGGTTTACTGTATTCCTTGGAACTTCTTATTGACGATGAAATACAGAAGTTACATCCGAATTTAATGCAAAAGGCACAATGCCGACTTAAGTACAAGAGGACTGACACTCCCACTTTCTATGATTTGAATCTCTTCTGTGAGTCCAGTTTTAGATTCCGATGCTTCACTTCAGGTTTACTGTATACCTTGCACTTTCTTATTGACGATGAAACACAGAAATTGCATCGCAATTAAATTCAAAAGGCACAATTCCGACTTAAGTACAAGAGGACTGACACTCCCACTTTCTATGATTTGAACCTCTCCTGTGAGTCCAGTTTTAGATTCCGATGCTTCACTTCAGGTTTACTGTATCCCTTGGACCTTCCAATTGACGACGAAACACATAAATTGCATCCGAATTTATTACAAAAGGCACAATGCCGACTGAAGTAAAAGAGACTGCCACTGTCACTTTCTATGATTTGAACCTCTCCTGTGAGTCCAGTTTTAGATTCCGATGCTTCACTTCAGGTTTACTGCATACCTTGCAACTTCTTATTGACGATGAAACTCAGAAATTGCATCGCAATTTAATACAAAAGGCACAATGCCGACTTAAGTACAAGAGGACTAACACTCACACTTTCTATGATTTGAACCTCTCCTGTGAGTCCAGTTTTAGATTCCGATGCTTCACTTCCGGTTTACTGTATCCCTTGGATCATATTATTGACGATGAAACACAGAAATTGCATCGGAATTTAATATAAAAGGCACAATGCCGACTTAAGTAAAAGAGAACTGACACTCTCTCTTTCTATGATTTGAATCTCTCCTGTGAGTCCAGTTTTAGATTCCGATGCTTCACTTCAGGTTTACTGTATCACTTGGACCTTCTTATTGACGATGAAATACAGAAATTGCATCCGATTTTAATACAAAGGCACAATGCCGACTTAAGTACAAGAGGACTGACACTCTAACTTTCTACTATTTGAACCTCTCCTGTGAGTCCAGTTTTAGATTCCGATGCTTCACATCAGGTTTACTGTATACCTTGCACCTTCTTATTGACGATGAAACACAGAAATTCCATCTGAATTTAATACAAAAGGCACAATGCCGACTTAAGTAAAAGAGGACTGTCACTCTTTCTATGATTTGAACCTCTCCTGTGAGTCCAGTTTTCGGTTCCGATGCTTAACTTCAGGTTTACTGTATACCTCGCACCTTCTTATTGACGATGAAACCCAGAAATTGCATCGGAATTTAATACAAAAGGCACAATGCCGACTTAAGTAAAATGAGGACTGACACTCTCACTTTCTATGATTTGAACCTCTCCTATGAGTCCAGTTTTAGATTCCGATTCTTAACTTCAGGTTTACTGTATTCCCTGGACCTTCTTATTGACGATGAAACACAGAAATTGCATCCGAGTTAATAAAAAAAGGCACAATGCCGACTTAAGTAACAGAGGACTGACACACTCACTTTCTGTGATTTGAACCTCTCCTGTGAGTCCAGTTTTAGATTCCGATGCCTAACTTCAGGTTTACTGTAAACCTTGCACCTTCTTATTGACGATGAAACACAGAAATTGCATCGGAATTTAATACAAAAGGCACATTGCCGACTTAAGTACAAGAGGACTGACACTCTCACTTTCTATGATTTGAACCTCCCCTGTGAGTCCAGTTTTGGATTCCGATGCTTCACTTCAGGTTTACTGTATACCTTGCACCTTCTTATTGACAATGAAACACAGAAATTGCATCGGAATTAAATTCAAAAGGCACAATTCCGACTTAAGTACAAGAGGACTGACACTCCCACTTTCTATGATTTGAACCTCTCCTGTGAGTCCAGTTTTAGATTTCGATGCTTCACTTCAGGTTTACTGTATCCCTTGGACCTTCCAATTGACGATGAAACAAATAAATTGCATCCGAATTTAATACAAAAGGCACAATGCCGACTTAAGTATAAGAGGACTGCCACTCTCACTTTCTATGATTTGAACCTCTCCTGTGAGTCCAGTTTTAGATTCCGATGCTTCACTTCAGGTTTACTGTATACCTTGCAACTTCTTATTGACGATGAAACTCAGAAATTGCATCCGAATTTAATACAATAGGCACAATGCTGACTTAAGTACAAGAGGACTGACACTCTCCCTTTCTATGATTTGAACCCCTACTGTGAGTCCAGTTTTAGATTCCGATGCTCCACTTCAGGTATACTGTATCCCTTGGACCTTCTTATTAACGATGAAACACAGAAATTGCATCCGAATTTAATTCAAAATGCACAATGCCGACTTAAGTAAAAGAGGACTGTCACTCTCTCTTTCTATGATTTGAACCTCTCCTGTGAGTCCAGTTTTAGATTCCGATGCTTCACTTCAGGTTTACTGTATACCTTGCACCTTCTTATTGACGATGAAACACAGAAATTCCATCCGAATTTAATACAAAAGGCACAATGCCGACTTTAGTACAAGAGGACTGACACTCTAACTCTCTATGATTTGAACCTCTCCTGTGAGTCCAGTTTTAGATTCAGATGCTTCACTTCAGGTTTACTGTATACCTTGCACCTTCTTTTGACGATGAAACACAGAAATTCCGTCCGAATTTAATAACAAAGGCACAATGCCGACTTAAGTAAAATAGGACTGTCACTCTCTCTTTCTACGATTTGAACCTCTCCTGTGAGTCCAGTTTTAGATTTCGATGCTTCACTACAGGTTTACTGTATTCCTTGGAACTTCTTATTGACGATGAAATACAGAAGTTACATCCGAATTTAATGCAAAAGGCACAATGCCGACTTAAGTAAAAGAGGACTGTCACTCTCTCTTTCTATGATTTGAACCTCTCCTGTGATTCCATTTTTAGTTTCCGATGCATCACTTCAGGTTTACTGTATGCCTTGCACCGTCTTATTGACGATGAAACACAAAAATTGCATCGGAATTAAATTCAAAAGGTACAATGAAGACTTAAGTACAAGAGGACTGACACTCTAGCTTTCTATGTTTTGAACCTCTCCTGTGAGTGCAGTTTTAGATTCCGATGCTTCACTTCAGGTTTACTGTATCCCTTGGTCCTTATTATTGACGATGAAATACAGAAATTGCATCCGAATTTAATACAAAAGGCACAATGCCGACTTAAGTACAAGAGGACTGACACATAACTTTCTATGCTTTGAACCTCTCCTGTGAGTCCAGTTTTAGATTCCGATGCTTCACTTCAGGTTTACTGTATACCTTGCACATTCTTATTGACGATGAAACACAAAAATTGAATCGGAATTAAATTCCAAAGGCACAATGCCGTCTTAAGTACAAGCGGACTGACACTCTAACTCTCTATGATTTGAACCTCCCCTGTGAGTCCAGTTTTGGATTCCGATGCTTCACTTCAGGTTTATTGTATACCTTGCACCTTCTTATTGACGATGAAACACAGAAATTGCATCGGAATTAAATTCAAAAGGCACAATTCCGACTTAAGTACAAGAGGACTGACACTCCCACTTTCTATGATTTAAACCTCTCCTGTGAGTCCAGTTTTAGATTTCGATGCTTCACTTCAGGTTTACTGTATCCCTTGGACCTTCTTATTGACGATGAAACACAGAAATTGCATCGGAATTTAATACAAAAGGCACAATGCCGACTTAAGTAAAAGAGGACTGACACTCTCTCTTTCTATGATTTGATCCTCTACTGTGAGTCCAGTTTTAGATTCCGATGCTTCAGTTCCAGTTTACTGTATACCTTGCACCTTCTTATTGACGATGAAACACAGAAATTGCTTCGGAATTTAATACAAAAGGCACAATGCCGACTTAAGTAAAAAGAGGACTGACACCCTCACTTTCTATGTTTTGAACCTCTCCTGTGAGTCCAGTTTTAGATTCCGATGCTTCACTTCAGGTTTACTGTATACCTTGCACCTTCTTATTGACGATGAAACACAGAAATTGCATCGGAATTAAATTCAAAAGGCACAATGCTGTCTTAAGTACAAGAGGACTGACACTCTAACTTTCTATGATTTGAACCTTCCCTGTGAGTCCAGTTTTAGATTCCGATGCTTCATTTCAGGTTTACTGTATCCCTTGGACTTTCTTATTGACGATGACACACCGAAATTGCATCCGAATTTAATACAAAAGGCACAATGACGACTTAAATACATGAGGACTGACACTCTCACTTTCTATGATTTGAACCTCTCCTGTGAGTCCAGTTTTAGATTCCGATGCTTTACTTCAAATTTACTGCATCCCTTGGACCATCTTATTGACGATGAAACACAGAAATTGCATCTGAATTTAATACAAAAGGCACAATGCCGACTTAAGAACAAGAGGACTGACACTCTCACTTTCTATGATTTGAACCTCTCCTGTGAGTCCAGTTTTAGATTCCGATGCTTCTCTTCAGGTTTACTGCATACCTTGCACCTTCTTATTGACGGTGGAACACAGAAATTGCATCCGAATTTAATACAATAGGCACAATGCTGACTTAAGTACAAGAGGACTGACACTCTCCCTTTCTATGATTTGAACCTCTACTGTGAGTCCAGTTTTAGATTCCGATGCTCCACTTCAGGTAAACTGTATCCCTTGGACGTTCTTATTAAGGATGAAACACAGAAATTGCATCCGAATTTAATACAAAATGCACAATGCCGACTTAAGTAAAAGAGGACTGTCACTCTCTCTTTCTATGATTTCAACCTCTCCTGTGAGTCCAGTTTTAGATTCCGATGCTTCACTTCAGGTTTACTGTATACCTTGCACCTTCTTATTGACGATGAAACACAGAAATTCCATCCGAACTTAATACAAAAGGCACAATGCCGACTTTAGTACAAGAGGACTGACACTCTAACTCTCTATGATTTGAACCTCTCCTGTGAGTCCAGTTTTTTATTCAGATGCTTCACTTCAGGTTTACTGTATACCTTGCACCTTCTTATTGACGATGAATCACAGAAATTCCGTCCGAATTTAATAACAGAGGCACAATGCCGACTTAAGTAAAATAGGACTGTCACTCTCTCTTTCTATGATTTGAACCTCTCCTGTGAGTCCAGTTTTAGATTTCGATGCTTCACTTCAGGTTTACTGTATTCCTTGGAACTTCTTATTGACGATGAAATACAGAAATTACATCCGAATTTAATACAAAAGGCACAATGCCGACTTAAGTACAAGAGGACTGACACTCCCACTTTCTATGATTTGAATCTCTCCTGTGAGTCCAGTTTTAGATTCCGATGCTTCACTTCAGGTTTACTGTATCCCTTGGACCTTCTTATTGACGATGAAACACTGATATTGCATCCGAATTTAATACAAAAGGCTCAATGCCGACTTAAGTAAAAGAGGACTGACACTCTCACATTCTATGACTTGAACCTCTCCTGTGAGTCCAGTTTTAGATTCCGATGCTTCACTTCCGGTTTACTGTATCCCTTGGATCATATTATTGACGATGAAACACAGAAATAGCATCGGAATTTAATATAAAAGGCACAATGCCGACTTAAGTAAAAGAGAACTGACACTCTCTCTTTCTATGATTTGAATCTCTCCTGTGAGTCCAGTTTTAGATTCCGATGCTTCACTTCAGGTTTACTGTATACCTTGCACCTTCTTATTGACGATGAAACACAGAAATTGCATCGCAATTAAATTCAAAAGGCACAATTCCGACTTAAGTACAAGAGGACTGACACTTCCACTTCCTATGATTTGAACCTCTCCTGTGAGTCCAGTTTTAGATTCCGATGCTACACTTCAGGTTTACTGTATCCCTTGGACCTTCCAATTGACGATGAAACACATAAATTGCATCCGAATTTATTACAAAAGGCACAATGCCGACTTAAGTAAAAGAGACTGCCACTCTCACTTTCTATGATTTGAACCTCTCCTGTGAGTCCAGTTTTAGATTCCGATGCTTCACTTCAGGTTTACTGTATACCTTGCAACTTCTTATTGACGATGAAACTCAGAAATTGCATCGCAATTTAATACAAAAGGCACAATGCCGACTTAAGTACAAGAGGACTAACACTCACACTTTCTATGATTTGAACCTCTCCTGTGAGTCCAGTTTTAGATTCCGATGCTTCACTTCAGGTTTACTGTATCACTTGGCCCTTCTTATTGACGATGACATACAGAAATTACATCCGAATTTAATACAAAAGGCAAAATGCCGACTTAAGTAAAAGTGGTCTGACACTCTCTCTTTCTATGATTTGAACCTCTCCTGTGTGTCCAGTTTTCGATTCCGATGCTTCACTTCAGGTTTACTGTATACCTTGCACCTTCTTACTGACGATGAAACACAGAAATTGCATCGGAATTAAATTCAAAAGGCACAATGCCGACTTAAGTACAAGAGGACTGACACTCTCACTTTCTATGATTTGAACCTCTCCTGTGATTCCAGTTTTAGATTCCGATGCTTCACGTCAGGTTTACTGTATACCTTGCACCTTCTTAATGACGATGAAACACAGAAATTGCATCGGAATTAAATTCAAAAGGCACAATGCCGATTTAAGTACAAGAGGACTGACACTCCAACTATCTATGATTTGAACCTCTCCTGTGAGTCCAGTTTTAGATTCCGATGCTTCACTTCAGGTTTACTGTATCCCTTGGACCTTCTTATTGACGATGAAACACAGATATTGCATCCGAATTTAATACAAAAGGCTCAATGCCGACTTAAGTAAAAGAGGACTGACACTCTCTCTTTCTATGATTTGAACCTCTCCAGTGAGTCCAGTTTTAGATTCCGATGCTTCACTTCCGGTTTACTGTATCCCTTGGATCATATTATTGACGATGAAACACAGAAATTGCATCGGAATTTAATATAAAACGCACAATGCCGACTTAAGTAAAAGAGAACTGACACTCTCTCTTTCTATGATTTGAATCTCTCCTGTGAGTCCAGTTTTAGATTCCGATGCTTCACTTCACGTTTACTGTATCACTTGGACCTTCTTATTGACGATGACATACAGAAATTGCATCCGAATTTAATACAAAAGGCACAATGCCGACTTAAGTAAAAGAGGTCTGACACTCTCTCTTTCTATGATTTGAACCTCTCCTGTGTGTCCAGTTTTCGATTCCGATGCTTCACTTCAGGTTTACTGTATACCTTGCACCTTCTTATTGACGATGAAACACAGAAATTGCATCGGAATTAAATTCAAAAGGCACAATGCCGACTTAAATAAAGAGGACTGACACTCCAACACTCTATGATTTGAACCTCTCCTGTGAGTTTAGTTATAGATTCCGATGCTTCACTTCTGGTTTACTGTATACCTTGCAGCTTCTTATTGACGATGAAACACAGAAATTGCATCGGAATTAAATTCAAAAGAAACAATGCCGACCTCAGTACAAGAGTACTGACACTCTAGCTATCTATGATTTGAACCACTCCTGTGAGTCCGCTTTAAGATTCCGATGCTTCACTAAAGGTTTACTGTAACCCTTGGACCTTCTTATTGACGATGAAACACAGAAATTGCATCCGAATTTAATACAAAAGGCACAATGCCCACTTAAGTACAAGAGGACTGACACTCTCACTTTCTATGATTTGAACCTCTCCTGTGATCCCAGTTTTAGATTCCGGTGCTTCACTTCAGGTTTACTGTATACCTTGCACCGTCTTATTGACGATGAAGCACAAAAATTGCATCGGAATTAAATTCAAAAGGTACAATGCAGACTTAAGTACAAGTGGACAGACACTCTAACTTTCTATGATTTGAACCTCTCCTGTGAGTCCAGTTTTTGATTCTGGTGCTTCACTTCAGGTTTACTGTATCACCTTGACCGTCTTATTGACGATGAAATATAGAAATTGCATCCGATTTTAATACAAAGGCACAATGCCGACTTAAGTACAAGAGGACTGACACTCTAACTTTCTACTATTTGAACCTCTCCTGTGAGTCCAGTTTTAGATTCCGATGCTTCACATCAGGTTTACTGTATACCTTGCACCTTCTTATTGACGATGAAACACAGAAATTCCATCTGAATTTAATACAAAAGCCACAATGCCGACTTATGTAAAAGAGGACCGTCACTCTCTCTTTCTATGATTTGAACCTCTCCTCTGAGTCCAGTTTTAGATTCCGATGCTTAACTTCAGGTTTACTGTATACCTCGCACCTTCTTATTGACGATGAAACCCAGAAATTGCATCGGAATTTAATACAAAAGGCACAATGCCGACTTAAGTAAAATGAGGACTGACACTCTCACTTTCTATGATTTGAACCTCTCCTATGAGTCCAGTTTTAGATTCCGATGCTTAACTTCAGGTTTACTGTATTCCCTGGACCTTCTTATTGACGATGAAACACAGAGTTTGCATCCGAATTTAATACAAAAGGCACAATGCTGACTTAAGTACAAGAGGACTGACACTCTAACTTTCTATGATTAGAACCTCACCTGTGAGTCTAGTTTTAGATTCCGATGCTTCACTTCAGGTTTACTGTATCCCTTGGACCTTCTTATTGACGATGAAACACAGAAATTGTATCCGAGTTAATAAAAAAAGGCACAATGCCGACTTAAGTAGAAGAGGACTGACACACTCACTTTCTGTGATTTGAACCTCTCCCGTGAGTCCAGTTTTAGATTACGATGCTTCACTTCAGGTTTACTGTATACCTTGCACCTTCTTATTGACGATGAAACACAGAAAATGCATCGGAATTAAATTCAAAAGGCACAATGCCGACTTAAGTACAAGAGGACTGACACTCTAACTTTCTATGATTTGAACCTCTCCTGTGAGTCCAGTTTTAAATTCCGATGCTTCATTTCAGGTTTACTGTATCCCTTGGACCTTCTAATTGGCAATGACACACAGAAATTGCATCCGATTTTAATACAAAAGGCACAATGACGACCTAAATACATGAGGACTGACACTCTCACTTTCTATGATTTGAACCTCTCCTGTGAGTCCAGTTTTAGATTCCGATGCTTCACTTCAGGTTTACTGTATCCCTTGGATTTTCTTATTGACGATGAAACACAGAAATAGCATCCGAATTTAATACAAAAGGCACAATACCGACATAAGTAAAAGAGGACTGAAACACTAACTATCTATGATTTGAACCTTTCCTGTGAGTCCAGTATTAGATTCCGATGCTTAACTTCAGGTTTACTGTAAACCTTGCAACTTCTTATTGACGATGAAACACAGAAATTGCATCGGAATTTAATAAAAAAGGCACAATGCCGACTTAAGTACAAGAGGACTGACACATAACTTTCTATGCTTTGAACCTCTCCTGTGAGTCCAGTTTTAGATTCCGATGCTGCACTTCAGGTTTACTGTATACCTTGCACATTCTTATTGACGATGAAACAAAAAAATTGCATCGGAATTAAATTCAAAAGGCACAATGCCGTCTTAAGTACAAGAGGACTGACACTCTAACTCTCTATGATTTGAACCTCCCCTGTGAGTCCAGTTTTGGATTTCGATGCTTCACTTCAGGTTTACTGTATTCCCTGCACCTTCTTATTGACGATGAAACACAGAAATTGCATCGGAATTATATTCAAAAGGCACAATTCCGACTTAAGTAAAAGAGGACTGACACTCCTACTTTCTATGATTTGAACCTCTCCTGTGAGTCCAGTTTTATATTTCGATGCTTCACTTCAGGTTTACTGTATTCCTCGGAACTTCTTATTGACGATGAAATACAGAAATTACATCTGAATTTTATACAAAAGGCACAAAGCCGACTTAAGTACAAGAGGACTGACACTCTAACTATCTATGGTTTTGTACCTCTCCTGTGAGTCCAGTTTTATATACCGATGCTTCACTTCAGGTATACTGTATCCCTTGGACCTTCGTATTGACGATGAAACACAAAAATTGCATCCGAATTTAATACAAAAGGCACAATGCCGACCTAAGTAAAAGAGGACTGCCACTCTCTCTTTCTATGATTTGAACCTCTCCTGTGAGTCCAGATTTAGATTCCGATGCTTCAGTTCCGTTTTACTGTATCCCTTGGACCTTCTTATTGACGATGAAACACAGAAATTGCATCGGAATTTAATACAAAAGGCACAATGCCGACTTAAGTAAAAGAGGACTGATACTCTCTCTTTCTATGATTTCATCCTCTACTGTGAGTCCAGTTTTAGATTCCGATGCTTCACTTCCAGTTTACTGTATACCTTGCACCTTCTTATTGACGATGAAACACAGAAATTGCTTCGGAATTTAATACAAAAGGCACAATACCGACTTCAGTAAAAAGTGGACTGACACTCTCACTTTCTATGTTTCGAACCTCTCCTGTGAGTCCAGTTTTACATTCCGATGCTTCACTTCAGGTTTACTGTATACCTTGCACCTTCTTATTGACGATCAAACACAGAAATTGCATCGGAATTAAATTCAAAAATCACAATGCTGACTTAAGTTCAAGAGGAGTGACACTCTAACTTTCTATGATTTGAACCTTCCCTGTGAGTCCAGTTTTAGATTCCGATGCTTCATTTCAGGTTTACTGTATCCCTTGGACCTTCTTATTGACGATGACACACCGAAATTGCATCCGAATTTAATACAAAGGCACAATGCCGACTTAAGTAAAAGAGGACTGCCACTCTCACTTTCTATGATTTGAACCTCTCCTGTGAGTCCAGTTTTAGATTCCGATTCTTCAATTCAGGTTTACTGTATACCTTGCAACTTCTTATTGAAGATGAAACTCAGAAATTGCATCGCAATTTAATACAGAAGGCACAATGCCGACTTAAGTACAAGAGGACTAACACTCTCACTTTCTATGATTTGAACCTCTCCTGTGAATCCAGTTTTAGATTCCGAAGCTTTACTTCAAATTAACTGCATCCCTTGGACCTTCTTATTGACAATGAAACACAGAAATTGCACCTGAATTTAATACAAAAGGCACAATGCCGACTTAAGAACAAGAGGACTGACACTCTCACTTTCTATGATTTGAACCTCTCCTGTGAGTCCAGTTTTAGATTCCGATGCTTCTCTTCAGGTTTACTGTATACCTTGCACCTTCTTATTGACGGTGGAACACAGAAATTGCATCCGAATTTAATACAATAGTCACAATGCTGACTTAAGTACAAGAGGACTGACACTCTCCCTTTGTATGATTTGAACCTCTACTGTGAGTCCCGTTTTAGATTCCGATGCTCCACTTCAGGTATACTGTATCCCCTGGACCTTCTTATTGACGATGAAACACAGAAATTGCATCCGAATTTAATACAAAATGCACAATGCCGACTTAAGTAAAGGAGGACTGTCACTCTCTCTTTCTATGATTTGAACCTCTCCTGTGAGTCCAGTTTTAGATTCCGATGCTTCACTTCAGGTTTACTGTATACCTTGCACCTTCTTATTGACGATGAAACACAGAAATTCCATCCGAATTTTATAGAAAAGGCATAATGCCGACTTTAGTACAAGAGGACTGACACTCTAACTCTCTATGATTTGAACCTCTCCTGTGAGTCCAGTTTTAGATTCAGATGCTTCACTTCAGGTTTACTGTATACCTTGCACCTTCTTATTGACGATGAAACACAGAAATTCCGTCCGAATTTAATAACAAAGGCACAATGCCGACTTAAGTAAGAGAGGACTGTCACTCTCTTTTTCTATGATTTGAACCTCTCCTGTGAGTCCAGTTTTAGATTTCGATGCTTCACTTCGGGTTTACTGTATTCCTTGGAACTTCTTATTGACGATGAAATGCAGAAATTACATCCGAATTTAATACAAAAGTCACAATGCCGACTTACGTACAAGAGGACTGACACTCCCACTTTCTATGATTTGAACCTCTCCTGTGAGTCCAGTTTTAGATTCCGATGCTTCACTTCAGGTTTACTGTATACCTTGCACCTTCTTATTGACGATGAAACACAGAAATTGCATCGGAATTTAATTCTAAAGGCACAATACCGATTTAAGTACAAGAGGACTGACACTCTAACTATCTATGGTTTTGTACCTCTCCTGTGAGTCCAGTTTTATATTCCGATGCTTCACTTCAGGTTTACTGTATCCCTTGGACCTTCTTATTGACGATGAAATACAGAAATGGCATCCGAATCTAATACAAAAGGCACAATGCCGACTCAAGTAAAAGAGGACTGACACTCTCTCTTTCTATGATTAGAACCTCTCCTGTGAGTCCAGTTTTAGAATCCGATGCTTCAGTTCCGGTTTACTGTATCCCTTGGACCTTCTTATTGACGATGAAACACAGAAATTGCATCGGAATTTAATACAAAAGGCACAATGCCGACTTAAGTAAAAGAGGACTGTCACTCTCTCTTTCTATGATTTGATCCTCTACTGTGAGTCCAGTTTTAGATTCCGATGCTTCACTTCCAGTTTACTGTATACCTTGCACCTTCTTATTGAGATGAAACACAGAAATTGCTTCGTAATTTAATACAAAAGGCACAATGCCGACTTAAGTAAAAAGAGGACTGACACTCTCACTATCTATGTTTTGAACCTCTCCTGTGAGTCCAGTTTTAGATTCCGATGCTTCACTTCAGGTTTACTGTATACCTTGCACCTTCTTATTGACGATGAAACACAGAAATTGCATCGGAATTAAATTCAAAAGGCACAATGCTGACTTAAGTACAAGAGGACTGACACTCTAACTTTCTATGATTTGAACCTTCAGTGTGAGTCCAGTTTTAGATTCCGATGCTTCATTTCAGGTTTACTGTATCCCTTGGACCTTCTTATTGACGTTGACACACCGAAATTGCATCCGAATTTAATACAAAAGGCACAATGACGACTTAAATACATGAGGTCTGACACCCTCACATTCTATGATTTGAACCTCTCCTGTGAGTCCAGTTTTAGATTCCGATGCTTCACTTCAGGTTTACTGTATCCCTTGGGCCTTCCAATTGACGATGAAACACACAAATTGCATCCGAATTTAATACAAAAGGCACAATGCCGACTGAAGTAAAAGAGGACTGCCACTCTCACTTTCTATGATTTGAACCTTTCCTGTGAGTCCAGTTTTAGATTCCGATGCTTCACCTCAGGTTTACTGTATACCTTGCAACTTCTTATTGACGATGAAACTCAGAAATTGCATCAGAATTTAATACAAAAGGCACAATGCCGACTTAAGTACAAGAGGACTAACACTCTCACTTTCTATGATTTGGACCTCTCCTGTGAGTCCAGTCTTAGATTCCGATGCTTTACTTCAAGTTTACTGCATCATTTGGACCTTCTTATTGACGATGAAACACAGATTTTGCATCCGAATTTAATACAAAAGGCACAATGCCGACTTAAGAACAAGAGGACTGACACTCTCACTCTCTATGATTTGAACATCTCCTGTGAGTCCAGTTTTAGATTCCGATGCTTCTCCTCAGGTTTACTGTATACCTTGCACCTTCTTATTGACGGTGGAACACAGAAACTGCATCCGAATTTAATACAATAGGCACAATGCTGACTTAAGTACAAGCGGACTGTACCTAACCCTTTCTATGATTTGAACCTCTACTGTGAGTCCAGTTTTAGATTCCGATGCTCCACTTCAGGTATACTGTATCCCTTGGACCTTCTTATTGACGATGGAACACAGAAATTGCGTCCGAATTTAATACAAAAGGCACAATGCCGACTTAAGTAAAAGAGGACTGCCACTCTCTCTTTCTATGATTTGAACCTCTCCTGTGAGTCCAGTTTTAGATTCCGATGCTTCACTTCAGGTTTACTGGATACCTTGCAGCTTCTTATTGACGATGAAACACAGAAATTCCATCCGAATTTAATACAAATGGCACAATGCCGGCTTAAGTAAAAGAGGTCTGACACTCTCTCTTTCTATGATTTGAACCTCTCCTGTGTGTCCAGTTTTCGATTCCGATGCTTCACTTCAGGTTTACTATATACCTTGCACCTTCTTATTGACGATTAAACACAGAAATTGCATCGGAATTAAATTCAAAAGGCACAATGGCGACTTAAGTAAAGAGGACTGACACTCCAACACTCTATGAATTGAACCTCTCCTGTGAGTCCAGTTTTAGATTCCGTTGCTTCACTTCTGGTTTACTGTATACCTTGCAGCTTCGTATTGACGATGAAACACAGAAATTGCTTCGGAATTAAATTCAAAAGAAACAATGCCGACTTCAGTACAAGAGTACTGACACTCTAGCTATCTATGATTTGAACCACTCCTGCGAGTCAGGTTTTAGATATCGATGCTTAACTTCAGGTTTACTGTATTCCCTGGACCTTCTTATTGACGATGAAACACAGAGTTGGCATCCGAATTTAATACAAAAGGCACAATGCCGACTTAAGTACAAGAGGACTGACACTCTAATTTTCTATGATTAGAACCTCACCTGTGAGTCTAGTTTTACATTCCGATGCTTCACTTCAGGTTTACTGTTTCCCTTGGACCTGCTTATTGACGATGAAACACAGAAATTGCATCCGAGATAATAAAAAAAGGCACAATGCCGACTTAAGTAAAAGAGGACTGACACACTCTCTTTCTGTGATTTGAACCTCTCCTGTGAGTCCAGTTTTAGATTACGATGCTTCACTTCAGGTTTACTGTATACCTTGCACTTTCTTATTGACGATGAAACACAGAAATTGCATCGGAATTAAATTCAAAAGGCACAATGCCGACTTAAGTTCAAGAGGACTGACACTCTAACTTTCTATGATTTGAACCTCTCCTGTGAGTCCAGTTTTTAATTCCGATGCTTCATTTCAGGTTTACTGTATCCCTTGGACCTTCTAATTGGCGATGACACACAGATATTGCATCCGAATTTAATACAAAAGGCACAATGACGACCTAAATCCATGAGGACTGACACTCTCACTTTCTATGATTTGAACCTCTCCTGTGAGTCCAGTTTTAGATTCCGATGCTTCACTTCAGGTTTACCGTATCCCTTGGACCTTCTTATTGACGATGAAACAGAGAAATAGCATCCGAATTTAATACAAAAGGCACAATACCGATATAAGTAAAAGAGGACTGAAACACTCACTTTCTATGATTTGAACCTTTCCTGTGAGTCCAGTATTAGATTCCGATGCTTAACTTCAGGTTTACTGCAAACCTTGCACCTTCTTATTGACGATGAAACACAGAAATTGCATCGGAATTTAATACAAAAGGCACATTGCCGACTTAAGTACAAGAGGACTGACACTCTCACTTTCTATGATTTGAACCTCTCCTGTGATTCCAGTTTTAGTTTCCGATGCTTCACTTCAGGTTTACTGTATGCCTTGCACCGTCTTATTGACGATGAAACACAAAAATTACATCGGAATTAAATTCAAAAGGTACAATGAAGACTTAAGTACAAGAGGACTGACACTCTAACTTTCTATGTTTTGAACCTCTCCTGTGAGTGCAGTTTTAGATTCCGATGCTTCACTTCAGGTTTACTCTATACCTTGGTCCTTCTTATTGACGATGAAATACAGAAATTGCATCCGAAATTAATACAAATGGCACAATGCCGACTTAAGTACAACAGGACTGACACATAACTTTCTATGCTTTGAACCTCTCCTGTGAGTCCAGTTTTAGATTCCGATGCTTCACTTCAGGTTTACTGTATACCTTGCACATTCTTATTGACGATGAAACACAAAAATTGCATCGGAATTAAATTCAAAAGGCACAATGAAGTCTTAAGTACAAGAGGACTGACACTCTAACTCTCTATGATTTGAACCTCCCCTGTGAGTCCAGTTTTGGATTCCGATGCTTCACTTCAGGTTTACTGTATACCTTGCACCTTCTTATTGACGATGAAACACAGAAATTGCATCGGAATTAAATTCTAAAGGCACAATTCCGACTTAAGTACAAGAGGACTGACACTCCCACTTTTTATGATTGGAACCTCTCCTGTGAGTCCAGTTTTAGATTTCGATGCTTCACTTCAGGTTTACTGTATTCCTTGGAACTTCTTATTGACGATGAAATACAGAAATTACATCCGAATTTAATACAAAAGGCACAATGCCGACTTAAGTACAAGAGGACTGTCACTCTAACTATCTATTGTTTTGTACCTCTCCTGTGAGTCCAGTTTTATATACCGATGCTTCACTTCAGGTATACTGTATCCCTTGGACCTTCCTATTGACGATGAAACATAGAAATTGCATCCAAATTTAACACAAAAGGCACAATGCCGACTTAAGTAAAAGAGGACTGCCACTCTCACTTTCTACGATTTGAACCTCTCCTGTGAGTCCAGATTTAGATTCCGATGCTTCAGTTCCGGTTTACTGTATCCCTTGGACCTTCTTATTGACGATGAAACACAGAAATTGCATCGGAATTTAATACAAAAGGCACAATGCCGACTTAAGTAAAAGAGGATTGCCACTCTCTCTTTCTATGATTTGATCCTCTACTGTGAGTCCAGTTTTAGATTCCGATGCTTCACTTCCAGTTTACTGTATACCTTGCACCTTCTTATTGACGATGAAACACAGAAATTGCTTCGGAATTTAATACAAAAGGCACAATGCCGACTTAAGTAAAAAGAGGACTGACACTCTCACTTTCTATGATTTAAGCCTCTCCTGTGAGTCCAGTTTTAGATTCCGATGCTTCACTTCAGATTTACTGTATACCTTGCACCTTCTTATAAACGATGAAACACAGAAATTGCATCGGAATTGAATTCAAAAGGCACAATGCTGACTTAAGTAACAGAGGACTGCCACTCTCACTTTCTATGATTTGAACCTCTCCTGTGAGTCCAGTTTTAGATTCCGATGCTTCACTTCAGGTTTACTGTATACCTTGCAACTTCTTATTGACGATGAAACTCAGAAATTGCATCGCAATTTAATACAAAAGGCACAATGCCGACTTAAGTACAAGAGGACTAACACTCTCACTTTCTATGATTTGAACCTCTCCTGTGAGTCCAGTTTTAGATTCCGATGCTTTACTTCAAATTTACTGCATCCCTTGGACCTTCTTATTGACGATGAAACACAGAAATTGCATCCGAATTTAATACAAAATGCACAATGCCGACTTAAGTAAAAGATGACTTTCACTCTCTCTTTCTATGATTTGAACCTCTCCTGTGAGTCCAGTTTTAGATTCCGATGCTTCACTTCAGGTTTACTGTATACCTTGCACCTTCTTATTGACGATGAAACACACAAATTCCGTCCGAATTTAATAACAAAGGCACAATGCCGACTTAAGTAAAATAGGACTGTCATTCTCTCTTTCTATTATTTGAACCTCCCCTGTGAGTCCAGTTTTAGATTTCGATGCTTCACTTCAGGTTTACTGTATTCCTTGGAACTTCTTATTGACGATGAAATACAGAAATTACATCCGAATTTAATACAAAAGGCACAATGCCGACTTAGGTACAAGAGGACTGACACTCCCACTTTCTATGATTTGAACCTCTCCTGTGAGTCCAGTTTTAGATTCCGATGCTTCACTTCAGGTTTACTGTATACCTTGCACCTTCTTATTGACGATGAAACACAGAAATTGCATCGGAATTAAATTCTAAAGGCACAATGCCGATTTAAGTACAAGAGGACTGACACTCTAACTATCTATGGCTTTGTACGACTCCTGTGAGTCCAGTTTTATATTCCGATGCTTCACTTCAGGTTTACTGTATCCCTTGGACCTTCTTATTGACGATGAAACACAGAAATTGCATCCGAATTTAATACAAAAGGCACAATGCCGACTTAAGTATAAGAGGACTGACACTCTCTCTTTCTATGATTTGATCCTCTACTGTGAGTCCAGTTTTAGATTCCGATGCTTCACTTCCAGTTTACTGTATACCTTGCACCTTCTTATTGACGATGAAACACAGAAATTGCTTCGGAATTTAATACAAAAGGCACAATGCCGACTTAAGTAAAAAGAGGACTGACACTCTCACTTTCTATGTTTTGAACGTCTCCTGTGAGTCCAGTTTTAGATTCCGATGCTTCACTTCAGGTTTACTGTATACCTTGCACCTTCTTATTGACGATGAAACACAGAAATTGCATCGGAATTAAATTCAAAAGGCACAATGCTGACTTAAGTACACGAGGACTGACACTCTAACTTTCCATGATTTGAACCTTACCTGTGAGTCCAGTTTTAGATTCCGATGCTTTATTTCAGGTTTACTGTATCCCTTGGACCTTCTTATTGACGATGACACACCGAAATTGCATCCGAATTTAATACAAAAGGCACAATGACGACTTAAATACATGAGGACTGACACTCTCACATTCTATGATTTGAACCTCTCCTGTGAGTCCAGTTTTAGATTCCGATGCTTCACTTCAGGTTTACTGTATCCCTTGGACGGACCTTCCAATTGACGATGAAACACATAAATTGCATCCGAATTTAATACAAAAGGCACAATGCCGACTTAAGTAAAAGAGGACTGCCACTCTCACTTTCTATGATTTGAACCTCTCCTGTGAGTCCAGTTTTAGATTCCGATGCTTCACCTCAGGTTTACTGTATACCTTGCTGCTTCTTATTGGCGATGAAACTCAGAAATTGCATCAGAATTTAATACAAAAGGCACAATGCCGACTTAAGTACAAGAGGACTAACACTCTCACTTTCTATGATTTGAACCTCTCCTGTGAGTCCAGTTTTAGATTCCGATGCTTTACTTCAAGTTTACTGCATCATTTGGACCTTCTTATTGACGATGAAACTCAGAAATCGCATCCGAATGTAATACAAAAGGCACAATGCCGACTTAAGAACAAGAGGACTGACACTCTCACTCTCTATGATTTGAACCTCTCCTGTGAGTCCAGTTTTAGATTCCGATGCTTCTCTTCAGGTTTACTGTATACCTTGCACCTTCTTATTGACGGTGGAACACAGAAACTGCATCCGAATTTAATACAATAGGCACAATGCTGACTTAAGTACAAGGGGACTGACACTCTCCCTTTCTATGATTTGAACCTCTACTCTGAGTCCAGTTTTAGATTCCGATGCTCCACTTCAGGTAAACTGTATCCCTTGGACCTTCTTATTGACGATGAAACACAGAAATTGCATCCGAATTTAATACAAAAGGCACAGTGCCGACTTAAGTAAAGGAGGACTGTCACTCTCCCTTTCTATGATTTGAACCTCTCCTGTGAGTCCAGTTTTAGATTCCGATGCTTCACTTCAGGTTTACTGTATACCTTGCAGCTTCTTATTGACGATGAAACACAGAAATTCCATCCGAATTTAATACAAAAGGCACAATGCCGACTTTAGTACAAGAGGACTGACACTCTAACTCTCTATGATTTGAACCTCTCCTGTCAGTCCAGTTTTAGATTCCGATGCTTCACTTCAGGTTTACTGTATACCTTGCACCTTCTTATTGACGATGAAACACAGAAATTCCATCCGAATTTAATAACAAATCCACAATGCCGACTTAAGTAAAATAGGACTGTCACTCTCTCTTTCTATGATTTGAACCTCTCCTGTGAGTCCAGTTTTAGATTCTGATGCTTAACTTCAGGTTTACTGTATACCTTGCACCTTCTTATTGACGATGAAACACAGAAATTGCATCGGAATTTAATACAAATGGCACAATGCTGACTTAAGTACATGAGGACTGACACTCTCACTTTCTATGTTTTGAACCTCTCCTGTGATTCCAGTTTTAGATTCCGATGCTTCACTTCAGGTTTACTGTACAACGTGCACAGACTTATTGACGATGAGACACAAAACTTGCATCGGAATTAAATTCAAAAAGTACAATGAAGACTTAAGTACAAGAGGTCTGACACTCTAAGTTTCTATGATTTGAACCTCTCCTGTGAGTCCAGTTTTAGATTCCGATGCTTCACTTCAGGTTTACTGTATTCCTTGGACCTTCTTATTGACGATGAAGTACAGAAATTACATCCGAATTTAATACAAAAGGCACAATGCCGACTTAAGTACAAGAGGACTGACACTCCCACATTCTATGATTTGAACCTCTACTGTGAGTCCAGTTTTAGATTCCGATGCTTCACTTCAGGTTTACTCTATACCTTGCACCTTCTTATTGACGATGAAATACAGAAATTACATCCGAATTTAATACAAAAGGCACAATGCCGACCTAAGTACAAGATGATTGACACTCCCACTTTCTATGATTTGAACCTCTCCTGTGAGTCCAGTTGTAGATTCCGATGCTTCACTTCTGGTTTACTGTATACCTTGCACCTTCTTATTGACGATGAAACACAGAAATTGCATCGGAATTAAATTCTAAAAGCACAATGCCGATTTAAGTACAAGAGGACTGACACTCTCTCTTTCTATGATTTGAACCTCTCCTGTGAGTCCAGTTTTAGATTCCGATGCTTCAGTTCCGGTTTACTGTATCCCTTGGACCTTCTTATTGACGATGAAACACAGAAATTGCATCGGAATTTAATACAAAAGGCACAATGCCGACTTAAGTAAAAGAGGACTGACACACTCTCTTCCTATGATTTGAACCTCAACTGTGAGTATAGTTTTAGATTACGATGCTTCACTTCCGGTTTACTGTATACCTTGCAACTTCTTATTGACGATGAAACACAGAAATTGCTTCGGAATTTAATACAAAAGGCACAATGCCGACTTAAGTAAAAAGAGGACTGACACTCTCTCTTTCTATGTTTTGAACCTCTCCTGTGAGACCAGTTTTAGATTCCGATGCTTCACTTCAGGTTTACTGTATACCTTGGACATTCTTATTGACGAGGAAACACAGAAATTGCATCCGAATATAATACAAAAGGCACAATGCCGACTTAAGTAAAAGAGGACTGTCACTCTCTCTTTCTATGATTTGAACCTCTCCTGTGAGTCCACTTTTAGATTCCGATGCTTCACTTCCGGTTTACTGTATACCTTGCACCTTCTTATTAACGATGAAACACCGAAATTCCATCCGAATTTAATACAAAAGGCACAATGCCGACTATGATACAAGAGGACTGACACTCTAACTCTCTATGATTTGAATCGCTCCTGTGAGTCCAGTTTTGGATTCCGATGCTTCACTTCAGGTTTACTGTATACCTTGCACCTTCTTATTGACGATGAAACACAGAAATTGCAACGGAATTAAATTCAAAAGCACAATGCCGACTTAAGTACAAGAAGACTGACACTCTAACTTTCTATTATTTGAACCTCTCCCGTGAGTCCAGTTTTAGATTTCGATGCTTCACTTCAGGTTTACTGTATTCCTTGGACCTTCTTATTGACGATTAAACACAGAAATTGCATCCGAATTTAATACAAAAGGCACAATGCCGACTTAAGTAAAAGAGGACTGACACTCTCTCTTTCTATGATTTGAACCTCTTCTGTGAGTCCAGTTTTAGATTCCGATGCTTCACTTCCGGTTTACTGTATCCCTTGGACCTTCTTATTGATGATGAAACACAGACATTGCATCGGAATTTAATACAAAAGGCACAATTCCGACTTAAGTAAAAGAGGACTGACACTCTCTCTTTCTATGATTTGAACCTCTCCTGTGAGTCCAGTTTTAGATTCCGATGCTTCACTTCCTATTTACTGTATACCTTGCACCCTCTTATTGACGATGAAACAGAGAAATTGCTTCGGAATTTAATACAAAAGGCACAATGCTGACTTAAGTACAAGGGGACTGACACTCTAACTTTCTATGATTTGAACCTCTCCTGTGAGTCCAGTTTTAGATTCCGATGCTTAACTTCAGGTTTACTGTATACCTTGCACCTTCTTATTGTCGATGAAACACAGAAATTCCATCCGAATTTAATACAAAAGGCACAATGCCGACTTAAGTAAAAGAGGACTGTCACTCTCTCTTTCTATGATTTGAACCTCTCCTGTGAGTCCAGTTTTAGATTCCGATGCTTAACTTCAGGTTTACTATATACCTTGCACTTTCTTTTTGACGATGAAACACAGAAATTGCATCGGAATTTAATACAAAAGGCACAATACCGACTTAAGTACAAGAGGACTGAATCTCTCACTTTCTATGAATTGAACCTCTCCTGTGATTCCAGTTTTAGGTTCCGATGCTTCACTTCAGGTTTACTGTATACCGTGCACCGTCTTATTGACGATGAAACACAAAAGTTGCATCGGAAATAAATTCAAAAGGTACAATGAAGACTTAAGTACAAGAGGACTGACACTCTAACTTTCTATGGTTTGAACCTCTCCTGGGAATCCAGTTTTAGATTTCGATGCTTCACTTCAGGTTTACTGTTTCCCTTGGACCTTCTTATTGACGATGAAATACAGAAATAGCATCCGAATTTAATACAAAAGGCACAATGCCGACTTAAGTACAAGAGGACTGACACTCTAACTTTCTATGATTTGAACCTCTCCTGTGAGTCCAGTTTCAGATTTTGATGCTTCACTTCAGGATTACTGTTTTCCTTGGACCTTCTTATTGACGATGAAATACAGAAATTGCATCCGAATTTAATACAAAAGGCCCAATGCCGACTTAAGGACAAGAGGACAAACACTCCCACTTTCTATGATTTGAACCACTCCTGTGAGTCCAGTATTAGATTCCGATGCTTCACTTCAGGTTTACTGTATACCGTGGACCTTCTTGTTGACGATGAAACACATAAATTGCATCGGAATTAGATTCTAAAGGCAGTACAAGCGGACTGACACTCTAACTATCTATGGTTTGAACCGCTCCTGTGAGTCCAGTTTTAGATTCCGATGCTTCACTTCAGGTTTACTGTATCCCTTGGACCTTCTTATTGACGATGAAACACAGAAATTGAATCGGAATTTAATACAATAGGCACAATGCCGACTTAAGTAAAAGAGGACTGACACTCTCTCTTTCTATGATTTGATCCTCTCCTGTGAGTCCAGTTTAGATTCCGATGCTTCACTTCCGGTTTACTGTATACCTTGCACCTTCTTGTTGACGATGAAACACAGAAATTGCTTCGGAATTTAATACAAAAGGCACAATGCCGACTTAAGTAAAAAGTGGACTGACACTCTCACTTTCTATGATTTGAACCTCTCCGGTGAGTCCAGTTTTAGATTCCGATGCTTCACTTCAGGTTTACTGTATCCCTAGGACCTTCTTATTGACGATAAAACACAGAGTTTGCATGGGAATTTAATACAAAAGGCACAATGCCGACTTAAGTACAAGAGGACAGACACTCTAACTTTCTATGATTAGAACCTCTCCTGTGAGTCCAGTTGTAGATTCCGATGCTTCACTTCTGGTTTACCGTATCCCTTGGACCTTCTTATTGACGATGAAACACAGAAATTGCATATGAATTTAATAAGAAATGCACAATGCCGATTTAAGTAAAAGAGGACTGCCACTCTCACTTTCTGTGATTTGAACCTCTCCTGTGAGTCCAGTTTGACATTCCAATGCTTCACTTCAGGTTTACTGTATACCTTGCACCTTCTTATTGACGATGAAACACAGAAATTGCAACGGAATTAAATTCAAACGGCACAATGCTGACTTAAGTACACGAGGACTGACACTCTAACTTTCTATGATTTGAACCTCTCCTGTGAGTCCAGTTTTAGATTCCGATGCTTCATTTCAGGTTTACTGTATCCCTTGGACCTTCTTATTGACGATGAAATACAGAAATTGCATCCGAATTTAATACAAAAGGCACAATGCCGACTTAAGTACAAGAGGACTGACACTCTAACTTTCTATGATTTGAACCTCTCCTGTGAGTCCAGTTTCAGATTTTGATGCTTCACTTCAGGATTACTGTTTTCCTTGGACCTTCTTATTGACGATGAAATACAGAAATTGCATCCGAATTTAATACAAAAGGCCCAATGCCGACTTAAGGACAAGAGGACAAACACTCCCACTTTCTATGATTTGAACCTCTCCTGTGAGTCCAGTTTTAGATTCCGATGCTTCACTTCAGGTTTACTGTATACCTTGGACCTTCTTGTTGACGATGAAACACATAAATTGCATCGGAATTAAATTCTAAAGGCAGTACAAGCGGACTGACACTCTAACTATCTATGGTTTGAACCGCTCCTGTGAGTCCAGTTTTAGATTCCGATGGTTCACTTCAGGTTTACTGTATCCCTTGGACCTTCTTATTGACGATGAAACACAGAAATTAAATCGGAATTTAATACAAAAGGCACAATGCCGACTTAAGTAAAAGAGGACTGACACTCTCTCTTTCTATGATTTGATCCTCTCCTGTGAGTCCAGTTTAGATTCCGATGCTTCACTTCCGGTTTACTGTATACCTTGCACCTTCTTGTTGACGATGAAACACAGAAATTGCATCGGAATTTAATACAAAAGGCACAATGCCGACTTAAGTAAAAAGTGGACTGACACTCTCACTTTCTATGATTTGAACCTCTCCTGTGAGTCCAGTTTTAGATTCCGATGCTTCACTTCAGGTTTACTGTATCCCAAGGACCTTCTTATTGACGATAAAACACAGAGTTTGCATGGGAATTTAATACAAAAGGCACAATGCCGACTTAAGTACAAGAGGACAGACACTCTAACTTTCTATGATTAGAACCTCTCCTGTGAGTCCAGTTGTTGATTCCGATGCTTCACTTCTGGTTTACCGTATCCCTTGGACCTTCTTATTGACGATGAAACACAGAAATTGCATCCGAATTTAATAAGAAATGCACAATGCCGATTTAAGTAAAAGAGGACTGCCACTCTCACTTTCTGTGATTTGAACCTCTCCTGTGAGTCCAGTTTGACATTCCAATGCTTCACTTCAGGTTTACTGTATACCTTGCACCTTCTTATTGACGATGAAACACAGAAATTGCAACGGAATTAAATTCAAACGGCACAATGCTGACTTAAGTACACGAGGACTGACACTCTAACTTTCTATGATTTGAACCTCTCCTGTGAGTCCAGTTTTAGATTCCGATGCTTCATTTCAGGTTTACTGTATCCCTTGGACCTTCTTATTGACGATGAAATACAGAAATTGCATCCCAATTTAATACAAAAGGCACAATGCCGACTTAAGTACAAGAGGACTGACACTCTAACTTTCTATGATTTGAACCTCTCCTGTGAGTCCAGTTTCAGATTTTGATGCTTCACTTCAGGATTACTGTTTTCCTTGGACCTTCTTATTGACGATGAAATACAGAAATTGCATCCGAATTTAATACAAAAGGCCCAATGCCGACTTAAGGACAAGAGGACAAACACTCCCACTTTCTATGATTTGAACCTCTCCTGTGAGTCCAGTTTTAGATTCCGATGCTTCACTTCAGGTTTACTGTATACCTTGGACCTTCTTGTTGACGATGAAACACATAAATTGCATCGGAATTAAATTCTAAAGGCAGTACAAGCGGACTGACACTCTAACTATCTATGGTTTGAACCGCTCCTGTGAGTCCAGTTTTAGATTCCGATGCTTCACTTCAGGTTTACTGTATCCCTTGGACCTTCTTATTGACGATGAAACACAGAAATTGAATCGGAATTTAATACAAAAGGCACAATGCCGACTTAAGTAAAAGAGGACTGACACTCTCTCTTTCTATGATTTGATCCTCTCCTGTGAGTCCAGTTTAGATTCCGATGCTTCACTTCCGGTTTACTGTATACCTTGCACCTTCTTGTTGACGATGAAACACAGAAATTGCTTCGGAATTTAATACAAAAGGCACAATGCCGACTTAAGTAAAAAGTGGACTGACACTCTCACTTTCTATGATTTGAACCTCTCCTGTGAGTCCAGTTTTAGATTCCGATGCTTCACTTCAGGTTTACTGTATCCCTAGGACCTTCTTATTGACGATAAAACACAGAGTTTGCATGGGAATTTAATACAAAAGGCACAATGCCGACTTAAGTACAAGGGGACAGACACTCTAACTTTCTATGATTAGAACCTCTCCTGTGAGTCCAGTTGTTGATTCCGATGCTTCACTTCTGGTTTACCGTATCCCTTGGACCTTCTTATTGACGATGAAACACAGAAATTGCATCCGAATTTAATAAGAAATGCACAATGCCGATTTAAGTAAAAGAGGACTGCCACTCTCACTTTCTGTGATTTGAACCTCTCCTGTGAGTCCAGTTTGACATTCCAATGCTTCACTTCAGGTTTACTGTATACCTTGCACCTTCTTATTGACGATGAAACACAGAAATTGCAACGGAATTAAATTCAAACGGCACAATGCTGACTTAAGTACACGAGGACTGACACTCTAACTTTCTATGATTTGAACCTCTCCTGTGAGTCCAGTTTTAGATTCCGATGCTTCATTTCAGGTTTACTGTATCCCTTGGACCTTCTTATTGACGATGATATTCAGAAATAGCATCCGAATTTAATACAAAAGGCACAATGACAACTTCAATACATGAGGACTGACACTCTCACATTCTATTATTTTAACCTCTCCTGTGAGTCCAGTTTTAGATTCCGATGCTTGACTTCAGGTTTACTGTATCTCTTGGACCTTCTTATTGGCGATGAAACACAGAAATTGCATCCGAATTTAATACAAAAGGCACAATGCCGACTTAACTACAAGAGAACTGACACTCTCCCTTTCTATGATTTGAATCTCTCCTGTGATTCCAGTTTTAGATTCCGATGCTTCACTTCAGGTTTACTGTATACTTTGGACCTTCTTATTGACGATGAAACACAGAAATTGCATCCGAATTTAATACAAAAGGCACAGTGCCGACTTAAGTAAAAGAGGACTGTCACTCTCTCTTTCTATGATTTGAACCTCTCCCGTGAGTCCAGTTTTAGATTCCGATGCTTCACTTCAGGTTTACTGTATACCTTGCACCTTCTTATTGACGATGAAACACAGAAATTGCATCCGAATTTAATACAAAAGGCACAATGCCGACTTAGGTACAAGAGGACTGACACTCTCATTTTCTATGATTTGAACCTCTCCTGCGATTCCTGTTTTAGACTCCGATGCTTCACTTCAAGGTTTACTGTATATACCTTGCACCTTCATATTGACGACGAAACACAGAATTTTCATCGAAATTTAATACAAAAGGCACAATGTCGACTTAAGTACAAGAGGACTGACACTCTCCCTTTCTATGATTTGAACCTCTCCTGTGAGTCCAGTTTTAGATTCTGATGCTTCACTTCAGGTTTACTGTATCCCCTGGACTTTCTCATTGACGATGAAACACAGAAATTGCATCGGAATTAAATTCAAAAGGCACAATGCCGACTTAAGTACAAGAGGACTGACTCTCTCACTTTCTATGATTTGAACCTCTCCTGTGATTCCAGTTTTAGATTCCGATGCTTCACTTCAGGTTTACTGTATACCTTGCACTTTCTTATTGACAATGAAACACAGAAATGGCATCCGAATTTAATACAAAAGGCACAATGCCGACTTAAGTACAAGAGGCCTGACACTCTCCCTTTCTATGATTTGAACCTCTCCTGTGACTCCAGTTTTAGATTCCGATGCTTCACTTCAGGTTTACTGTATCCCTTGGACCTTCTTATTGACGATGAAACACAGAAATTGCATCTGAATTTAATACAAATGGCACAATGCCGACTTAAGTACAAGAGGACTGACACTCTCACTTTCTATGATTTGAACCTCTCCTGTGACTCCAGTTTTAGGGTCCGAAGCTCCACTTCAGGTTAACTGTATACCTTGCACCTTCTTATTAACGATGAAACACAGAAATTTCATCGGAATTTAATACAAAAGGCAGAATGCCGACTTATGTAAAAGAGGACTGTCACTCTCACTTTCTATGATTTGAACCTCTCCTGTGAGTCCAGTTTTAGATTCCGATGCTTCACTTCAGGTTTACTGTATTCCTTGCACCTTCTTATTGACGATAAAACACAGAAATTTAATCCGACTTTAATACAAAAGGCACAATTCCGACTTAAGTAAAGGAGGACTGACACTCTCCCTTTCTATGATTTGAACCTCTCCTGTGAGTCCAGTTTTAGATTCCGATGCTTCACTTCAGGTTTACTGTCTCCCTTGGACCTTCTTATTGACGATGAAACACAGAAATTGCATCCAAATTTAATACAAAAGGCACAATGCCGACTTAAGTACAAGAGGAGTGACAATCTCACTTTCTATGATTTGAACCTCTCCTGTGAGTCCAGTTTTAGATTCCGATGCTTCACTTCAGGTTTACTGTATCCCTTGGACCTTCTTATTGACGATGAAACACAGAAATTGCATCTGAATTTCATACAAATGGCACAATGCCGACTTAAGTACAAGAGGACTGACACTCTTACTTTCTATGATTTGAACCTCTCCTGTGACTCCAGTTTTAGGGTCCGAAGCTCCACTTCAGGTTAACTGTATACCTTGCACCTTCTTATTGACGAAGAAACACAGAAATTTCATCGGAATTTAATACAAAAGGCACAATGCCGACTTATGTAAAAGAGGACTGTCACTCTCACTTTCTATGATTTGAACCTCTCCTGTGAGTCCAGTTTTAGATTCCGATGCTTCACTTCAGGTTTCCTGTATCCCTTGCACCTTCTTGTTGACGATAAAACACAGAAATTGCATCTGAATTTAATACAAAAGGCACAATGCCGACTTAAGTACAAGAGGACTGACACTCTCACTTTCTATGATTTGAACCTCTCCTGTGACTCCAGTTTTAGAGTCCGAAGCTTCACTTCAGGTTTACTGTCTCCCTTTTACCTTCTTATTGACGATGAAACACAGAAATTGCATCCAAATTTAATACAAAATGCACAATGCCGACTTAAGTACAAGAGGAGCGACAATCTCACTTTCTATGATTTGAACCTCTCCTGTGAGTCCAGTTTTAGATTCCGATGCTTCACTTCAGGTTTACTGTCTCCCTTGGACCTTCTTATTGACGATGAAGCACAGAAATTGCATCCGAATTTAATACAAAAGGCACAATGCCTACTTAAGTACAAGAGCACTGACACTCTCATTTTGTATGATTTGAACCTCTCCTGTGATTCCAGTTTTAGATTCCGATGCTTCACTTCATGTTTACTGTACACCTTGGACTTTCTTATTTACGATGAAACACAGCAATTGCATCCGAATTTAA
Organism: Schistocerca americana; assembly: GCF_021461395.2. Classification (NCBI taxonomy): domain Eukaryota; kingdom Metazoa; phylum Arthropoda; class Insecta; order Orthoptera; family Acrididae; genus Schistocerca; species Schistocerca americana. Next base: position 7,362,031 of record NC_060126.1, read on the forward strand.
TACAAAAGGCACAATGCCGACTTAAGTACAAGAGATCTGACACTCTTCCTTTCTATGATTTGAATCTCTCCTGTGATTCCAGTTTTAGATTCCGATGCTTCACTTCAGGTGTACTGTATACCTGGGACCTTCTTATTGACGATGAAACACAGAAATTGCATCCGAATTTAATACAAAAGGCTCAGTGCCGACTTAAGTAAAAGAGGACTGTCACTCTCTCCTTCTATGATTTGAACCTCTCCTGTGAGTCCAGTTTTAGATTCCGATGCTTCACTTCAGGTTTACTGTATACCTTGCACCTTCTTATTGACGATGAAACACAGAAATTGCATCCGAATTTAATACAAAACACACAATGCCGTCTTAAGTAAAAGAGGACTGTCACTCTCTCTTTCTATGATTTCAACCACTCCTGTGAGTCCAGTTTTAGATTCTGATGATTCACTTCAGGTTTAATGTATACCTTGGACCTTCGTATTGACGAACAAACACAGAAATTGCATCCGAATTTAATACAAAAAGCACAATGCCGACTTAAGTACAAGAGGACTGACACTCACATTTTCTATGATTTGAACCTCTCCTGCGATTCCAGTTTTAGATTCCGATGCTTCACTTCTAGGTTTACTGTAAACCTTGCACCTTCATATTGACGACGAAACACAGAAATTTCATCTAAATTTAATACAAAAGGCACAATGCCGACTTAAGTACAAGAGGACTGACACTCTTACTTTCTATGATTTGAACCTCTCCTGTGACTCCAGTTTTAGGGTCCGAAGCTCCACTTCAGGTTAACTGTATACCTTGCACCTTCTTATTGACGATGAAACACAGAAATTTCATCGGAATTTAATACAAAAGGCACAATGCCGACTTATGTAAAAGAGGACTGTCACTCTCACTTTCTATGATTTGAACCTCTCCTGTGAGTCCAGTTTTAGATTCCGATGCTTCACTTCAGGTTTCCTGTATCCCTTGCACCTTCTTGTTGACGATGAAACACAGAAATTGCATCTGAATTTAATACAAAAGGCACAATGCCGACTTAAGTACAAGAGGACTGACACTCTCACTTTCTATGATTTGAACCTCTCCTGCGATTCCAGTTTTAGACTCCGATGCTTCACTTCAAGGTTTACTGTATATACCTTGCACCTTCATATTGACGACGAAACACAGAAATTTCATCGAAATTTAATACAAAAGGCACAATGTCGACTTAAGTACAAGAGGACTGACACTCTCCCTTTCTATGATTTGAACCTCTCCTGTGAGTCCAGTTTTAGATTCTGATGCTTCACTTCAGGTTTACTGTATTCCCTGGACTTTCTCATTGACGATGAAACACAGAAATTGCATCGGAATTAAATTCAAATGGCACAATGCCGACTTAAGTAAAAGAGGACTGACTCTCTCACTTTCTATGATTTGAACCTCTCCTGTGATTCCAGTTTTAGATTCCGATGCTTCACTTCAGGTTTACTGTATACCTTGCACTTTCTTATTGACAATGAAACACAGAAATGGCATCCGAATTTAATACAAAAGGCACAATGCCGACTTAAGTACAAGAGGCCAGACACTCTCCCTTTCTATGATTTGAACCTCTCCTGTGAGTCCAGTTTTAGATTCCGATGCTTCACTTCAGGTTTACTGTATCCCTTGGACCTTCTTATTGACGATGAAACACAGAAATTGCATCTGAATTTAATACAAATGGCACAATGCCGACTTAAGTACAAGAGGACTGACACTCTTACTTTCTATGATTTGAACCTCTCCTGTGACTCCAGTTTTAGATTCCGATGCTTCACTTCAGGTTTACTGTATTCCCTGGACTTTCTCATTGACGATGAAACACAGAAATTGCATTGGAATTAAATTCAAATGGCACAATGCCGACTTAAGTACAAGAGGACTGACTCTCTCACTTTCTATGATTTGAACCTCTCCTGTGATTCCAGTTTTAGATTCCGATGCTTCACTTCAGGTTTACTGTATACCTTGCACTTTCTTATTGACAATGAAACACAGAAATGGCATCCGAATTTAATACAAAAGGCACAATGCCGACTTAAGTACAAGAGGCCTGACACTCTCCCTTTCTATGATTTGAACCTCTCCTGTGAGTCCAGTTTTAGATTCCGATGCTTCACTTCAGGTTTACTGTATCCCTTGGACCTTCTTATTGACGATGAAACACAGAAATAGCATCTGAATTTAATACAAATGGCACAATGCCGACTTAAGTACAAGAGGACTGACACTCTTACTTTCTATGATTTGAACCTCTCCTGTGACTCCAGTTTTAGGGTCCGAAGCTCCACTTCAGGTTAACTGTATACCTTGCACCTTCTTATTGACGATGAAACACAGAAATTTCATCGGAATTTAATACAAAAGCACAATGCCGACTTATGTAAAAGAGGACTGTCACTCTCACTTTCTATGATTTGAACCTCTCCTGTGAGTCCAGTTTTAGATTCCGATGCTTCACTTCAGGTTTACTGTATTCCTTGCACCTTCTTATTGACGATAAAACACAGAAATTGCATCCGACTTTAATACAAAAGGCACAATTCCGACTTAAGTAAAAGAGGACTGACACTCTCCCTTTCTATGATTTGAACCTCTCCTGTGAGTCCAGTTTTAGATTCCGATGCTTCACTTCAGGTTTACTGTCTCCCTTTTACCTTCTTGTTGACGATGAAACACAGAAATTGCATCCAAATTTAATACAAAAGGCACAATGCCGACATAAGTACAAGAGGAGTGACAATCTCACTTTCTATGATTTGAACCTCTCCTGTGAGTCCAGTTTTAGATTCCGATGCTTCATTTCAGGTTTACTGTCTCCCTTGGACCTTCTTATTGACGATGAAGCACAGAAATTGCATCCGAATTTAATACAAAAGGCACAATGCCTACTTAAGTACAAGAGCACTGACACTCTCATTTTGTATGATTTGAACCTCTCCTGTGATTCCAGTTTTAGATTCCGATGCTTCACTTCAGGTTTACTGTACACCTTGGACTTTCTTATTTACGATGAAACACAGCAATTGCATCCGAATTTAATACAAAAGGCACAATGCCGACTTAAGTACAAGAGAACTGACACTCTTCCTTTCTATGATTTGAATCTCTCCTGTGATTCCAGTTTTAGATTCCGATGCTTCACTTCAGGTTTACTGTATACCTGGGACCTTCTTATTGACGATGAAACACAGAAATTGCATCCGAATTTAATACAAAAGGCTCAGTGCCGTCTTAAGTAAAAGAGGACTGTCACTCTCTCTTTCTATGATTTCAACCTCTCCTGTGAGTCCAGTTTTAGATTCTGATGATTCACTTCAGGTTTAATGTATACCTTGGACCTTCGTATTGACGAACAAACACAGAAATTGCATCCGAATTTAATACAAAAAGCACAATGCCGACTTAAGTACAAGAGGACTGACACTCACATTTTCTATGATTTGAACCTCTCCTGCGATTCCAGTTTTAGATTCCGATGCTTCACTTCTAGGTTTACTGTAAACCTTGCACCTTCATATTGACGACGAAACACAGAAATTTCATCTAAATTTAATACAAAAGGCACAATGCCGACTTAAGTACAAGAGGACTGACACTCTTACTTTCTATGATTTGAACCTCTCCTGTGACTCCAGTTTTAGGGTCCGAAGCTCCACTTCAGGTTAACTGTATACCTTGCACCTTCTTATTGACGTTGAAACACAGAAATTTCATCGGAATTTAATACAAAAGGCACAATGCCGACTTATGTAAAAGAGGACTGTCACTCTCACTTTCTATGATTTGAACCTCTCCTGTGAGTCCAGTTTTAGATTCCGATGCTTCACTTCAGGTTTACTGTATTCCTTGCACCTTCTTATTGACGATAAAACACAGAAATTGCATCCGACTTTAATACAAAAGGCACAATTCCGACTTAAGTAAAAGAGGACTGACACTCTCCCTTTCTATGATTTGAACCTCTCCTGTGAGTCCAGTTTTAGATTCCGATGCTTCACTTCAGGTTTACTGTCTCCCTTGGACCTTCTTATTGACGATGAAGCACAGAAATTGCATCCGAATTTAATACAAAAGGCACAATGCCTACTTAAGTACAAGAGCACTGACACTCTCATTTTGTATGATTTGAACCTCTCCTGTGATTCCAGTTTTAGATTCCGATGCTTCACTTCAGGTTTACTGTACACCTTGGACTTTCTTATTTACGATGGAACACAGCAATTGCATCCGAATTTAATACAAAAGGCACAACGCCGACTTAAGTACAAGAGAACTGACACTCTTCCTTTCTATGATTTGAATCTCTCCTGTGATTCCAGTTTTAGATTCCGATGCTTCACTTCAGGTTTACTGTATACCTGGGACCTTCTTATTGACGACGAAACACAGAAATTGCATCCGAATTTAATACAAAAGGCTCAGTGCCGACTTAAGTAAAAGAGGACTGTCACTCTCTCTTTCTATGATTTGAACCTCTCCTGTGAGTCCAGTTTTAGATTCCGATGCTTCACTTCAGGTTTACCGTATACCTTGCACCTTCTTATTGACGATGAAACACAGAAATTGCATCCGAATTTAATACAAAACACACAATGCCGTCCTAAGTAAAAGAGGACTGTCACTCTCTCTTTCTATGATTTCAACCTCTCCTGTGAGTCCAGTTTTAGATTCTGATGATTCACTTCAGGTTTAATGTATACCTTGGACCTATGTATTGACGAACAAACACAGAAATTGCATCCGAATTTAATACAAAAAGCACAATGCCGACTTAAGTACAAGAGGACTGACACTCTCATTATCTATGATTTGAATATCTCCTGTGATTCCAGTTTTAGATTCCGATGCTTCACTTCAGGTTTACTGTATACCTTGGACCTTCTTATTGACGATGAAACACAGAAATTCATCCGAATTTAATACAAAAGGCACAATGCCGACTTAACTACAAGAGAACTGACACTCTCCCTTTCTATAATTTGAACCTCCCCTGTGATTCCAGTTTTAGATTCCCATGCTTCACTTCAGGTTTACTGAATACCTTGGACCTTCTTATTGACGATGAAACACAGAAATTGCATCCGAATTTAATACAAAAGGCACACTGCTGACTTAAGTAAAAGAGGACTGTCACTCTCTCTTTCTATGATTTGAACCTCTCCTCTGAGTCAAGTTTTAGATTCTGATGATTCACTTCAGGTTTACTGTATACCTTGGACCTTCGTGTTGACGATCAAACACAGAAATTGCATCCGAATTTAATACATAAGGCACAATGCCGACTTAAGTACAAGAGGACTGACTCTCTCATTTTTTATGATTTGAACCTCTCCTGCGATTCCAGTTTTAGTTCCGATGCTTCACTTCAGGTTTACTGTATACCTTGCACCTCCTTATTGACGACGAAACACAGAAATTTCATCGAAATTTAATACAAAAGGCACAATGTCGACTTAAGTAGAAGAAGACTGACACTCTCCCTTTCTATGATTTGAACCTCTCCTGTGAGTCCAGTTTTAGATTCCGATGCTTCACTTCAGGTTTACTGTATCCCTTGGACCTTCTTATTGACGATGAAACACAGAAATTCCATCGGAAATAAATTAAAAAGCCACAATGCCGACTTAAGTACAAGAGGACTGACACTCTCACTTTCTATGATTTGAACCTCTCCTGTGATTCCAGTTTTAGATTCCGATGCTTCACTTCAGGTTTACTGTATACCTTGCACCTTCTTATTGACGATGAAACACAGAAATTGCTTTCGAATTTAATACAAAAAGCACAATGCCGACTTAAGTACAAGAGGACTGACACTATCCCTTTCTATGATTTGAACCTCTCCTGTGAGTCTAGTTTTAGATTCCGATGCTTCACTTTAGGCTTACTGTATCCCTGGGACCTTCTTATTGACGATGAAACACAGAAATGTCATCGGAATTTAATACAAAAGGCACAATGCCGACTTAAGTAATAGAGGATTGTCACTCTCTCTTTCTATGATTTGAACCTCTCCTGTGAGTCCAGTTTTAGATTCCGATGCTTCACTTCAGGTTTACTGTATACCTTGCACCTTCTTATTGACGATGAAACACAGAAATTGCATCCAAATTTAATACAAAAGGCACAATGCCGACTTAAGTACAAGAGTACTGACACTCTCCCTTTCTATGATATGAACCTCTCCTTTGAGTCCAGTTTTAAATTCCGATGCTTCACTTCAGGTTTACTGTATACCTTGCACCTTCTTATTGACGATGAAACACAGAAATTGCATCCGAATTTAATACAAAAGGCACAATGCCGACTTAAGTACAAGAGGACTGACACTCTCCCTTTCTATGCTTTGAACCTCCCCTGTGAGTCCAGTTTTAGATTCCGAATTTCAGTTCAGGTTTACTGTATACCTTGCACCTTCTTATTGACGATGAAACACAGAAATTGCATCTGAATTTAATACAAAAGGCACAATGCCGACTTAAGTACAAGAGGACTGACACTCTCACTTTCTATGACTTGAACCTCTCCTGTGAGTCGAGTTTTAGAGTCCGAAGCTTCACTTCAGGTTTACTGTATACCTTGCACCTTATTATTGACGATGAAACACAGAAATTTCATCATTATTTAATACAAAAGGCACAATGCCGACTTAAGTAAAACAGGACTGTCACTCTCTCTTTCTATGATTTGGACCTCTCCTGTGAGTCCAGATTTAGATTCCAATGCTTCACTTCAGGTTTACTGTTTACCTTGCACCGTCTTATTAACGATAAAACACAGAAATTGCATCCGAATTTAATACAAAAGGCACAATGCCGACTTAAGTACAAGAGGACTGACACTCTCCCTTTCTATGATATGAACCTCTCCTGTGAGTCCAGTTTTAGATTCGGATGCTTCACTTCAGGTTTTCTGTATCCCTTGGACCTTCTTGTTGTTGTTGTTGTGGTCTTCAGTCCTGAGACTGGTTTGATGCAGCTCTCCATGCTACTCAATCCTGTGCAAGCTTTTTCATCTCCCAGTACTTATTGCAACTTACATCCTTCTGAATCTGCTTAGTGTATTCATCTCTTGGTCTCCCCCTACGATTTTTACCCTCCACGCTGCCCTCCAATACTAAATTGGTGATCCCTTGATGCCTCATAACATGTCCTACCAACCGATCCCTTCTTCTGGTCAAGTTGTGCCACAAACTTCTCTTCTCCCCAATCCCTTCTTATTCACGATGAAACACAGAAATTTCATCCGAATTTAATACAAAAGGCACAATGCCGACTTAAGTACAAGAGGACCGACACTCTAACTTTCTATGATTTGAACCTCTCCTGTGAGTCCAGTTTTAGATTCCGATGCTTCACTTCAGGTTTACTGTATCCCTTGGACCTTCTTATTGACGATGAAACACAGAAGTTGCATCGGAATTAAATTCAAAAAGCACAATGACGACTTAAGTACATGAGGACTGACACTCTCACTTTCTATGATTTGAACGTCTCCTGTGATTCCAGTACTAGATTCCGATGCTTCACTTCAGGTTTTACTGTGTACCTTGCACCTTCTTATTGACGATGAAACACAGAAATTGCATCTGAATTTATTACAAAAGGCACAATGCCGACTTAAGTACAAGACGACTGACACTCTCACTTTCTATGATTTGAACCTCTCCGGTGAGTCCAGTTTTAGATTCCGATGCATCACTTCAGGTTTACTGTATACCTTGCACCTTCTTATTGACGATGAAACACAGAAATTGCATCCGAATTTAATACAAAAGGCACAATGCCGACTTAAGTACCAGAGGACTGACACTCTCACTTTCTATGATTTGAACCTCTCCTGTGAGTCCAGTTTTAGATTCCGATGCTTCACTTCAGGTTTACTGTATACCTTGCACCTTTTTATTGACGATGAAACACAGAAATTGCGTCCAAATTAAATACAAGAGGCACAATGCCGACTTAAGTACAAGAGGACTGACACTCTCACTTTCAATGATTTGAACCTCTCCTGTGAGTCCAGTTTTAGATTCCGATGCTTCACTTCAGGTTTACTGTATACCTTGCACCTTCTTATTGACGATGAAACAAAGAAATTTCATCGGAATTTAATACTAAAAGCACAATGCCGATTGAAGTAAAAGAGGACTGTCACTCTCTCTTTCTATGATTTGAACATCTCCTGTGAATCCAGTTTTAGATTCTGATGCTTCACTTCAGGTTTACTCTATACCTTGCACCTTCTTATTGACGATGAAACACAGAAATTGCATCGGAATTCAATACAAAAGGCACAATGCCGACTTAAGTACAAGAGGAGTGACACTCTCACTTTCTATGATTGGAACCTCTCCTGTGATTCCTGTTTTAGATTCCGATGCTTCACTTCAGGTTTACTGTATATCTTGCACCTTCTTATTGACGATGAAATACAGAAATTGCATCGGAATTTAATATAAAAGGCACAATGCCGACTTAAGTACAAGAGGACTGACACTCTCATCTTCTATGATTTGAACCTCTCCTGTGAGTCCAGTTTTAGATTCCGATGCTTCACTTCAGGTTTACTGTATACCTTGCACCTTCTTATTGACGAAGGAACACAGAAATTGCATCCGAATTTAATACAAGAGACACAATGCCGACTTAAGTACAAGAGGACTGACACTCTCACTTTCTATGATATGAACCTCTCCTGTGAGTCTAGTTTTAGATTCCGATGCTTCACTTCAGGTTTACTGTATACCTTGCACCTTCTTATTGACGATGAAACGCAGAAATTTCATCGGAATTTAATACAAAAGGCACAATGCCGACTTAAGTAAAAGAGGACTGTCACTCTCCCTTTCTATGAATTGAACCTCTCTTGTGAGTCCAGTTTTAGATTCCGATGCTTCACTTCAGGTTTACTGTATACCTTGCACCTTCTTATTGACGATGAAACACAGAAATTGCATCCGAATTTAATACAAAACACACAATGCCGACTTAAGTAAAAGAGGATTGTCACTCTCTCTTTCTATGATTTCAACCTCTCCTTTGAGTCCAGTTTTAGGTTCTGATGATTCACATCAGGTTTACTGTATACCTTGCACCTCCTTATTGACGACGAAACACAGAAATTTCATCGAAATTTAATACAAAAGGCACAATGTCGACTTAAGTACAAGAGGACTGACACTCTCCCTTTCTATGATTTGAACCTCTCCTGTGAGTCCAGTTTTAGATTCTGATGCTTCACTTCAGGTTTACTGTATCCCTTGGACCTTCTCATTGACGATGAAACACAGAAATTGCATCGGAATTAAATTCAAAAGGCACAATGCCGACTTAAGTACAAGAGGACTGACACTCTCACTTTCTATGATTTGAACCTCTCCTGTGATTCCAGTTTTAGATTCCGATGCTTCACTTCAGGTTTACTGTATACCTTGCACTTTCTTATTGACGATGAAACACAGAAATGGCATCCGAATTTAATACAAAATTCACAATGCCGACTTAAGTACAAGAGGACTGACACTCTCTCTTTTTATGATTTGAACCTCTCGTGTGAGTCCAGTTTTAGATTCCGATGCTTCACTTCAGGTTTACTGTATCCCTTGGACCTTCTTATTGACGATGAAACACACAAATTTGATCGGAATTTAATACAAAAGGCACAATACCGACTTAACTAAAAGAGTATTGTCACTCTCTCTTTCTATGATTTGTACCTCTCCTGTGAGTCCAGTTTTAGATTCCGATGCTTCACTTCAGGTTTACTGTATACCTTGCACCTTCTTATTGACGATGAAACACAGACATTGCATCCAAATTTAATACAAAAGGCACAATGCGGACTTAAGTACAAGAGGACTGACTCTCTCACTTTCTATGATGTGAACCTCTCCTGTGAGTCCAGTTTTAGATTCCGATGCTTCACGTCAGGTTTACTGTATACGTTGCACCTTCTTATTGACGATGAAACACAGAAATTGCATCCGAATTTATTACAAAAGGCACAATGCCGACTTAAGTACAAGAGGACTGACACTCTCCCTTTCTATGTTTTGAACCTCCCCTGTGAGTCAAGTTTTAGATCCCGATGCTTCACTTCAGGTTTACTGTATACCTTGCACCTTCTTATTGACGATGAAACACAGTAATTGCATCGGAATTTAATACAAAAACCACAATGCCGATTTTAGTAAAAGAGGACTGTCACTCTCTCTTTCTATGATTTGAACATCTCCTGTGAGTCCAGTTTTAGATTCCGATGCTTCACTTCAGGTTTACTGTATACCTTGGACATTCTTATTGACGATGAAACACAGAAACTGCATCCGAATTTAATACAAAAGGCACAATGGCGACTTAAGTACAAGAATACTGACACTCTCACATTCTATGACTTGAACCTCTCCTGTGAGTCCAGTTTTAGAGTCCGATGCTTCACTTTCGGTTTACTGGATACCTTGCACCTCCTTATTGACGACGAAACACAGAAATTTCATCGAAATTTAATACAAAAGGCACAATGTCGACTTAAGTAGAAGAAGACTGACACTCTCCCTTTCTATGATTTGAACCTCTCCTGTGAGTCCAGTTTTAGATTCCGATGCTTCACTTCAGGTTTACTGTATCCCTTGGACCTTCTTATTGACGATGAAACACAGAAATTCCATCGGAAATAAATTAAAAAGCCACAATGCCGACTTAAGTACAAGAGGACTGACACTCTCACTTTCTATGATTTGAACCTCTCCTGTGATTCCAGTTTTAGATTCCGATGCTTCACTTCAGGTTTACTGTATACCTTGCACCTTCTTATTGACGATGAAACACAGAAATTGCATTCGAATTTAATACAAAAAGCACAATGCCGACTTAAGTACAAGAGGACTGACACTATCCCTTTCTATGATTTGAACCTCTCCTGTGAGTCTAGTTTTAGATTCCGATGCTTCACTTTAGGCTTACTGTATCCCTGGGACCTTCTTATTGACGATGAAACACAGAAATGTCATCGGAATTTAATACAAAAGGCACAATGCCGACTTAAGTAATAGAGGATTGTCACTCTCTCTTTCTATGATTTGAACCTCTCCTGTGAGTCCAGTTTTAGATTCCGATGCTTCACTTCAGGTTTACTGTATACCTTGCACCTTCTTATTGACGATGAAACACAGAAATTGCATCCAAATTTAATACAAAAGGCACAATGCCGACTTAAGTACAAGAGTACTGACACTCTCCCTTTCTATGATATGAACCTCTCCTTTGAGTCCAGTTTTAAATTCCGATGCTTCACTTCAGGTTTACTGTATACCTTGCACCTTCTTATTGACGATGAAACACAGAAATTGCATCCGAATTTAATACAAAAGGCACAATGCCGACTTAAGTACAAGAGGACTGACACTCTCCCTTTCTATGCTTTGAACCTCCCCTGTGAGTCCAGTTTTAGATTCCGAATTTCACTTCAGGTTTACTGTATACCTTGCACCTTCTTATTGACGATGAAACACAGAAATTGCATCTGAATTTAATACAAAAGGCACAATGCCGACTTAAGTACAAGAGGACTGACACTCTCACTTTCTATGACTTGAACCTCTCCTGTGAGTCGAGTTTTAGAGTCCGAAGCTTCACTTCAGGTTTACTGTATACCTTGCACCTTATTATTGACGATGAAACACAGAAATTTCATCATTATTTAATACAAAAGGCACAATGCCGACTTAAGTAAAACAGGACTGTCACTCTCTCTTTCTATGATTTGGACCTCTCCTGTGAGTCCAGATTTAGATTCCGATGCTTCACTTCAGGTTTACTGTTTACCTTGCACCGTCTTATTAACGATAAAACACAGAAATTGCATCCGAATTTAATACAAAAGGCACAATGCCGACTTAAGTACAAGAGGACTGACACTCTCCCTTTCTATGATATGAACCTCTCCTGTGAGTCCAGTTTTAGATTCGGATGCTTCACTTCAGGTTTTCTGTATCCCTTGGACCTTCTTGTTGTTGTTGTTGTGGTCTTCAGTCCTGAGACTGGTTTGATGCAGCTCTCCAAGCTACTCAATCCTGTGCAAGCTTTTTCATCTCCCAGTACTTACTGCAACTTACATCCTTCTGAATCTGCTTAGTGTATTCATCTCTTGGTCTCCCCCTACGATTTTTACCCTCCACGCTGCCCTCCAATACTAAATTGGTGATCCCTTGATGCCTCATAACATGTCCTACCAACCGATCCCTTCTTCTGGTCAAGTTGTGCCACAAACTTCTCTTCTCCCCAATCCCTTCTTATTCACGATGAAACACAGAAATTTCATCCGAATTTAATACAAAAGGCACAATGCCGACTTAAGTACAAGAGGACCGACACTCTAACTTTCTATGATTTGAACCTCTCCTGTGAGTCCAGTTTTAGATTCCGATGCTTCACTTCAGGTTTACTGTATCCCTTGGACCTTCTTATTGACGATGAAACACAGAAATTGCATCGGAATTAAATTCAAAAAGCACAATGACGACTTAAGTACATGAGGACTGACACTCTCACTTTCTATGATTTGAACGTCTCCTGTGATTCCAGTACTAGATTCCGATGCTTCACTTCAGGTTTTACTGTGTACCTTGCACCTTCTTATTGACGATGAAACACAGAAATTGCATCTGAATTTATTACAAAAGGCACAATGCCGACTTTAGTACAAGACGACTGACACTCTCACTTTCTATGATTTGAACCTCTCCGGTGAGTCCAGTTTTAGATTCCGATGCATCACTTCAGGTTTACTGTATACCTTGCACCTTCTTATTGACGATGAAACACAGAAATTGCATCCGAATTTAATACAAAAGGCACAATGCCGACTTAAGTACCAGAGGACTGACACTCTCACTTTCTATGATTTGAACCTCTCCAGTGAGTCCAGTTTTAGATTCCGATGCTTCACTTCAGGTTTACTGTATACCTTGCACCTTTTTATTGACGATGAAACACAGAAATTGCATCCAAATTAAATACAAGAGGCACAATGCCGACTTAAGTACAAGAGGACTGACACTCTCACTTTCAATGATTTGAACCTCTCCTGTGAGTCCAGTTTTAGATTCCGATGCTTCACTTCAGGTTTACTGTATACCTTGCACCTTCTTATTGACGATGAAACACAGAAATTTCATCGGAATTTAATACTAAAAGCACAATGCCGATTGAAGTAAAAGAGGACTGTCACTCTCTCTTTCTATGATTTGAACATCTCCTGTGAATCCAGTTTTAGATTCTGATGCTTCACTTCAGGTTTACTCTATACCTTGCACCTTCTTATTGACGATGAAACACAGAAATTGCATCGGAATTCAATACAAAAGGCACAATGCCGACTTAAGTACAAGAGGAGTGACACTCTCACTTTCTATGATTGGAACCTCTATTGTGATTCCTGTTTTAGATTCCGATGCTTCACTTCAGGTTTACTGTATATCTTGCACCTTCTTATTGACGATGAAATACAGAAATTGCATCGGAATTTAATATAAAAGGCACAATGCCGACTTAAGTACAAGAGAACTGACACTCTCATCTTCTATGATTTGAACCTCTCCTGTGAGTCCAGTTTTAGATTCCGATGCTTCACTTCAGGTTTACTGTATACCTTGCACCTTCTTATTGACGAAGGAACACAGAAATTGCATCCGAATTTAATACAAGAGACACAATGCCGACTTAAGTACAAGAGGACTGACACTCTCACTTTCTATGATATGAACCTCTCCTGTGAGTCTAGTTTTAGATTCCGATGCTTCACTTCAGGTTTACTGTATACCTTGCACCTTCTTATTGACGATGAAACGCAGAAATTTCATCGGAATTTAATACAAAAGGCACAATGCCGACTTAAGTAAAAGAGGACTGTCACTCTCCCTTTCTATGAATTGAACCTCTCTTGTGAGTCCAGTTTTAGATTCCGATGCTTCACTTCAGGTTTACTGTATACCTTGCACCTTCTTATTGACGATGAAACACAGAAATTGCATCCGAATTTAATACAAAACACACAATGCCGACTTAAGTAAAAGGGGATTGTCACTCTCTCTTTCTATGATTTCAACCTCTCCTTTGAGTCCAGTTTTAGGTTCTGATGATTCACATCAGGTTTACTGTATACCTTGCACCTCCTTATTGACGACGAAACACAGAAATTTCATCGAAATTTAATACAAAAGGCACAATGTCGACTTAAGTACAAGAGGACTGACACTCTCCCTTTCTATGATTTGAACCTCTCCTGTGAGTCCAGTTTTAGATTCTGATGCTTCACTTCAGGTTTACTGTATCCCTTGGACCTTCTCATTGACGATGAAACACAGAAATTGCATCGGAATTAAATTCAAAAGGCACAATGCCGACTTAAGTACAAGAGGACTGACACTCTCACTTTCTATGATTTGAACCTCTCCTGTGATTCCAGTTTTAGATTCCGATGCTTCACTTCAGGTTTACTGTATACCTTGCACTTTCTTATTGACGATGAAACACAGAAATGGCATCCGAATTTAATACAAAATTCACAATGCCGACTTAAGTACAAGAGGACTGACACTCTCTCTTTTTATGATTTGAACCTCTCGTGTGAGTCCAGTTTTAGATTCCGATGCTTCACTTCAGGTTTACTGTATCCCTTGGACCTTCTTATTGACGATGAAACACACAAATTTGATCGGAATTTAATACAAAAGGCACAATACCGACTTAACTAAAAGAGTATTGTCACTCTCTCTTTCTATGATTTGTACCTCTCCTGTGAGTCCAGTTTTAGATTCCGATGCTTCACTTCAGGTTTACTGTATACCTTGCACCTTCTTATTGACGATGAAACACAGACATTGCATCCAAATTTAATACAAAAGGCACAATGCCGACTTAAGTACAAGAGGACTGACTCTCTCACTTTCTATGATGTGAACCTCTCCTGTGAGTCCAGTTTTAGATTCCGATGCTTCACGTCAGGTTTACTGTATACGTTGCACCTTCTTATTGACGATGAAACACAGAAATTGCATCCGAATTTATTACAAAAGGCACAATGCCGACTTAAGTACAAGAGGACTGACACTCTCCCTTTCTATGTTTTGAACCTCCCCTGTGAGTCAAGTTTTAGATCCCGATGCTTCACTTCAGGTTTACTGTATACCTTGCACCTTCTTATTGACGATGAATCACAGTAATTGCATCGGAATTTAATACAAAAACCACAATGCCGATTTTAGTAAAAGAGGACTGTCACTCTCTCTTTCTATGATTTGAACATCTCCTGTGAGTCCAGTTTTAGATTCCGATGCTTCACTTCAGGTTTACTGTATACCTTGGACATTCTTATTGACGATGAAACACAGAAACTGCATCCGAATTTAATACAAAAGGCACAATGGCGACTTAAGTACAAGAATACTGACACTCTCACATTCTATGACTTGAACCTCTCCTGTGAGTCCAGTTTTAGAGTCCGATGCTTCACTTTCGGTTTACTGTATACCTTGCACCTTCTTATTGACGATGAACCACAGAAATTTCATCGGATTTTAATACAAAAGGCACAATGCCGACTTAAGTAAAAGAGGACTGTCACTCTCTCTTTCTATGATTTGAACCTCTCCTGTGGATCCAGTTTTAGATTCTGATGCTTCACTTCAGGTTTACACTATACCTTGCACCTTCTTATTGACGATGAAACACCGAAATTGCATCGGAATTTAATACAAAAGGCACAATGCCGACTTAAGTACAAGAGGAGTGACACTCTCACTTTCTATGATTGGAACCTCTCCTGTGATTCCAGTTTTAGATTCCGATGCTTCACTTCAGGTTTACTGTATACCTTGCACATTCTTATTGACGATGAAACACAGAAATTGCATCCGAATTTAATACAAAAGGCACAATGCCGACATAAGTACAAGAGGACTGACACTCTCACTTTCTATGATTTGAACCTCTCCTGTGAGTCCAGTTTTAGATTCCGATGCTTCACTTCAGGTTTACTGTATACCTTGCACCTTCTTATTGACGATGAAACAGAGAAATTGCATCCGAATTTAATGCAAAAGGCACAACGCCGACTTAAGTACAAGAGGACTGACACTCTCACTTTCTATGATTTGAACCCCTCCTGTGAGTCCAGTTTCGATTCCGATGCTTCACTTCAGGTTTACTGTATACCTTGCACCTTCTTATTGACGAAGGAACACAAAAATTGCATCCGAATTTAATACAAGAGACACAATGCCGACTTAAGTACAAGAGGACTGACACTCTCACTTTCTATGATTTGAACCTCTCCTGTGAGTCCAGTTTTAGATTCCGATGCTTCACTTCAGGTTTACTGTATACCTTGCACCTTCTTATTGACGATGAAACACAGAAATTTCATCGGAATTTAATACTAAAAGCACAATGCCGATTGAAGTAAAAGAGGACTGTCACTCTCTCTTTCTATGATTTGAACATCTCCTGTGAATCCAGTTTTAGATTCCGATGCTTCACTTCAGGTTTACTGTATATCTTGCACCTTCTTATTGACGATGAAATACAGAAATTGCATCGGAATTTAATATAAAAGGCACAATGCCGACTTAAGTACAAGAGGACTGACACTCTCATCTTCTATGATTTGAACCTCTCCTGTGAGTCCAGTTTTAGATTCCGATGCTTCACTTCAGGTTTACTGTATACCTTGCACCTTCTTATTGACGAAGGAACACAGAAATTGCATCCGAATTTAATACAAGAGACACAATGCCGACTTAAGTACAAGAGGACTGACACTCTCACTTTCTATAATATGAACCTCTCCTGTGAGTCTAGTTTTAGATTCCGATGCTTCACTTCAGGTTTACTGTATACCTTGCACCTTCTTATTGACGATGAAACGCAGAAATTTCATCGGAATTTAATACAAAAGGCACAATGCCGACTTAAGTAAAAGAGGACTGTCACTCTCCCTTTCTATGAATTGAACCTCTCTTGTGAGTCCAGTTTTAGATTCCGATGCATCACTTCAGGTTTACTGTATACCTTACACCTTCTTATTGACGATGAAACACAGAAATTGCATCCGAATTTAATACAAAACACACAATGCCGACTTAAGTAAAAGAGGATTGTCACTCTCTCTTTCTATGATTTCAACCTCTCCTTTGAGTCCAGTTTTAGGTTCTGATGATTCACTTCAGGTATACTGTATACCTTGGACCTTCGTATTGACGATCAAACACAGAAATTGCATCTGAATTTAATACAAAAGGCACAATGCCGACTTTAGTACAAGAGGACTGACACTCTCATTTTCTATGATTTGAACCACTCCTGCGATTCCAGTTTTAGATTCCGATGCTTCACATCAGGTTTACTGTATACCTTGCACCTCCTTATTGACGACGAAACACAGAAATTTCATCGAAATTTAATACAAAAGGCACAATGTCGACTTAAGTACAAGAGAATTGACACTCTCCCTTTCTATGATTTGAACCTCTCCTGTGAGTCCAGTTTTAGATTCTGATGCTTCACTTCAGGTTTACTGTATCCCTTGGACCTTCTCATTGACGATGAAACACAGAAATTGCATCGGAATTAAATTCAAAAGGCACAATGCCGACTTAAGTACAAGAGGACTGACACTCTCACTTTCTATGATTTGAACCTCTCCTGAGATTCCAGTTTTAGATTCCGATGCTTCACTTCAGGTTTACTGTATACCTTGCACTTTCTTATTGACGATGAAACACAGAAATGGCATCCGAATTTAATACAAAATTCACAATGCCGACTTAAGTACAAGAGGACTGACACTCTCTCTTTTTATGATTTGAACCTCTCGTGTGAGTCCAGTTTTAGATTCCGATGCTTCACTTCAGGTTTACTGTATCCCTTGGACCTTCTCATTGACGATGAAACACACAAATTTGATCGGAATTTAATACAAAAGGCACAATACCGATTTAACTAAAAGAGTATTGTCACTCTCTCTTTCTATGATTTGTACCTCTCCTGTGAGTCCAGTTTTAGATTCCGATGCTTCACTTCAGGTTTACTGTATACCTTGCACCTTCTTATTGACGATGAAACACAGACATTGCATCCAAATTTAATACAAAAGGCACAATGCCGACTTAAGTACAAGAGGACTGACTCTCTCACTTTCTATGATGTGAACCTCTCCTGTGAGTCCAGTTTTAGATTCCGATGCTTCACGTCAGGTTTACTGTATACGTTGCACCTTCTTATTGACGATGAAACACAGAAATTGCATCCGAATTTATTACAAAAGGCACAATGCCGACTTAAGTACAAGAGGACTGACACTCTCCCTTTCTATGTTTTGAACCTCCCCTGTGAGTCAAGTTTTAGATCCCGATGCTTCACTTCAGGTTTACTGTATACCTTGCACCTTCTTATTGACGATGAAACACAGTAATTGCATCGGAATTTAATACAAAAACCACAATGCCGATTTTAGTAAAAGAGGACTGTCACTCTCTCTTTCTATGATTTGAACATCTCCTGTGAGTCCAGTTTTAGATTCCGATGCTTCACTTCAGGTTTACTGTATACCTTGGACATTCTTATTGACGATGAAACACAGAAACTGCATCCGAATTTAATACAAAAGGCACAATGCCGACTTAAGTACAAGAATACTGACACTCTCACATTCTATGACTTGAACCTCTCCTGTGAGTCCAGTTTTAGAGTCCGATGCTTCACTTTCGGTTTACTGTATACCTTGCACCTTCTTATTGACGATGAAACACAGAAATTTCATCGGATTTTAATACAAAAGGCACAATGCCGACTTAAGTAAAAAAGGACTGTCACTCTCTCTTTCTATGATTTGAACCTCTCCTGTGGATCCAGTTTTAGATTCTGATGCTTCACTTCAGGTTTACACTATACCTTGCACCTTCTTATTGACGATGAAACACCGAAATTGCATCGGAATTTAATACAAAAGGCACAATGCCGACTTAAGTACAAGAGGAGTGACACTCTCACTTTCTATGATTGGAACCTCTCCTGTGATTCCAGTTTTAGATTCCGATGCTTCACTTCAGGTTTACTGTATACCTTGCACATTCTTATTGACGATGAAACACAGAAATTGCATCCGAATTTAATACAAAAGGCACAATGCCGACATAAGTACAAGAGGACTGACACTCTCACTTTCTATGATTTGAACCTCCCCTGTGAGTCCAGTTTTAGATTCCGATGCTTCACTTCAGGTTTACTGTATACCTTGCACCTTCTTATTGACGATGAAACAGAGAAATTGCATCCGAATTTAATGCAAAAGGCACAATGCCGACTTAAGTACAAGAGGACTGACACTCTCACTTTCTATTATTTGAACCCCTCCTGTGAGTCCAGTTTAGATTCCGATGCTTCACTTCAGGTTTACTGTATACCTTGCACCTTCTTATTGACGAAGGAACACAAAAATTGCATCCGAATTTAATACAAGAGACAAAATGCCGACTTAAGTACAAGAGGACTGACACTCTCACTTTCTATGATATGAACCTCTCCTGTGAGTCCAGTTTTAGATTCCGATGCTTCACTTCAGGTTTACTGTATACCTTGCACCTTCTTATTGACGATGAAACACAGAAATTTCATCGGAAATAAATACAAAAGGCACAATACCGACTTAAGTAAAAGAGGACTGTCACTCTCCCTTTCTATGATTTGAACCTCTCTTGTGAGTCCAGTTTTAGATTCCGATGCTTCACTTCAGGTTTACTGTATACCTTGCACCATCTTATTGACGATGAAACACAGAAATTGCATCCGAATTTAATACAAAAAACACAATGCCGACTTAAGTAAAAGAGGACTGTCACTCTCTCTTTCCATGATTTCGACCTCTCCTGTGAGTCCAGTTTTAGATTCTGATGATTCACTTCAGGTTTACTGTATACCTTGGGCCTTCGTATTGACAATCAAACACAGAAATTGCATCCGAATTTAATACAAAAGGCACAATGCCGACTTAAGTACAAGAGGACTGACACTCTCAGTTTCTATGATTTGAACCTCTCCTGCGATTCCAGTTTTAGATTCCGATGCTTCACTTCAGGTTTACTGTATACCTTGCACCTTCTTATTGACGACGAAACACAGATTTTTCATCGAAATTTAATGCAAAAGGCACAATGTCGACTTAAGTAAAAGAGCACTGACACTCTCCCTTTCTATGATTTGAACCTCTCCTGTGAGTCCAGTTTTAGATTCTGATGGTTCACTTCAGGTTTACTGTATCCCTTGGACCTTCTCATTGACGATGAAACACAGAAATTGCATCGGAATTAAATTCAAAAGACACAATGCCGGCTTAAGTACAAGAGGACTGACACTCTCACTTTCTATGATTTGAACCTCTCCTGTGATTCCAGTTTTAGATTCCGATGCTTCACTTCAGGATTACTGTATACCTTGCACGTTCTTATTGACGATGAAACACAGAAATGGCATCCGAATTTAATACAAAAGGCACAATGCCGACTTAAGTACAAGAGGACTGACTCTCTCACTTTATATGTTTTGAACCTCCCCTGTGAGTCAAATTTTAGATTCCGATGCTTCACTTCAGGTTTCCTGTATCCCTTGCACCTTCTTGTTGACGATGAAACACAGAAATTGCATCTGAATTTAATACAAAAGGCACAATGCCGACTTAAGTACAAGAGGACTGACACTCTCACTTTCAATGATTTGAACCTCTCCTGTGACTTCAGTTTTAGAGTCCGAAGCTTCGCTTCAGGTTTACTGTATACCTTGCACCATCTTATTGACGATGAAACACAGAAATTGCATCCGAATTTAATACAGTAGGCACAATGCTGACTTAAGTACAGGAGGACTGACACTCTCCCTTTCTATGCTTTGAACCGCTCCTGTGAGTCCAGTTTTAGATTCCGATGCTTCACATCAGGTTTACTGTATACCTTGTACCTTCGTATTGATGGTGGAACACAGAAATTGCATCCGAATTTAATACAAAGAGCACAATGCTTACTTAAGTACAAGAGGACTGACACTCTCCTTTTCTATGATTTGAACATCTCCTGTGATTCCAGTTTTAGATTCCAATGCTCCACTTCAGGTATACTGTATCCCTTGGACCTTCTTATTGACGATGAAACACAGAAATTGCACCCGAATTTAATACAAAAGTCACAATGCCTACTTAAGTACAAGAGGACTGACACTCTCATTATGTATGATTTGAACCTCTCCTGTGATTCCAGTTTTAGATTCCGATGCTTCACTTCACGTTTACTGTATACCTTGGACCTTCTTATTGACGATGAAACACAGAAATTGCATCCGAATTTAATACAAAAGGCACAATGCCGACTTAACTACAAGAGAACTGACACTCTCCCTTTCTATAATTTGAACTTCCCCTGTGATTCCAGTTTTAGATTCCAATGCTTCACTTCAGGTTTACTAAATACCTTGGACCTTCTTATTGACGATGAAACACAGAAATTGCATCCGAATTTAATACAAAAGGCACACTGCCGAGTTAAGTAAAAGAGGACTGTCACTTTCCCTTTCTATGATTTGAACCTCTCCTGTGAGTCCAGTTTTAGATTCTGATGATTCACTTCAGGTTTACTGTATACCTTGGACCTTCGTATTGACGATCAAACACAGAAATTGCATCCGAATTTAATACAAAAGGCACGATGCCGACTTAAGTACTAGAGGACGGACTCTCTCATTTTCTATGATTTGAACCTCTCCTGCGATTCCAGTTTTAGATTCCGATGCTTCACTTCAGGTTTACTGTATCCCTTGGACCTTCTCATTGACGATGAAACACACAAATTTGATCGGAATTTAATACAAAAGGCACAATACCGACTTAACTAAAAGAGTATTGTCACTCTCTCTTTCTATGATTTGTACCTCTCCTGTGAGTCCAGTTTTAGATTCCGATGCTTCACTTCAGGTTTACTGTATCCCTTGGACCTTCTTATTGACGATGAAACACAGAAATTGCATCGGAAATAAATTAAAAAGGCACAATGCCGACATAAGTACAAGAGGTGTGACACTCTCACTTTCTATGATTTGAACCTCTACTGTGATTCCAGTTTTAGATTCCGATGCTTCACTTCAGGTTTACTGTATACCTTGCACCTTCTTATTGACGATGAAACACAGAAATTTCATCCGAATTTAATACAAAAGGCACAATGCCGACTTAAGTACAAGAGGACTGACACTCTCCCTTTCTATGATTTGAACCTCTCCTGTGTGTCCAGTTTTAGAATCTGATGCTTCACTTCAGGTTTACTGTATCCCTTGGACCTTCTCATTGACGATGAAACACAGAAATTGCATCGGAATTAAATTCAAAAGGCACAATGCCGACTTAAGTACAAGAGGACTGACACTCTCACTTTCTATGATTTGAACCTCTCCTGTGATTCCAGTTTTAGATTCCGATGCTTCACTTCAGGTTTACTGTATACCTTGCACTTTTTTATTGACGATGAAACACAGAAATGGCATCCGAATTTAATACAAAAGGCACAATGCCGACTTAAGTACAAGAGGACTGACACTCTCTCTTTCTATGATTTGAACCTCTCCTGTGAGTCCAGTTTTAGATTCCGATGCTTCACTTCAGGTTTTCTGTATCCCTTGGACCTTCTTATTGACGATGAAACACACAAATTTCATCGGAATTTAATACAAAAAGGCACAATACCGACTTAAGTAAAAGAGGATTGTCACTCTCTCTTTCTATGATTTGCACCTCTCCTGTGAGTCCAGTTTTAGATTCCGATGCTTCACTTCAGGTTTACTGTATACCTTGGCCATTCTTATTGACGATGAAACACAGAAACTGCATCCGAATTTAATACAAAAGGCACAATGCCGACTTAAGTACAAGAATACTGACACTCTCACATTCTATGACTTGAACCTCTCCTGTGAGTCCAGTTTTAGAGTCCGATGCTTCACTTTCGGTTTACTGTATACCTTGCACCTTCTTATTGACGATGAAACACAGAAATTTCATCGGATTTTAATACAAAAGGCACAATGCCGACTTAAGTAAAAGAGGACTGTCACTCTCTCTTTCTATGATTTGAATCTATCCTGTGGATCCAGTTTTAGATTCTGATGCTTCACTTCAGGTTTACACTATACCTTGCACCTTCTTACTGACGATGAAACACCGAAATTGCATCGGAATTTAATACAAAAGGCACAATGCCGACTTAAGTACAAGAGGAGTGACACTCTCACTTTCTATGATTGGAACCTCTCCTGTGATTCCAGTTTTAGATTCCGATGCTTCACTTCAGGTTTACTGTATACCTTGCACATTCTTATTGACGATGAAACACAGAAATTGCATCCGAATTTAATACAAAAGGCACAATGCCGACATAAGTACAAGAGGACTGACACTCTCACTTTCTATGATTTGAACCTCTCCTGTGAGTCCAGTTTTAGATTCCGATGCTTCACTTCAGGTTTACTGTATACCTTGCACCTTCTTATTGACGATGAAACAGAGAAATTGCATCCGAATTTAATGCAAAAGGCACAATGCCGACTTAAGTACAAGAGGACTGACACTCTCACTTTCTATGATTTGAAACCCTCCTGTGAGTCCAGTTTAGATTCCGATGCTTCACTTCAGGTTTACTGTATACCTTGCACCTTCTTATTGACGAAGGAACACAAAAATTGCATCCGAATTTAATACAAGAGACACAATGCCGACTTAAGTACAAGAGGACTGACACTCTCACTTTCTATGATATGAACCTCTCCTGTGAGTCCAGTTTTAGATTCCGATGCTTCACTTCAGGTTTACTGTATACCTTGCACCTTCTTATTGACGATGAAACACAGAAATTTCATCGGAAATAAATACAAAAGGCACAATGCCGACTTAAGTAAAAGAGGACTGTCACTCTCCCTTTCTATGATTTGAACCTCTCTTGTGAGTCCAGTTTTAGATTCCGATGCTTCACTTCAGGTTTACTGTATACCTTGCACCATCTTATTGACGATGAAACACAGAAATTGCATCCGAATTTAATACAAAAAACACAATGCCGACTTAAGTAAAAGAGGACTGTCACTCTCTCTTTCTATGATTTCGACCTCTCCTGTGAGTCCAGTTTTAGATTCTGATGATTCACTTCAGGTTTACTGTATACCTTGGGCCTTCGTATTGACAAACAAACACAGAAATTGCATCCGAATTTAATACAAAAGGCACAATGCCGACTTAAGTACAAGAGGACTGACACTCTCAGTTTCTATGATTTGAACCTCTCCTGCGATTCCAGTTTTAGATTCCGATGCTTCACTTAAGGTTTACTTTATACCTTGGACCTCCTTATTGACGACGAAACACAGAAATTTCATCGAAATTTAATACAAATGGCACAATGTCGACTTAAGTACAAGAGAACTGACAGTCTCCCTTTCTATGATTTGAACCTCTCCTGTGAGTCCAGTTTTAGATTCCGATGCTTCACTTCAGGTTTACTGTATCCCTTGGACCTTCTTATTGACGATGAAACACAGAAATTGCATCGGAAAAAAATTAAAAAGGCACAATGCCGACATAAGTACAAGAGGTGTGACACTCTCACTTTCTATGATTTGAACCTCTACTGTGATTCCAGTTTTAGATTCCGATGCTTCACTTCAGGTTTACTGTATACCTTGCACCTTCTTATTGACGATGAAACACAGAAATTTCATCCGAATTTAATACAAAAGGCACAATGCCGACTTAAGTACAAGAGGACTGACACTCTCCCTTTCTATGATTTGAACCTCTCCTGTGAGTCCAGTTTTAAATTCCGATGCTTCACTTCAGGTTTACTGTATCCCTTGGACCTTCTTATTGACGATGAAACACACAAATTTCATCGGAATTTAATACAAAAAGCACAATGCCGACTTAAGTAAAAGAGGATTGTCACTCTCTGTTTCTATGATTTGTACCTCTCCTGTGAGTCCAGTTTTAGATTCCGATGCTTCACTTCAGGTTTACTGTATACCTTGCACCTTCTTATTGACGATGAAACACAGACATTGCATCCGAATTTAATACAAAAGGCACAATGCCGACTTAAGTACAAGAGGACTGACTCTCTCACTTTATATGATGTGAACCTCTCCTGTGAGTGAAGTTTTAGATTCCGATGCTTCACGTCAGGTTTACTGTATACCTTGCACCTTCTTATTGACGATGAAACACAGAAATTGCATCCGAATTTAATACAAAAGGCACAATGCTGACTTAAGTACAAGAGGACTGACACTTTCCCTTTCTATGTTTTGAACCTCCCCTGTGAGTCAAATTTTAGATTCCGATGCTTCACTTCAGGTTTCCTGTATCCCTTGCACCTTCTTGTTGACGATGAAACACAGAAATTGCATCTGAATTTAATACAAAAGGCACAATGCCGACTTAAGTACCAGAGGACTGACACTCTCACTTTCTATGATTTGAACCTCTCCTGTGACTCCAGTTTTAGAGTCCGAAGCTTCACTTCAGGTTTACTGTATACCTTGCACCTTCTTATTGACGATGAAACACAGAAATTGCATCCGAATTTAATACAGTAGGCACAATGCTGACTTAAGTACAGGAGGACTGACACTCTCCCTTTCTATGCTTTGAACCGCTCCTGTGAGTCCAGTTTTAGATTCCGATGCTTCACATCAGGTTTACTGTATACCTTGTACCTTCGTATTGATGGTGGAACACAGAAATTGCATCCGAATTTAATACAAAGAGCACAATGCTTACTTAAGTACAAGAGGACTGACACTCTCCTTTTCTATGATTTGAACATCTCCTGTGAGTCCTGTTTTAGATTCCAATGCTCCACTTCAGGTATACTGTATCCCTTGGACCTTCTTATTGACGATGAAACACAGAAATTGCATCCGAATTTAATACAAAAGTCACAATGCCTACTTAAGTACAAGAGGACTGACACTCTCATTATGTATGATTTGAACCTCTCCTGTGATTCCAGTTTTAGATTCCGATGCTTCACTTCACGTTTACTGTATACCTTGGACCTTCTTATTGACGATGAAACACAGAAATTGCATCCGAATTTAATACAAAAGGCACAATGCCGACTTAACTACAAGAGAACTGACACTCTCCCTTTCTATAATTTGAACTTCCCCTGTGATTCCAGTTTTAGATTCCAATGCTTCACTTCAGGTTTACTAAATACCTTGGACCTTCTTATTGACGATGAAACACAGAAATTGCATCCGAATTTAATACAAAAGGCACACTGCCGACTTAAGTAAAAGAGGACTGTCACTTTCCCTTTCTATGATTTGAACCTCTCCTGTGAGTCCAGTTTTAGATTCTGATGATTCACTTCAGGTTTACTGTATACCTTGGACCTTCGTATTGACGATCAAACACAGAAATTGCATCCGAATTTAATACAAAAGGCACGATGCCGACTTAAGTACAAGAGGACGGACTCTCTCATTTTCTATGATTTGAACCTCTCCGGCGATTCCAGTTTTAGATTCCGATGCTTCACTTCAGGTTTACTGTATCCCTTGGACCTTCTTATTGACGATGAAACACAGAAATTGCATCGGAAAAAAATTAAAAAGGCACAATGCCGACATAAGTACAAGAGGTGTGACACTCTCACTTTCTATGATTTGAACCTCTACTGTGATTCCAGTTTTAGATTCCGATGCTTCACTTCAGGTTTACTGTATACCTTGCACCTTCTTATTGACGATGAAACACAGAAATTTCATCCGAATTTAATACAAAAGGCACAATGCCGACTTAAGTACAAGAGGACTGACACTCTCCCTTTCTATGATTTGAACCTCTCCTGTGAGTCCAGTTTTAGATTCTGATGCTTCACTTCAGGTTTACTGTATCCCTTGGACCTTCTCATTGACGATGAAACACAGAAATTGCATCGGAATTAAATTCAAAAGGCACAATGCCGACTTAAGTACAAGAGGACTGACACTCTTACTTTCTATGATTTGAACCTCTCCTGTGACTCCAGTTTTAGATTCCGATGCTTCACTTCAGGTTTACTGTATACCTTGCACTTTCTTATTGACGATGAAACACAGAAATGGCATCCGAATGTAATACAAAAGGCACAATGCCGACTTAAGTACAAGAGGACTGACACTCTCTCTTTCTATGATTTGAACCTCTCCTGTGAGTCCAGTTTTAGATTCCGATGCTTCACTTCAGGTTTACTGTATCCCTTGGACCTTCTTATTGACGATGAAACACACAAATTTCATCGGAATTTAATACAAAAAGGCACAATACCGACTTAAGTAAAAGAGGATTGTCACTCTCTCTTTCTATGATTTGCACCTCTCCTGTGAGTCCAGTTTTAGATTCCGATGCTTCACTTCAGGTTTACTGTATACCTTGCACCTTCTTATTGACGATGAAACACAGACATTGCATCGAAATTTAATACAAGAGGCACAATGCCGACTTAAGTACAAGAGGACTGACTCTCTCACTTTCTATGATGTGAACCTCTCCTGTGAGTCCAGTTTTAGATTCCGATGCTTCACGTCAGGTTTACTGTATACGTTGCACCTTCTTATTGACGATGAAACACAGAAATTGCATCCGAATTTAATACAAAAGGCACAATGCCGACTTATGTACAAGAGGACTGACACTCTCCCTTTCTATGTTTTGAACCTCCCCTGTGAGTCAAGTTTTAGATCCCGATGCTTCACTTCAGGTTTACTGTATACCTTGCACCTTCTTATTGACGATGAAACACAGAAATTGCATCCGAATTTAATACAGTAGGCACAATGCTGACTTAAGTACAGGAGGACTGACACTCTCCCTTTCTATGCTTTGAACCGCTCCTGTGAGTCCAGTTTTAGATTCCGATGCTTCACATCAGGTTTACTGTCTACCTTGTACCTTCGTATTGATGGTGGAACACAGAAATTGCATCCGAATTTAATACAAAGAGCACAATGCTTACTTAAGTACAAGAGGACTGACACTCTCCTTTTCTATGATTTGAACCTCTCCTGTGAGTCCAGTTTTAGATTCCAATGCTCCACTTCAGGTATACTGTATCCCTTGGACCTTCTTATTGACGATGAAACACAGAAATTGCATCCGAATTTAATACAAAAGTCACAATGCCTACTTAAGTACAAGAGGACTGACACTCTCATTATGTATGATTTGAACCTCTCCTGTGATTCCAGTTTTAGATTCCGATGCTTCACTTCACGTTTACTGTATACCTTGGACCTTCTTATTGACGATGAAACACAGAAATTGCATCCGAATTTAATACAAAAGGCACAATGCCGACTTAACTACAAGAGAACTGACACTCTCCCTTTCTATAATTTGAACTTCCCCTGTGATTCCAGTTTTAGATTCCAATGCTTCACTTCAGGTTTACTAAATACCTTGGACCTTCTTATTGACGATGAAACACAGAAATTGCATCCGAATTTAATACAAAAGGCACACTGCCGACTTAAGTAAAAGAGGACTGTCACTTTCCCTTTCTATGATTTGAACCTCTCCTGTGAGTCCAGTTTTAGATTCTGATGATTCACTTCAGGTTTACTGTATACCTTGGACCTTCGTATTGACGATCAAACACAGAAATTGCATCCGAATTTAATACAAAAGGCACAATGACGACTTAAATACAAGAGGACGGACTCTCTCATTTTCTATGATTTGAACCTCTCCTGCGATTCCAGTTTTAGATTCCGATGCTTCACTTCAGGTTTACTTTATACCTTGGACCTCCTTATTGACGACGAAACACAGAAATTTCATCGAAATTTAATACAAATGGCACAATGTCGACTTAAGTACAAGAGAACTGACACTCTCCCTTTCTATGATTTGAACCTCTCCTTTGAGTCCAGTTTTAGATTCCGATGCTTCACATCAGGTTTACTGTATCCCTTGGACCTTCTTATTGACGATGAAACACAGAAATTGCATCGGAAATAAATTAAAAAGGCACAATGCCGACTTAAGTACAAGAGGTTTGACACTCTCACTTTCTATGATTTGAACCTCTACTGTGATTCCAGTTTTAGATTCCGATGCTTCACTTCAGGTTTACTGTATACCTTGCACCTTCTTATTGACGATGAAACACAGAAATTTCATCCGAATTTAATACAAAAGGCACAATGCCGACTTAAGTACAAGAGGACTGACACTCTCCCTTTCTATGATTTGAACCTCTCCTGTGAGTCCAGTTTTAGATTCTGATGCTTCACTTCAGGTTTACTGTATCCCTTGGACCTTCTCATTGACGATGAAACACAGAAATTGCATCGGAATTAAATTCAAAAGGCACAATGCCGACTTAAGTACAAGAGGACTGACACACTCACTTTCTATGATTTGAACCTCTCCTGTGATTCCAGTTTTAGATTCCGATGATTCACTTCAGGTTCACTGTATACCTTGCACTTTCTTATTGACGATGAGACACAGAAATGGCATCCGAATTTAATACAAAAGGCACAATGCCGACTTAAGTACAAGAGGACTGACACTCTCTCTTTCTATGATTTGAACCTCTCCTGTGAGTCCAGTTTTAGATTCCGATGCTTCACTTCAGGTTTACTGTATCCCTTGGACCTTCTTATTGACGATGAAACACACAAATTTCATCGGAATTTAATACAAAAAGGCACAATACCGACTTAAGTAAAAGAGGATTGTCACTCTCTCTTTCTATGATTTGCACCTCTCCTGTGAGTCCAGTTTTAGATTCCGATGCTTCACTTCAGGTTTACTGTATACCTTGCACCTTCTTATTGACGATGAAACACAGACATTGCATCGAAATTTAATACAAAAGGCACAATGCCGACTTAAGTACAAGAGGACTGACTCTCTCACTTTCTATGATGTGAACCTCTCCTGTGAGTCCAGTTTTAGATTCCGATGCTTCACGTCAGGTTTACTGTATACGTTGCACCTTCTTATTGACGATGAAACACAGAAATTGCATCCGAATTTAATACAAAAGGCACAATGCCGACTTATGTACAAGAGGACTGACACTCTCCCTTTCTATGTTTTGAACCTCCCCTGTGAGTCAAGTTTTAGATCCCGATGCTTGACTTCAGGTTTACTGTATACCTTGCACCTTCTTATTGACGATGAAACACAGAAATTGCATCGGAATTTAATACAAAAACCACAATGCCGATTTAAGTAAAAGATGACTGTCACTTTCTCTTTCTATGATTTGAACATCTCCTGTGAGTCCAGTTTTAGATTCCGATGCTTCACTTCAGGTTTACTGTATACCTTGGACATTCTTATTGACGATGAAACACAGAAACTGCATCCCAATTTAATACAAAAGGCACAATGCCGACTTAAGTACAAGAATACTGACACTCTCACATTCTATGACTTGAACCTCTCCTGTGAGTCCAGTTTTAGTGTCCGATGCTTCACTTTAGGTTTACTGTATACCTTGCACCTTCTTATTGACGATGAAACACAGAAATTTCATCGGAATTTAATACAAAAGGCACAATGCCGACTTAAGTAAAAGAGGACTGTCACTCTCTCTTTCTATGATTTGAACCTCTCCTGTGGATCCAGTTTTAGATTCTGATGCTTCACTTCAGGTTTACACTATACCTTGCACCTTCTTATTGACGATGAAACACAGAAATTGCATCGGAATTTAATACAAAAGGCACAATGCCGACTTAAGTACAAGAGGAGTGACACTCTCACTTTCTATGATTGGAACCTCTCCTGTGATTCCAGTTTTAGATTCCGATGCTTCACTTCAGGTTTACTGTATATCTTGCACCTTCGTATTGACGATGAAATACAGAAATTGCAATGGAATTTAATATAAAAGGCACAATGCCGACTTAAGTACAAGAGGACTGACACTCTCATCTTCTGTGATTTGAACCTCTCCTGTGAGTCCAGTTTAGATTCCGATGCTTCACTTCAGATTTACTGTATACCTTGCACATTCTTATTGACGATGAAACACAGAAATTGCATCCGAATTTAATACAAAAGGCACAACGCCAACTTAAGTACAAGAGGACTGACACTCTCACATTCTATGATTTGAACCTCTCCTGTGAGTCCAGTTTTAGATTCCGATGCTTCACTTCAGGTTTACTGTATACCTTGCACCTTCTTATTGACGATGAAACAGAGAAATTGCATCCAAATTTAATGCAAAAGGCACAATGCCGACTTAAGTACAAGAGGACTGACACTCTCACTTTCTATGATTTGAACCCCTCCTGTGAGTCCAGTTTAGATTCCGATGCTTCACTTCAGGTTTATTGTATACCTTGCACCTTCTTATTGACGAAGGAACACAGAAATTGCATCCGAATTTAATACAAGAGACACAATGCCGACTTAAGTACAAGAGGAGTGACACTCTCACTTTCTATGATATGAACCTCTCCTGTGAGTCCAGTTTTAGATTCCGATGCTTCACTTCAGGTTTACTGTATACCTTGCACCTTCTTATTGACGATGAAACACAGAAATTTCATCGGAAATAAATACAAAAGGCACAATGCCGACTTAAGTAAAAGAGGACTGTCACTCTCCCTTTCTATGATTTGAACCTCTCTTGTGAGTCCAGTTTTAGATTCCGATGCTTCACTTCAGGTTTACTGTATACCTTGCACCATCTTATTGACGATGAAACACAGAAATTGCATCCGAATTTAATACAAAAAACACAATGCCGACTTAAGTAAAAGAGGACTGTCACTCTCTCTTTCTATGATTTCAACCTCTCCTGTGAGTCCAGTTTTAGATTCTGATGATTCACTTCAGGTTTACTGTATACCTTGGGCCTTCGTATTGACGATCAAACACAGAACTTGCATCCGAATTTAATACAAAAGGCACAATGCCGACTTAAGTACAAGAGGACTGACACTCTCAGTTTCTATGATTTGAACCCCTCCTGCGATTCCAGTTTTAGATTCCGATGCTTCACTTCAGGTTTACTGTATACCTTGCACCTTCTTATTGACGACGAAACACAGATTTTTCATCGAAATTTTATACAAACGGCACAATGTCGACTTAAGTACAAGAGCACTGACACTCTCCCTTTCTATGATTTGAACCTCTCCTGTGAGTCCAGTTTTAGATTCTGATGCTTCACTTCAGGCTTACTGTATCCCTTGGACCCTCTCATTGACGATGAAACACAGAAATTGCATCGGAATTAAATTCAAAAGGCACAATGCCGACTTAAGTACAAGAGGACTGACACTCTCACTTTCTATGATGTGAACCTCTCCTGTGACTCCAGTTTTAGATTCCGATGCTTCACTTCAGGATTACTGTATACCTTGCACCTTCTTATTGACGATGAAACACAGAAATGGCATCCGAATTTAATACAAAGGGCACAATGCCGACTTAAGTACAAGAGGACTGACACTCTCCCTTTCTATGATTTGAACCTCTCCTGTGAGTCCAGTTTTAGATTCCGATGCTTCACTTCAGGTTTACTGTATCCCTTGGACCTTCTTATTGACGATGAAACACGCAAATTTCATCGGAATTTAATACAAAAAACACAATGCCGACTTAAGTAAAAGAGGATTGTCACTCTCTCTTTCTATGATTTGTACCTCTCCTGTGAGTCCAGTTTTAGATTCCGATGCTTCACTTCAGGTTTACTGTATACCTTGCACCTTCTTATTGACGATGAAACACAGACATTGCATCCGAATTTAATACAAAAGGCACAATGCCGACTTAAGTACAAGAGGACTGACTCTCTCACTTTATATGATGTGAACCTCTCCTGTGAGTCCAGTTTTAGATTCCGATGCTTCACGTCAGGTTAACTGTATACGTTGCACCTTCTTATTGACTATGAAACACAGAAATTGCATCCGAATTTAATACAAAAGGCACAATGCTGACTTAAGTACAAGAGGACTGACACTCTAACTTTCTATGTTTTGAACCTCCCCTGTGAGTCAAGTTTTAGATTCCGATGCTTCACTTCAGGTTTCCTGTATCCCTTGCACCTTCATATTGACGATGAAACACAGAAATTGCATCTGAATTTAATACAAAAGGCACAATGCCGACTTAAGTACAAGAGGACTGACACTCTCACTTTCTATGATTTGAACCTCTCCTGTGACTCCAGTTTTAGAGTCAGAAGCTTCACTTCAGGTTTACTGTATACCTTGCACCTTCTTATTGACGATGAAACACAGAAATTGCATCCGAATTTAATACAATAGGCACAATGCCGACTTAAGTACAGGAGGACTGACACTCTCCCTTTCTATGCTTCGAACCGCTCCTGTGAGTCCAGTTTTAGATTCCGATGCTTCACATCAGGTTTACTGTATACCTTGTACCTTCGTATTGATGGTGGAACACAGAAATTGCATCCGAATTTAATACAAAGAGCACAATGCTTACTTAAGTACAAGAGGACTCACACTCTCCTTTTCTATGATTTGAACCTCTCCTGTGAGTCCAGTTTTAGATTCCAATGCTCCACTACAGGTATACTGTATCCCTTGGACCTTCTTATTGACGATGAAACACAGAAATTGCATCCGAATTTAATACAAAAGTCACAATGCCTACTTAAGTACAAGAGGACTGACACACTCATTATCTATGATTTGAACCTCTCCTGTGATTCCAGTTTTAGATTCCGATGCTTCACTTCAGGTTTACTGTATACCTTGGACCTTCTTATTGACGATGAAACACAGAAATTGCATCTGAATTTAATACAAAAGGCACAATGCCGACTTAACTACAAGAGAACTGACACTCTCCCTTTCTATAATTTGAACTTCCCCTGTGATTCCAGTTTCAGATTCCAATGCTTCACTTCAGGTTTACTAAATACCTTGGACCTTCTTATTGACGATGAAACACAGAAATTGCATCGGAATTTAATACAAAAGGCACACTGCCGACTTAAGTAAAAGAGGACTGTCACTCTCTCTTTCTATAATTTGAACCTCTCCTGTGAGTCCAGTTTTAGATTCTGATGATTCACTTCAGGTTTACTGTATACCTTGGACCATCGTATTGACGATCAAACACAGATATTGCATCCGAATTTAATACAAAAGGCACAATGCCGACTTAAGTACAAGAGGACGGACTCTCTCATTTTCTATGATTTGAACCTCTCCTGCGATTCCAGTTTTAGATTCCGATGCTTCACTTCAGGTTCACTGTATACCTTGGACCTCCTTATTGACGACGAAACATAGAAATTTCATCGAAATTTAATACAAATGGCACAATGTCGACTTAAGTACAAGAGAACTGACACTCTCCCTTTCTATGATTTGAACCTCTCCTGTGAGTCCAGTTTTAGATTCCGATGCTTCACTTCAGGTTTACTGTATCCCTTGGACCTTCTTATTGACGATGAAACACAGAAATTGCATCGGAACTAAATTAAAAAGGCACAATGCCGACTTAAGTACAAGAGGTTTGACACTCTCACTTTCTATGATTTGAACCTCTACTGTGATTCCAGTTTTAGATTCCGATGCTTCACTTCAGGTTTACTGTATACCTTGCACCTTCTTATTGACGATGAAACACAGATATTGCATCCGAATTTAATACAAAAGGCACAATGCCGACTTAAGTACAAGAGGACTGACACTCTCCTTTTCTATGATTTGAACCTGTCCTGTGAGTCCAGTTTTAGATTCCGATGCTTCACTTCAGGTTTACTGTATCCCTAGGACCTTTTTATTGACGATGAAACACAGAAATTTCATCGGAATTTAATACAAAAGGCACAATGCCGACTTAAGTAAAAGAGGATTGTCACTCTCTCTTTCTATGATTTGAACCTCTCCTGTGAGTCCAGTTTTAGATTCCGATGCTTCACTTCAGGTTTACTGTATACCTTGCACCTTCTTATTGACGATGAAACACAGACATTGCATCCAAATTTAATACAAAAGGCACAATGCCGACTTAAGTACAAGAGTACTGGCATTCTCCCTTTCTATGATATGAACCTCTCCTTTGAGTCCAGTTTTAAATTCCGATGCTTCACTTCAGGTTTACTGTATACCTTGAACCTTCTTATTGACGATGAAACACAGAAATTGCATCCGAATTTAATACAAAAGGCACAATGCCGACTTAAGTACAAGAGGACTGACACTCTCCCTTTCTATGCTTTGAACCT
The DNA here is from genome assembly GCF_021461395.2 of Schistocerca americana. Classification (NCBI taxonomy): domain Eukaryota; kingdom Metazoa; phylum Arthropoda; class Insecta; order Orthoptera; family Acrididae; genus Schistocerca; species Schistocerca americana. Next base: position 7,397,381 of record NC_060126.1, read on the forward strand.
CCCCTGTGAGTCCAGTTTTAGATTCCAAAGTTCACTTCAGGTTTTCTGTATCCCTTGGACCTTCTTGTTGTTGTTGTTGTGGTCTTCAGTCCTGAGACTGGTTTGATGCAGCTCTCCATGCTACTCTATCCTGTGCAAGCTTTTTCATCTCCCAGTACTTACTGCAACCTACATCCTTCTGAATCTGCTTAGTGTATTCATCTCTTGGTCTCCCCCTACGATTTTTACCCTCCACGCTGACCTCCAATACTAAATTGGTGATCCCTTGATGCCTCATAACATGTCCTACCAACCGATCCCTTCTTCTGGTCAAGTTGTGCCACAAACTTCTCTTCTCCCCAATCCCTTCTTATTGACGATGAAACACAGACATTGCATTTGAATTTAATACTAAAGGCACAATGCCGACTTAAGTAAAAGAGGACTGTCACTCTCACTTTCTATGATTTGAACCTCTCCTGTGAGTCCAGTTTTAGATTCCGATGCTTCACTTCAGGTTTACTGTATTCCTTGCAACTTCTTATTGACGATAAAACACAGAAACTGCATCCGAATTTAATACAAAAGGCACAATTCCGAATGAAGCAAAAGAGGACTGACACTCTCCCTTTCTATGATTTGAACCTCTTCTGTGAGTCCAGGTTTAGATTCCGCTGCTTCACTTCAGGTTTACTGTATCCCTTGGACCTTCTTATTGACGATGAAACACAGAAATTGCATCCAAACTTAATACAAAAGGCACAATGCCGACTTAAGTACAAGAGGACTGACAATCTCACTTTATATGATTTGAACCTCTCCTGTGAGACCAGTTTTAGATTCCGATGTTTCATTTCAGGTTTACTGTATACCTTGCACTTTCTTATTGACGATGAAACACAGAAATTGCATCGGAATTTAATACAAAAGGCACAATGCCGACTTAAGTACAGGGGGACTGACACTGTCCCTTTCTATGCTTTGAACCGCTATTGTAAGTCCAGTTTTAGATTCCGATGCTTCACTTCAGGTTTACTGTATCCCTTGGACCTTCTTATTGACGATGAGACACAGAAATTGCATCGGAATTAAATTCAAAAGCCACAATGCCGACTTAAGTACAAGAGGACTGACACTCTCACTTTCTATGATTTGCACGTCTCCTGTGATTCCAGTACTAGATTCCGATGCTTCACTTCAGGTTTACTGTGTACCTTGCACCTTCTTATTGACGATGAAACACAGAAATTGCATCTGAATTTAATACAAAAGGCACAATGCCGACTTAAGTACAAGACGACTGACAATCTCCCTTTCTATGATTTGAACCTCTCCGGTGAGTCCAGTTTTAGATTCCGATGCTTCACTTCAGGTTTACTGTGTACCTTGCACCTTCTTATTGACGATGAAACACAGAAATTGCATCCGAAATAAATACAAATTGGCACAATGCCGACTTAAGTACAAGAGGACTGACACTCTCACTTTCTATGATTTGAACCCCTCCTGTGAGTCCAGTTTTAGATTCCGATGCTTCACTTCAGGTTTACTGTATACCTTGCACCTTCTTATTGACGATGAAACACAGAAATTGCATCCAAATGTAATACAAGAGGCACAATGCCGACTTAAGTACAAGAGGACTGACACTCTCACTTTCTATGATTTGAACCTCTCCTGTGAGTCCAGTTTTAGATTCCGATGCTTCACTTCAGGTTTACTGTATACCTTGCACCTTCTAATTGACGATGAAACACAGAAATTTCATCGGAAATTAATACAAAAAGGACAATGGCGATTTAAGTAAAAGAGGACTGTCACTCTCTCTTTCTATGATTTGAACATCTCCTGTGAGTCCAGTTTTAGATTCCGATGCTTCACTTCAGGTTTACTGTATACCTTGGACATTCTTATTGACGATGAAACACAGAAACTGCATCCGAATTTAATACAAAAGGCACAATGCCGACTTAAGTACAAGAGGAGTGACACTCTCACATTCTATGACTTGAACCTCTCCTGTGAGTCCAGTTTTTGAGTCCGATGCTTCACTTTAGGTTTACTGTATACCTTGCACCTTCTTATTGACGATGAAACACAGAAATTTCATCGGAATTTAATACAAAAGGCACAATGCCGACTTAAGTAAAAGAGGACTTTCACTCTCTCTTTCTATGATTTGAACCTCTCCTGTGAATCCAGTTTTAGATTCTGATGCTTCACTTCAGGTTTACTGTATACCTTGCACCTTCTTATTAACGATGAAACACAGAAATTGCATCCGAATTTAATACAAAAGGCACAATGCCGACTTAAGTACAAGAGGACTGACACTCTCACTTTCTATGATTTGAACCTCTCCTGTGAGTCCAGTTTTAGATTCCGATGCTTCACTTCAGGTTTACTGTATACCTTGCACCTTGTTATTGACGATGAAGCACAGAAATTGCATCCGAATTTAATGCAAAAGGCACAATGCCGACTTAAGTACAAGAGGACTTACACTCTCACTTTCTATGATTTGAACCCCTCCTGTGAGTCCAGTTTTAGATTCCGATGCTTCACTTCAGGTTTACTGTATACCTTGCACCTTCTTATTGACGAAGGAACACAGAAATTGCATCCGAATTTAATACAAGAGACACAATGCCGACTTAAGTACAAGAGGACTGACACTCTCACTTTCTTTGATATGAAACTCTCCTGTGAGTCCAGTTTTAGATTCCGATGCTTCACTTCATGTTTACTGTATACCTTGCACCTTCTTATTGACGATGAAACACAGGAAATTCATCGGAATTTAATATAAAAGGCACAATGCCGACTTAAGTACAAGAGGACTGACACTCTCCTTTTCTATGCTTTGAACCTCCCCTGTGAGTCCAGTTTTAGATTCCGAAGTTCACTTCAGGTTTACTGTATACCTTGCACCTTCTTATTGACGATTAAACACAGAAATTGCATCTGAATTTAATACAAAAGGCACAATGCCGACTTAAGTACAAGAGGACTGTCACTCTCTATTTCTATGATTTGGACCTCTCCTGTGAGTCCAGATTTAGATTCCGATGCTTCACTTCAGGTTTACTGTATACCTTGCACCTTCTTATTGACCATAAAACACAGAAATTCCATCCGAATTTAATACAAAAGGCACAATGCCGACTGAAGTACAAGAGGACTGACACTCTCCCTTTCTATGATTTGAACCTCTCCTGCGAGTCCAGTTTTAGATTCCGATGCTTCACTTCAGGTTTTCTGTATCCTGTGGACCTTCTTGTTGTTGTTGTTGTGGTCTTCAGTCCTGAGACACGTTTGATGCAGCTCTCCATGCTACTCTATCCTGTGCAAGCTTTTTCATCTCCCAGTACTTACTGCAACCTACATCCTTCTGAATCTGCTTAGTGTATTCATCTCTTGGTCTCCCCCTACGATTTTTACCCTCCACGCTGACCTCCAATACTAAATTGGTGATCCCTTGATGCCTCATAACATGTCCTACCAGCCGATCCCTTCTTCTGGTCAAGTTGTGCCACAAACTTCTCTTCTCCCCAATCCCTTCTTATTGACGATGAAACACAGAAATTGCATACGAATTTAATACAAAAGGCACAATGTCGACGTAAGTACAAGAGAACTGACACTCTCCCTTTCTATGATTTGAACCTCTCCTGTGAGCCTAGTTTTAGATTCCGATGCTTCACTTCAGGTTAACTGTATCCCTTGGACCTTCTTATTGACGATGAAACACAGAAATTTCATCCGAATTTAATACAAAAGGCACAATGCCGACTTAAGTACAAGAGGACTGACACTCTAACTTTCTATGATTTGAACCTCTCCTGTGAGTCCAGTTTTTGATTCCGATGCTTCACTTCGGGTTTACTGTATCCCTTGGACCTTCTTATTGACGATGAAACACAGAAATTGCAGCGGAATTAAATTCAAAAGGCACAATGCCGACTTAAGTACAAGAGGACTGTTACTCTCACTTTCTATGATTTGAACGTCTCCTGTGATTCCAGTACTAGATTCCGATGCTTCACCTCAGGTTTACTGTATACCTTGCACCTTCTTATTGACGATGAAACACAGAAATTGCATCCGAAATTAATACAAATTGGCACAATGCCGACTTAAGTACAAGAGGAATGACACTCTCACTTTCTATGACTTGAACCTCTCCTGTGAGTCCAGTTTTAGTTTCCGATGCTTCACTTCAGGTTTACTGTATACCTTGCACCTTCTTATTGACGATGAAACACAGAAATTGCATCCAAATTTAATACAAGAGGCAGAATGCCGACTTAAGTACAAGAGGACTGACACTCTCACTTTCTATGATTTGAACCTCTCCTGTGAGTCCAGTTTTAGATTCCGATGCATCACTTCAGGTTTACTGTATACCTTGCACCTTGTTATTGACGATGAAACACAGAAATTTCATCGGAATTTAATACAAAAAGGACAATGGCGATTTAAGTAAAAGAGGACTGTCACTCTCTCTTTCTATGATTTGAACAACTCCTGTGAGTCCAGTTTTAGATTCCGATGCTTCACTTCAGGTTTACTGTATACCTTGGACATTCTTATTGACGATGAAACACAGAAACTGCATCCGAATTTAATACAAAATTCACAATGCCGACTTAAGTACAAGAGGACTGACACTCTCACATTCTATGACTTGAACCTCTCCAGTGAGTCCAGTTTTTGAGTCCGATGCTTCCCTTTAGGTTTTCTGTATACCTTGCACCTTCTTATTGACGATGAAACACAGAAATTTCATCGGAATTTAATACAAAAGGCACAATGCCGACTTAAGTAAAAGAGGACTGTCACTCTCTCTTTCTATGATTTGAACCTCTCCTGTGAATCCAGTTTTAGATTCTAATGCTTCACTTCAGGTTTAATCTATAACTTGCACATTCTTATTGACGATGAAACACAGAAATTGCATCGGAATTTAATACAAAAGGCACAATGCCGACTTAAGTACAAGAGGACTGACACTGTCACATTCTATGACTTGAACCTCTCCTGTGAGTCCAGTTTTATAGTCCGATGCTTCACTTTAGGTTTACTGTATATCTTGCACCTTCTTATTGACGATGAAACACAGAAATTTCATCGGAATTTAATACAAAAGGCACAATGCCGACTTAAGTACAAGAGGAGTGACACTCTCACTTTCTATGATTGGAACCTCTCCAGTGATTCCAGTTTTAGATTCCGATGCTTCACTTCAGGTTTACTGTATACCTTGCACCTTCTTATTGACGATGAAATACAGAAATTGCATCGGAATTTAATATAAAAGGCACAATGCCGACTTAAGTACAAGAGGACTGACACTCTAATCTTCTATGATTTGAACCTCTCCTGTGAGTCCAGTTATAGATTCCGATGCTTCACTTCAGGTTTACTGTAAACTTGCACCTTCTTATTGACGATGAAACACAGAAATTGCATCCGAATTTAATACAAAAGGCACAATGCCGACTTAAGTACAAGAGGACTGACACTCTCACTTTCTATGATTTGATCCTCTCCTGTGAGTCCAGTTTTAGATTCCGATGCTTCACATCAGGTTTACTGTATACCTTGCACCTTCTTATTGACGTTGAAACACAGAAATTGCATCCGAAATTAATGTAAAAGGCACAATGCCGACTTAAGTACAAGAGGACTGACATTCTCACTTTCTATGATTTGAACCCCTCCTGTGAGTCCAGTTTTAGATTCCGATGCTTCACTTCAGGTTTACTGTATACCTTGCACCTTCGTATTGACGAAGGAACACAGAAATTGCATCCGAATTTAATACAAGAGACACAATGCCGACTTAAGTACAAGAGGACTGACACTCTCACTTTCTATGATATGAACCTCTCCTGTGGGTCCAGTTTTAGATTCCGATGCTTCACTTCAGGTTTACTGTATACCTTGCACCTTCTTATTGACGATGAAACACAGAAATTTCATCGGAATTTAATACAAAAGGCACAATGCCGACTTAAGTAAAAGAGGACTGTCACTCTCCCTTTCTATGATTTGAACCTCTCTTGTGAGTCCAGTTTTAGATTCCGATGCTTCACTTCAGGTTTACTGTATACCATGCACCATCTTATTGACGATGAAACACAGAAATTGCATCGGAATTTAATGCAAAAGGCACAATGCCGACTTAAGTACAAGAGGACTGACCCATTCACTTTCTATGATTTGAACCTCTCCTGTGAGTCCAGTTTTATATTCTGATGCTTCACTTCAGGTTTACTGTATACCTTGCACCTTCGTATTGACGAAGGAACACAGAAATTGCATACTAATTTAATACAAAAGGCACAATGCCGACAGAAGTACAAGAGGACTGACACTCTCACTTTCTATAATTTGAACCTCTCCTGTGAGTTCAGTTTTAGATTCCGATGCTTCACTTCAGGTTTACTGTATACCTTGCACCTTCTTATTGATGATGAAACACAGAAATTTCTCGGAATTTAATACAAAAGGCACAATGCCGACTTAAGTAAAAGAGGACTGTCACTCTCCCTTTCTTTGATTTGAACCTCTCCTGTGAGTCCAGTTTTAGATTCCAATGCTTCACTTCAGGTTTACTGTATACCTTGCACCTTCTTGTTGACGATGAAACACAGAAATTGCATCCGAATTTAATACAAAAGGCACAATGCCGACTTAAGTACAACAGGACTGACACTCGCTCTTTCTATGATTTGAACCTCTCCTGTGAGTCCAGTTTTAGATTCCGATGCTTCACTTCAGGTTTACTGTATCCCTTGGACCTTCTTATTGACGATGAAACACAGAAATTTTCATCAGAATTTAATACAAAAGGCACAATGCCGACTTAAGTACAAGAGGAGTGACACTCTCACGTTCTATGATTGGAACCTCTCCTGTGAATCCAGTTTTAGATTCCGGTTGCTTCACTTCAGGTTTACTCTATACCTTGCACCTTCTTATTGACGATGAAATACAGAAATTGCATCGGAATTTAATACAAAAGGCACAATGCCGACTTAAGTACAAGAGGACTGACACTCTCACTTTCTATGATTTGAACCTCTCCTGTGAGTCCAGTTTTAGATTCCGATGCTTCACTTCAGGTTTACTGTATACCTTGGACATTCTTATTGACGATGAAACACAGAAACTGCATCCGAATTTAATACAAAAGGCACAATGCCGACTTAAGTACAAGAGGACTGACACTCTCACATTCTATGACTTGAACCTCTCCTATGAGTCCAGTTTTTGAGTCCGATGCTTCCCTTTAGGTTTTCTGTATACCTTGCACCTTCTTATTGACGATGAAACACAGAAATTTCATCGGAATTTAATACAAAAGGCACAATGCCGACTTAAGTAAAAGAGGACTGTCACTCTCTCTTTCTATGATTTGAACCTCTCCTGTGAATCCAGTTTTAGATTCTAATGCTTCACTTCAGGTTTAATCTATAACTTGCACCTTCTTATTGACGATGAAACACAGAAATTGCATCGGAATTTAATACAAAAGGCACAATGCCGACTTAAGTACAAGAGGACTGACACTGTCACATTCTATGACTTGAACCTCTCCTGTGAGTCCAGTTTTATAGTCCGATGCTTCACTTTAGGTTTACTGTATATCTTGCACCTTCTTATTGACGATGAAACACAGAAATTTCATCGGAATTTAATACAAAAGGCACAATGCCGACTTAAGTACAAGAGGAGTGACACTCTCACTTTCTATGATTGGAACCTCTCCAGTGATTCCAGTTTTAGATTCCGATGCTTCACTTCAGGTTTACTGTATACCTTGCACCTTCTTATTGACGATGAAATACAGAAATTGCATCGGAATTTAATATAAAAGGCACAATGCCGACTTAAGTACAAGAGGACTGACACTCTAATCTTCTATGATTTGAACCTCTCCTGTGAGTACAGTTTTAGATTCCGATGCTTCACTTCAGGTTTACTGTAAACTTGCACCTTCTTATTGACGATGAAACACAGAAATTGCATCCGAATTTAATACAAAAGGCACAATGCCGACTTAAGTACAAGAGGACTGACACTCTCACTTTCTATGATTTGATCCTCTCCTGTGAGTCCAGTTTTAGATTCCGATGCTTCACATCAGGTTTACTGTATACCTTGCACCTTCTTATTGACGTTGAAACACAGAAATTGCATCCGAAATTAATGCAAAAGGCACAATGCCGACTTAAGTACAAGAGGACTGACATTCTCACTTTCTATGATTTGAACCCCTCCTGTGAGTCCAGTTTTAGATTCCGATCCTTCACTTCAGGTTTACTGTATACCTTGCACCTTCGTATTGACGAAGGAACACAGAAATTGCATCCGAATTTAATACAAGAGACACAATGCCGACTTAAGTACAAGAGGACTGACACTCTCACTTTCTATGATATGAACCTCTCCTGTGAGTCCAGTTTTAGATTCCGATGCTTCACTTCAGGTTTACTGTATACCTTGCACCTTCTTATTGACGATGAAACACAGAAATTTCATCGGAATTTAATACAAAAGGCACAATGCCGACTTAAGTAAAAGAGGACTGTCACTCTCCCTTTCTATGATTTGAACCTCTCTTGTGAGTCCAGTTTTAGATTCCGATGCTTCACTTCAGGTTTACTGTATACCATGCACCATCTTATTGACGATGAAACACAGAAATTGCATCGGAATTTAATACAAAAGGCACAATGCCGACTTAAGTACAAGAGGACTGACCCTTTCACTTTCTATGATTTGAACCTCTCCTGTGAGTCCAGTTTTATATTCTGATGCTTCACTTCAGGTTTACTGTATACCTTGCACCTTCGTATTGACGAAGGAACACAGAAATTGCATACTAATTTAATACAAAAGGCACAATGCCGACAGAAGTACAAGAGGACTGACACTCTCACTTTCTATAATTTGAACCTCTCCTGTGAGTTCAGTTTTAGATTCCGATGCTTCACTTCAGGTTTACTGTATACCTTGCACCTTCTTATTGATGATGAAACACAGAAATTTCATCGGAATTTAATACAAAAGGCACAATGCCGACTTAAGTAAAAGAGGACTGTCACTCTCTCTTTCTTTGATTTGAACCTCTCCTGTGAGTCCACTTTTAGATTCCAATGCTTCACTTCAGGTTTACTGTATACCTTGCACCTTCTTATTGACGATGAAACACAGAAATTGCATCCGAATTTAATACAAAAGGCACAATGCCGACTTAAGTACAACAGGACTGACACTCTCACTTTATATGATATGAACCTCTCCTGTGAGTCCAGTTTTAGATTCCGATGCTTCACTTCAGGTTTACTGTATCCCTTGCACCTTCTTATTGACGATGAAACACAGAAATTTCATCGGAATTTAATACAAAAGGCACAATGCCGACTTAAGTAAAAGAGGACTGTCACTCTCCCTTTCTATGATTTGAACCTCTCTTGTGAGTCCAGTTTTAGATTCCGATGCTTCACTTCAGGTTTACTGTATACCATGCACCTTCGTATTGACGATGAAACACAGAAATTGCATCGGAATTTAATACAAAAGGCACAATGCCGACTTAAGTACAAGAGGACTGACACTTTCACTTTCTATGATTTGAACCTCTCCTGTGAGTCCAGTTCTAGATTCCGATGCTTCACTTCAGGTTTACTGCATACCTTGCACCTTCTTATTGACGATGAAACACAGAAATAGCATCCGAACTTAATACAAAAGGCACAATGCCGACTTAAGTACAAGAGGACTGACACTCTCACTTTCTATGATTTGAACCTCTCCTGTGAGTCCAGTTTAAATTCTGATGCTTCACTTCAGGTTTACTGTATACCTTGCACCATCGTATTGACGAAGGAACACAGAAATAGCATACGAATGTAATACAAAAGGCACAATGCCGACTTAAGTACAAGAGGACTGACACTCTCACTTTCTATAATTTGAACCTCTCCTGTGAGTTCAGTTTTAGATTCCGATGCTTCACTTCAGGTTTACTGTATACCTTGCACCTTCTTATTGATGATGAAACACAGAAATTTCATCGGAATTTAATACAAAAGGCACAATGCCGACTTAAGTAAAAGAGGACTGTCACTCTCTCTTTCTTTGATTTGAACCTCTCCTGTGAGTCCAGTTTTAGATTCCAATGCTTCACTTCAGGTTTACTGTATACCTTGCACCTTCTTATTGACGATGAAACACAGAAATTGCATCCGAATTTAATACAAAATGCACAATGCCGACTTAAGTACAACAGGACTGACATTCTCTCTCTTTCTATGATTTGAACCTCTCCTGTGAGTCCAGTTTTAGATTCCGATGCTTCACTTCAGGTTTACTGTATCCCTTGGACCTTCTTATTGACGATGAAACACAGAAATTTCATCAGAATTTAATACAAAAGGCACAATGCCGACTTAAGTACAAGAGGAGTGACACTCTCACGTTCTATGATTGGAACCTCTCCTGTGAATCCAGTTTTAGATTCCGGTTGCTTCACTTCAGGTTTACTCTATACCTTGCACCTTCTTATTGACGATGAAATACAGAAATTGCATCGGAATTTAATACAAAAGGCACAATGCCGACTTAAGTACAAGAGGACTGACACTCTCACTTTCTATGATTTGAACCTCTCCTGTGAGTCCAGTTTTAGATTCCGATGCTTCACTTCAGGTTTACTGTATACCTTGGACATTCTTATTGACGATGAAACACAGAAACTGCATCCGAATTTAATACAAAAGGCACAATGCCGACTTAAGTACAAGAGGACTGACACTCTCACATTCTATGACTTGAACCTCTCCTATGAGTCCAGTTTTTGAGTCCGATGCTTCCCTTTAGGTTTTCTGTATACCTTGCACCTTCTTATTGACGATGAAACACAGAAATTTCATCGGAATTTAATACCAAAGGCACAATGCCGACTTAAGTAAAAGAGGACTGTCACTCTCTCTTTCTATGATTTGAACCTCTCCTGTGAATCCAGTTTTAGATTCTAATGCTTCACTTCAGGTTTAATCTATAACTTGCACCTTCTTATTGACGATGAAACACAGAAATTGCATCGGAATTTAATACAAAAGGCACAATGCCGACTTAAGTACAAGAGGACTGACACTGTCACATTCTATGACTTGAACCTCTCCTGTGAGTCCAGTTTTATAGTCCGATGCTTCACTTTAGGTTTACTGTATATCTTGCACCTTCTTATCGACGATGAAACACAGAAATTTCATCGGAATTTAATACAAAAGGCACAATGCCGACTTAAGTACAAGAGGAGTGACACTCTCACTTTCTATGATTGGAACCTCTCCAGTGATTCCAGTTTTAGATTCCGATGCTTCACTTCAGGTTTACTGTATACCTTGCACCTTCTTATTGACGATGAAATACAGAAATTGCATCGGAATTTAATATAAAAGGCACAATGCCGACTTAAGTACAAGAGGACTGACACTCTAATCTTCTATGATTTGAACCTCTCCTGTGAGTACAGTTTTAGATTCCGATGCTTCACTTCAGGTTTACTGTAAACTTGCACCTTCTTATTGACGATGAAACACAGAAATTGCATCCGAATTTAATACAAAAGGCACAATGCCGACTTAAGTACAAGAGGACTGACACTCTCACTTTCTATGATTTGATCCTCTCCTGTGAGTCCAGTTTTAGATTCCGATGCTTCACATCAGGTTTACTGTATACCTTGCACCTTCTTATTGACGGTGAAACACAGAAATTGCATCCGAAATTAATGCAAAAGGCACAATGCCGACTTAAGTACAAGAGGACTGACATTCTCACTTTCTATGATTTGAACCCCTCCTGTGAGTCCAGTTTTAGATTCCGATCCTTCACTTCAGGTTTACTGTATACCTTGCACCTTCGTATTGACGAAGGAACACAGAAATTGCATCCGAATTTAATACAAGAGACACAATGCCGACTTAAGTACAAGAGGACTGACACTCTCACTTTCTATGATATGAACCTCTCCTGTGAGTCCAGTTTTAGATTCCGATGCTTCACTTCAGGTTTACTGTATACCTTGCACCTTCTTATTGACGATGAAACACAGAAATTTCATCGGAATTTAATACAAAAGGCACAATGCCGACTTAAGTAAAAGAGGACTGTCACTCTCCCTTTCTATGATTTGAACCTCTCTTGTGAGTCCAGTTTTAGATTCCGATGCTTCACTTCAGGTTTACTGTATACCATGCACCATCTTATTGACGATGAAACACAGAAATTGCATCGGAATTTAATACAAAAGGCACAATGCCGACTTAAGTACAAGAGGACTGACCCTTTCACTTTCTATGATTTGAACCTCTCCTGTGAGTCCAGTTTTATATTCTGATGCTTCACTTCAGGTTTACTGTATACCTTGCACCTTCGTATTGACGAAGGAACACAGAAATTGCATACTAATTTAATACAAAAGGCACAATGCCGACAGAAGTACAAGAGGACTGACACTCTCACTTTCTATAATTTGAACCTCTCCTGTGAGTTCAGTTTTAGATTCCGATGCTTCACTTCAGGTTTACTGTATACCTTGCACCTTCTTATTGATGATGAAACACAGAAATTTCATCGGAATTTAATACAAAAGGCACAATGCCGACTTAAGTAAAAGAGGACTGTCACTCTCTCTTTCTTTGATTTGAACCTCTCCTGTGAGTCCACTTTTAGATTCCAATGCTTCACTTCAGGTTTACTGTATACCTTGCACCTTCTTATTGACGATGAAACACAGAAATTGCATCCGAATTTAATACAAAAGGCACAATGCCGACTTAAGTACAACAGGACTGACACTCTCACTTTATATGATATGAACCTCTCCTGTGAGTCCAGTTTTAGATTCCGATGCTTCACTTCAGGTTTACTGTATCCCTTGCACCTTCTTATTGACGATGAAACACAGAAATTTCATCGGAATTTAATACAAAAGGCACAATGCCGACTTAAGTAAAAGAGGACTGTCACTCTCCCTTTCTATGATTTGAACCTCTCTTGTGAGTCCAGTTTTAGATTCCGATGCTTCACTTCAGGTTTACTGTATACCATGCACCTTCGTATTGACGATGAAACACAGAAATTGCATCGGAATTTAATACAAAAGGCACAATGCCGACTTAAGTACAAGAGGACTGACACTTTCACTTTCTATGATTTGAACCTCTCCTGTGAGTCCAGTTCTAGATTCCGATGCTTCACTTCAGGTTTACTGCATACCTTGCACCTTCTTATTGACGATGAAACACAGAAATAGCATCCGAACTTAATACAAAAGGCACAATGCCGACTTAAGTACAAGAGGACTGACACTCTCACTTTCTATGATTTGAACCTCTCCTGTGAGTCCAGTTTAAATTCTGATGCTTCACTTCAGGTTTACTGTATACCTTGCACCATCGTATTGACGAAGGAACACAGAAATAGCATACGAATTTAATACAAAAGGCACAATGCCGACTTAAGTACAAGAGGACTGACACTCTCACTTTCTATAATTTGAACCTCTCCTGTGAGTTCAGTTTTAGATTCCGATGCTTCACTTCAGGTTTACTGTATACCTTGCACCTTCTTATTGATGATGAAACACAGAAATTTCATCGGAATTTAATACAAAAGGCACAATGCCGACTTAAGTAAAAGAGGACTGTCACTCTCTCTTTCTTTGATTTGAACCTCTCCTGTGAGTCCAGTTTTAGATTCCAATGCTTCACTTCAGGTTTACTGTATACCGTGCACCTTCTTATTGACGATGAAACACAGAAATTGCATCCGAATTTAATACAAAATGCACAATGCCGACTTAAGTACAACAGGACTGACACTCTCTCTTTCTATGATTTGAACCTCTCCTGTGAGTCCAGTTTTAGATTCCGATGCTTCACTTCAGGTTTACTGTATCCCTTGGACCTTCTTATTGACGATGAAACACAGAAATTTCATCAGAATTTAATACAAAAGGCACAATGCCGACTTAAGTACAAGAGGAGTGACACTCTCACGTTCTATGATTGGAACCTCTCCTGTGAATCCAGTTTTAGATTCCGGTTGCTTCACTTCAGGTTTACTCTATACCTTGCACCTTCTTATTGACGATGAAATACAGAAATTGCATCGGAATTTAATACAAAAGGCACAATGCCGACTTAAGTACAAGAGGACTGACACTCTCACTTTCTATGATTTGAACCTCTCCTGTGAGTCCAGTTTTAGATTCCGATGCTTCACTTCAGGTTTACTGTATACCTTGGACATTCTTATTGACGATGAAACACAGAAACTGCATCCGAATTTAATACAAAAGGCACAATGCCGACTTAAGTACAAGAGGACTGACACTCTCACATTCTATGACTTGAACCTCTCCTATGAGTCCAGTTTTTGAGTCCGATGCTTCCCTTTAGGTTTTCTGTATACCTTGCACCTTCTTATTGACGATGAAACACAGAAATTTCATCGGAATTTAATACAAAAGGCACAATGCCGACTTAAGTAAAAGAGGACTGTCACTCTCTCTTTCTATGATTTGAACCTCTCCTGTGAATCCAGTTTTAGATTCTAATGCTTCACTTCAGGTTTAATCTATAACTTGCACCTTCTTATTGACGATGAAACACAGAAATTGCATCGGAATTTAATACAAAAGGCACAATGCCGACTTAAGTACAAGAGGACTGACACTGTCACATTCTATGACTTGAACCTCTCCTGTGAGTCCAGTTTTATAGTCCGATGCTTCACTTTAGGTTTACTGTATATCTTGCACCTTCTTATTGACGATGAAACACAGAAATTTCATCGGAATTTAATACAAAAGGCACAATGCCGACTTAAGTACAAGAGGAGTGACACTCTCACTTTCTATGATTGGAACCTCTCCAGTGATTCCAGTTTTAGATTCCGATGCTTCACTTCAGGTTTACTGTATACCTTGCACCTTCTTATTGACGATGAAATACAGAAATTGCATCGGAATTTAATATAAAAGGCACAATGCCGACTTAAGTACAAGAGGACTGACACTCTAATCTTCTATGATTTGAACCTCTCCTGTGAGTACAGTTTTAGATTCCGATGCTTCACTTCAGGTTTACTGTAAACTTGCACCTTCTTATTGACGATGAAACACAGAAATTGCATCCGAATTTAATACAAAAGGCACAATGCCGACTTAAGTACAAGAGGACTGACACTCTCACTTTCTATGATTTGATCCTCTCCTGTGAGTCCAGTTTTAGATTCCGATGCTTCACATCAGGTTTACTGTATACCTTGCACCTTCTTATTGACGTTGAAACACAGAAATTGCATCCGAAATTAATGCAAAAGGCACAATGCCGACTTAAGTACAAGAGGACTGACATTCTCACTTTCTATGATTTGAACCCCTCCTGTGAGTCCAGTTTTAGATTCCGATCCTTCACTTCAGGTTTACTGTATACCTTGCACCTTCGTATTGACGAAGGAACACAGAAATTGCATCCGAATTTAATACAAGAGACACAATGCCGACTTAAGTACAAGAGGACTGACACTCTCACTTTCTATGATATGAACCTCTCCTGTGAGTCCAGTTTTAGATTCCGATGCTTCACTTCAGGTTTACTGTATACCTTGCACCTTCTTATTGACGATGAAACACAGAAATTTCATCGGAATTTAATACAAAAGGCACAATGCCGACTTAAGTAAAAGAGGACTGTCACTCTCCCTTTCTATGATTTGAACCTCTCTTGTGAGTCCAGTTTTAGATTCCGATGCTTCACTTCAGGTTTACTGTATACCATGCACCATCTTATTGACGATGAAACACAGAAATTGCATCGGAATTTAATACAAAAGGCACAATGCCGACTTAAGTACAAGAGGACTGACCCTTTCACTTTCTATGATTTGAACCTCTCCTGTGAGTCCAGTTTTATATTCTGATGCTTCACTTCAGGTTTACTGTATACCTTGCACCTTCGTATTGACGAAGGAACACAGAAATTGCATACTAATTTAATACAAAAGGCACAATGCCGACAGAAGTACAAGAGGACTGACACTCTCACTTTCTATAATTTGAACCTCTCCTGTGAGTTCAGTTTTAGATTCCGATGCTTCACTTCAGGTTTACTGTATACCTTGCACCTTCTTATTGATGATGAAACACAGAAATTTCATCGGAATTTAATACAAAAGGCACAATGCCGACTTAAGTAAAAGAGGACTGTCACTCTCTCTTTCTTTGATTTGAACCTCTCCTGTGAGTCCACTTTTAGATTCCAATGCTTCACTTCAGGTTTACTGTATACCTTGCACCTTCTTATTGACGATGAAACACAGAAATTGCATCCGAATTTAATACAAAAGGCACAATGCCGACTTAAGTACAACAGGACTGACACTCTCACTTTATATGATATGAACCTCTCCTGTGAGTCCAGTTTTAGATTCCGATGCTTCACTTCAGGTTTACTGTATCCCTTGCACCTTCTTATTGACGATGAAACACAGAAATTTCATCGGAATTTAATACAAAAGGCACAATGCCGACTTAAGTAAAAGAGGACTGTCACTCTCCCTTTCTATGATTTGAACCTCTCTTGTGAGTCCAGTTTTAGATTCCGATGCTTCACTTCAGGTTTACTGTATACCATGCACCTTCGTATTGACGATGAAACACAGAAATTGCATCGGAATTTAATACAAAAGGCACAATGCCGACTTAAGTACAAGAGGACTGACACTTTCACTTTCTATGATTTGAACCTCTCCTGTGAGTCCAGTTCTAGATTCCGATGCTTCACTTCAGGTTTACTGCATACCTTGCACCTTCTTATTGACGATGAAACACAGAAATAGCATCCGAACTTAATACAAAAGGCACAATGCCGACTTAAGTACAAGAGGACTGACACTCTCACTTTCTATGATTTGAACCTCTCCTGTGAGTCCAGTTTAAATTCTGATGCTTCACTTCAGGTTTACTGTATACCTTGCACCATCGTATTGACGAAGGAACACAGAAATAGCATACGAATTTAATACAAAAGGCACAATGCCGACTTAAGTACAAGAGGACTGACACTCTCACTTTCTATAATTTGAACCTCTCCTGTGAGTTCAGTTTTAGATTCCGATGCTTCACTTCAGGTTTACTGTATACCTTGCACCTTCTTATTGATGATGAAACACAGAAATTTCATCGGAATTTAATACAAAAGGCACAATGCCGACTTAAGTAAAAGAGGACTGTCACTCTCTCTTTCTTTGATTTGAACCTCTCCTGTGAGTCCAGTTTTAGATTCCAATGCTTCACTTCAGGTTTACTGTATACCTTGCACCTTCTTATTGACGATGAAACACAGAAATTGCATCCGAATTTAATACAAAATGCACAATGCCGACTTAAGTACAACAGGACTGACACTCTCTCTTTCTATGATTTGAACCTCTCCTGTGAGTCCAGTTTTAGATTCCGATGCTTCACTTCAGGTTTACTGTATCCCTAGGACCTTCTTATTGACGATGAAACACAGAAATTTCATCGGAATTTAATACAAAAGGCACAATGCCGACTTAAGTAAAAGAGGACTGTCACTCTCTCTTTCTATGATTTGAACCTCTCCTGTGAGTCCAGTTTTAGATTCTGATGCTTCACTTCAGGTTTACTCTATACCTTGCACCTTCTTATTGACGATGAAACACAGAAATTGCATCGGAATTTAATACAAAAGGCACAATGCCGACTTTAGTACAAGAGGAGTGACACACTCACTTTCTATGATTGGAACCTCTCCTGTGAATCCAATTTTAGATTCCGATGCTTCACTTCAGGTTTACTGTATACCTTGCACCTCCTTATTGACGATGAAATACAGAAATTGCATCGGAATTTAATACGAAAGACACAATGCCGACTTAAGTACAAGGGGACTGACACTCTCATCTTCTATGATTTGAACCTCTCCTGTGAGTCTAGTTTTACATTCCGATGCTTCACTTCAGGTTTACTGTATACCTTGCACCTTCTTAATGACGATGAAACACAGAAATTGCAGCCGAATTTAATACAAAATGCACAATGCCGACTTAAGTACAAGAGGTCTGACACTCTCACTTTCTATGATTTGAAACTCTCCTGTGAGTTCAGTTTTAGATTCCGATGCTTCACTTCAGGTTTACTGTACACCTTGCACCTTCTTATTGACGATGAAACACAGAAGCTGCATCCAAATTTAATACAAGAGGCACAATGCCGACTTAAGTACATGAGGACTGACACTCTCACTTTCTGTGATTTGAACCTCTCCTGTGAGTCCAGTTTTAAATTCCGATGCTTCACTTCAGGTTTACTGTATATCTTGCACCTTCTTATAGACGATGAAATACAGAAATTGCATCGGAATTTAATATAAAAGGCACAATGCCGACTTAAGTACAAGAGGACTGACACTCTCATCTTCTATGATTTGAACCTCTCCTGTGAGTCCAGTTTTATATTCTGATGCTTCACTTCAGGTTTACTGTATACCTTGGACATTCTTATTGACGATGAAACACAGAAACTGCATCCGAATTTAATACAAAAGGCACAATGCCGACTTAAGTACAAGAGGACTGACACTCTCACATTCTATGACTTGAACCTCTCCTGTGAGTCCAGTTTTTGAGTCCGATGCTTCCCTTTAGGTTTTCTGTATACCTTGCACCTTCTTATTGACGATGAAACACAGAAATTTCATCGGAATTTAATACAAAAGGCACAATGCCGACTTAAGTAAAAGAGGACTGTCACTCTCTCTTTCTATGATTTGAACCTCTCCTGTGAATCCAGTTTTAGATTCTAATGCTTCACTTCAGGTTTAATCTATAACTTGCACCTTCTTATTGACGATGAAACACAGAAATTGCATCGGAATTTAATACAAAAGGCACAATGCCGACTTAAGTACAAGAGGACTGACACTGTCACATTCTATGACTTGAACCTCTCCTGTGAGTCCAGTTTTATAGTCCGATGCTTCACTTTAGGTTTACTGTATATCTTGCACCTTCTTATTGACGATGAAACACAGAAATTTCATCGGAATTTAATACAAAAGGCACAATGCCGACTTAAGTACAAGAGGAGTGACACTCTCACTTTCTATGATTGGAACCTCTCCAGTGATTCCAGTTTTAGATTCCGATGCTTCACTTCAGGTTTACTGTATACCTTGCACCTTCTTATTGACGATGAAATACAGAAATTGCATCGGAATTTAATATAAAAGGCACAATGCCGACTTAAGTACAAGAGGACTGACACTCTAATCTTCTATGATTTGAACCTCTCCTGTGAGTCCAGTTTTAGATTCCGATGCTTCACTTCAGGTTTACTGTAAACTTGCACCTTCTTATTGACGATGAAACACAGAAATTGCATCCGAATTTAATACAAAAGGCACAATGCCGACTTAAGTACAAGAGGACTGACACTCTCACTTTCTATGATTTGATCCTCTCCTGTGAGTCCAGTTTTAGATTCCGATGCTTCACATCAGGTTTACTGTATACCTTGCACCTTCTTATTGACGTTGAAACACAGAAATTGCATCCGAAATTAATGCAAAAGGCACAATGCCGACTTAAGTACAAGAGGACTGACATTCTCACTTTCTATGATTTGAACCCCTCCTGTGAGTCCAGTTTTAGATTCCGATGCTTCACTTCAGGTTTACTGTATACCTTGCACCTTCGTATTGACGAAGGAACACAGAAATTGCATCCGAATTTAATACAAGAGACACAATGCCGACTTAAGTACAAGAGGACTGACACTCTCACTTTCTATGATATGAACCTCTCCTGTGAGTCCAGTTTTAGATTCCGATGCTTCACTTCAGGTTTACTGTATACCTTGCACCTTCTTATTGACGATGAAACACAGAAATTTCATCGGAATTTAATACAAAAGGCACAATGCCGACTTAAGTAAAAGAGGACTGTCACTCTCCCTTTCTATGATTTGAACCTCTCTTGTGAGTCCAGTTTTAGATTCCGATGCTTCACTTCAGGTTTACTGTATACCATGCACCATCTTATTGACGATGAAACACAGAAATTGCATCGGAATTTAATACAAAAGGCACAATGCCGACTTAAGTACAAGAGGACTGACCCTTTCACTTTCTATGATTTGAACCTCTCCTGTGAGTCCAGTTTTAAATTGTGATGCTTCACTTCAGGTTTACTGTATACCTTGCACCTTCGTATTGACGAAGGAACACAGAAATTGCATACTAATTTAATACAAAAGGCACAATGCCGACAGAAGTACAAGAGGACTGACACTCTCACTTTCTATAATTTGAACCTCTCCAGTGAGTTCAGTTTTAGATTCCGATGCTTCACTTCAGGTTTACTGTATACCTTGCACCTTCTTATTGATGATGAAACACAGAAATTTCATCGGAATTTAATACAAAAGGCACAATGCCGACTTAAGTAAAAGAGGACTGTCACTCTCTCTTTCTTTGATTTGAACCTCTCCTGTGAGTCCAGTTTTAGATTCCAATGCTTCACTTCAGGTTTACTGTATACCTTGCACCTTCTTGTTGACGATGAAACACAGAAATTGCATCCGAATTTAATACAAAAGGCACAATGCCGACTTAAGTACAACAGGACTGACACTCTCTCTTTCTATGATTTGAACCTCTCCTGTGAGTCCAGTTTTAGATTCCGATGCTTCACTTCAGGTTTACTGTATCCCTTGGACCTTCTTATTGACGATGAAACACAGAAATTTCATCAGAATTTAATACAAAAGGCACAATGCCGACTTAAGTACAAGAGGAGTGACACTCTCACTTTCTATGATTGGAACCTCTCCTGTGAATCCAGTTTTAGATTCCGGTTGCTTCACTTCAGGTTTACTCTATACCTTGCACCTTCTTATTGACGATGAAATACAGAAATTGCATCGGAATTTAATACAAAAGGCACAATGCCGACTTAAGTACAAGAGGACTGACACTCTCACTTTCTATGATTTGAACCTCTCCTGTGAGTCCAGTTTTAGATTCCGATGCTTCACTTCAGGTTTACTGTATACCTTGCACCTTCTTATTGACGATGAAACACAGAAATTGCATCCAAATTTAATACAAGAGGCACAATGCCGACTTAAGTACAAGAGGACTGACACTCTCACTTTCTATGATTTGAAACTCTCCTGTGAGTCCAGTTTTAGATTCCGATGCTTCACTTCAGGTTTACTGTATATCTAGCACCTTCTTATAGACGATGAAATACAGAAATTGCATCGGAATTTATATAAAAGGCACAATGCCGACTTAAGTACAAGAGGACTGACACTCTCACTTTCTATGATTTGAAACTCTCCTGTGAGTCCAGTTTTAGAATCCGAAGCTTCAATTCAGGTTTACTGTATACCTTGCACCTTCTTATTGACGAAGGAACACAGAAATTGCATCCGAACTTATTACAAGAGACACAATGCCGACTTAAGTACAAGAGGACTGACACTCTCACTTTCTATGATATGAACCCCTCCTGTGAGTCCAGTTTTAGATTCCGATGCTTCACTTCAGGTTTACTGTATACCTTGCACCTTCTTATTGACGATGAAACACAGAAATTTCATCGGAATTTAATACAAAAGGCACAATGCCGACTTAAGTAAAAGAGGACTGTCACTCTCCCTTTCTATGATTTGAACCTCTCTTGTGAGTCCAGTTTTAGATTCCGATGCTTCACTTCAGGTTTACTGTATACCATGCACCTTCGTATTGACGATGAAACACAGAAATTGCATCGGAATTTAATACAAAAGGCACAATGCCGACTTAAGTACAAGAGGACTGACACTTTCACTTTCTATGATTTGAACCTCTCCTGTGAGTCCAGTTCTAGATTCCGATGCTTCACTTCAGGTTTACTGCATACCTTGCACCTTCTTATTGACGATGAAACAGAAATTGCATCCGAACTTAATACAAAAGGCACAATGCCGACTTAAGTACAAGAGGACTGACACTCTCACTTTCTATGATTTGAACCTCTCCTGTGAGTCCAGTTTTATATTCTGATGCTTCACTTCAGGTTTACTGTATACCTTGCACCATCGTATTGACGAAGGAACACAGAAATTGCATACGAATTTAATACAAAAGGCACAATGCCGACTTAAGTACAAGAGGACTGACACTCTCACTTTCTATAATTTGAACCTCTCCTGTGAGTTCAGTTTTAGATTCCGATGCTTCACTTCAGGTTTACTGTATATCTTGCACCTTCTTATTGATGATGAAACACAGAAATTTCATCGGAATTTAATACAAAAGGCACAATGCCGACTTAAGTAAAAGAGGACTGTCACTCTCTCTTTCTTTGATTTGAACCTCTCCTGTGAGTCCAGTTTTAGATTCCAATGCTTCACTTCAGGTTTACTGTATACCTTGCACCTTCTTATTGACGATGAAACACAGAAATTGCATCCGAATTTAATACAAAAGGCACAATGCCGACTTAAGTACAACAGGACTGACACTCTCTCTTTCTATGATTTGAACCTCTCCTGTGAGTCCAGTTTTAGATTCCGATGCTTCACTTCAGGTTTACTGTATCCCTTGGACCTTCTTATTGACGATGAAACACAGAAATTTCTTCGGAATTTAATACAAAAGGCACAATGCCGACTTAAGTAAAAGAGGACTGTCACTCTCTCTTTCTATGATTTGAACCTCTCCTGTGAGTCCAGTTTTAGATTCTGATGCTTCACTTCAGGTTTACTCTATACCTTGCACCTTCTTATTGACGATGAAACACAGAAATTGCATCGGAATTTAATACAAAAGGCACAATGCCGACTTTAGTACAAGAGGAGTGACACTCTCACTTTCTATGATTGGAACCTCTCCTGTGAATCCAATTTTAGATTCCGATGCTTCACTTCAGGTTTACTGTATACCTTGCACCTCCTTATTGACGATGAAATACAGAAATTGCATCGGAATTTAATACGAAAGGCACAATGCCGACTTAAGTACAAGGGGACTGACACTCTCATCTTCTATGATTTGAACCTCTCCTGTGAGTCTAGTTTTACATTCCGATGCTTCACTTCAGGTTTACTGTATACCTTGCACCTTCTTAATGACGATGAAACACAGAAATTGCAGCCGAATTTAATACAAAAGGCACAATGCCGACTTAAGTACAAGAGGACTGACACTCTCACTTTCCATGATTTGAAACTCTCCTGTGAGTTCAGTTTTAGATTCCGATGCTTCACTTCAGGTTTACTGTACACCTTGCACCTTCTTATTGACGATGAAACACAGAAGTTGCATCCAAATGTAATACAAGAGGCACAATGCCGACTTAAGTACATGAGGACTGACACTCTCACTTTCTGTGATTTGAACCTCTCCTGTGAGTCCAGTTTTAAATTCCGATGCTTCACTTCAGGTTTACTGTATATCTTGCACCTTCTTATAGACGATGAAATACAGAAATTGCATCGGAATTTAATATAAAAGGCACAATGCCGACTTAAGTACAAGAGGACTGACACTCTCATCTTCTATGATTTGAACCTCTCCTGTGAGTCCAGTTTTAGATTCCGATGCTTCACTTCAGGTTTACTGTATACCTTGCACCTTCTTATTGACGATGAAACACAGAAATTGCATCCAAATTTAATTCAAAAGGCACAATGCCGACTTAAGTACAAGAGGACTGACACTCTCACTTTCAATGATTTGAACCTCTCCTGTGAGTCCAGTTTTAGATTCCGATGCTTCACTTCAGGTTTACTGTATACCTTGCACCTTCTTATTGACGACGAAACACAGAAATTGCATCCGAATTTAATGCAAAAGGCACAATGCCGACTTAAGTACAAGAGGACTGACACTCTCACTTTCTATGATTTGAACCCCTCCTATGAGTCCAGTTTTAGATTCCGATGCTTCACTTCAGGTTTACTGTATACCTTGCACCTTCTTATTGACGATGAAACACAGAAATTTCATCGGAATTTAATACAAAAGGCACAATGCCGACTTAAGTAAAAGAGGACTGTCACTCTCCCTTTCTATGATTTGAACCTGTCTTGTGAGTCCAGTTTTAGATTCCGATGCTTCACTTCAGGTTTACTGTATACCAAGCACCTTCTTATTGACGATGAAACACAGAAATTGCATCGGAATTTAATACAAAAGGCACAATGCCGACTTAAGTAAAACAGGACTGACACTTTCACTTTCTATGATTTGAACCTCTCCTGTGAGTGCAGTTCTTGATTACGATGCTTCACTTCAGGTTTACTGTATACCTTGCACCTTCTTATTGACGATGAAACACAGAAATTGCATCCGAACTTAATACAAAAGGCACAATGCCGACTTAAGTACAAGAGGACTGACACTCTCACTTTCTATGATTTGAACCTCTCCTGTGAGTCCAGTTTTATATTCTGATGCTACACTTCAGGTTTACTGTATACCTTGCACCTTCTTATTGATGATGAAACACAGAAATTTCATCGGAATTTAATACAAAAGGCACAATGCCGACTTAAGTAAAAGAGGACTGTCACTCTCTCTCTCTTTGATTTGAACCTCTCCTGTGAGTCCAGTTTTAGATTCCAATGCTTCACTTCAGGTTTACTGTATACCTTGCACCTTCTTATTGACGATGAAACACAGAAATTGCATCGGAATTTAATACAAAAGGCACAATGCCGACTTTAGTACAAGAGGAGTGACACTCTCACTTTCTATGATTGGAACCTCTCCTGTGAATCCAATTTTAGATTCCGATGCTTCACTTCAGGTTTACTGTATACCTTGCAACTCCTTATTGACGATGAAATACAGAAATTGCATCGGAATTTAATACAAAAGGCACAATGCCGACTTAAGTACAAGGGGACTGACACTCTCATCTTCTATGATTTGAACCTCTCCTGTGAGTCTAGTTTTACGTTCCGATGCTTCACTTCAGGTTTACTGTATACCTTGCACCTTCTTAATGACGATGAAACACAGAAATTGCAGCCGAATTTAATACAAAAGGCACAATGCCGACTTAAGTACAAGAGGACTGACACTATCACTTTCTATGATTTGAAACTCTCTTGTGAGTTCAGTTTTAGATTCCGATGCTTCACTTCAGGTTTACTGTATACCTTGCACCTTCTTATTGACGATGAAACACAGAAGTTGCATCCAAATTTAATACAAGAGGCACAATGCCGACTTAAGTACATGAGGACTGACACTCTCACTTTCTGTGATTTGAACCTCTCCTGTGAGTCCAGTTTTAGATTCCGATGCTTCACTTCAGGTTTACTGTATATCTTGCACCTTCTTATAGACGATGAAATACAGAAATTGCATCGGAATTTAATATAAAAGGCACAATGCCGACTTAAGTACAAGAGGACTGACACTCTCATCTTCTATGATTTGAACCTCTCCTGTGAGTCCAGTTTTATATTCCGATGCTTCACTTCAGGTTTACTGTATACCTTGCACCTTCTTATTGACGATGAAACACAGAAATTGCATCCGAATTTAATTCAAAAGGCACAATGCCGACTTAAGTACAAGAGGACTGACACTCTCACTTTCAATGATTTGAACCTCTCCTGTGAGTCCAGTTTTAGATTCCGATGCTTCACTTCAGGTTTACTGTATACCTTGCACCTTCTTATTGACGACGCAACACAGAAATTGCATCCGAATTTAATGCAAAAGGCACAATGCCGACTTAAGTACAAGAGGACTGACAATCTCACTTTCTGTGATTTGAACCTCTCCTGTGAGTCCAGTTTTATATTCTGATGCTACACTTCAGCTTTACTGTATACCATGCACCTTCTTATTGACGATGATACACAGAAATAGCATCGGAATTTAATACAAAACGCACAATGCCGACTTAAGTAAAACAGGACTGACACTTTCACTTTCTATGATTTGAACCTCTCCTGTGAGTTTAGTTCTTGATTCCGATGCTTCACTTCAGGTTTACTGTATACCTTGCACCTTCTTATTGACGATGAAACACAGAAATTGCATCCGAACTTAATACAAAAGGCACAATGCCGACTTAAGTACTAGAGGACTGACACTCTCACTTTCTATGATTTGAACCTCTCCTGTGAGTCCAGTTTTATATTCTGATGCTACACTTCAGCTTTACTGTATACCTTGCACCTTCTTATTGATGATGAAACACAGAAATTTCATCGGAATTTAATACAAAAGGCACAATGCCGACTTAAGTAAAAGAGGACTGTCACTCTCTCTTTCTTTGATTTGAACCTCTCCTGTGAGTCCAGTTTTAGATTCCAATGCTTCACTTCAGGTTTACTGTATACCTTGCACCTTCTTATTGACGATGAAACACAGAAATTGCATCCGAATTTAATACAAAAGGCACAATGCCGACTTAAGTACAACAGGACTGACACTCTCTCTTTCTATGATTTGAACCTCTCCTGTGAGTCCAGTTTTAGATTCCGATGCTTCACTTCAGGTTTACTGTACCCCTTGGACCTTCTTATTGACGATGAAACACAGAAATTTCATCTGAACTTAGTACAAAAGGCACAATGCCGACTTAAGTAAAAGAGGACTGTCACTCTCTCTTTCTATGATTTGAACCTCTCCTGTGAGTCCAGTTTTAAATTCTGATGCTTCACTTCAGGTTTACTCTATACCTTGCACCTTCTTATTGACGATGAAACACAGAAATTGCACCGGAATTTAATACAAAAGGCACATTGCCGACTTAAGTACAAGAGGAGTGACACTCTCACTTTCTATGATTGGAACCTCTCCTGTGAATCCAGTTTTAGATTCCGATGCTTCATTTCAGGTTTACTGTATACCTTGCACCTTCTTATTGACGATGAAACACAGAAATTGCATCGAAATTTAATACAAGAGGCACAATGCCGACTTAAGTACAAGAGGACTGACACTCTCACTTTCTATGTTTTGAACCTCTTCTGTGAGTCTAGTTTTAGATTCCGATGCTTCACTTCAGGTTTACTGTATACCTTGCACCTTCTTATTGACGATGGAACACAGAAATTTCATCGGAATTTAATACAAAAAGCACAATGCCGATTTAAGTAAAAGAGGACTGTCACTCTCTCTACCTATGATTTGAACATCTCCTGTGAGTCCAGTTTTAGATTCCGATGCTTCACTTCAGGTTTACTGTATACCTTGGACATTCTTATTGACGATGAAACACAGAAACTGCATCCGAATTTAATACAAAAGGCACAATGCCGACTTCAGTACAAGAGGACTGACACTCTCACATTCTATGACTTGAACCTCTCCTGTGAGTCCAGTTTTAGAGTCCGATGCTTCACTTTAGGTTTACTGTATACCTTGCACCTTCTTATTGACGACGAAACACAGAAATTTCATCGGAATTTAATACAAAAGGCACAATGCCGACTTAAGTAAAAGAGGACTGTCACTCTCTCTTTCTATGATTTGAACCTCTCCTGTGAGTTCAGTTTTAGATTCCGATGCTTCACTTCAGGTTTACTGTATACCTTGCACCTTCTTATTGACGATGAAACACAGAGGTTGCTTCCAAATTTAATACAAGAGGCACAATGCCGACTTAAGTACATGAGGACTGACACTCTCACTTTCTGTGATTTGAACCTCTCCTGTGAGTCCAGTTTTAGATTCCGATGCTTCACTTCAGGTTTACTGTATATCTTGCACCTTCTTATAGACGATGAAATACAGAAATTGCATCGGAATTTAATATAAAAGGCACAATGCCGACTTTAGTACAAGAGGACTGACACTCTCATCTTCTATGATTTGAACCTCTCCTGTGAGTCCAGTTTTAGATTCCGATGCTTCACTTCAGGTTTACTGTATACCTTGCACCTTCTTATTGACGATGAAACACAGAAATTGCATCCGAATTTAATTCAAAAGGCACAATGCCGACTTAAGTACAAGAGGACTGACACCCTCACTTTCAATGATTTGAACCTCTCCTGTGAGTCCAGTTTTATATTCCGATGCTTCACTTCAGGTTTACTGTATACCATGCACATCCTTATTGACGATGAAACACAGAAATTGCATCGGAATTTAATACAAAAGGCACAATGCCGACTTAAGTAAAACAGGACTGACACTTTCACTTTCTATGATTTGAACCTCACTTGTGAGTCCAGTTCTTGATTCCGATGCTTCACTTCAGGTTTACTGTATACCTTGCACCTTCTTATTGACGATGAAACACAGAAATTGCATCCGAACTTAATACAAAAGGCACAATGCCGACTTAAGTACAAGAGGACTGACACTCTCACTTTCTATGAATTGAACCTGTCCTGTGAGTCCTGTTTTATATTCTGATGCTACACTTCAGGTTTACTGTATACCTTGCACCTTCTTATTGATGATGAAACACAGAAATTTCATCGGAATTTAATACAAAAGGCACAATGCCGACTTAAGTAAAAGAGGACTGTCACTCTCTCTTTCTTTGATTTGAACCTCTCCTGTGAGTCCAGTTTTAGATTCCAATGCTTCACTTCAGGTTTACTGTATACCTTGCACCTTCTTATTGACGATGAAACACAGAAATTGCATCCGAATTTAATACAAAAGGCACAATGCCGACTTAAGTACAACAGGACTGACACTCTCTCTTTCTATGATTTGAACCTCTCCTGTGAGTCCAGTTTTAGATTCCGATGCTTCACTTCAGGTTTTCTGTATCCCTTGGACCTTCTTATTGACGATGAAACACAGAAATTTCATCGGAAATTAATACAAAAGGCACAATGCCGACTTAAGTAAAAGAGGACTGTCACTCTCTCTTTCTATGATTTGAACCTCTCCTGTGAGTCCAGTTTTAGATTCTGATGCTTCACTTCAGGTTTACTCTATACCTTGCACCTTCTTATTGACGATGAAACACAGAAATTGCATCGGAATTTAATACAAAAGGCACAATGCCGACTTTAGTACAAGAGGAGTGACACTCTCACTTTCTATGATTGGAACCTCTCCTATGAATCCAATTTTAGATTCCGATGCTTCACTTCAGGTTTACTGTATACCTTGCACCTCCTTATTGACGATGAAAAACAGAAATTGCATCGGAATTTAATACAAAAGGCACAATGCCGACTTAAGTACAAGGGGACTGACACTCTCATCTTCTATGATTTGAACCTCTCCTGTGAGTCTAGTTTTACATTCCGATGCTTCACTTCAGGTTTACTGTATACCTTGCACCTTCTTAATGACGATGAAACACAGAAATTGCAGCCGAATTTAATACAAAAGGCACAATGCCGACTTAAGTACAAGAGGACTGACACTCTCACTTTCTATGATTTGAAACTCTCCTGTGAGTTCAGTTTTAGATTCCGATGCTTCACTTCAGGTTTACTGTATACCTTGCTTCTTCTTATTGATGATGAAACACAGAAATTTCATCGGAATTTAATACAAAAGGCACAATGCCGACTTAAGTAAAAGAGGACTGTCACTCTCTCTTTCTTTGATTTGAACCTCTCCTGTGAGTCCAGTTTTAGATTCCAATGCTTCACTTCAGGTTTACTGTATACCTTGCACCTTCTTATTGACGATGAAACACAGAAATTGCATCCGAATTTAATACAAAAGGCACAATGCCGACTTAAGTACAACAGGACTGACACTCTCTCTTTCTATGATTTGAACCTCTCCTGTGAGTCCAGTTTCAGATTCCGATGCTTCACTTCAGGTTTACTGTACCCCTTGGACCTTCTTATTGACGATGAAACACAGAAATTTCATCTGAACTTAGTACAAAAGGCACAATGCCGACTTAAGTAAAAGAGGACTGTCACTCTCTCTTTCTATGATTTGAACCTCTCCTGTGAGTCCAGTTTTAAATTCTGATGCTTCACTTCAGGTTTACTCTATACCTTGCACCTTCTTATTGACGATGAAACACAGAAATTGCACCGGAATTTAATACAAAAGGCACATTGCCGACTTAAGTACAAGAGGAGTGACACTCTCACTTTCTATGATTGGAACCTCTCCTGTGAATCCAGTTTTAGATTCCGATGCTTCATTTCAGGTTTACTGTATACCTTGCACCTTCTTATTGACGATGAAACACAGAAATTGCATCGAAATTTAATACAAGAGGCACAATGCCGACTTAAGTACAAGAGGACTGACACTCTCACTTTCTATGTTTTGAACCTCTTCTGTGAGTCTAGTTTTAGATTCCGATGCTTCACTTCAGGTTTACTGTATACCTTGCACCTTCTTATTGACGATGGAACACAGAAATTTCATCGGAATTTAATACAAAAAGCACAATGCCGATTTAAGTAAAAGAGGACTGTCACTCTCTCTACCTATGATTTGAACATCTCCTGTGAGTCCAGTTTTAGATTCCGATGCTTCACTTCAGGTTTACTGTATACCTTGGACATTCTTATTGACGATGAAACACAGAAACTGCATCCGAATTTAATACAAAAGGCACAATGCCGACTTCAGTACAAGAGGACTGACACTCTCACATTCTATGACTTAAACCTCTCCTGTGAGTCCAGTTTTAGAGTCCGATGCTTCACTTTAGGTTTACTGTATACCTTGCACCTTCTTATTGACGACGAAACACAGAAATTTCATCGGAATTTAATACAAAAGGCACAATGCCGACTTAAGTAAAAGAGGACTGTCACTCTCTCTTTCTATGATTTGAACCTCTCCTGTGAGTTCAGTTTTAGATTCCGATGCTTCACTTCAGGTTTACTGTATACCTTGCACCTTCTTATTGACGATGAAACACAGAGGTTGCTTCCAAATTTAATACAAGAGGCACAATGCCGACTTAAGTACATGAGGACTGACACTCTCACTTTCTGTGATTTGAACCTCTCCTGTGAGTCCAGTTTTAGATTCCGATGCTACACTTCAGGTTTACTGTATATCTTGCACCTTCTTATAGACGATGAAATACAGAAATTGCATCGGAATTTAATATAAAAGGCACAATGCCGACTTTAGTACAAGAGGACTGACACTCTCATCTTCTATGATTTGAACCTCTCCTGTGAGTCCAGTTTTAGATTCCGATGCTTCACTTCAGGTTTACTGTATACCTTGCACCTTCTTATTGACGATGAAACACAGAAATTGCATCCGAATTTAATTCAAAAGGCACAATGCCGACTTAAGTACAAGAGGACTGACACCCTCACTTTCAATGATTTGAACCTCTCTTGTGAGTCCAGTTTTATATTCCGATGCTTCACTTCAGGTTTACTGTATACCATGCACATCCTTATTGACGATGAAACACAGAAATTGCATCGGAATTTAATACAAAAGGCACAATGCCGACTTAAGTAAAACAGGACTGACACTTTCACTTTCTATGATTTGAACCTCACCTGTGAGTCCAGTTCTTGATTCCGATGCCTCACTTCAGGTTTACTGTATACCTTGCACCTTCTTATTGACGATGAAACACAGAAATTGCATCCGAACTTAATACAAAAGGCACAATGCCGACTTAAGTACAAGAGGACTGACACTCTCACTTTCTATGAATTGAACCTGTCCTGTGAGTCCTGTTTTATATTCTGATGCTACACTTCAGGTTTACTGTATACCGTGCACCTTCTTATTGATGATGAAACACAGAAATTTCATCGGAATTTAATACAAAAGGCACAATGCCGACTTAAGTAAAAGAGGACTGTCACTCTCTCTTTCTTTGATTTGAACCTCTCCTGTGAGTCCAGTTTTAGATTCCAATGCTTCACTTCAGGTTTACTGTATACCTTGCACCTTCTTAATGACGATGAAACACAGAAATTGCAGCCGAATTTAATACAAAAGGCACAATGCCGACTTAGGTACAAGAGGACTGACACTCTCACTTTCTATGATTTGAAACTCTCCTGTGAGTTCAGTTTTAGATTCCGATGCTTCACTTCAGGTTTACTGTATACCTTGCTTCTTCTTATTGACGATGAAACACAGAAGTTGCATCCATATTTAATACAAGAGGCACAATGCCGACTTAAGTACAAGAGGACTGACACTCTCACTTTCTGTGATTTGAACCTCTCCTGTGAGTCCAGTTTTAGATTCCGATGCTTCACTTCAGGTTTACTGTATATCTTGCACCTTCTTATAGACGATGAAATACAGGAATTGCATCGGAATTTAATATAAAAGGCACAATGCCGACTTAAGTACAAGAGGACTGACACTCTCATCTTCTATGATTTGAACCTCTCCTGTGAGTCCAGTTTTAGATTCCGAAGCTTCACTTCAGGTTTACTGTATACCTTGCACCTTCTTATTGACGATGAAACACAGAAATTGCATCCGAATTTAATTCAAAAGGCACAATGCCGACTTAAGTACAAGAGGACTGACACTCTCACTTTCAATGATTTGAACCTCTCCTGTGAGTCCAGTTTTAGATTCCGATGCTTCACTTCAGGTTTACTGTATACCTTGCACCTTCTTATTGACGACGAAACACAGAAATTGCATCCGAATTTCATGCAAAAGGCACAATGCCGACTTAAGTACAAGAGGACTGACACTCTCACTTTCTATGATTTGAACCCCTCCTATGAGTCCAGTTTTAGATTCCGATGCTTCACTTCAGGTTTACTGTATACCATGCACCTTCTTATTGACGATGAAACACAGAAATTGCATCGGAATTTAATACAAAAGGCACAATGCCGACTTAAGTAAAACAGGACTGACACTTTCACTTTCTATGATTTGAACCTCTCCTGTGAGTCCAGTTCTTGATTCCGATGCTTCACTTCAGGTTTACTGTATACCTTGCACCTTCTTATTGACGATGAAACACAGAAATTGCATCCGAACTTAATACAAAAGGCACAATGCCGACTTAAGTACAAGAGGACTGACACTCTCACTTTCTATGATTTGAACCTCTCCTGTGAGTCCAGTTTTATATTCTGATGCTACACTTCAGCTTTACTGTATACCTTGCACCTTCTTATTGATGATGAAACACAGAAATTTCATCGGAATTTAATACAAAAGGCACAATGCCGACTTAAGTAAAAGAGGACTGTCACTCTCTCTTTCTTTGATTTGAACCTCTCCTGTGAGTCCAGTTTTAGATTCCAATGCTTCACTTCAGGTTTACTGTATACCTTGCACCTTCTTACTGACGATGAAACACAGAATTGCATCCGAATTTAATACAAAAGGCACAATGCCGACTTAAGTACAACAGGACTGACACTCTCTCTTTCTATGATTTGAACCTCTCCTGTGAGTCCAGTTTTAGATTCCGATGCTTCACTTCAGGTTTACTGTACCCCTTGGACCTTCTTATTGACGATGAAACACAGAAATTGCATCCGAATTTAATGAAAAAGGTACAATGCCGACTTAAGTACAAGATGACTGACACTCTCACTTTCTATGGTTTGAACCTCTCCTGTGAGTCCAGTTCTTGATTCCGATGCTTCACTTCAGGTTTACTGTATACCTTGCACCATCTTATTGACGATGAAACACAGAAATTGCATCCGAACTTAATACAAAAGGCACAATGCCGACTTAATTACAAGAGGACTGACACTCTCACTTTCTATGATTAGAACCTCTCCTGTGAGTCCAGTTTTATATTCTGATGCTTCACTTCAGGTTTACTGTATACCTTGCACCTTCGTATTGACGAAGGAACACAGAAATTGCATACGAATTTAATACAAAAGGCACAATGCCGACTTAAGTACAAGAGGACTGACACTCTCACTTTCTATAACTTGAACCTCTCCTGTGAGTTCAGTTTTAGATTCCGATGCTTCACTTCAGGTTTACTGTATACCTTGCACCTTCTTATTGATGATGAAACACAGAAATTTCATCGGAATTTAATACAAAAGGCACATGCCGACTTAAGTAAAAGAGGACTGTCACTCTCTCTTTCCTTGATTTGAACCTCTCCTGTGAGTCCAGTTTTAGATTCCAATGCTTCACTTCAGGTTTACTGTATACCTTGCACCTTCTTATTGACGATGAAACACAGAAATTGCATCCGAATTTAATACAAAAGGCACAGTGCCGACTTAAGTACAACAGGACTGACACTCTCTCTTTCTATGATTTCAACCTCTCCTGTGAGTCCAGTTTTAGATTCCGATGCTTCACTTCAGGTTTACTGTACCCCTTGGACCTTCTTATTGACGATGAAACACAGAAATTTCATCTGAACTTAATACAAAAGGCACAATGCCGACTTAAGTAAAAGAGGACTGTCACTCTCTCTTTCTATGATTTGAACCTCTCCTGTGAGTCCAGTTTTAAATTCTGATGCTTCACTTCAGGTTTACTCTATACCTTGCACCTTCTTATTGACGATGAAACACAGAAATTGCACCGGAATTTAATACAAAAGGCACATTGCCGACTTAAGTACAAGAGGAGTGACACTCTCACTTTCTATGATTGGAACCTCTCCTGTGAATCCAGTTTTAGATTCCGATGCTTCATTTCAGGTTTACTGTATACCTTGCACCTTCTTATTGACGATGAAACATAGAAATTGCATCGAAATTTAATACAAGAGGCACAATGCCGACTTAAGTACAAGAGGACTGACACTCTCACTTTCTATGATTTGAACCTCTTCTGTGAGTCTAGTTTTAGATTCCGATGCTTCACTTCAGGTTTACTGTATACCTTGCACCTTCTTATTGACGATGGAACACAGAAATTTCATCGGAATTTAATACAAAAAGCACAATGCCGATTTAAGTAAAAGAGGACTTTCACTCTCTCTTCCTATGATTTGAACATCTCCTGTGAGTCCAGTTTTAGATTCCGATGCTTCACTTCAGGTTTACTGTATATCTTGC
This sequence comes from Schistocerca americana, assembly GCF_021461395.2. Taxonomy (NCBI): domain Eukaryota; kingdom Metazoa; phylum Arthropoda; class Insecta; order Orthoptera; family Acrididae; genus Schistocerca; species Schistocerca americana. The sequence continues at coordinate 7,432,374 of NC_060126.1, forward strand.
ACCTTCTTATTGACGATGAAATACAGAAATTGCATCGGAATTTAATATAAAAGGCACAATGCCGACTTAAGTACAAGAGGACTGTCACTCTCTCTTTCTATGATTTGAACCTCTCCTGTGAGTTCAGTTTTAGATTCCGATGCTTCACTTCAGGTTTACTGTATACCTTGCACCTTCTTATTGACGATGAAACACAGAGGTTGCTTCCAAATTTAATACAAGAGGCACAATGCCGACTTAAGTACATGAGGACTGACACTCTCACTTTCTGTGATTTGAACCTCTCCTGTGAGTCCAGTTTTAGATTCCGATGCTTCACTTCAGGTTTACTGTATATCTTGCACCTTCTTATAGACGATGAAATACAGAAATTGCATCGGAATTTAATATAAAAAGCACAATGCCGACTTAAGTACAAGAGGACTGACACTCTCATCTTCTATGATTTGAACCTCTCCTGTGAGTCCAGTTTTAGATTCCGATGCTTCACTTCAGGTTTACTGTATACCTTGCACCTTCTTATTGACGATGAAACACAGAAATTGCATCCGAATTTAATTCAAAAGGCACAATGCCGACTTAAGTACAAGAGGACTGACACCCTCACTTTCAATGATTTGAACCTCTCCTGTGAGTCCAGTTTTATATTCCGATGCTTCACTTCAGGTTTACTGTATACCATGCACATCCTTATTGACGATGAAACACAGAAATTGCATCGGAATTTAATACAAAAGGCACAATGCCGACTTAAGTAAAACAGGACTGACACTTTCACTTTCTATGATTTGAACCTCACCTGTGAGTCCAGTTCTTGATTCCGATGCTTCACTTCAGGTTTACTGTATACCTTGCACCTTCTTATTGACGATGAAACACAGAAATTGCATCCGAACTTAATACAAAAGGCACAATGCCGACTTAAGTACAAGAGGACTGACACTCTCACTTTCTATGAATTGAACCTGTCCTGTGAGTCCTGTTTTATATTCTGATGCTACACTTCAGGTTTACTGTATACCTTGCACCTTCTTATTGATGATGAAACACAGAAATTTCATCGGAATTTAATACAAAAGGCACAATGCCGACTTAAGTAAAAGAGGACTGTCACTCTCTCTTTCTTTGATTTGAACCTCTCCTGTGAGTCCAGTTTTAGATTCCAATGCTTCACTTCAGGTTTACTGTATACCTTGCACCTTCTTATTGACGATGAAACACAGAAATTGCATCCGAATTTAATACAAAAGGCACAATGCCGACTTAAGTACAACAGGACTGACACTCTCTCTTTCTATGATTTGAACCTCTCCTGTGAGTCCAGTTTTAGATTCCGATGCTTCACTTCAGGTTTACTGTATCCCTTGGACCTTCTTATTGACGATGAAACACAGAAATTTCATCGGAAATTAATACAAAAGGCACAATGCCGACTTAAGTAAAAGAGGACTGTCACTCTCTCTTTCTATGATTTGAACCTCTCCTGTGAGTCCAGTTTTAGATTCTGATGCTTCACTTCAGGTTTACTCTATACCTTGCACCTTCTTATTGACGATGAAACACAGAAATTGCATCGGAATTTAATACAAAAGGCACAATGCCGACTTTAGTACAAGAGGAGTGACACTCTCACTTTCTATGATTGGAACCTCTCCTATGAATCCAATTTTAGATTCCGATGCTTCACTTCAGGTTTACTGTATACCTTGCACCTCCTTATTGACGATGAAAAACAGAAATTGCATCGGAATTTAATACAAAAGGCACAATGCCGACTTAAGTACAAGGGGACTGACACTCTCATCTTCTATGATTTGAACCTCTCCTGTGAGTCTAGATTTACATTCCGATGCTTCACTTCAGGTTTACTGTATACCTTGCACCTTCTTAATGACGATGAAACACAGAAATTGCAGCCGAATTTAATACAAAAGGCACAATGCCGACTTAAGTACAAGAGGACTGACACTCTCACTTTCTATGATTTGAAACTCTCCTGTGAGTTCAGTTTTAGATTCCGATGCTTCACTTCAGGTTTACTGTATACCTTGCACCTTCTTATTGACGATGAAACACAGAAGTTGCATCCATATTTAATACAAGAGGCACAATGCCGACTTAAGTACAAGAGGACTGACACTCTCACTTTCTGTGATTTGAACCTCTCCTGTGAGTCCAGTTTTAGAATCCGATGCTTCACTTCAGGTTTACTGTATATCTTGCACCTTCTTATAGACGATGAAATACAGAAATTGCATCGGAATTTAATATAAAAGGCACAATGCCGACTTAAGTACAAGAGGACTGACACTCTCATCTTCTATGATTTGAACCTCTCCTGTGAGTCCAGTTTTAGATTCCGATGCTTCACTTCAGGTTTACTGTATACCTTGCACCTTCTTATTGACGATGAAACACAGAAATTGCATCCGAATTTAATTCAAAAGGCACAATGCCGACTTAAGTACAAGAGGACTGACACTCTCACTTTCAATGATTTGAACCTCTCCTGTGAGTCCAGTTTTAGATTCCGATGCTTCACTTCAGGTTTACTGTATACCTTGCACCTTCTTATTGACGACGAAACACAGAAATTGCATCCGAATTTAATGCAAAAGGCACAATGCCGACTTAAGTACAAGAGGACTGACACTCTCACTTTCTATGATTTGAACCCCTCCTATGAGTCCAGTTTTATATTCCGATGCTTCACTTCAGGTTTACTGTATACCATGCACCTTCTTATTGACGATGAAACACAGAAATTGCATCGGAATTTAATACAAAAGGCACAATGCCGACTTAAGTAAAACAGGACTGACACTTTCACTTTCTATGATTTGAACCTCTCCTGTGAGTCCAGTTCTTGATTCCGATGCTTCACTTCAGGTTTACTGTATACCTTGCACCTTCTTATTGACGATGAAACACAGAAATTGCATCCGAACTTAATACAAAAGGCACAATGCCGACTTAAGTACAAGAGGACTGACACTCTCACTTTCTATGATTTGAACCTCTCCTGTGAGTCCAGTTTTATATTCTGATGCTACACTTCAGCTTTACTGTATACCTTGCACCTTCTTATTGATGATGAAACACAGAAATTTCATCGGAATTTAATACAAAAGGCACAATGCCGACTTAAGTAAAAGAGGACTGTCACTCTCTCTTTCTTTGATTTGAACCTCTCCTGTGAGTCCAGTTTTAGATTCCAATGCTTCACTTCAGGTTTACTGTATACCTTGCACCTTCTTACTGACGATGAAACACAGAATTGCATCCGAATTTAATACAAAAGGCACAATGCCGACTTAAGTACAACAGGACTGACACTCTCTCTTTCTATGATTTGAACCTCTCCTGTGAGTCCAGTTTTAGATTCCGATGCTTCACTTCAGGTTTACTGTACCCCTTGGACCTTCTTATTGACGATGAAACACAGAAATTGCATCCGAATTTAATGAAAAAGGTACAATGCCGACTTAAGTACAAGATGACTGACACTCTCACTTTCTATGGTTTGAACCTCTCCTGTGAGTCCAGTTCTTGATTCCGATGCTTCACTTCAGGTTTACTGTATACCTTGCACCATCTTATTGACGATGAAACACAGAAATTGCATCCGAACTTAATACAAAAGGCACAATGCCGACTTAATTACAAGAGGACTGACACTCTCACTTTCTATGATTAGAACCTCTCCTGTGAGTCCAGTTTTATATTCTGATGCTTCACTTCAGGTTTACTGTATACCTTGCACCTTCGTATTGACGAAGGAACACAGAAATTGCATACGAATTTAATACAAAAGGCACAATGCCGACTTAAGTACAAGAGGACTGACACTCTCACTTTCTATAACTTGAACCTCTCCTGTGAGTTCAGTTTTAGATTCCGATGCTTCACTTCAGGTTTACTGTATACCTTGCACCTTCTTATTGATGATGAAACACAGAAATTTCATCGGAATTTAATACAAAAGGCACATGCCGACTTAAGTAAAAGAGGACTGTCACTCTCTCTTTCCTTGATTTGAACCTCTCCTGTGAGTCCAGTTTTAGATTCCAATGCTTCACTTCAGGTTTACTGTATACCTTGCACCTTCTTATTGACGATGAAACACAGAAATTGCATCCGAATTTAATACAAAAGGCACAGTGCCGACTTAAGTACAACAGGACTGACACTCTCTCTTTCTATGATTTCAACCTCTCCTGTGAGTCCAGTTTTAGATTCCGATGCTTCACTTCAGGTTTACTGTACCCCTTGGACCTTCTTATTGACGATGAAACACAGAAATTTCATCTGAACTTAATACAAAAGGCACAATGCCGACTTAAGTAAAAGAGGACTGTCACTCTCTCTTTCTATGATTTGAACCTCTCCTGTGAGTCCAGTTTTAAATTCTGATGCTTCACTTCAGGTTTACTCTATACCTTGCACCTTCTTATTGACGATGAAACACAGAAATTGCACCGGAATTTAATACAAAAGGCACATTGCCGACTTAAGTACAAGAGGAGTGACACTCTCACTTTCTATGATTGGAACCTCTCCTGTGAATCCAGTTTTAGATTCCGATGCTTCATTTCAGGTTTACTGTATACCTTGCACCTTCTTATTGACGATGAAACATAGAAATTGCATCGAAATTTAATACAAGAGGCACAATGCCGACTTAAGTACAAGAGGACTGACACTCTCACTTTCTATGATTTGAACCTCTTCTGTGAGTCTAGTTTTAGATTCCGATGCTTCACTTCAGGTTTACTGTATACCTTGCACCTTCTTATTGACGATGGAACACAGAAATTTCATCGGAATTTAATACAAAAAGCACAATGCCGATTTAAGTAAAAGAGGACTTTCACTCTCTCTTCCTATGATTTGAACATCTCCTGTGAGTCCAGTTTTAGATTCCGATGCTTCACTTCAGGTTTACTGTATATCTTGCACCTTCTTATTGACGATGAAATACAGAAATTGCATCGGAATTTAATATAAAAGGCACAATGCCGACTTAAGTACAAGAGGACTGTCACTCTCTCTTTCTATGATTTGAACCTCTCCTGTGAGTTCAGTTTTAGATTCCGATGCTTCACTTCAGGTTTACTGTATACCTTGCACCTTCTTATTGACGATGAAACACAGAGGTTGCTTCCAAATTTAATACAAGAGGCACAATGCCGACTTAAGTACATGAGGACTGACACTCTCACTTTCTGTGATTTGAACCTCTCCTGTGAGTCCAGTTTTAGATTCCGATGCTTCACTTCAGGTTTACTGTATATCTTGCACCTTCTTATAGACGATGAAATACAGAAATTGCATCGGAATTTAATATAAAAAGCACAATGCCGACTTAAGTACAAGAGGACTGACACTCTCATCTTCTATGATTTGAACCTCTCCTGTGAGTCCAGTTTTAGATTCCGATGCTTCACTTCAGGTTTACTGTATACCTTGCACCTTCTTATTGACGATGAAACACAGAAATTGCATCCGAATTTAATTCAAAAGGCACAATGCCGACTTAAGTACAAGAGGACTGACACCCTCACTTTCAATGATTTGAACCTCTCCTGTGAGTCCAGTTTTATATTCCGATGCTTCACTTCAGGTTTACTGTATACCATGCACATCCTTATTGACGATGAAACACAGAAATTGCATCGGAATTTAATACAAAAGGCACAATGCCGACTTAAGTAAAACAGGACTGACACTTTCACTTTCTATGATTTGAACCTCACCTGTGAGTCCAGTTCTTGATTCCGATGCTTCACTTCAGGTTTACTGTATACCTTGCACCTTCTTATTGACGATGAAACACAGAAATTGCATCCGAACTTAATACAAAAGGCACAATGCCGACTTAAGTACAAGAGGACTGACACTCTCACTTTCTATGAATTGAACCTGTCCTGTGAGTCCTGTTTTATATTCTGATGCTACACTTCAGGTTTACTGTATACCTTGCACCTTCTTATTGATGATGAAACACAGAAATTTCATCGGAATTTAATACAAAAGGCACAATGCCGACTTAAGTAAAAGAGGACTGTCACTCTCTCTTTCTTTGATTTGAACCTCTCCTGTGAGTCCAGTTTTAGATTCCAATGCTTCACTTCAGGTTTACTGTATACCTTGCACCTTCTTATTGACGATGAAACACAGAAATTGCATCCGAATTTAATACAAAAGGCACAATGCCGACTTAAGTACAACAGGACTGACACTCTCTCTCTCTATGATTTGAACCTCTCCTGTGAGTCCAGTTTTAGATTCCGATGCTTCACTTCAGGTTTACTGTATCCCTTGGACCTTCTTATTGACGATGAAACACAGAAATTTCATCGGAAATTAATACAAAAGGCACAATGCCGACTTAAGTAAAAGAGGACTGTCACTCTCTCTTTCTATGATTTGAACCTCTCCTGTGAGTCCAGTTTTAGATTCTGATGCTTCACTTCAGGTTTACTCTATACCTTGCACCTTCTTATTGACGATGAAACACAGAAATTGCATCGGAATTTAATACAAAAGGCACAATGCCGACTTTAGTACAAGAGGAGTGACACTCTCACTTTCTATGATTGGAACCTCTCCTATGAATCCAATTTTAGATTCCGATGCTTCACTTCAGGTTTACTGTATACCTTGCACCTCCTTATTGACGATGAAAAACAGAAATTGCATCGGAATTTAATACAAAAGGCACAATGCCGACTTAAGTACAAGGGGACTGACACTCTCATCTTCTATGATTTGAACCTCTCCTGTGAGTCTAGATTTACATTCCGATGCTTCACTTCAGGTTTACTGTATACCTTGCACCTTCTTAATGACGATGAAACACAGAAATTGCAGCCGAATTTAATACAAAAGGCACAATGCCGACTTAAGTACAAGAGGACTGACACTCTCACTTTCTATGATTTGAAACTCTCCTGTGAGTTCAGTTTTAGATTCCGATGCTTCACTTCAGGTTTACTGTATACCTTGCACCTTCTTATTGACGATGAAACACAGAAGTTGCATCCATATTTAATACAAGAGGCACAATGCCGACTTAAGTACAAGAGGACTGACACTCTCACTTTCTGTGATTTGAACCTCTCCTGTGAGTCCAGTTTTAGAATCCGATGCTTCACTTCAGGTTTACTGTATATCTTGCACCTTCTTATAGACGATGAAATACAGAAATTGCATCGGAATTTAATATAAAAGGCACAATGCCGACTTAAGTACAAGAGGACTGACACTCTCATCTTCTATGATTTGAACCTCTCCTGTGAGTCCAGTTTTAGATTCCGATGCTTCACTTCAGGTTTACTGTATACCTTGCACCTTCTTATTGACGATGAAACACAGAAATTGCATCCGAATTTAATTCAAAAGGCACAATGCCGACTTAAGTACAAGAGGACTGACACTCTCACTTTCAATGATTTGAACCTCTCCTGTGAGTCCAGTTTTAGATTCCGATGCTTCACTTCAGGTTTACTGTATACCTTGCACCTTCTTATTGACGACGAAACACAGAAATTGCATCCGAATTTAATGCAAAAGGCACAATGCCGACTTAAGTACAAGAGGACTGACACTCTCACTTTCTATGATTTGAACCCCTCCTATGAGTCCAGTTTTATATTCCGATGCTTCACTTCAGGTTTACTGTATACCATGCACCTTCTTATTGACGATGAAACACAGAAATTGCATCGGAATTTAATACAAAAGGCACAATGCCGACTTAAGTAAAACAGGACTGACACTTTCACTTTCTATGATTTGAACCTCTCCTGTGAGTCCAGTTCTTGATTCCGATGCTTCACTTCAGGTTTACTGTATACCTTGCACCTTGTTATTGACGATGAAACACAGAAATTGCATCCGAACTTAATACAAAAGGCACAATGCCGACTTAAGTACAAGAGGACTGACACTCTCACTTTCTATGATTTGAACCTCTCCTGTGAGTCCAGTTTTATATTCTGATGCTACACTTCAGCTTTACTGTATACCTTGCACCTTCTTATTGATGATGAAACACAGAAATTTCATCGGAATTTAATACAAAAGGCACAATGCCGACTTAAGTAAAAGAGGACTGTCACTCTCTCTTTCTTTGATTTGAACCTCTCCTGTGAGTCCAGTTTTAGATTCCAATGCTTCACTTCAGGTTTACTGTATACCTTGCACCTTCTTATTGACGATGAAACACAGAAATTGCATCCGAATTTAATACAAAAGGCACAATGCCGACTTAAGTACAACAGGACTGACACTCTCTCTTTCTATGATTTGAACCTCTCCTGTGAGTCTAGTTTTAGATTCCGATGCTTCACTTCAGGTTTACTGTATACCTTGCACCTTCTTATTGACGATGGAACACAGAAATTTCATCGGAATTTAATACAAAAAGCACAATGCCGATTTAAGTAAAAGAGGACTGTCACTCTCTCTTTCTATGATTTGAACCTCTCCTGTGAATCCAGTTTTAGTTTCTGATGCTTCACTTCAGGTTTACTCTATACCTTGCACCAACTTATTGACGATGAAACACAGAAATTGCATCGGAATTTAATACAAAAGGCACAATGCCGACTTAAGTACAAGAGGACTGACACTCTCACTTTCGATGATTTGAACCTCTCCTGTGAGTCCAGTTTTAGATTCCGATGCTTCACTTCAGGATTACTGTATACCTTGCACCTTCTTATTGACGATGAAACACAGAAATTGCATCCGAATTTAATGAAAAAGGTACAATGCCGACTTAAGTACAAGATGACTGACACTCTCACTTTCTATGATTTGAACCTCTCCTGTGAGTCCAGTTCTTGATTCCGATGCTTCACTTCAGGTTTACTGTATACCTTGCACCATCTTATTGACGATGAAACACAGAAATTGCATCCGAACTTAATACAAAAGGCACAATGCCGACTTAATTACAAGAGGACTGACACTCTCACTTTCTATGATTAGAACCTCTCCTGTGAGTCCAGTTTTATATTCTGATGCTTCACTTCAGGTTTACTGTATACCTTGCACCTTCGTATTGACGAAGGAACACAGAAATTGCATACGAATTTAATACAAAAGGCACAATGCCGACTTAAGTAAAAGAGGACTGTCACTCTCTCTTTCTTTGATTTGAACCTCTCCTGTGAGTCCAGTTTTAGATTCCAATGCTTCACTTCAGGTTTACTGTATACCTTGCACCTTCTTATTGACGATGAAACACAGAAATTGCATCCGAATTTAATACAAAAGGCACAATGCCGACTTAAGTACAACAGGACTGACACTCTCTCTTTCTATGATTTGAACCTCTCCTGTGAGTCCAGTTTTAGATTCCGATGCTTCACTTCAGGTTTACTGTACCCCTTGGACCTTCTTATTGACGATGAAACACAGAAATTTCATCTGAACTTAATACAAAAGGCACAATGCCGACTTAAGTAAAAGAGGACTGTCACTCTCTCTTTCTATGATATGAACCTCTCCTGTGAGTCCAGTTTTAAATTCTGATGCTTCACTTCAGGTTTACTCTATACCTTGCACCTTCTTATTGACGATGAAACACAGAAATTGCACCGGAATTTAATACAAAAGGCACATTGCCGACTTAAGTACAAGAGGAGTGACACTCTCACTTTCTATGATTGGAACCTCTCCTGTGAATCCAGTTTTAGATTCCGATGCTTCATTTCAGGTTTACTGTATACCTTGCACCTTCTTATTGACGATGAAACATAGAAATTGCATCGAAATTTAATACAAGAGGCACAATGCCGACTTAAGTACAAGAGGACTGACACTCTCACTTTCTATGATTTGAACCTCTTCTGTGAGTCTAGTTTTAGATTCCGATGCTTCACTTCAGGTTTACTGTATACCTTGCACCTTCTTATTGACGATGGAACACAGAAATTTCATCGGAATTTAATACAAAAAGCACAATGCCGATTTAAGTAAAAGAGGACTGTCACTCTCTCTTCCTATGATTTGAACATCTCCTGTGAGTCCAGTTTTAGATTCCGATGCTTCACTTCAGGTTTACTGTATATCTTGCACCTTCTTATTGACGATTAAATACAGAAATTGCATCGGAATTTAATATAAAAGGCACAATGCCGACTTAAGTACAAGAGGACTGACACTCTCATCTTCTATGATTTGAACCTCTCCTGTGAGTCCAGTTTTATATTCCGATGCTTCACTTCAGGTTTACTGTATACCTTGCACCTTCGTATTGACGAAGGAACACAGAAATTGCATACGAATTTAATACAAAAGGCACAATGCCGACTTAAGTACAAGAGGACTGACACTCTCACTTTCTATAACTTGAACCTCTCCTGTGAGTTCAGTTTTAGATTCCGATGCTTCACTTCAGGTTTACTGTATACCTTGCACCTTCTTATTGATGATGAAACACAGAAATTTCATCGGAATTTAATACAAAAGGCACAATGCCGACTTAAGTAAAAGAGGACTGTCACTCTCTCTTTCTTTGATTTGAACCTCTCCTGTGAGTCCAGTTTTAGATTCCAATGCTTCACTTCAGGTTTACTGTATACCTTGCAACTTCTTATTGACGATGAAACACAGAAATTGCATCCGAATTTAATACAAAAGGCACAATGCCGACTTAAGTACAACAGGACTGACACTTTCTCTTTCTATGATTTGAACCTCTCCTGTGAGTCCAGTTTTAGATTCCGATGCTTCACTTCAGGTTTACTGCATCCCTTGGATCTTCTTATTGACGATGAAACACAGAAATTTCACCTGAACTTAATACAAAAGGCACAATGCCGACTTAAGTAAAAGAGGACTGTCACTCTCTCTTTCTGTGATTTGAACCTCTCCTGTGAGTCCAGTTTTAAATTCTGATGCTTCACTTCAGGTTTACTCTATACCTTGCACCTTCTTATTGACGATGAAACACAGAAATTGCATCGGCATTTAATACAAAAGGCACTTTGCCGACTTAAGTACAAGAGGAGTGACACTCTCACTTTCTATGATTAGAACCTCTCCTGTGAATCCAGTTTTAGATTCCGATGCTTCACTTCAGGTTTACTGTATACCTTGCACCTTCTTATTGACGATAAAATACAGAAATTGCATCGGAATTTAATATAAAAGGCACAATGCCGACTTAAGTACAAGAGGACTGATACTCTCATCTTCTATGATTTGAACCACTCCTGTGAGTCCAGTTTTAGATTCCGATGCTTCACTTCAGGTTTACTGTATACCTTGCACCTTCTTATTGACGATGAAACACAGAAATTGCATCCGAATTTAATACAAAAGGCACAATGCCGACTTAAGTACAAGAGGACTGACACTCTCACTTTCGATGATTTGAACCTCTCCTGTGACTCCAGTTTTAGATTCCGATGCTTCACTTCAGGTTTACTGTATACCATGCACCTTCTTATTGACGATGAAACACAGAAATTGCATCGGAATTAATTACAAAAGGCACAATGCCGACTTAAGTACAAGAGGACTGACACTTTCACTTTCTATGATTTGAACCTCTCCTGTGAGTCCAGTTTTTGATTCCGATGCTTCACTTCAGGTTTACTGTATACCTTGCACCTTCTTACTGACGATGAAACACAGAAATTGCATCCGAACTTAATACAAAAGGCACAATGCCGACTTAAGTACAAGAGGACTGACACTCTCACTTTCTATGATTTGAACCTCTCCTGTGAGTCCAGTTTTATATTCTGATGCTTCACTTCAGGTTTACTGTATACCTTGCACCTTCTTATTGACGATGAAACACAGAAATTGCACCGGAATTTAATACAAAAGCACATTGCCGACTTAAGTACAGGAGGAGTGACACTCTCACTTTCTATGATTGGAACCTCTCCTGTGAATCCAGTTTTAGATTCCGATGCTTCACTTCAGGTTTACTGTATACCTTGCACCTTCTTATTGACGATGAAACACAGAAATTGCATCGAAATTTAATACAGGAGGCACAATGCCGACCTAAGTACAAGAGGACTGACACTCTCACTTTCTATGATTTGAACCTCTTCTGTGAGTCTAGTTTTAGATTCCGATGCTTCACTTCAGGTTTACTGCATACCTTGCACCTTCTTATTGACGATGGAACACAGAAATTTCATCAGAATTTAATACAAAAAGCACAATGCCGATTTAAGTAAAAGAGGACTGTCACTCTCTCTTCCTATGATTTGAACATCTCCTGTGAGTCCAGTTTTAGATTCCGATGCTTCACTTTAGGTTTACTGTATACCTTGGACATTCTTATTGACGATGAAACACAGAAACTGCATCCGAATTTAATACAAAAGGCACAATGCCGACTTAAGTACAAGAGGACTGACACTCTCACATTCTATGACATGAACCTCTCCTGTGAGTCCAGTTTTAGAGTCCGATGCTTCACTTTAGGTTTACTGTATACCTTGCACCTTCTTATTGACGATGAAACACAGAAATTTCATCGGAATTTAATACAAAAGGCACAATGCCGACTTAAGTAAAAGACGACTGTCACTCTCTCTTTCTATGATTTGAACCTCTCCTGTGAATCCAGTTTTAGTTTCTGATGCTTCACTTCAGGTTTACTCTACACCTTGCACCATCTTATTGACGATGAAACACAGAAATTGCATCGGAATTTAATACAAAAGGCACAATGCCGACTTAAGTACAAGAGGAGTGACACTCTCACTTTCTATGATTGGAACCTCTCCTGTGATTCCAGTTTTAGATTCCGATGCTTCACTTCAGGTTTACTGTATATCTTGCACCTTCTTATTGACGATGAAATACAGAAATTGCATCGGAATTTAATATAAAAGACACAATGCCGACTTAAGTACAAGAGGACTGACACTCTCATCTTCTATGACTTGAGCCTCTCCTGTGAGTCCAGTTTTAGATTCCGATGCTTCACTTCAGGTTTACTGTATACCTTGCACCTTCTTATTGACGATGAAACACAGAAATTGCATCCGAATTTAATACAAAAGGCACAATGCCGACTTAAGTACAAGAGGACTGACACTCTCACTTTCGATGATTTGAACCTCTCCTGTGAGTCCAGTTTTAGATTCCGATGCTTCACTTCAGGTATACTGTATACCTTGCGCCTTCTTATTGACGATGAAACACAGAAATTGCATCCGAATTTAATGAAAAAGGTACAATGCCGACTTAAGTACAAGATGACTGACACTCTCACTTTCTATGATTTGAACCTCTCCTGTGAGTCCAGTTCTTGATTCCGATGCTTCACTTCAGGTTTACTGTATACCTTGCACCTCCTTATTGACGATGAAACACAGAAATTGCATCCGAACCTAATTCAAAAGGCACAATGCCGACTTAAGTACAAGAGGACTGACACTCTCACTTTCTATGATTTGAACCTCTCCTGTGAGTCCAGTTTTATATTCTGATGCTTCACTTCAGGTTTACTGTATACCTTGCACCTTCGTATTGACGAAGGAACACAGAATTTGCATACGAATTTAATACAAAAGGCACAATGCCGACTTAAGTACAAGAGGACTGACACTCTCACTTTCTATAATTTGAACCTCTCCTGTGAGTTCAGTTTTAGATTCCGATGCTTCACTTCAGGTTTACTGTATACCTTGCACCTTCTTATTGATGATGAAACACAGAAATTTCATCGGAATTTAATACAAAAGGCACAATGCCGACTTAAGTAAAAGAGGACTGTCACTATCTCTTTCTTTGATTTGAACCTCTCCTGTGAGTCCAGTTTTAGATTCCAATGCTTCACTTCAGGTTTACTGTATACCTTGCACCTTCTTATTGACGATGAAACACAGAAATTGCATCCGAATTTAATACAAAAGGCACAATGCCGACTTAAGTACAACAGGACTGACACTCTCTCTTTCTATGATTTGAACCTCTCCTGTGAGTCCAGTTTTAGATTCCGATGCTTAACTTCAGGTTTACTGTATCCCTTGGACCTTCTTATTGACGATGAAACACAGAAATTTCAAATGAACTTAATATAAAAGGCACAATGCCGACTTAAGTAAAAGAGGACTGTCACTCTCTCTTTCTATGATTTGATACTCTCCTGTGAGTCCAGTTTTAAATTCTGATGCTTCACTTCAGGTGTACTCTATACCTTGCACCTTCTTATTGACGATGAAACACAGAAATTGCATCGGCATTTAATACAAAAGGCACATTGCCGACTTAAGTACAAGAGGAGTGACACTCTCACTTTCTATGATTGGAACCTCTCCTGTGAATCCAGTTTTAGATTCCGATGCTTCACATCAGGTTTACTGTATACCTTGCACCTTCTTATTGACGATGAAATACAGAAATTGCATCGGAATTTAATATAAAAGGCACAATGCCGACTTAAGTACAAGAGGACTGACACTCTCATCTTCTATGATTTGAACCTCTCCTGTGAGTCCAGTTTTAGATTCCGATGCTTCACTTCAGGTTTACTGCATACCTTGCACCTTCTTATTGACGATGAAACACAGAAATTGCATCCGAATTTAATACAAAAGGCACAATGCCGACTTAAGTACAAGAGGACTGACACTCTCACTTTCGATGATTTGAACCTCTCCTGTGAGTCCAGTTTTAGATTCCGATGCTTCACTTCAGGATTACTGTATACCTTGCACCTTCTTATTGACGATGAAACACAGAAATTGCATCCGAATTTAATGAATAAGGTACAATGCCGACTTAAGTACAAGATGACTGACACTCTCACTTTCTATGATTTGAACCTCTCTTGTGAGTCCAGTTTTAGATTCCGATGCTTCACTTCAGGTTTACTGTATACCATGCACCTTCTTATTGACGATGAAACACAGAAATTGCATCGGAATTAATTACAAAAGGCACAATGCCGACTTAAGTACAAGAGGACTGACACTTTCACTTTCTATGATTTGAACCTCTCCTGTGAGTCCAGTTTCTGATTCCGATTCTTCACTTCAGGTTTACTGTATACCTTGCACCTTCTTATTGACGATGAAACACAGAAATGGCATCCGAACTTAATACAAAAGGCACAATGCCGACTTATGTACAAGAGGACTGACACTCTCACTTTCTATGATTTGAACCTCTCCTGTGAGTCCAGTTTTATATTCTGATGCTTCACTTCAGGTTTACTGTATACCTTGGACCTTCGTATTGATGAAGGAACACAGAAATTGCATACGAATTTAATACAAAAGGCACAATGCCGACTTAAGTACAAGAGCACTGACACTCTCACTTTCTATAATTTGAACCTCTCCTGTGAGTTCAGTTTTAGATTCCGATGCTTCACTTCAGTTTTACTGTATACCTTGCACCTTCTTCTTGATGATGAAACACAGAAATTTCATCGGAATTTAATACAAAAGGCACAATGCCGACTTAAGTAAAGGAGGACTGTCACTCTCTCTTTCTTTGATTTGAACCTCTCCTGTGAGTCCAGTTTTAGATTCCAATGCTTCACTTCAGGTTTACTGTATACCTTGCACCTTCTTATTGACGATGAAACACAGAAATTGCATCCGAATTTAATACAAAAGGCACAATGCCGACTTAAGTACAACAGGACTGACACTCTCTCTTTCTATGATTTGAACCTCTCCTGTGAGTCCAGTTTTAGATTCCGATGCTTCACTTCAGGTTTACTGTACCCCTTGGACCTTCTTATTGACGATGAAACACAGAAATTTCATCTGAACTTAATACAAAAGGCACAATGCCGACTTTAGTAAAAGAGGACTGTCACTCTCTCTTTCTATGATTTGAACCTCTCCTGTGAGTCCAGTTTTAAATTCTGATGCTTCACTTCAGGTTTACTCTATACCTTGCACGTTCTTATTGACGATGAAACACAGAAATTGCATCGGAATTTAATACAAAAGGCACATTGCCGACTTAAGTACAAGAGGAGTGACACCCTCACTTTCTATGATTGGAGCCTCTCCTGTGAATCCAGTTTTAGATTCCGATGCTTCACTTCAGGTTTACTGTATACCTTGCACCTTCTTATTGACGATGGAACACAGAAATTTCATCGGAATTTAATACAAAAAGCACAATGCCGATTTAAGTAAAAGAGGACTGTCACTCTCTCTTCCTATGATTTGAACATTGTGATTCCAGTTTTAGATTCCGATGCTTCACTTCAGGTCTACTGTATACCTTGGAAATTCTTATTGACGATGAAACACAGAAACTGCATCCGAATTTAATACAAAAGGCACAATGCCGACTTAAGTACAAGAGGACTGACACTCTCACATTCTATGACTTGAACCTCTCCTGTGAGTCCAGTTTTAGAGTCCGATGCTTCACTTTAGGTTTACTGTATACCTTGCACCTTCTTATTGACGATGAAACACAGAAATTTCATCGGAATTTAATACAAAAGCACAATGCCGACTTAAGTAAATGAGGACTGTCACTCTCTCTTTCTATGATTTGAACCTCTCCTGTGAATCCAGTTTTAGTTTCTGATGCTTCACTTCAGGTTTTCTCTATACCTTGCACCATCTTATTGACGATGAAACACAGAAATTGCATCGGAATTGAATACAAAAGGCCCAATGCCGACTTAAGTACAAGAGGAGTGACACTCTCACTTTCTATGATTGGAACCTCTCCTGTGATTCCAGTTTTAGATTCCGATGCTTCACTTCAGGTTTACTGTATATCTTGCACCTTCTTATTGACGATGAAATACAGAAATTGCATCGGTATTTAATATAAAAGGCACAATGCCGACTTAAGTACAAGAGGACTGACACTCTCATCTTCTATGATTTGAACCTCTCCTGTGAGTCCAGTTTTAGATTCCGATGCTTCACTTCAGGTTTACTGTATACCTTGCACCTTCTTATTGACGATGAAACACAGAAATTGCATCCGTATTTAATACAAAAGGCACAATGCCGACTTAAGTACAAGAGGACTGACACTCTCACTTTCGATGATTTGAACCTCACCTGTGAGTCCAGTTTTAGATTCCGATGCTTCACTTCAGGATTACTGTATACCTTGCACCTTCTTATTGACGATGAAACACAGAAATTGCATCCGAATTTAATGAAAAAGGTACAATGCCGACTTAAGTACAAGATGACTGACACTCTCACTTTCTATGATTTGAACCTCTCCTGTGAGTCCAGTTCTTGATTCCGATGCTTCACTTCAGGTTTACTGTATACCTTGCACCTTCTTATTGACGATGAAACACAGAAATTGCATCCGAACTTAATACAAAAGGCACAATGCCGACTTAAGTACAAGAGGACTGACACTCTCACTTTCTATGATTTGAACCTCTCCTGTGAGTCCAGTTTTATATTCTGATGCTTCACTTCAGGTTTACTGTATACCTTGGACCTTCGTATTGACGAAGGAACACAGAAATTGCATACGAATTTAATACAAAAGGCACAATGCCGACTTAAGTACAAGAGGACTGACGCTCTCACTTTCTATAATTTGAACCTCTCCTGTGAGTTCAGTTTTAGATTCCGATGCTTCACTTCAGTTTTACTGTATATCTTGCACCTTCTTATTGACGATGAAATACAGAAATTGCATCGGAATTTAATATAAAAGGCACAATGCCGACTTAAGTACAAGAGGACTGACACTCTCATCTTCTATGATTTGAACCTCTCCTGTGAGTCCAGTTTTAGATTCCGATGCTTCACTTCAGGTTTACTGTATACCTTGCACCTTCTTATTAACGATGAAACACAGAAATTGCATCCGAATTTAACACAAAAGGCACAATGCCGACTTAAGTACAAGAGGACTGACACTCTCACTTTCGATGATTTGAACCTCACCTGTGAGTCCAGTTTTAGATTCCGATGCTTCACTTCAGGATTACTGTATACCTTGCACCTTCTTATTGACGATGAAACACAGAAATTGCATCCGAATTTAATGAAAAAAGTACAATGCCGACTTAAGTACAAGATGACTGACACTATCACTTTCTATGATTTGAACCTCTCCTGTGAGTCCAGTTCTTGATTCCGATGCTTCACTTCAGGTTTACTGTATACCTTGCACCTTCTTATTGACGATGAAACACAGAAATTGCATCCGAATTTAATACAAAAGGCACAATGCCGACTTAAGTACAAGAGGACTGACACTCTCACTTTCGATGATTTGAACCTCACCTGTGAGTCCAGTTTTAGATTCCGATGCTTCACTTCAGGATTACTGTATACCTTGCACCTTCTTATTGACGATGAAACACAGAAATTGCATCCGAATTTAATGAAAAATGTACAATGCCGACTTAAGTACAAGATGACTGACACTCTCACTTACTATGAATTGAACCTCTCCTGTGAGTCCAGTTCTAGATTCCGATGCTTCACTTCAGGTTTACTGTATTCCTTGCACCTTCTTACTGACGATGAAACACAGAAATAGCATCCGAACTTAATACAAAAGGCACAATGCCGACTTAAGTACAAGAGGACTGACACTCTCACTTTCTATGATTTGAACCTCTCCTGTGAGTCCAGTTTTATATTCTGATGCTTCACTTCAGATTTACTGTATACCTTGGACCTTCGTATTGATGAAGGAACACAGAAATTGCATACGAATTTAATACAAAAGGCACAATGCCGACTTAAGTACAAGAGGACTGACACTCTCACTTTCTATAATTTGAACCTCTCCTGTGAGTTCAGTTTTAGATTCCGATGCTTCACTTCAGTTTTACTGTATACCTTGCACCTTCTTATTGATGATGAAACACAGAAATTTCATCGGAATTTAATACAAAAGGCACAATGCCGACTTAAGTAAAAGAGGACTGTCACTCTCTCTTTCTTTGATTTGAACCTCTCCTGTGAGTCCAGTTTTAGATTCCAATGCTTCACTTCAGGTTTACTGTATACCTTGCACCTTCTTATTGACGATGAAACACAGAAATTGCATCCGAATTTAATACAAAAGGCACAATGCCGACTTAAGTACAAGAGGAGTGACACTCTCACTTTCTATGATTGGAACCTCTCCTGTGATTCCAGTTTTAGATTCCGATGCTTCACTTCAGGTTTACTGTATATCTTGCACCTTCTTATTGACGATGAAATACAGAAATTGCATCGGTATTTAATATAAAAGGCACAATGCCGACTTAAGTACAAGAGGACTGACACTCTCATCTTCTATGATTTGAACCTCTCCTGTGAGTCCAGTTTTAGATTCCGATGCTTCACTTCAGGTTTACTGTATACCTTGCACCTTCTTATTGACGATGAAACACAGAAATTGCATCCGAATTTAATACAAAAGGCACAATGCCGACTTAAGTACAAGAGGACTGACACTCTCACTTTCGATGATTTGAACCTCACCTGTGAGTCCAGTTTTAGATTCCGATGCTTCACTTCAGGATTACTGTATACCTTGCACCTTCTTATTGACGATGAAACACAGAAATTGCATCCGAATTTAATGAAAAAGGTACAATGCCGACTTAAGTACAAGATGACTGACACTCTCACTTTCTATGATTTGAACCTCTCCTGTGAGTCCAGTTCTTGATTCCGATGCTTCACTTCTGGTTTACTGTATACCTTGCACCTTCTTGTTGACGATGAAACACAGAAATTGCATCCGAACTTAATACAAAAGGCACAATGCCGACTTAAGTACAAGAGGACTGACACTCTCACTTTCTATGATTTGAACCTCTCCTGTGAGTCCAGATTTATATTCTGGTGCTTCACTTCAGGTTTACTGTATACCTTGGACCTTCGTATTGACGAAGGAACACAGAAATTGCATACGAATTTAATACAAAAGGCACAATGCCGACTTAAGTACAAGAGGACTGACACTCTCACTTTCTATAATTTGAACCTCTCCTGTGAGTTCAGTTTTAGATTCCGATGCTTCACTTCAGTTTTACTGTATATCTTGCACCTTCTTATTGACGATGTAATACAGAAATTGCATCGGAATTTAATATAAAAGGCACAATGCCGACTTAAGTACAAGAGGACTGACACTCTCATCTTCTATGATTTGAACCTCTCCTGTGAGTCCAGTTTTAGATTCCGATGCTTCACTTCAGGTTTACTGTATACCTTGCACCTTCTTGTTGACGATGAAACACAGAAATTGCATCCGAATTTAACACAAAAGGCACAATGCCGACTTAAGTACAAGAGGACTGACACTCTCACTTTCGATGATTTGAACCTCACCTGTGAGTCCAGTTTTAGATTCCGATGCTTCACTTCAGGATTACTGTATACCTTGCACCTTCTTATTGACGATGAAACACAGAAATTGCATCCGAATTTAATGAAAAAGGTACAATGCCGACTTAAGTACAAGATGACTGACACTCTCACTTTCTATGATTTGAACCTCTCCTGTGAGTCCAGTTCTTGATTCCGATGCTTCACTTCAGGTTTACTGTATACCTTGCACCTTCTTATTGACGATGAAACACAGAAATTGCATCCGAATTTAATACAAAAGGCACAATGCCGACATAAGTACAAGAGGTCTGACACTCTCACTTTCGATGATTTGAACCTCACCTGTGAGTCCAGTTTTAGATTCCGATGCTTCACTTCAGGATTACTGTATACCTTGCACCTTCTTATTGACGATGAAACACAGAAATTGCATCCGAATTTAATGAAAAAGGTACAATGCCGACTTAAGTACAAGATGACTGACACTCTCACTTTCTATGATTTGAACCTCTCCTGTGAGTCCAGTTCTTGATTCCGATGCTTCACTTCAGGTTTACTGTATACCTTGCACCTTCTTATTGACGATGAAACACAGAAATTGCATCCGAACTTAATACAAAAGGCACAATGCCGACTTAAGTACAAGAGGACTGACACTCTCACTTTCTATGATTTGAACCTCTCCTGTGAGTCCACTTTTATATTCTGATGCTTCACTTCAGGTTTACTGTATACCTTGGACCTTCGTATTGATGAAGGAACACAGAAATTGCATACGAATTTAATACAAAAGGCACAATGCCGACTTAAGTACAAGAGGACTGACACTCTCACTTTCTATAATTTGAACCTCTCCTGTGAGTTCAGTTTTAGATTCCGATGCTTCACTTCAGTTTTACTGTATACCTTGCACCTTCTTATTGATGATGAAACACAGAAATTTCATCGGAATTTAATACAAAAGGCACAATGCCGACTTAAGTAAAAGAGGACTGTCACTCTCTCTTTCTTTGATTTGAACCTCTCCTGTGAGTCCAGTTTTAGATTCCAATGCTTCACTTCAGGTTTACTGTATACCTTGCACCTTCTTATTGACGATGAAACACAGAAATTGCATCCGAATTTAATACAAAAGGCACAATGCCGACTTAAGTACAACAGGACTGACACTCTCTCTTTCTATGATTTGAACCTCTCCTGTGAGTCCAGTTCTAGATTCCGATGCTTCACTTCAGGTTTACTGTACCCCTTGGACCTTCTTATTGACGATGAAACACAGAAATTTCATCTAAACTTAATACAAAAGGCACAATGCCGACTTTAGTAAAAGAGGACTGTCACTCTCTCTTTCTATGATTTGAACCTCTCCTGTGAGTCCAGTTTTAAATTCTGATGCTTCACTTCAGGTTTACTCTATACCTTGCACCTTCTTATTGACGATGAAACACAGAAATTGCATCGGAATTTAATACAAAAGGCACATTGCCGACTTAAGTACAAGAGGAGTGACACCCTCACTTTCTATGATTGGAACCTCTCCTGTGAATCCAGTTTTAGATTCCGATGCTTCACTTCAGGTTTACTGTATACCTTGCACCTTCTTATTGACGATGGAACACAGAAATTTCATCGGATTTTAATACAAAAAGCACAATGCCGATTTAAGTAAAAGAGGACTGTCACTCTCTCTTCCTATGATTTGAACATTGTGATTCCAGTTTTAGATTCCGATGCTTCACATCAGGTCTACTGTATACCTTGGAAATTCTTATTGACGATGAAACACAGAAACTGCATCCGAATTTAATACAAAAGGCACAATGCCGACTTAAGTACAAGAGGACTGACACTCTCACTTTCTATGATTTGAACCTCTCCTGTGAGTCCAGTTCTTGATTCCGATGCTTCACTTCAGGATTACTGTATACCTTGCACCTTCTTATTGACGATGAAACACAGAAATTGCATCCGAATTTAATGAAAAAGGTACAATGCCGACTTAAGTACAAGATGACTGACACTCTCACTTTCTATGATTTGAACCTCTCCTGTGAGTCCAGTTCTTGATTCCGATGCTTCACTTCAGGTTTACTGTATACCTTGCACCTTCTTATTGACGATGAAACACAGAAATTGCATCCGAACTTAATACAAAAGGCACAATGCCGACTTAAGTACAAGAGGACTGACACTATCACTTTCTATGATTTGAACCTCTCCTGTGAGTCCAGTTTTATATTCTGATGCTTCACTTCAGGTTTACTGTATACCTTGGACCTTCGTATTGATGAAGGAACACAGAAATTGCATACGAATTTAATACAAAAGGCACAATGCCGACTTAAGTACAAGAGGACTGACACTCTCACTTTCTGTAATTTGAACCTCTCCTGTGAGTTCAGTTTTAGATTCCGATGCTTCACTTCAGTTTTGCTGTATACCTTGCACCTTCTTATTGATGATGAAACACAGAAATTTCATCGGAATTTAATACAAAAGGCACAATGCCGACTTAAGTAAAAGAGGACTGTCACTCTCTCTTTCTTTAATTTGAACCTCTCCTGTGAGTCCAGTTTTAGATTCCAATGCTTCACTTCAGGTTTACTGTATACCTTGCACCTTCTTATTGACGATGAAACACAGAAATTGCATCCGAATTTAATACAAAAGGCACAATGCGCACTTAAGTACAACAGGACTGACACTCTCTCTTTCTATGATTTGAACCTCTCCTGTGAGTCCAGTTTTAGATTCCGATGCTTCACTTCAGGTTTACTGTACCCCTTGGACCTTCTTATTGACGATGAAACACAGAAATTTCATCTGAACTTAATACAAAAGGCACAATGCCGACTTTAGTAAAAGAGGACTGTCACTCTCTCTTTCTATGATTTCAACCTCTCCTGTGAGTCCAGTTTTAGATTCTGATGCTTCACTTCAGGTTTACTCTATACCTTGCACCTTCTTATTGACGATGAAACACAGAAATTGCATCGGAATTTAATACAAAAGGCACATTGCCGACTTAAGTACAAGAGGAGTGACACCCTCACTTTCTATGATTGGAACCTCTCCTGTGAATCCAGTTTTAGATTCCGATGCTTCACTTCAGGTTTACTGTATACCTTGCACCTTCTTATTGACGATGGAACACAGAAATTTCATCGGAATTTAATACAAAAAGCACAATGCCGATTTAAGTAAAAGAGGACTGTCACTCTCTCTTCCTATGATTTGAACATTGTGATTCCAGTTTTAGATTCCGATGCTTCACTTCAGGTCTACTGTATACCTTGGAAATTTTTATTGACGATGAACCACAGAAACTGCATCCGAATTTAATACAAAAGGCACAATGCCGACTTAAGTACAAGAGGACTGACACTCTCACATTCTATGACCTGAACCTCTCCTGTGAGTCCAGTTTTAGAGTCCGATGCTTCACTTTAGGTTTACTGTGTACCTTGCACCTTCTTATTGACGATGAAACACAGAAATTTCATCGGAATTTAATACAAAAGCACAATGCCGACTTAAGTAAAAGAGGACTGTCACTCTCTCTTTCTATGATTTGAACCTCTCCTGTGAATCCAGTTTTAGTTTCTGATGCTTCACTTCAGGTTTACTCTATACCTTGCACCATCTTATTGACGATGAAACACAGAAATTGCTTCGGAATTGAATACAAATTGCCCAATGCCGACTTAAGTACAAGAGGAGTGACACTCTCACTTTCTATGATTGGAACCTCTCCTGTGGTACCAGTTTTAGATTCCGATGCTTCACTTCAGGTTTACTGTATATCTTGCACCTTCTTATTGACGATGAAATACAGAAATTGCATCGGAATTTAATATAAAAGGCACATGCCGACTTAAGTACAAGAGGACTGACACTCTCATCTTCTATGATTTCAACCTCTCCTGTGAGTCCAGTTTTAGATTCCGATGCTTCACTTCAGGTTTACTGTTTACCTTGCACCTTCTTATTGACGATGAAACACAGAAATTGCATCCGAATTTAATACAAAAGGCACAATGCCGACTTAAGTACAAGAGGACTGACACTCTCACTTTCGATGATTTGAACCTCACCTGTGAGTCCAGTTTTAGATTCCGATGCTTCACTTCAGGATTACTGTATACCTTGCACCTTCTTATTGACGATGAAACACAGAAATTGCATCCGAATTTAATGAAAAAGGTACAATGCCGACTTAAGTACAAGATGACTGACACTCTCACTTTCTATGATTTGAACCTCTCCTGTGAGTCCAGTTCTTGATTCCGATGCTTCACTTCAGGTTTACTGTATACCTTGCACCTTCTTATTGACGATGAAACACAGAAATTGCATCCGAACTTAATACAAAAGGCACAATGCCGACTTAAGTACAAGAGGACTGACACTCTCACTTTCTATGATTTGAACCTCTCCTGTGAGTCCAGTTTTATATTCTGATGCTTCACTTCAGGTTTACTGTATACCTTGCACCTTGGTATTGACGAAGGAACACAGAAATTGCATACGAATTTAATACAAAAGGCACAATGCCGACTTAAGTACAAGAGGACTGACACTCTCACTTTCTATAATTTGAACCTCTCCTGTGAGTTCAGTTTTAGATTCCGATGCTTCACTTCAGGTTTACTGTATACCTTGCACCTTCTTATTGATGATGAAACACAGAAATTTCATCGGAATTTAATACAAAAGGCACAATGCCGACTTAAGTAAAAGAGGACTGTCACTCTCTCTTTCTTTGATTTGAACCTCTCCTGTGAGTCCAGTTTTAGATTCCAATGCTTCACTTCAGGTTTACTGTATACCTTGCACCTTCTTATTGACGATGAAACACAGAAATTGCATCCGAATTTAATACAAAAGGCACAATGCCGACTTAAGTTCAACAGGACTGACACTCTCTCTTTCTATGATTTGAACCTCTCCTGTGAGTCCAGTTTTAGATTCCGATGCTTCACTTCAGGTTTACTGTATCCCTCGGACCTTCATATTGACGATGAAACACAGAAATTGCATCTGAACTTAATACAAAAGGCACAATGCCGACTTAAGTAAAAGAGGACTGTCACACTCTCTTTCTATGATTTGAACTTCTCCTGTGAGTCCAGTTTTAAATTCTGATGCTTCACTTCAAGTTTACTCTATACCTTGCACCTTCTTATTGACGATGAAACACAGAAATTGCATCGGAATTTAATACCAAAGGCACATTGCCGACTTAAGTACAAGAGGAGTGACACTCTCTTTTTCTATGATTGGAACCTCTCCTGTGAATCCAGTTTTAGATTCCGATGCTTCACTTCAGGTTTACTGTATACCTTGCACCTTCTTATTGACGATGAAACACAGAAATTGCATCGAAATTTAATACAAGAGGCACAATGCCGACTTAAGTACAAGAGGACTGACACTCTCACGTTCTATGATTTGAACCTCTTCTGTGAGTCTAGTTTTAGATTCCGATCCTTCACTTCAGGTTTACTGTATACCTTGCACCTTCTTATTGACGATGGAACACAGAAATTTCATCGGAATTTAATACAAAAAGCACAATGCCGATTTAAGTAAAAGAGGACTGTCACTCTCTCTTCCTATGATTTGAACATCTCCTGTGAGTCCAGTTTTAGATTCCGATGCTTCACTTCAGGTTTACTGTATACCTTGGACATTCTTATTGACGATGAAACACAGAAACTGCATCCGAATTTAATGCAAAAGGCACAATGCCGACTTAAGTACAAGAGGACTGACACTCTCACATTCTATGACTTGAACCTCTCCTGTGAGTCCAGTTTTAGAGTCCGATGCTTCACTTTAGGTTTACTGTATACCTTGCACCTTCTTATTGACGATGAAACACAGAAATTTCATCGGAATTTAATACAAAAGGCACAATGCCGACTTAAGTAAAAGAGGACTGACACTCTCTCTTTCTATGATTTGAACCTCTCCTGTGAATCCAGTTTTAGTTTCTGATGCTTCACTTCAGGTTTACTCTATACCTTGCACCATCTTATTGACGATGAAACACAGAAATTGCATCGGAATTTAATACAAAAGGCACAATGCCGACTTAAGTACAAGAGGAGTGACACTCTCACTTTCTATGATTGGAACCTCTCCTGTGATTCCAGTTTTAGATTCCGATGCTTCACTTCAGGTTTACTGTATATCTTGCACCTTCTTATTGACGATGAAATACAGAAATTGCATCGGAATTTAATATAAAAGGCACAATGCCGACTTAAGTACAAGAGGACTGACACTCTCATCTTCTATGATTTGAACCTCTCCTGTGAGTCCAGTTTTAGATTCCGATGGTTCACTTCAGGTTTACTGTATACCTTGCACCTTCTTATTGACGATGAAACACAGAAATTGCATCCGAATTTAATACAAAAGGCACATTGCCGACTTAAGTACAAGAGGACTGACACTCTCACTTTCGATGATTTGAACCCCTCCAGTGAGTCCAGTTTTAGATTCCGATGCTTGACTTCAGGATTACTGTATACCTTGCACCTTCTTATTGACGATGAAACACAGAAATTGCATCCGAATTTAATGAAAAAGGTACAATGCCGACTTAAGTACAAGATGACTGACACTCTCACTTTCTATGATTTGAACCTCTCTTGTGAGTCCAGTTTTAGATTCCGATGCTTCACTTCAGGTTTACTGTATACCATGCACCTTCTTATTGACGATGAAACACAGAAATTGCATCGGAATTTAATACAAAAGGCACAATGCCGACTTAAGTACAAGAGGACTGACACTTTCACTTTCTATGATTTGAACCTCTCCTGTGAGTCCAGTTTTTGATTCCGATGCTTCACTTCAGGTTTACTGTATACCTTGCACCTTCTTATTGACTATGAAACACAGAAATTGCATCCGAACTTAATACAAAAGGCACAATGCCGACTTAAGTACAAGAGGACTGACACTCTCACTTTCTATGATTTGAACCTCTCCTGTGAGTCCAGTTTTATATTCTGGTGCTTCATTTCAGTTTTACGGTATACCTTGCACCTTCGTATTGACGAAGGAACACAGAAATTGCATACGAATTTCATACAAAAGGCACAATGCCGACTTAAGTACAAGAGGACTGACACTCTCACTTTCTATAATTTGAACCTCTCCTGTGAGTTCAGTTTTAGATTCCGATGCTTCACTTCAGGTTTACTGTATACCTTGCAACTTCTTATTGATGATGAAACACAGAAATTTCATCGGAATTTAATACAAAAGGCACAATGCCGACTTAAGTAAAAGAGGACTGTCACTCTCTCTTTCTTTGATTTGAACCTCTCCTGTGAGTCCAGTTTTAGATTCCAATGCTTCACTTCAGGTTTACTGTATATCTTGCACCTTCTTATTGACGATGAAACACAGAAATTGCATACGAATTTAATACAAAAGGCACAATGCCGACTTAAGTACAACAGGACTGACACTCTCTCTTTCTATGATTTGAACCTCTCCTGTGAGTCTAGTTTCAGATTCTGATGCTTCACTTCAGGTTTACTGTATCCCTTGGACCTTCTTATTGACGATGAAACACAGAAATTTCATCGGAATTTAATACAAAAGGCACAATGCCGACTTAAGTACAAGAGGACTGACACTCTCACTTTCTATGATTGGAACCCCTCCTGTGAGTCCAGTTTTTGATTCCGATGCTTCACTTCAGGTTTACTGTAAACCTTGCACCTTCTTATTGACGATGAAACACAGAAATTGCATCCGAATTTAATACAAAAGGCACAATGCCGACTTAAGTACAAGAGGACTGACACTCTCACTTTCTATGATTTGAACCTCTCCTGTGAGTCCAGTTTTAGATTCCGATGCTTCACTTCAGGTTTACTGTATACCTTGCACCTTCTTATTGACGATGAATCACAGAAATTTCAACAGAATTTAATACAAAAGGCACAATGCCGACTTAAGTAAAAGAGGACTGTCACTCTCTCTTTCTATGATTTGAACCTCTCCTGTGAATCCAGATTTCGATTTGGATGCTTCAATTCAGGTTTACAGTATACCTCGCACCTTCTTATTGACGATGAAACACAGAAATTGCATCCGACTTTAATGAAAAAGGTACAATGCCGACTTAAGTACAAGATGACTGACACTCTCACTTTCTATGATTTGAACCTCTCCTGTGAGTCCAGTTTTATATTCTGGTGCTTCATTTCAGTTTTACTGTATACCTTGCACCTTCGTATTGACGAAGGAACACAGAAATTGCATACGAATTTCATACAAAAGGCATAATGCCGACTTAAGTACAAGAGGACTGACACTCTCACTTTCTATAATTTGAACCTCTCCTGTGTGTTCAGTTTTAGATTCCGATGCTTCACTTCAGGCTTACTGTATACCTTGCACCTTCTTATTGATGATGAAACACAGAAATTTCATCGGAATTTAATACAAAAGGCACAATGCCGACTTAAGTAAAAGAGGACTATCACTCTCTCTTTCTTTGATTTGAACCTCTCCTGTGAGTCCAGTTTTAGATTCCAATGCTTCACTTCAGGTTTACTGTATATCTTGCACCTTCTTATTGACGATGAAACACAGAAATTGCATACGAATTTAATACAAAAGGCACAATGCCGACTGAAGTACTACAGGACTGACACTCTCTCTTTCTATGATTTGAACCTCTCCTGTGAGTCCAGTTTCAGATTCCGATGCTTCACTTCAGGTTTACTGTATCCCTTGGACCTTCTTATTGACGATGAAACACAGATATCTCATCGGAATTTAATACAAAAGGCACAATGCCGACTTAAGTAAAAGTGGACTGTCACTCTCTCTTTCTATGATTTGAACCTCTCCTGTGAATCCAGTTTTAGATTCCGATGCTTCACTTCAGGTTTACTGTATACCTTGGACATTCTTATTGACGATGAAACACAGAAACTGCATCCGAATTTAATGCAAAAGGCACAATGCCGACTTAAGTACAAGAGGACTGACACTCTCACATTCTATGACTTGAACCTCTCCTGTGAGTCCAGTTTCAGAGTCCGATGCTTCACTTTAGGTTTACTGTATACCTTGCACCTTCTTATTGACGATGAAACACAGAAATTTCATCGGAATTTAATACAAAAGGCACAATGCCGACTTAAGTAAAAGAGGACTGACACTCTCTCTTTCTATGATTTGAACCTCTCCTGTGAATCCAGTTTTAGTTTCTGATGCTTCACTTCAGGTTTACTCTATACCTTGCACCATCTTATTGACGATGAAACACAGAAATTGCATCGGAATTTAATACAAAAGGCACGATGCCGACTTAAGTACAAGAGGAGTGACACTCTCACTTTCTATGATTGGAACCTCTCCTGTGATTCCAGTTTTAGATTCCGATGCTTCACTTCAGGTTTACTGTATAACTTGCACCTTCTTATTGACGATGAAATACAGAAATTGCATCGGAATTTAATATAAAAGGCACAATGCCGACTTAAGTACAAGAGGACTGACACTCTCATCTTCTATGATTTGAACCTCTCCTGTGAGTCCAGTTTTAGATTCCGATGCTTCACTTCAGGTTTACTGTATACCTTGCACCTTCTTATTGACGATGAAACACAGAAATTGCATCCGAATTTAATACAAAAGGCACATTGCCGACTTAAGTACAAGAGGACTGACACTCTCACTTTCGATGATTTGAACCCCTCCAGTGAGTCCAGTTTTAGATTCCGATGCTTGACTTCAGGATTACTGTATACCTTGCACCTTCTTATTGACGATGAAACACAGAAATTGCATCCGAATTTAATGAAAAAGGTACAATGCCGACTTAAGTACAAGATGACTGACACTCTCACTTTCTATGATTTGAACCTCTCTTGTGAGTCCAGTTTTAGATTCCGATGCTTCACTTCAGGTTTACTGTATACCATGCACCTTCTTATTGACGATGAAACACAGAAATTGCATCGGAATTTAATACAAAAGGCACAATGCCGACTTAAGTACAAGAGGACTGACACTTTCACTTTCTATGATTTGAACCTCTCCTGTGAGTCCAGTTTTTGATTCCGATGCTTCACTTCAGGTTTACTGTATACCTTGCACCTTCTTATTGACTATGAAACACAGAAATTGCATCCGAACTTAATACAAAAGGCACAATGCCGACTTAAGTACAAGAGGACTGACACTCTCACTTTCTATGATTTGAACCTCTCCTGTGAGTCCAGTTTTATATTCTGGTGCTTCATTTCAGTTTTACGGTATACCTTGCACCTTCGTATTGACGAAGGAACACAGAAATTGCATACGAATTTCATACAAAAGGCACAATGCCGACTTAAGTACAAGAGGACTGACACTCTCACTTTCTATAATTTGAACCTCTCCTGTGAGTTCAGTTTTAGATTCCGATGCTTCACTTCAGGTTTACTGTATACCTTGCACCTTCTTATTGATGATGAAACACAGAAATTTCATCGGAATTTAATACAAAAGGCACAATGCCGACTTAAGTAAAAGAGGACTGTCACTCTCTCTTTCTTTGATTTGAACCTCTCCTGTGAGTCCAGTTTTAGATTCCAATGCTTCACTTCAGGTTTACTGTATATCTTGCACCTTCTTATTGACGATGAAACACAGAAATTGCATACGAATTTAATACAAAAGGCACAATGCCGACTTAAGTACAACAGGACTGACACTCTCTCTTTCTATGATTTGAACCTCTCCTGTGAGTCTAGTTTCAGATTCTGATGCTTCACTTCAGGTTTACTGTATCCCTTGGACCTTCTTATTGACGATGAAACACAGAAATTTCATCGGAATTTAATACAAAAGGCACAATGCCGACTTAAGTAAAAGTGGACTGTCACTCTCTCTTTCTATGATTTGAACCTCTCCTGTGAATCCAGTTTTAGATTCCGATGCTTCACTTCAGGTTTACTGTATACCTTGCACCTTCTTATTGACGATGAAATACAGAAATGGCATCGGAATTTAATACAAAAGGCACAATGCCGACTTAACTACAAGAGGACTGACACTCTCATCTTCTATGATTTGAACCTCTCCTGTGAGTCTAGTTTTAGATTCCGATGCTTCACTTCAGGTTTACTATATACCTTGCATCTTCTTATTGACGATGAAACACAGAAA
The DNA here is from genome assembly GCF_021461395.2 of Schistocerca americana. NCBI lineage: Eukaryota > Metazoa > Arthropoda > Insecta > Orthoptera > Acrididae > Schistocerca > Schistocerca americana. Next base: position 7,463,849 of record NC_060126.1, read on the forward strand.
TTTCATCGGAATTTAATACAAAAGGCACAATGCCGACTTAAGTAAAAGAGGACTGTCACTCTCTCTTTCTATGATTTGAACCTCTCATGTGAATCCAGTTTTGGATTCCGATGCTTCTCTTCAGGTTTACTGTATACCTTGCACCTTCTTATAGACGATGAATCACAGAAATTTCAACAGAATTTAATAGAAATGCACAATGCCGACTTAAGTAAAAGAGGACTGTCACTCTCTCTTTCTATGATTTGAACCTCTCCTGTGAATCCAGATTTCGATTTGGATGCTTCAATTCAGGTTTACAGTATACCTCGCACCTTCTTATTGACGATGAAACACAGAAATTGCATCCGACTTTAATGAAATAGGTACAATGCCGACTTAAGTACAAGATGACTGACACTCTCACTTTCTATGATTTGAACCTCTCCTGTGAGTCCAGTTTTATATTCTGGTGCTTCATTTCAGTTTTACTGTATACCTTGCACCTTCGTATTGACGAAGGAACACAGAAATTGCATACGAATTTCATACAAAAGGCATAATGCCGACTTAAGTACAAGAGGACTGACACTCTCACTTTCTATAATTTGAACCTCTCCTGTGTGTTCAGTTTTAGATTCCGATGCTTCACTTCAGGCTTACTGTATACCTTGCACCTTCTTATTGATGATGAAACACAGAAATTTCATCGGAATTTAATACAAATGGCACAATGCCGACTTAAGTAAAAGAGGACTGTCACTCTCTCTTTCTTTGATTTGAACCTCTCCTGTGAGTCCAGTTTTAGATTCCAATGCTTCACTTCAGGTTTACTGTATATCTTGCACCTTCTTATTGACGATGAAACACAGAAATTGCATACGAATTTAATACAAAAGGCACAATGCCGACTGAAGTACTACAGGACTGACACTCTCTCTTTCTATGATTTGAACCTCTCCTGTGAGTCCAGTCTCAGATTCCGATGCTTCACTTCAGGTTTACTGTATCCCTTGGACCTTCTTATTGACGATGAAACACAGAAATCTCATCGGAATTTAATACAAAAGGCACAATGCCGACTTAAGTAAAAGTGGACTGTCACTCTCTCTTTCTATGATTTGAACCTCTCCTGTGAATCCAGTTTTAGATTCCGATGCTTCACTTCAGGTTTACTGTATACCTTGCACCTTCTTATTGACGATGAAATACAGAAATGGCATCGGAATTTAATACAAAAGGCACAATGCCGACTTAACTACAAGAGGACTGACACTCTCATCTTCTATGATTTGAACCTCTCCTGTGAGTCTAGTTTTAGATTCCGATGCTTCACTTCAGGTTTACTATATACCTTGCATCTTCTTATTGACGATGAAACACAGAAATTTCATCGGAATTTAATACAAAAGGCACAATGCCGACTTAAGTAAAAGAGGACTGTCACTCTCTCTTTCTATGATTTGAACCTCTCATGTGAATCCAGTTTTGGATTCCGATGCTCCACGTCACGTTTAATGTATACCTTGCACCTTCTTATTGACGAAGGAACACAGAAATTGCATCCGAATTTAATACAAAAGACACAATGCCGACTTAAGTACAAGAGGACTGACACTCTCACTTTCTATGATATGAACCTCTCCTGTGAGTCCAGTTTTAGATTCCGATGCTTCACATCAGGTTTACTGTATACCTTGCACCTTCTTGTTGACGATGAAACACAGAAATTTCAATGGAATTTAATACAAAAGGCACAATGCCGACTTAAGTAAAAGAGGACTGTCTTTCTCCCTTTCTATGATTTGAACCGCTCTTGTGAGTAAAGTTTTAGATTCCGATGCTTCACTTGAGGTTTACTGTATACCATGCACCTTCTTATTGACGATGATACACAGAAATTGCATCGGAATTTAATACAAAAGGCACAATGCCGCCTTAAGTACAAGAAGACTGACACTCTCACTTTCTATGATTTGAACCTCTCCTGTGAGTCCAGTTTTTGATTCCGATGCTTCTCTTCAGGTTTACTGTAAACCTTGCACCTTCTTATTGACGACGAAACACAGAAATTGCATCCGAATTTAATACAAAAGGCACAATGCCGACTTAAGTACAAGAGGACTGACACTCTCACTTTCTATGATTTGAACCTTTCCTGTGAGTCCAGTTTTAGATTCCGATGCTTCACTTCAGGTTTACTGTATACCTTGCACCTTCTTATTGACGATGAATCACAGAAATTTCAACGGAATTTAATACAAAAGGCACAATGCCGACTTAAGTAAAAGAGGACTGTCACTCTCTCTTTCTATGATTTGAACCTCTCCTGTGAATCCAGATTTCGATTTGGATGCTTCAATTCAGGTTTACAGTATACCTCGCAGCTTCTTATTGACGATGAAACACAGAAATTGCATCCGAATTTAATACAAAAGGCACAATGCCGACTTAAGTACAAGAGGACTGACACTTTCCCTTTCTATGATTTGAACCTCTCCTGTAAGTCCAGTTTTATATTCTGGGGCTTCATTTCAGTTTTACTGTATACCTTGCACCTTCGTATTGACGAAGGAACACAGAAATTGCATACGAATTTCATACAAAAGGCATAATGCCGACTTAAGTACAAGAGGACTGACACTCTCACTTTCTATAATTTGAACCTCTCCTGTGTGTTCAGTTTTAGATTCCGATGCTTCACTTCAGGCTTACTGTATACCTTGCACCTTCTTATTGATGAAGAAACACAGAAATTTCATCGGAATTTAATACAAAAGGCACAATGCCGACTTAAGTAAAAGAGGACTGTCACTCTCTCTTTCTTTGATTTGAACCTCTCCTGTGAGTCCAGTTTTAGATTCCAATGCTTCACTTTTGGTTTACTGTATATCTTGCACCTTCTTATTGACGATGAAACACAGAAATTGCATACGAATTTAATACAAAAGGCACAATGCCGACTGAAGTACTACAGGACTGACACTCTCTCTTTCTATGATTTGAACCTCTCCTGTGAGTCCAGTTTCAGATTCCGATGCTTCACTTCAGGTTTACTGTATCCCTTGGACCTTCCTATTGACGATGAAACACAGAAATCTCATCGGAATTTAGAACAAAAGGCACAATGCCGACTTAAGTAAAAGTGGACTGTCACTCTCTCTTTCTATGATTTGAACCTCTCCTGTGAATCCAGTTTTAGATTCCGATGCTTCACTTCAGGTTTACTGTATACCTTGCACCTTCTTATTGACGATGAAATACAGAAATGGCATCGGAATTTAATACAAAAGGCACAATGCCGACTTAACTACAAGAGGACTGACACTCTCATCTTCTATGATTTGAACCTCTCCTGTGAGTCTAGTTTTAGATTCCGATGCTTCACTTCAGGTTTACTATATACCTTGCATCTTCTTATTGACGATGAAACACAGAAATTTCATCGGAATTTAATACAAAAGGCACAATGCCGACTTAAGTAAAAGAGGACTGTCACTCTCTCTTTCTATGATTTGAACCTCTCATGTGAATCCAGTTTTGAATTCCGATGCTCCACGTCAGGTTTACTGTATACCTTGCACCTTCTTATTGACGAAGGAACACAGAAATTGCATCCGAATTTAATACAAAAGACACAATGCCGACTTAAGTACAAGAGGACTGACACTCTCACTTTCTATGATATGAACCTCTCCTGTGAGTCCAGTTTTTGATTCCGATGCTTCACTTCAGGTTTACTGTAAACCTTGCACCTTCTTATTGACGATGAAACACAGAAATTGCATCCGAATTTAATACAAAAGGCACAATGCCGACTTAAGTACAAGAGGACTGACACTCTCACTTTCTATGATTTGAACCTTTCCTGTGAGTCCAGTTTTAGATTCCGATGCTTCACTTCAGGTTTACTGTATACCTTGCACCTTCTTATTGACGATGAATCACAGAAATTTCAACGGAATTTAATACAAAAGGCACAATGCCGACTTAAGTAAAAGAGGACTGTCACTCTCTCTTTCTATGATTTGAACCTCTCCTGTGAATCCAGATTTCGATTTGGATGCTTCACTTCAAGTTTACAGTATACCTCGCAGCTTCTTATTGACGATGAAACACAGAAATTGCATCCGAATTTAATACAAAATGCACAATGCCGACTTAAGTACAAGAGGACTGACACTTTCCCTTTCTATGATTTGAACCTCTCCTGTGAGTCCAGTTTTAGATTCCGATGCTTCACTACAGGTTTACTGTATCCCTAGGACCTTCTTATTTACGATGAAACACAGAAATTTCATCGGAATTTAATACAATAGGCGCAATGCCGACTTAAGTAAAAGGGGACTGTCACTCTCCCTTTCTATGATCTGAACCTCTCCTGTGAGTCCAGTTTTAGATTACGATGCTTCACTTCAGGTTCACTGTATACCTTGCACCTTCTTATTGACGATGAAACACAGAAATTGCATCCGAATTTAATACAAAAGACACAATGCCGACTTAAGTACAAGAGGACTGACACTCTCACTTTCTATGATATGAACCTCTCCTGTGAGTCCAGTTTTTGATTCCGATGCTTCACTTCAGGTTTACTGTAAACCTTGCACCTTCTTATTGACGATGAAACACAGAAATTGCATCCGAATTTAATACAAAAGGCACAATGCCGACTTAAGTACAAGAGGACTGACACTCTCACTTTCTATGATTTGAACCTTTCCTGTGAGTCCAGTTTTAGATTCCGATGCTTCACTTCAGGTTTACTGTATACCTTGCACCTTCTTATTGACGATGAATCACAGAAATTTCAACGGAATTTAATACAAAAGGCACAATGCCGACTTAAGTAAAAGAGGACTGTCACTCTCTCTTTCTATGATTTGAACCTCTCCTGTGAATCCAGATTTCGATTTGGATGCTTCACTTCAAGTTTACAGTATACCTCGCAGCTTCTTATTGACGATGAAACACAGAAATTTCATCGGAACTTAATACAAAAGGCACAATGCCGACTTAAATATAAGAGAACTGACACTCTCACTTTCTATAATTGGAACCTCTCCTGTGATTCCAGTTTTAGATTCCGATGCTTCACCTCTGGTTTACTGTATATCTTGCACCTTCTTATTGACGATGAAACACAGAAATTTCATCGGATTTAAATACAAAAGGCACAATGTCGACTTAAGTAAAAGAGGACTGTCACTCTTTCTTTCCATGATTTGAACCTCTCCTGTGATTCCAGTTTTAGATTCCGATGCTTCATTTAGGGTTTCCTGTATACCTTGCACCTTCTTACTGACGATGAAACACAGAAATTGCATCCGAATTTAATACAAAAGGCACAATGCCGACTTAAGTACAAGAAGACTGACACTCTCACTTTCTATGATTTGAACCTCTCCTGTGAGTCCAGTTTTAGATTCCGATGCTTCACTACAGGGTTACATTATACCTTGCACCTTCTTATTGATGCAGGAACACAGAAATTGCATCCGAATTTAATACACAAGGCACAATGCCGACTTAAGTACAAGAGTACTGACACTCTTACTTTCTATGATTTGAACCACTCCTGTGAGTCCAGTTTGCGATTCCGATGCTACACTTCAGGTTTACTGTATACCTTGCACCTTCTTATTGACGATGAAACACAGACATTTCATCGGAATTTAATACAAAAAGCACAATGCCGACTTAAGTAAAAGAGGACTGTCACTCTCTCTTTCTATGATTTGAACCTCTCCTGTGGGTCCAGTTTTAGATTCCGATGCTTCACTTCAGGTTTACTCTATACCTTGCACCTTCTTATTGACGATGAAACACAGAAATTGCATCGGAATTTAATACAAAAGGCACAATGCCGACTTAAGTACAAGAGGAGTGACACTCTCACTTTCTATGATTGGAACCTCTCCTGTGATTCCAGTTTTAGATTCCGATGCTTCACTTCAGGTTTACTGTATATCTTGCACCTTCTTATTGACGATGAAATACAAAAATTGCATCGGAATTTAATATAAAAGGCACAATGCCGACGTAAGTACCAGAGGACTGACACTCTCATCTTCTATGATTTGAACCTCACCTGTGAGTCCAGTTTTAGATTCCGATGCTTCACTTCGGGTTTACTGTATACCTTGCACCTTCTTACTGACGATGAAACACAGAAATTACATCCGAATTTAATACAAAAGGCACAATGCCAACTTAAGTACAAGAGGACTGACACTCTCACTTTCGATGATTTGAACCTGTCCTGTGAGTCCAGTTTTAGATTCCGATGCTTCACTTCAGGATTACTGTATACCTTGCACCTTCTTATTGTCGATGAAACACAGAAATTGCATCCGAATTTAATGAAAAAGGCACAATGCCGACTTAAGTACAAGAGGACTGACACTCTCACTTTCTATGATTTCAATCTCTCCTGTGAGTCCAGTTTTAGATTCCGATGCTTCACTTCAGGATTACTGTATACCTTGCACCTTCTTATAGACGATGAAACACAGAAATTTCATCGGAATTTAATACAAAAGGCACAATGCCGACTTAAGTAAAAGAGGACTGTCACTCTCCCTTTCTATGATTTGAACCTCTCTTGTGAGTCCAGTTTTAGATTCCGATGCCTCACTTCAGGTTTACTGTATACCATGCACCTTCTTATTGACGATGAAACACAGAAATTGCATCGGAATTTAATACAAAAGGCACAATGCCGACTTAAGTACAAGAGGACTGACACTTTCACTTTCTATGATTTGAACCTCTCCTGTGAGTCCAGTTTTTGATTCCGATGCTTCACTTCAGGTTTACTGTATACCTTGCACCTTCTTATTGACGATGAGACACAGAAATTGCATCCGAACTTAATACAAAAGGCACAATGCCGACTTAAGTACAAGAGGACTGACACTCTCACTTTCTATGATTTGAACCTCTCCTGTGAGTCCAGTTTTAGATTCCGATGCTTCACTACAGGGTTACATTATACCTTGCACCTTCTTATTGAAGCAGGAACACAGTAATTGCATCCGAATTTAATACACAAGGCACAATGCCGACTTAAGTACAAGAGTACTGACACTCTTACTTTCTATGATTTGAACCACTCCTGTGAGTCCAGTTTGCGATTCCGATGCTTCACTTCAGGTTTACTGTATACCTTGCACCTTCTTATTGACGATGAAACACAGACATTTCATCGGAATTTAATACAAAAAGCACAATGCCGACTTAAGTAAAAGAGGACTGTCACTCTCTCTTTCTATGATTTGAACCTCTCCTGTGGGTCCAGTTTTAGATTCCGATGCTTCACTTCAGGTTTACTCTATACCTGGCACCTTCTTATTGACGATGAAACACAGAAATTGCATCGGAATTTAATACAAAAGGCACAATGCCGACTTAAGTACAAGACGAGTGACACTCTCACTTTCTATGATTGGAACCTCTCCTGTGATTCCAGTTTTAGATTCCGATGCTTCACTTCAGGTTTACTGTATATCTTGCACATTCTTATTGACGATGAAATACAGTAATTGCATCGGAATTTAATATAAAAGGCACAATGCCGACGTAAGTACAAGAGGACTGACACTCTCATCTTCTATGATTTGAACCTCTCCTGTGAGTCCAGTTTTAGATTCCGATGCTTCACTTCAGATTTACTGTATACCTTGCACCTTCTTACTGACGATGAAACACAGAAATTGCTTCCGAATTTAATACAAAAGGCACAATAACGACTTAAGTACAAGAGGAGTGACACTCTCACTTTCTATGATTGGAACCTCTCCTGTGATTCCAGTTTTAGATTCCGATGCTTCACTTCAGGTTTACTGTATGTCTTGCACCTTCTTATTGACGATGAAATACAGAAATTGCATCGGAATTTAATATAAAAGGCACAATGCCGACGTAAGTACAAGAGGACTGACACTCTCATCTTCTATCATTTGAACCTCTCCTGTGAGTCCAGTTTTAGATTCCGATGCTTCACTTCAGGTTTACTGTATACCTTGCACCTTCTTACTGACGATGAAACACAGAAATTGCATCCGAATTTAATACAAAAGGCACAATGCCGACTTAAGTACAAGAGGACTGACACTCTCACTTTCGATGATTTGAACCTCTCCTGTGAGTCCAGTTTTAGATTCCGATGCTTCACTTCAGGATTACTGTATACCTTGCACCTTCTTATTGACGATGAAACACAGAAATTGCATCCGAATTTAATGAAAAAGGCACAATGCCGACTTAAGTACAAGAGGACTGACACTCTCACTTTCTATGTTTTTGAACCTCTCCTGTGTGTACAGTTTTAGATTCCGATGCTTCAGTTCAGGATTACTGTATACCTTGCACCTTCTTATTGACGAAGGAACACAGAAATTGCATCCGAATTTAATACAAAAGACACAATGCCGACTTAAGTACAAGAGGACTGACACTCTCATTTTCAATGATATGAACCTCTCCTATGAGTCCAGTTTTAGATTCCGATGCTTCACTTCAGGTTTAATGTATCCCTTGGACCTTCTTATTGACGATGAAACACAGAAATTTCATCGGAATTTAATACAAAATGCACAATGCCGACTTAAGTACAAGAGGACTGACACTCTCACTTTCTATGATTTGAACCTCTCCTGTGAGTCCAGTTTTATATTCTGGTGCTTCATTTCAGTTTTACTGTATACCTTGCACCTTCGTATTGACGAAGGAACACAGAAATTGCATACGAATTTCATACAAAAAGCACAATGCCGTCTTAAGTACAAGAGGACTGACACTCTCACTTTCTATAATTTGAACCTCTCCTGTGAGTTCAGTTTTAGATTCCGATGCTTCACTTCAGGTTTACTGTATACCTTGCACCTTCTTATTGATGATGAAACACAGAAATTTCATCGGAATTTAATACAAAAGGCACAATGCCGACTCAAGTAAAAGAGGTGTGTCACTCTCTCTTTCTTTGATTTGAACCTCTCCTGTGAGTCCAGTTTTAGATTCCAATGCTTCACTTCAGGTTTATTGTATACCTTGCACCTTCTAATTGACGATGAAACACAGAAATTGCATACGAATATAATACAAAAGGCACAATGCCGACTTAAGTACAACAGGACTGACACACTCTCTTTCTATGATTTGAACCTCTCCTGTGAGTCCAGTTTTATATTCCGATGCTTCACTTCAGGTTTAATGTATCCCTTGGACCTTCTTATTGACGATGAAACACAGAAATTTCATCGGAATTTAATACAAAATGCACAATGCCGACTTAAGTAAAAGAGGACTGTCACTCTCTCTTTCTATGATTTGAACCTCTCCTGTAAATCCAGTTTTAGATTCCGATGCTTCACTTCAGGTTTACTGTATACCTTGCACCTTCTTATTGACGATGAAATTGCATCGGAATTTAATACAAAAGGCACAATGCCGACTTAACTACAAGAGGACTGACACTCTCATCTTCTATGATTTGAACCACGCCTGTGAGTCTAGTTTTAGATTCCGATGCTTCACTTCAGGTTTACTGTATACCTTGCACCTTCTTATTGACGATGAAACACAGAAATTGCAGCCGAATTTAATACAAAAGGCACAATGCCGACTGAAGTACAAGAGGACTGACACTCTCACTTTCTAAGATTTGAACCTCTCCCGTGAGTCCAGTTTTAGATTCCGATGCTTCACTTCAGGTTTACTGTATACCTTGCACCTTCTTATTGACGATGAAACACAGATATTTCATCGGAATTTAATACAAAAGGCACAATCCCGACTTAAGTGAAAGAGGACTGTCACTCTCCCATTCTATGATTTGAACCTCTCCTGTGATTCCAGTTTTGGATTCCGATGTTTCACTTCAGGTTTACTGTATACCTTGCACCTTCTTATTGACGATGAAACATAGAAATTGCATCCGAATTAAATGCAAAAGGCACAACGCCGACTTAAGTACAAGAGGACTGACACTCTCACTTTCTATGATTTGAACCTCTCCTGTGTGTCCAGTTTTAGATTCCGATGCTTCACTTCAGGTTTACTGTATACCTTGCACCTTCTTATTGACGTAGGAACACAGAAATTGCATCCGAATTTAATACAAAAGACACAATGCCGACTTAAGTACAAGAGGACTGACACTCTCACTTTCTATGATATGAACCTCTCCTGCGAGTCCAGTTTTAGATTCCGATGGTTCACATCAGGTTTACTGTATACCTTGCACCTTCTTGTTGACGATGAAACACAGAAATTTCATCGGAATTTAATACAAAAGGCACAATGCCGACTTAAGTAAAAGAGGACTGTCTTTCTCCCTTTCTATGATTTGAACCTCTCTTGTGAGTAAAGTTTTTAAGATTCCGATGCTTCACTTCAGGTTTACTCTATACCATGCAAATTCTTATTGACGATGATACACAGAAATTGCATCGGAATTTAATACAAAAGGCACAATGCCGACTTAAGTACAAGAGGACTGACACTGTCACTTTCTATGATTGGAACCTCTCCTGTGAGTCCAGTTTTTGATTCCGATGCTTCACTTCAGGTTTACTGTAAACCTTGCACCTTCTTATTGACGATGAAACACAGAAATTGCATCCGAATTTAATACAAAAGGCACAATGCCGACTTAAGTACAAGAGAACTGACACTCTCACTTTCTATGATTTGAACCTCTATTGTGAGTCCAGTTTTAGATTCCGATGCTTCACTTCAGGTTTACTGTATACCTTGCACCTTCTTATTGACGATGAATCACAGAAATTTCAACGGAATTTAATACAAAAGGCACAATGCCGACTTAAGTAAAAAAGGACTGTCACTCTCTCTTTCTATGATTTGAACCTCTCCTGTGAATCCAGATTTCAATTTGGGTGCTTCACTTCAGGTTTACAGTATACCTCGCACCTTCTTATTGACGATGAAACACAGAAATTGCATCCGAATTTAATACAAATGCCACAATGCCGACTTAAGTATAAGAGGACTGAAACTTTCCCTTTCTATGATTTCAACCTCTCCTGTGAGTCCAGTTTTAGATTCCGATGCTTCACTTCAGGTTTACTGTATTCCTAGGACCTTCTTATTCACGATGAAACACAGAAATTTCATCAGAATTTAATACAATAGGCACAATGCCGACTTAAGTAAAAGGGGACTGTCACTCTCCCTTTCTATGATCTGAACCTCTCCTGTGAGTCCAGTTTTAGATTCCGATGCTTCACTTCAGGTTTACTGTATACCTTGCACCTTCTTATTGACGATGAAACACAGAAATTTCATCGGAATTTAATACAAAAGCACAATGCCACTCTCACTTTCTATAATTTGAACCTCTCCTGTGATTCCAGTTTTAGATTCCGATGCTTCACCTCAGGTTTACTGTATATCTTGCACCTTCTTATTGACGATGAAACACAGAAATTTCATCGGATTTAAATACAAAAGGCACAATGTCGACTTCAGTAAAAGAGGAGTGTCACTCTTTCTTTCCATGATTTGAACCTCTCCTGTGATTCCAGTTTTAGATTCCGATGCTTCATTTAGGGTTTCCTGTATACCTTGTAATTTCTTATTGACGATGAAACACAGAAATTGCATCCGAATTCAATACAAAAGGCACAATGCCGACTTAAGTACAAGAAGACTGACACTCTCACTTTCTATGATTTGAACCTCTCCTGTGAGTCCAGTTTTAGATTCCGATGCTTCACTACAGGTTTACTTTATACCTTGCACCTTCTTATTGATGCAGGAACACAGAAATTGCATCCGAATTTAATACACAAGGCACAATGCCGACTTAAGTACAAGAGTACTGACACTCTTACATTCTATGATTTGAACCACTCCTGTGAGTCCAGTTTGCGATTCCGATGCTTCACTTCAGGTTTACTGTATACCTTGCACCATCTTATTGACGATGAAACACAGACATTTCATCGGAATTTAATACAAAAAGCACAATGCAGACTTAAGTAAAAGAGGACTGTCACTCTCTCTTTCTATGATTTGAACCTCTCCTGTGGGTCCAGTTTTAGATTCCGATGCTTCACTTCAGGTTTACTGTATACCTTGCACCTTTGTATTGACGATGAAACACAGAAATTGCATCCGAATTTAATACAAAAGGCACAATGCCGACCTAAGTACAAGAGGACTGACACTCTCACTTTCTATGATTTGAACCTCTCCTGTGAGTCCAGTTTTAGATTCCGATGCTTCACTTCAGGTTTACTGTATACCTTGCGCCTTCTTATTGACGATGAAACACAGAAATTTCAACGGAATTTAATACAAAAGGCACAGTGCCGACTTAAGTAAAAGAGGACTGTCACTCTCTCTTTCTATGATTTTAACCTGTCCTGTGAGTCCAGTTTTCGATTCCGATGCTTCACTTCAGGTTTACTGTATTCCTTGCACCTTCTTATTGACGATGAAACACAGAAATTTCAACGGAATTTAATACAAAAGGCACAATGCCGACTTAAGTAAAAGAGAACTGTCACTCTCTTTTTCTATGATTTGAACCTCTCCTGTGAGTCCAGATTTTGAATCCGATGCTTCACTTCACGTTTACTGTATACCTTGCACCTTTTTATTGACGATCAAACACAGAAATTGCATCCGAATTTAATACAAAAGGCACAATGCCGACTTAAGTACAAGAGGTCTGACACTTTCCCTTTCTATGATTTGAACCACTCCTGTGAGCGCAGTTTTAGGTCCCGATGCTTCACTTCTGGTTTACTGTATCCCTAGGACCTTCTTATTGACGATGAAAGACTGAAATTTCATCGGAAATTAATACAAAAGGCACAATGCCGACTTAAGTACAAGAGGACTGACATTCTCACTTTCTATGATTTGAACCTCTCCTGTGAGTCCAGTTTTAGAATCCGATGCTTCACTTCAGGTTTACTGTATCCCTAGGACCTTCTTATTTACGATGAAACACAGAAATTTCATCGGAATGTAATACAATAGGCACAATGCCGACTTAAGTAAAAGGGGACTGTCACTCTCCCTTTCTATGATCTGAACCTCTCCTGTGAGTCCAGTTTTAGATTCCGATGCTTCACTTCTGGTTTACTGTATACCTTGCACCTTCTTATTGACGATGAAACACAGAAATTTCATCGGAATTTAATACAAAAGCACAATGCCACTCTCACTTTCTATAATTTGAACCTCTCCTGTGATTCCAGTTTTAGATTCCGATGCTTCACCTCAGGTTTACTGTATATCTTGCACCTTCTTATTGACGATGAAACACAGAAATTTCATCGGATTTAAATACAAAAGGCACAATGTCGACTTCAGTAAAAGAGGACTGTCACTCTTTCTTTCCATGATTTGAACCTCTCCTGTGATTCCAGTTTTAGATTCCGATGCTTCATTTAGGGTTTCCTGTATACCTTGTACCTTCTTATTGACGATGAAACACAGAAATTGCATCCGAATTTAATACAAAAGGCACAATGCCGACTTAAGTACAAGAAGACTGACACTCTCACTTTCTATGATTTGAACCTCTCCTGTGAGTCCAGTTTTAGATTCCGATGCTTCACTACAGGTTTACTTTATACCTTGCACCTTCTTATTGATGCAGGAACACAGAAATTGCATCCGAATTTAATACACAAGGCACAATGCCGACTTAAGTACAAGAGTACTGACACTCTTACAGTCTATGATTTGAACCACTCCTGTGAGTCCAGTTTGCGATTCCGATGCTTCACTTCAGGTTTACTGTATACCTTGCACCTTCTTATTGACGATGAAACACAGACATTTCATCGGAATTTAATACAAAAAGCACAATGCAGACTTAAGTAAAAGAGGACTGTCACTCTCTCTTTCTATGATTTGAACCTCTCCTGTGGGTCCAGTTTTAGATTCCGATGCTTCACTTCAGGTTTACTGTATACCTTGCACCTTTGTATTGACGATGAAACACAGAAATTGCATCCGAATTTAATACAAAAGGCACAATGCCGACTTAAGTACAAGAGGACTGACACTCTCACTTTCTATGATTTGAACCTCTCCTGTGAGTCCAGTTTTAGATTCCGATGCTTCACTTCAGGTTTACTGTATACCTTGCGCCTTCTTATTGACGATGAAACACAGAAATTTCAACGGAATTTAATACAAAAGGCACAATCCCGACTTAAGTAAAAGAGGACTGTCACTCTCCCTTTCTATGATTTTAACCTTTCCTGTGAGTCCAGTTTTCGATTCCGATGCTTCACTTCAGGTTTACTGTATTCCTTGCCCCTTCTTATTGACGATGAAACACAGAAATTTCAACGGAATTTAATACAAAAGGCACAATGCCGACTTAAGTAAAAGAGAACTGTCACTCTCTTTTTCTATGATTTGAACCTCTCCTGTGAGTCCAGATTTTGAATACGATGCTTCACTTCAGGTTTACTGTATACCTTGCACCTTTTTATTGACGATCAAACACAGAAATTGCATCCGAATTTAATACAAAAGGCACAATGCCGACTTAAGTACAAGAGGTCTGACACTTTCCCTTTCTATGATTTGAACCACTCCTGTGAGCGCAGTTTTAGATTCCGATGCTTCACTTCTGGTTTACTGTATCCCTAGGACCTTCTTATTGACGATGAAACACAGAAATTGCATCGGAATTTAATACAAAAGGCACAATACCGACTTAAGTACAATAGAACTGACCCTCTCCCTTTCTATGGTTTGAACCTCTCCTGTGAGTCCAGTTTTAGATTCCGATGCATCATTTCAGGTTTACTGTATACCTTGCACCTTCGTTCGACGATCAAACACAGAAATTGCATCCGAATTTAATACAAAAGGCACAATGCCGACTTAAGTACGAGAGGACTGACACTCTCACTTTCTATGATTTGAACCTCTCCTGTGAGTCCAGTTTTAGATTCCGATGCTTCACTTCAGGTTCACTGTATTCCTTGCACCTTCTTATTGACGATGAAACACAGAAATTGCATCGGAATTTAATACAAAAAGCACAATGCCGACTTAAGTACAAGAGGACTGACATTCTCACTTTCTATGATTTGAACCTCTCCTGTGTGTCCAGTTTTTGATTCCGATGCTTCACTTCAGGTTTACTGTATACCTTGCACCTTCTTATTGACGATGAAACACAGAAATTTCAACGGAATTTAACACAAAAGGCACAATGCCGACTTAAGTAAAAGAGGACTGTCACTCTCTCTTTCTATGATTTGAACCTCTCCTGTAAGTCCAGTTTTAGACTCCGATGCTTCACTTCAGGTTTACTGTATACCTTGCACCTTCTTATTGACGATGAAACACAGAAATTGCATCCGAATTTAATACAAAAGCCACAATGCCGACTTAATTACAAGAGGACTGACACTCTCACTTTCTATGATTTGAACCTCTCCTGTGAG
Organism: Schistocerca americana; assembly: GCF_021461395.2. Taxonomy (NCBI): domain Eukaryota; kingdom Metazoa; phylum Arthropoda; class Insecta; order Orthoptera; family Acrididae; genus Schistocerca; species Schistocerca americana. Next base: position 7,479,277 of record NC_060126.1, read on the forward strand.
TCCAGTTTTAGATTCCGATGCTTCACTTCAGGATTACTGCATACATTGCACCGTCTTATTGACGATGAAACACAGAAATTTCAACGGAATTTAATACAAAAGGTACAATGCCGACTCAAGTAAAAGACAACTGTCACTCTCTCTTTCAATGAATTGAACCTCTCCTGTGTGTCCAGTTTTAGATTCCGATGCTTCACTTCAGGTTTACTGTATACCTTGCACCTTCTTATTGACGATGAAACACAGAAATTTCAACGGAATTTAACACAAAAGGCACAATGCCGACTTCTGTAAAAGAGGACTGTCACTCTTTCTTTCCATGATTTGAACCTCTCCTGTGATTCCAGTTTTAGATTTCGATGCTTCATTTAGGGTTTACTGTATACCTTGTACCTTCTTATTGACGATGAAACACAGAAATTGCATCCGAATTTAATACAAAAGGCACAATGCCGACTTAAGTACAAGAAGACTGACACTCTCACTTTCTATGATTTGAACCTCTCCTGTGAGTCCAGTTTTAGATTCCGATGCTTCACTACAGGTTTACTTTATACCTTGCACCTTCTTATTGATGCAGGAACACAGAAATTGCATCCGAATTTAATACACAAGGCACAATGCCGACTTAAGTACAAGAGTACTGACACTCTTTCATTCTATGATTTGAACCACTCCTGTGAGTCCAGTTTGCGATTCCGATGCTACACTTCAGGTTTACTGTATACCTTGCACCTTTGTATTGACGATGAAACACAGAAATTTCATCGGATTTAAATACAAAAGGCACAATGTCGACTTCAGTAAAAGAGGACTGTCACTCTTTCTTTCCATGATTTGAACCTCTCCTGTGATTCCAGTTTTAGATTCCGATGCTTCATTTAGGGTTTCCTGTATACCTTGTACCTTCTTATTGACGATGAAACACAGAAATTGCATCCGAATTTAATACAAAAGGCACAATGCCGACTTAAGTACAAGAAGACTGACACTCTCACTTTCTATGATTTGAACCTCTCCTGTGAGTCCAGTTTTAGATTCCGATGCTTCACTACAGGTTTACTTTATACCTTGCACCTTCTTATTGATGCAGGAACACAGAAATTGCATCCGAATTTAATACACAAGGCACAATGCCGACTTAAGTACAAGAGTACTGACACTCTTACAGTCTATGATTTGAACCACTCCTGTGAGTCCAGTTTGCGATTCCGATGCTTCACTTCAGGTTTACTGTATACCTTGCACCTTCTTATTGACGATGAAACACAGACATTTCATCGGAATTTAATACAAAAAGCACAATGCAAACTTAAGTAAAAGAGGACTGTCACTCTCTCTTTCTATGATTTGAACCTCTCCTGTGGGTCCAGTTTTAGATTCCGATGCTTCACTTCAGGTTTACTGTATACCTTGCACCTTTGTATTGACGATGAAACACAGAAATTGCATCCGAATTTAATACAAAAGGCACAATGCCGACTTAAGTACAAGAGGACTGACACTCTCACTTTCTATGATTTGAACCTCTCCTGTGAGTCCAGTTTTAGATTCCGATGCTTCACTTCAGGTTTACTGTATACCTTGCGCCTTCTTATTGACGATGAAACACAGAAATTTCAACGAAATTTAATACAAAAGGCACAATGCCGACTTAAGTAAAAGAGGACTGTCACTCTCCCTTTCTATGATTTTAACCTTTCCTGTGAGTCCAGTTTTCGATTCCGATGCTTCACTTCAGGTTTACTGTATTCCTTGCCCCTTCTTATTGACGATGAAACACAGAAATTTCAACGGAATTTAATACAAAAGGCACAATGCCGACTTAAGTAAAAGAGAACTGTCACTCTCTTTTTCTATGATTTGAACCTCTCCTGTGAGTCCAGATTTTGAATACGATGCTTCACTTCAGGTTTACTGTATACCTTGCACCTTTTTATTGACGATCAAACACAGAAATTGCATCCGAATTTAATACAAAAGGCACTATGCCGACTTAAGTACAAGAGGTCTGACACTTTCCCTTTCTATGATTTGAACCACTCCTGTGAGCGCAGTTTTAGATTCCGATGCTTCACTTCTGGTTTACTGTATCCCTAGGACCTTCTTATTGACGATGAAACACAGAAATTGCATCGGAATTTAATACAAAAGGCACAATACCGACTTAAGTACAATAGAACTGACCCTCTCCCTTTCTATGGTTTGAACCTCTCCTGTGAGTCCAGTTTTAGATTCCGATGCATCATTTCAGGTTTACTGTATACCTTGCACCTTCGTTCGACGATCAAACACAGAAATTGCATCCGAATTTAATACAAAAGGCACAATGCCGACTTAAGTACGAGAGGTCTGACACTCTCACTTTCTATGATTTGAACCTCTCCTGTGAGTCCAGTTTTAGATTCCGATGCTTCACTTCAGGTTCACTGTATTCCTTGCACCTTCTTATTGACGATGAAACACAGAAATTGCATCGGAATTTAATACAAAAAGCACAATGCCGACTTAAGTACAAGAGGACTGACATTCTCACTTTCTATGATTTGAACCTCTCCTGTGTGTCCAGTTTTAGATTCCGATGCTTCACTTCAGGTTTACTGTATACCTTGCACCTTCTTATTGACGATGAAACACAGAAATTTCAACGGAATTTAACACAAAAGGCACAATGCCGACTTAAGTAAAAGAGGACTGTCACTCTCTCTTTCTATGATTTGAACCTCTCCTGTGAGTCCAGTTTTAGACTCCGATGCTTCACTTCAGGTTTACTGTATACCTTGCACCTTCTTATTGACGATGAAACACAGAAATTGCATCCGAATTTAATACAAAAGCCACAATGCCGACTTAATTACAAGAGGACTGACACTCTCACTTTCTATGATTTGAACCTCTCCTGTGAGTCCAGTTTTAGATTCCGATGCTTCACTTCAGGATTACTGTATACATTGCACCTTCTTATTGACGATGAAACACAGAAATTTCAACGGAATTTAATACAAAAGGTACAATGCCGACTCAAGTAAAAGACAACTGTCACTCTCTCTTTCAATGAATTGAACCTCTCCTGTGTGTCCAGTTTTAGATTCCGATGCTTCACTTCAGGTTTACTGTATACCTTGCACCTTCTTATTGACGATGAAACACAGAAATTTCAACGGAATTTAACACAAAAGGCACAATGCCGACTTAAGTAAAAGAGGACTGTCACTCTCTCTTTCTATGATTTGAACCTCCAATGTGAGCCCAGTTTTCGATTCCGATGCTTCATTTCAGGTTTACTGGATACCTTGCTCCTTCTTGTTGACGATGAAACACAGAAATTGCATCCCAATGTAATACAAAAGGCACAATGCCGACTTAAGTATAAGAGGACTCACACTTTCCCTTTCCATGATTTGAACCTCTCCTGTGAGTCCAGTTTTAGATTCCGATGCTTCGCTTCAGGTTCACTGTATTCCTTGCACCTTCTTGTTGACGATGAAACACAGAAATTGAATCGGAATTTAATACAAAAAGCACAATGCCGACTTAAGTACAAGAGGACTGACATTCTCACTTTCTATGATTTGAACCTCTCCTGTGTGTCCAGTTTATAGATTCCGATGCTTCACTTCAGGTTTACTGTATACCTTGCACCTTCTTATTGACGATGAAACACAGAAATTTCAACGGAATTTAACACAAAAGGCACAATGCCGACTTAAGTAAAAGAGGACTGTCACTCTCTCTTTCTATGATTTGAACCTCTCCTGTGAGTCCAGTTTTAGACTCCGATGCTTCACTTCAGGTTTACTGTATACCTCGCACCTTCTTATTAACGATGAAATGCAGAAATTGCATCCGAATTTAATACAAAAGGCACAATGCCGACTTAAGTACAAGAGGACTGACACTTTCCGTTTCTATGATTTGAACCTCTCCTGTGAGTCCAGTTTTAGATTCCGATGTTTCACTTCAGGTTTACTGTATCCCTAGGACCTTCTTATTCACGATGAAACACAGAAATTTCATCGGAATTTAATACGAAAGGCACAATGCCCACTTAAGTATAGGGGGACTGTCACTCTCTCTTTCTATGATCTGAACCTCTCCTGTGAGTCCAGTTTTAGATTCCGATGCTTCACTTCAGGTTTACTGTATACCTTGCACCTTCTTATTGACGATGAAACACAGAAATTTGCATCGGAATTTAATACAAAAGGCACAATGCCGACTTAAATACAAGAGGACTGACTCTCTCACTTTCTATAATTTGAACCTCTCCTGTGATTCCAGTTTTAGATTCCGATGCTTCATTTAGGGTTTCCTGTATACCTTGCACCTTCTTATTGACGATGAAACACAGAAATTGCATCGGAATTTAATACAAAAAGCACAATGCCGACTTAAATACAAGAGGACTGAAACTCTCAATTTCTATGATTTGAATCTCTCCTGTGATTCCAGTTTTAGATTCCGTTGCTTCACTTCAGGTTTACTGTATACCTTGCACCTTCTTATTGACGATGAAACACAGAAATTGCATCGGAGTTATTACAAAAGGCACAATGCCGACTTAACTACAAGCGGACTGACACTCTCACTATCTATGATTTGAACTTCTCCTGTGAGTCCAGTTTTAGATTCAGATGCTTCACTTCAGGTTTACTGTATACCTTGCACCTTCTTATTGAAGACGAAACACAGAAATTGCATCCGAATTTAATACAAAAGGCACAATACCGACTTAAGTACAAGAGGACTGACGCTCTCCATTTCTATGATTTGTACCTCTCCTGTGAGTCCAGTTTTAGATTCCGTTGCTTCACTTCAGGTTTACTGTATACCTAGCACCTTCTTATTGACGATGAAACACAGAAATTTCATCGGAATATAATACAAAAGGCACAATGCCGACTTAAGATAAAGCGGTCTGTCACTCTGTCTTTGTATGATTTGAACCTCTCCTGTGAGTCCAGTTTTAGATTCCGATGCTTCACTTCAGGTTTACTGTATGCCTTGCACCTTCTTGTTGACAATGAAACACAGAAATTGCATCGGAATTTAATACAAAAAGCACAATGCCGACTTAAATACAAGAGGACTGACACTCTCACTTTCTATGATTTGAATCTCTCATGTGATTCCAGTTTTAGATTCCGTTGCTTCATTTCAGGTATACTGAATACCTTCACCTTCTTATTAACGATGAAACATAGAAATTGCATCGGAATTAATACAAAAGGCACAATGCCGACTTAAGTACAAGCGGACCGACACTCTCACTATCTATGATTTGAACCCCTCCTGTGAGTCCAGTTTTAGATTCAGATGCTTCACTTAAGGTTTACTGTATACCTTGCACATTCTTATTGACGATGAAACACAGATATTGTATCCGAATTTAATACAAAAGGCACAATACCGACTTAAGTACAAGAGGACTGACACTCTCACATTCCATGATTTGAACCTCTCCTGTGAGTCCAGTTTTAAATTCCGATGCTTCACATCAGGTTCACTGTATACCTGGCACCTTCTTATTGACGATGAAACACAGAAATTGCATCGGAATTTTATACAAAAGGCACAATGCCGACTTAAGTACAAGAGGACTGGCACTCTCACTTTCTATGATTTGAACCTCTCCTGTGAGTCCAGTTTTAGATTCCGATGCTTCACTTCAGGTTTACTGTATACCTTGCACCTTCTTATTGACGATGAAACACAGAAATTGCATCCGAATTTAATACAAAAGCCACAATGCCGACTTAATTACAAGAGGACTGACACTCTCACTTTCTATGATTTGAACCTCTCCTGTGAGTCCAGTTTTAGATTCCGATGCTTCACTTCAGGATTACTGTATACATTGCACCTTCTTATTGACGACGAAACACAGAAATTTCAACGGAATTTAATACAAAAGGTACAATGCCGACTCAAGTAAAAGACAACTGTCACTCTCTCTTTCAATGAATTGAACCTCTCCTGTGTGTCCAGTTTTAGATTCCGATGCTTCACTTCAGGTTTACTGTATACCTTGCACCTTCTTATTGACGATGAAACACAGAAATTTCAACGGAATTAACACAAAAGGCACAATGCCGACTTAAGTAAAAGAGGACTGTCACTCTCTCTTTCTATGATTTGAACCTCCCCTGTGAGCCCAGTTTTCGATTCCGATGCTTCATTTCAGGTTTACTGTATACCTTGCTCCTTCTTGTTGACGATGAAACACAGAAATTGCATCCCAATTTAATACAAAAGGCACAATGCCGACTTAGGTACAAGAGGACTCACACTTTCCCTTTCTATGATTTGAACCTCTCCTGTGATTCCAGTTTTAGATTCCGATGCTTCACTTCAGGTTTACTGTATACCTTGCACCTTCTTATTGACGAAGGAACACAGAAATTGCATCGGAATTTAATACAAAAGGCACAATACCGACTTAAGTACAATAGAACTGACCCTCTCCCTTTCTATGGTTTGAACCTCTCCTGTGAGTCCAGTTTTAGATTCCGATGCATCATTTCAGGTTTACTGTATACCTTGCACCTTCGTTCGACGATCAAACACAGAAATTGCATCCGAATTTAATACAAAAGGCACAATGCCGACTTAAGTACAAGAGGTCTGACACTCTCACTTTCTATGATTTGAACATCTCCTGTAAGTCCAGTTTTAGATTCCGATGCTTCACTTCAGGTTCACTGTATTCCTTGCACCTTCTTATTGACGATGAAATACAGAAATTGCATCGGAATTTAATACAAAAAGCACAATGCCGACTTAAGTACAAGAGGACTGACATTCTCACTTTCTATGATTTGAACCTCTCCTGTGTGTCCAGTTTTAGATTTCGATGCTTCACTTCAGGTTTACTGTATACATTGCACCTTCTTATTGACGATGAAACACAGAAATTTCAACGGAATTTAACACAAAAGGTACAATGCCGACTCAAGTAGAAGACAACTGTCACTCTCTCTTTCAATGAATTGAACCTCTCCTGTGTGTCCAGTTTTAGATTCCGATGCTTCACTTCAGGTTTACTATATACCTTGCACCTTCTTATTGACGATGAAAAACAGAAATTTCAACGGAATTTAACACAAAAAGCACAATGCCGACTTAAGTAAAAGAGGACTGTCACTCTCTCTTTCTATGATTTGAACCTCCCCTGTGAGCCCAGTTTTCGATTCCGATGCTTCATTTCAGGTTTACTGTATACCTTGCTCCTTCTTGTTGACGATGAAACACAGAAATTGCATCCCAATTTAATACAAAAGGCACAATGCCGACTTAAGTACAAGAGGACTCACACTTTCCCTTTCTATGATTTGAACCTCTCCTGTGAGTCCAGTTTTAGATTCCGATGCTTCACTTCAGGTTTACTGTATACCTTGCACCTTCATATTGACGAAGGAACACAGAAATTGCATCCGAATTTAATACAAAAGGCACAATGCCGACTTACGTACAAGAGGACTGACACTCTCACTTTCCATAATTTGAACCTCTCCTGTGAGTCCAGTTTTACATTCCGATGCTTCACTTCAGGTTTACTGTATACCTTGCACCTTCATATTGATGATGAAACTCAGAAATTGCATCCGAATTTAATACAAAAGGCACAATGCCGACTTAAGTACAAGAGGACTTACATTCTCACTTTCTATGATTTGAACCTCTCCTGTGAGTCCAGTTTTAGATTCCGATGCTTCACTTCAGGTTTACTGTATACCTTGCACCTTCTTATTGACGATGAATCACAAAAATTTCAACGGAATTTAATACAAAAGGCACAATGCCGACTTAAGTAAAAGAGGACTGTCACTCTCCCTTAATATGATTTGAACCTCTCCTGTGAATCCAGATTTCGATTCCGATGCTTCACTTCAGGTTTACAGTATACCTCGCACCTTCTTATTAACGATGAAACACAGAAATTGCATCCGAATTTAATACAAAAGGCACAATGCCGACTTAAGTACAAGAGGACTGACACTTTCCGTTTCTATGATTTGAACCTCTCCTGTGAGTCCAGTTTTAGATTCCGATGTTTCACTTCAGGTTTACTGTATCCCTAGGACCTTCTTATTCACGATGAAACACAGAAATTTCATCGGAATTTAATACGAAATGCACAATGCCCACTTAAGTATAGGGGGACTGTCACTCTCTCTTTCTATGATCTGAACCTCTCCTGTGAGTCCAGTTTTAGATTCCGATGCTTCACTTCAGGTTTACTGTATACCTTGCACCTTCTTATTGACGATGAAACACAGAAATTGCATCGGAATTTAATACAAAAGGCACAATGCCGACTTAAATACAAGAGGACTGACTCTCTCACTTTCTATAATTTGAACCTCTCCTGTGATTCCAGTTTTAGATTCCGATGCTTCATTTTGGGTTTCCTGTATACCTTGCACCTTCTTATTGACGATGAAACACAGAAATTGCATCGGAATTTAATACAAAAAGCACAATGCCGACTTAAATACAAGAGGACTGACACTTTCAATTTCTATGATTGGAGTCTCTCCTGTGATTCCAGTTTTAGATTCCGTTGCTTCACTTCAGGTTTACTGTATACCTTGCACCTTCTTATTGACGATGAAACACAGAAATTGCATCGGAGTTATTACAAAAGGCACAATGCCGACTTAACTACAAGCGGACTGACACTCTCACTATCTATGATTTGAACTTCTCCTGTGAGTCCTGTTTTAGATTCAGATGCTTCACTTCAGGTTTACTGTATACCTTGCACCTTCTTATTGAAGACGAAACACAGAAATTGCATCCGAATTTAATACAAAAGGCACAATACCGACTTAAGTACAAGAGGACTGACCCTCTCCATTTCTATGATTTGTACCTCTCCTGTGAGTCCAGTTTTAGATTCCGTTGCTTCACTTCAGGTTTACTGTATACCTAGCACCTTCTTATTGACGATGAAACACAGAAATTTCATCGGAATATAATACAAAAGGCACAATGCCGACTTAAGTAAAAGAGGACTGTCACTCCCTCTTTCTATGATTTGAACCTCCCCTGTGAGCCCAGTTTTCGATTCCGATGCTTCATTTCAGGTTTACTGTATACCTTGCTCCTTCTTGTTGACGATGAAACACAGAAATTGCATCCCAATTTAATACAAAAGGCACAATGCCGACTTCAATACAAGAGGACTGACACTCTCACTTTCTATGATTTGAATCTCTCATGTGATTCCAGTTTTAGATTCCGTTGCTTCATTTCAGGTATACTGAATACCTTGCACCTTCTTATTGACGATGAAACACAGAAATTGCATCGGAATTAATACAAAAGGCACAATGCCGACTTAAGTACAAGAGGACTGACACTCTCACTTTCTATGATTTGAACCTCTCCTGTGAGTCCAGTTTTAGATTCCGATGCTTCACTTCAGGTTTACTGTATACCTTGCACCTTCTTATTGACGATGAAACACAGAAATTGCATCCGAATTTAATACAAAAGCCACAATGCCGACTTAATTACAAGAGGACTGATACTCTCACTTTCTATGATTTGAACCTCTCCTGTGAGTCCAGTTTTAGATTCCGATGCTGCACTTCAGGATTACTGTATACATTGCACCTTCTTATTGACGATGAAACACAGAAATTTCAACGGAATTTAATACAAAAGGTACAATGCCGACTCAAGTAAAAGACAACTGTCACTCTCTCTTTCAATGAATTGAACCTCTCCTGTGTGTCCAGTTTTAGATTCCGATGCTTCACTTCAGGTTTACTGTATACCTTGCACCTTCTTATTGACGATGAAACACAGAAATTTCAACGGAATTTAACACAAAAGGCACAATGCCGACTTAAGTAAAAGAGGACTGTCACTCCCTCTTTCTATGATTTGAACCTCCCCTGTGAGCCCAGTTTTCGATTCCGATGCTTCACTTCAGGTTTACTGTATACCTCGCACCTTCTTATTAACGATGAAACGCAGAAATTGCATCCGAATTTAATACAAAAGGCACAATGCCGACTTAAGTACAAGAGGACTGACACTTTCCGTTTCTATGATTTGAACCTCTCCTGTGAGTCTAGTTTTAGATTCCGATGTTTCACTTCAGGTTTACTGTATCCCTAGGACCTTCTTATTCACGAGGAAACACAGAAATTTCATCGGAATTTAATACGAAAGGCACAATGCCCACTTAAGTATAGGGGGACTGTCACTCTCTCTTTCTATGATCTGAACCTCTCCTGTGAGTCCAGTTTTAGATTCCGATGCTTCACTTCAGGTTTACTGTATACCTTGCACCTTCTTATTGACGATGAAACACAGAAATTGCATCGGAATTTAATACAAAAGGCACAATGCCGACTTAAATACAAGAGGACTGACTCTCTCACTTTCTATGATTTGAATCTCTCCTGTGATTCCAGTTTTAGATTCCGTTGCTTCACTTCAGGTTTACTGTATACCTTGCACCTTCTTATTGACGATGAAACACAGAAATTGCATCGGAGTTATTACAAAAGGCACAATGCCGACTTAACTACAAGCGGACTGACACTCTCACTGTCTATGATTTGAACTTCTCCTGTGAGTCCAGTTTTAGATTCAGATGCTTCACTTCAGGTTCACTGTATACCTTGCACCTTCTTATTGAAGACGAAACACAGAAATTGCATCCGAATTTAATACAAAAGGCACAATACCGACTTAAGTACAAGAGGACTGACGCTCTCCATTTCTATGATTTGTACCTCTCCTGTGAGTCCAGTTTTAGATTCCGTTGCTTCACTTCAGGTTTACTGTATACCTAGCACCTTCTTATTGACGATGAAACACAGAAATTTCATCGGAATATAATACAAAAGGCACAATGCCGACTTAAGATAAAGCGGTCTGTCACTCTGTCTTTGTATGATTTGAACCTCTCCTGTGAGTCCAGTTTTAGATTCCGATGCTTCACTTCAGGTTTACTGTATGCCTTGCACCTTCTTGTTGACAATGAAACACAGAAATTGCATCGGAATTTAATACAAAAAGCACAATGCCGGCTTAAATACAAGAGGACTGACACTCTCACTTTCTATGATTTGAATCTCTCATGTGATTCCAGTTTTAGATTCCGTTGCTTCATTTCAGGTATACTGAATACCTTCACCTTCTTATTGACGATGAGACATAGAAATTGCATCGGAATTAATACAAAAGGCACAATGCCGACTTAAGTACAAGCGGACCGACACTCTCACTATCTATGATTTGAACCCCCCTGTGAGTCCAGTTTTAGATTCAGATGCTTCACTTAAGGTTTACTGTATACCTTGCACATTCTTATTGACGATGAAACACAGATATTGTATCCGAATTTAATACAAAAGGCACAATACCGACTTAAGTACAAGAGGACTGACACTCTCACATTCCATGATTTGAACCTCTCCTGTGAGTCCAGTTTTAAATTCCGATGCTTCACATCAGGTTCACTGTATACCTGGCACCTTCTTATTGACGATGAAACACAGAAATTGCATCGGAATTTTATACAAAAGGCACAATGCCGACTTAAGTACAAGAGGACTCGCACTCTCACTTTCTATGATTTGAACCTCTCCTGTGAGTCCAGTTTTAGATTCCGATGCTTCACTTCAGGTTTACTGTATACCTTGCACCTTCTTATTGACGATGAAACACAGAAATTGCATCCGAATTTAATACAAAAGCCACAATGCCGACTTAATTACAAGAGGACTGACACTCTCACTTTCTATGATTTGAACCACTCCTGTGAGTCCAGTTTTAGATTCCGATGCTTCACTTCAGGATTACTGTATACATTGCACCTTCTTATTGACGACGAAACACAGAAATTTCAACGGAATTTAATACAAAAGGTACAATGCCGACTCAAGTAAAAGACAACTGTCACTCTCTCTTTCAATGAATTGAACCTCTCCTGTGTGTCCAGTTTTAGATTCCGATGCTTCACCTCAGGTTTACTGTATACCTTGCACCTTCTTATTGACGATGAAACACAGAAATTTCAACGGAATTAACACAAAAGGCACAATGCCGACTTAAGTAAAAGAGGACTGTCACTCTCTCTTTCTATGATTTGAACCTCCCCTGTGAGCCCAGTTTTCGATTCCGATGCTTCATTTCAGGTTTACTGTATACCTTGCTCCTTCTTGTTGATGATGAAACACAGAAATTGCATCCCAATTTAATACAAAAGGCACAATGCCGACTTAGGTACAAGAGGACTCACACTTTCCCTTTCTATGATTTGAACCTCTCCTGTGATTCCAGTTTTAGATTCCGATGCTTCACTTCAGGTTTACTGTATACCTTGCACCTTCTTATTGACGAAGGAACACAGAAATTGCATCGGAATTTAATACAAAAGGCACAATACCGACTTAAGTACAATAGAACTGACCCTCTCCCTTTCTATGGTTTGAACCTCTCCTGTGAGTCCAGTTTTAGATTCCGATGCATCATTTCAGGTTTACTGTATACCTTGCACCTTCGTTCGACGATCAAACACAGAAATTGCATCCGAATTTAATACAAAAGGCACAATGCCGACTTAAGTACAAGAGGTCTGACACTCTCACTTTCTATGATTTGAACCTCTCCTGTAAGTCCAGTTTTAGATTCCGATGCTTCACTTCAGGTTCACTGTATTCCTTGCACCTTCTTATTGACGATGAAACACAGAAATTGCATCGGAATTTAATACAAAAAGCACAATGCCGACTTAAGTACAAGAGGACTGACATTCTCACTTTCTATGATTTGAACCTCTCCTGTGTGTCCAGTTTTAGATTTCGATGCTTCACTTCAGGTTTACTGTATACATTGCACCTTCTTATTGACGATGAAACACAGAAATTTCAACGGAATTTAACACAAAAGGTACAATGCCGACTCAAGTAGAAGACAACTGTCACTCTCTCTTTCAATGAATTGAACCTCTCCTGTGTGTCCAGTTTTAGATTCCGATGCTTCACTTCAGGTTTACTATATACCTTGCACCTTCTTATTGACGATGAAACACAGAAATTTCAACGGAATTTAACACAAAAGGCACAATGCCGACTTAAGTAAAAGAGGACTGTCACTCTCTCTTTCTATGATTTGAACCTCCCCTGTGAGCCCAGTTTTCGATTCCGATGCTTCATTTCAGGTTTACTGTATACCTTGCTCCTTCTTGTTGACGATGAAACACAGAAATTGCATCCCAATTTAATACAAAAGGCACAATGCCGACTTAAGTACAAGAGGACTCACACTTTCCCTTTCTATGATTTGAACCTCTCCTGTGAGTCCAGTTTTAGATTCCGATGCTTCACTTCAGGTTTACTGTATACCTTGCACCTTCTTATTGACGAAGGAACACAGAAATTGCATCCGAATTTAATACAAAAGGCACAATGCCGACTTACGTACAAGAGGACTGACACTCTCACTTTCCATTATTTGAACCTCTCCTGTGAGTCCAGTTTTACATTCCGATGCTTCACTTCAGGTTTACTGTATACCTTGCACCTTCATATTGATGATGAAACTCAGAAATTGCATCCGAATTTAATACAAAAGGCACAATGCCGACTTAAGTACAAGAGGACTTACATTCTCACTTTCTATGATTTGAACCTCTCCTGTGAGTCCAGTTTTAGATTCCGATGCTTCACTTCAGGTTTACTGTATACCTTGCACCTTCTTATTGACGATGAATCACAAAAATTTCAACGGAATTTAATACAAAAGGCACAATGCCGACTTAAGTAAAAGAGGACTGTCACTCTCCCTTAATATGATTTGAACCTCTCCTGTGAATCCAGATTTCGATTCCGATGCTTCACTTCAGGTTTACAGTATACCTCGCACCTTCTTATTAACGATGAAACACAGAAATTGCATCCGAATTTAATACAAAAGGCACAATGCCGACTTAAGTACAAGAGGACTGACACTTTCCGTTTCTATGATTTGAACCTCTCCTGTGAGTCCAGTTTTAGATTCCGATGTTTCACTTCAGGTTTACTGTATCCCTAGGACCTTCTTATTCACGATGAAACACAGAAATTTCATCGGAATTTAATACGAAATGCACAATGCCCACTTAAGTATAGGGGGACTTTCACTCTCTCTTTCTATGATCTGAACCTCTCCTGTGAGTCCAGTTTTAGATTCCGATGCTTCACTTCAGGTTTACTGTATACCTTGCACCTTCTTATTGACGATGAAACACAGAAATTGCATCGGAATTTAATACAAAAGGCACAATGCCGACTTAAATACAAGAGGACTGACTCTCTCACTTTCTATAATTTGAACCTCTCCTGTGATTCCAGTTTTAGATTCCGATGCTTCATTTTGGGTTTCCTGTATACCTTGCACCTTCTTATTGACGATGAAACACAGAAATTGCATCGGAATTTAATACAAAAAGCACAATGCCGACTTAAATACAAGAGGACTGACACTTTCAATTTCTATGATTTGAATCTCTCCTGTGATTCCAGTTTTAGATTCCGTTGCTTCACTTCAGGTTTACTGTATACCTTGCACCTTCTTATTGACGATGAAACACAGAAATTGCATCGGAGTTATTACAAAAGGCACAATGCCGACTTAACTACAAGCGGACTGACACTCTCACTATCTATGATTTGAACTTCTCCTGTGAGTCCTGTTTTAGATTCAGATGCTTCACTTCAGGTTTACTGTATACCTTGCACCTTCTTATTGAAGACGAAACACAGAAATTGCATCCGAATTTAATACAAAAGGCACAATACCGACTTAAGTACAAGAGGACTGACCCTCTCCATTTCTATGATTTGTACCTCTCCTGTGAGTCCAGTTTTAGATTCCGTTGCTTCACTTCAGGTTTACTGTATACCTAGCACCTTCTTATTGACGATGAAACACAGAAATTTCATCGGAATATAATACAAAAGGCACAATGCCGACTTAAGTAAAAGAGGACTGTCACTCCCTCTTTCTATGATTTGAACCTCCCCTGTGAGCCCAGTTTTCGATTCCGATGTTTCATTTCAGGTTTACTGTATACCTTGCTCCTTCTTGTTGACGATGAAACACAGAAATTGCATCCCAATTTAATACAAAAGGCACAATGCCGACTTAAATACAAGAGGACTGACACTCTCACTTTCTATGATTTGAATCTCTCATGTGATTCCAGTTTTAGATTCCGTTGCTTCATTTCAGGTATACTGAATACCTTGCACCTTCTTATTGACGATGAAACACAGAAATTGCATCGGAATTAATACAAAAGGCACAATGCCGACTTAAGTACAAGCGGAGAGACACTCTCACTATCTATGATTTGAACCCCTCCTGTGAGTCCAGTTTTAGATTCAGATGCTACACTTAAGGTTTACTGTATACCTTGCACCTTCTCATTGACGATGAAACACAGAAATTGTATCCGAATTTAATACAAAAGGCACAATACCGACTTAAGTACAAGAGGACTGACACTCTCACATTCCATGATTTGAACCTCTCCTGTGAGTCCAGTTTTAAATTCCGATGATTCACTTCAGGTTCACTGTATACCTGGCACCTTCTTATTGACGATGAAACACAGAAATTGCATCGGAATTTTATACATAAGGCACAATGCCGACTTAAGTACAAGAGGACTGACACTCTCACTTTCTATGATTTGAACCTCTCCTGTGAGTCCAGTTTTAGATTCCGATGCTTCACTTCAGGTTTACTGTATACCTTGCACCTTCTTATTGACGATGAAACACAGAAATTGCATCCGAATTTAATACAAAAGCCACAATGCCGACTTAATTACAAGAGGACTGATACTCTCACTTTCTATGATTTGAACCTCTCCTGTGAGTCCAGTTTTAGATTCCGATGCTGCACTTCAGGATTACTGTATACATTGCACCTTCTTATTGACGATGAAACACAGAAATTTCAACGGAATTTAATACAAAAGGTACAATGCCGACTCAAGTAAAAGACAACTGTCACTCTCTCTTTCAATGAATTGAACCTCTCCTGTGTGTCCAGTTTTAGATTCCGATGCTTCACTTCAGGTTTACTGTATACCTTGCACCTTCTTATTGACGATGAAACACAGAAATTTCAACGGAATTTAACACAAAAAGCACAATGCCGACTTAAGTAAAAGAGGACTGTCACTCCCTCTTTCTATGATTTGAACCTCCCCTGTGAGCCCAGTTTTAGATTCCGATGCTTCATTTCAGGTTTACTGTATACCTTGCTCCTTCTTGTTGACGATGAAACACAGAAATTGCATCCCAATTTAATACAAAAGGCACAATGCCGACTTAAGTACAAGCGGACTCACACTTTCCCTTTCTATGATTTGATTCTCTCCTGTGAGTCCAGTTTTAGATTCCGATGCTTCACTTCAGGTTTACTGAATACCTTGCACCTTCTTATTGACGAAGGAACACAGAAATTGCATCCGAATTTAATACAAAAGGCACAATGCCGACTTACGTACAAGAGGACTGACACTCTCACTTTCCATAATTTGAACCTCTCCTGTGAGTCCAGTTTTAGATTCCGATGCTTCACTTCAGGTTTACTGTATACCTTGCACCTTATTATTGACGATGAAACACAGAAATTTCAACGGAATTTAACACAAAATGCGCAATACCGACTTAAGTAAAAGAGGAGTGTCACTCTCTCTCTCTATGATTTGAACCTCTCTCGTCAGTCCAGTTTTCGATTCCGATGCTTCACTTCAGGTTTAATGTATACCATGCACCAACTTATTGACGATGAAACACAGAAATTGCATCCGAATTTAATACAAAAGGCACAATGCCGACTTTAGTACAAGAGGACTGACCCTCTCCATTTCTATGATTTGTACCTCTCCTGTGAGTCCAGTTTTAGATTCCGTTGCTTCACTTCAGGTTTACTGTATACCTAGCACCTTCTTATTGACGATGAAACACAGAAATTTCATCGGATTATAATCCAAAGGCACAATGCCGACTTAAGTAAAAGCGGTCTGTCACTCTGTCTTTGTATGATTTGAACCTCTCCTGTGAGTCCAGTTTTAGATTCCGATGCTTCACTTCAGGTTTACTGTATGCCTTGCACCTTCTTGTTGACGATGAAACACAGAAATTGCATCCGAATTTAATACAAAAGGCACAATGCCGACTTAAGTACAAGAGGACTTACATTCTCACTTTCTATGATTTGAACCTCTCCTGTGAGTCCAGTTTTAGATTCCGATGCTTCACTTCAGGTTTACTGTATACCTTGCACCTTCTTATTGACGATGAATCACAAAAATTTCAACGGAATTTAATACAAAAGGCACAATGCCGACTTAAGTAAAAGAGGACTGTCACTCTCCCTTAATATGATTTGAACCTCTCCTGTGAATCCAGATTTCGATTCCGATGCTTCACTTCAGGTTTACAGTATACCTCGCACCTTCTTATTAACGATGAAACACAGAAATTGCATCCGAATTTAATACAAAAGGCACAATGCCGACTTAAGTACAAGAGGACTGACACTTTCCGTTTCTATGATTTGAACCTCTCCTGTGAGTCCAGTTTTAGATTCCGATGTTTCACTTCAGGTTTACTGTATCCCTAGGACCTTCTTATTCACGATGAGACACAGAAATTTCATCGGAATTTAATACGAAATGCACAATGCCCACTTAAGTATAGGGGGACTTTCACTCTCTCTTTCTATGATCTGAACCTCTCCTGTGAGTCCAGTTTTAGATTCCGATGCTTCACTTCAGGTTTACTGTATACCTTGCACCTTCTTATTGACGATGAAACACAGAAATTGCATCGGAATTTAATACAAAAGGCACAATGCCGACTTAAATACAAGAGGACTGACTCTCTCACTTTCTATAATTTGAACCTCTCCTGTGATTCCAGTTTTAGATTCCGATGCTTCATTTTGGGTTTCCTGTATACCTTGCACCTTCTTATTGACGATGAAACACAGAAATTGCATCGGAATTTAATACAAAAAGCACAATGCCGACTTAAATACAAGAGGACTGACACTTTCAATTTCTATGATTTGAATCTCTCCTGTGATTCCAGTTTTAGATTCCGTTGCTTCACTTCAGGTTTACTGTATACCTTGCACCTTCTTATTGACGATGAAACACAGAAATTGCATCGGAGTTATTACAAAAGGCACAATGCCGACTTAACTACAAGCGGACTGACACTCTCACTATCTATGATTTGAACTTCTCCTGTGAGTCCTGTTTTAGATTCAGATGCTTCACTTCAGGTTTACTGTATACCTTGCACCTTCTTATTGAAGACGAAACACAGAAATTGCATCCGAATTTAATACAAAAGGCACAATACCGACTTAAGTACAAGAGGACTGACCCTCTCCATTTCTATGATTTGTACCTCTCCTGTGAGTCCAGTTTTAGATTCCGTTGCTTCACTTCAGGTTTACTGTATACCTAGCACCTTCTTATTGACGATGAAACACAGAAATTTCATCGGAATATAATACAAAAGGCACAATGCCGACTTAAGTAAAAGAGGACTGTCACTCCCTCTTTCTATGATTTGAACCTCCCCTGTGAGCCCAGTTTTCGATTCCGATGTTTCATTTCAGGTTTACTGTATACCTTGCTCCTTCTTGTTGACGATGAAACACAGAAATTGCATCCCAATTTAATACAAAAGGCACAATGCCGACTTAAATACAAGAGGACTGACACTCTCACTTTCTATGATTTGAATCTCTCATGTGATTCCAGTTTTAGATTCCGTTGCTTCATTTCAGGTATACTGAATACCTTGCACCTTCTTATTGACGATGAAACACAGAAATTGCATCGGAATTAATACAAAAGGCACAATGCCGACTTAAGTACAAGCGGAGAGACACTCTCACTATCTATGATTTGAACCCCTCCTGTGAGTCCAGTTTTAGATTCAGATGCTACACTTAAGGTTTACTGTATACCTTGCACCTTCTCATTGACGATGAAACACAGAAATTGTATCCGAATTTAATACAAAAGGCACAATACCGACTTAAGTACAAGAGGACTGACACTCTCACATTCCATGATTTGAACCTCTCCTGTGAGTCCAGTTTTAAATTCCGATGATTCACTTCAGGTTCACTGTATACCTGGCACCTTCTTATTGACGATGAAACACAGAAATTGCATCGGAATTTTATACATAAGGCACAATGCCGACTTAAGTACAAGAGGACTGACACTCTCACTTTCTATGATTTGAACCTCTCCTGTGAGTCCAGTTTTAGATTCCGATGCTTCACTTCAGGTTTACTGTATACCTTGCACCTTCTTATTGACGATGAAACACAGAAATTGCATCCGAATTTAATACAAAAGCCACAATGCCGACTTAATTACAAGAGGACTGATACTCTCACTTTCTATGATTTGAACCTCTCCTGTGAGTCCAGTTTTAGATTCCGATGCTGCACTTCAGGATTACTGTATACATTGCACCTTCTTATTGACGATGAAACTCAGAAATTTCAACGGAATTTAATACAAAAGGTACAATGCCGACTCAAGTAAAAGACAACTGTCACTCTCTCTTTCAATGAATTGAACCTCTCCTGTGTGTCCAGTTTTAGATTCCGATGCTTCACTTCAGGTTTACTGTATACCTTGCACCTTCTTATTGACGATGAAACACAGAAATTTCAACGGAATTTAACACAAAAGGCACAATGCCGACTTAAGTAAAAGAGGACTGTCACTCCCTCTTTCTATGATTTGAACCTCCCCTGTGAGCCCAGTTTTAGATTCCGATGCTTCATTTCAGGTTTACTGTATACCTTGCTCCTTCTTGTTGACGATGAAACACAGAAATTGCATCCCAATTTAATACAAAAGGCACAATGCCGACTTAAGTACAAGCGGACTCACACTTTCCCTTTCTATGATTTGATTCTCTCCTGTGAGTCCAGTTTTAGATTCCGATGCTTCACTTCAGGTTTACTGAATACCTTGCACCTTCTTATTGACGAAGGAACACAGAAATTGCATCCGAATTTAATACAAAAGGCACAATGCCGACTTACGTACAAGAGGACTGACACTCTCACTTTCCATAATTTGAACCTCTCCTGTGAGTCCAGTTTTAGATTCCGATGCTTCACTTCAGGTTTACTGTATACCTTGCACCTTATTATTGACGATGAAACACAGAAATTTCAACGGAATTTAACACAAAATGCGCAATACCGACTTAAGTAAAAGAGGAGTGTCACTCTCTCTCTCTATGATTTGAACCTCTCTCGTCAGTCCAGTTTTCGATTCCGATGCTTCACTTCAGGTTTAATGTATACCATGCACCAACTTATTGACGATGAAACACAGAAATTGCATCCGAATTTAATACAAAAGGCACAATGCCGACTTTAGTACAAGAGGACTGACCCTCTCCATTTCTATGATTTGTACCTCTCCTGTGAGTCCAGTTTTAGATTCCGTTGCTTCACTTCAGGTTTACTGTATACCTAGCACCTTCTTATTGACGATGAAACACAGAAATTTCATCGGATTATAATCCAAAGGCACAATGCCGACTTAAGTAAAAGCGGTCTGTCACTCTGTCTTTGTATGATTTGAACCTCTCCTGTGAGTCCAGTTTTAGATTCCGATGCTTCACTTCAGGTTTACTGTATGCCTTGCACCTTCTTGTTGACGATGAAACACAGAAATTGCATCGGAATTTAATACAAATGGCACAATGCCGACTTAAATACAAGAAGACTGACAGTCTCACTTTCTATGATTTGAACCTCTCCTGTTATTCCAGTTTTAGATTCTGATGCTTCACTTCAGGTTTACTGTATACCTTGCACCATCTTATTGACGATGAAACACAGAAATTGCATCTGAATTTAATACAAAAGGCACAATACCGACTTAAGTACAATAGAACTGACCCTCTCCCTTTCTATGGTTTGAACCTCTCCTGTGAGTCCAGTTTTAGATTCCGATGCTTCACTTCAGGTTTACTGTATCCCAAGTACCTTCATATTGACGATGAAACACAGAAATATCATCGGAATTTAATACAAAAGGCTCAATGCCGACTTAAGTAAAAGAGGACTGTCACTCTCCCTTTCTATGATTTGAACCCTGTCCTGTGAGTCCAGTTTAAGATTCCGATGCTTCACTTCAGGTTTACTGTATACCTTGCACCTTCCTATTGACGATGAAACACAGAAATTGCATCCGAATTTATTACAAAAGGCACAATGCCGACTTATGTACAAGAGGACTGACACTCTCACTTTCTATGATTTGAACCTCTCCTGTGAGTCCAGTTTTAGATTCCGATGCTTCACTTCAGGTTCACTGTATACCTGGCACCTTCTTATGGACGATGAAACACAGAAATTGCATCGGAATTTAATACAAAAGAAACAATGACGACTTAAGTACATGAGGACTGACACTCTCATTTTCTATGATTTGAACCTCTCCTGTGATTCCAGTTTTAGATTCCGATGCTTCACTTCAGGTTTACTGTATACCTTGCATCTTCTTATTGACGATGAAACACAGAAATTGCATCGGAATTTAATACAAAAGGCACAATGCCGACCCAAGTACAAGAGGGCTGACACTTTCACTTTCTATGATTTGGACCTCTCCTGTGAGTCCAGTTTTAGATTCCGATGCTTCACTTCAGGTTTACTGTATACCTTGCTCCCTCTTATTGACGATGAAACACAGAAATTGCACCCGAATTTAATACAAAAAGCACAATGCCGACTTAAATACAAGAGGACTGACACTCTCACTTTCTATGGTTTGAATCTCTCATGTGATTCCAGTTTTAGATTCCGTTGCTTCACTTCAGGTATACTGAATACCTTGCACCTTCTTATTGACGATGAAACACAGAAATTGCATCGGAATTAATGCAAAAGGCACAATGCCGACTTAAGTACAAGCGGACCGACACTCTCACTATCTATGATTTGAACCCCTCCTGTGAGTCCAGTTTTGATTCAGATGCTTCACTTAAGGTTTACTGTATACCTTGCACCTTGTTATTGACGATGAAACACAGAAATTGTATCCGAATTTAATACAAAAGGCACAATACCGACTTAAGTACAATAGAACTGTCACTCTCTCTTTCTATGAATTGAACCTCGCCTGTGATTCCAGTTTTAGTTTCCGATGCTTCACTTCAGGTTTACTGTATACCTTGCACCTTCTTATTGACGATGAAACACAGAAATGGCATCCGAATTTATTTCAAAAGGCACAATGCCGATATAAGTACAAGAGGACTGACACTCTCACATTCCATGATTTGAACCTCTCCTGTGAGTCCAGTTTTAAATTCCGATGCTTCACTTCAGGTTCACTGTATACCTGGCACCTTCTTATTGACGATGAAACACAGAAATTGCAACGGAATTTTATACAAAAGGCACAATGCCGACTTAAGTACAATAGAACTGTCACTCTCTCTTTCTATGAATTGAACCTCGCCTGTGATTCCAGTTTTAGTTTCCGATGCTCCACTTCAGGTTTACTGTATACCTTGCACCTTCTTATTGACGATGAAACACAGAAATTGCATCGGAATTTAATACAAAAGGCACAATGCCGACTTAAGTACGAGAGGACAGACACTCACTATCTATGATTTGAACCTCTCCTGTGAGTCCAGTTTTAGATTCCGATGCTTCACTTCAGGTTTACTGTATACCTTGCACCTTCTTATTGACGATGAAACACAGAAATTGTATCCGAATTTAATACAAAAGGCACAATACCGACTTAAGTACAATAGAACTGTCACTCTCTCTTTCTATGAATTGAACCTCGCCTGTGATTCCAGTTTTAGTTTCCGATGCTTCACTTCAGGTTTACTGTATACCTTGCACCTTCTTATTGACAATGAAACACAGAAATGGCATCCGAATTTATTTCAAAAGGCACAATGCCGACTTAAGTACAAGAGGACTGACACTCTCACATTCCATGATTTGAACCTCTCCTGTGAGTCCAGTTTTAAATTCCGATGCTTCACTTCAGGTTCACTGTATACCTGGCACCTTCTTATTGACGATGAAACACAGAAATTGCATCGGAATTTTATACAAAAGGCACAATGCCGACTTAAGTACAAGAGGACTGACACTCTCACTTTCTATGGTTTGAATCTCTCATGTGATTCCAGTTTTAGATTCCGTTGCTTCACTTCAGGTATACTGAATACCTTGCACCTTCTTATTGACGATGAAACACAGAAATTGCATCGGAATTAATGCAAAAGGCCCAATGCCGACTTAAGTACAAGCGGACCGACACTCTCACTATCTATGATTTGAACCCCTCCTGTGAGTCCAGTTTTGATTCAGATGCTTCACTTAAGGTTTACTGTATACCTTGCACCTTGTTATTGACGATGAAAGACAGAAATTGTATCCGAATTTAATACAAAAGGCACAATACCGACTTAAGTACAATAGAACTGTCACTCTCTCTTTCTATGAATTGAACCTCGCCTGTGATTCCAGTTTTAGTTTCCGATGCTTCACTTCAGGTTTACTGTATACCTTGCACCTTCTTATTGACGATGAAACACAGAAATGGCATCCGAATTTATTTCAAAAGGCACAATGCCGATATAAGTACAAGAGGACTGACACTCTCACATTCCATGATTTGAACCTCTCCTGTGAGTCCAGTTTTAAATTCCGATGCTTCACTTCAGGTTCACTGTATACCTGGCACCTTCTTATTGACGATGAAACACAGAAATTGCAACGGAATTTTATACAAAAGGCACAATGCCGACTTAAGTACAATAGAACTGTCACTCTCTCTTTCTATGAATTGAACCTCGCCTGTGATTCCAGTTTTAGTTTCCGATGCTCCACTTCAGGTTTACTGTATACCTTGCACCTTCTTATTGACGATGAAACACAGAAATTGCATCGGAATTTAATACAAAAGGCACAATGCCGACTTAAGTACGAGAGGACAGACACTCACTATCTATGATTTGAACCTCTCCTGTGAGTCCAGTATTAGATTCCGATGCTTCACTTCAGGTTTACTGTATACCTTGCACCTTCTTATTGACGATGAAACACAGAAATTGTATCCGAATTTAATACAAAAGGCACAATACCGACTTAAGTACAATAGAACTGTCACTCTATCTTTCTATGAATTGAACCTCGCCTGTGATTCCAGTTTTAGTTTCCGATGCTTCACTTCAGGTTTACTGTATACCTTGCACCTTCTTATTGACAATGAAACACAGAAATGGCATCCGAATTTATTTCAAAAGGCACAATGCCGACTTAAGTACAAGAGGACTGACACTCTCACATTCCATGATTTGAACCTCTCCTGTGAGTCCAGTTTTAAATTCCGATGCTTCACTTCAGGTTCACTGTATACCTGGCACCTTCTTATTGACGATGAAACACAGAAATCGCATCGGAATTTTATACAAAAGGCACAATGCCGTCTTAAGTACAAGAGGACTGACACTTTCCCTTTCTATGATTTGAACCTCTCCTGTGAGTCCAGTTTTAGATTCCGATGCTTCATTTCAGGTTTACTGTATCCCTTGGACCTTCTTATTGACGATGAAACACAGAAATTTCATTGGAATTTAATACAAAAAGCACAATGCCGACTTAAGTAAAAGAGGACTGTCACTCTCTCTTTGTATGATTTGAACCTCTCCTGTGAGTCGAGTTTTAGATTCCGATGCTTCACTTCAGGTTTACTGTATACCTTGCACCTTCTTATTGACGATGAAATACAGAAATTGCATCTAAATTTAATACAAATGGCACAATGCCGACTTAAATACAAGAAGACTGACAGTCTCACTTTCTATGATTTGAACCTCTCCTGTTATTCCAGTTATAGATTCCGATGCTTCACTTCAGGTTTACTGTATACCTTGCACCATCTTATTGACGATGAAACACAGAAATTGCATCTGAATTTAATACAAAAGGCACAATACCGACTTAAGTACAATAGAACTGACCCTCTCCCTTTCTATGGTTTGAACCTCTCCTGTGAGTCCAGTTTTAGATTCCGATGCATCACTTCAGGTTTACTATATAACTTGCACCTTCGTATTGACGATGAAACACAGAAATTGCATCCGAATTTATTACAAAAGGCACAATGCCGACTTATGTACAAGAGGACTGACACTCTCACTTTCTATGATTTGAACCTCTCCTGTGAGTCCAGTTTTAGATTCCGATGCTTCACTTCAGGTTCACTGTATACCTGGCACCTTCTTATTGACGATGAAACACAGAAATTGCATCGGAATTTAATACAAAAGAAACAATGACGACTTAAGTACATGAGGACTGACCCTCTCATTTTCTATGATTTGAACCTCTCCTGTGATTCCAGTTTTAGATTCCGATGCTTCACTTCAGGTTTACTGTATACCTTGCATCTTCTTATTGACGATGAAACACAGAAATTGCATCGGAATTTAATACAAAAGGCACAATGCCGACTTAAGTACAAGAGGGCTGACACTTTCACTTTCTATGATTTGGACCTCTCCAGTGAGTCCAGTTTTACATTCCGATGATTCACTTCAGGTTTACTGTATACCTTGCACCCTCTTATTGACGATGAAACACAGAAATTGCACCCGAATTTAATACAAAAAGCACAATGCCGACTTAAATACAAGAGGACTGACACTCTCACTTTCTATGATTTGAATCTCTCATGTGATTCCAGTTTTAGATTCCGTTGCTTCATTTCAGGTATACTGAATACCTTGCACCTTCTTATTGACGATGAAACACAGAAATTGCATCGGAATTAATACAAAAGGCACAATGCCGACTTAAGTACAAGCGGACCGACACTCTCACTATCTATGATTTGAACCCCTCCTGTGAGTCCAGTTTTGATTCAGATGCTTCACTTAAGGTTTACTGTATACCTTGCACCTTCGTGTTGACGATGAAACACAGAAATTGTATCCGAATTTAATACAAAAGGCACAATTCCGACTTAAGTACAAGAGGACAGACCCTCTGCATTTCTATGATTTGAACCTCTCCTGTGAGTCCAGTTTTAGATTCCGATGCTTCACTTCAGATTTACTGTATCCCTTGGACTTTCTTATTGACGATGAAACACAGAAATTTCATCGGAATTTAATACAAAAGGCACAATGCCGACTTAAGTAAAAGAAGACTGTCACTCTGTCTTTGTATGATTTGAACCTCTCCTGTGAGTCCAGTTTTAGATTCCGATGCTTCACTTCAGGTTTACTGTATCCCTAGTACCTTCTCATTGACGATGAAACACAGAAATTTCATCGGAATTTAAAACAAAAGGCACAATGCCGACTTAAGTAAAAGAGGACTGTCACTCTCTCTTTCTATGATTTGAACCTCTCCTGTGAGTCCAGTTTTAGATTCGGATGCATCACTTCAGGTTCACTGTATACCTGGCACCTTCTTATTGACGATGAAACACAGAAATTGCAACGGAATTTTATACAAAAGGCACAATGCCGACTTAAGTACAATAGAACTGTCACTCTCTCTTTCTATGAATTGAACCTCGCCTGTGATTCCAGTTTTAGTTTCCGATGCTCCACTTCAGGTTTACTGTATACCTTGCACCTTCTTATTGACGATGAAACACAGAAATTGCATCGGAATTTAATACAAAAGGCACAATGCCGACTTAAGTACGAGAGGACAGACACTCACTATCTATGATTTGAACCTCTCCTGTGAGTCCAGTTTTAGATTCCGATGCTTCACTTCAGGTTTACTGTATACCTTGCACCTTCTTATTGACGATGAAACACAGAAATTGTATCCGAATTTAATACAAAAGGCACAATACCGACTTAAGTACAATAGAACTGTCACTCTCTCTTTCTATGAATTGAACCTCGCCTGTGATTCCAGTTTTAGTTTCCGATGCTTCACTTCAGGTTTACTGTATACCTTGCACCTTCTTATTGACAATGAAACACAGAAATGGCATCCGAATTTATTTCAAAAGGCACAATGCCGACTTAAGTACAAGAGGACTGACACTCTCACATTCCATGATTTGAACCTCTCCTGTGAGTCCAGTTTTAAATTCCGATGCTTCACTTCAGGTTCACTGTATACCTGGCACCTTCTTATTGACGATGAAACACAGAAATTGCATCGGAATTTTATACAAAAGGCACAATGCCGACTTAAGTACAAGAGGACTGACACTCTCACTTTCTATGATTTGAACCTCTCCTGTGAGTCCAGTTTTAGATTCCGATGCTTCACTTCTGGTTTACTGTATACCTTGCACCTTCTTATTGACGATGAAACACAGAAATTTCAACGGAATTTAACACAAAATGCACAATACCGACTTAAGTAAAAGAGGAGTGTCACTCTCTCTCTCTATGATTTGAACCTCTCTTGTCAGTCCAGTTTTCGATTCCGATGCTTCACTTCAGGTTTAATGTATACCTTGCACCAACTTATTGACGATGAAACACAGAAATTGCATCCGAATATAATAGAAAAGGCACAATGCCGACTTTAGTACAAGAGGACTGACACTTTCAATTTCTATGATTTGAACCTCTCCTGTGAGTCCAGTTTTTGATTCCGATGCTTCATTTCAGGTTTACTGTATCCCTTGGACCTTCTTATTGACGATGAAACACAGAAATTTCATTGGAATTTAATACAAAAAGCACAATGCCGACTTAAGTAAAAGAGGACTGTCACTCTCTCTTTGTATGATTTGAACCTCTCCTGTGAGTCGAGTTTTAGATTCCGATGCTTCACTTCAGGTTTACTGTATACCTTGCACCTTCTTATTGACGATGAAATACAGAAATTGCATCTAAATTTAATACAAATGGCACAATGCCGACTTAAATACAAGAAGACTGACAGTCTCACTTTCTATGATTTGAACCTCTCCTGTTATTCCAGTTATAGATTCCGATGCTTCACTTCAGGTTTACTGTATACCTTGCACCATCTTATTGACGATGAAACACAGAAATTGCATCTGAGTTTAATACAAAAGGCACAATACCGACTTAAGTACAATAGAACTGACCCTCCCCCTTTCTATGGTTTGAACCTCTCCTGTGAGTCCAGTTTTAGATTCCGATGCATCACTTCAGGTTTACTATATAACTTGCACCTTCGTATTGACGATGAAACACAGAAATTGCATCCGAATTTATTACAAAAGGCACAATGCCGACTTATGTACAAGAGGACTGACACTCTCACTTCCTATGATTTGAACCTCTCCTGTGAGTCCAGTTTTAGATTCCGATGCTTCACTTCAGGTTCACTGTATACCTGGCACCTTCTTATTGACGATGAAACACAGAAATTGCATCGGAATTTAATACAAAAGAAACAATGACGACTTAAGTACATGAGGACTGACCCTCTCATTTTCTATGATTTGAACCTCTCCTGTGATTCCAGTTTTAGATTCCGATGCTTCACTTCAGGTTTACTGTATACCTTGCATCTTCTTATTGACGATGAAACACAGAAATTGCATCGGAATTTAATACAAAAGGCACAATGCCGACTTAAGTACAAGAGGGCTGACACTTTCACTTTCTATGATTTGGACCTCTCCAGTGAGTCCAGTTTTAGATTCCGATGCTTCACTTCAGGTTTACTGTATACCTTGCACCCTCTTATTGACGATGAAACACAGAAATTGCACCCGAATTTAATACAAAAAGCACAATGCCGACTTAAATACAAGAGGACTGACACTCTCACATTCAATGATTTGAATCTCTCATGTGATTCCAGTTTTAGATTCCGTTGCTTCATTTCAGGTATACTGAATACCTTGCACCTTCTTATTGACGATGAAACACAGAAATTGCTTCGGAATTAATACAAAAGGCACAATGCCGACTTAAGTACAAGCGGACCGACACTCTCACTATCTATGATTTGAACCCCTCCTGTGAGTCCAGTTTTGATTCAGATGCTTCACTTAAGGTTTACTGTATACCTTGCACCTTCGTATTGACGATGAAACACAGAAATTGTATCCGAATTTAATACAAAAGGCACAATTCCGACTTAAGTACAAGAGGACTGACCCTCTGCATTTCTATGATTTGAACCTCTCCTGTGAGTCCAGTTTTAGATTCCGATGCTTCACTTCAGATTTACTGTATCCCTTGGACTTTCTTATTGACGATGAAACACAGAAATTTCATCGGAATTTAATACAAAAGGCACAATGCCGACTTAAGTAAAGGAAGACTGTCACTCTGTCTTTGTATGATTTGAACCTCTCCTGTGAGTCCAGTTTTAGATTCCGATGCTTCACTTCAGGTTTACTGTATCCCTAGTACCTTCTCATTGACGATGAAACACAGAAATTTCATCGGAATTTAAAACAAAAGGCACAATGCCGACTTAAGTAAAAGAGGACTGTCACTCTCTCTTTCTATGATTTGAACCTCTCCTGTGAGTCCAGTTTTAGATTCGGATGCATCACTTCAGGTTTACTGTATACCTTACACCTTCTTATTGACGATGAAACACAGAAATTGCATCCGAATATAATAGAAAAGGCTCAATGCCGACTTAAGTACAAGAGGACTGACACTCTCACTTTCTATGATTTGAACCTCTCCTGTGAGTCCAGCTTTAGATTCCGATGCTTCACTTCAGGTTTACTGTATACCTTGCACCTTCTTATTGACAATGAAACACAGAAATTTCAACGGAATTTAGTACAAAAGGCACATAGCCGACTTAAGTAAAAGAGAACTGTCACTCTCCCTTTCTATGAATTGAACCTCGCCTGTGATTCCAGTTTTAGATTCCGATGCTTCACTTCAGGTTTACTGTATACCTTGCACCTTCTTACTGACGATGAAACACAGAAATTGCATCGGAATTTAATACAAAAGGCACAATGCCGACTTAAGTACGAGAGGACAGACACTCTCACTATCTATGATTTGAACCTCTCCTGTGAGTCCAGTTTTAGATTCCGATGCTTCACTTCAGGTTTACTGTATACCTTGCACCTTCTTATTGACGATGAAACACAGAAATTGTATCCGAATTTAATAGAAAAGGCACAATACCGACTTAAGTACAATAGAACTGACCCTCTCCCTTTCTATGGTTTGAACCTCTCCTGTGAGTCCAGTTTTAGATTCCGATGCATCACTTCAGGTTTACTGTATACCTTGCACATTTGTATTGACGATGAAACACAGAAATGGCATCCGAATTTATTTCAAAAGGCACAATGCCGACTTAAGTACAAGAGGACTGACACTCTCACATTCCATGATTTGAACCTCTCCTGTGAGTCCAGTTTTAAATTCCGATGCTTCACTTCAGGTTCACTGTATACCTGGCGCCTTCTTATTGACGATGAAACACAGAAATTGCGTCGGAATTTTATACAAAAGGCACAATGCCGACATAAGTACAAGAGGACTGACACTCTCACTTTCTATGATTTGAACCTCTCCTGTGAGTCCAGTTTTAGATTCCGATGCTTCACTTCAGGTTTACTGTATATCTTGCACCTTCTTATTGACGATGAAACACAGAAATTTCAACGGAATTTAACACAAAATGCACAATACCGACTTAAGTAAAAGAGGAGTGTCACTCTCTCTCTCTATGATTTGAACCTCTCTTGTCAGTCCAGTTTTCGATTCCGATGCTTCACTTCAGGTTTAATGTATACCTTGCACCAACTTATTGACGATGAAACACAGAAATTGCATCCGAATCTAATACAAAAGCCACAATGCCGACTTTAGTACAAGAGGACTGACACTTTCCCTTTCTATGATTTGAACCTCTCCTGCGATTCCAGTTTTAGATTCCGATGCTTCACTTCAGGTTTACTGTATACCTTGCATCTTCTTATTGACGATGACACACAGAAATTGCATCGGAATTTAATACAAAAGGCACAATGCCGACTTAAGTACAAGAAGGCTGACACTTTCACTTTCTATGACTTTAACCTCTCCTGTGAGTCCAGTTTTAGATTCCGATGCTTCACTTCAGGTTTACTGTATACCTTGCACCCTCTTATTGACGATGAAACACAGAAATTGCACCCGAATTTAATACAAAAGGCACAATGCCGACTTATGTACAAGAGGACTGATACTCTCACTATCTATGATTTGAGCCTCTCCTGTGAGTCCAGTTTTAGATTCCGATGCTTCACTTCAGGTTTACTGTATACCTTGCACCTTCTTATTGACGATGAAACACAGAAATTGCATCCAAAATTGCATACAAAAGGCACAATGCCGACTTAAGTACAAGAGTACTGACACTCTCACTTTCTATGATGTGAACCTCTCCTGTGAGTCCAGTTTTAGATTCCGATGCTTCACTTTAGGTTTACTGTATACCTTGCACCTTCTTATTGACGATGAAACACAGAAATTGAATCCAAATTTAATACAAAAGGCACAATGCCGACTTAAAGACACAAGGACTGACACTTTTTCTTTCTATGATTTGAACCTCTCCTGTGAGTCCACTTTTAGACTCCGATGCTTCACTTCAGGTTTACTGCATCCCTAGGACCTTCTTATTGACGATGAAACACAGAAATTTCACCGGAATTTAATACAAAAGGCACAATGCCGACTTAAGTAAAAGAAGACTGTCACTCTCTCTTTCTATGATTTCAGGCTCTCCTGTGAGTCCAGTTTTAGATTCCGTGGCTTCACTTCAGGTTTACTGTATACCTTGCACCTTCTTATTGACGATGAAACACAGAAGTTGCATCGGAATTTAATACAAAAGGCACCATGCCGACTTAAGTACAAGAGGACTGACACTCTCACTTTCTAAGATTTGAACCTCTCCTGTGAGTCCAGTTTTAGATTCCGATGCTTCACTTCAGGTTCACTGTATACCTTGCACCTTCTTATTGACGATGAAACACAGAAATTGCATCGGAATTTAATACAAAAGGCACAATGCCGACTAATGTACAAGAGGACTGACACTCTCACTTTCTATGATTTGAACCTCTCCTGTGAGTCCAGTTTTAGATTCCGATGCTTCACTTCAGGTTTACTGTATACCTTGCACCGTCTTATTGACGATGAAACACAGAAATTGCATCGGAATTTAATACAAAAGGCACAATGCCGACTTAAATGCGAGAGGACTGACACTCTCACTTTCTATGATTTGAATCTCTCCTGTGATTCCAGTTTTACATTCCATTGCTTCACTTCAGGTTTACTGTATACCTTGCTCCTACTTATTGACGATGAAACACAGACATTGCATCGGAATTAATACAAAAGGCACAATGCCGACTTAAGTACAAGAGGTCTGACACTCTCACTATCTATGATTTGAACCTCTCCTGTGAGTCCAGTTTTAGATTCAGATGCTTCACTTCAGGTTTACTGTATACCTTGCACCTTCTTATTGACGATGAATCACAGAAATTGCATTCGAATTTAATACAAAAGGCACAATACCGACTTAAGTAGAAGAGGACTGACCCTCTCCATTTCTATGAATTGAACCTCTCCTGTGAGTCCAGTTTTAGATTCCGATGCTTCACTTCAGGTTTACTGTATACCTTGCACCTTCTTATTGACGATGAAACACAGAAATTTCATCGGAATATAATACAAAAGGCACAATGCCGACTTAAGTAAAAGAGGACTGTCACTTTGTCTTTGTATGATATGAACCTCTCCTGTGAGTCTAGTTTTAGATTCCGATGCTTCACTTCAGGTTTACTGTATACCTTGCACCTTCTTGTTGACGATGAAACACAGAAATTGCATCGGAATTTAATACAAAAAGCACAATGCCGACTTAAATACAAGAGGACTGACACTCTCACTTTCTATGATTTGAACCTCTCCTGTGATTCCAGTTTTAGATTCCGTCGCTTCACTTCAGGTTTACTGTATACCTTGCACCTTCTTATTGACGATGAAACACAGAAATTGCATCGGAATTAATACAAAGGGCACAATGCCTACTTAAGTACAAGCGGACTGACACTCTCACTATCTATGATTTGAACCTCTCCTGTGAGTCCAGTTTCAGATTCAGATGCTTTACTTCAGGTTTACTGTATACCTTGCACCTTCTTATTGACGATGAAACACAGAAATTGCATCCGAATGTAATACAAAAGGCACAATACCGACTTAAGTACAAGAGGACTGACCCTCTCCATTTCTATGATTTGAACCTCCCCTGTGAGTCCAGTTTTAGATTCCGATGCTTCACTTCAGATTTACTGTATCCCTTGGACTTTCTTATTGACGATGAAACACAGTAATTTCATCGGAATTTAATACAAAAGACACAATGCCGACTTAAGTAAAAGAGGACTGTCACTCTGTCTTTGTGTTATTTGAACCTGTCCTGTGAGTCCAGTTTTAGATTCCGATGCTTCACTTCAGGTTTACTGTATACCTTGCACCTTCTTGTTGACGATAAAACACAGAAATTGCATCGGAATTTAATACAAAAAGCACAATGCCGACTTAAATACAAGAGGACTGACCCTCTCACTTTCTATGATTTGAATCTCTCCTGTGATTCCAGTTTTAGATTCCGTTGCTTCACTTCAGGTTTACTGTATACCTTGCACCTTCTTATTGACGATGAAACACAGAAATTGCATTCGAACTTAACACAAAAGGCACAATGCCGACTAAAGTGCAAGAGGACTGACACTCTCCATTTCTATGATTTGAACCTCTCCTTTGAGTCCAGTTTTAGATTCCGATGCTTTACTTCAGGTCTACTGTATCCCTTGGACGTTCTTATTGACGATGAAAGACAGAAATTGCATCGGAATTAAATTCAAAACGCACAATGCCGACTTAAGTTCATAAGGACTGACACTATCACTGTCTATGATTTGAACGTCTCCTGTGAGTCCAATTTTAGATTCAGATGCTTCACTTCAGGTTTACTGTATACCTTGCACTTTCTTATTGACGATGAAACTCAGACATTTCATCCGAATTTAATACAAAAGGCACAATACCGACTTAAGTACAAGAGGACTGACCCTCTCCATTTCTATGATTTGAACCTCTCCTGTGAGTCCAGTTTTAGATTCCGATGCTTCACTTCAGGTTTACTGTAACCCTTGGACCTTCTCATTGACGATGAAACACAGAAATTTCATCGGATTTTAATACAAAAGCGCAATGCCGACTTAAGTAAAAGAGGACTGTCACTCTGTCTTTGTATGATTTGAACCTCTCCTGTGAGTCCAGTATTAGATTCCGATGCTTCACTTCAGGCTTACTGTATACCTTGCACCTTCTTGTTGACGATGAAACACAGAAATTGCATCGGAATTTAATACAAAAGGCACAATGCCGACTTAAATACAAGATGACTGACACTCTCACTTTCTATGATTTGAATCTCTCCTGTGATTCCAGTTTTAGATTCCGTTGCTTCACTTCAGGTTTACTGTATTCCTTGTACCTTCTTATTGACGATGAAACACAGAAATTGCATCGGAATTAATACAAAAGGCACAATGTCGACTTAAGTACAAGCGGACTGACACTCTCACTATCTGTGACTTGAACCTCTACTGTGAGTCCAGTTTTAGATTCAGATGCTTCACTTCAGGTTTACTGTATACCTTGCACCTTCTTATTGACGATGAAACACAGAAATTGCATCCGAATTTAATACAACAGGCACAATACCGACTTAAGTAAAAGAGGACTGACACTTTCACTTTCTGTGATTTGAACCTCTCGTGTTAGTCCAGTTTTAGATTCCGATGCTTCACTTCAGGTTCACTGTATACCTTGCACCGTCTTATTGACGATGAAACACAAAAATTGCATCGGAATTAAAATCAAAAGGCACAATGCCGACATAAGTACAAACGGACTGACACTCTCACTATCTATGATTTGAACCTCTCCTGTGAGTCCAGTTCTAGATTCAGATGCTTCACTTCAGGTTTACTGTATACCTTGCACCTTCTTATTGACGATGAAACACAGAAATTGCATCCGAATTTAATACAAAAGGCACAATACCGACTTAAGTACAAGAGGACTGACCCTCTCCATTTCTATGATTTGAACCTCCCCTGTGAGTCCAGTTCTAGCTTCCGATGCTTCACTTCAGATTTACTGTATCCCTTGGACTTTCTTATTGACGATGAAACACAGTAATTTCATCGGAATTTAATACAAAAGACACAATGCCGACTTAAGTAAAATAGGACTGTCACTCTGTCTTTGTGTTATTTGAACCTGTCCTGTGTGTCCAGTTTTAGATTCCGATGCTTCACTTCAGGTTTACTGTATACCTTGCACCCTCTTGTTGACGATGAAACACAGAAATTGCATCGGAATTTAATACAAAAAGCACAATGCCGACTTAAATACAAAAGGACTGACACTCTCACTTTCTATGATTTGAATCTCTCCTGTGATTCCAGTTTTAGATTCCGTTGCTTCACTTCAGGTTTACTGTATACCTTGCACCTTCTTATTGACGATGAAACACAGAAATTGCATTCGAACTTAACACAAAAGGCACAATGCCGACTAAAGTGCAAGAGGACTGACACTCTCCATTTCTATGATTTGAACCTCTCCTGTGAGTCCAGTTTTAGATTCCGATGCTTCACTTCAGGTCTACTGTATCCCTTGGACGTTCTTATTGACGATGAAACACAGAAATTGCATCGGAATTAAATTCAAAACGCACAATGCCTACTTAAGTTCATAAGGACTGACACTATCACTTTCTATGATTTGAACGTCTCCTGTGAGTCCAGTTTTAGAGTCCAATGCTTCACTTCAGGTTTAATGTATACCTTGCACCTTCCTATTGACGATGAAACACAGAAATTTCATCGGAATTTAATACAAAAGGCACAATGCCGACTTAAGTAAAAGAGGACTGTCACTCTCCCTTTCTATGATTTGAACCTCTCCTGTGAGTCCAGTTTCAGATTCCGATGGTTCACTTCAGGTTTACTGTATACCTTGCCCCTTCTTATTGACGATGAAACACAGAAATTGCATCCGAATTTAATACAAAAGGCACAATGCCGACTTAAGTACAAGAGGACTGACACTCTCCCTGTCTATGATTTGAACCCCTCCTGTGAGTCCAGTTTTAGATTCCGATGCTTCACTTCAGGTTCACTGTATCCCTTGGACCTTCTTATTGACGATGAAACGCAGAAATTTCATCGGAATTTAATACAAAAGGCACAATGCCGACTTAAGTACAAGAGGACTGACACTCTCACTTTCTATGATTTGAACGTCTCCAGTGAGTACAGTTTTAGATTCAGATGCTTCACTTCAGGTTTACTGTATACCTTGCACTTTCTTATTGACGATGAAACTCAGACATTTCATCCGAATTTAATACAAAAGGCACAATACCGACTTAAGTACAAGAGGACTGACCCTCTCCATTTCTATGATTTGAACCTCTCCTGTGAGTCCAGTTTTAGATTCCGATGCTACACTTCAGGTTTACTGTAACCCTTGGACCTTCTCATTGACGATGAAACACAGAAATTTCATCGGATTTTAATACAAAAGCGCAATGCCGACTTAAGTAAAACAGGACTGTCACCCTTTCTTTGTATGATTTGAACCTCTCCTATGAGTCCAGTATTAGATTCCGATGCTTCACTTCAGGTTTACTGTATACCTTGCACCTTCTTGTTGACGATGAAACACAGAAATTGCATCGGAATTTAATACAAAAGGGACAATGCCGACTTAAATACAAGATGACTGACACTCTCACTTTCTATGATTTGAATCTCTCCTGTGTATCCAGTTTTAGATTCCGTTGCTTCACTTCAGGTTTACTGTATTCCTTGTACCTTCTTATTGACGATGAAACACAGAAATTGCATCGGAATTAGTACAAAAGGCACAATGTCGACTTAAGTACAAGCGGACTGACACTCTCACTATCTGTGACTTGAACCTCTACTGTGAGTCCAGTTTTAGATTCAGATGCTTCACTTCAGGTTTACTGTATACGTTGCACCTTCTTATTGACGATGAAACACAGAAATTGCATCCGAATTTAATACAACAGGCACAATACCGACTTAAGTAAAAGAGGACTGACACTTTCACTTTCTGTGATTTGAAGCTCTCCTGTTAGTCCAGTTTTAGATTCCGATGCTTCACTTCAGGTTTACTGTATACCTTGCACCGTCTTATTGACGATGAAACACAAAAATTGCATCGGAATTAAAATCAAAAGGCACAATCTCGGCTTAAGTACAAGAGGACTGACACTCTAACTTCCTATGATTTGAACCTCCCCTGTGAGTCCAGTTTTAGATTCCGATGCTTCACTTCAGATTTACTGTATCCCTTCTACCTTCTTATTGACGATGAAACACAGAAATTGCATCCGAATTTAACACAAAAGGCACAATGCCGACTTAAGTACATCAGGACTGACACTCTCTCTTTCTATGATTTGAACCTCTCCTGTGATTCCAGTTTTAGATTCCGATGCTTCACTTCAGGTTTACTGTATTCCTTGCACCTTCTTATTGACGATCAAACACAGAAATTGCATCCGAATCCAATACAAAAGTCACAATGTCGCCTTAGAACAAGAGGACTGACACTCTCCCTTTCTATGATTTGAACCTCTCCGGTGAGTCCAGTTTTAGATTCCGATGCTTCACTTCAGGTTTACTGTATTCCTTGCACCTTCTTATTGACGATGAAACACAGAAATTGCATCCGAATTCAATACAAAAAGCACAATGTGGACTTAAGAACAAGAGGACTGACACTTTCCATTTCTATGATTTGATCCTCTCCTGTAAGTCCAGTTTTAGATTCCGATGCTTCACTTCAGGTCTACTGTATCCCTTGGACGTTCTTATTGACGATGACACACAGAAATTGCATCGTAATTAAATTCAAAAGGCACAATTGCGACTTATGTACAACAGGACTGACACCCTCACTTTCTATGATTTGAACCTCTCCTGTGAGTCCAGTTTTAGATTGCGTTGCTTCACTTCAGGTTTACTGTATACCTTGCCCCTTCTTATTGACGATGAAACACAGAAATTGCATCCGAATTTAATACAAATGACACAATGCCGACTTGAGTACAAGAGGACTGACACTCTCACTTTCTATGATTTGAACCTCTCCTGTGAGTCCAGTTTTAGATTCTGATGCTTCACTTCGGGTTTACTGTATACCTAGCACCCTCTTATTGACGATGACACACAGAAATTGCATCCGAATTTTAAACAAGAGGCACAATGCCGACTTAAGTACAAGAGGACTGACACTCTCACTTTCTATGATTTGAACCTCTCCTGTGAGTCCAGTTTTAGATTCCGATGCTTCACTTCAGGTTTACTGTATACCTTGCACCTTGTTATTGACGATGAAAAACAGAAATTTCATCGGAATTGAATAGAAAAGGCACAATGCCGATTTAAGTAAAAGAGCACTGTCACTCTCTCTTTCTATGATTTGAACCTCTCCTGTGAGTCCAGTTTTCGATTCCGATCCTTCACTTCAGGTTTACTGTATACCTTGCACCTTCTATTGACGATGAAACACAGAAATTGCTTCCGAATTTAATACAAAAGGCACAATGCAGACTTAAGTACAAGAGGACTGACACTCTCCCTTTCTATGATTTGAACCCCTCCTGTGAGTCCAGTTTTAGATTCTGATGCTTCACTTCAGGTTTACTGTATCCCTTGGACCTTCTTATTGACGATGAAACACAGAAATTTCATTGGAATTTAATACAAAAGGCACAATGCCGACTTAAGTAAAGAGGACTGTCACTCTCACTATCTATGATTTGAACCTCTCCTGTGAGTCCAGTATTAGATTCCGATGCTTCACTTCAGGTTTACTGTATACCTTGCACCTTCTTATTGATGATGAAACACAGAAATTGCATCGGAAT
Organism: Schistocerca americana; assembly: GCF_021461395.2. Lineage (NCBI taxonomy): Eukaryota > Metazoa > Arthropoda > Insecta > Orthoptera > Acrididae > Schistocerca > Schistocerca americana. Next base: position 7,518,316 of record NC_060126.1, read on the forward strand.
TTAATACAAAAGGCACAATGCCGACTTAAGTACAAGAGGACTGACACTCTCACTTCCTATGATTTGAACCTCTCCTGTGAGTCCAGTTTTAGATGCCGATGCTTCACTTCAGGTTTACTGTATACCTTGCACCTTCTTATTGACGATGACACACAGAAATTGCATCCGAATTTAATACAAGAGGCACAATGCCGACTTAAGTACAAGAGGACTGACACTCTCACTTTCTATGATTTGAACCTCTCCTGTGAGTCCAGTTTTAGATTCCGATGCTTCACTTCAGGTTTACTGTATACCTTGCCCCTTCTTATTGACGATGAGACACAGAAATTGCATCCAAACTTAATACAAAAGGCACAATGCCGACTTAAGTACAAGAGGACTGACGCTCTCCCTTTCTATGATTTGAACCCCTCCTGTGTGTCCAGTTTTAGATTCCGATACTTCACTTCAGGTTTCCTGTTTCCCTTGGACCTTCTTATTGACGATGAAACACAGAAATTTCATCGGAATTTAATACAAAAGGCACAATGCCGACTTAAGTAAAAGAGAACTGTCACTCTCACTATCTATGATTTGAACCTCTCCTGTGAGTCCAGTTTTAGATTCCGATGCTTCACTTCAGGATTACTGAATACCTTGCACCTTCCTATTGGCGATGAAATACAGAAATTGCATCCGAATTAAATACAGAGGCACAATGCCGACTAAAGTACGAGATGCCTGACACTCTCACGTTCTATGATTTGAACCTCTCCTGTGAGTCCAGTTTTAGATTCCGATGCTTCACTTCAGGTTTACTGTATACCTTGCACCTTCTTATTGACGAAGGATCACAGAAATTGCATCCTAATTTAATACAAAAGGGACAATGCCGACTTAAGTACAAGAGGACTGACACTCTCACTTTCTATGATTTGAACCCCTCCTGTGAGTCCAGTTTTAGATTCAGATGCTTCACTTCAGGTTTACTGTATACCTTGCACCTTCTTATTGACGATGAGACACAGATATAGCATCGGAATTTAATACAAAAGGCACAATGCCGACTTAAATACAAAAGGACTGACACTCTCACTTTCTATGATTTGAAACTCTCCTTTGATTCCAGTTTTAGATTCCGATGTTTCACTTCAGGTTTACTGAATACCTTGCACCTTCTTATTGACGATGAAACACAGAAATTGCATCGGAATTTAATACAAAATTCACAATGCCGACTTAAGTACAAGAGGACTGACACTCTCACTATCTATGATTTGAACCTCTCCTGTGAGTCCAGCATTAAATTCCGATGCTTCACTTCAGGTTTACTACATACCTTGCACCTTCTTATTGACGATGAAGCACAGAAATTGCATCCGAATTTAATACAAAAGGCACAATGTCGACTTAAGTACAAGAGGACTGACCCTTTCCCTTTCTATGATTTGAACCTCTTCTGTGAGTCCAGTTTTAGATTCCGATGCTTCACTTCAGGTTTACTGTATCCCTTGGACCTTCTTATTGACGATGAAACACAAAAATTTCATTGGAATTTAATACAAAAGGCACAATGCTGACTTAAGTAAAAGAGGACTGACACTCTCACTTTCTGCGATTTGAACCTCTCCCGTTAGTCCTGTTTTGGATTCCGATGCTTCACTTCAGGTTTACTGTATACCTTGAAACTTCTTATTGACGATGAAACACAGAAATTGCATCCAAATTTAATACAAAAGGCACAATGCCGACTTAAATACAAAAGGACTGACACTCTCACTTTCTATGATTTGAAACTCTCCTTTGATTCCAGTTTTAGATTCCGATGTTTCACTTCAGGTTTACTGAATACCTTGCACCTTCTTATTGACGATGAAACACAGAAATTGCATCGGAATTTAATACAAAATTCACAATGCCGACTTAAGTACAAGAGGACTGACACTCTCACTATCTATGATTTGAACCTCTCCTGTGAGTCCAGTATTAAATTCCGATGCTTCACTTCAGGTTTACTATATACCTTGCACCTTCTTATTGACGATGAAGCACAGAAATTGCATCCGAATTTAATACAAAAGGCACAATGTCGACTTAAGTGCAAGAGGACTGACCCTTTCCCTTTCTATGATTTGAACCCCTCCTGTGTGTCCAGTTTTAGATTCCGATACTTCACTTCAGGTTTCCTGTTTCCCTTGGACCTTCTTATTGACGATGAAACACAGAAATTTCATCGGAATTTAATACAAAAGGCACAATGCCGACTTAAGTAAAAGAGAACTGTCACTCTCACTATCTGTGATTTGAACCTCTCCTGTGAGTCCAGTTTTAGATTCCATTGCTTCACTTTACTGTATACCTTGCACCTTCGTATTGACGATGAAACATAGAAATAGCATCCGAATTTAATACAAAAGGCACAATGCCGACTTAAGTACAAGAGGACTGACACTCTCACTTTCTGTGATTTGAACCTCTCCTGTGAGTCCAGTTTTAGATTCCGATGCTTCACTTCAGGTTTACTGTATTCCTTGCACCTTCTTATTGACGATGAAACACAGAAATTGCATCCGAATTTAATACAAAAGGCACAATGCCGACTTAAGTACAAGAGGACTGACACTTTCCCTTTCTATGAATTGAACCTCTCCTGTGAGTCCAGTTTTAGATTCCGATGCTTCACTTTAGGTTTACTATATCCCTAGGTCCTTCTTATTGACGATGAAACACAGAAATTGCATCGGAATTTAATACAAAAGGCCCAATGCCGACCTAAGTAAAAGAGGACGGCCCCTCTGCCTTCTATGATTTGAACCTCTCCTGTGAGTCCATTTTTAGATTCCGCTGCTTCACTCCAGGTTTACTGTATACCTTGCACCTTCTTATTGACGATGAGACACAGATATAGCATCGGAATGTAATACAAAAGGCACAATGCCGACTTAAATACAAAAGGACTGACACTCTCACTTTCTATGATTTGAAACTCTCCTTTGATTCCAGTTTTAGATTCCGATGTTTCACTTCAGGTTTACTAAATACCTTGCACCTTCTTATTGACGATGAAACACAGAAATTGCATCGGAATTTAATACAAAATTCACAATGCCGACTTAAGTACAAGAGGACTGACACTCTCACTATCCATGATTTGAACCTCTCCTGTGAGTCCAGTATTAGATTCCGCTGCTTCACTTCAGGTTTACTATATACCTTGCACCTTCTTATTGACGATGAAGCACAGAAATTGCATCCGAATTTAATACAAAAGGCACAATGTCAACTTAAGTACAAGAGGACTGACCCTCTCCCTTTCTATGATTTGAACCTCTTCTGTGAGTCCAGTTTTAGATTCCGATGCTTCACTTCAGGTTTACTGTATCCCTTGGACCTTCTTATTGACGATGAAACACAGAAATTTCATTGGAATTTAATACAAAAGGCACAATGCTGACTTAAGTAAAAGAGGACTGACACTCTCACTTTCTGTGATTTGAACCTCTCCCGTTAGTCCTGTTTTGGATTCCGATGCTTCACTTCAGGTTTACTGTATCCTTTGGACCTTCTTATTGACGATGGAAAACAGAAATGGCATCCGAATTTAATACAAAAGTCACAATGCCGACTTAAGTACAAGAGGACTGACACTCTCACTTTCTATGATTTGAACCTCTCCTGTGAGTCCAGTTTTAGATTCCGATGCTTCACTTCAGGTTTACTGTATACCTTGCACCTTCTTTTTGACAAAGGATCACAGAAATTGCATGCGAATTTAATACAAAAGGCACAATGCCGACTTTAGTATAAGAGGACTGACACTCTCACTTTCTATGATTTGAGCCCCTCCTGTGAGTCCAGTTTTAGATTCCGATGCTTTACTTCAGGTTTACTGTATACCTTGCATCTTCTTATTGACGATGAAACACAGAAATTTCATTGGAATTTAATACAAAAGGCACAATGCTGACTTAAGTAAAAGAGGACTGACACTCTCACTTTCTGTGATTTGAACCTCTCCCGTTAGTCCTGTTTTGGATTCCGATGCTTCACTTCAGGTTTACTGTATCCTTTGGACCTTCTTATTGACGATGGAACACAGAAATGGCATCCGAATTTAATACAAAAGTCACAATGCCGACTTAAGTACAAGAGGACTGACACTCTCACTTTCTATGATTTGAACCTCTCCTGTGAGTCCAGTTTTAGATTCCGATGCTTCACTTCAGGTTTACTGTATACCTTGCACCTTCTTTTTGACGAAGGATCACAGAAATTGCATGCGAATTTAATACAAAAGGCACAATGCCGACTTTAGTATAAGAGGACTGACACTCTCACTTTCTATGATTTGAGCCCCTCCTGTGAGTCCAGTTTTAGATTCCGATGCTTTACTTCAGGTTTACTGTATACCTTGCATCTTCTTATTGACGATGAAACACAGAAATTGCATCCGAATTTAATACAAAAGGCACAATGCCGACATAAGTACAAGAGGACTGACTCTTTCCCTTTCTATGAATTGAACCTCTCCTGTGAGTCCAGTTTTAGATTCCGATGCTTCACTTTAGGTTTACTGTATCCCTAGGTCCTTCTTATTGACGATGAAACACAGATATAGCATCGGAATTTAATACAAAAGACACAATGCCGACTTAAAGACAAAAGGACCGACACTCTCACTTTCTATGATTTGACACTCTCCTGTGATTCCAGTTTTAGATTCTGATGTTTCACTTCAGGTTTACTGAATACCTTGCACCTTCTTATTGACGATGAGACATAGAAATTGCATCGGAATTTAATACAAAACTCACAATGCCGACTTAAGTACAAGAGGACTGACAATCTCACTATCTATGATTTGAACCTCTCCTGTGAGTCCAGTATGAGATTCCGATGCTTAACTTCAGGTTTACTTTATACCTTGCACCTTCTTATTGACGATGAAGCACAGAAATTGCATCCGAATTTAATACAAAAGGCACAATGTCGACTTAAGTACAAGAGGACTGACCCTCTCCCTTTCTATGATTTGAACCTCTTCTGTGAGTCCAGGTTTAGATTCCGATGCTTCACTTCAGGTTTACTGTATCCCTTGGACCTTCTTATTGACGATGAAACACAGAAATTTCATTGGAATTTAATACAAAAGGCACAATGCTGACTAAAGTAAAAGAGGACTGACACTTTCCCTTTCTATGATTTTAACCTCTCCTGTGAGTCCAGTTTTCGATTCCGATGCTTCACTTCAGGTTTACTGTATACCTTGCAGCTTCTTATTGACGATGAAACACAGAAATTGCATCCGGATTTAAAACAAAAAGCACAATGCCGACTTAAGTAAAAGAGGACTGACACTCTCACTTTCTGTGATTTGAACCTCTCCCGTTAGTCCAGTTTTAGATTCCGATGCTTCACTTCAGGTTTACTGCATCCTTTGGACCTTCTTATTGAAGATGGAAAACAGAAATTGCATCCGAATTTAATACAAAAGGCACAATGACGACTTAAGTACAAGAGGACTGACACTCTCACTTTCTATGATTTGTACCTCTCCTGTGAGTCCAGTTTTAGATTCCGTTGCTTCACTTCAGGTTTACTGTATACCTTGCACCTTCTTATTGACGATGAAACACAGAAGTTGCATCGGAATTTAATACAAAAGGCACAATGCCGACTTAAGTAAAAGAGGACTGACAATCTCACTATCTATGATTTGAACCTCTCCTGTGAGTCCAGTATTAAATTCCGATGCTTCACTTCAGGTTTACTATATACCTTGCACCTTCTTATTGACGATGAAGCACAGAAATTGCATCCGAATTTAATACAAAAGGCACAATGTCGACTTAAGTACAAGAGGACTGACCCTCTCCCTTTCTATGATTTGAACCTCTTCTGTGAGTCCAGTTTTAGATTCCGATGCTTCACTTCAGGTTTACTGTATCCCTTGGACCTTCTTATTGACGATGAAACACAAAAATTTCATTGGAATTTAATACAAAAGGCACAATGCTGACTTAAGTAAAAGAGGACTGACACTCTCACTTTCTGCGATTTGAACCTCTCCCGTTAGTCCTGTTTTGGATTCCGATGCTTCACTTCAGGTTTACTGTATACCTTGCCACTTCTTATTGACGATGAAACACAGAAATTGCATCCAAATTTAATACAAAAGGCACAATGCCAACTTAAGTACAAGAGGACTGACGCTCTCCCTTTCTATGATTTGAACCCCTCCTGTGTGTCCAGTTTTAGATTCCGATACTTCACTTCAGGATTCCTGTTTCCCTTGGACCTTCTTATTGACGATGAAACACAGAAATTTCATCGGAATTTAATACAAAAGGCACAATGCCGACTTAAGTAAAAGAGAACTGTCACTCTCACTATCTATGATTTGAACTCTCCTGTGAGTCCAGTTTTAGATTCCATTGCTTCACTTCAGGTTTACTGTATACCTTGCACCTTCGTATTGACGATGAAACACAGAAATAGCATCCGAATTTAATACAAAAGGCACAATGCCGACTTAAGTACAAGAGGACTGACACTCTCACTTTCTATGATTTGAACCTCTCCTGTGAGTCCAGTTTTAGATTCCGATGCTTCACTTCAGGTTTACTGTATTCCTTGCACCTTCTTATTGACGATGAAACACAGAAATTGCATCCGAATTTAATACAAAAGGCACAATGCCGACTTAAGTACAAGAGGACTGACACTTTCCCTTTCTATGAATTGAACCTCTCCTGTGAGTCCAGTTTTAGATTCCGATGCTTCACTTTAGGTTTACTATATCCCTAGGTCCTTCTTATTGACGATGAAACACAGAAATTGCATCGGAATTTAATACAAAAGGCCCAATGCCGACCTAAGTAATAGAGGACGGTCCCTCTGCCTTCTATGATTTGAACCTCTCCTGTGAGTCCATTTTTAGATTCCGCTGCTTCACTCCAGGTTTACTGTATACCTTGCACCTTCTTATTGACGATGAGACACAGATATAGCATCGGAATTTAATACAAAAGGCACAATGCCGACTTAAATACAAAAGGACTGACACTCTCACTTTCTATGATTTGAAACTCTCCTTTGATTCCAGTTTTAGATTCCGATGTTTCACTTCAGGTTTACTAAATACCTTGCACTTTCTTATTGACGATGAAACACAGAAATTGCATCGGAATTTAATACAAAATTCACAATGCCGACTTAAGTACAAGAGGACTGACACTCTCACTATCTATGATTTGAACCTCTCCTGTGAGTCCAGTATTAGATTCCGCTGCTTCACTTCAGGTTTACTATATACCTTGCACCTTCTTATTGACGATGAAGCACAGAAATTGCATCCGAATTTAATACAAAAGGCACAATGTCGACTTAAGTACAAGAGGACTGACCCTCTCCCTTTCTATGATTTGAACCTCTTCTGTGAGTCCAGTTTTAGATTCCGATGCTTCACTTCAGGATTACTGTATCCCTAGGTCCTTCTTATTGACGATGAAACACAGATATAGCATCGGAATTTAATACAAAAGACACAATGCCGACTTAAAGACAAAAGGACCGACACTCTCACTTTCTATGATTTGAAACTCTCCTGTGATTCCAGTTTTAGATTCTGATGTTTCACTTCAGGTTTACTGAATACCTTGCACCTTCTTATTGACGATGAGACACAGAAATTGCATCGGAATTTAATACAAAATTCACAATGCCGACTTAAGTACAAGAGGACTGACAATCTCACTATCTATGATTTGAACCTCTCCTGTGAGTCCAGTATGAGATTCCGATGCTTAACTTCAGGTTTACTGTATACCTTGCACCTTCTTATTGACGATGAAGCACAGAAATTGCATCCGAATTTAATACAAAAGGCACAATGTCGACTTAAGTACAAGAGGACTGACCCTCTCCCTTTCTATGATTTGAACCTCTTCTGTGAGTCCAGGTTTAGATTCCGATGCTTCACTTCAGGTTTACTGTATCCCTTGGACCTTCTTATTGACGATGAAACACAGAAATTTCATTGGAATTTAATACAAAAGGCACAATGCTGACTAAAGTAAAAGAGGACTGACACTTTCCCTTTCTATGATTTTAACCTCTCCTGTGAGTCCAGTTTTCGATTCCGATGCTTCACTTCAGGTTTACTGTATACCTTGCAGCTTCTTATTGACGATGAAACACAGAAATTGCATCCGGATTTAATACAAAAAGCACAATGCCGACTTAAGTAAAAGAGGACTGACACTCTCACTTTCTGTGATTTGAACCTCTCCCGTTAGTCCAGTTTTAGATTCCGATGCTTCACTTCAGGTTTACTGTATCCTTTGGACCTTCTTATTGAAGATGGAAAACAGAAATTGCATCCGAATTTAATACAAAAGGCACAATGACGACTTAAGTACAAGAGGACTGACGCTCTCACTTTCTATGATTTGTACCTCTCCTGTGAGTCCAGTTTTAGATTCCGATGCTTCACTTCAGGTTTACCGTATACCTTGCACCTTCTTATTGACGATGAAACACAGAAGTTGCATCGGAATTTAATACAAAAGGCACAATGCCGACTTAAGTAAAAGAGGACTGTCACTCTCTCTTTCTATGATTTTAACCTCTCCTGTGAGTCCAGTTTTGGATTCCGATGCTTCACTTGAGGTTTACTGTATACCTTGCACCTTCTTATTGACGATGAAACACAGAAATTGCATCCGAATTTGATACAAAATGCACAATGCCGACTTAAGAACAAGAGGATTGACACTTTCCCTTTCTATGATTTGAACCTCTCCTGTGAGTCCAGTTTTAGATTCCGATGCTTCACTTCAGGTTTACTGTATACCTTGCACCTTCTTATTGACGATGAAACACAGAAGTTGCATCGGAATTTAATACAAAAGGCACAATGCCGACTTAAGTAAAAGAGGACTGTCACTCTCTCTTTCTATGATTTTAACCTCTCCTGTGAGTCCAGTTTTGGATTCCGATGCTTCACTTCAGGTTTACTGTATACCTTGCACCTTCTTATTGACGATGAAACACAGAAATTGCATCCGAATTTAATACAAAAGGCACAATGCCGACATAAGTACAAGAGGACTGACTCTTTCCCTTTCTATGAACTGAACCTCTCCTGTGAGTCCAGTTTTAGATTCCGATGCTTCACTTTAGGTTTACTGTATCCCTAGGTCCTTCTTATTGACGATGAAACACAGATATTGCATCGGAATTTAATACAAAAGGCACAACGCCGACTTAAGTAAAAGAGGATTGTCCCTCTGTCTTTCTATGATTTGAACCTCTCTTGTGAGTCCAGTTTTAGATTCTGATGCTTCACTCCAGGTTTACTGTATACCTTGCACCTTCTTATTGACGATGAGACACAGATATAGCATCGGAATTTAATACAAAATACACAATGCCGACTTAAAGACAAAGGGACCGACACTCTCACTTTCTATGATTTGAAACTCTCCTGTGATTCCAGTTTTAGATTCTGATGTTTCACTTCAGGTTTACTGAATACCTTGCACCTTCTTATTGACGATGAAACACAGAAATTGCATAGGAAATTAATACAAAATTCACAATGCCGACTTAAGTACAAGAGGACTGACAATCTCACTATCTATGATTTGAACCTCTCCTGTGAGTCCAGTATGAGATTCCGATGCTTAACTTCAGGTTTACTGTATACCTTGCACCTTCTTATTGACGATGAAGCACAGGAATTGCATCCGAATTTAATACAAAAGGCACAATGTCGACTTAAGTACAAGAGGACTGACCCTCTCCCTTTCTATGATTTGAACCTCTTCTGTGAGTCCAGGTTTAGATTCCGATACTTCACTTCAGGTTCACTGTATACCTTGCACCTTCTTATTGACGATGAAACACAGAAATTTCAACGGAATTAATTACAATATGCACAATTCCGACTTAAGTACAAGAGGACTGACCCTCTCCCTTTCTATGATTTGAACCTCTTCTGTGAGTCCACTTTTAGATTCCGATGCTTCACTTCAGGTTTACTGTATCCCTTGGACCTTCTTATTGACGATGAAACACAGAAATTTCAGTGGAATTTAATACAAAAGGCACAATGCCGACTTAAGTAAAAGAGGACTGTCACTCTCTCTTTGTATGATTTGAACCTCTCCTGTGAGTCGAGTTTTAGATTCCGATGCTTCACTTCAGGTTTACTGTATACCTTGCACCTTCCAATTGACGATGAAACACAGAAATTGCATCGGAATTTAATACAAAAGGCACAATGCCGACTTAAGTACAAGAGGACTGACACTCTCACTTCCTATGATTTGAACCCCTCCTGTGAGTCCAGTTTTAGATTCCGATGCTTCACTTCAGGTTTACTGTATACCTTGCACCTTCTTATTGACGATGAAACACAGAAATTTCAACGGAAATTAATACAAAAGGCACAACGCCGACTTAAGTAAAAGAGGACTGTCACTCTCTCTTTCTATGATTTTCACCTCTCCTGTGAGTCCAGTTTTCGATTCCGATGCTTCACTTCAGGTTTACTGTATACCTTGCACCTTCTTATTGACGATGAAACACAGAAATTGCATCCGAATTTAATACAAAATTCACAATGCCGAATTAAGTACAAGGGGACTGACACTTTCCCTTTCTATGATTTGAACCTCTCCTGTGAGTCCAGTTTTAGATTCCGATGCTTCACTTCAGGTTTACTGTATACCTTGCACCTTCTTATCGACGATGAAAGACAGAAATTTCAACGGAATTTAATACAATATGCACAATGCCGACTTAAGTAAAAGAGGACTGTCACTCTCTCTTTCTTTGATTTTAACCTCTCCTGCGAGTTCAGTTTTCGATTCCGATGCTTCACTTCAGGTTAACTGTATACCTTGCACCTTCTTATTGACGATGAAACACAGAAATTGCACCTGAATTTAATACAAAAGGCACAATGCCGACTTAAGTACAAGAGGACTGACACTTTCCCTTTCTACGATTTGAACCTCTCCTGTGAGTCCAGTTTTAGATTCCGATGCTTCACTTCAGGTTTACTGTATCCCTAGGGCCTTCTTATTGACGATGAAACACAGAAATTTCATCGGAATATAATACAAAAGGCACAATGCCGACTTAAGTAAAAGAGGACTGTCACTCTCTCTTTCTATAATTTGATCCTCTCCTGTGAGTCCAGTTTTAGATTCCGATGCTTCACTCCAGGTTTACTGTATACCTTGCACCTTCTTATTGACGATGAAACACAGAAATAGCATCGGAATTTAATACAAACGGCACAATGACGACTTAAATACAAAAGGACAGACACTCTCACTTTCTATGATTTCAAACTCTCCTGTGATTCCAGTTTTAGATTCCGATGCTTCACTTCAGGTTTACTGTATACCTTGCACCTTCTTATTGTCGATAAAACACAGAAATAACATCAGAATTTAATACAAAAGGCACAATGCCGACTTAAGTACAAGTGGAATGGCACTCTCACCATCTACGATTTGAACCTCTCCTGTGAGTCCAGTTTTAGAATCTGATGCTTCATTTCAGGTTTACTGTATACCTTGAACCTTCTTGTTGACGGTGAAACACAGAAATTGCATCCGAATTAAATACAAAATGCACAATGCCGACTTAAGTACAAGAGGACTGACACTCTTACTTTCTATGATTTGAACCTCTCCTGAGATTAGAGTTTTAGATTCCGATGCTTCACTTCAGGTTTACTGTATACCTTGCACCGTCTTATTGACGATGAAACACATAAATAGCATCGGAATTTAATACAAAAGGCACAATGCCGACTTAAGTACAAGAGGACTAGCACTCTCACTTTCTATGATTTGAACCTCTCCTGTGAGTCCAGTTTTAGATTCCGATGCTTCACTTCAGGTTTACTGTATACCATGCACCTTCTTATTGACGATGAAACACAGAAATTGCATCGGAATTTAATACAATATGCACAATGCCGACTTAAGTAATAGAGGACTGTCACTCTCTCTTTCTATGATTTTAACCTCTCCTGTGAGTCCAGTTTTCGATTCCGATGCTTCACTTCAGGTTTACTGTATACCTTGGACCTTCTTATTGACGATGAAACACAGAAATTGCATCCGAATTTAATACAAAAGGCACAATTCCGACTTAAGTACAAGAGGACTGACCCTCTCCCTTTCTATGATTTGAATCTCTACTGTGAGTCCAGTTTTAGATTCCGATGCTTCATTTCAGGTTTACTGTATCCCTTAGGCCTCCTTATTGTCGATGAAACACAGAAATTTCATTGGAATTTAATACAAAAGGCACAATGCCGACTTAAGTAAAAGAGGACTGTCACTCTCTCTTTGTATGATTTGAACCACTCCTGTGAGTCGAGTTTTAGATTCCGATGCTTCACTTCAGGTTTACTGTATACCTTGCACCTTCTTATTGACGATGAAACACAGAAATTCCGTCGGAATTTAATACAAAGGCACAATGCCGACTTAAGTACAAGAGGACTGACATTCTCATTTCCTATGATTTGAACCTCTCCTGTGATTCCAGTTTTAGATTCCGATGCTTCACTCCAGGTTTACTGTATACCTTGCACCTTCTTATTGACGTTGAAACACAAAAATTGCATCGGAATTAAAATCAAAAGGTACAATGTCGACTTAAGTACAAGAGGACTGACACTCTCACTTTCTATGATTTGAACCTCTCCTGTGAGTCCAGTTTTAGATTCCGATGCTTCACTTCAGGTTTACTGTATACCTTGCACCTTCTTATTGACGATGAAACACAGAAGTTGCATCGGAATTTAATACAAAATGCACAACGCCGACTTAAGTAAAAGAGGACTGTCACTCTCTCTTTGTGTGATTTGAACCGCTCCTGTGAGTCGAGTTTTAGATTTCGATGCTTCACTTCAGGTTTACTATATACCTTGCACCTTCTTATTGACGATGAAACACAGAAATTGCATCGTAATATAATACAAAAGGCACAATGCCGACTTAAGTACAAGATGACTGACACTCTCACTTCCTATGATTTGAACCTCTCCTGTGATTCCAGTTTTAGATGCCGATGCTTCACTCCAGGTTTACTGTATACCCTGCACCTTCTTATTGACGTTGAAACACAAAAATTGCATCGGAATTAAAATCAAAAGGCACAATGTCGACTTAAGTACAAGAGGACTGACACTCTACCTTTCTATCATTTGAACCTCTCCTGTGATTCCACTTTTAGATTCCGATGCTTCACTTCAGGTTTACTGTATCCCTTGGACCTTCTTATTGACGATGAAACACAGAAATTGCATCCGAATTTAACACAAAAGGCAGAATGCCGACTTAAGTAAAAGAGGACTGACTCTCTCACTTTCTGTGATTTGAACCTCTCCCGTTAGTCCAGTTTTAGATTCCGATGCTTCACTTCAGGTTTACTGTATCCTTTGGACCTTCTTATTGACGATGGAAAACAGAAATTGCATCCGAATTTAATACAAAAGGCACAATGACGACTTAAGTACAAGAGGACTGACACTCTCACTTTCTATGATTTGAACCTCTCCTGTGAGTCCAGTTTTAGATTCCGATGCTTCACTTCAGGTTTACTGTATACCTTGCACCTTCTTATTGACGATGAAACACAGAAGTTGCATCGGAATTTAATACAAAAGGCACAATGCCGACTTAAGTAAAAGAGGACTGTCACTCTCTCTTTCTATGATTTTAACCTCTCCTGTGAGTCCAGTTTTAGATTCCGATGCTTCACTTCAGGTTTACTGTATACCTTGCACCTTCTTATTGACGATGAAACACAGAAGTTGCATCGGAATTTAATACAAACGGCACAATGACGACTTAAATACAAAAGGACAGACACTCTGACTTTCTATGATTTCAAACTCTCCTGTGATTCCAGTTTTAGATTCCGATGCTTCACTTCAGGTTTACTGTATACCTTGCACCTTCTTATTGACGATGAAACACCAAAATTGCATCGGAATTAAAATCAAAAGGCACAATGTAGACTTAAGTACAAGTGGACTGACACTCTAACTTTCTATGATTTGGACCTCTCCTGTGATTCCAGTTTTAGATTCCGATGTTTCACTTCGGGTTTACTGTATCCCTTGGACCTTGTTATTGACGATGAAACACAGAAATTGCATCCGAATTTAACACAAATGGCACAATGCCGACTTAAGTAAAAGAGGACTGACACTCTCACTTTCTATGATTTGAACCTCTCCTGTGAGTCCAGTTTTAGATTCCGATGCTTCACTTTAGGTTTACTGTATCCTTTGGACCTTCTTAATGACGATGGAAAACAGAAATTGCATCCGAATTTAATACAAAAGGCACAATGCCGACTTAAGTACAAGAGGACTGACACTCTCACTTTCTATGATTTGAACCTCTCCTGTGAGTCCAGTTTTAGATTCCGATGCTTCACTTCAGGTTTACTGTATACCTTGCACCTTCTTATCGACGATGAAAGACAGAAATTTCAACGGAATTTAATACAATATGCACAATGCCGACTTAAGTAAAAGAGGACTGTCACTCTCTCTTTCTTGGATTTTAACCTCTCCTGCGAGTCCAGTTTTCGATTCCGATGCTTCACTTCAGGTTAACTGTATACCTTGCACCTTCTTATTGACGATGAAACACAGAAATTGCACCCGAATTTAATACAAAAGGCACAATGCCGACTTAAGTACAAGAGGACTGACACTTTCCCTTTCTACGATTTGAACCTCTCCTGTGAGTCCAGTTTTAGATTCCGATGCTTCACTTCAGGTTTACTGTATCCCTAGGGCCTTCTTATTGACGATGAAACACAGAAATTTCATCGGAATATAATACAAAAGGCACAATGCCGACTTAAGTAAAAGAGGACTGTCACTCTCTCTTTCTATAATTTGATCCTCTCCTGTGAGTCCAGTTTTAGATTCCGATGCTTCACTCCAGGTTTACTGTATACCTTGCACCTTCTTATTGACGATGAAACACAGAAATAGCATCGGAATTTAATACAAACGGCACAATGACGACTTAAATACAAAAGGACAGACACTCTCACTTTCTATGATTTGAACCTCTCCTGTGATTCCAGTTTTAGATTCCGATGCTTCACTTCAGGTTTACTGTATACCTTGCACCTTCTTATTGTCGATGAAACACAGAAATAACATCAGAATTTAATACAAAAGGCACAATGCCGACTTAAGTACAAGTGGAATGGCACTCTCACCATCTATGATTTGAACCTCTCCTGTGAGTCCAGTTTTAGAATCTGATGCTTCATTTCAGGTTTACTGTATACCTTGAACCTTCTTGTTGACGATGAAACACAGAAATTGCATCCGAATTTAATACAAAAGGCACAATGCCGACTTAAGTACAAGAGGACTGACACCCCCACTTTCTATGATTTGAACCTCTCCTGAGATTCCAGTTTTAGATTCCGATGCTTCACTTCAGGTTTACTGTATACCTTGCACCGTCTTATTGACGATGAAACACATAAATAGCATCGGAATTTAATACAAAAGGCACAATGCCGACTTAACTACAAGAGGACTGGCACTCTCACTTTCTATGATTTGAACCTCTCCTGTGAGTCCAGTTTTAGATTCCGATGCTTCACTTCAGGTTTACTGTATACCATGCACCTTCTTATTGACGATGAAACACAGAAATTGCATCGGAATTTAATACAATATGCACAATGCCGACTTAAGTAATAGAGGACTGTCACTCTCTCTTTCTATGATTTTAACCTCTCCTGTGAGTCCAGTTTTCGATTCCGATGCTTCACTTCAGGTTTACTGCATACCTTGGACCTTCTTATTGACGATGAAACACAGAAATTGCATCCGAATTTAATACAAAAGGCACAATTCCGACTTAAGTACAAGAGGTCTGACCCTCTCCCTTTCTATGATTTGAATCTCTTCTGTGAGTCCAGTTTTAGATTCCGATGCTTCATTTCAGGTTTACTGTATCCCTTGGACCTTCTTATTGACGATGAAACACAGAAATTTCATTGGAATTTAATAGAAAAGGCACAATGCCGACTTAAGTAAAAGAGGACTGTCACTCTCTCTTTGTATGATCTGAACCACTCATGTGAGTCGAGTTTTAGATTCCGATGCTTCACTTCAGGTTTACTGTATACCTTGCACCTTCTTATTGACGATGAAACACAGAAATTGCATCGGAATTTAATACAAAAGGCACAATGCCGACTTAAGTACAGGAGGACTGACATTCTCATTTCCTATGATTTGAACCTCTCTTGTGATTCCAGTTTTAGATTCCGATGCTTCACTCCAGGTTTACTGTATACCTTGCACCTTCTTATTGACGTTGAAACACAAAAATTGCATCGGAATTAAAATCAAAAGGTACAATGTCGACTTAAGTACAAGAGGACTGACACTCTCACTTTCTATGATTTGAACCTCTCCTGTGAGTCCAGTTTTAGATTCCGATGCTTCACTTCAGATTTACTGTATACCTTGCACCTTCTTATTGACGATGAAACACAGAAGTAGCATCGGAATTTAATACAAAATGCACAACGCCGACTTAAGTAAAAGAGGACTGTCACTCTCTCTTTCTATGATTTTAACCTCTCCTGTGAGTCCAGTTTTGGATTCCGATGCTTCACTTCAGGTTTACTGTATACCTTGTACCTTCTTATTGACGATGAAACACAGAAATTGCATCCGAATTTGATACAAAATGCACAATGCCGACTTAGGAACAAGAGGACTGACACTTTCCCTTTCTATGATTTGAACCTCTAATGTGAGTCCAGTTTTAGATTCCGATGCTTCACTTCAGGTTTACTGTATACCTTATACCTTCTTATTGATGATGAAACACAGAAATTGCATCGGAATTTAATACAAAAGGCACAATGCCGACTTGAGTACAATAGGACTGACACTCTCACTTCCTATAATTTGAACCTCTCCTGTGATTCCAGTTTTAGATTCCGATGCTTCACTTCAGGTTTACTGTATACCTTGCACCGGCTTATTGACGATGAAATACAGAAATTTCATTGGAATTTAATACAAAAGGCACAATGCCGAATTAAGTAAAAGAGGACTGTCACTCTCTCTTTGTGTGATTTGAACCGCTCCTGTGAGTCGAGTTTTAGATTTCGATGCTTCACTTCAGGTTTACTGTATACCTTGCACCTTCTTATTGACGATGAAACACAGAAATTGCATCCGAATTTAACACAAAAGGCAGAATGCCGACTTAAGTAAAAGAGGACTGACTCTCTCACTTTCTGTGATTTGAACCTCTCCCGTTAGTCCAGTTTTAGATTCCGATGCTTCACTTCAAGTTTACTGTATCCTTTGGACCTTCTTATTGACGATGGAAAACAGAAATTGCATCCGAATTTAATACAAAAGGCACAATGACGACTTAAGTACAAGAGGACTGACACTCTCACTTTCTATGATTTGAACCTCTCCTGTGAGTCCAGTTTTAGATTCCGATGCTTCACTTCAGGTTTACTGTATACCTTGCACCTTCTTATTGACGATGAAACACAGAAGTTGCATCGGAATTTAATACAAAAGGCACAATGCCGACTTAAGTAAAAGAGGACTGTCACTCACTCTTTCTATGATTTTAACCTCTCCTGTGAGTCCAGTTTTAGATTCCGATGCTTCACTTCAGGTTTACTGTATACCTTGCACCTTCTTATTGACGATGAAACACAGAAGTTGCATCGGAATTTAATACAAACGGCACAATGACGACTTAAATACAAAAGGACAGACACTCTCACTTTCTATGATTTCAAACTCTCCTGTGATTCCAGTTTTAGATTCCGATGCTTCACTTCAGGTTTACTGTATACCTTGCACCTTCTTATTGACGATGAAACACCAAAATTGCATCGGAATTAAAATCAAAAGGCACAATGTAGACTTAAGTACAAGTGGACTGACACTCTAACTTTCTATGATTTGGACCTCTCCTGTGATTCCAGTTTTAGATTCCGATGCTTCACTTCGGGTTTACTGTATCCCTTGGACCTTGTTATTGACGATGATCACAGAAATTGCATCCGAATTTAACACAAATGGCACAATGCCGACTTAAGTAAAAGAGGACTGACACTCTCACTTTCTATGATTTGAACCTCTCCTGTGAGTCCAGTTTTAGATTCCGATGCTTCACTTCAGGTTTACTGTATACCTTGCACCTTCTTATTGACGATGAAACACAGAAGTTGCATCGGAATTCAATACAAAAGGCACAATGCCGACTTAAGTAAAAGAGGACTGTCACTCTCTCTTTCTATGATTTTAACCTCTCCTGTGAGTCCAGTTTTGGATTCCGATGCTTCACTTCAGGTTTACTGTATACCTTGCACCTTCTTATTGACGATGAAACACAGAAATTGCATCCGAATTTAATACAAAAGGCACAATGCCGACATAAGTACAAGAGGACTGACTCTTTCCCTTTCTATGAACTGAACCTCTCCTGTGAGTCCAGTTTTAGATTCCGATGCTTCACTTTAGGTTTACTGTATCCCTAGGTCCTTCTTATTGACGATGAAACACAGATATTGCATCGGAATTTAATACAAAAGGCACAATGCCGACTTAAGTAAAAGAGGATTGTCCCTCTGTCTTTCTATGATTTGAACCTCTCTTGTGAGTCCAGTTTTAGATTCCGATGCTTCACTCCAGGTTTACTGTATACCTTGCACCTTCTTTCTGACGATGAGACACAGATATAGCATCGGAATTTAATACAAAAGACACAATGCCGACTTAAAGACAAAAGGACCGACACTCTCACTTTCTATGATTTGAAACTCTCCTGTGATTCCAGTTTTAGATTCTGATGTTTCACTTCAGGTTTACTGAATACCTTGCACCTTCTTATTGACGATGAAACACAGAAATTGCATAGGAAATTAATACAAAATTCACAATGCCGACTTAAGTACAAGAGGACTGACAATCTCACTATCTATGATTTGAACCTTTTCTGTGAGTCCACTTTTAGATTCCGATGCTTCACTTCAGGTTTACTGTATCCCTTGGACCTTCTTATTGACGATGAAACACAGAAATTTCATTGGAATTTAATACAAAAGGCACAATGCCGACTTAAGTAAAAGAGGACTGTCACTCTCTCTTTGTATGATTTGAACCTCTCCTGTGAGTCGAGTTTTAGATTCCGATGCTTCACTTCAGGTTTACTGTATACCTCGCACCTTCCTATTGACGATGAAACACAGAAATTGCATCGGAATTTAATACAAAAGGCACAATGCTGACTTAAGTACAAGAGGACAGACACTCTCACTTCCTATGTTTTGAACCTCTCCTGTGAGTCCAGTTTTAGATTCCGATGCTTCACTTCAGGTTTACTGTATACCTTGCACCTTCTTATTGACGATGAAACACAGAAATTTCAACGGAAATTAATACAAAAGGCACAACGCCGACTTAAGTAAAAGAGGACTTTCACTCTCTCTTTCTATGATTTTCACCTCTCCTGTGAGTCCAGTTTTCGATTCTGATGCTTCACTTCAGGTTTACTGTATACCTTGCACCTTCTTATTGACGATGAAACACAGAAATTGCATCCGAATTTAATACAAAATTCACAATGCCGAATTAAGTACAAGGGGACTGACACTTTCCCTTTCTATGATTTGAACCTCTCCTGTGAGTCCAGTTTTAGATTCCGATGCTTTACTTCAGGTTTACTGTATACCTTGCACCTTCTTATCGACGATGATAGACAGAAATTTCAACGGAATTTAATACAATATGCACAATGCCGACTTAAGTAAAAGAGGACTGTCACTCTCTCTTTCGTTGATTTTAACCTCTCCTGCGAGTTCAGTTTTCGATTCCGATGCTTCACTTCAGGTTAACTGTATACCTTGCACCTTCTTATTGACGATGAAACACAGAAATTGCACCCGAATTTAATACAAAAGGCACAATGCCGACTTAAGTACAAGAGGACTGACACTTTCCCTTTCTACGATTTGAACCTCTCCTGTGAGTCCAGTTTTAGATTCCGATGCTTCACTTCAGGTTTACTGTATCCCTAGGGCCTTCTTATTGACGATGAAACACAGAAATTTCATCGGAATATAATACAAAAGGCACAATGCCGACTTAAGTAAAAGAGGACTGTCACTCTCTCTTTCAATAATTTGATCCTCTCCTGTGAGTCCAGTTTTAGATTCCGATGCTTCACTCCAGGTTTACTGTATACCTTGCACCTTCTTATTGACGATGAAACACAGAAATAGCATCGGAATTTAATACAAACGGCACAATGACGACTTAAATACAAAAGGACAGACACTCTCACTTTCTATGATTTCAAACTCTCCTGTGATTCCAGTTTTAGATTCCGATGCTTCACTTCAGGTTTACTGTATACCTTGCACCTTCTTATTGTCGATGAAACACAGAAATAACATCAGAATTTAATACAAAAGGCACAATGCCGACTTAAGTACAAGTGGAATGGCACTCTCACCATCTATGATTTGAACCTCTCCTGTGAGTCCAGTTTTAGAATCTGATGCTTCATTTCAGGTTTACTGTATACCTTGAACCTTCTTGTTGACGATGAAACACAGAAATTTCATCGGAATATAATACAAAAGGCACAATGCCGACTTAAGTACAAGAGGACTGACATTCTCATTTCCTATGATTTGAACCTCTCCTGTGATTCCAGTTTTAGATTCCGATGCTTCACTCCAGGTTTACTGTATACCTTGCACCTTCTTATTGACGTTGAAACACAAAAATTGCATCGGAATTAAAATCAAAAGGTACAATGTCGACTTAAGTACAAGAGGACTGACACTCTCACTTTCTATGATTTGAACCTCTCCTGTGAGTCCAGTTTTAGATTCCGGTGCTTCACTTCAGTTTTACTGTATACCTTGCACCTTCTTATTGACGATGAAACACAGAAGTTGCATCGGAATATAATACAAAATGCACAACGCCGACTTAAGTAAAAGAGGACTGTCACTCTCTCTTTCTATGATTTTAACCTCTCCTGTGAGTCCAGTTTTGGATTCCGATGCTTCACTTCAGGTTTACTGAATACCTTGTACCTTCTTATTGACGATGAAACACAGAAATTGCATCCGAATTTGATACAAAATGCACAATGCCGACTTAGGAACAAGAGGACTGACACTTTCCCTTTCTATGATTTGAACCTCTCCTGTGAGTCCAGTTTTAGATTCCGATGCTTCACTTCAGGTTTACTGTATACCTTATACCTTCTTATTGACGATGAAACACAGAAATTGCATCGGAATTTAATACAAAAGGCACAATGCCGACTTAAGTACAATAGGACTGACACTCTCACTTCCTATGATTTGAACCTCTCCTGTGATTCCAGTTTTAGATTCCGATGCTTCACTTCAGGTTTACTGTATACCTTGCACCGGCTTATTGACGATGAAATACAGAAATTTTATTGGAATTTAATACAAAAGGCACAATGCCGACTTAAGTAAATGAGGACTGTCACTCTCTCTTTGTGTGTTTTGAACCGCTCCTGTGAGTCGAGTTTTAGATTTCGATGCTTCACTTCAGGTTTACTGTATACCTTGCACCTTCTTATTGACGATGAAACACAGAAATTGCATCGGAATTTAATACAAAAGGCACAATGCCGACTTAAGTACAAGAGGACTGACACTCTCACTTCCTATGATTTGAACCTCTCCTGTGATTCCACTTTTAGATTCCGATGCTTCACTTCAGGTTTACTGTATCCCTTGGACCTTCTTATTGACGATGAAACACAGAAATTGCATCCGAATTTAACACAAAAGGCAGAATGCCGACTTAAGTAAAAGAGGACTGACTCTCTCACTTTCTGTGATTTGAACCTCTCCCGTTAGTCCAGTTTTAGATTCCGATGCTTCACTTCAGGTTTACTGTATTCTTTGGACCTTCTTATTGACGATGGAAAACAGAAATTGCATCCGAATTTAATACAAAAGGCACAATGACGACTTAAGTACAAGAGGACTGACACTCTCACTTTCTATGATTTGAACCTCTCCTGTGAGTCCAGTTTTAGATTAAGATGCTTCACTTCAGGTTTACTGTATACCTTGCACCTTCTTATTGACGATGAAACACAGAAGTTGCATCGGAATTTAATACAAAAGGCACAATGCCGATTTAAGTAAAAGAGGACTGTCACTCTCTCTTTCTATGATTTTAACCTCTCCTGTGAGTCCAGTTTTAGATTCCGATGCTTCACTTCAGGTTTACTGTATACCTTGCACCTTCTTATTGACGATGAAACACAGAAGTTGCATCGGAATTTAATACAAACGGCACAATGACGACTTAAATACAAAAGGACAGACACTCTCACTTTCTATGATTTCAAACTCTCCTGTGATTCCAGTTTTAGATTCCGATGCTTCACTTCAGGTTTACTGTATACCTTGCACCTTCTTATTGACGATGAAACACCAAAATTGCATCGGAAATTAAATCAAAAGGCACAATGTAGACTTAAGTACAAGTGGACTGACACTCTAACTTTCTATGATTTGGACCTCTCCTGTGATTCCAGTTTTAGATTCCGATGTTTCACTTCGGGTTTACTGTATCCCTTGGACCTTGTTATTGACGATGAAACACAGAAATTGCATCCGAATTTAACACAAATGGCACAATGCCGACTTAAGTAAAAGAGGACTGACACTCTCACTTTCTATGATTTGAACCTCTCCTGTGAGTCCAGTTTTAGATTCCGATGCTTCACTTTAGGTTTACTGTATCCTTTGGGCCTTCTTAATGACGATGGAAAACAGAAATTGCATCCGAATTTAATACAAAAGGCACAATGCCGACATAAGTACAAGAGGACTGACACTCTCACTTTCTATGATTTGAACCTCTCCTGTGAGTCCAGTTTTAGATTCCGATGCTTCACTTCAGGTTTACTGTATACCTTGCACCTTCTTATCGACGATGAAAGACAGAAATTTCAACGGAATTTAATACAATATGCACAATGCCGACTTAAGTAAAAGAGGACTGTCACTCTCTCTTTCTTGGATTTTAACCTCTCCTGCGAGTCCAGTTTTCGATTCCGATGCTTCACTTCAGGTTAACTGTATACCTTGCACCTTCTTATTGACGATGAAACACAGAAATTGCACCCGAATTTAATACAAAAGGCACAATGCCGACTTAAGTACAAGAGGACTGACACTTTCCCTTTCTACGATTTGAACCTCTCCTGTGAGTCCAGTTTTAGATTCCGATGCTTCACTTCAGGTTTACTGTATCCCTAGGGCCTTCTTATTGACGATGAAACACAGAAATTTCATCGGAATATAATACAAAAGGCACAATGCCGACTTAAGTAATAGAGGACTGTCACTCTCTCTTTCTATAATTTGATCCTCTCCTGTGAGTCCAGTTTTAGATTCCGATGTTTCACTCCAGGTTTACTGTATACCTTGCACCTTCTTATTGACGATGAAACACAGAAATAGCATCGGAATTTAATACAAACGGCACAATGACGACATAAATACAAAAGGACAGACACTCTCACTTTCTATGATTTCAAACTCTCCTGTGATTCCAGTTTTAGATTCCGATGCTTCACTTCAGGTTTACTGTATACCTTGCACCGTCTTATTGACGATGAAACACATAAATAGCATCGGAATTTAATACAAAAGGCACAATGCCGACTTAAGTACAAGAGGACTGGCACTCTCACTTTCTATGATTTGAACCTCTCCTGTGAGTCCAGTTTTAGATTCCGATGCTTCACTTCAGGTTTACTGTATACCATGCACCTTCTTATTGACGATGAAACACAGAAATTGCATCGGAATTTAATACAATATGCACAATGCCGACTTAAGTAATAGAGGACTGTCACTCTCTCTTTCTATGATTTAAACCTCTCCTGTGAGTCCAGTTTTCGATTCCGATGCTTCACTTCAGGTTTACTGCATACCTTGGACCTTCTTATTGACGATGAAACACAGAAATTGCATCCGAATTTATTACAAAAGGCACAATTCCGACTTAAGTACAAGAGGACTGACCCTCTCCCTTTCTATGATTTGAATCTCTTCTGTGAGTCCAGTTTTAGATTCCGATGCTTCATTTCAGGTTTACTGTATCCCTTGGACCTTCTTATTGACGATGAAACACAGAAATTTCATTGGAATTTAATACAAAAGGCACAATGCCGACTTAAGTAAAAGAGGACTGTCACTCTCTCTTTGTATGATCTGAACCACTCCTGTGAGTCGAGTTTTAGATTCCGATGCTTCACTTCAGGTTTACTGTATACCTTGCACCTTCTTATTGACGATGAAACACAGAAATTGCATCAGAATTTAATACAAAAGGCACAATGCCGACTTAAGTACAAGAGGACTGACATTCTCATTTCCTATGATTTGAACCTATCCTGTGATTCCAGTTTTAGATGCCGATGCTTCACTCCAGGTTTACTGTATACCCTGCACCTTCTTATTGACGTTGAAACACAAAAATTGCATCGGAATTAAAATCAAAAGGCACAATGTCGACTTAAGTACAAGAGGACTGACACTCTACCTTTCTATCATTTGAACCTCTCCTGTGACTCCACTTTTAGATTCCGATGCTTCCCTTCAGGTTTACTGTATCCCTTGGACCTTCTTATTGACGATGAAACACAGAAATTGCATCCGAATTTAACACAAAAGGCAGAATGTCGACTTAAGTAAAAGAGGACTGACTCTCTCACTTACTGTGATTTGAACCTCTCCCGTTAGTCCAGTTTCAGATTCCGATGCTTCACTTCAGGTTTACTGTATCCTTTGGACCTTCTTATTGACGATGGAAAACAGAAATTGCATCCGAATTTAATACAAAAGGCACAATGACGACTTAAGTACAAGAGGACTGACACTCTCACTTTCTATGATTTGAACCTCTCCTGTGAGTCCAGTTTTAGATTCCGATGCTTCACTTCACGTTTACTGTATACCTTGCACCTTCTTATTGACGATGAAACACAGAAGTTGCATCGGAATTTAATACAAAAGGCACAATGCCGACTTAAGTAAAAGAGGACTGTCACTCTCTCTTTCTATGATTTTAACCTCTCCTGTGAGTCCAGTTTTAGATTCCGATCCTTCACTTTTGGTTTACTGTATCCTTTGGATCTTCTTAATGACGATGGAAAACAGAAATTGCATCCGAATTTAATACAAAAGGCACAATGCCGACTTATGTACAAGAGGACTGACACTCTCACTTTCTATGATTTGAACCTCTCCTGTGCGTCCAGTTTTAGATTCCGATGCTTCACTTCAGGTTTACTGTATACCTTGCACCTTCTTATTGACGATGAAACACAGAAGTTGCATCGGAATTTAATACAAACGGCACAATGACGACTTAAATACAAAAGGACAGACACTCTCACTTTCTATGATTTCAAACTCTCCTGTGATTCCAGTTTTAGATTCCGATGCTTCACTTCAGGTTTACTGTATACCTTGCACCTTCTTATTGACGATGAAACACAAAAATTGCATCGGAATTAAAATCAAAAGGCACAATGTAGACTTAAGTACAAGTGGACTGACACTCTAACTTTCAATGATTTGGTTCTCTCCTGTGATTCCAGTTTTAGATTCCGATGCTTCACTTCGGGTTTACTGTATCCCTTGGACCTTGTTATTGACGATGAAACACAGAAATTGCATCCGAATTTAACACAAAAGGCACAATGCCGACTTAAGTAAAAGAGGACTGACACTCTCACTTTCTATGATTTGAACCTCTCCTGTGAGTCCAGTTTTAGATTCCGATGCTTCACTTCAGGTTTACTGTATCCTTTGGACCTTCTTAATTACGATGGAAAACAGAAATTGCATCCGAATTTAATACAAAAGGCACAATGCCGACTTAAGTACAAGAGGACTGACACTCTCACTTTCTATGATTTGAACCTCTCCTGTGAGTCCAGTTTTAGATTCCGATGCTTCACTTCAGGTTTACTGTATACCTTGCACCTTCTTATTGACGATGAAACACAGAAATTTCATCGGAATTTGATACAAAAGGCACAATGCAGTCTTAAGTAAAAGAGGACTGTCACTCTCTCTTTCTATGATTTGTACCTCTCCTGTGATTCCAGTTTTAGATTCCGATGCTTCACTTCAGGTTTACTGTATACCTTGCACGTTCTTATTGACGATGAAACACAGAAATAACATCAGAATTTAATACAAAAGGCACAATGCCGACTTAAGTACAAGTGGAATGGCACTCTCACCATCTATGATTTGAACCTCTCCTGTGAGTCCAGTTTTAGAATCTGATGCTTCATTTCAGGTTTACTGTATACCTTGAACCTTCTTGTTGACGATGAAACACAGAAATTGCATCCGAATTTAATACAAAAGGCACAATGCCGACTTAAGTACAAGAGGACTGACACTCTCACTTTCTATGATTTGAACCTCTCCTGAGATTCCAGTTTTAGATTCCGATGCTTCACTTCAGGTTTACTGTATACCTTGCACCGTCTTATTGACGATGAAACACATAAATAGCATCGGAATTTATTACAAAAGGCACAATGCCGACTTAAATACAAGAGGACTGACACTCTCACTTTCTATGATTTGAACCTCTCCTGTGAGTCCAGTTTTAGATTCCGATGCTTCACTTCAGGTTTACTGTATACCATGCACCTTCTTATTGACGATGAAACACAGAAATTGCATCGGAATTTAATACAATATGCACAACGCCGACTTAAGTAAAAGAGGACTGTCACTCTCTCTTTCTATGATTTTAACCTCTCCTGTGAGTCCAGTTTTCGATTCCGATGCTTCACTTCAGGTTTACTGTATACCTTGGACCTTCTTATTGACGATGAAACACAGAAATTTCATTGGAATTTAATACAAAAAGCACAATGCCGACTTAAGTAAAAGAGGACTGTCACTCTCTCTTTGTATGATTTGAACCTCTCCTGTGAGTCGAGTTTTAGATTCCGATGCTTCACTTCAGGTTTACTGTATACCTTGCACCTTCTTATTGACGATGAAACACAGAAATTGCATCGGAATTTAATACAAAAGGCACAATGCCGACTTAAGTACAAGAGGACTGACACTCGCACTTCCTTTGATTTGAACCTCTCCTGTGATTCCAGTTTTAGATTCCGATGCTTCACTCCAGGTTTACTGTATACCTTGCACCTTCTTATTGACGTTGAAACACAAAAATTGCATCAGAATTAAAATCAAAAGGCACAATGTCGACTTAAGTACAAGAGGACTGACACTCTACCTTTCTATCATTTGAACCTCTCCTGTGATTCCAGTTTTAGATTCCGATGCTTCACTTCAGGTTTACTGTATCCCTTGGACCTTCTTATTGACGATGAAACACAGAAATTGCATCCGAATTTAACACAAAAGGCAGAATGCCGAATAAGTAAAAGAGGACTGACACTCTCACTTTCTGTGATTTGAACCTCTCCCGTTAGTCCAGTTTTAGATTCCGGTGCTTCACTACAGGATTACTGTATCCTCTGGACCTACTTATTGACGATGGAAAACAGAAATTGCATCCGATATTAATACAAAAGGCACAATGACGACTTAAGTACAAGAGGACTGACACTCTCACTTTCTATGATTTGAACCTCTCCTGTGAGTCCAGTTTTAGATTCCGATGCTTCACTTCAGGATTACTGTATACCTTGCACCTTCTTATTGACGATGAAACACAGAAGTTGCATCGGAATTTAATACAAAAGGCACAACGCCGACTTAAGTAAAAGAGGACTGTCACTCTCTCTTTCTATGATTTTAACCTCTCCTGTGAGTCCAGTTTTGGATTCCGATGTTTCACTTCAGGTTTACTGTATACCTTGTACCTTCTTATTGACGATGAAACACAGAAATTGCATCGGAATTTAATACAAAAGGCACAATGCCGACTTACGTACAAGAGGACTGACACTCTCACTTCCTATGATTTGAACCTCTCCTGTGAGTCCAGTTTTGGATTCCGATGCTTCACTTCAGGTTTACTGTATACCTTGCACCGGCTTATTGACGATGAAATACAGAAATTTCATTGGAATTTAATACAAAATTCACAATGCCGACTTAAGTAAAAGAGGACTGTCACTCTCTCTTTGTGTGATTTGAACCTCTCCTGTGAGTCGAGTTTTAGATTTCGATGCTTCACTTCAGGTTTACTGTATACCTTGCACCTTCTTATTGACGATGAAACACAGAAATTGCATCGGAATTTAATACAAAGGCACAATGCCGACTTAAGTACAAGAGGACTGACACTCTCACTTCCTATGATTTGAACCTCTCCTGTGATTCCAGTTTTAAATTCCGATGCTTCACTCCAGGTTTACTGTATACCTTGCACCTTCTTATTGACGATGAAACACAGAAGTTGCATCGGAATTTAATACAAACGGCACAATGACGACTTAAATACAAAAGGACAGACACTCTACCTTTCTATGATTTCAAACTCTCCTGTGATTCCAGTTTTAGATTCCGATGCTTCACTTCAGGTTTACTGTATACCTTGCACCTTCTTATTGACGATGAAACACCAAAATTGCATCGGAATTAAAATCAAAAGGCACAATGTCGACTTAAGTACAAGAGGACTGACACTCTACCTTTCTATCATTTGAACCTCTCCTGTGACTCCACTTTTAGATTCCGATGCTTCACTTCAGGTTTACTGTATCCCTTGGACCTTCTTATTGACGATGAAACACAGAAATTGCATCCGA
The DNA here is from genome assembly GCF_021461395.2 of Schistocerca americana. Classification (NCBI taxonomy): domain Eukaryota; kingdom Metazoa; phylum Arthropoda; class Insecta; order Orthoptera; family Acrididae; genus Schistocerca; species Schistocerca americana. The sequence continues at coordinate 7,547,199 of NC_060126.1, forward strand.
ATTTAACACAAAAGGCAGAATGCCGACTTAAGTAAAAGAGGACTGACTCTCTCACTTACTGTGATTTGAACCTCTCCCGTTAGTCCAGTTTTAGATTCCGATGCTTCACTTCAGGTTTACTGTATCCTTTGGACCTTCTTATTGACGATGGAAAACAGAAATTGCATCCGAATTTAATACAAAAGGCACAATGACGACTTAAGTACAAGAGGACTGACTCTCTCACTTTCTATGATTTGAACCTCTCCTGTGAGCCCAGTTTTAGATTCCGATGCTTCACTTCACGTTTACTGTATACCTTGCACCTTCTTATTGACGATGAAACACAGAAGTTGCATCGGAATTTAATACAAAAGGCACAATGCCGACTTAAGTAAAAGAGGACTGTCACTCTCTCTTTCTATGATTTTAACCTCTCCTGTGAGTCCAGTTTTAGATTCCGATGCTTCACTTTTGGTTTACTGTATCCTTTGGATCTTCTTAATGACGATGGAAAACAGAAATTGCATTTGAATTTAATACAAAAGGCACAATGCCGACTTATGTACAAGAGGACTGACACTCTCACTTTCTATGATTTGAACCTCTCCTGTGCGTCCAGTTTTAGATTCCGATGCTTCACTTCAGGTTTACTGTATACCTTGCACCTTCTTATTGACGATGAAACACAGAAGTTGCATCGGAATTTAATACAAACGGCACAATGACGACTTAAATACAAAAGGACAGACACTCTCACTTTCTATGATTTCAAACTCTCCGGTGATTCCAGTTTTAGATTCCGATGCTTCACTTCAGGTTTACTGTATACCTTGCACCTTCTTATTGACGATGAAACACAAAAATTGCATCGGAATTAAAATCAAAAGGCACAATGTAGACTTAAGTACAAGTGGACTGACACTCTAACTTTCAATGATTTGGTTCTCTCCTGTGATTCCAGTTTTAGATTCCGATGCTTCACTTCGGGTTTACTGTATCCCTTGGACCTTGTTATTGACGATGAAACACAGAAATTGCATCCGAATTTAACACAAAAGGCACAATGCCGACTTAAGTAAAAGAGGACTGACACTCTCACTTTCTATGATTTGAACCTCTCCTGTGAGTCCAGTTTTAGATTCCGATGCTTCACTTCAGGTTTACTGTATCCTTTGGACCTTCTTAATTACGATGGAAAACAGAAATTGCATCCGAATTTAATACAAAAGGCACAATGCCGACTTAAGTACAAGAGGACTGACACTCTCACTTTCTATGATTTGAACCTCTCCTGTGAGTCCAGTTTTAGATTCCGATGCTTCACTTCAGGTTTACTGTATACCTTGCACCTTCTTATTGACGATGAAACACAGAAATTTCATCGGAATTTGATACAAAAGGCACAATGCAGTCTTAAGTAAAAGAGGACTGTCACTCTCTCTTTCTATGATTTGTACCTCTCCTGTGATTCCAGTTTTAGATTCCGATGCTTCACTTCAGGTTTACTGTATACCTTGCACGTTCTTATTGACGATGAAACACAGAAATAACATCAGAATTTAATACAAAAGGCACAATGCCGACTTAAGTACAAGTGGAATGGCACTCTCACCATCTATGATTTGAACCTCTCCTGTGAGTCCAGTTTTAGAATCTGATGCTTCATTTCAGGTTTACTGTATACCTTGAACCTTCTTGTTGACGATGAAACACAGAAATTGCATCCGAATTTAATACAAAAGGCACAATGCCGACTTAAGTACAAGAGGACTGACACTCTCACTTTCTATGATTTGAACCTCTCCTGAGATTCCAGTTTTAGATTCCGATGCTTCACTTCAGGTTTACTGTATACCTTGCACCGTCTTATTGACGATGAAACACATAAATAGCATCGGAATTTAATACAAAAGGCACAATGCCGACTTAAGTACAAGAGGACTGACACTCTCACTTTCTATGATTTGAACCTCTCCTGTGAGTCCAGTTTTAGATTCCGATGCTTCACTTCAGGTTTACTGTATACCATGCACCTTCTTATTGACGATGAAACACAGAAATTGCATCGGAATTTAATACAATATGCACAATGCCGACTTATGTAAAAGAGGACTGTCACTCTCTCTTTCTATGATTTTAACCTCTCCTGTGAGTCCAGTTTTCGATTCCGATGCTTCACTTCAGGTTTACTGTATACCTTGGACCTTCTTATTGACGATGAAACACAGAAATTTCATTGGAATTTAATACAAAAAGCACAATGCCGACTTAAGTAAAAGAGGACTGTCACTCTCTCTTTGTATGATTTGAACCTCTCCTGTGAGTCGAGTTTTAGATTCCGATGCTTCACTTCAGGTTTACTGTATACCTTGCACCTTCTTATTGACGATGAAACACAGAAATTGCATCGGAATTTAATACAAAAGGCACAATGCCGACTTAAGTACAAGAGGACTGACACTCGCACTTCCTTTGATTTGAACCTCTCCTGTGATTCCAGTTTTAGATTCCGATGCTTCACTCCAGGTTTACTGTATACCTTGCACCTTCTTATTGACGTTGAAACACAAAAATTGCATCAGAATTAAAATCAAAAGGCACAATGTCGACTTAAGTACAAGAGGACTGACACTCTACCTTTCTATCATTTGAACCTCTCCTGTGATTCCAGTTTTAGATTCCGATGCTTCACTTCAGGTTTACTGTATCCCTTGGACCTTCTTATTGACGATGAAACACAGAAATTGCATCCGAATTTAACACAAAAGGCAGAATGCCGAATAAGTAAAAGAGGACTGACACTCTCACTTTCTGTGATTTGAACCTCTCCCGTTAGTCCAGTTTTAGATTCCGGTGCTTCACTACAGGATTACTGTATCCTCTGGACCTACTTATTGACGATGGAAAACAGAAATTGCATCCGATATTAATACAAAAGGCACAATGACGACTTAAGTACAAGAGGACTGACACTCTCACTTTCTATGATTTGAACCTCTCCTGTGAGTCCAGTTTTAGATTCCGATGCTTCACTTCAGGATTACTGTATACCTTGCACCTTCTTATTGACGATGAAACACAGAAGTTGCATCGGAATTTAATACAAAAGGCACAACGCCGACTTAAGTAAAAGAGGACTGTCACTCTCTCTTTCTATGATTTTAACCTCTCCTGTGAGTCCAGTTTTGGATTCCGATGTTTCACTTCAGGTTTACTGTATACCTTGTACCTTCTTATTGACGATGAAACACAGAAATTGCATCGGAATTTAATACAAAAGGCACAATGCCGACTTACGTACAAGAGGACTGACACTCTCACTTCCTATGATTTGAACCTCTCCTGTGAGTCCAGTTTTGGATTCCGATGCTTCACTTCAGGTTTACTGTATACCTTGCACCGGCTTATTGACGATGAAATACAGAAATTTCATTGGAATTTAATACAAAATTCACAATGCCGACTTAAGTAAAAGAGGACTGTCACTCTCTCTTTGTGTGATTTGAACCTCTCCTGTGAGTCGAGTTTTAGATTTCGATGCTTCACTTCAGGTTTACTGTATACCTTGCACCTTCTTATTGACGATGAAACACAGAAATTGCATCGGAATTTAATACAAAGGCACAATGCCGACTTAAGTACAAGAGGACTGACACTCTCACTTCCTATGATTTGAACCTCTCCTGTGATTCCAGTTTTAAATTCCGATGCTTCACTCCAGGTTTACTGTATACCTTGCACCTTCTTATTGACGATGAAACACAGAAGTTGCATCGGAATTTAATACAAACGGCACAATGACGACTTAAATACAAAAGGACAGACACTCTACCTTTCTATGATTTCAAACTCTCCTGTGATTCCAGTTTTAGATTCCGATGCTTCACTTCAGGTTTACTGTATACCTTGCACCTTCTTATTGACGATGAAACACCAAAATTGCATCGGAATTAAAATCAAAAGGCACAATGTCGACTTAAGTACAAGAGGACTGACACTCTACCTTTCTATCATTTGAACCTCTCCTGTGACTCCACTTTTAGATTCCGATGCTTCACTTCAGGTTTACTGTATCCCTTGGACCTTCTTATTGACGATGAAACACAGAAATTGCATCCGAATTTAACACAAAAGGCAGAATGCCGACTTAAGTAAAAGAGGACTGACTCTCTCACTTACTGTGATTTGAACCTCTCCCGTTAGTCCAGTTTTAGATTCCGATGCTTCACTTCAGGTTTACTGTATCCTTTGGACCTTCTTATTGACGATGGAAAACAGAAATTGCATCCGAATTTAATACAAAAGGCACAATGACGACTTAAGTACAAGAGGACTGACTCTCTCACTTTCTATGATTTGAACCTCTCCTGTGAGCCCAGTTTTAGATTCCGATGCTTCACTTCACGTTTACTGTATACCTTGCACCTTCTTATTGACGATGAAACACAGAAGTTGCATCGGAATTTAATACAAAAGGCACAATGCCGACTTAAGTAAAAGAGGACTGTCACTCTCTCTTTCTATGATTTTAACCTCTCCTGTGAGTCCAGTTTTAGATTCCGATGCTTCACTTTTGGTTTACTGTATCCTTTGGATCTTCTTAATGACGATGGAAAACAGAAATTGCATTTGAATTTAATACAAAAGGCACAATGCCGACTTATGTACAAGAGGACTGACACTCTCACTTTCTATGATTTGAACCTCTCCTGTGCGTCCAGTTTTAGATTCCGATGCTTCACTTCAGGTTTACTGTATACCTTGCACCTTCTTATTGACGATGAAACACAGAAGTTGCATCGGAATTTAATACAAACGGCACAATGACGACTTAAATACAAAAGGACAGACACTCTCACTTTCTATGATTTCAAACTCTCCGGTGATTCCAGTTTTAGATTCCGATGCTTCACTTCAGGTTTACTGTATACCTTGCACCTTCTTATTGACGATGAAACACAAAAATTGCATCGGAATTAAAATCAAAAGGCACAATGTAGACTTAAGTACAAGTGGACTGACACTCTAACTTTCAATGATTTGGTTCTCTCCTGTGATTCCAGTTTTAGATTCCGATGCTTCACTTCGGGTTTACTGTATCCCTTGGACCTTGTTATTGACGATGAAACACAGAAATTGCATCCGAATTTAACACAAAAGGCACAATGCCGACTTAAGTAGAAGAGGACTGACACTCTCACTTTCTATGATTTGAACCTCTCCTGTGAGTCCAGTTTTAGATTCCGATGCTTCACTTCAGGTTTACTGTATCCTTTGGACCTTCTTAATTACGATGGAAAACAGAAATTGCATCCGAATTTAATACAAAAGGCACAATGCCGACTTAAGTACAAGAGGACTGACACTCTCACTTTCTATGATTTGAACCTCTCCTGTGAGTCCAGTTTTAGATTCCGATGCTTCACTTCAGGTTTACTGTATACCTTGCACCTTCTTATTGACGATGAAACACAGAAATTTCATCGGAATTTGATACAAAAGGCACAATGCAGTCTTAAGTAAAAGAGGACTGTCACTCTCTCTTTCTATGATTTGTACCTCTCCTGTGATTCCAGTTTTAGATTCCGATGCTTCACTTCAGGTTTACTGTATACCTTGCACGTTCTTATTGACGATGAAACACAGAAATAACATCAGAATTTAATACAAAAGGCACAATGCCGACTTAAGTACAAGTGGAATGGCACTCTCACCATCTATGATTTGAACCTCTCCTGTGAGTCCAGTTTTAGAATCTGATGCTTCATTTCAGGTTTACTGTATACCTTGAACCTTCTTGTTGACGATGAAACACAGAAATTGCATCCGAATTTAATACAAAAGGCACAATGCCGACTTAAGTACAAGAGGACTGACACTCTCACTTTCTATGATTTGAACCTCTCCTGAGATTCCAGTTTTAGATTCCGATGCTTCACTTCAGGTTTACTGTATACCTTGCACCGTCTTATTGACGATGAAACACATAAATAGCATCGGAATTTAATACAAAAGGCACAATGCCGACTTAAGTACAAGAGGACTGACACTCTCACTTTCTATGATTTGAACCTCTCCTGTGAGTCCAGTTTTAGATTCCGATGCTTCACTTCAGGTTTACTGTATACCATGCACCTTCTTATTGACGATGAAACACAGAAATTGCATCGGAATTTAATACAATATGCACAATGCCGACTTATGTAAAAGAGGACTGTCACTCTCTCTTTCTATGATTTTAACCTCTCCTGTGAGTCCAGTTTTCGATTCCGATGCTTCACTTCAGGTTTACTGTATACCTTGGACCTTCTTATTGACGATGAAACACAGAAATTTCATTGGAATTTAATACAAAAAGCACAATGCCGACTTAAGTAAAAGAGGACTGTCACTCTCTCTTTGTATGATTTGAACCTCTCCTGTGAGTCGAGTTTTAGATTCCGATGCTTCACTTCAGGTTTACTGTATACCTTGCACCTTCTTATTGACGATGAAACACAGAAATTGCATCGGAATTTAATACAAAAGGCACAATGCCGACTTAAGTACAAGAGGACTGACACTCGCACTTCCATTGATTTGAACCTCTCCTGTGATTCCAGTTTTAGATTCCGATGCTTCACTCCAGGTTTACTGTATACCTTGCACCTTCTTATTGACGTTGAAACACAAAAATTGCATCAGAATTAAAATCAAAAGGCACAATGTCGACTTAAGTACAAGAGGACTGACACTCTACCTTTCTATCATTTGAACCTCTCCTGTGATTCCAGTTTTAGATTCCGATGCTTCACTTCAGGTTTACTGTATCCCTTGGACCTTCTTATTGACGATGAAACACAGAAATTGCATCCGAATTTAACACAAAAGGCAGAATGCCGAATAAGTAAAAGAGGACTGACACTCTCACTTTCTGTGATTTGAACCTCTCCCGTTAGTCCAGTTTTAGATTCCGGTGCTTCACTACAGGATTACTGTATCCTCTGGACCTACTTATTGACGATGGAAGACAGAAATTGCATCCGAAATTAATACAAAAGGCACAATGACGACTTAAGTACAAGAGGACTGACACTCTCACTTTCTATGATTTGAACCTCTCCTGTGAGTCCAGTTTTAGATTCCGATGCTTCACTTCAGGATTACTGTATACCTTGCACCTTCTTATTGACGATGAAACACAGAAGTTGCATCGGAATTTAATACAAAAGGCACAATGCCGACTTAAGTAAAAGAGGACTGTCACTCTCTCTTTCTATGATTTTAACCTCTCCTGTGAGTCCAGTTTTGGATTCCGATGTTTCACTTCAGGTTTACTGTATACCTTGTACCTTCTTATTGACGATGAAACACAGAAATTGCATCGGAATTTAATACAAAAGGCACAATGCCGACTTACGTACAAGAGGACTGACACTCTCACTTCCTATGATTTGAACCTCTCCTGTGAGTCCAGTTTTGGATTCCGATGCTTCACTTCAGGTTTACTGTATACCTTGCACCGGCTTATTGACGATGAAATACAGAAATTTCATTGGAATTTAATACAAAAGGCACAATGCCGACTTAAGTAAAAGAGGACTGTCACTCTCTCTTTGTGTGATTTGAACCTCTCCTGTGAGTCGAGTTTTAGATTTCGATGCTTCACTTCAGGTTTACTGTATACCTTGCACCTTCTTATTGACGATGAAACACAGAAATTGCATCGGAATTTAATACAAAGGCACAATGCCGACTTAAGTACAAGAGGACTGACACTCTCACTTCCTATGATTTGAACCTCTCCTGTGATTCCAGTTTTAGATTCCGATGCTTCACTCCAGGTTTACTGTATACCTTGCACCTTCTTATTGACGATGAAACACAGAAGTTGCATCGGAATTTGATACAAACGGCACAATGACGACTTAAATACAAAAGGACAGACACTCTACCTTTCTATGATTTCAAACTCTCCTGTGATTCCAGTTTTAGATTCCGATGCTTCACTTCAGGTTTACTGTATACCTTGCACCTTCTTATTGACGATGAAACACCAAAATTGCATCGGAATTAAAATCAAAAGGCACAATGTAGACTTAAGTACAAGTGGACTGACACTCTAACTTTCTATGATTTGGACCTCTCCTGTGATTCCAGTTTTAGATTCCGATGCTTCACTTCGGGTTTACTGTATCCCTTGGACCTTGTTATTGACGATGATCACAGAAATTGCATCCGAATTTAACACAAATGGCACAATGCCGACTTAAGTAAAAGAGGACTGACACTCTCACTTTCTATGATTTGAACCTCTCCTGTGAGTCCAGTTTTAGATTCCGATGCTTCACTTTAGGTTTACTGTATCCTTTGGATCTTCTTAATGACGATGGAAAACAGAAATTGCATCCGAATTTAATACAAAAGGCACAATGCCGACTTATGTACAAGAGGACTGACACTCTCACTTTCTATGATTTGAACCTCTCCTGTGCGTCCAGTTTTAGATTCCGATGCTTCACTTCAGGTTTACTGTATACCTTGCACCTTCTTATTGACGATGAAACACAGAAGTTGCATCGGAATTTAATACAAACGGCACAATGACGACTTAAATACAAAAGGACAGACACTCTCACTTTCTATGATTTCAAACTCTCCTGTGATTCCAGTTTTAGATTCCGATGCTTCACTTCAGGTTTACTGTATACCTTGCACCTTCTTATTGACGATGAAACACAAAAATTGCATCGGAATTAAAATCAAAAGGCACAATGTAGACTTAAGTACAAGTGGACTGACACTCTAACTTTCAATGATTTGGTTCTCTCCTGTGATTCCAGTTTTAGATTCCGATGCTTCACTTCGGGTTTACTGTATCCCTTGGACCTTGTTATTGACGATGAAACACAGAAATTGCATCCGAATTTAACACAAAAGGCACAATGCCGACTTAAGTAAAAGAGGACTGACACTCTCACTTTCTATGATTTGAACCTCTCCTGTGAGTCCAGTTTCAGATTCCGATGCTTCACTTCAGGTTTACTGTATCCTTTGGACCTTCTTAATTACGATGGAAAACAGAAATTGCATCCGAATTTAATACAAAAGGCACAATGCCGACTTAAGTACAAGAGGACTGACACTCTCACTTTCTATGATTTGAACCTCTCCTGTGAGTCCAGTTTTAGATTCCGATGCTTCACTTCAGGTTTACTGTATACCTTGCACCTTCTTATTGACGATGAAACACAGAAATTTCATCGGAATTTGATACAAAAGGCACAATGCAGTCTTAAGTAAAAGAGGACTGTCACTCTCTCTTTCTATGATTTGTACCTCTCCTGTGATTCCAGTTTTAGATTCCGATGCTTCACTTCAGGTTTACTGTATACCTTGCACGTTCTTATTGACGATGAAACACAGAAATAACATCAGAATTTAATACAAAAGGCACAATGCCGACTTAAGTACAAGTGGAATGGCACTCTCACCATCTATGATTTGAACCTCTCCTGTGAGTCCAGTTTTAGAATCTGATGCTTCATTTCAGGTTTACTGTATACCTTGAACCTTCTTGTTGACGATGAAACACAGAAATTGCATCCGAATTTAATACAAAAGGCACAATGCCGACTTAAGTACAAGAGGACTGACACTCTCACTTTCTATGATTTGAACCTCTCCTGAGATTCCAGTTTTAGATTCCGATGCTTCACTTCAGGTTTACTGTATACCTTGCACCGTCTTATTGACGATGAAACACATAAATAGCATCGGAATTTAATACAAAAGGCACAATGCCGACTTAAGTAAAAGAGGACTGTCACTCTCTCTTTCTATGATTTTAACCTCTCCTGTGAGTCCAGTTTTCGATTCCGATGCTTCACTTCAGGTTTACTGTATACCTTGGACCTCCTTATTGACGATGAAACACAGAAATTTCATTGGAATTTAATACAAAAAGCACAATGCCGACTTAAGTAAAAGAGGACTGTCACTCTCTCTTTGTATGATTTGAACCTCTCCTGTGAGTCGAGTTTTAGATTCCGATGCTTCACTTCAGGTTTACTGTATACCTTGCACCTTCTTATTGACGATGAAACACAGAAATTGCATCGGAATTTAATACAAAAGGCACAATGCCGACTTAAGTACAAGAGGACTGACACTCGCACTTCCTTTGATTTGAACCTCTCCTGTGATTCCAGTTTTAGATTCCGATGCTTCACTCCAGGTTTACTGTATACCTTGCACGTTCTTATTGACGTTGAAACACAAAAATTGCATCAGAATTAAAATCAAAAGGCACAATGTCGACTTAAGTACAAGAGGACTGACAGTCTACCTTTCTATCATTTGAACCTCTCCTGTGATTCCAGTTTTAGATTCCGATGCTTCACTTCAGGTTTACTGTATCCCTTGGACCTTCTTATTGACGATGAAACACAGAAATTGCATCCGAATTTAACACAAAAGGCAGAATGCCGAATAAGTAAAAGAGGACTGACACTCTCACTTTCTGTGATTTGAACCTCTCCCGTTAGTCCAGTTTTAGATTCCGGTGCTTCACTACAGGATTACTGTATCCTCTGGACCTACTTATTGACGATGGAAAACAGAAATTGCATCCGAAATTAATACAAAAGGCACAATGACGACTTAAGTACAAGAGGACTGACACTCTCACTTTCTATGATTTGAACCTCTCCTGTGAGTCCAGTTTTAGATTCCGATGCTTCACTTCAGGATTACTGTATACCTTGCACCTTCTTATTGACGATGAAACACAGAAGTTGCATCGGAATTTAATACAAAAGGCACAACGCCGACTTAAGTAAAAGAGGACTGTCACTCTCTCTTTCTATGATTTTAACCTCTCCTGTGAGTCCAGTTTTGGATTCCGATGTTTCACTTCAGGTTTACTGTATACCTTGTACCTTCTTATTGACGATGAAACACAGAAATTGCATCGGAATTTAATACAAAAGGCACAATGCCGACTTAAGTACAAGAGGACTGACACTCTCACTTCCTATGATTTGAACCTCTCCTGTGAGTCCAGTTTTGGATTCCGATGCTTCACTTCAGGTTTACTGTATACCTTGCACCGGCTTATTGACGATGAAATACAGAAATTTCATTGGAATTTAATACAAAAGGCACAATGCCGACTTAAGTAAAAGAGGACTGTCACTCTCTCTTTGTGTGATTTGAACCTCTCCTGTGAGTCGAGTTTTAGATTTCGATGCTTCACTTCAGGTTTACTGTATACCTTGCACCTTCTTATTGACGATGAAACACAGAAATTGCATCGGAATTTAATACAAAGGCACAATGCCGACTTAAGTACAAGAGGACTGACACTCTCACTTCCTATGATTTGAACCTCTCCTGTGATTCCAGTTTTAGATTCCGATGCTTCACTCCAGGTTTACTGTATACCTCGCACCTTCTTATTGACGTTGAAACACAAAAATTGCATCGGAATTAAAATCAAAAGGCACAATGTCGACTTAAGTACAAGAGGACTGACACTCTACCTTTCTATCATTTGAACCTCTCCTGTGATTCCACTTTTAGATTCCGATGCTTCACTTCAGGTTTACTGTATCCCTTGGACCTTCTTATTGACGATGAAACACAGAAATTGCATCCGAAATTAACACAAAAGGCCGAATGCCGTCTTAAGTAAAAGAGGACTCACACTCTCACTTTCTGTGATTTGAACCTCTCCCGTTAGTCCAGTTTTAGATTCCGATGCTTCACTTCAGGTTTACTGTATCCTTTGGACCTTCTTATTGACGATGGAAAACAGAAATTGCATCCGAATTTAATACAAAAGGCACAATGACGACTTAAGTACAAGAGGACTGACACTCTCACTTTCTATGATTTGAACCTCTCCTGTGAGTCCAGTTTTAGATTCCGATGCTTCACTTCAGGTTTACTGTATACCTTGCACCTTCTTATTGACGATGAAACACAGAAGTTGCATCGGAATTTAATACAAAAGGCACAATGCCAACTTAAGTAAAAGAGGACTGTCACTCTCTCATTCTATGATTTTAACCTCTCCTGTGAGTCCAGTTTTGGATTCCGATGCTTCACTTCAGGTTTACTGTATACCTTGCACCTTCTTATTGACGATGAAACATAGAAGTTGCATCGGAATTTAATACAAAAGGCACATCGCCGACTGAAGTAAAAGAGGACTGTCACTCTCTCTTTCTATGATTTGAACCTCTCCTGTGAGTCCAGTTTTAGATTCCGATGCTTCACTTCAGGTTTACTGTATACCTTGCACCTTCTTATTGACGATGAAACACAGAAATTGCATCCGAATTTAATACAAAATTCACAATGCCGACTTAAGTACAAGGGGACTGACACTTTCCCTTTCTATGATTTGAACCTCTCCTGTAAGTCCAGTTTTAGATTCCGATGCTTCACTTTAGGTTTACTGTATCCCTAGGGCCTTCTTATTGACGATGAAACACAGAAATTTCATCGGAATATAATACAAAAGGCACAATGCCGACTTAAGTAAAAGAGGACTGTCACTCTCTCTTTCTATAATTTGAACCTCTCCTGTGAGTCCAGTTTTAGATTCCGATGCTTCACTCCAGGTTTACTGTATACCTTGCACCTTCTTATTGACGATGAAACACAGAAATAGCATCGGAATTTAATACAAACGGCACAATGACGACTTAAATACAAAAGGACAGACACTCTCACTTTCTATGATTTCAAACTCTCCTGTGATTCCAGTTTTAGATTCCGATGCTTCACTTCAGGTTTACTGTATACCTTGCACCTTCTTATTGACGATGAAACGCAAAAATTGCATCGGAATTAAAATCAAAAGGCACAATGTCGACTTAAGTACAAGAGGACTGACACTCTAACTTTCTATGATTTGGACCTCTCCTGTGATTCCAGTTTTAGATTCCGATGCTTCACTTCGGGTTTACTGTATCCCTTGGACCTTGTTATTGACGATGAAACACAGAAATTGCATCCGAATTTAACACAAAAGGCACAATGCCGACTTAAGTAAAAGAGGACTGACACTTTCACTTTCTGTGATTTGATCCTCTCCTGTTAGTCCAGTTTTAGATTCCGATGCTTCACTTTAGGTTTACTGTATCGTTTGGACCTTCTTAATGACGATGGAAAACAGAAATTGCATCCGAATTTAAAACAAAAGGCACAATGCCGACTTAAGTACAAGAGGACTGACACTCTCACTTTCTATGATTTGAACCTCTCCTGTGATTCCAGTTTTAGATTCCGATGCTTCACTTCAGGTTTACTGTATACCTTGCACCTTCTTATTGACGATGAAACACAGAAATTGCATCGGAATTTAATACAAAAGGCACAATGCCAACTTAAGTACAAGAGGACTGAGACTCTCACTTTCTATGATTTGAACCTCTCCTGTGAGTCCAGTTTTAGATTCCGATGCTTCACTTCAGGTTTACTGTATACCTTGCACCTTCTTATTGACGATGAAACACAGAAATTTCATCGGAATTTTATACAAAAGGCACAATGCAGTCTTAAGTAAAAGAGGACTGTCACTCTCTCTTCCTATGAATTTAACCTCTCCTGTGAGTCCAGTTTTGGATTCCGATGCTTCACTTCAGGTTTACTGTATACCTTGCACCTTCTTATTGACGATGAAACACAGAATTTGCATCCGAATTTGAACAAAATGCACAATGCCGACTCAAGTACAAGAGGACTGACACTTTCCCTTTCTATGATTTGAACCTCTCCTGCGAGTCCAGTTTTAGATTCCGATACTTCACTTTAGGTTTACTGTATACCTTGCACCTTCTCATTGACGATGAAACACAGAAATTTCAACGGAATTTAATACAATATGCACAATGCCGACTTAAGTAAAAGAGGACTGTCACTCTCCCTTTCTATGATTTTAACCTCTCCTGTGAGTCCAGTTTTCGATTCCGATGCTTCACTTCAGGTTTACTGTATACCTTGCACCTTCTTATTGACGATGAAACACAGAAATTGCATCCGAATTTTATACAAAAGGCACAATGCCGACTTAAGTACAAGAGGACTGACACATTCCAGTCCTATGATTTGAACCTCTCCTGTGAGTCCGGTTTTAGATTCCGATGCTTCACTTCAGGTTTACAGTATCCCTAGGGCCTTCTTATTGACGATGAAACACAGAAATTTCATCGGAATTTAATACAAAAGGCACAATGCCGACTTAAGTAAAAGAGGACTGTCACTCTCTCTTTCTATAATTTGAACCTCTCCTATGAGTCCAGTTTTAGATTCCGATGCTTCACACCAGGTTTACTGTATACCTTGCACCTTCTTATTGACGATGAAACACAGAAATAGCATCGGAATTTAATACAAACGGCACAATGACGACTTAAATACAAAAGGACAGACACTCTCACTTTCTATGATTTCAAACTCTCCTGTGATTCCAGATTTAGATTCCGATGCTTCACTTCAGGTTTACTGTATACCTTGCACCTTCTTGTTGACGATGGAACACAAAAATTGCATCGGAATTAAAATCAAAAGGCACATTGTCGACTTAAGTACAAGAGGACGGACACTCTAACTTTCTATGAATTTTACCTCTCCTGTGAGTCCAGTTTTAGATTCCGATGCTTCACTTCAGGTTTACTGTATACCTTGCACCTTCTTATTGACGATGAAACACAGAAATTTCATTGGAATTTAATACAAAAGGCACAATGCTGACTTAAGTAAAAGAGGACTGACACTCTCACTTTCTGTGATTTGAACCTCTCCCGTTAGTCCAGTTTTAGATTCCGATGCTTCACTTCAGGTTTACTGTATCCTTTGGACCTTCTTATTGACGATGGAAAACAGAAATTGCATCCGAATTTAATGCAAAAGGCACAATGCCGACTTAAGTACAAGAGGACTGACACTCTCACTTTCTTTGATTTGAACCTCTCCTGTGAGTCCAGTTTTAGATTCCGATGCTTCACTTCAGGTTTACTGTATACCTTGCACCTTCTTAATGACGATGAAACACAGAAACTGCATCGGAATTTAATACAAAAGGCACAATGCCGACTTAAGTAAAAGAGGACTGTCACTCTCTCTTTCTATGATTTTAACCTCTCCTGTGAGTCCAGTTTTGGATTCCGATGCTTCACTTCAGGTTTACTGTATACCTTGCACCTTCTTATTGACGATGAAACACAGAAATTTCATCCGAATTTCATACAAAATGCACAATGCCGACTTAAGTACAAGAGGACTGACACTTTCCCTTTCTATGATTTGAACCTCTCCTGTGAGTCCAGTTTTAGATTCCGATGCTTCACTTCAGGTTTACTGTATACCTTGCACCTTCTTATTGACGATGAAACACAGAAATTTCAACGGAATTTAATACAAAAGGCACAATGTCGACTTAAGTAAAAGCGGACTGTCACTCTCTCTTTCTATGATTTTAACCTCTCCTGTGAGTCCAGTTTTCGTTTCCGATGCTTCGCTTCAGGTTTACTGTATACCTTGCACCTTCTTATTGACGATGAAATACAGAAATTGCATCCGAATTTAATACAAAAGGCACAACGCCGACTTAAGTAAAAGAGGACTGTCACTCTCTCTTTCTATGATTTTCACCTCTCCTGTGAGTCCAGTTTTCGATTCCGATGCTTCACTTCAGGTTTACTGTATCCCTTGCACCTTCTTATTGACGATGAAGCACAGACATTGCATCCGAATTTTGTACAAAATTCACAATGCCGACTTAAGTACAAGGGGACTGACACTTTCCCTTTCTATGATTTGAACCTCTCCTGTGAGTCCAGTTTTGGATTCCGATGCTTCACTTCAGGTTTACTGTATCCCTAGGGCCTTCTTATTGACGATGAAACACAGAAATTTCATCGGAATATAATACAAAAGGCACAATGCCGACTTAAGTAAAAGAAGACTGTCACTCTCGCTTTCTATAATTTGAACCTCTCCTGTGAGTCTAGTTTTAGATTCCGATGCTTCACTCCAGGTTTACTGTATACCTTGCACCTTCTCATTGACGATGAAACACAGAAATAGCATCGGAATTTAATACTAACGGCACAATGACGACTTAAATACAAAAGGACAGACACTCTCACATTCTATGATTTCAAACTCTCCTGTGATTCCAGTTTTAGATTCCGTTGCTTCACTTCAGGTTTACTGTATACCTTGCACCTTCTTATTGACGATGAAACACAAAAATTGCATCGGAATTAAAATCAAAAGGCACAGTGTCGACTTAAGTACAAGAGGACTGACACTCTAACTTTCTATGATTTGGACCTCTCCTGTGATTCCAGTTTTAGATTCCGATGCTTCACTTCGGGTTTACTGTATCCCTTGGACCTTGTTATTGACGATGAAACACAGAAATTGCATCCGAATTTAACACAAAAGGCACAATGCCGACTTAAGTAAAAGAGGACTGACACTTTCACTTTCTGTGATTTGATCCTCTCCTATTAGTCCAGTTTTAGATTCCGATGCTTCACTTTAGGTTTACTGTATCCTTTGGACCTTCTTAATGACGATGGAAAACAGAAATTGCATCCGAATTTCATACAAAAGGCACAATGCCGACTTAAGTACAAGAGGACTGACACTCTCACTTTCTATGATTTGAACCTCTCCTGTGATTCCAATTTTAGATTCCGATGCTTCACTTCAGGTTTACTGTATACCTTGCACCTTCTTGTTGACGATGAAACACAGAAATATTATCGGAATTTAATACAAAACGCACAATGCCGACTTAAGTACAAGAGGACTGACACTCTCACTTTCTATGATTTGAACCTCTCCTGTGAGTCCAGTTTTAGATTCCGATGCTTCACTTCAGGTTTACTGTATACCTTGCACCTTCTTATTGACGATGAAACACAGAAATTTCATCGGAATTTGATACAAAAGGCACAATGCAGTCTTAAGTAAAAGAGGACTGTCACTCTCTCTTTCTATGATTTGTACCTCTCCTGTGATTCCAGTGTTAGATTCCGATGCTTCACCTCAGGTTTACTGTATACCTTGCACCTTCTTATTGACGATGAAACACAGAAATAACATCAGAATTTAATACAAAAGGCACAATGCCGACTTAAGTACAAGAGGACTGGCACTCTCACCGTCTATGATTTGAACCTCTTCTGTGAGTCCAGTTTTAGAATCTGATGCTTCATTTCAGGTTTACTGTATACCTTGAACCTTCTTGTTGACGATGAAACACAGAAATCGCATCCGAATTTAATACAAAAGACACAATGCCGACGTAAGTACAAGAGGACTGACACTCTCACTTTCTATGATTTGAACCTCTCCTGAGATTCCAGTTTTAGATTCCGATGCTTCACTTCAGGTTTACTGTATACCTTGCACTGTCTTATTGACGATGAAACACATAAATTGCATCGGAATTTAATACAAAAGGCACAATGCCGACTTAAGTACAAGAGGACTGACACTCTCACTTTCTATGATTTGAACCTCTCCTGTGAGTCCAGTTTTAGATTCCGATGCTTCACTTCAGGTTTACTGTATACCATGCACCTTCTTATTGACGATGAAACACAGAAATTGCATCGGAATTTAATACAAAAGGCACAATGCCGACTTAAGTAAAAGAGGACTGTCACTCTCTCTACCTATGAATTTAACCTCTCCTGTGAGTCCAGTTTTGGATTCCGATGCTTCACTTCAGGTTTACTATATACCTTGCACCTTCTTATTGACGATGAAACACAGAAATTGCATCCGAATTTGAACAAAATGCACAATGCCGACTCAAGTACAAGAGGACTGACACTTTCCCTTTCTATGATTTGAACCTCTCCTGTGAGTCCAGTTTTAGATTCCGATACTTCACTTCAGGTTTACTGTATACCTTGCACCATCTTATTGACGATAAAAAACAGAAATTTGAACGGAATATAATACAATATGCTCAATGCCGACTTAAGTAAAAGAGGACTGTCACTCTCTCTTTCTATGATTTTAACCTCTCCTGTGAGTCCAGTTTTCGATTCCGATGCTTCACTTCAGGTTTAATGTATACCTTGCACCTTCTTATTGACGATGAAACTCAGAAATTGCATCCGAATATAATACAAAAGGCACAATGCCGACTTAAGTACAAGAGGACTGACACTTTCCCGTCCTATGATTTGAACCTGTCCTGTGAGTCCAGTTTTAGATTCCGATGCTTCACTTCAGGTTTACTGTATCCCTAGGGCCTTCTTATTGACGATGAAACACAGAAATTTCATCGGAATTTAATACAAAAGGCACAATGCCGACTTAAGTAAAAGAGGACTGTCACTCTCTCTTTCTATAATTTGAACCTCTCCTGTGAGTCCAGTTTCAGATTCCGATGCTTCACTCCAGGTTTACTGTATACCTTGCATCTTCTTATTGACGATGAAGCACAGAAATAGCATCGGAATTTAATACAAACGGCACAATGACGACTTAAATACAAAAGGACAGACACTCTCACTTTCTATGATTTCAAACTCTCCTGTGATTCCAGTTTTATATTCCGATGCTTCACTTCAGGTTTACTGTATACCTTGCACCTTCTTGTTGACGATGGAACACAAAAATTGCATCGGAATTAAAATCAAAAGGCACATTGTCCACTTAAGTACAAGAGGACTGACACTCTAAGTTTCTATGATTTGGACCTCTCCTGTGAGTCCAGTTTTAGATTCCGATGCTTCACTTCAGGTTTACTGTATACCTTGCACCTTCTTATTGACGATGAAACACAGAAATTTCATTGGAATTTAATACAAAAGGCACAATGCTGACTTAAGTAAAAGAGGACTGACACTCTCACTTTCTGTGATCTGAACCTCTCCCGTTAGTCCAGTTTTAGATTCCGATGCTTCACTTCAGGTTTACTGTATCCTTTGGACCTTCTTATTGACGATGGGAAACAGAAATTGCATCCGAATTTAATACAAAAGGCACAATGCCGACTTAAGTACAAGAGGACTGACACTCTCACTTTCTATGATTTGAACCTCTCCTGTGAGTCCAGTTTTAGATTCCGATGCTTCACTTCAGGTTTACTGTATACCTTGCACCTTCTTAATGACGATGAAACACAGAAACTGCATCGGAATTTAATACAAAAGGCACAATGCCGACTTAAGTAAAAGAGAACTGTCACTCTCTCTTTCTATGATTTTAACCTCTGCTGTGAGTCCAGTTTTGGATTCCGATGCTTCACTTCAGGTGTACTGTGTACCTTGCACCTTTTTATTGACGATGAAACACAGAAATTGCATCCGAATTTGATTCAAAATGCACAATGCCGACTTAAGTACAAGAGGACTGACACTTTCCCTTTCTATGATTTGAACCTCTCCTGTGAGTCCAGTTTTAGGTTCCGATGCTTCACTTCAGGTTTACTGTATACCTTGCACCTTCTGATTGACGATGAAATACAGAAATTGCAACGGAATTTAATACAAAAGGCACAATGCCGACTTAAGTAAAAGCGGACTGTCACTCTCTCTTTCTATGATTTTAACCTCTCCTGTGAGTCCAGTTTTCGATTCCGATGCTTCACTTCAGGTTTACTGTATACCTTGCAGCATCTTATTGGCGATGAAACACAGAAATTGCATCCGGATTTAATACAAAAGGCACAATGCCGACTTAAGTACAAGAGGACTGACACATTCCCTTTCTATGATTTGAACCTCTCCTGTGAGTCCAGATTTAGATTCCGATACTTCACTTCAGGGTCACTGTATACCTTGCACCTTCTTATTGACGATGAAACACAGAAATTTCAACGGAATTTAATACAATATGCACAATGGCGACTTAAGTAAAAGAGGACTGTCACTCTCTCTTTCTATGATTTTAACCTCTCCTGTGAGTCCAGTTTACGTTTCCGATGCTTCACTTCAGGTTTACTGTATACCTTGCACCTTCTTATTGACGATGAAACACAGAAATTGCATCCGAATTTAATACAAAAGGCACAATGCCGACTTAAGTACAAGAGGACTGACACTTTCCCTTTCTATGATTTGAACCTCTCCTGTGAGTCCAGTTTTAGATTCCGTTGCTTCACTCCAGGTTTACTGTATACCGTGCACCTCCTTATTGACGATGAAACACAGAAATTGCATCCGAATTTAATACAAAAGGCACAATTCCGACTTAAGTACAAGAGGACTGACATTCGCCCTTTCTATGATTTGAACCTCTTCTGTGAGTCCAGTTTTAGATTCCGATGCTTCACTTCAGGTTTACTGTATCTCTTAACCTTCTTATTGACGATGAAACACAGAAATTTCATTGGAATTTAATACAAAAGGCACAATGCGCGACTTAAGTAAAAGATGACTGTCACTCTCTCTTTGTATGATTTGAACCTCTCCTGTGAGTCGAGTTTTAGATTCCGATGCTTCACTTCAGGTTTACTGTATACCTTGCACCTTCTTATTGACGATGAAAAACAGAAATTGCATCGGAATTTAATACAAAAGGCACAATGCCGACTTAAGGACAAGAGGACTGACACTCTCACTTCCTATGATTTGAATTTCTCCTGTGATTCCAGCTTTAGATTCCGATGCTTCACTCCAGGTTTACTGTATACCTTGCACCTTCTTATTGACGATGAAACACAAAAATTGCATCGGGAATTAAAAAACCAAAGGCACATTGTCGACTTAAGTACAAGAGGACTGACACTCTACTTTTCTATAATTTGAACCTCTCCTGTGATTCCAGTTTTAGATTCCGATGCTTCACTTCAGGTTTACTGTATCCCTTGGACCTTCTTATTGACGATGAAACACAGAAATTGCATCCGAATTTAACACAAAAGGCAGAATGCCGACTTAAGTAAAAGAGGACTGGCACTCTCACTTTCTGTGATTTGAACATCTCCCGTTAGTCCAGTTTTAGATTCCGATGGTTCACTTCAGGTTTACTGTATACCTTGCACCTTCTTATTGACGATGAAACACAGAAATTGCATTGGAATTTAATACAAAAGGCACAATGCCGACTTAAGTAAAAGAGGGCTGTCACTCTCTCTTTCTATAATTTGAACCTCTCCTGTGAGTCCAGTTTTAGATTCCGATGCTTCACTCCAGGTTTACTGTATACCTTGCACCTTCTTATTGACGATGAAGCACAGAAATAGCATCGGAATTTAATACAAACGGCACAATGACGACTTAAATACAAAAGGACAGACACTCTCACTTTCTATGATTTCAAACTCTCCTGTGATTCCAGTTTTAGATTCCGATGCTTCACTTCAGGTTTACTGTATACCTTGCACTTTCTTATTGACGATGGAACACAAAAATTGCATCGGAATTAAAATCAAAAGGCACATTGTCGACTTAAGTACAAGAGGACTGACACTTTAACTTTCTGTGATTTGGACCTCTCCTGTGAGTCCAGTTTTAGATTCCGATGCTTCACTTCAGGTTTACTGTATACCTTGCACCTTCTTATTGACGATGAAACACAGAAATTTCATTGGAATTTAATACAAAAGGCACAATGCTGACTTAAGTAAAAGAGGACTGACACTCTCACTTTCTGTGATTTGAACCTCTCCCGTTAGTCCAGTTTTGATTCCGATGCTTCACTTCAGGTTTACTGTATCCTTTGGACCTTCTTATTGACGATGGAAAACAGAAATTGCATCCGAATTTAATACAAAAGGCACAATGCCGACTTAAGTACAAGAGGACTGACACTCTCACTTTCTATGATTTGAACCTCTCCTGTGAGTCCAGTTTTAGATTCCGATGCTTCACTTCAGGTTTACTGTATACCTTGCACCTTCTTAATGACGATGAAACACAGAAACTGCATCGGAATTTAATACAAAAGGCACAATGCCGACTTAAGTAAAAGAGAACTGTCACTCTCTCTTTCTGTGATTTTAACCTCTGCTGTGAGTCCAGTTTTGGATTCCGATGCTTCACTTCAGGTTTACTGTATACCTTGCACCTTCTTATTGACGATGAAACACAGAAATTGCATCCGAATTTGATTCAAAATGCACAATGCCGACTTAAGTACAAGAGGACTGACACTTTCCCTTTCTATGATTTGAACCTCTCCTGTGAGTCCAGTTTTAGATTCCGATGCTTCACTTCAGGTTTACTGTATACCTTGCACCTTCTGATTGACGATGAAACACAGAAATTTCAACGGAATTTAATACAAAAGGCACAATGCCGACTTAAGTAAAAGCGGACTGTCACTCTCTCTTTCTATGATTTTAACCTCTCCTGTGAGTCCAGTTTTTGATTCCGATGCTTCACTTCTGGTTTACTGTACACCTTGCAGCTTCTTATTGGCGATGAAACACAGAAATTGCATCCGGATTTAATACAAAAGGCACAATGCCGACTTAAGTACAAGAGGACTGACACTTTCCCTTTCTATGATTTGAACCTCTCCTGTGAGTCCAGTTTTAGATTCCGTTGCTTCACTCCAGGTTTACTGTATACCTTGCACCTCCTTATTGACGATGAAACACAGAAATTGCATCCGAATTTAATACAAAAGGCACAATTCCGACTTAAGTACAAGAGGACTGACCCTCTCCCTTCCTATGATTTGAACCTCTTCTGTGAGTCCAGTTTTAGTTTCCGATGCTTCACTTCAGGTTTACTGTATCTCTTGGACCTTCTTATTGACGATGAAACACAGAAATTTCATTGGAATTTAATACAAAAGGCACAATGCCGACTTAAGTAAAAGATGACTGTCACTCTCTCTTTGTATGATTTGAACCTCTCCTGTGAGTCGAGTTTTAGATTCCGATGCTTCACTTCAGGTTTACTGTATACCTTGCACCTTCTTATTGACGATGAAACACAGAAATTGCATCGGAATTTAATACAAAAGGCACAATGCCGACTTAAGTACAAGGGGACTGACACTCTCACTTCCTATGATTTGAACCTCTCCTGTGATTCCATCTTTAGATGCCGATGCTTCACTCCAGGTTTACTGTATACCTTGCACCTTCTTATTGACGATGAAACACAAAAATTGCATCGGTATTAAAAAACCAAAGGCACAATGTCGACTTAAGTACAAGAGGACTGACACTCTACTTTTCTATCATTTGAACCTCTCCTGTGATTCCAGTTTTAGATTCCGATGCTTCACTTCAGGTTTACTGTATCCCTTGGACCTTCTTATTGACGATGAAACACAGAAATTGCATCCGAATTTAACACAAAAGGCAGAATGCCGACATAAGTAAAAGAGGACTGACACTCTCACTTTCTGTGATTTGAACCTCTCCCGTTAGTCCAGTTTTAGATTCCGATGGTTCACTTCAGGTTTACTGTATACCTTGCACCTTCTTATTGACGATGAAACACAGAAATTGCATGGGAATTTAATACAAAAGGCACAATGCCGACTTAAGTAAAAGAGGACTGTTACTCTCTTTTTCTATGATTTTAACCTCTCCTGTGAGTCCAGTTTTGGAATCCGATGCTTCACTTCAGGTTTACTGTATACCTTGCACCTTCTTATAGACGATGAAACACAGAAATTGCATCCGAATTTGATACAAAATGCACAATGCCGACTTAAGAACAAGAGGACTGACACTTTCCCTTTCTATGATTTGAACCTCTCCTGTGAGTCCAGTTTTAGATTCCGATGCTTCACTTCAGGTTTACTGTATACCTTGCACCTTCTTATTGACGATGAAACACAGAAATTTCAACGGAATTTAATACAAAAGGCACAATGCCGACTTAAGTAAAAGAGGACTGTCACTCTCTCTTTCTATGATTTTAACCTCTCCTGTGAGTCCAGTTTTCGATGCCGATGCTTCACTTCAGGTCTACTGTATACCTTGCACCTTCTTATTGACGATGATACACCGAAACTGCATCCGAATTTAATGCAAATGGCACAATGCCGACTTCAGTACAAGAGGACTGACACTTTCCCTTTCTATGATTTGAACCTCTCCTGTGAGTCCAGTTTTAGATTCCGATGCTTCACTTCAGGTTTACTGTATACCTTGCACCTTCTTATTGACGATGAAACACAGAAATTTCAACGGAATTTAATACAATATGCACAATGCCGACTTAAGTAAAAGAGGACTGTCACTCTCTCTTTCTATGGTTTTAACCTCTCCTGTGAGTCCACTTTTCGATACCGATGCTTCACTTCAGGTTTACTGTATACCTTGCACCTTCTTATTGACGATGAAACACAGAAATTGCACCCGAATTTAATACAAAAGGCACAATGCCGACTTAAGTACAAGAGGACTGACACTTTCCCTTTCTATGATTTGAACCTCTCCTGTGAGTCCAGTTTTCGAGTCCGATGCTTCACTTCAGGTTTACTGTATACCTTGCACCTTCTTATTGACGATGAAAGACAGAAATAGCATTGGAATTTAATACAAACGGCACAATGACGACTTAAATACAAAAGGACAGACACTCTCACTCTCTATGATTTCAAACTCTAATGTGATTCCAGTTTTAGATTCCGATGCTTCATTTCAGGTTTACTGTATACCTTGCACCTTCTTATTGACGATGAAACACAAAAATTGCATCGGAATTTAATACAAAAGGCACAATGCCGACTTAAGTACAAGAGGACTGACACTCTCACTTTCTATGATTTGAATCCCTCCTGTGAGTCCAGTTTTAGATTCCGATGCTTCACTTCAGGTTTACTGTATACCTTGCACCTTCTTATTGACGATGAAACACAGGAATTACAACGGAATTTAACACAATATGCACAATGCCGACTTAAGTAAAAGAGGACTGTCACTCTCTCTTTCTATGATTTGTACCTCTCCTGTGATTACAGTTTTAGATTCCGATGCTTCACTTCGAGTTTACTGTATCCCTTGGACCTTGTTATTGACGATGAAACACAGAAATTGCATCCGAATTTAACATAAAAAACACAATGCCGACTTAAGTAAAAGAGAACTGACACTTTCACTTTCTGTGATTTGATCCTCTCCTGTGATTCCAGTATTAGATTCCGATGCTACACTTCAGGTTTACTGTATACCTTGCACCTTCTTATTGACGATGAAACACAGATATTGCATCGCAATTTAATACAAAAGGCACAATGCCGACTTAAGTACAAGAGGACTGACACTCTCACTTTCTATGATTTGAACCTCTCCTGTGAGTCCAGTTTTAGATTCCGATGCTTCTCTTCAGGTTTACTGTATACCTTGCACCTTCTTATTGACGACGAAACACTGAAATTTCATCGGAATTTAATACAAAAGGCACAATGCAGTCTTATGTAAAAGAGGACTGTCACTCTCTCTTTCTATGATTTGTACCTCTCCTGTGATTACAGTTTTAGATTCCGATGCTTCACTTCAGGTTTACTGTATACCTTGCACCTTCTTATTGACGATGAAATACAGAAATAACATCAGAATTTAATACAAAAGGCACAATGGCGACTTAAGTACAAGTGGACTGACACTCTCACCTTCTATGATTTGAATCTCTCCTGTGAGTCCAGTTTTAGAATCTGATGCTTCATTTCAGGTTTACTGTATACCTTGCACCTTATTGTTGACGATGAAACACAGAAATTGCATCGGAATTTAATACAAAAGGCACAATGCCGACTTAAGTAAAAGAGGACTGTCACTATCTCTTTCTATGATTTTAACCTCTCCTGTGAGTCCAGTTTTCGATGCCGATGCTTCACTTCAGGTTTACTGTATACCTTGCACCTTCTTATTGACGATGAAACACAGAAACTGCATCCGAATTTGATACAAAAGGCAGAATGCCGACTTAAGTACAAGAGGACTGACACTTTCCCTTTCTATGATTTGAACCCCTCCTGTGAGTCCAGTTTTAGATTCCGATGCTTCACTTCAGGTTTACTGTATACCTTGCACCTTCTTATTGACGATGAAACACAGAAATTTCAACGGAATTTAACACAATATGCACAATGCCGACTTAAGTAAAAGAGGACTGTCACTCTGTCTTTCTATGATTTTAAGGGGAGTTGGAATGCCGGAAAATGGAAAAAATTCACATTTTCAGTTTTTAACCTTATAACTTAATTTGAAATTTTCTGCTTAAAATGGTGCAAAATTTGTTAAGAAATTCCAATTGGAAGTATTTTTATTTAATTTTTCAAAATTACATGTGCGCCCAGCAAAGTTACCCATCTTGTGATTTGTACACATTTAAATCTTCGCATTTCCGAAATCATTACATATAGAAGGCTGTGGATTTCACTCTTCAGTTGTAGAATCTTTGATCCTTCCATAGGTACCATTGTTTTTACGACTAGCTGTGTTTATTGTTCAGTTTTTGATCTGTGAGTGTTTGTTTTGAGCCTCGAGTTTAGTTTGTCGCTCATTTGGAGTTTGTTATCTGTCTTGTTTTGACTTTCAGTGGTGAGTGCGTAGTTTCTACGATGCCTAGGAGTGCATCATTATTTAAAAAGCGAAAGTTTCGCGGTAATAGATTTACAAATAACGTTTGTTCAAGTGATTCTGCTTCAGCACCTGTTGATGCTGGTGAAAGTTCTGACGTTTGTACAGCTGAGATGTGTGAAGGAGACACGCCCACCAGTGCATCAAAAAAGAAGTTATCAAACTGTGCAAGTGAAATTACAGATGAAGCTTCTAATGAACAATATGTTTTAGTCGACTTTCCTGTTTTTACTGAGTTTATGAAGAAATGTTTGTGTTGTAATCTTTGTGGAGGTTCTTTTGATATGAACATAACAAAATCTATAGGACTTTCCTGCAAAATTGCTATAGTTTGTGCCAGTTGTGAAAATGAGACCTGTTTTTGGAGCTCTAAAACATGCAGTAGCAATTTGTTTGAGAGTAATATCAGGCTAATGTATGCAATGAGAGCAATTGGTAAAGGACATACTGCTGCTCAAACATTTTGTGCCATAATGAATCTTCCACCTCCACCTGCTAAAATTGACAATTACACTGAAGTGATAGGAGATGCTGTTCAGTCTGTAGCAGATTTATCAATGAAAGCTGCTGCCAGTGAAGCAAAATATATAAATGAAGGAAACCCAGATATCCCTGTTGCTTTTGATGGAACCTGGCAGAAAAGGGGTCACACATCCAAAAATGCTGTTGCTACTGTTACTAGTGTGGACAGCGGTAAAGTTTTGGACTATGAAGTGCTCACTAAACATTGTTACCATTGTGCATCTGGTAAGATAGAAGCAGCTCACATATGTAGCAAGAATTATGAAGGTACGAGTGGAGGCATGGAGGCTGCCGCTGCTGTGAAAATGTTTAGCAGATCAGAAAAAGAACGGGGAGTATTTTACACAAAATTCCTTGGAGATGGGGACTCCAAGGCATACAAAAGTGTTACAGAATCCATGCCATATGTCAATAAGACAATAACTAAACTAGAATGTGTCGGTCATGTTCAGAAACGAATGGGCACTCGTCTAAGGAAACTGAAACAGAATCTGAAGGACAAAATTTTGTCAGATGGTAAAACCATTAGAGGTCGCCTGTCAGATAAAATTATAAATGAATTACAACAATACTATGGTATGGCAATAAGAAATAATGCAAATAATTTGCAGGAAATGAGACAAGCTGTATGGGCCACATATTTACATCGATCATCAACTGATGATAATCCTCAACATTTTGCTTGTCCAGATGGTCCTCAGTCATGGTGCAATTATAGAAAATCTCAAGCTACTGGGGATCCTTATCACCATAAAAATTATATTCCATTGGCTGTTATGGAAGTAATTAAACCAATATATAGAGACTTGGGGCATCCTGATCTTCTGCGAAAATGTCTTCATGGTTGTACCCAGAATCAAAACGAGTCGTTCAACAACCTCATTTGGACTCGTGTACCTAAGAATGTATTTGTTGGGATAAAAACATTGAAATGGGGAGTCAGTGATGCTGTTATTTCATTCAATGATGGTCATATGGGTAGGCTAAAGGTCATGGCAAGGCTCGGCATTGCTCCTGGTATCAACACCATCAGAGGTCTTCAGCTTCTGGACAGCGTGCGAGTAAGGAAGGCTCAGTATGCAGCTGAATTTAATACAAAAAAAGCAAGGGCAGCAAGGAGAAGAAAGCTTCTAGGTGAAGAAGAAGAACTAGAAGATGACCCTGATTACTCTGCTGGACACTTTTGATAATAGAATAAAAGGTATTTGTGAATTTTCATAATAAATTACTTTAATCGCATTTTCTGGCATTTGACATTTTTAGTGTTACATGTACCTTTATCTCATAAACCACTCAACCAACAACATTCAAATTTTCAGAAATGCTGCAAAACAGTTCAAAGAGGCCACTGAACTAGAATCATGACAAGAACTGGCTTATTCTCTGAACTAGGGAAGTTTATGTTATACTTTTTCCAATAAAAAATGGCTTAATGGTAAAAAATTCATAAATACTATACCAACAAAAAGAAAACATTGGTTCTAGTTCAGTGGGCTCACAATATATGCTGAAAACCTCTGCCAGAATTTCAAAGTTCTGAAGATAATAGTTCCAAAGAAAAAGGTACACAAAGTTAGCAAATTTAACATTGGCGAGATAGGGCATTCCAACTCCCCTTAACCTCTCCTGTGAGTCCAGTTTTCGAGTCCGATGCTTCACTTCAGGTTTACTGTATACCTTGCACCTTCTTATTGACGATGAAACACAGAAATTGCACCCGAATTTAATACTAATGGCACAATGCCGACTTAAGTACAAGAGGACTGACACTTTCACTTTCTGTGATTTGAACCTCTCCTGTGATTCCAGTTTTAGATTCCGATGCTTCACATCAGGTTTACTGTATACCTTGCACCTTCTTATTGACGATGAAACACAGAAATAACATCAGAATTTAATACAAAAGGCACAATGCCGACTTAAGTACAAGTTGACTGACACTCTCACCTTCTATGATTTGAACCTCTCCTGTGAGTCCAGTTTTAGAATCTGATGCTTCATTTCAGGTTTACTGTATACCTTGCATCTTCTTATTGACGATGAAACACAGAAATTGCATCCGAATTTGATACAAAATGCACAATGCCGACTTAAGAACAAGAGGACTGACACTTTCCCTTTCTATGATTTGAACCTCTCCTGTGAGTCCAGTTTTAGATTCCGATGCTTCACTTCAGGTTTACTGTATACCTTGCGCCTTCTTATTGACGATGAAACACAGAAATTTCAACGGAATTTAATATAAAAGGCACAATGCCGACTTAAGTAAAAGAATACTGTCACTCTCTCTTTCTATGATTTTAACCTCTTCTGTGAGTCCAGTTTTCGATGCCGATGCTTCACTTCAGGTTTACTGTATACCTTGCACCTTCTTATTGACGATGAAACACAGAAATTTCAACGGAATTTAATACAAAAGGCACAATGACGACTCAAGTAAAAGAGGACTGTCACTCTCTCTTTCTATGATTTTAACCTCTCCTGTGAGTCCAGTTTTCGATGCCGATGCTTCACTTCAGGTTTACTGTATACCTTGCACCTTCTTATTGACGATGATACACAGAGACTGCATCCGAATTTAATGCAAAAGGCACAATGCCGACTTCAGTACAAGAGGACTGACACTTTCCCTTTCTATGATTTGAACCTCTCCTGTGAGTCCAGTTTGAGATTCCGATGCTTCACTTCAGGTTTACTGTATACCTTGCACCTTCTTATTGACGATGAAACTCAGAAATTTCAACGGAATTTAATACAATATGCACAATGCCGACTTAAGTAAATGAGGACTGTCACTCTCTCTTCCTATGATTTTAACCTCTCGTGTGAGTCCACTTTTCGATTCCGATGCTTCACTTCAGGTTTACTGTATACCTTGCACCTTCTTATAGACGATGAAACACAGAAATTGCACCCGAATTTAATACAAAAGGCACAATGCCGACTTAAGTACAAGAGGACTGACACTTTCCCTCTCTATGATTTGAACCCCTCCTGTGAGTCCAGTTTTAGATTCCGATGCTTCACTTCAGGTTTACTGTATACCTTGCACCTTCTTATTGACGATGAAACACAGAAATTGCACCCGAATTTAATACAAAAGGCACAAAGCCGACTTAAGTACAAGAGGACTGACACTCTCACTTTCTATGATTTGAACCTCTCCTGTGAGTCCAGTTTTAGATTCCGATGCTTCACTTCAGGTTTACTGTATACCTTGCACCTTCTTATTGACGACGAAACACTGAAATTTCATCGGAATTTAATACAAAGGCACAATGCAGTCTTAAGTAAAAGAGGACTGTCACTCTCTCTTTCTATGATTTGTACCTCTCCTGTGATTCCAGTTTTAGATTCCGATGCTTCACTTCAGGTTTACTGTATACCTTGCTCCTTCTTATTGACGATGAAATACAGAAATAACATCAGAATTTAATACAAATTCACAATGCCAACTTAAGTACAAGTGGACTGACACTCTCACCTTCTATGATTTGAACCTCTCCTGTGAGTCCAGTTTTAGAATCTGATGCTTCATTTCAGGTTTACTGTATACCTTGCACCTTCTTATTGACGATGAAACACAGAAATTGCATCGGATTTTAATACAAAAGGCACAATGCCGACTTAAGTAAAAGAGGACTGTCACTCTGTCTTTCTATGATTTTAACCTCTCCTGTGAGTCCAGTTTTGGATTCCGATGCTTCACTTCAGGTTTACTGTATACCTTGCACCTTCTTATTGACGATGAAACACAGAAATTGCATCCGAATTTGATACAAAATGCACAATGCCGACTTAAGAACAAGAGGACTGACACTTTCCCTTTCTATGATTTGAACCTCTCCTGTGAGTCCAGTTTTAGATTCCGATGCTTCACTTCAGGTTTACTGTATACCTTGCGCCTTCTTATTGACGATGAAACACAGAAATTTCAACGGAATTTAATACAAAGGCACAATGCCGACTAAAGTAAAAAAAGGACTGTCACTCTCTCTTTCTATGATTTTAACCTCTCCTGTGAGTCCAGTTTTCGATGCCGATGCTTCACTTCAGGTTTACTGTATACCTTGCACCTCCTTATTGACAATGAAACACAGAAACTGCATCCGAATTTAATACAAAAGGCACAATGCCGACTTAAGTACAAGAGGACTGACACTTTCCCTTTCTATGGTTTGAACCTCTCCTGTGAGTCCAGTTTTAGATTCCGATGCTTCACTTCAGGTTTACTGTATACCTTGCACCTTCTTATTGACGACGAAACACTGAAATTTCATCGGAATTTAATACAAAGGCACAATGCAGTCTTAAGTAAAAGAGGACTGTCACTCTCTCTTTCTATGATTTGTACCTCTCCTGTGATTCCAGTTTTAGATTCCGATGCTTCACTTCAGGTTTACTGTATACCTTGCTCCTTCTTATTGACGATGAAATACAGAAATAACATCAGAATTTAATACAAACTCACAATGCCGACTTAAGTACAAGTGGGCTGACACTCTCACCTTCTATGATTTGAACCTCTCCTGTGAGTCCAGTTTAGAATCTGATGCTTCATTTCAGGTTTACTGTATACCTTGCACCTTCTTATTGACGATGAAACACAGAAATTTCAACGGAATTTAATACAAAGGCACAATGCCGACTTAAGTAAAAAAAGGACTGTCACTCTCTCTTTCTATGATTTAACCTCTCCTGTGAGTCCAGTTTTCGATGCCGATGCTTCACTTCAGGTTTACTGTATACCTTGCACCTTCTTATTGACAATGAAACACAGAAACTGCATCCGAATTTAATACAAAAGGCACAATGCCGACTTAAGTACAAGAGGACTGACACTTTCCCTTTCTATGATTTGAACCTCTCCTGTGAGTCCAGTTTTAGATTCCGATGCTTCACTCCTGGTTTACTGTATACCTTGCACCTTCTTATTGACGATGAAACACAGAAATTGCATCCGAATTTAACACAAAAGGCACAATGCCGACTTAAGTAAAAGAGGACTGACACTTTCACTTTCTGTGATTTGATCCTCTCCTGTGATTCCAGTTTTAGATTCCGATTCTTCACTTCAGGTTTACTGTATACCTTGCACCTTCTTATTGACGATGAAACACAGAAATTGCATCGGAATTTAATACAAAAGGCACAATGCCGACTTAAGTACAAGAGGACTGACACTCTCACTTTCTATGATTTCAACCTCTCCTGTGAGTCCAGTTTTAGATTCCGATGCTTCACTTCAGGTTTACTGTATACCTTGCACCTTCTTATTGACGATGAAACACAGAAATTTCAACGGAATTTAATACAATATGCACAATGCCAACTTAAATAAAAGAGGACTGTCACTCTCTCTTTCTATGATTTTAACCTCTCCTGTGAGTCCAGTTTTCGATTCCGATGCTTCACTTCAGGTTTACTGTATACCTTGCACCTTCATATTGACGATGAAACACAGAAATTGCACCCGAATTTAATACAAAAGGCACAATGCCGACTTAAGTACAAGAGGACTGACACTTTCCCTTTCTATGATATGAACCTCTCCTGTGAGTCCAGTTTTAGATTCCGATGCTTTACTTCAGGTTTACTGTATCCCTAGGGCCTTCTTATTGACGATGAAACACAGAAATGTCATCGGAATTTAATACAAAAGGCACAATGCCAACTTAAGTAAATGAGGACTGTCACTCTCTCTTTCTATATTTTGAACCACTCCTGTGAGTCCAGTTTTAGATTCCGATGCTTCACTCCTGGTTTACTGTATACCTTGCACCTTCTTATTGACGATGAAACACAGAAATAGCATCGGAATTTCATACAAACGGCACAATGACGACTTAAATACAAAAGGACAGACACTCTCACTTTCCATGATTTCAAACTCTCCTGTGATTCCAGTTTTAGATTCCGATGCTACACTTCAGGTTTACTGTATACCTTGCACCTTCTTATTGACGATGAAACACAGAAATAACATCAGAATTTAATACAAAAGGCACAATGCCGACTTAAGTACAAGTGGACTTACACTCTCACCTTCTATGATTTGAACCGCTCCTGTGAGTCCAGTTTTAGAATCTGATGCTTCATTTCAGGTTTACTGTATACCTTGCACCTTCTTATTGACGATGAAACACAGAAATTGCATCGGAATTTAATACAAAAGGCACAATGCCGACTTAAGTAATAGAGGACTGTCACTCTCTCTTTCTATGATTTTAACCTCTCCTGTCAGTCCAGTTTTGGATTCCGATTCTTCAGTTCAGGTTTACTGTATACCTTGCACCTTCTTATTGACGATGAAACACAGAAATTGCATCCGAATTTGATACAAAATGCACAATGCCGACTTAAGAACAAGAGGACTGACACTTTCCCTTTCTATGATTTGAACCTCTCCTGTGAGTCCAGTTTTAGATTCCGATGCTTCACTTCAGGTTTACTGTATACCTTGCGCCTTCTTATTGACGATGAAACACAGAAATTTCAACGGAATTTAATACAAAAGGCACAATGCCGACTTAAGTAAAAGAGGACAGTCACTCTCTCTTTCTATGATTTTAACCTCTCCTGTGAGTCCAGTTTTCGATTCCGATGCTTCACTTCAGGTTTACTGTATACCTTGCACCTTCTTATTGACGATGAAACACAGAAATTGCATCCGAATTTAATACAAAAGGCACAATGCCGACTTAAGTACAAGAGGACTGACACTTTCGCTTTCTATGATTTGAACCTCTCCTGTGAGTCCAGTTTTAGATTCCGATGCCTCACTTCAGGTTTACTGTATACCTTGCACCTTATTATTGACGATGAAACACAGAAATTGCATCCGAATTTAATACAAAAGGCACAACGCCGACTTAAGTACAAGATGACTGACACTTTCCCTTCCTATGATTTGAACCTCTCCTGTGAGTCCAGTTTTAGATTCCGATGCTTCACTTCAGGTTCACTGTATCCCTAGGGCCTTCATATTGAGGATGAAACACAGAAACTTCAACGGAATTTAATACAAAAGCACAATGCCGACTTAAGTAAAAGAGGACAGTCACTCTCTCTTTCTATGATTTTAACCTCTCCTGTGAGTCCAGTTTTCGATTCCGATGCTTCACTTCAGGTTTACTGTATACCTTGCACCTTCTTATTGACGATGAAACACAGAAATTGCATCCGAATTTGATACAAAATGCACAATGCCGACTTAAGAACAAGAGGACTGACACTTTCCCTTTCTATGATTTGAACCTCTCCTGTGAGTCCAGTTTTAGATTCCGATGCTTCACTTCAGGTTTACTGTATACCTTGCGCCTTCTTAGTGACGATGAAACACAGAAATTTCAACGGAATTTAATACAAAAGGCACAATGCCGACTTAAGTAAAAGAGGACAGTCACTCTCTCTTTCTATGATTTTAACCTCTCCTGTGAGTCCAGTTTTCGATTCCGATGCTTCACTTCAGGTTTACTGTATACCTTGCACCTTCTTATTGACGATGAAACACAGAAATTGCATCCGAATTTAATACAAAAGGCACAATGCCGACTTAAGTACAAGAGGACTGACACTTTCGCTTTCTATGATTTGAACCTCTCCTGTGAGTCCAGTTTTAGATTCCGATGCCTCACTTCAGGTTTACTGTATACCTTGCACCTTCTTATTGACGATGAAACACAGAAATTGCACCCGAATTTAATACAAAAGGCACAAAGCCGTCTTAAGTACAAGAGGACTGACACTCTCACTTTCTATGATTTGAACCTCTCCTGTGAGTCCAGTTTTAGATTCCGATGCTTCACTTCAGGTTTACTGTATACCTTGCACCTTCTTATTGACGACGAAACACTGAAATTTCATCGGAATTTAATACAAAGGCACAATGCAGTCTTAAGTAAAAGAGGACTGTCACTCTCTCTTTCTATGATTTGTACCTCTCCTGTGATTCCAGTTTTAGATTCCGATGCTTCACTTCAGGTTTACTGTATACCTTGCTCCTTCTTATTGACGATGAAATACAGAAATAACATCAGAATTTAATACAAATTCACAATGCCGACTTAAGTACAAGTGGACTGACACTCTCACCTTCTATGATTTGAACCTCTCCTTTGAGTCCAGTTTTAGAATCTGATGCTTCATTTCAGGTTTACTGTATACCTTGCACCTTCTTATTGACGATGAAACACAGAAATTGCATCGGAATTTAATACAAAAGGCACAATGCCGAATTAAGTAAAAGAGGACTGTCACTCTGTCTTTCTATGATTTTAACCTCTCCTGTGAGTCCAGTTTTGGATTCCGATGCTTCACTTCAGGTTTACTGTATACCTTGCACCTTCTTATTGACGATGAAACACAGAAATTGCATCCGAATTTGATACAAAATGCACAATGCCGACTTAAGAACAAGAGGACTGACACTTTCCCTTTCTATGATTTGAACCTCTCCTGTGAGTCCAGTTTTAGATTCCGATGCTTCACTTCAGGTTTACTGTATACCTTGCGCCTTCTTATTGACGATGAAACACAGAAATTTCAACGGAATTTAATACAAAGGCACAATGCCGACTTAAGTAAAAAAAGGACTGTCACTCTCTCTTTCTATGATTTTAACCTCTCCTGTGAGTCCAGTTTTCGATGCCGATGCTTCACTTCAGGTTTACTGTATACCTTGCACCTCCTTATTGACAATGAAACACAGAAACTGCATCCGAATTTAATACAATAGGCACAATGCCGACTTAAGTACAAGAGGACTGACACTTTCAATTTCTATGATTTGAACCTCTCCTGTGAGTCCAGTTTTAGATTCCGATGCTTCACTTCAGGTTTACTGTATACCTTGCACCTTCTTATTGACGACGAAACACTGAAATTTCATCGGAATTTAATACAAAGGCACAATGCAGTCTTAAGTAAAAGAGGACTGTCACTCTCTCTTTCTATGATTTGTACCTCTCCTGTGATTCCAGTTTTAGATTCCGATGCTTCACTTCAGGTTTACTGTATATCTTGCACCTTCTTAATGACGATGAAACACAGAAATTTCAACGGAATTTAATACAATATGCACAATGCCAACTTAAATAAAAGAGGACTGTCACTCTCTCTTTCTATGATTTTAACCTCTCCTGTGAGTCCAGTTTTCGATTCCGATGCTTCACTTCAGGTTTACTGTATACCTTGCACCTTCTTATTGACGATGAAACACAGAAATTGCACCCGAATTTAATACAAAAGGCACAATGCCGACTTAAGTACAAGAGGACTGACACTTTCCCTTTCTATGATTTGAACCTCTCCTGTGAGTCCAGTTTTAGATTCCGAGGCTTTACTTCAGGTTTACTGTATCCCTAGGGCCTTCTTATTGACGATGAAACACAGAAATTTCATCGGAATTTAATACAAAAGGCACAATGCCAACTTAAGTAAAAGAGGACTGTCACTCTCTCTTTCTATATTTTGAACCACTCCTGTGAGTCCAGTTTTAGATTCCGATGCTTCACTCCTGGTTTACTGTATACCTTGCACCTTCTTATTGACGATGAAACACAGAAATAGCATCGGAATTTAATACAAACGGCACAATGACGACTTAAATACAAAAGGACAGACACTCTCACTTTCTATGATTTCAAACTCTCCTGTGATTCCAGTTTTAGATTCCGATGCTACACTTCAGGTTTACTGTATACCTTGCACCTTCTTATTGACGATGAAACACAGAAATAACATCAGAATTTAATACAAAAGGCACAATGCCGACTTAAGTAATAGAGGACTGTCACTCTCTCTTTCTATGATTTTAACCTCTCCTGTGAGTCCAGTTTTGGATTCCGATTCTTCAGTTCAGGTTTACTGTATACCTTGCACCTTCTTATTGACGATGAAACACAGAAATTGCATCCGAATTTGATACAAAATGCACAATGCCGACTTAAGAACAAGAGGACTGACACTTTCCCTTTCTATGATTTGAACCTCTCCTGTGAGTCCAGTTTTAGATTCCGATGCTTCACTTCAGGTTTACTGTATACCTTGCGCCTTCTTATTGACGATGAAACACAGAAATTTCAACGGAATTTAATACAAAAGGCACAATGCCGACTTAAGTAAAAGAGGACAGTCACTCTCTCTTTCTATGATTTTAACCTCTCCTGTGAGTCCAGTTTTCGATTCCGATGCTTCACTTCAGGTTTACTGTATACCTTGCACCTTCTTATTGACGATGAAACACAGAAATTGCATCCGAATTTAATACAAAAGGCACAATGCCGACTTAAGTACAAGAGGACTGACACTTTCGCTTTCTATGATTTGAACCTCTCCTGTGAGTCCAGTTTTAGATTCCGATGCCTCACTTCAGGTTTACTGTATACCTTGCACCTTATGATTGACGATGAAACACAGAAATTGCATCCGAATTTAATACAAAAGGCACAACGCCGACTTAAGTACAAGATGACTGACACTTTCCCTTCCTATGATTTGAACCTCTCCTGTGAGTCCAGTTTTAGATTCCGATGCTTCACTTCAGGTTCACTGTATCCCTAGGGCCTTCATATTGACGATGAAACACAGAAACTTCATCGGAATTTAATACAAAAGGCACAATGCCGACTTAAGTAAAAGAGGACTGTCACTCTCTCTTTCTATGATTTTAACCTCTACTGTGAGTCCAGTTTTAGATTCCGATGCTTCACTCCAGGTTTACTGTATACCTTGCACCTTATTATTGACGATGAAACACAGAAATAG
Organism: Schistocerca americana; assembly: GCF_021461395.2. NCBI lineage: Eukaryota > Metazoa > Arthropoda > Insecta > Orthoptera > Acrididae > Schistocerca > Schistocerca americana. Next base: position 7,584,985 of record NC_060126.1, read on the forward strand.
CATCGGAATTTAATACAAACGGCACAATGACGACTTAAATACAAAAGGACAGACACTCTCACTTTCTATGATTTCAAACTCTCCTGTGATTCCAGTTTTAGATTCCGATGCTCCACTTCAGGTTTACTGTATACCTTGCACCTTCTTATTGACGATGGAACACAGAAATTGCACCCGAATTTAATACAAAAGGCACAAAGCCGACTTAAGTACAAGAGGACTGACACTCTCACTTTCTATGATTTGAACCTCTCCTGTGAGTCCAGTTTTAGATTCCGATGCTTCACTTCAGGTTTACTGTATACCTTGCACCTTCTTATTGACGACGAAACACTGAAATTTCATCGGAATTTAATACAAAGGCACAATGCAGTCTTAAGTAAAAGAGGACTGTCACTCTCTCTTTCTATGATTTGTACCTCTCCTGTGATTCCAGTTTTAGATTCCGATGCTTCACTTCAGGTTTACTGTATACCTTGCACCTTCTTATTGACGATGAAATACAGAAATAACATCAGAATTTAATACAAATTCACAATGCCGACTTAAGTACAAGTGGACTGACACTCTCACCTTCTATGATTTGAACCTCTCCTGTGAGTCCAGTTTTAGAATCTGATGCTTCATTTCAGGTTTACTGTATACCTTGCACCTTCTCATTGACGATGAAACACAGAAATTGCATTGGAATTTAATACAAAAGGCACAATGCCGACTTAAGTAGAAGAGGACTGTCACTCTGTCTTTCTATGATTTTAACCTCTCCTGTGAGTCCAGTTTTGGATCCCGATGCTTCACTTCAGGTTTACTGTATACCTTGCACCTTCTTATTGACGATGAAACACAGAAATTGCATCCGAATTTGATACAAAATGCACAATGCCGACTTAAGAACAAGAGGACTGACACTTTCCCTTTCTATGATTTGAACCTCTCCTGTGAGTCCAGTTTTAGATTCCGATGCTTCACTTCAGGTTTACTGTATACCTTGCGCCTTCTTATTGACGATGAAACACAGAAATTTCAACGGAATTTAATACAAAGGCACAATGCCGACTTAAGTAAAAAAAGGACTGTCACTCTCTCTTTCTATGATTTTAACCTCTCCTGTGAGTCCAGTTTTCGATGCCGATGCTTCACTTCAGGTTTACTGTATACCTTGCACCTTCTTATTGACAATGAAACACAGAAACTGCATCCGAATTTAATACAAAAGGCACAATGCCGACTTAAGTACAAGAGGACTGACACTTTCCCTTTCTATGATTTGAACCTCTCCTGTGAGTCCAGTTTTAGATTCCGATGCTTCACTCCTGGTTTACTGTATACCTTGCACCTTCTTATTGACGATGAAATACAGAAATAGCATCGGAATTTAATACAAACGGCACAATGACGACTTAAATACAGAAGGACAGACACTCTCACTTTCTATGATTTCAAACTCTCCTGTGATTCCAGTTTTAGATTCCGATGCTTCACTTCAGGTTTACTATATACCTTGCACCTTCTTATTGACGATGAAACACAAAAATTGCATCGGAATTAAAATCAAAAGGCACAATGTTGACTTACGTACAAGAGGATTGACACTCTAACTTCCTATGATTTGGACCTCTCCTGTGATTCCAGTTTCAGATTCCGATGCTTCACTTCGGGTTTACTGTATCCCTTGGACCTTGTTATTGACGATGAAACACAGAAATTGCATCCGAATTTAACACAAAAGGCACAATGCCGACTTAAGTAAAAGAGGACTGACACTTTCACTTTCTGTGATTTGATCCTCTCCTGTGATTCCAGTTTTAGATTCCGATTCTTCACTTCAGGTTTACTGTATACCTTGCACCTTCTTATTGACGATGAAACACAGAAATTGCATCGGAATTTAATACAAAAGGCACAATGCCTGATAAACAAAGTAAGAGCCTACGGAATATCAGACCAGCTGTGTGGCTGGATTGAAGAGTTTTTAGCAAACAGAACACAGCATGTTGTTATCAATGGAGAGACGTCTACAGACGTTAAAGTAACCTCTGGCGTGCCACAGGGGAGTGTTATGGGACCATTGCTTTTCACAATATATATAAATGACCTAGTAGATAGTGTCGGAAGTTCCATGCGGCTTTTCGCGGATGATGCTGTAGTATACAGAGAAGTTGCTGCATTAGAAAATTGTAGCGAAATACAGGAAGATCTGCAGCGGATAGGCACTTGGTGCAGGGAGTGGCAACTGACCCTTAACATAGACAAATGTAATGTATTGCGAATACATAGAAAGAAGGATCCTTTATTGTATGATTGTATGATAGCGGAACAAACACTGGTAGCAGTTACTTCTGTAAAATATCTGGGAGTATGCGTACGGAACGATTTGAAGTGGAATGATCATATAAAACTAATTGTTGGTAAGGCGGGTACCAGGTTGAGATTCATTGGGAGAGTGCTTAGAAAATGTAGTCCATCAACAAAGGAGGTGGCTTACAAAACACTCGTTCGACCTATACTTGAGTATTGCTCATCAGTGTGGGACCCGTACCAGGTCGGGTTGACGGAGGAGATAGAGAAGATCCAAAGAAGAGCGGCGCGTTTCGTCACTGGGTTATTTGGTAACCGTGATAGCGTTACGGAGATGTTTAATAAACTCAAGTGGCAGACTCTGCAAGAGAGGCGCTCTGCATCGCGGTGTAGCTTGCTCGCCAGGTTTCGAGAGGGTGCGTTTCTGGATGAGGTATCGAATATATTGCTTCCCCCTACTTATACTTCCCGAGGAGATCACGAATGTAAAATTAGAGAGATTAGGGCGCGCACGGAGGCTTTCAGACAGTCGTTCTTCCCGCGAACCATACGCGACTGGAACAGGAAAGGGAGGTAATGACAGTGGCACGTAAAGTGCCCTCCGCCACACACCGTTGGGTGGCTTGCGGAGTATCAATGTAGATGTAGATGTAGAAGTACAAGAGGACTGACACTCTCACTTTCTATGATTTCAACCTCTCCTGTGAGTCCAGTTTTAGATTCCGATGCTTCACTTCAGGTTTACTGTATACCTTGCACCTTCTTATTGACGATGAAACACTGAAATTTCATCGGAATTTAATACAAAAGGCACAATGCAGTCTTAAATAAAAGAGGACTGTCACTCTCTCTTTCTATGATTTGTACCTCTCCTGTGATTCCAGTTTTAGATTCCGATGCTTCACTTCAGGTTTACTGTATACCTTGCACCTTCTTATTGACGATGAAACACAGAAATTTCAACGGAATTTAATACAATATGCACAGTGCCGACTTAAATAAAAGAGGACTGTCACTCTCTCTTTCTATGATTTTAACCTCTCCTGTGAGTCCAGTTTTCGATTCCGATGCTTCACTTCAGGTTTACTGTATACCTTGCACCTTCTTATTGACGATGAAACACAGAAATTGCACCCGAATTTAATACAAAAGGCACAATGCCGACTTAAGTACAAGAGGACTGACACTTTCCCTTTCTATGATTTGAACCTCTCCTGTGAGTCCAGTTTTAGATTCCGATGCTTTACTTCAGGTTTACTGTATCCCTAGGGCCTTCTTATTGACGATGAAACACAGAAATAGCATCGGAATTTAATACAAACGGCACAATGACGACTTAAATACAAAAGGACAGACACTCTCACTTTCTATGATATCAAACTCTCCTGTGATTCCAGTTTTAGATTCCGATGCTACACTTCAGGTTTACTGTATACCTTGCACCTTCTCATTGACGATGAAACACAGAAATAACATCAGAATTTAATACAAAAGGCACAATGCCGACTTAAGTACAAGTGGACTGACACTCTCACCGTCTATGATTTGAACCTCTCCTGTGAGTCCAGTTTTAGAATCTGATGCTTCATTTCAGGTTTACTGTATACCTTGCACCTTCTTATTGACGATGAAACACAGAAATTGCATCGGAATTTAATATAAAAGGCACAATGCCGACTTAAGTAATAGAGGACTGTCACTCTCTCTTTCTATGATTTTAACCTCTCCTGTGAGTCCAGTTTTGGATTCCGATTCTTCAGTTCAGGTATACTGTATACCTTGCACCTTCTTATTGACGATGAAACACAGAAATTGCATCCGAATTTGATACAAAATGCACAATGCCGACTTAAGAACAAGAGGACTGACACTTTCCCTTTCTATGATTTGAACCTCTCCTGTGAGTCCAGTTTTAGATTCCGATGCTTCACTTCAGGTTTACTGTATACCTTGCGCCTTCTTATTGACGATGAAACACAGAAATTTCAACGGAATTTAATACAAAAGGCACAATGCCGACTTAAGTAAAAGAGGACAGTCACTCTCTCTTTCTATGATTTTACCCTCTCCTGTGAGTCCAGTTTTCGATTCCGATGCTTCACTTCAGGTTTACTGTATACCTTGCACCTTCTTATTGACGATGAAACACAGAAATTGCATCCGAATTTAATACAAAAGGCACAATGCCGACTTAAGTACAAGAGGACTGACACTTTCCCTTTCTATGATTTGAACCTCTCCTGTGAGTCCAGTTTTAGATTCCGATGCCTCACTTCAGGTTTACTGTATACCTTGCACCTTATTATTGACGATGAAACACAGAAATTGCATCCGAATTTAATACAAAAGGCACAACGCCGACTTAAGTACAAGAGGACTGACACTTTCCCTTCCTATGATTTGAACCTCTCCTGTGAGTCCAGTTTTAGATTCCGATGCTTCACTTCAGGTTCACTGTATCCCTAGGGCCTTCATATTGACGATGAAACACAGAAACTTCATCGGAATTTAATACAAAATGCACAATGCCGACTTAAGTAAAAGAGGACTGTCACTCTCTCTTTCTATGATTTTAACCTCTACTGTGAGTCCAGTTTTAGATTCCGATGCTTCACTCCAGGTTTACTGTATACCTTGCACCTTATTATTGACGATGAAACACAGAAATAGCATCGGAATTTAATACAAACGGCACAATGACGACTTAAATACAAAAGGACAGACACTCTCACTTTCTATGATTTCAAACTCTCCTGTGATTCCAGTTTTAGATTCCGATGCTTCACTTCGGGTTTACTGTATCCCTTGGACCTTGTTATTGACGATGAAACACAGAAATTGCATCCGAATTTAATACAAAACGCACAATGCCGACTTAAGTACAAGAGGACTGACACTTTCCCTTCCTATGATTTGAACCTCTCCTGTTAGTCCAGTTTAAGATTCCGATGCTTCACTTTAGGTTTACTGTATCCTTTGGACCTTCTTATTGACGATGGAAAACCGAAATTGCATCCGAATTTAATACAAAAGGCACAATGCCAACTTAAGTACAAGAGGACTGACACTCTCACTTTCTATGATTTGAACCTCTCCTGTGAGTCCAGTTTTCGATTCCGATGCTTCACTTCAGGTTTACTGTATACCTTGCACCTTCTTATTGACGATGAAACACAGAAATTGCATCGGAATTTAATACAAAAGGCACAATGCCGACTTAAGTACAAGTGGACTGACACTCTACCTTTCTATCATTTGAACCTCTCCTGTGAGTCCAGTTTTAGATTCCGATGCTTCACTTCAGGTTTACTGGATACCTTGCACCTTCTTATTGACGATGAAACACAGAAATTTCATTGGAATTTAATACAAAAGGCACAATGCTGACTTAAGTAAAAGAGGACTGACACTCTCACTTTCTGTGATTTGAACCTCTCCCGTTAGTCCAGTTTTTGATTCCGATGCTTCACTTCAGGTTTACTGTATCCTTTGGACATTCTTATTGACGATGGGAAACAGAAATTGCATCCGAATTTAATACAAAAGGCACAATGCCGACTTAAGTACAAGAGGACTGACACTCTCACTTTCTATGATTTGAACCTCTCCTGTGAGTCCAGTTTTAGATTCCGATGCTTCACTTGAGGTTTACTGTATACCTTGCACCTTCTTAATGACGATGAAACACAGAAATTGCATCGGAATTTAATACAAAAGGCACAATGCCGACTTAAGTAAAAGAGGACTGTCACTCTCTCTTTCTATGATTTTAACCTCTCCTGTGAGTCCAGTTTTGGATTCCGATGCTTCACTTCAGGTTTACTGTATACCTTGCACCTTCTTATTGACGATGAAACACAGAAATTGCATCGGAATTTAATACAAAATGCACAATGCCGACTTAAGTACAAGAGGACTGACACATTCCCTTTCTATGATTTGAACCTCTCCTGTGAGTCCAGTTTTAGATTCCGATGCTTCACTTCAAGTTTACTGTATACCTTGCACCTTCTTATTGACGATGAAACACAGAAATTTCAACGGAATTTAATACAAAAGGCACAATGCCGACTTAAGTAAAAGCGGACTGTTACTCTCTCTTTCTATGATTTTAACCTCTCCTGTGAGTCCAGTTTTCGATTCCGATGCTTCACTTCAGGTTCACTGTATACCTTGCAGCTTCTTATTGACGATGAAACACAGAAATTGCATCCGGATTTAATACAAAAGGCACAATTCCGACTTAAGTACAAGATGACTGACACTTTCCCATTCTATGACTTGAACCTCTCCTGTGAGTCCAGTTTTAGATTCCGATACTTCACTTCAGGTTCACTGTATACCTTGCACCTTCTTATTGACGATGAAACACAGAAATTTCATCGGAATTTAATACAATATGCATAATGCCGACTTAAGTAAAAGAGGACTGTCACTCTCTCTTTCTATGATTTTAACCTCTCCTGTGAGTCCAGTTTTCGTTTCCGATGCTTCACTTCAGGTTTACTGTATCCCTTGGACCTTCTTATTGACGATGAAACACAGAAATTGCATCCGAATTTAATACAAAAGGCACAATGCCGACTTAAGTACAAGAGGACTGTCACTTTCCCTTTCTATGAATTGAACCTCTCCTGTGAGTCCAGTTTTAGATTCCGTTGCTTCACTCCAGGTTTACTGTATACCTTGCACCTCCTTATTGACGATGAAACACAGAAATTGCATCCGAATTTAATACAAAAGGCACAATTCCGACTTAAGTACAAGAGGACTGACCCTCTCCCTTTCTATGAATTGAACCTCTTCTGTGAGTCCAGTTTTAGATTCCGATGCTTCACTTCAGGTTTACTGTATCCCTTGGACCTTCTTATTGACGATGAAACACAGAAATTTCATTGGAATTTAATACAAAAGGCACAATGCCGACTTAAGCAAAAGAGAACTGTCACTCTCTCTTTGTATGATTTGAACCTCTCCTGTGAGTCGAGTTTTAGATTCCGATGCTTCACTTCAGGTTTACTGTATACCTTGCACCATCTTATTGACGATGAAACACAGAAATTGCATCGGAATTTAATACAAAAGGCACAATGCCGACTTAAGTACAAGAGGACTGACACTCACACTTCCTATGATTTGAACCTCTCCTGTGATTCCAGTTTTAGATTCCGATTCTTCACTCCAGGTTTACTGTATACCTTGCACCTTCTTATTGACGATGAAACACAAAAATTGCATCGGAATTAAAATCAAAAGGCACAATGTCGACTTAAGTACAAGAGGACTGACACTGTACCTTTCTATCATTTGAACCTCTCCTGTGATTCCAGTTTTAGATTCCGATGCTTCACTTCAGGCTTACTGTATCCTTTGGACCTTCTTATTGACGATGGAAAACAGAAATTGCTTCCGAATTTAATACAAAAGGCACAATGCCGACTTAAGTACAAGAGGACTGACACTCTCACTTACTATGATTTGAACGTCTCCTGTGAGCCCAGTTTTAGATTCCGATGCTTCACTTCAGGTTTACTGTATACCTTGCACCTTCTTATTTACGATGAAACACAGAAATTGCATCAGAATTTAATACAAAAGGCACAATGCCGACTTAAGTAAAAGAGGACTGTCACTCTCTCTTTCTATGATTTTAACCTCTCCTGTGAGTCCAGTTTTGGATTCCGATGCTTCACTTCAGGTTTACTGTATACCTTGCACCTCCTTATTGACGATGAAACACAGAAATTGCATCCGAATTTGATACAAAATGCACAATGCCGACTTAAGAACAAGAGGACTGACACTTTCCCTTTCTATGATTTGAACCTCTCCTGTGAGTCCAGTTTTAGATTCCGATGCTTCACTTCAGGTTTACTGTATACCTTGCACCTTCTTATTGACGATGAAACACAGAAATTTCAACGGAATTTAATACAAAAGGCACAATGCCGACTTAAGTAAAAGAGGACTGTCACTCTCTCTTTCTATGATTTTAACCTCTCCTGTGAGTCCAGTTTTCGATTCCGATGCTTCACTTCAGGTTTACTGTACACCTTGCACCTTCTTATTGACGATGAAAAACAGAAACTGCATCCGAATTTAATACAAAAGGCACATTGCCGACTTAAGTACAAGAGGAGTGACACTTTCCCTTTCTATGATTTGAACCTCTCCTGTGAGTCCAGTTTTAGATTCCGATGCTTCACTTCAGGTTTACTGTATACCTTGCACCTTCTTATTGACGATGAAACACAGAAATTGCATCGGAATTTAATACAAAAGGCACAATGCCGACTTAAGTACAAGTGGACTGACACTCTACCTTTCTATCATTTGAACCTCTCCTGTGAGTCCAGTTTTAGATTCCGATGCTTCACTTCAGGTTTACTGGATACCTTGCACCTTCTTATTGACGATGAAACACAGAAATTTCATTGGAATTTAATACAAAAGGCACAATGCTGACTTAAGTAAAAGAGGACTGACACTCTCACTTTCTGTGATTTGAACCTCTCCCGTTAGTCCAGTTTTAGATTCCGATGCTTCACTTCAGGTTTACTGTATCCTTTGGACATTCTTATTGACGATGGGAAACAGAAATTGCATCCGAATTTAATACAAAAGGCACAATGCCGACTTAAGTACAAGAGGACTGACACTCTCACTTTCTATGATTTAAACCTCTCCTGTGAGTCCAGTTTTAGATTCCGATGCTTCACTTGAGGTTTACTGTATACCTTGCACCTTCTTAATGACGATGAAACACAGAAATTGCATCGGAATTTAATACAAAAGGCACAATGCCGACTTAAGTAAAAGAGGACTGTCACTCTCTCTTTCTATGATTTTAACCTCTCCTGTGAGTCCAGTTTTGGATTCCGATGCTTCACTTCAGGTTTACTGTATACCTTGCACCTTCTTATTGACGATGAAACACAGAAATTGCATCGGAATTTAATACAAAATGCACAATGCCGACTTAAGTACAAGAGGACTGACACATTCCCTTTCTATGATTTGAACCTCTCCTGTGAGTCCAGTTTTAGATTCCGATGCTTCACTTCAAGTTTACTGTATACCTTGCACCTTCTTATTGACGATGAAACACAGAAATTTCAACGGAATTTAATACAAAAGGCACAATGCCGACTTAAGTAAAAGCGGACTGTTACTCTCTCTTTCTATGATTTTAACCTCTCCTGTAAGTCCAGTTTTCGATTCCGATGCTTCACTTCAGGTTCACTGTATACCTTGCAGCTTCTTATTGACGATGAAACACAGAAATTGCATCCGGATTTAATACAAAAGGCACAATTCCGACTTAAGTACAAGATGACTGACACTTTCCCTTTCTATGATTTGAACCTCTCCTGTGAGTCCAGTTTTAGATTCCGATACTTCACTTCAGGTTCACTGTATACCTTGCACCTTCTTATTGACGATGAAACACAGAAATTTCATCGGAATTTAATACAATATGCATAATGCCGACTTAAGTAAAAGAGGACTGTCACTCTCTCTTTCTATGATTTTAACCTCTCCTGTGAGTCCAGTTTTCGTTTCCGATGCTTCACTTCAGGTTTACTGTATCCCTTGGACCTTCTTATTGACGATGAAACACAGAAATTGCATCCGAATTTAATACAAAAGGCACAATGCCGACTTAAGTACAAGAGGACTGACACTTTCCCTTTCTATGAATTGAACCTCTCCTGTGAGTCCAGTTTTAGATTCCGTTGCTTCACTCCAGGTTTACTGTATACCTTGCACCTCCTTATTGACGATGAAACACAGAAATTGCATCCGAATTTAATACAAAAGGCACAATTCCGACTTAAGTACAAGAGGACTGACCCTCTCCCTTTCTATGATTTGAACCTCTTCTGTGAGTCCAGTTTTAGATTCCGATGCTTCACTTCAGGTTTACTGTATCCCTTGGACCTTCTTATTGACGATGAAACACAGAAATTTCATTGGAATTTAATACAAAAGGCACAATGCCGACTTAAGCAAAAGAGGACTGTCACTCTCTCTTTGTATGATTTGAACCTCTCCTGTGAGTCGAGTTTTAGATTCCGATGCTTCACTTCAGGTTTACTGTATACCTTGCACCATCTTATTGACGATGAAACACAGAAATTGCATCGGAATTTAATACAAAAGGCACAATGCCGACTTAAGTACAAGAGGACTGACACTCACACTTCCTATGATTTGAACCTCTCCTGTGATTCCAGTTTTAGATTCCGATTCTTCACTCCAGGTTTACTGTATACCTTGCACCTTCTTATTGACGATGAAACACAAAAATTGCATCAGAATTAAAATCAAAAGGCACAATGTCGACTTAAGTACAAGAGGACTGACACTGTACCTTTCTATCATTTGAACCTCTCCTGTGATTCCAGTTTTAGATTCCGATGCTTCACTTCAGGTTTACTGTATCCTTTGGACCTTCTTATTGACGATGGAAAACAGAAATTGCTTCCGAATTTAATACAAAAGGCACAATGCCGACTTAAGTACAAGAGGAGTGACACTTTCCCTTTCTATGATTTGAACCTCTCCTGTGAGTCCAGTTTTAGATTCCGATGCTTCACTTCAGGTTTACTGTATACCTTGCACCTCCTTATTGACGATGAAACACAGAAATTGCATCCGAATTTGATACAAAATGCACAATGCCGACTTAAGAACAAGAGGACTGACACTTTCCCTTTCTATGATTTGAACCTCTCCTGTGAGTCCAGTTTTAGATTCCGATGCTTCACTTCAGGTTTACTGTATACCTTGCACCTTCTTATTGACGATGAAACACAGAAATTTCAACGGAATTTAATACAAAAGGCACAATGCCGACTTAAGTAAAAGAGGACTGTCACTCTCTCTTTCTATGATTTTAACCTCTCCTGTGAGTCCAGTTTTCGATTCCGATGCTTCACTTCAGGTTTACTGTATACCTTGCACCTTCTTATTGACGATGAAAAACAGAAACTGCATCCGAATTTAATACAAAAGGCACATTGCCGACTTAAGTACAAGAGGAGTGACACTTTCCCTTTCTATGATTTGAACCTCTCCTGTGAGTCCAGTTTTAGATTCCGATGCTTCACTTCAGGTTTACTGTATACCTTGCACCTTCTTATTGACGATGAAACACAGAAATAGCATCGGAATTTAATACAAACGGCACAATTACGACTTAAATACAAAAGGACAGACACTCTCATTTTCTATGATTTCAAACTCTCCTGTGATTCCAGTTTTAGATTCCGATGCTTCACTTCAGGTTTACTGTATTCCTTGCTTCTTCTTATTGACGATGAAACACAAAAATTGCATTGGAATTAAAATCAAAAGGCACAATGTCGACTTAAGTACAAGAGGATTGACACTCTAACTTTCTATGATTTGGACCTCTCCTGTGATTCCAGTTTTAGATTCCGATGCTTCACTTCAGGTTTACTGCATCCCTTGGACCTTGTTGTTGACGATGAAACACAGAGATTGCATCCGAATTTAATACAAAAGGCACAATGCCGACTTAAGTAAAAGAGGACTGACACTCTCACTTTCTATGATTTGAACCTCTCCTGTGAGTCCAGTTTTAGATTCCGATGCTTCACTTCAGGTTTACTGTATACCTTGCACCTTCTTATTGACGATAAAACACAGAAATTTTATTGGAAATTAATACAAAAGGCACAATGCAGTCTTAAGTAAAAGAGGACTGTCACTCTCTCTCTCTATGATTTGTACCTCTCCTGTGATTCCAGTTTTAGATTCCAATGCTTCACTTCAGGTTTACTGTATACCTTGCACCTTCTTATTGACGATGAAACACAGAAATAATATCAGAATTTAATACAAAAGGCACAATGCCGACTTAAGTACAAGTGGACTGACACTCTCACCTTCTATGATTTGAACCTCTCCTGTGAGTCCATTTTTAGAATCTGATGCTTCAATTCAGGTTTACTGTATACCTTGCACCTTCTTATTGACGATGTAACACAGAAATTGCATCGGAATTTAATACAAAAGGCACAATGCCGACTTAAGTAAAAGAGGATATTCACTCTCTCTTTCTATGAATTTAACCTCTCCTGTGAGTCCAGTTTTGGATTCCGATGCGTCACTTCAGGTTTACTGTATACCTTGCACCTTCTTATTGACGATGAAACACAGAAATTGCATCCGAATTTAACACAAAAGGCAGAATGCCGACTTAAGAACAAGAGGACTGACACTTTCCCATTCTATGATTTGAACCTCTCCTGTGAGTCCAGTTTTAGATTCCGATGCTTCACTTCAGGTTTACTGTATACCTTGCACCTTCTTATTGACGATGAAACACAGAAATTTCAACGGAATTTAATACAATATGCACAATGCCGACTTAAGTAAAAGAGGACTGTCACTCTCTCTTTCTATGATTTTAACCTCTCCTGTGAGTCCAGTTTTCGATTCCGATGCTTCACTTCAGGTTTACTGTATACCTTGCACCTTCTTATTGACGATGAAACTTAGAAATTGCATCCGAATTTAATACAAAAGGCACAATGCCGACTTAAGTACAAGAGGACTGACACTTTCCCTTTCTATGATATGAACCTCTCCTGTGAGTCCAGTTTTAGATTCCGATGCTTCACTTCAGGTTTACTGTATCCCAAGGGCCTTCTTATTGACGATGAAACACAGAAATTTCATCGGAATTTAAGACAAAGGGCACAATGCCGACTTAAGTAAAAGAGGACTGCCACTCTCTCTTTCTATAATTTGAACCTCTCCTGTGAGTCCAGTTTTTTTCCGATGTTTCACTCCAGGTTTACTGTATACCTTGCACGTTCTTATTGACGATGAAACACAGAAATAGCATCGGAATTTAATACAAACGGCACAATGACGACTTAAATACAAAAGGACAGCCACTCTCACTTTCTATGATTTCAAACTCTCCTGTGATTCCAGTTTTAGATTCCGATGCTTCTCTTCAGGTTTACTGTATACATTGCACCTTCTTATTGACGATGAAACACAAAAATTGCATCGGAATTAAAATCAAAAGGCACAATGTCGACTAAAGTACAAGAGGACTGACACTCTAATTTTCTATGATTTGGTCCTCTCCTGTGATTCCAGTTTTAGATTCCGATGCTTCACTTCGGGTTTACTGTATCCCTTGGACCTTGTTATTGACGATGAAACACAGAAACTGCATCCGAATTTAACACAAAAGGCACAATGCCGACTTAAGTAAAAGAGGACTGACACTTTCACTTTCTGTGATTTGATCCTCTCCTGTTAGTCCAGTTTTAGATTACGATGCTTCACTTTACGTTTACTGTATCCTTTGGACCTTCTTATTGACGATGGAAAACAGAAATTGCATCCGAATTTAATACAAAAGGCACAATGCCGACTTAAGTACAAGAGGACTGACACTCTCACTTCCTATGATTTGAACCTCTTCTGTGAGTCCAGTTTTAGAATCTGATGCTTCATTTCAGGTTTACTGTATACCTTGAACCTTCTTGTTGACGATGAAACACAGAGATTGCATCCGAATTTAATACAAAAGGCACAATGCCGACTTAAGTAAAAGAGAACTGTCACTCTCTCTTTCTATGATTTTAACCTCTCCTGTGAGTCCAGTTTTAGATTCCGATGCTTCACTTCAGGTTTACTGTATACCTTGCACCTTCTTATTGACGATGAAACACAGAAATTTCAACGGAATTTAACACAATATGCACAATGCCGACGTAAGTAAAAGAGGACTGTCACTCTCTCTTTCTATGATTTTAACCTCTCCTGTGAGTCCAGTTTTCGAGTCCGATGCTTCACTTCAGGTTTACTGTATACCTTGCACCTTCTTATTGACGATGAAACACAGAAATTGCACCCGAATTTAATACTAATGGCACAATGCCGACTTAAGTACAAGAGGACTGACACTTTCACTTTCTGTGATTTGAACCTCTCCTGTGATTCCAGTTTTAGATTCCGATGCTTCACATCAGGTTTACTGTATACCTTGCACCTTCTTATTGACGATGAAACACAGAAATAACATCAGAATTTAATACAAAAGGCACAATGCCGACTTAAGTACAAGTTGACTGACACTCTCACCTTCTATGATTTGAACCTCTCCTGTGAGTCCAGTTTTGGAATCTGATGCTTCATTTCAGGTTTACTGTATACCTTGCACCTTCTTATTGACGATGAAACACAGAAATTGCATCCGAATTTGATACAAAATGCACAATGCCGACTTAAGAACAAGAGGACTGACACTTTCCCTTTCTATGATTTGAACCTCTCCTGTGAGTCCAGTTTTAGATTCCGATGCTTCACTTCAGGTTTACTGTATACCTTGCGCCTTCTTATTGACGATGAAACACAGAAATTTCAACGGAATTTGATACAAAAGGCACAATGCCGACTTAAGTAAAAGAGGACTGTCACTCTCTCTTTCTATGATTTTAACCTCTTCTGTGAGTCCAGTTTTCGATGCCGATGCTTCACTTCAGGTTTACTGTATACCTTGCACCTTCTTATTGACGATGAAACACAGAAACTGCATCCGAATTTAATACAAAAGGCACAATGCCGACTTAAGTACAAGAGGACTGACACTTTCCCTTTCTATGATTTGAACCTTTCCTGTGAGTCCAGTTTTAGATTCCGATGCTTCACTTCAGGTTTACTGTATACCTTGCACCTTCTTATTGACGATGAAACACAGAAATTTCAACGGAATTTAATACAAAAGGCACAATGCCGACTCAAGTAAAAGAGGACTGTCACTCTCTCTTTCCATGATTTTAACCTCTCCTGTGAGTCCAGTTTTCGATGCCGATGCTTCACTTCAGGTTTACTGTATACCTTGCACCTTCTTATTGACGATGATACACAGAGACTGCATCCGAATTTAACGCAAAAGGCACAATGCCGACTTCAGTACAAGAGGACTGACACTTTCCCTTTCTATGATTTGAACCCCTCCTGTGAGTCCAGTTTTAGATTCCGATGCTTCACTTCAGGTTTACTGTATACCTTGCACCTTCTTATTGACGATGAAACACAGAAATTGCACCCGAATTTAATACAAAAGGCACAAAGCCGACTTAAGTACAAGAGAACTGACACTCTCACTTTCTATGATTTGAACCTCTCCTGTGAGTCCAGTTTTAGATTCCGATGCTTCACTTCAGGTTTACTGTATACCTTGCACCTTCTTATTGACGACGAAACACTGAAATTTCATCGGAATTTAATACAAAGGCACAATGCAGTCTTAAGTAAAAGAGGACTGTCACTCTCTCTTTCTATGATTTGTACCTCTCCTGTGATTCCAGTTTTAGATTCCGATGCTTCACTTCAGGTTTACTGTATACCTTGCACCTTCTTATTGACGATGAAATACAGAAATAACATCAGAATTTAATACAAATTCACAATGCCGACTTAAGTACAAGTGGACTGACACTCTCACCTTCTATGATTTGAACCTCTCCTGTGAGTCCAGTTTTAGAATCTGATGCTTCATTTCAGGTTTACTGTATACCTTGCACCTTCTTATTGACGATGAAACACAGAAATTGCATCGGAATTTAATACAAAAGGCACAATGCCGACTTAAGTAAAAGAGGACTGTCACTCTGTCTTTCTATGATTTTAACCTCTCCTGTGAGTCCAGTTTTGGATTCCGATGCTTCACTTCAGGTTTACTGTATACCTTGCACCTTCTTATTGACGATGAAACACAGAAATTGCATCCGAATTTGATACAAAATGCACAATGCCGACTTAAGAACAAAAGGACTGACACTTTCCCTTTCTATGATTTGAACCTCTCCTGTGAGTCCAGTTTTAGATTCCGATGCTTCACTTCAGGTTTACTGTATACCTTGCGCCTTCTTATTGACGATGAAACACAGAAATTTCAACGGAATTTAATACAAAGGCACAATGCCGACTTAAGTAAAAAAAGGACCTTCACTCTCTCTTTCTATGATTTTAACCTCACCTGTGAGTCCAGTTTTCGATGCCGATGCTTCACTTCAGGTTTACTGTATACCTTGCACCTTCTTATTGACAATGAAACACAGAAACTGCATCCGAATTTAATACAAAAGGCACAATGCCGACTTAAGTACAAGAGGACTGACACTTTCCCTTTCTATGATTTGAACCTCTCCTGTGAGTCCAGTTTTAGATTCCGATGCTTCACTCCTGGTTTACTGTATACCTTGCACCTTCTTATTGACGATGAAATACAGAAATAGCATCGGAATTTAATACAAACCTCACAATGATGACTTAAATACAGAAGGACAGACACTCTCTCTTTCTATGATTTCAAACTCTCCTGTGATTCCAGTTTTAGATTCCGATGCTTCACTTCAGGTTTACTATATACCTTGCACCTTCTTATTGACGATGAAACACAAAAATTGCATCGGAATTAAAATCAAAAGGCACAATGTTGACTTACGTACAAGAGGATTGACACTCTAACTTCCTATGATTTGGACCTCTCCTGTGATTCCAGTTTTAGATTCCGATGCTTCACTTCAGGTTTACTGTATACCTTGCACCTTCTTATTGACGATGAAACACAGAAATTGAATCGGAATTTAATACAAAAGGCACAATGCCGACTTAAGTACAAGAGGACTGACACTCTCACTTTCTATGATTTCAACCTCTCCTGTGAGTCCAGTTTTAGATTCCGATGCTTCACTTCAGGTTTACTGTATACCTTGCACCTTCTTATTGACGATGAAACACAGAAATTGAATCGGAATTTAATACAAAAGGCACAATGCCGACTTAAGTACAAGAGGACTGACACTCTCACTTTCTATGATTTCAACCTCTCCTGTGAGTCCAGTTTTAGATTCCGATGCTTCACTTCAGGTTTACTGTATACCTTGCACCTTCTTATTGACGATGAAACACTGAAATTTCATCGGAATTTAATACAAAAGGCACAATGCAGTCTTAAATAAAAGAGGACTGTCACTCTCTCTTTCTATGATTTGTACCTCTCCTGTGATTCCAGTTTTAGATTCCGATGCTTCACTTCAGGTTTACTGTATACCTTGCACCTTCTTATTGACGATGAAACACAGAAATTTCAACGGAATTTAATACAATATGCACAATGCCGACTTAAATAAAAGAGGACTGTCACTCTCTCTTTCTATGATTTTAACCTCTCCTGTGAGTCCAGTTTTCGATTCCGATGCTTCACTTCAGGTTTACTGTATACCTTGCACCTTCTTATTGACGATGAAACACAGAAATTGCACCCGAATTTAATACAAAAGGCACAATGCCGACTTAAGTACAAGAGGACTGACACTTTCCCTTTCTATGATTTGAACCTCTCCTGTGAGTCCAGTTTTAGATTCCGATGCTTTACTTCAGGTTTACTGTATCCCTAGGGCCTTCTTATTGACGATGAAACACAGAAATTTCATCGGAATTTAATACAAAAGGCACAATGCCAACTTAAGTAAAAGAGGACTGTCACTCTCTCTTTCTATATTTTGAACCACTCCTGTGAGTCCAGTTTTAGATTCCGATGCTTCACTCCGGGTTTACTGTATACCTTGCACCTTCTTATTGACGATGAAACACAGAAATAGCATCGGAATTTAATACAAACGGCACAATGACGACTTAAATACAAAAGGACAGACACTCTCACTTTCTATGATTTCAAACTCTCCTGTGATTCCAGTTTTAGATTCCGATGCTACACTTCAGGTTTACTGTATACCTTGGACCTTCTTATTGACGATTGAACACAGAAATAACATCAGAATTTAATACAAAAGGCACAATGCCGACTTAAGTACAAGTGGACTGACACTCTCACCTTCTATGATTTGAACCTCTCCTGTGAGTCCAGTTTTAGAATCTGATGCTTCATTTCAGGTTTACTGTATACCTTGCACCTTCTTATTGACGATGAAACACAGAAATTGCATCGGAATTTAATACAAAAGGCACAATGCCGACTTAAGTAATAGAGGACTGTCACTCTCTCTTTCTATGATTTTAACCTCTCCTGTGAGTCCAGTTTTGGATTCCGATTCTTCAGTTCAGGTTTACTGTATACCTTGCACCTTCTTATTGACGATGAAACACAGAAATTGCATCCGAATTTGATACAAAATGCACAATGCCGACTTAAGAACAAGAGGACTGACACTTTCCCTTTCTATGATTTGAACCTCTCCTGTGAGTCCAGTTTTAGATTCCGATGCTTCACTTCAGGTTTACTGTATACCTTGCGCCTTCTTATTGACGATGAAACACAGAAATTTCAACGGAATTTAATACAAAAGGCACAATGCCGACTTAAGTAAAAGAGGACAGTCACTCTCTCTTTCTATGATTTTAACCTCTCCTGTGAGTCCAGTTTTCGATTCCGATGCTTCACTTCAGGTTTACTGTATACCTTGCACCTTCTTATTGACGATGAAACACAGAAATTGCATCCGAATTTAATACAAAAGGCACAATGCCGACTTAAGTACAAGAGGACTGACACTTTCCCTTTCTATGATTTGAACCTCTCCTGTGAGTCCAGTTTTAGATTCCGATGCTTCACTTCAGGTTTACTGTATACCTTGCACCTTATTATTGACGATGAAACACAGAAATTGCATCCGAATTTAATACAAAAGGCACAACGCCGACTTAAGTACAAGAGGACTGACACTTTCCCTTCCTATGATTTGAACCTCTCCTGTGAGTCCAGTTTTAGATTCCGATGCTTCACTTCAGGTTCACTGTATCCCTAGGGCCTTCATATTGACGATGAAACACAGAAACTTCATCGGAATTTAATACAAAAGGCACAATGCCGACTTAAGTAAAAGAGGACTGTCACTCTCTCTTTCTATGATTTTAACCTCTACTGTGAGTCCAGTTTTAGATTCCGATGCTTCACTCCAGGTTTACTGTATACCTTGCACCTTCTTATTGACGATGAAACACAGAAATAGCATCGGAATTTAATACAAACGGCACAATGACGACATAAATACAAAAGGACAGACACACTCACTTTCTATGATTTCAAACTCTCCTGTGATTCCAGTTTTAGATTCCGATGCTCCACTTCAGGTTTACTGTATACCTTGCACCTTCTTATTGACGATGGAACACAAAAATTGCATCGGAATTAAAATCAAAAGGCACATTGTCGACTTAAGTACAAGAGGACTGACACTCTAATTTTCTATGATTTGGACCTCTCCTGTGATTCCAGTTTTAGATTTCGATGCTTCACTTCGGGTTTACTGTATCCCTTGAACCTTGTTATTGACGATGAAACACAGAAATTGCATCCGAATTTAATACTAAACGCACAATGCCGACTTAAGTACAAGAGGACTGACACTTTCCCTTCCTATGATTTGAACCTCTCCTATTAGTCCAGTTTAAGATTCCGATGCTTCACTTTAGGTTTACTGTATCCTTTGGACCTTCTTATTGACGATGGAAAACCGAAATTGCATCCGAATTTAATACAAAAGGCACAATGCCAACTTAAGTACAAGAGGACTGACACTCTCACTTTCTATGATTTGAACCTCTCCTGTGAGTCCAGTTTTAGATTCCGATGCTTCACTTCAGGTTTACTGTATACCTTGCACCTTCTTATTGACGATGAAACACAGAAATTGCATCGGAATTTAATACAAAAGGCACAATGCCGACTTAAGTACAAGTGGACTGACACTCTACCTTTCTATCATTTGAACCTCTCCTGTGAGTCCAGTTTTAGATTCCGATGCTTCACTTCAGGTTTACTGGATACCTTGCACCTTCTTATTGACGATGAAACACAGAAATTTCATTGGAATTTAATACAAAAGGCACAATGCTGACTTAAGTAAAAGAGGACTGACACTCTCACTTTCTGTGATTTGAACCTCTCCCGTTAGTCCAGTTTTAGATTCCGATGCTTCACTTCAGGTTTACTGTATCCTTTGGACCTTCTTATTGACGATGGAAAACAGAAATTGCATCCGAATTTAATACAAAAGGCACAATGCCGACTTAAGTACAAGAGGACTGACACTCTCACTTTCTATGATTTGAACCTCTCCTGTGAGTCCAGTTTTAGATTCCGATGCTTCACTTGAGGTTTACTGTAAACCTTGCACCTTCTTAATGACGATGAAACACAGAAATTGCATCGGAAATTAATACAAAAGGCACAATGCCGACTTAAGTAAAAGAGGACTGTCACTCTCTCTTTCTATGATTTTAACCTCTCCTGTGAGTCCAGTTTTGGATTCCGATGCTTCACTTCAGGTTTACTGTATACCTTGCACCTTCTTATTGACGATGAAACACAGAAATTGCATCGGAATTTAATACAAAATGCACAATGCCGACTTAAGTACAAGAGGACTGACACATTCCCTTTCTATGATTTGAACCTCTCCTGTGAGTCCAGTTTTAGATTCCGATGCTTCACTTCAGGTTTACTGTATACCTTGCACCTTCTTATTGACGATGAAACACAGAAATTTCAACGGAATTTAATACAAAAGGCACAATGCCGACTTAAGTAAAAGCGGACTGTTACTCTCTCTTTCTATGATTTTAACCTCTCCTGTGAGTCCAGTTTTCGATTCCGGTGCTTCACTTCAGGTTCACTGTATACCTTGCAGCTTCTTATTGACGATGAAACACAGAAATTGCATCCGGATTTAATACAAAAGGCACAATTCCGACTTAAGTACAAGATGACTGACACTTTCCCTTTCTCCGATTTGAACCTCTCCTGTGAGTCCAGTTTTAGATTCCGATACTTCACTTCAGGTTCACTGTATACCTTGCACCTTCTTATTGACGATGAAACACAGAAATTTCATCGGAATTTAATACAATATGCATAATGCCGACTTAAGTAAAACAGGACTGTCACTCTCTCTTTCTATGATTTTAACCTCTCCTGTGAGTCCAGTTTTCGTTTCCGATGCTTCACTTCATGTTTACTGTATCCCTTGGACCTTCTTATTGACGATGAAACACAGAAATTGCATCCGAATTTAATACAAAAGGCACAATGCCGACTTAAGTACAAGAGGACTGACACTTTCCCTTTCTATGAATTGAACCTCTCCTGTGAGTCCAGTTTTAGATTCCGTTGCTTCACTCCAGGTTTACTGTATACCTTGCACCTCCTTATTGACGATGAAACACAGAAATTGCATCCGAATTTAATACAAAAGGCACAATTCCGACTTAAGTACAAGAGGACTGACCCTCTCCCTTTCTATGATTTGAACCTCTTCCGTGAGTCCAGTTTTAGATTCCGATGCTTCACTTCAGGTTTACTGTATCCCTTGGACCCTCTTATTGACGATGAAACACAGAAATTTCATTGGAATTTAATACAAAAGGCACAATGCCGACTTAAGCAAAAGAGGACTGTCACTCTCTCTTTGTATGATTTGAACCTCTCCTGTGAGTCGAGTTTTAGATTCCGATGCTTCACTTCAGGTTTACTGTATACCTTGCACCTTCTTATTGACGATGAAACACAGAAATTGCATCGGAATTTAATACAAAAGGCACAATGCCGACTTAAGTACAAGAGGTCTGACACTCACACTTCCTATGATTTGAACGTCTCCTGTGATTCCAGTTTTAGATTCCGATTCTTCACTCCAGGTTTACTGTATACCTTGCACCTTCTTATTGACGATGAAACACAAAAATTGCATCGGAATTAAAATCAAAAGGCACAATGTCGACTTAAGTACAAGAGGACTGACACTGTACCTTTCTATCATTTGAACCTCTCCTGTGATTCCAGTTTTAGATTCCGATGCTTCACTTCAGGTTTACTGTATCCTTTGGACCTTCTTATTGACGATGGAAAACAGAAATTGCTCCCGAATTTAATACAAAAGGCACAATGCCGACTTAAGTACAAGAGGACTGACACTCTCACTTTCTATGATTTGAACGTCTCCTGTGAGTCCAGTTTTAGATTCCGATGCTTCACTTCAGGTTTACTGTATACCTTGCACCTTCTTATTTACGATGAAACACAGAAATTGCATCAGAATTTAATACAAAAGGCACAATGCCGACTTAAGTAAAAGAGGACTGTCACTCTCTCTTTCTATGATTTTAACCTCTCCTGTGAGTCCAGTTTTGGATTCCGATGCTTCACTTCAGGTTTACTGTATACCTTGCACCTCCTTATTGACGATGAAACACAGAAATTGCATCCGAATTTGATACAAAATGCACAATGCCGACTTAAGAACAAGAGGACTGACACTTTCCCTTTCTATGATTTGAACCTCTCCTGTGAGTCCAGTTTTAGATTCCGATGCTTCACTTCAGGTTTACTGTATACCTTGCACCTTCTTATTGACGATGAAACACAGAAATTTCAACGGAATTTAATACAAAAGGCACAATGCCGACTTAAGTAAAAGAGGACTGTCACTCTCTCTTTCTATGATTTTAACCTCTCCTGTGAGTCCAGTTTTCGATTCCGATGCTTCACTTCAGGTTTACTGTATACCTTGCACCTTCTTATTGACGATGAAAAACAGAAACTGCATCCGAATTTAATACAAAAGGCACATTGCCGACTTAAGTACAAGAGGAGTGACACTTTCCCTTTCTATGATTTGAACCTCTCCTGTGAGTCCAGTTTTAGATTCCGATGCTTCACTTCAGGTTTACTGTATACCTTGCACCTTCTTATTGACGATGAAACACAGAAATTTTAACGGAATTTGATACAATATGCACAATGCCGACTTAAGTAAAAGAGGACTGTCACTCTCTCTTTCTACAATTTGAACCTCTCCTGTGAGTCCAGTTTTAGATTCCGATGCTTCACTCCAGGTTTACTGTATACCTTGCACCTTCTTATTGACGATGAAACACAGAAATAGCATCGGAATTTAATACAAACGGCACAATTACGACTTAAATACAAAAGGACAGACACTCTCACTTTCTATGATTTCAAACTCTCCTGTGATTCCAGTTTTAGATTCCGATGCTTCACTTCAGGTTTACTGTATACCTTGCTCCTTCTTATTGACGATGAAACACAAAAATTGCATCGGAATTAAAATCAAAAGGCACAATGTCGACTTAAGTACAAGAGGATTGACACTCTAACTTTCTATGATTTGGACCTCTCCTGTGATTCCAGTTTTAGATTCCGATGCTTCACTTCGGGTTTACTGCATCCCTTGGACCTTGTTGTTGGCGATGAAACACAGAGATTGCATCCGAATTTAATACAAAAGGCACAATGCCGACTTAAGTAAAAGAGGACTGACACTCTCACTTTCTATGATTTGAACCTCTCCTGTGAGTCCAGTTTTAGATTCCGATGCTTCACTTCAGGTTTACTGTATACCTTGCACATTCTTATTGACGATAAAACACAGAAATTTTATTGGAAATTAATACAAAAGGCACAATGCAGTCTTAAGTAAAAGAGGACTGTCACTCTCTCTTTCTATGATTTGTACCTCTCCTGTGATTCCAGTTTTAGATTCCAGTGCTTCACTTCAGGTTTACTGTATACCTTGCACCTTCTTATTGACGATGAAACACAGAAATAACATCAGAATTTAATACAAAAGGCACAATGCCGACTTAAGTACAAGTGGACTGACACTCTCACCTTCTATGATTTGAACCTCTCCTGTGAGTCCATTTTTAGAATCTGATGCTTCAATTCAGGTTTACTGTATACCTTGCACCTTCTTATTGACGATGTAACACAGAAATTGCATCGGAATTTAATACAAAAGGCACAATGCCGACTTAAGTAAAAGAGGATATTCACTCTCTCTTTCTATGAATTTAACCTCTCCTGTGAGTCCAGTTTTGGATTCCGATGCTTCACTTCAGGTTTACTGTATACCTTGCACCTTCTTATTGACGATGAAACACAGAAATTGCATCCGAATTTAACACAAAAGGCAGAATGCCGACTTAAGAACAAGAGGACTGACACTTTCCCATTCTATGATTTGAACCTCTCCTGTGAGTCCAGTTTTAGATTCCGATGCTTCACTTCAGGTTTACTGTATCCCAAGGGCCTTCTTATTGACGATGAAACACAGAAATTTCATCGGAATTTAAGACAAAAGGCACAATGCCGACTTAAGTAAAAGAGGACTGCCACTCTCTCTTTCTATAATTTGAACCTCTCCTGTGAGTCCAGTTTTTTTTCCGATGCTTCACTCCAGGTTTACTGTATACCTTGCACGTTCTTATTGACGATGAAACACAGAAATAGCATCGGAATTTAATACAAACGGCACAATGACGACTTAAATACAAAAGGACAGCCACTCTCACTTTCTATGATTTCAAACTCTCCTGTGATTCCAGTTTTAGATTACGATGCTTCTCTTCAGGTTTACTGTATACATTGCACCTTCTTATTGACGATGAAACACAAAAATTGTATCGGAATTAAAATCAAAAGGCACAATGTCGACTAAAGTACAAGAGGACTGACACTCTAATTTTCTATGATTTGGACCTCTCCTGTGTTTCCAGTTTTAGATTCCGATGCTTCACTTCGGGTTTACTGTATCCCTTGGACCTTGTTATATACGATGAAACACAGAAACTGCATCCGAATTTAACACAAAAGGCACAATGCCGACTTAAGTAAAAGAGGACTGACACTTTCACTTTCTGTGATTTGATCCTCTCCTGTTAGTCCAGTTTTAGATTACGATGCTTCACTTTAGGTTTACTGTATCCTTTGGACCTTCTTATTGACGATGGAAAACAGAAATTGCATCCGAATTTAATACAAAAGGCACAATGCCGACTTAAGTACAAGAGGACTGACACTCTCACTTTCTATGATTTGAACCTCTCCTGTGACTCCAGTTTTAGATTCCGATGCTTCACTTCAGGTTTACTGTATACCTTGCACCTTCTTATTGGCGATGAAACACAGAAATTGCATCGGAATTTAATACAAAAGGTACAATGCCGACTTAAGTACAAGAGGACTGACACTCTCACTTCCTATGATTTGAACCTCTCCTGTGAGTCCAGTTTTAGATTCCGATGCTTCACTTCAGGTTTACTGTATACCTTGCACCTTCTTATTGACGATGAAACACAGAAATTTCATCGGAATTTAATGCAAAAGGCACAATGCAGTCTTAAGTAAAAGAGGACTGTCACTCTCTCTTTCTATGATTTGTACCTCTCCTGTGAGTCCAGTTTTAGATTCTGATGCTTCACTTCAGGTTTACTGTATACCTTGCACCTTGTTATTGACGATGAAACACAGAAATAACATCAGAATTTAATACAAAAGGCACAATGCCGACTTATGTACAAGTGGACTGACACTCTCACCTTCTATGGTTTGAACCTCTTCTGTGAGTCCAGTTTTAGAATCTGATGCTTCATTTCAGGTTTACTGTATACCTTGAACCTTCTTGTTGACGATGAAACACATAAATTGCATCGGAAATTAATACAAAATTCACAATGCCGACATAAGTACAAGAGGACTGACACTCTCACTTTCTATGATTTGAACCTCTAATGTGAGTCCAGTTTTAGATTCCGATGCTTCACTTCAGGTTTACTGTATACCATGCACCTTCTTATTGACGATGAAACACAGAAATTGCATCGGAATTTAATACAAAAGGCACAATGCCGACTTAAGTAAAAGAGAACTGTCACTCTCTCTTTCTATGATTTTAACCTCTCCTGTGAGTCCAGTTTTCGATTCCGATGCTTCACTTCAGGTTTACTGTATACCTTGCACCTTCTTATTGACGATAAAAACACAGAAATTGCATTCGAATTTAATACAAACGGCACAATGACGACTTAAATACAAAAGGACTGACACTGTCACTTTCTATGATTTGAACCTCTCCTGTAAGTCCAGTTTTAAATTCCGATGCTTCACTTCAGGTTTACTGCATACCTTGCACCTTCTTATTGACGATGAAACACAGAAATTGCATCGGAATTATATTCAAAAGGCACAATGCCGACTTAAGTAAAAGAGGACTCTCACTCACCCTTTCTATGATTTGAACCTCTCCTGTGAGTCCAGTTTTAGATTCCGATGCTTCACTTCAGGTTTTCTGTATCCCTTGGACCTTCTTATTAACGATGAAACACAGAAATTGCATCGGAATTTAATACAAAAGGCACAATGCCGACTTAAGTACAGGAGGACTGACACTCTCACCTTCTATGATTTGAACCTCTCCTGTGAGTCCAGTTTTAGAATCTTATGTTTCACTTCAGGTTTACTGTATACCTTTCACCTTCTTGTTGACGATGAAACACACTAATTGCATCCGAATTTAATACAAAAGGCACAATGCCGACTTAAGTACAAGAGGACTGACACTCTCACTTTCTATGATTTGAACCTCTCCTGTGAGTCCAGTTTGAGATTCCGATGCTTCACTTCTGGTTTACTGTATGCCTTGCACCTTCTTATTGACGATGAAACACAGAAATTTCTACGGAATTTAATGCAAAAGGCACAATGCCGACTTAAGTAAAAGAGTACTGTCACCCTCTCTTTCTATGATTTGAACCTCTCCTGTGAGTCCAGTTTTAGATTCCGATGCTTCACTTCATGTTTACTGTATACCTTGCATCTTCTTATTGACGATGAAACACAGAAATTGCATCCGAATTTAATACAAAAGGCACAATGCGACTTAAGGACCAGAGGACTTACACTCTCACTTTCTATGATTTGAACCTCTCCTGTGAGTCCAGTTTTAGATTTCGATGCTTCACTTCAGGTTTACTGTATACCTTGGACCTTCTTATTGACGATGAAACACAGAAATTTCAAGGGAATTTAATACAAAAGGCACAATGCCGACTTAAGTAAAAGAGGACTGTCACTCTCTCTTTCTATGATTTGAACCTCTCCTGTGAGTCCAGTTTAAGATTCCGATGCTTCACTTCAGGTTTACTGTGTACCTTGCACCCTCTTATTGACGATGAAACATAGAAATTGCATCCGAAATTAATACAAAAGGCACAATGCCGACTTAAGTACAAGAGGACTGACACTCTCCCTTTCTATGATTTGAACCGATCCTGTGAGTCCAGTTTTAGATTCCGATGCTTCACTTCAGGTTTACTGTATCCCTTGGACCTTCTTATTAACGATGAAACACAGAAATTGCATCGGAATTTATTACAAAAGGCACAATGCCGACTTCAGTACAAGAGGACTGACACTCTCACTTTCTATGATTTGAACCTCTCCTGTGAGTCCAGTTTTAGATTCCGATGCTTCACTTCAGGTTTACTGTATACCTTGCACCTTCTTATTGACGATGAAACACAGAAATGACATCCGAATTTAATACATAAGGCACAATGCCGACTTAAGTACAAGAGGACTGACACTCTCCCATTCTATGTTTTCAACCTCTCCTGTGAGTCCAGTTTTAGATCCCGATGCTTCACTTCAGGTTTACTGTATCCCTTGGACCTTCTTATTGACGATGAAACGCAGAAATTTCATCGGAATTTGATACAAAAGGCACAATGCCGGCTTAAGTAAAAGAGGACTGTCACTCTCTCTTTCTTTGATTTGAACCTCTCCTGTGAGTACAGTAATAGATTCCGATGCTTCACTTCAGGTTTACTGTATACCTTGCACCTTCTTATTGACGAAGAAACACAGAAATTGCATCGGAATTTAATACAAAAGGCACAATGGCGACTTAAGTAAAAGAGGACTGACACTCTCAATTTCTATGATTTGAACCTCTCCTGTGAGTACAGTTTTAGATTCCGATGCTTCACTTCAGGTTTACTGTATCCCTTGGACCTTCTTATTGACGATGAAATACAGAAATAGCATCCAAATTTAATACAAATGGCACAATGCCGACTTAAGTACAAGAGGACTGACACTCTAACTCTCCATGATATGAACTTCTCCTGTGAGACCAGGTTTTGATTCCAATGCTTCACTTCAGGTTTACTGCGTACCTTGCACCTTCTTGTTGACGATGAAACACAGAAACTGCATCGGAATTTAATACAAAAGGCACAATGCCGACTTAAGTACAAGAGGACTGACTCTCTCACTTTCTATGATTTGAACCTCTCCAGTGATTCCAGTTTTAGATTAAGATGCATCACTTCAAGTTTACTGTATACCTTGCACCGTCTTATTGGCGATGAAACACAGAAATTGCATCGGAATTAAATTCAAAAGGCACAATGCCGACTTAAGTACAAGAGGACTGACACTCTAAAACTCTATGATTTGAACCTCTCCTGTGAGTCCACTTTTAGATTCCGATGCTTCACTTCAGGTTTACTGTATACCTTGCACCTTCTTATTGACGATGAAACACAGAAATTGCATCGGAATTAAATTCAAAAGGCACAATGCCGACTTAAGTACAAAAGGTCTGACACTATAACTTTCTATGATTTGAACCTCTAATGTGAGTCCAGTTTTAGATTGCGATGTTTCACTTCAGGTTTACTGTATCCCTTCGACCTTCTTATTGACGATGAAACAAAGAAATTTCATCGGAATGTAATACAAAAGGCACAATGCCGACTTAAGTAAAAGAGGACTGCCACTCTCTCTTTCTATGATTTGAACCTCTCCTGTGAGTCCAGTTTTGGATTCCGATGCTTCACTTCAGGTTTACTGTATACCTTGCACCTTCTTATTGACGATGAAACACATAAATTGCATCGGAATTAAATTCAAAATGTACAATTCCGACTTAAGTACAACAGGACTGACATTCTAACTCACTATGATTTTAACTTCTCCTGTGAGTCCAGTTTTGGTTTCCAATGCTTCACTTCAGGTTTACTGTATACCTTGCACCTTCTTATTGACGA
Source organism: Schistocerca americana (assembly GCF_021461395.2). NCBI lineage: Eukaryota > Metazoa > Arthropoda > Insecta > Orthoptera > Acrididae > Schistocerca > Schistocerca americana. The sequence continues at coordinate 7,614,214 of NC_060126.1, forward strand.
CGATACACAGAAATTGCATCCGAATTTAATTCAAAAGGCACAATGCCGACTTAAGTACAAGAGGAGTGACACTCTAACTTTCTATGTTTGAACCTCTCCTGTGAGTCCAGTTTTAGTTTCCGATGCTGCACTTCAGGTTTACTGTATCCCTTGAACTTTCTTATTGACGATGAAATACAGAAATAGCATCCAAATTTAATACAAAAGGCAGATTGCCGACTTACGTAAAAGAGGACTAACGCTCTCTGTTTCTATGATTTGAACCTCTCCTGTGAGTTCAGTTTTAGATTCCGATGCTTCACTTCAGGTTTACTGTATACGGTGCACCTTCTTATTGACGATGAAACACAGATATTGCATCGGAATTAAATTCAAAAGGCACAATGCCGACTTCAGTACAAGAGGACTGACACTCTAACTATCTATGATTTGAACCTCTCCTGTGGGTCCAGTTTTAGATTGCGATGCTTCACGTCAGGTTTACTGTATTCCTTGCACCTTCTTAATGACGATGAAACACAGAAATTGCATCGGAATTAAATTCAAAATGCACAATTCCGACTTAAGTACAAGAGGACTGAAACTCTAACTCTCCATGATTTGAACTTCTCATGTGAGTCCAGTTTTGGATTCCAATGCTTCACTTCAGGTTTCCTGTATACCTTGGACCTTCTTATTGACGATGAAACACAGAAATTTCATCGGAATTTAATACAAAAGGCACAATGCCGACTTAAAAAAAAGAGGACTGTCACTCTCTCTTTCTATGATTTGAACCTCTCCTGTGAGTCCAGTTTTAGATTCCGATGCTTCGCTTCAGGTTTACTGTATACATTGCACCTTCTTATTGACGATGAAACACTGAAATTTGAACGGAATTTAACAGAAAAGGCACAATGCCGACTTCAGTAAAAGAGGACTGTCACGCTCTCTTTCTATTATTAGAACGTCTGCTGTGAGTCCAGTTTTAGATTCCGATGCTTCACTTCAGGTTTACAGTATACCTTGCACCTTCTTATTGACGATGAAACATTGAAAATGCATCCAAAATTAATACAAAGGGCACAATGCCGACTTAAGCACAAGAGGACTGACACTCTCCCTTTCTATGATTTGAACCTCTCCTGTGAGTCCAGTTTTAGATTCCGATGCTTCACTTCAGGTTTACTGTATCCCTTGTACCTTCTTATTTACGATGAAACACAGAAATTGCATCGGGATTTAATACAAAAAGCACAATGCCGACTTAAGTACAAGAGGACTGACACTCTCACTTTCTATGATTTGAACCTCTCCTGTGAGTCCAGTTTTAGTTTACGATGCTTCACTTCAGGTTTACTGTATACCTTGCACGTTCTTATTGACGATGAAACACAGAAATGGCATCCGAATTTAATACATAAGGCACAATGCCGACTTAAGTACAAGTGGATTGACACTCTCCCATTCTATGATTTGAACCTCTCCTGTGAGTCCAGTTTTAGATCCCGATGATTCACTTCAGGGTTACTGTATCCCTTGGACCTTCTTATTGACGATGAAACACAGAAATTTCATCGGAATTTAATACAAAAGGCATAATGCTGACTTAAGTAAAAGAGGACTGTCACTCTCTCTTTCTATTAATTGAACCTCTCCTGTGAGTCCAGTTCTAGATTCCGATGTTTTACTTCAGGTTTACTGTATACCTTGCACCTTCTTATTGACGATGAAATACAGAAATTGCATCCGAATTTAATACGAAAGGCACAATGCCGACTTAAGTAAAAGAGGACTGACACTCTCTCTTTCTATTATTTGAACCTCTCCTGCGAGTCCAGTTTAAGATTCCAATGCTTCACGTCAGGTTTACTGTATACCTTGCACCATCTTATTGACGATGAAACACAGAAATTGTTTCGTAGTTAAATTTAAAATGCACAGTGCCGACTTAAGTACAAGAGGACTGACACTCTCACTTTCTATGATTTGAACCTCTCCTGTGAGTCCAGTTTTAGATTCCGATGCTTCACTTCAGGTTTACTGTATTCCTTTCACCTTCTTATTGACAATGAAACACAGAAATTGCATCGGAATTATATTCAAAATGGACAATTTCTACTCAAGTACAAGATGACTGACACTCTAACTCTCCATGATTTGAACTTCTCCTGTGAGTCCAGTTTTGGATTCCAATGCTTCACTTCAGGTTCACTGTATCCCTTGCACCTTCTTATTGACGATGAAACACAGAAATTACATCGGAATTTAATACAAAAGGCACAATGCCGACTTAAGTACAAGAGGACTAATCCTCTCATTTTCTATGATTTGAACCTCTCCAGTGATTCCAGTTTTAGATTCCGATGCTTCACTTCAAGTTTACTGTATACCTTGCACCGTCTTATTGACGATGAAACACAAAAATTGCATCGGAATTAAATTCAAAAAACACAATGCCGACTTAAGTACAAGAGGACTGACACTCTAACTTTCTATGATTTGAACCTCTCCTGTGAGTCCAGTTTTAGATTCCGATGCTTCACTTCAGCTTTAGTGTATCCCTTGGACCATCTTATTGACGATGAAATTCAGAAATTGCATCCGAATTTAATACAAAAGGCACAATGACGACTTAAGTACAAGAGGACTGACACTCTTACTTTCTATGATTCGAACCTCTCCTGTGAGTCCAGTTTTGGATTCCGATGCTTCACTTCAGGTTTACTGTACACCTTGGACATTCTTATTGACGATGAAACACAGAAATTGCATCTGAATAAAATTCAAAAGACACAATGCCAACTTAAGTACAAGAGGACTGACACTCTAACTATCTATGATTTGAACCTCTCCTGTGATTCCAGTTTTAGATTCCGGTGCTTCACTTCAGGTTTACTGTATGCCTTGGACCTTCTTATTGACGATGAAATAGAGAAATTGCATCCGAATTTAATACGAAAGGCACAATGCCGACATAAGTAAAAGAGGACTGACACTCTCTCTTTCTATTATTTGAACCTCTCCTGTGAGTCCAGTTTAAGATTCCAATGCTACACGTCAGGTTTACTGTATACCTTGCACCATCTAATTGACGATGAAACACAGAAATTGTTTCGTAGTTAAATTTAAAATGCACAGTGCCGACTTAAGTACAAGAGGACTGACACTCTCAGTTTCTATGATTTGAACCTCTCCTGTGAGTCCAGTTTTAGATTCCGATGCATCACTTCAGGTTTACTGTATACCTTGCACCTTCTTATTGACGATGAAACACAGAAATTACATCGGAATTTAATACAAAAGGCATAATGCCGACTTAAGTACAAGAGGACCAACACTCTCACTTTCTATGATTTGAACCTCTCCTGTGAGTCCAGTTTTGGATTCCGATGCTTCTCTTCAGGTTTACTGTATACCTTGCAACTTCTTATTGACGATGAAACACAGAGACTGCATCCGAATTTAATACAAAAGGCACAATGCCGACTTAAGTAGAAGAGGACTAACACTCTCACTTTCTTCGATTTGAACCTCTCCTGTGAGTCCAGTTTTAGATTCCGATGCTTCACTTCAGGTTTACTGTATCTCTTGGACCGTCTTATTGACGATGATATACAGAAATTGCGTCCGAATTTAATACATAAGGCACAATTCCGACTTAAGTAAAAGAGGACTGACCTTCTCTCTTTCTATGATTTGAACCTCTCCTGTGAGTCCAGTATTAGATTCCGATGCTTCACTTCAGGTATACTGTATACCTTGCACCTTCTTATTGACGATGAAACCCAGAAATTGCATCGGAATTATATTTAAAAGGCACAATGCCGACTTAAGTACAAGGGGTCTGACACTCTAACACTCTATGATTTGAACCTCTCCTGTGAGGCCAGTTTTAGATTCCAATGCTTCACTTCCGGTTTACTGTACACCTTGCACCTTCTTATTGACGATGAAACACAGAAATTACATCGGAATTTAATACAAAAGGCACAATGACGACTTAAGTACAAGAGGACTGTCACTCTAACTCTGTATGATTTGAACCTCTCCTGTAAGTCCAGTTTTGGATTCCGATGCTTCACTTTAGGTTTACTGTATACCTTGCACATTCTTATTGACGATGAAACACAGAAATTGCATCCGCATTTAATACAAAAGATACAATGCTGACTTAAGTACAATAGGACTGACTCTCTGACTTTCTATGATTGGAACCTCTCCTGTGAGTCCAGTTTTAGATTCCGATACTTCACTTCAGGTTTACTGTATACCTTGCACATTCTTATTGACGAAGAAACACAGAAATTACATCGAAATTTAATACAAAAGGCACAATGCCGACTTAGGTACAAGAGAAGTAACACTCTCACTTTCTATGATTTGAACCTCTTCTGTAAGTCCAGTTTTAGATTCCGATGCTTCACTTCAGGTTTACTGTATCCCTTGGACCTTCTTATTGACGATGAAATACAGAAATTGCATCCGAATTTTATACAAAAGGTACAATGCCGACTTAAGTAAAAGAGCACTGACACTCTCTCTTTCTATTATTCGAACCTCTCCTGTGAGTCCAGTTTAAGATTCCGATGCTTCACTTTAGGTTTACTGTATCCCTTGGACCTTCTTATTGACGATGAAATTCAGAAATTGCATCCGAATTTAATACAAAAGGCACAATGCCGACTTAAGTAAAAGAGGACTGACACTCTCACTTTCTATGATTTGAACCTCTCCTGTGAGTCCAGTTTTAGATTCCGATGCTTCACTTCAGGTTTACTGTATACCTTGCACCTTCTTATTGACGGTGAAGCACAGAAATTACATCGGAATTTAATACAAAAGGCACAATGTCGACTTAGGTACAAGAGAACTAACACTCTCACTTTCTATGATTTGAACCTCTCCTGTGAGTCCACTTTTAGATTCCGATGCTTCACTTCAGGTTTACTGTATCCCTTGGACCTTCTTATTGACAATGAAATACAGAAATTGCATCCGAATTTTATACATAAGGCACAATGCCGACTTAAGTAAAAGAGGACTGACACTCTCTCTTTCTATGATTTGAACCTCTCCTGTGAGTCCAGTTTCAGATTCCGATGCTTTACTGTATCCCTTGGACCTTCTTATTGACGATGAAATACAGAAATTGCATCCGCATTTAATACAAAAGATACAATGCCTACTTAAGTACAATAGGACTGACTCTCTAACTTTCTATGATTTGAACCTCTCCTGTGAGTCCAGTTTTAGGTTCCGATGCTTCACTTCAGGTTTACTGTATCCCTTGGACCTTCTTATTGACGATGAAATTCAGAAATTGCATCCCAATTTAATACAAAAGGCACAATGCCGACTTAAGTAAAAGAGGACTGACACTCTCACTTTCTATGATTTGAACCTCTCCTGTGAGTCCAGTTTAGATTCCGATGCTTCACTTCAGGTTTACTGTATACCTTGCACCTTCTTATTGACGATGAAACACAGAAATTACATCGAAATTTAATACAAAAGGCACAATGCCGACTTAGGTACAAGAGAACTAACACTCTCACTTTCTATGATTTGAACCTCTCCTGTGAGTCCAGTTTTAGATTCCGATGCTTCACTTCAGGTTTACTGTATCCCTTGGACCTTCTTATTGACGATGTAATACAGATATTGCATCCGAATTTTATACATAGGGCACAATGCCGACTTAAGTAAAAGAGGACTGACACTCTCACTTTCTATGATTTGAACCTCTCCTGTGAGTCCAGTTTTAGATTTCGATGCTTCACTTCAGGTTTACTGTATACCTTGCACCTACTTATTGACGTTGAAACAAAGAAATTACATCGGCATTTAATACAAAAGGCATAATGGCGACTTAAGTACAAGAGGACTAACACTCTCACTTTCTATTATTTGAACCTCTCCTGTGAGTCCAGTTTTGGATTCCGATGCTTCACTTCAGGTTTACTGTATACCTTGCACCTTCTTATTGACTATGAAACACAGAGATTGCATCCGAATTTAATACAAATGCCACAATGCCGACTTAAGTAAAAGAGGACTATCACTCTCATTTTCTACGATTTGAACCTCTCCTGTGCGTCCAGTTTTAGATTCCGATGCTTCACTTCAGGTTTACTGTATCCCTTGGACCGTCTTATTGACGATTATATACAGAAATTGCGTCCGAATTTAATACATAAGGCACAATTCCGACTTAAGTAAAAGAGGACTGACATTCTCTCTTTCTACGATTTGAACCTCTCCTGTGAGTCCAGTTTTAGATTCCGATGCTTCACTTCTGTTTTACTGTATACCTTGCACCTTCTTATTGACGATGAAACACAGAAATTGCATCGGAATTAAATTCAGAAGACACAATGCCGACTTAAGTACAAGAGGACTGACATTCTCTCTATGATTTGAACATATCCTGTGAGTCCAGTTTTAGATTCCGGTGCTTCCCTTCAGGTTTACTGTATCCCTTGGTCCTTCTTATTGACGATGACACAAAGAAATTGCATCCGAATTTAATACAAAAGGCACAATGCCGACTTATGTATAAGAGGACTGACACTCTCACTTTCTATGATTTGAACCTCTCCTGTGAGTCCAGTTTTAGATTCCGATGCTGCACTTCAGGTTTATTGTATACCTTGCACCTTCTTTTTGACGATGAAACACAGAAATTGCATCGGAATTAAATTCAAAAGGCACAATGCCGACTTAAGTACAAGAGGACTGACACTCTAACTCTGTATGATTTGTACCTCTCCTGTGAGTCCAGTTTTAGATTCCGATGCTTCACTTTAGGTTTACTGTATACCTTGCACATTCTTATTGACGATGAAACACAGAATTTGCATCGGAATTTAATACAAAAGGCACAATGCCGACGTAAGTACAAGAGGTCTGACACTCTAACTTTCTATGATTTGAACCTCTCCTGTGAGTCCAGTTTTAGAATCCGATTCTTCACTTCAGGTTCACTGTATCCCTTGGACCTTCTTATTGACGATGAAATACAGAAATTGCATCCGCTTTTAATACAAAAGGCACAATGCCGACTTAAGTACAAGAGGACTGACACTCTAACTCTCTATGATTTGAACCTCTCCTGTGAGTCCAGTTTTGGATTCCGATGCCTCACTTCAGGTTTACTGTATACCCTGCACCTTCTTATTGACGATGAAACACAGAAATTGCATCGGAATTAAGTTCAAAAGGCACAATGCCGACTTAAGTACAAGAGGACTGACACTCTAACTTTCTATGATTTGAACTTCTCCTGTGAGTCCAGTTTTAGATTCCCATGCTTCACTTCAGGTTTACTGTATATCTTGGACGTTCTTATTGACGATGAAATACAGAAATTGCATCCAAATTTAATTCAAAAGCCCCAATACCGACTTAAGTACAAGAGGACTGACACTCTTACTTTCTATGTTTTGAACCTCGCCTGTGAGTCCAGTTTTAGATTCCGATGCTTCACTTCAGGTTTACTGTATACCTTGGACCTTCTTATTGACGATGAAACACAGAAATTGCATCCGAATTTAATACAAAAGGTACAATGCCGACTTACGTAAATGAGCACTGACACTCTCTCTTTCTATTATTCGAACCTCTCCTGTGAGTCCAGTTTAAGATTCCGATGCTTCACTTTAGGTTTACTGTATCCCTTGGACCTTCTTATTGACGATGAAATTCAGAAATTGCATCCGAATTTAATACAAAAGGCACAATGCCGACTTAAGTAAAAGAGGACTGACACTCTCACTTTCTATGATTTGAACCTCTCCTGTGAGTCCAGTTTTAGATTCCGATGCTTCACTTCAGGTTTACTGTATACCTTGCACCTTCTTATTGACGGTGAAGCACAGAAATTACATCGGAATTTAATACAAAAGACAAAATGTCGACTTAGGTACAAGAGAACTAACACTCTCACTTTCTATGATTTGAACCTCTCCTGTGAGTCCACTTTTAGATTCCGATGCTTCACTTCAGGTTTACTGTATCCCTTGGCTCTTCTTATTGACGATGAAATACAGAAATTGCATCCGAATTTTATACATAAGGCACAATGCCGACTTAAGTAAAAGAGGACTGACACTCTCTCTTTCTATGATTTGAACCTCTCCTGTGAGTCCAGTTTCAGATTCCGATGCTTTACTGTATCCCTTGGACCTTCTTATTGACGATGAAATACAGAAATTGCATCCGCATTTAATACAAAAGATACAATGCCTGCTTAAGTACAATAGGACTGACTCTCTAACTTTCTATGATTTGAACCTCTCCTGTGAGTCCAGTTTTAGATTCCGATGCTTGACTTCAGGTTTACAGTATCCCTTGGACCTTCTTATTGACGATGAAATTCAGAAATTGCATCCCAATTTAATATAAAAGGCACAATGCCGACTTAAGTAAAAGAGGACTGACACTCTCACTTTCTATGATTTGAACCTCTCCTGTGAGTCCAGTTTTAGATTCCGATGCTTCACATCAGGTTTACTGTATACCTTGCACCTTCTTATTGACGATGAAACACAGAAATTACATCGAAATTTAATACAAAAGGCACAATGCCGACTTAGGTACAAGAGAACTAACACTCTCACTTTCTATGATTTGAACCTCTCCTGTGAGTCCAGTTTTGGATTCCGATGCTTCACTTCAGGTTTACTGTATCCCTTGGACCTTCTTATTGACGATGTAATACAGATATTGCATCCGAATTTTATACATAGGGCACAATGCCGACTTAAGTAAAAGAGGACTGACACTCTCTCTTTCTGTGATTTGAACCTCTCCTGTGAGTCCAGTTTTATATTCCGATGCTTCACTTCAGGTTTACTGTATACCTAGGACCTTCTTATTGACGATGAAACACAGAAATTTCATCGGAATTTAATACAAAAGGCACAATGTCGACTTAAGTAAAAGAGGACTGTCACTCTCTCTTTCTATGATTTGAACCTATCATGTGAGTCCAGTTTTAGATTCCGATGCTTCTCTTCAGGTTTCCTGTATACCTTGCACCATCTTATTGACGATGAAATACAGAAATTGCAACGGAATTTAATACAAAAGGCACAATGCCGACGTAAGTACAAGAGGTCTGACACTCTAACTTTCTATGATTTGAACCTCTCCTGTGAGTCCAGTTTTAGAATCCGATTCTTCACTTCAGGTTTACTGTATCCCTTGGACCTTCCTATTGACGATGAAATACAGAAATTGCATCCGCATTTAATACAAAAGGCACAATGCCGACTTAAGTACAAGAGGACTGACACTCTAACTCTCTATGATTTGAACCTCTCCTGTGAGTCCAGTTTTGGATTCCGATGCCTCACTTCAGGTTTACTGTATACCCTGCACCTTCTTATTGACGATGAAACACAGAAATTGCATCGGAATTAAGTTCAAAAGGCACAATGCCGACTTAAGTACAAGAGGACTGACACTCTAACTTTCTATGATTTGAACTTCTCCTGTGAGTCCAGTTTTAGATTCCCACGCTTCACTTCAGGTCTACTGTAACCCATGGACCTTCTTATTGACGATGAAATACAGAAATTGCATCCGAATTTAATACATAAGGCACAATACCGACTACAGTACAAGAGGACTGACACTCTCCCTTTCTATGATTTGAACCTCTCCTGTGAGTCCAGTTTTAGATTCCGAAACTTCACTTCAGGTTTACTGTATCCCTTAGACCTTCTTATTGACGATGAAACGCAGAAAATTCATCCGTATTTAATACAAAAGCCACAATGCCGACATAAGTACAAGAGGACTAACACTCTCACTTTCTATGATTTGAACCTCTCCTGTTTGTCCAGTTTTAGATTCCGATGCTTCACTTCAGGTTTACTGTATACCTTGCACCTTCTTATTGGCGATGAAACACAGAAATTGCATCGGAATTAAATTCAAAAGGCACAATGCCGACTTAAGTACAAGAAGACTGACACTCTAACTTTCTATGATTTGAACCTCTCCTGTGAGTCCAGTTTTAGATTCCGATGCTTCACTTCAGGTTTACTGTATACCTAGGACCTTCTTATTGACGATGAAACACAGAAATTTCATCGGAATTTAATACAAAAGGCACAATGCCGACATAAGTACAAGAGGACTGACACTCTAAGTCTCTATGATTTGAACCTCTCCTGTGAGTCCAGTTTTGGATTCCGATGCTTAACTTCAGGTTTACTGTATACCTTGCACCTTCTTATTGACGATGAAACACAGAAATTGCATCGGAATTAAATTCAAAAGGCACAATGCCGACTTAAGTACAAGAGGACTGACACTCTATCTTTCTATGATTTGAACCTCTCCTGTGAGTCCAGTTTTAGATTCCGATGCTTTACTGTATCCCTTGGACCTTCTTATTGACGATGAAATACAGAATTTACATCCGCATTTAATATAAAAGATACAATGCCGACTTAAGTACAGGAGGGCTGACACTCTAACTTTCTATGATTTGAACCTCTCCTGTAGGTCCAGTTTTAGATTCCGATGGTACACTTCAGGTTTACTGTATACCTTGCACCTTCTTATTGACGATGAAACACAGAAATTGCATCGGAATTAAATTCAAAAGGCACAATGCCGACTTAAGTACAAGAGGACTGAAACTCTAACTCTCTATGATTTGAACCTCTCCTGTGAGTCCAGTTTTGGATTCCGATACTTCACTTCAGGTTTACTGTATACATTGCACCGTCTTATGGACGATGAAACACAGAAATTGCATCGGAATTAAATTCAAAAAGCCAATGCTGACTTAAGTACAAGAGGACTGACACTCTCACTTTCTATGATTTGAACCCATCCTGTGAGTCCACTTTTAGATTCCGATACTTCACTTCAGTTTTACTGTATACCTTGCACCTACTTATTGACGATGAAACACAGAAATTACATCGGAATTTAATACAAAATGCATAATGCAGACTTAAGTACAAGAGGACTAACACTCTCACTTTCTATGATTTGAACCTCTCCTGTGAGTCCAGTTTTGGATTCCGATGCTTCACTTCAGGTTTACTGGATACCTTGCACCTTCTTATTGACGATGAAACACAGAGATTGCATCCGAATTTAATACAAAAGGCACAATGCCGACTTAAGTAAAAGAGGACTAAAACTCTCACTTTCTACGATTTGAACCTCTCCTGTGAGTCCAGTTTTAGATTCCGATGCTTCACTTCAGGTTTACTGTATCCCTAGGACCGTCTTATTGACGATGATATACAGAAATTGCGTCCGAATTTAATACATAAGGCACAATTCCGACTTAAGTAAAAGAGGACTGACCTTCTCTCTATGATTTGAACCTCTCCTGTGAGTCCAGTTTTAGATTCCGATGCTTCACTTCTGGTTTACTGTATACCTTGCACCTTCTTATTGACGATGAAACACAGAAATTGCATCGGAATTAAATTCAAAAGACACAATGCCGACTTAAGTACAAGAGGCCTGACACTCTATCTATGATTTGAACCTCTCCTGTGAGTCCAGTTGTAGATTCCGGTGCTTCACTTCAGGTTTACTGTATCCCTTTGACCTTCTTATTGACGATGAAACAAAGAAATTGCATCGGAATTAAAATCAAAAGGCACAATGCCGACTTAAGTACAAGAGGACTGACACTCTAACTATCTATGATTTGAACCGCTCCTGTGAGTCCAGTTTTAGATTCCGATGCTTCACTTCAGGTTTACTGTATATCTTGGACCTTCTTATTGACGATGAAATACAGATATTGCATCCAAATTTAATTGAAAAGGCACAATACCGACTTAAGTACAAGAGGACTGACACTCTCACTTTCTATGTTTTGAACCTCGCCTGTGTTCCAGTTTTAGATTCCGATGCTTCATTTCAGGTTTACTGTGTACCTTGGACCTTCTTATTGACGATGAAACACAGAAATTGCATCCGAATTTAATACAAAAGGTACAATGCCGACTTAAGTAAAAGAGGACTGACACTCTCTCTTTCTATTATTCGAACCTCGCCTGTGAGTCCAGTTTTAGATTCCGATGCTTCACTTCAGGTTTACTGTATACCTTGGACCTTCTTATTGACGATGAAACACAGAAATTGCATCCGAATTTAATACAAAAGGCACAAAGTCGACTTAGGTACAAGAGAACTAACACTCTCACTTTCTATGATTTGAACCTCTCCTGTGAGTCCAGTTTTAGATTCCGATGCTTTACTTCAGGTTTACTGTTTCCCTTGGACCTTCTTATTGACGATGAAATACAGAAATTGCATCCGAAATTTATACATAAGGCACAATGCCGACTTAAGTAAAAGAGGACTGACACTCTCTCTTTCTATAATTTGAACCTCTCCTGTGAGTCCAGTTTTAGATTTCAATGCTTTACTGTATCCCTTGGACCTTCTTATTGACGATGAAATACAGAAATTGCATCCGCATTTAATACAAAAGATACAATGCCTACTTAAGTAAAATAGGACTGACTCTCTAACTTTCTATGATTTGAACCTCTCCTGTGAGTCCAGTTTTAGATTCCGGTGCTTCTCTTCAGGTTTACTGTATCCCTTGGACCTTCTTATTGACAATGAAATTCAGAAATTGCATCCGAATTTAATAGAAAAGGCACAATGCCGACTTAAGTAAAAGAGGACTGACACTCTCACTTTCTATGGTTTGAACCTCTCCTGTGAGTCCAGTTTTAGATTCCGATGCTTCACTTCAGGTTTACTGTAGACCTTGCACCTTCTTATTGACGATGAAACACAGAAATTACATCGAAATTTAATTCAAAAGGCACAATGCCGACTTAGGTACAAGAGAACTAACACTCTCACTTTCTATGATTTGAACATCTCCTGTGAGTCCAGTTTTAGATTCCGATGCTTCACTTCAGGTTTACTGTATCCCTTGGACCTTCTTATTGACGATGAAACACAGAAATTACATCGAAATTTAATACAAAAGGCACAATGCCGACTTAAGTAAAAGAGGACTGACACGCTCTCTTTCTGTGATTTGAACCTCTCCTGTGAGTCCAGTTTTAGATTCCGAAGCTTCACTTCCGGATTACTGTATACCTTACACCTTCTTATTGGCGATGAAACACAGAAATTGCATCGGAATTAAATTCAAAAGGCACAATGCCGACTTAAGTACAAGAGGACTGACACTCTAACTTTCTTTGATTTGAACCTCTCCTGTGAGTCCAGTTTTAGATTCCGATGCTTTACTGTATCCCTTGGACCTTCTTATTGACGATGAAATACAGAAATTACATCCGCATTTAATACAAAAGATACAATGCCGACTTAAGCTCAAGAGGACTGAAACTCTAACTCTCTATGATTTGAACCTCTCCTGTGAGTCCAGTTTCTGATTCCGATGCTTCACTTCAGGTTTACTGTATACCTTGCACCGTCTTATTGACGATGAATCACAAAAATTGCATCGGAATTAAATTCAAAAGGCACAATGCCGACTTAAGTACAAGAAGACTGACACTCTAACTTTCTATGATTTGAACCTCTCCTGTGAGTCCAGTTTCAGATTCCGATGCTTCACTTCAGGTTTACTGTATACCTAGGACCTTCTTATTGACGACGAAACACAGATATTTCATCGGAATTTAATACAAAAGGCACAATGCCGACTTAAGTAAAAGAGGACTGTCACTCTCTCTTTCTATGATTTGAACCTATCCTGTGAGTCCAGTTTTAGATTCCGATGCATCACTTCAGGTTTACTGTATACCTTGCACCTTCTTATTGACGATGAAACACAGAAATTGCATCGGAATTAAATTCAAAAGGCACAATGCCGACTTAAGTACAAGAGGACTGACACTTTAACTCTGTATGATTTGAACCTCGCCTGTGAGTCCAGTTTTGGATTCCGATGCTTGACTTCAGGTTTACTGTATACCTTGCACCTTCTAATTGACGATGAAACACAGAAATTGCATCGGAATTAAATTCAAAAGGCACAATGCCTACTTAAGTACAAGAGGACTGACACTCTAACTTTCTATGATTTGAACCTGTCCTGTGAGTCCAGTTTTAGATTCCGATGCTTCACTTCAGGTTTACTGTATACCTAGGACCTTCTTATTGACGATGAAACACAGAAATTTCATCGGAATGTAATACAAAAGGCACAATGCCGACTTAAGTAAAAGAGGACTGACACTCTCACTTTCTATGATTTGAACCTCTCCTGTTTGTCCAGTTTTAGATTCCGATGCTTCACTTCAGGTTTACTGTATACCTTGCACCTTCTTATTGGCGATGAAATACAGAAATTGCATCCGAATTTAATACAAAAAGCACAAAGCCGACTTAGGTAAAAGAGGACTGACACTCTCTCTTTCTATGATTTGAACCACTCCTGTGAGTCCAGTTTCAGATTCCGATGCTTCACTTCAGGTTTACTGGATACCTTGCACCTTCTTATTGACGATGAAACACAGAAATTGCATGGGAATTAAATTTAAAAGGCACAATGCCGACTTAAGTACAAGAGGACTGACACTCTAACTCTCTATGATTTGAACCTCTCCTGTGAGTCCAGTTTTGGATTCCGATGCTTCACTTCAGGTTTACTGTATACCTTGCACCATCTTATTGACGATGAAACACAGAAATTGTTTCGTAGTTAAATTTAAAATGCACAGTGCCGACTTAAGTACAAGAGGACTGACACTCTCACTTTCTATGATTTGAACCTCTCCTGTGAGTCCAGTTTTAGATTCCGATGCATCACTTCAGGTTTACTGTATACCTTGCACCTTCTTATTGACGATGAAACACAGAAATTACATCGGAATTTAATACAAAAGGCATAATGCCGACTTAAGTAGAAGAGGACTAACACTCTCACTTTCTACGATTTGAACCTCTCCTGTGAGTCCAGTTTTAGATTCCGATGCTTCACTTCAGGTTTACTGTATCTCTTGGACCGTCTTATTGACGATGATATACAGAAATTGCGTCCGAATTTAATACATAAGGCACAATTCCGACTTAAGTAAAAGAGGACTGACCTTCTCTCTTTCTATGATTTGAACCTCTCCTGTGAGTCCAGTATTAGATTCCGATGCTTCACTTCAGGTATACTGTATACCTTGCACCTTCTTATTGACGATGAAACACAGAAATTGCATCGGAATTATATTTAAAAGGCACAATGCCGACTTAAGTACAAGGGGTCAGACACTCTATTACTCTATGATTTGAACCTCTCCTGTGAGGCCAGTTTTAGATTCCAATGCTTCACTTCCGGTTTACTGTACACCTTGCACCTTCTTATTGACGATGAAACACAGAAATTACATCGGAATTTAATACAAAAGGCACAATGACGACTTAAGTACAAGAGGACTGTCACTCTAACTCTGTATGATTTGAACCTCTCCTGTGAGTCCAGTTTTGGATTCCGATGCTTCACTTTAGGTTTACTGTATACCTTGCACATTCTTATTGACGATGAAACACAGAAATTGCATCCGCATTTAATACAAAAGATACAATGCTGACTTAGGTACAATAGGACTGACTCTCTGACTTTCTATGATTTGAACCTCTCCTGTGAGTCCAGTTTTAGATTCCGATGCTTCACTTCAGGTTTACTGTATACCTTGCACATTCTTATTGACGATGAAACACAGAAATTACATCGAAATTTAATACAAAAGGCACAATGCCGACTTAGGTACAAGGGAAGTAACACTCTCACTTTCTGTGATTTGAACCTCTTCTGTAAGTCCAGTTTTAGATTCCGATGCTTCACTTCAGGTTTACTGTATCCCTTGGACCTTCTTATTGACGATGAAATACAGAAATTGCATCCGAATTTTATACATAAGGCACAATGACGACTTAAGTACAAGAAGACTGACACTCTAACTTTCTATGATTTGAACCTCTCCTGTAAGTCCAGTTTTAGATTCCGATGCTTCACTACAGGTTTACTGTATACCTTGCACCTTCTTATTGACGGTGAAGCACAGAAATTACATCGGAATTTAATACAAAAGGCACAATGTCGACTTAGGTACAAGAGAACTAACACTCTCACTTTCTATGATTTGAACCTCTCCTGTGAGTCCACTTTTAGATTCCGATGCTTCACTTCAGGTTTACTGTATCCCTTGGCTCTTCTTATTGACGATGAAATACAGAAATTGCATCCGAATTTTATACATAAGGCACAATGCCGACTTAAGTAAAAGAGGACTGACACTCTCTCTTTCTGTGATGTGAACCTCTCCTGTGAGTCCAGTTTTATATTCCGATGCTTCACTTCAGGTTTACTGTATACCTAGGACCTTCTTATTGACGATGAAACACAGAAATTTCATCGGAATTTAATATAAAAGGCACAATGCCGACTTAAGTAAAAGAGGACTGTCACTCTCTCTTTCTATGATTTGAACCTATCATGTGAGTCCAGTTTTAGATTCCGATGCTTCTCTTCAGGTTTCCTGTATACCTTGCACCATCTTATTGACGATGAAATACAGAAATTGCAACGGAATTTAACACAAAAGGCACAATGCCGACGTAAGTACAAGAGGTCTGACACTCTAACTTTCTATGATTTGAACCTCTCCTGTGAGTCCAGTTTTAGAATCCGATTCTTCACTTCAGGTTCACTGTATCCCTTGGACCTTCTTATTGACGATGAAATACAGAAATTGCATCCGCATTTAATACAAAAGGCACAATGCCGACTTAAGTACAAGAGGACTGACACTCTAACTCTCTATGATTTGAACCTCTCCTGTGAGTCCAGTTTTGGATTCCGATGCCTCACTTCAGGTTTACTGTATACCCTGCACCTTCTTATTGACGATGAAACACAGAAATTGCATCGGAATTAAGTTCAAAAGGCACAATGCCGACTTAAGTACAAGAGGACTGACACTCTAACTTTCTATGATTTGAACTTCTCCTGTGAGTCCAGTTTTAGATTCCCATGCTTCACTTCAGGTCTACTGTAACCCATGGACCTTCTTATTGACGATGAAATACAGAAATTGCATCCAAATTTAATACATAAGGCACAATACCGACTACAGTACAAGAGGACTGACACTCTCCCTTTCTATGATTTGAACCTCTCCTGTGAGTCCAGTTTTAGATTCCGAAACTTCACTTCAGGTTTACTGTATCCCTTAGACCTTCTTATTGACGATGAAACACAGAAAATTCATCCGCATTTAATACAAAATCCACAATGCCGACTTAAGTACAAGAGGACTAACACTCTCACTTTCTATGATTTGAACCTCTCCTGTTTGTCCAGTTTTAGATTCCGATGCTTCACTTCAGGTTTACTGTATACCTTGCACCTTCTTATTGGCGATGAAACACAGAAATTGCATCGGAATTACATTCAAAAGGCACAATGCCGACTTAAGTACAAGAAGACTGACACTCTAACTTTCTATGATTTGAACCTCTCCTGTGAGTCCAGTTTTAGATTCCGATGCTTTACTGTATCCCTTGGACCTTCTTATAGACGATGAAATACAGAATTTACATCCGCATTTAATATAAAAGATACAATGCCGACTTAAGTACAGGAGGGCTGACACTCTAACTTTCTATGATTTGAACCTCTCCTGTAGGTCCAGTTTTAGATTCCGATGGTACACTTCAGGTTTACTGTATACCTTGCACCTTCTTATTGACGATGAAACACAGAAATTGCATCGGAATTAAATTCAAAAGGCACAATGCCGACTTAAGTACAAGAGGACTGAAACTCTAACTCTCTATGATTTGAACCTCTCCTGTGAGTCCAGTTTTAGATTCCGATACTTCACTTCAGGTTTACTGTATACATTGCACCGTCTTATTGACGATGAAACACAGAAATTGCATCGGAATTAAATTCAAAAAGCCAATGCTGACTTAAGTACAAGAGGACTGACACTCTCACTTTCTATGATTTGAACCCATCCCGTGAGTCCACTTTTAGATTCCGATACTTCACTTCAGTTTTACTGTATACCTTGCACCTACTTATTGACGATGAAACACAGAAATTACATCGGAATTTAATACAAAATGCATAATGCAGACTTAAGTACAAGAGGACTAACACTCTCACTTTCTATGATTTGAACCTCTCCTGTGAGTCCAGTTTTGGATTCCGATGCTTCACTTCAGGTTTTCTGGATACCTTGCACCTTCTTATTGACGATGAAACACAGAGATTGCATCCGAATTTAATACAAAAGGCACAATGCCGACTTAAGTAAAAGAGGACTAAAACTCTCACTTTCTACGATTTGAACCTCTCCTGTGAGTCCACTTTTAGATTCCGATGCTTCACTTCAGGTTTACTGTATCCCTAGGACCGTCTTATTGACGATGATATACAGAAATTGCGTCCGAATTTAATACATAAGGCACAATTCCGACTTAAGTAAAAGAGGACTGACCTTCTCTCTATGATTTGAACCTCTCCTGTGAGTACAGTTTTAGATTCCGATGCTTCACTTCTGGTTTACTGTATACCTTGCACCTTCTTATTGACGATGAAACACAGAAATTGCATCGGAATTAAATTCAAAAGACACAATGCCGACTTAAGTACAAGAGGCCTGACACTCTATCTATGATTTGAACCTCTCCTGTGAGTCCAGTTGTAGATTCCGGTGCTTCACTTCAGGTTTACTGAATCCCTTTGACCTTCTTATTGACGATGAAACAAAGAAATTGCATCGGAATTAAAATCAAAAGGCACAATGCCGACTTAAGTACAAGAGGACTGACACTCTCTTATTCTATGATTTGAACCTCTCCTGTGAGTCCAGTTTTAGATTTCAATGCTTTACTGTATCCCTTGGACCTTCTTATTGACGATGAAATACAGAAATTGCATCCGCATTTAATACAAAAGATACAATGCCTACTTAAGTACAATAGGACTGACTCTCTAACTTTCTATGATTTGAACCTCTCCTGTGAGTCCAGTTTTAGATTCCGGTGCTTCACTTCAGGTTTACTGTATCCCTTGGACCTTCTTATTGAGGATGAAATTCAGAAATTGCATCCGAATTTAATAGAAAAGGCACAATGCCGACTTAAGTAAAAGAGGACTGACACTCTCACTTTCTATGTTTTGAACCTCTCCTGTGAGTCCAGTTTTAGATTCCGATGCTTCACTTCAGGTTTACTGTATCCCTTGGACCTTCTTATTGACGATGAAACACAGAAATTACATCGAAATTTAATACAAAAGGCACAATGCCGACTTAAGTAAAAGAGGACTGACACGCTCTCTTTCTTTGATTTGAACCTCTCCTGTGAGTCCAGTTTTAGATTCCGATGCTTTACTGTATCCCTTGGACCTTCTTATTGACGATGAAATACAGAAATTACATCCGCATTTAATACAAAAGATACAATGCCGACTTAAGCTCAAGAGGACTGAAACTCTAACTCTCTATGATTTGAACCTCTCCTGTGAGTCCAGTTTCTGATTCCGATGCTTCACTTCAGGTTTACTGTATACCTTGCACCGTCTTATTGACGTTGAATCACAAAAATTGCATCGGAATTATAATCAAAAGGCACAATGCCGACTTAAGTACAAGAAGACTGACACTCTAACTTTCTATGATTTGAACCTCTCCTGTGAGTCCAGTTTTAGATTCCGATGCTTCACTTCAGGTTTACTGTATACCTAGGACCTTCTCATTGACGACGAAACACAGATATTTCATCGGAATTTAATACAAAAGGCACAATGCCGACTTAAGTAAAAGAGGACTGTCACTCTCTCTTTCTATGATTTGAACCTATCCTGTGAGTCCAGTTTTAGATTCCGATGTATCACTTCAGGTTTACTGTATACCTTGCACCCTCTTATTGACGATGAAACACAGAAATTGCATCGGAATTAAATTCAAAAGGCACAATGCCGACTTAAGTACAAGAGGACTGACACTTTAACTCTGTATGATTTGAACCTCGCCTGTGAGTCCAGTTTTGGATTCCGATGCTTGACTTCAGGTTTACTGTATACCTTGCACCTTCTTATTGACGATGAAACACAGAAATTGCATCGGAATTAAATTCAAAAGGCACAATGCCTACTTAAGTACAAGAGGACTGACACTCTAACTTTCTATGATTTGAACCTGTCCTGTGAGTCCAGTTTTAGATTCCGATGCTTCACTTCAGGTTTACTGTATACCTAGGACCTTCTTATTGACGATGAAACACAGAAATTTCATCGGAATGTAATACAAAAGGCACAATGCCGACTTAAGTAAAAGAGGACTGACACTCTCACTTTCTATGATTTGAACCTCTCCTGTTTGTCCAGTTTTAGATTCCGATGCTTCACTTCAGGTTTACTGTATACCTTGCACATTCTTATTGGCGATGAAATACAGAAATTGCATCCGAATTTAATACAAAAAGCACAAAGCCGACTTAGGTAAAAGAGGACTGACACTCTCTCTTTCTATGATTTGAACCACTCCTGTGAGTCCAGTTTCAGATTCCGATGCTTCACTTCAGGTTTACTGTATACCTTGCACCTTCTTATTGACGATGAAACACAGAAATTGCATGGGAATTAAATTTAAAAGGCACAATGCCGACTTAAGTACAAGAGGACTGACACTCTAACTCTCTATGATTTGAACCTCTAATGTGAGTCCAGTTTTGGATTCCGATGCTTCACTTCAGGTTTACTGTATACCTTGCACCATCTTATTGACGATGAAACACAGAAATTGTTTCGTAGTTAAATTTAAAATGCACAGTGCCGACTTAAGTACAAGAGGACTGACACTCTCACTTTCTATGATTTGAACCTCTCCTGTGAGTCCAGTTTTAGATTCCGATGCATCACTTCAGGTTTACTGTATACCTTGCACCTTCTTATTGACGATGAAACACAGAAATTACATCGGAATTTAATACAAAAGGCATAATGCCGACTTAAGTACAAGAGGACTAACACTCTCACTTTCTATGATTTGAACCTCTCCTGTGAGTCCAGTTTTGGATTCCGATGCTTCACTTCAGGTTTACTGTATACCTTGCAACTTCTTATTGACGATGAAACACAGAGACTGCATCCGAATTTAATACAAAAGGCACAATGCCGACTTAAGTAGAAGAGGACTAACACTCTCACTTTCTACGATTTGAACCTCTCCTGTGAGTCCAGTTGTAGATTCCGATGCTTCACTTCAGGTTTACTGTATCTCTTGGACCGTCTTATTGACGATGATATACAGAAATTGCGTCCGAATTTAATACATAAGGCACAATTCCGACTTAAGTAAAAGAGGACTGACCTTCTCTCTTTCTATGATTTGAACCTCTCCTGTGAGTCCAGTATTAGATTCCGATGCTTCACTTCAGGTATACTGTATACCTTGCACCTTCTTATTGACGATGAAACACAGAAATTGCATCGGAATTATATTTAAAAGGCACAATGCCGACTTAAGTACAAGGGGTCTGACACTCTAACACTCTATGATTTGAACCTCTCCTGTGAGGCCAGTTTTAGATTCCAATGCTTCACTTCCGGTTTACTGTACACCTTGCACCTTCTCATTGACGATGAAACACAGAAATTACATCGGAATTTAATACAAAAGGCACAATGACGACTTAAGTACAAGAGGACTGTCACTCTAACTCTGTATGATTTGAACCTCTCCTGTGAGTCCAGTTTTGGATTCCGATGCTTCACTTTAGGTTTACTGTATACCTTGCACATTCTTATTGACGATGAAACACAGAAATTGCATCAGCATTTAATACTAAAGATACAATGCTGACTTAAGTACAATAGGACTGACTCTCTGACTTTCTATGATTTGAACCTCTCCTGTGAGTCCAGTTTTAGATTCCGATGCTTCACTTCAGGTTTACTGTATACCTTGCACATTCTTATTGACGATGAAACACAGAAATTACATCGAAATTTAATACAAAAGGCACAATGCCGACTTAGGTACAAGAGAAGTAACACTCTCACTTTCTATGATTTGAACCTCTTCTGTAAGTCCAGTTTTAGATTCCGATGCTTCACTTCAGGTTTACTGTATCCCTTGGACATTCTTATTGACGATGAAATACAGAAATTGCATCCGAATTTTATACATAAGGCACAATGACGACTTAAGTACAAGAAGACTGACACTCTAACTTTCTATGATTTGAACCTCTCCTGTAAGTCCAGTTTTAGATTCCGATGCTTCACTACAGGTTTACTGTATACCTTGGACCTTCTTATTGACGATGAAACACAGAAATTGCATCCGAATTTAATACAAAAGGTACAATGCCGACTTAAGTAAAAGAGGACTGACACTCTCTCTTTCTATTATTCGAACCTCGCCTGTGAGTCCAGTTTTAGATTCCGATGCTTCACTTCAGGTTTACTGTATACCTTGGACCTTCTTATTGACGATGAAACACAGAAATTGCATCCGAATTTAATACAAAAGGCACAATGTCGACTTAGGTACAAGAGAACTAACACTCTCACTTTCTATGATTTGAACCTCTCCTGTGAGTCCAGTTTTAGATTCCGATGCTTCACTTCAGGTTTACTGTTTCCCTTGGACCTTCTTATTGACGATGAAATACAGAAATTGCATCCGAAATTAATACATAAGGCACAATGCCGACTTAAGTAAAAGAGGACTGACACTCTCTCTTTCTATGATTTGAACCTCTCCTGTGAGTCCAGTTTTAGATTCCGATGCTTCACTTCAGGTTTACTGTTTCCCTTGGACCTCCTTATTGACGATGAAATACAGAAATTGCATCCGAAATTAATACATAAGGCACAATGCCGACTTAAGTAAAAGAGGACTGACACTCTCTCTTTCTATGATTTGAACCTCTCCTGTGAGTCCAGTTTTAGATTTCAATGCTTTACTGTATACCTTGCACCTTCTTATTGACGATGAAACACAGAGATTGCATCCGAATTTAATACAAAAGGCACAATGCCGACTTAAGTAAAAGAGGACTGACACTCTAACTTTCTGCGATTTGAACCTCTCCTGTGAGTCCACTTTTAGATTCCGATGCTTCACTTCAGGTTTACTGTATCCCTTGGACCTTCTTATTGACGATGAAACACAGAAATTACATCGAAATTTAATACAAAAGGCACAATGCCGACTTAAGTAAAAGAGGACTGACACGCTCTCTTTCTGTGATTTGAACCTCTCCTGTGAGTCCAGTTTTAGATTCCGAAGCTTCACTTCCGGATTACTGTATACCTTACACCTTCTTATTGGCGATGAAACACAGAAATTGCATCGGAATTAAATTCAAAAGGCACAATGCCGACTTAAGCACAAGAGGACTGACACTCTAACTTTCTTTGATTTGAACCTCTCCTGTGAGTCCAGTTTTAGATTCCGATGCTTTACTGTATCCCTTGGACCTTCTTATTGACGATGAAATACAGAAATTACATCCGCATTTAATACAAAAGATACAATGCCGACTTAAGCTCAAGAGGACTGAAACTCTAACTCTCTATGATTTGAACCTCTCCTGTGAGTCCAGTTTCTGATTCCGATGCTTCACTTCAGGTTTACTGTATACCTTGCACCGTCTTATTGACGATGAATCACAAAAATTGCATCGGAATTAAATTCAAAAGGCACAATGCCGACTTAAGTACAAGAAGACTGAAACTCTAACTTTCTATGATTTGAACCTCTCCTGTGAGTCCAGTTTTAGATTCCGATGCTTCACTTCAGGTTTACTGTATACCTAGGACCTTCTTATTGACGACGAAACACAGATATTTCATCGGAATTTAATACAAAAGGCACAATGCCGACTTAAGTAAAAGAGGACTGTCACTCTCTCTTTCTATGATTTCAACCTATCCTGTGAGTCCAGTTTTAGATTCCGATGCATCACTTCAGGTTTACTGTATACCTTGCACCTTCTTATTGACGATGAAACACAGAAATTGCATCGGAATTAAATTCAAATGGCACAATGACGACTTAAGTACAAGAGGACTGACACTGTAACTCTGTATGGTTTGAACCTCGCCTGTGAGTCCAGTTTTGGATTCCGATGCTTGACTTCAGGTTTACTGTATACCTTGCACCTTCTTATTGACGATGAAACACAGAAATTGCATCGGAATTAAATTCAAAAGGCACAATGCCTACTTAAGTACAAGAGGACTGACACTCTAACTTTCTATGATTTGAACCTGTCCTGTGAGTCCAGTTTTAGATTCCGATGCTTCACTTCAGGTTTACTGTATACCTAGGACCTTCTTATTGACGATGAAACACAGAAATTTCATCGGAATGTAATACAAAAGGCACAATGCCGACTTAAGTAAAAGAGGACTGACACTCTCACTTTCTATGATTTGAACCTCTCCTGTTTGTCCAGTTTTAGATTCCAATGCTTCACTTCAGGTTTACTGTATACCTTGCACCTTCTTATTGGTGATGAAATACAGAAATTGCATCCGAATTTAATACAAAAAGCACAAAGCCGACTTAGGTAAAAGAGGACTGACACTCTCTCTTTCTATGATTTGAACCACTCCTGTGAGTCCAGTTTCAGATTCCGATGCTTCACTTCAGGTTTACTGTATACCTTGCACCTTCTTATTGACGATGAAACACAGATATTGCATGGGAATTAAATTTAAAAGGCACAATGCCGACTTAAGTACAAGAGGACTGACACTCTAACTCTCTATGATTTGAACCTCTCCTGTGAGTCCAGTTTTGGATTCCGATGCTTCACTTCAGGTTTACTGTATACCTTGCACCGTCGTATTGACGATGAAACACAAAAATTGCATCGGAATTAAATTCAAAAGGCACAATGCCGACTTAAGTACAAGAAGACTGACACTCTAACTTTCTATGATTTGAACCTCTCCTGTAAGTCCAGTTTTAGATTCCGATGCTTCACTTCAGGTTTCCTGTATACCTAGGACCTTCTTATTGACGATGAAACACAGAAATTTCATCGGAATTTAATACAAAAGGCACAATGCCGACTTAAGTAAAAGAGGACTGTCACTCCCTCTTTCTATGATTTGAACATATCCTGTGAATCCAGTTTTAGATTCCGATGCATCACTTCAGGTTTACTGTATACCTTGCACCTTCTTTTTGACGATGAAACACAGAAATTGCGTCGGAATTAAATTCAAAAGGCACAATGACGACTTAAGTACAAGAGGACTGGCACTTTAACTCTGTATGATTTGAACCTCTCCTGTGTGTCTAGTTTTGGATTCCGATTCATCACTTCAGGTTTACTGTATACCTTGCACCTTCTTATTGACGATGAAACACAGAATAAACATCGGAATTTAATACAAAAGGCATAATGCCGACTTAAGTACAAGAGGACTGAAACTCTAACTCTCTATGATTTGAACCTCTCCTGTGAGTCCAGTTTTGGATACCGATGCTTCACTTCAGGTTCACTGTATACATTGCACCGTCTTATATACGATGAAACACAGAAATTGCATCGGAATTAAATTCAAAAAGCCATTGCTGACTTAAGTACAAGAGGACTGACACTCTAACTTTCTATGATTTGAACCACTCCTGTGAGTCCAGTTTTAGATTCCGATGCTTCTCTTCAGGTTTACTGTATACCTTGCACCTTCTTATTGACGATGAAACACAGAAATTGCATGGGAATTAAATTTAAAAGGCACAATGCCGACTTAAGTACAAGAGGACTGACACTCTAACTCTCTATGATTTGAACCTCTCCTGTGAGTCCAGTTTTGGATTCCGATGCTTCACTTCAAGTTTACTGTATACCTTGCACCGTCATATTGACGATGAAACACAGAAATTGTTTCGGAGTTAAATTTAAAATGCACAGTGCCCACTTAAGTACAAGAGGACTGACACTCTCACTTTCTATGATTTGAACCTCGCCTGTGAGTCCAGTTTTAGATTCCGATGCTTCACTTCAGGTTTACTGTAAACCTTGCACCTTCTTATTGACGATGAAACACAGAAATTGCATCGGAATTTAATACAAAAGGCACAATGCCGACTAAAGTACTAGAGGACTGACACTCTCACTTTCTATGATTTGAACCTCTCCTGTGAGTCCACTTTTAGATTCCGATGCTTCACTTCAGGTTTACTGTATCCCTTGGACCTTCTTACTGACGATGAAATTCAGAAATTGCATCTGAATTTAATACAAAAGGCACAATGCCAACTTAAGTAAAAGGTGACTGACACTCTCACTTTCTATTATTTGAACCTCTCCTGTGAGTCCAGTTTTAGATTCCGATGCTTCACTTCAGGTTTACTTTATACCTTGCACCTTCTTATTGACGATGAAACACAGAATAAACATCGGAATTTAATACAAAAGGCATAATGCCGACTTAAGTACAAGAGGACTAACACTCTCACTTTCTATGATTTGAACCTCTCCTGTGAGTCCAGTTATGGATTCCGATGCCTCACTTTAGGTTTACTGTATACTTTGCACCTTCTTATTGACGATGAAACACAGAGATTGCATCCGAATTTAATACAAAAGGCACAATGCCGACTTAAGTAGAAGAGGACTAACACTCTCACTTTCTACGATTTGAACCTCTCCTGTGAGTCCAGTTTTAGATTCCGATGCTTCACTTCAGGTTTACTGTATCCCTTGGACCGTCTTATTGACGATGATATACAGAAATTGCGTCCGAATTTAATACATAAGTCACAATTCCGACTTAAGTAAAAGAGGACTGACCGTCTCTCTTTCTATGATTTGAACCTCCCCTGTGAGTCCAGTTTTAGATTCCGATGCTTCACTTCAGGTTTACTGTATACCTTGCACCTTCTTATTGACGATGAAACACAGAAATTGCATCGGAATTATATTCAAAAGGCACAATGCCGACTTAAGTACAAGGGGACTGACACTCTAACACTCTATGATTTGAACCTCTCCTGTGGGTCCAGTTTTAGATTCCGATGCTTCACTTCTGGTTTACTGTATACCTTGCACCTTTATATTGACGATGAAACACAGAAATTGCATCGGAATTAAGTTCAAAAGGCACAATGCCGACTTAAGTACAAGAGGACTGACACTCTAACTTTCTATGATTTGAACTTCTCCTGTGAGTCCAGTTTTAGATTCCCATGCTTCACTTCAGGTCTACTGTAACCCATGGACCTTCTTATTGACGATGAAATACAGAAATTGCATCCGAATTTAATACAAAAGGCACAATGCCGACTTATGTACAAGAGGACTGACACTCTCACTTTCTATGATTTGAACCTCTCCTGTGAGTCCAGTTTTAGATTCCGATGCTTCACTTCAGGTTTACTGTATCCCTTGGACCGTCTTATTGACGATGATATACAGAAATTGCGTCCGAATTTAATACATAAGGCACAATGCCGACTTAAGTAAAAGAGGACTGACACTCTCTGTTTCTATGATTTGAACCTCTCCTGTGAGGCCAGTTTTAGATTCCAATGCTTCACTTCCGTATTACTGTATACCTTGCACCTTGTTATTGACGATGAAACACAGAAATTACATCGGAATTTAATACAAAAGGCACAATGACGACTTAAGTACAAGAGGACTGACACTCTAACTCTGTATGATTTGAACCTCTCCTGTGAGTCCAGTTTTGGATTCCGATGCTTCACTTTAGGTTTACTGTATACCTTGCACATTCTTATTGACGATGAAACACAGAAATTGCATCGGAATTAAATTCAAAAGGCACAATGCCGACTTAAGTACAAGAGGACTGACACTCTAACTATCTATGATTTGAACCTCTCCTGTGAGTCCAGTTTTAGATTCTGATGCTTCACTTCAGGTTTACTGTATATCTTGGACCTTCTTATTGACGATGAAATACAGAAATTGCATCCAAATTTAATTCAAAAGCCACAATACCGACTTAAGTACAAGAGGACTGACACTCTCACTTACTATGATTTGAACCTCTCCTGTGAGTCCAGTTTTAGATTCCGATGCTTCACTTCAGGTTTACTGTATACCTAGGACCTTCTTATTGACGATGAAACACAGAAATTTCATCGGAATTTAATACAAAAGGCACAATGCCGACTTAAGTAAAAGACGACTGTCACTCTCTCTTTCTATGATTTGAACCTATCCTATGAGTCCAGTTTTAGATTCCGATGCATCACTTCAGGTTTACTGTATACCTTGCACCTTCTTTTTGACGATGAAACACAGAAATTGCATCGGAATTAAATTCAAAAGGCACAATGCCGACTTAAGTACAAGAGGACTGGCACTTTAACTCTGAATGATTTGAACCTCTCCTGTGAGTCCAGTTTTAGATTCCGATGCTTTACTGTATCCCTTGGACCTTCTTATTGACGATGAAATACAGAAAATACATCCGCATTTAATATAAAAGATACAATGCTGACTTAAGTACAAGAGGACTGACACTCTAACTTTCTATGATTTGAACCTCTCCTGTGGGTCCAGTTTTAGATTCAGATGGTTCACTTCAGGTTTACTGTATACCTTGCACCTTCTTATTGACGATGAAACACAGAAATTGCATCGGAATTAAATTCAAAAGGCACAATGCCGACTTAAGTACAAGAGGACTGAAACTCTAACTCTCTATGGTTTGAACCTCTCCTGTGAGTCCATTTTTGGATTCCGCTGCTTCACTTCAGGTTTACTGTATACATTGCACCGTCTTATTGACGATGAAACACAGAAATTGCATCGGAATTAAATTCTAAAAGTCAATGCTGACTTAAGTACATGAGGACTGACACTCTAACTTTCTATGATTTGAACCACTCCTGTGAGTCCAGTTTTAGATTCCGATGCTTCACTTCAGGTTTACTGTATATCTTGGACATTCTTATTGACGATGAAATACAGAAATTTCATCCAAATTTAATTCAAAAGGCACAATGCCGACTTAAGTACAAGAGGACTGACACTCTAACTTTCTATGATTTGAACTTCTCCTGTGAGTCCAGTTTTAGATTCCCATGCATCACTTCAGGTCTACTGTAACCCATGGACCTTCTTATTGACGATGAAATACAGAAATTGCATCCGAATTTAATACAAAAGGCACAATGCCGACTTAAGTACAAGAGGACTGACACTCTCACTTTCTATGATTTGAACCTCTCCTGTGAGTCCAGTTTTAGATTCCGATGCTTCACTTCAGGTTTACTGTATCTCTTGGACCCTCTTATTAACGATGAAAAACAGAAATTTCATCGGAATTAAATACAAAAGCCACAATGCCTACTTATGTACAAGAGGATTAACAATCTCACTTTCAATGATTTGAACCTATCCTGTGAGTCCAGTTTTAGATTCCGATGCTTCACTTCAGGTTTACTGTATACCTTGCACCTGCTTATTGACGATGAAACACAGAAATTGCATCCGAATTTAATACAAAAGGCACAATGCCGACTTAGGTACAAGAGGACTGACACCCTCACTTTCTGTGATTTGAACCTCTCCTGTGAGTCCAGTTTTAGATTCCGATGCTTCACTTCAGGTTTACTGTATCACTTAGACCTTCCTTTTGACGATGAAATTCAGAAATTGCATCTGAATTTAATACAAAAGGCACAATGCCGACTTAAGTAAAAGATGACTGACACTCTAACTATCTATGATTTGAACCTCTCCTGTGAGTCCAACTTCAGATTCCGATGCTTCACTTCAGGTTTACTGTATACCTTGCACCTACTTAATGACGATGAAACACAGAAATTACATCGGAATTTAATACAAAAGGCATAATGCAGACTTAAGTACAAGAGGACTAACACTCTCACTTTCTATGATTTAAACCTCTCCTGTGAGTTCAGTTTTGGATTCCGATGCTTCACTTCAGGTTTACTGTATACCTTGCACCTTCTTATTGACGATGAAACACAGAGATTGCATCCGAATTTAATACATAAGGCACAATGGCGACTTAAGTAAAAGAGGACTGACACTCTCTGTTTCTATGATTTGAACCTCTCCTGTGAGGCCAGTTTTATATTCCGGTGCTTCACTTCAAGTTTACTGTATCGCTTGGACCTTCTTATTGACGATGAAACAAAGAAGTTGCATCCGAATTTAATACAAAAGGCACAATGCCGACTTAAGTACAAAAGGACTGACACTCTCACTTTCTATGATTTGAACCTCTCCTGTGAGTCCAGTTTTAGATTCCGATGCTGCACTTCAGGTTTATTGTATCCCTTGGACCTTCTTATTGACGATGAAATACAGAAATTGCATCCGAATTTAATACATAAGGCACAATGCCGACTTAAGTAAAAGAGGACTGACACTCTCCGTTTCTATGATTTGAACTTCTCCTGTGAGGCCAGTTTTAGATTCCAATGCTTCACTTCCGGTTTACTGTATACCTTGCACCTTCTTATTGACGATGAAACCCAAAAATTACATCGGAATTTAATGCAAAAGGCACAATGACGACTTAAGTACAGGAGGACTGACACTCTAACTCTGTATGATTTGAACCTCTCCTGTGAGTCCAGTTTTAGATTCCGATGCTTCACTTTAGGTTTACTGTATACCTTGCACATTCTTATTGACGATGAAACACAGAAATTGCATCGGAATTAAATTCAAAAGGCACAATGCCGACTTAAGTACAAGAGGACTGACACTCTCACTTACTATGATGTGAACCTCTCCTGTGAGTCCAGTTTTAGATTCCGATGCTTCACTTCAGGTTTACTGTATCCCTTGGACCGTCTTATTGACGATGATATACAGAAATTGCGTCCGAATTTAAAACATAAGTCACAATTCCGACTTAAGTAAAAGAGGACTGACCGTCTCTTTTTCTATGATTTGAACCTCTCCTGTGAGTCCAGTTTTAGATTCCGATGCTTCACTACAGGTTTACTGTATACCTTGCACCTTCTTATTGACGATGAAACACAGAAATTGCATCGGAATTATATTCAAAAGGCACAATGCCGACTTAAGTACAAGGGGACTGACACCCTAACACTCTATGATTTGAACCTCTCCTCTGAGTCCAGTTTTAGATTCCGATGCTTCACTTCTGGTTTACTGTATACCTTGTACCTTCTTATTGACGATGAAACACAGAAATTGCATCAGAATTAAATTCAAAACACACAATGCCGACTTAAGTACAAGAGGACTGACACTCTATCTATGATTTGAACCTCTCCTGTGAGTCCAGTTTTAGATTCCGATGCTTCACTTCAGGTTTACTGTATCCCTTGGACCTTCTTATTGACGATGAAACAAAGAAATTGCATCCGAATTTAATACAAAAGGCACAATGCCGACTTAAGTACAAGAGGACTGACACTCTCACTTTCTATGATTTGAACATCTCCTGTGAGTCCAGTTTTAGATTCCGATGCTGCACCTCAGGTTTATTGTATCCCTTGGACCTTCTTATTGACGATGAAATACAGAAATTGCATCCCAATTTAATACATAAGGCACAATGCCGACTTAAGTAAAAGAGGACTGACACTCCCTGTTTCTATGATTTGAACCTCTCCTGTGAGGCCAGTTTTAGATTCCAATGCTTCACTTCCGGTTTATTGTATACCTTGCACCATCTTATTGACGATGAAACACAGAAATTATATCGGAATTTAATACAAAAGGCACAATGACGACTTAAGTACAGGAGGACTGACACTCTAACTCTGTATGATTTGAACCTCTCCTGTGAGTCCAGTTTTTGATTCCGATGCTTCACTTTAGGTTTACTGTATACCTTGCACCTTCTTATTGACGATGAAACACAGAAATTGCATCGGAATTAAATTCAAAAGGCACAATGCCGACTTAAGTACAAGAGGACTGACACTCTAACTATCTATGATTTGAAACTCTCCTGTGAGTCCAGTTTTAGATTCCGATGCTTCACTTCAGGTTTACTGTATATCTTGGACCTTCTTATTGACGATGAAATACAGAAATTGCATCCAAATTTAATTCAAAAGGCACAATACCGACTCAAGTACAAGAGGACTGACACTCTCACTTACTATGATTTGAACCTCTCCTGTGAGTCCAGTTTTAGATTCCGATGCTTCACTTCAGGTTTACTGTATCCCTTGGACCTTCTTATTGACGATGAAATTCAGAAATTGCATCCGAATTTTATACATAAGGCACAATGCCGACTTAAGTAAAAGAGGACTGACACTCTCTCTTTCTATGATTTGAACCTCTCCTGTGAGTCCAGTTTTAGATTCCGATGCTTTACTGTATCCCTTGGACCTTCTTATTGACGATGAAATACAGAAATTGCATCCGCATTTAATACAAAAGATACAATGCCGACTTAAGTACAATAGGACTGACTCTCTAACTTTCTATGATTTGAACCTCTCCTGCGAGTCCAGTTTTGGATTCCGATGCTTCACTTCAGGTTTACTGTATACCTTGCACCGTCTTATTGACGATGAAACACAAAAATTGCATCGGAATTAAATTCAAAAGGCACAATGCCGACTTAAGTTCAACAAGACTGACACTCTAATTTTCTATGATTTGAACCTCTCCTGTGAGTCCGGTTTTAGATTCCGATGCTTCACTTCAGGTTTACTGTATACCTTGCACCTTCTTATTGACGATGAAACACAGAAATTACATCGGAATTTAATACAAAAGGCACAATGACGACTTAAGTACAAGAGGACTAACACTCTCACTTTCTATGATTTGAACCTCTCCTGTGAGTCCAGTTATTGATTCCGATGCTTCACTTCAGGTTTACTGTATACCTTGCACCTTCTTATTGACGATGAAACACAGAGATAGCATCCGAATTTAATACAAAAGGCACAATGCCGACTTAAGTAAAAGAGGACTAACACTCTCACTTTCTACGATTTGTACCTCTCCTGTGTGTCCAGTTTTAGATTCCGATGCTTCACTTCAGGTTTACTGTATCCCTTGGACCGTCTTATTGACGATGATATACAGAAATTGCGTCCGAATTTAATACATAAGTCACAATTCCGACTTAAGTAAAAGAGGATTGACCGTCTCTCTTTCTATGATTTGAACCTCTCCTGTGAGTCCAGTTTTAGATTCCGATGCTTCACTTTAGATTTACTGTATACCTTGCACCTTCTTACTGACGATGAAACACAGAAATTGCATCCGAATTTAATACAAAAGAAACAATTCCGACTTATGTACAAGAGGACTGACACTCTCACTTTCTATGATTTGAACCTCTCCTGTGAGTCCAGTTTTAGATTCCGATACTTCACTTCAGGTTTACTGTATCCCTTGGACCTTCTTATTGACGATGAAATTCAGAAATTGCATCTGAATTTAATACAAGAGGCACAATGCCGACTTAAGTAAAAGATTACTGACACTCTCACTTTCTATGATTTGAACCTCTCCTGTTAGTCCAGTTTTAGATTCCGATGCTGCACTTCAGGTTTATTGTATCCCTTTGACCTTCTTATTGACGATGAAATACAGAAATTGCATCCCAATTTAATACATATGGCACAATGCCGACTTAAGTAAAGGAGGACTGACACTCTCTGTTTCTATGATTTGAACCTCTCCTGTGAGGCCAGTTTTAGATTCCAATGCTTCACTTCCGGTTTACTGTATACCTTGCACCTTCTTATTGACGATGAAACACAGAAATTACATCGGAATTTAATACAAAAGGCACAATGACGACTTAAGTACAGGAGGACTGACACTCTAACTCTGTATGATTTGAACCTCTCCTGTGAGTCGAGTTTTGGATTCCGATGCTTCACTTTAGGTTTACTGTATACCTTGCACATTCTTATTGACGATGAAACACAGAAATTGCATCGGAATTAAATTCAAAAGGCACAATGACGACTTAAGTACAAGAGGACTGACACTCTCACTTACTATGATTTGAACCTCTCCTGTGAGTCCAGTTTTAGATTCCGATGCTTCACTTCAGGTTTACTGTATACCTAGGACCTTCTTATTGACGATGAAACACAGAAATTTCATCGGAATTTAATACAAAAGGCACAATGCCGACTTAAGTAAAAGACGACTGTCACTCTCTCTTTCTATGATTTGAACCTATCCTATGAGTCCAGTTTTAGATTCCGATGCACCACTTCAGGTTTACTGTATACCTTGCACCTTCTTTTTGACGATGAAACACAGAAATTGCATCGGAATTTAATTCAAAAGGCACAATGCCGACTTAAGTACAAGAGGACTGGCACTTTAACTCTGAATGATTTGAACCTCTCCTGTGAGTCCAGTTTTAGATTCCGATGCTTTACTGTATCCCTTGGACCTTCTTATTGACGATGAAATACAGAAAATACATCCGCATTTAATATAAAAGATACAATGCCGACTTAAGTACAAGAGGACTGACACTCTAACTTTCTATGATTTGAACCTCTCCTGTGGGTCCAGTTTTAGATTCAGATGGTTCACTTCAGGTTTACTGTATACCTTGCACCTTCTCATTGACGATGAAACACAGAAATTGCATCGGAATTAAATTCAAAAAGCACAATGCCGACTTAAGTACAAGAGGACTGAAACTCTAACTCTCTATGATTTGAACCTCTCCTGTGAGTCCATTTTTGGATTCCGCTGCTTCACTTCAGATTTACTGTATACATTGCACCGTCTTATTGACGATGAAACACAGAAATTGCATCGGAATTAAATTCTAAAAGCCAATGCTGACTTAAGTACATGAGGACTGACACTCTAACTTTCTATGATTTGAACCACTCCTGTGAGTCCAGTTTTAGATTCCGATGCTTCACTTCAGGTTTACTGTATATCTTGGACATTCTTATTGACGATGAAATACAGAAATTTCATCCAAATTTAATTCAAAAGGCACAATGCCGACTTAAGTACAAGAGGACTGACACTCTAACTTTCTATGATTTGAACTTCTCCTGTGAGTCCAGTTTTAGATTCCCATGCTTCACTTCAGGTCTACTGTAACCCATGGACCTTCTTATTGACGATGAAATACAGAAATTGCATCCGAATTTAATACAAAAGGCACAATGCCGACTTAAGTACAAGAGGACTGACACTCTCACTTTCTATGATTTGAACCTCTCCTGTGAGTCCAGTTTTAGATTCCGATGCTTCACTTCAGGTTTACTGTATCTCTTGGACCCTCTTATTAACGATGAAAAACAGAAATTTCATCGGAATTAAATACAAAACCACAATGCCTACTTATGTACAAGAGGACTAACAATCTCACTTTCAATGATTTGAACCTATCCTGTGAGTCCAGTTTTAGATTCCGATGCTTCACTTCAGGTTTACTGTATACCTTGCACCTGCTTATTGACGATGAAACACAGAAATTGCATCCGAATTTAATACAAAAGGCACAATGCCGACTTAGGTACAAGAGGACTGACACTCTCACTTTGTGTGATTTGAACCTCTCCTGTGAGTCCAGTTTTAGATTCCGATGCTTCACTTCAGGTTTACTGTATCACTTAGACCTTCCTTTTGACGATGAAATTCAGAAATTGCATCTGAATTTAATACAAAAGGCACAATGCCGACTTAAGTAAAAGATGACTGACACTCTCACTATCTGTGATTTGAACCTCTCCTGTGAGTCCAACTTTAGATTCCGATGCTTCACTTCAGGTTTACTGTATACCTTGCACCCACTTAATGACGATGAAACACAGAAATTACATCGGAATTTAATACAAAAGGCATGATGCAGACTTAAGTACAAGAGGACTAACACTCTCACTTTCTATGATTTAAACCTCTCCTGTGAGTTCAGTTTTGGATTCCGATGCTTCACTTCAGGTTTACTGTATACCTTGCACCTTCTTATTGACGATGAAACACAGAGATTGCATCCGAATTTAATACATAAGGCACAATGCCGACTTAAGTAAAAGAGGACTGACACTCTCTGTTTCTATGATTTGAACCTCTCCTGTGAGGCCAGTTTTATATTCCGGTGCTTCACTTCAAGTTTACTGTATCGCTTGGACCTTCTTATTGACGATGAAACAAAGAAGTTGCATCCGAATTTAATACAAAAGGCACAATGCCGACTTAAGTACAATAGGACTGACACTCTCACTTTCTATGATTTGAACCTCTCCTGTGAGTCCAGTTTTAGATTCCGATGCTGCACTTCAGGTTTATTGTATCCCTTGGACCTTCTTATTGACGATGAAATACAGAAATTGCATCCGAATTTAATACATAAGGCACAATGCCGACTTAAGTAAAAGAGGACTGACACTCTCTGTTTCTATGATTTGAACATCTCCTGTGAGGCCAGTTTTAGATTCCAATGCTTCACTTCCGGTTTACTGTATACCTTGCACCTTCTTATTGACGATGAAACCCAAAAATTACATCGGAATTTAATGCAAAAGGCACAATGACGACTTAAGTACAAGAGGACTGACACTCTAACTCTGTATGATTTGAACCTCTCCTGTGAGTCCAGTTTTAGATTCCGATGCTTCACTTTAGGTTTACTGTATACCTTGCACATTCTTATTGACGATGAAACACAGAAATTGCATCGGAATTAAATTCAAAAGGCACAATGCCGACTTAAGTACAAGAGGACTGACACTCTCACTTACTATGATGTGAACCTCTCCTGTGAGTCCAGTTTTAGATTCCGATGCTTCACTTCAGGTTTACTGTATCCCTTGGACCGTCTTATTGACGATGATATACAGAAATTGCGTCCGAATTTAATACATAAGTCACAATTCCGACTTAAGTAAAAGAGGACTGACCGTCTCTTTTTCTATGATTTGAACCTCTCCTGTGAGTCCAGTTTTAGATTCCGATGCTTCACTTCAGGTTTACTGTATACCTTGCACCTTCTTATTGACGATGAAACACAGAAATTGCATCGGAATTATATTCAAAAGGCACAATGCCGACTTAAGTACAAGGGGACTGACACTCTAACACTCTATGATTTGAACCTCTCCTCTGAGTCCAGTTTTAGATTCCGATGCTTCACTTCTGGTTTACTGTATACCTTGTACCTTCTTATTGACGATGAAACACAGAAATTGCATCAGAATTAAATTCAAAACACACAATGCCGACTTAAGTACAAGAGGACTGACACTCTATCTATGATTTGAACCTCTCCTGTGAGTCCAGTTTTAGATTCCGATGCTTCACTTCAGGTTTACTGTATCCCTTGGACCTTCTTATTGACGATGAAACAAAGAAATTGCATCCGAATTTAATACAAAAGGCACAATGCCGACTTAAGTACAAGAGGACTGACACTCTCACTTTCTATGATTTGAACATCTCCTGTGAGTCCAGTTTTAGATTCCGATGCTGCACCTCAGGTTTATTGTATCCCTTGGACCTTCTTATTGACGATGAAATACAGAAATTGCATCCCAATTTAATACATAAGGCACAATGCCGACTTAAGTAAAAGAGGACTGACACTCCCTGTTTCTATGATTTGAACCTCTCCTGTGAGGCCAGTTTTAGATTCCAATGCTTCACTTCCGGTTTATTGTATACCTTGCACCATCTTATTGACGATGAAACACAGAAATTACATCGGAATTTAATACAAAAGGCACAATGACGACTTAAGTACAGGAGGATTGACACTCTAACTCTGTATAATTTGAACCTCTCCTGTGAGTCCAGTTTTTGATTCCGATGCTTCACTTTAGGTTTACTGTATACCTTGCACCTTCTTATTGACGATGAAACACAGAAATTGCATCGGAATTAAATTCAAAAGGCACAATGCCGACTTAAGTACAAGAGGACTGACACTCTAACTGTCTATGATTTGAAACTCTCCTGTGAGTCCAGTTTTAGATTCCGATGCTTCACTTCTGGTTTACTGAATATCTTGGACCTTCTTATTGACGATGAAATACAGAAATTGCATCCAAATTTAATTCAAAAGGCACAATACCGACTCAAGTACAAGAGGACTGACACTCTCACTTACTATGATTTGAACCTCTCCTGTGAGTCCAGTTTTAGATTCCGATGCTTCACTTCAGGTTTACTGTATCCCTTGGACCTTCTTATTGACGATGAAATTCAGAAATTGCATCCGAATTTTATACATAAGGCACAATGCCGACTTAAGGAAAATAGGACTGACACTCTCTCTTTCTATGATTTGAACCTCTCCTGTGAGTCCAGTTTTAGATTCCGATGCTTTACTGTATCCCTTGGACCTTCTTATTGACGATGAAATACAGAAATTGCATCCGCATTTAATACAAAAGATACAATGCCGACTTAAGTACAATAGGACTGACTCTCTAACTTTCTATGATTTGAACCTCTCCTGTGGGTCCAGTATTAGATTCCGATGGTTCACTTCAGGTTTACTCTATACCTTGCACCTTCTTATTGACGATGAAACACAGAAATTGCATCGGAATTAAATTCCAAAGGCACAATGCCGACTTAAGTACAAGAGGACTGAAACTCTAACTCTCTATGATTTGAACCTCTCCTGCGTGTCCAGTTTTGGATTCCGATGCTTCACTTCAGGTTTACTGTATACCTTGCACCGTCTTATTGACGATTAAACACAAAAATTGCATCGGAATTAAATTCAAAAGGCACAATGCCGACTTAAGTTCAACAAGACTGACACTCTAATTTTCTATGATTTGAACCTCTCCTGTGAGTCCGGTTTTAGATTCCGATGCTTCACTTCAGGTTTACTGTATACCTTGCACCTTCTTATTGACGATGAAACACAGAAATTACATCGGAATTTAATACAAAAGGCACAATGACGACTTAAGTACAAGAGGACTAACACTCTCACTTTCTATGATTTGAACCTCTCCTGTGAGTCCAGTAATTGATTCCGATGCTTCACTTCAGGTTTACTGTATACCTTGCACCTTCTTATTGACGATGAAACACAGAGATAGCATCCGAATTTAATACAAAAGGCACAATGCCGACTTAAGTAAAAGAGGACTAACACTCTCACTTTCTACGATTTGTACCTCTCCTGTGTGTCCAGTTTTAGATTCCGATGCTTCACTTCAGGTTTACTGTATCCCTTGGACCGTCTTATTGACGATGATATACAGAAATTGCGTCCGAATTTAATACATAAGTCACAATTCCGACTTAAGTAAAAGAGGGTTGACCGTCTCTCTTTCTATGATTTGAACCTCTCCTGTGAGTCCAGTTTTAGATTCCGATGCTTCACTTTAGATTTACTGTATACCTTGCACCTTCTTACTGACGATGAAACACAGAAATTGCATCCGAATTTAATACAAAAGAAACAATTCCGACTTATGTACAAGAGGACTGACACTCTCACTTTCTGTGATTTGAACCTCTCCTGTGAGTCCAGTTTTAGATTCCGATACTTCACTTCAGGTTTACTGTATCCCTTGGACCTTCTTATTGACGATGAAATTCAGAAATTGCATCTGAATTTAATACAAGAGGCACAATGCCGACTTAAGTAAAAGATTACTGACACTCTCACTTTCTATGATTTGAACCTCTCCTGTGAGTCCAGTTTTAGATTCCGATGCTGCACTTCAGGTTTATTGTATCCCTTTGACCTTCTTATTGACGATGAAATACAGAAATTGC
Source organism: Schistocerca americana (assembly GCF_021461395.2). Taxonomy (NCBI): domain Eukaryota; kingdom Metazoa; phylum Arthropoda; class Insecta; order Orthoptera; family Acrididae; genus Schistocerca; species Schistocerca americana. The sequence continues at coordinate 7,653,883 of NC_060126.1, forward strand.
ATCCCAATTTAATACATAAGGCACAATGCCGACTTAAGTAAAAGAGGACTGACACTCTCTGTTTCTATGATTTGAACCTCTCCTGTGAGGCCAGTTTTAGATTCCAATGCTTCACTTCCGGTTTACTGTATACCTTGCACCTTCTTATTGACGATGAAACACAGAAATTACATCGGAATTTAATACAAAAGGCACAATGACGACTTAAGTACAGGAGGACTGACACTCTAACTCTGTATGATTTGAACCTCTCCTGTGAGTCGAGTTTTGGATTCCGATGCTTCACTTTAGGTTTACTGTATACCTTGCACATTCTTATTGACGATGAAACACAGAAATTGCATCGCAATTAAATTCAAAAGGCACATTGCCGACTTAAGTACAAGAGGACTGACACTCTAACTATCTATGATTTGAACCCCTCCTGTGAGTCCAGTTTTAGATTCCGATGCTTCACTTCAGGTTTACTGTATATCTTGGACCTTCTTATTGACGATAAAATACAGAAATTGCATCCAAATTTAATTCAAAAGGCACAATACCGACTTAAGTACAACAGGACTGACACTCTCACTTACTATGATTTGAACCTCTCCTGTGAGTCCAGTTTTAGATTCCGATGCTTCACTTCAGGTTTACTGTATCCCTTGGACCTTCTTATTGACGATGAAATTCAGAAATTGCATCCGAATTTAATACAAAAGGCACAATGCCGACTTAAGTAAAGGAGGACTGACACTCTCACTTTCTATGATTTGAACCTCTCCTGTGAGTCCAGTTTTAGATTCCGATGCTTCACCTAAGGTTTACTGTATACCTTGCACCTTCTTATTGACGATGAAACACAGAAATTACATCGGAATTTAATACAAAAGGCACAATGCCGACTTAGGTACAAGAGAACTAACACTCTCACTTTCTATGATTTGAACCTCTCCTGTGACTCCAGTTTTAGATTCCGATGCTTCACTGCAGGTTTACTGTATCCCTTGGACCTTCTTATTGACGATGAAATACAGAAATTGCATCCGAATTTTATACATAAGGCACAATGCCGACTTAAGTAAAAGAGGACTGACACTCTCTCTTTCTATGATTTGAACCTCTCCTGTGAGTCCAATTTTAGATTCCGATGCTTTACGGTATCCCTTGGACCTTCTTATTGACGATGAAATACAGAAATTGCAGCCGCATTTAATACAAAAGATACAATGCCGACTTAAGTACAATAGGACTGACTCTCTAACTTTCTATGATTTGAACCTCCCCTGTGGGTCCAGTTATAGATTCCGATGGTTCACTTCAGGTTTACTGTATACCTTGCATCTTCTTATTGACGATGAAAATAGAAATTGCATCGGAATTAAGTTCCAAAGGCACAATGCCGACTTAAGTACAAGAGGACTGAAACTCTAACTCTCTATGATATGAACCTCTCCTGCGAGTCTAGTTTTGGATTCCGATGCTTCACTTCAGGTTTACTGTATACCTTGCACCGTCTTATTGACGATGAAACACAAAAATTGCATCGGAATTAAATTCAAAAGGCACAATGCCGACTTAAGTACAAGAAGACTGACACTCTAATTTTCTATGATTTGAACCTCTCCTGTGAGTCCAGTTTTAGATTCCGATGCTTCACTTCAGGTTTACTGTATCCCTTGGACTTTCTTATTGACGATGAAATTCAGAAATTGCATCCGAATTTAATACAAAAGGCACAATGCCGACTTAAGTAAAAGAGGACTGATACTCTCACTTTCTATGATTTGAACATCTCCTGTGAGTCCAGTTTTAGATTCCGATGGTTCCCTTCAGGTTTACTGTATACCTTGCACCTTCTTTTTGACGATGAAACACAGAAATTACATCGAAATTTAATACAAAAGGCACAATGCGAACTTAGGTACAAGAGAACTAACACTCTCACTTTCTATGATTTGAACCTCTCCTGTGAGTCCAGTTTTAGATTCCGATGCTTCACTTCAGGTTTACTGTATCCCTTGGACCTTCTTATTGACGATGAAATACAGAAATTGCATCCGAATTTTATACATAAGGCACAATGCCGACTTAAGTAAAAGAGGACTGACACTCTCTCTTTCTATGATTTGAACCTCTCCTGTAAGTCCAGTTTTAGATTCCGAAGCTTCACTTCCGGATTACTGTATACCTTGCACCTTCTTATTGGCGATGAAACACAGAAATTGCATCGGAATTAAATTCAAAAGGCACAATACCGACTTAAGTACAAGAGCACTGACACTCTAACTTTCTATGATTTGAACCTCTCCTGTGAGTCCAGTTTTAGATTCGGATGCTTTACTGTATACCTTGCACCTTCTTATTGACGATGAAACACAGAAATTGCATCGGAATTAAATTCAAAAGGCACAATGCCGACTTAAGTACAAGAGGACTGACACTTTAACTCTGTATGATTTGAACCTCTCCTGTGAGTCCAGTTTTGGATTCCGATGCTTCACTTCAGGTTTACTGTATACCTTGCACCTTCTTATTGAAGATGAAACACAGAAATTGCATCGGAATTAAATTCAAAAGGCACAGTGCCTACTTAAGTACAAGAGGACTGACACTCTAACTTTCTATGATTTGAACCTCTCCTGTGAGTCCAGTTTCAGATTCCGATGCTTCACTTCAGATTTACTGTATACCTACTACCTTCTTATTGACCATGAAACACAGAAATTTCATCGGAATTTAAAACAAAAGGCACAATGCCGACTTAAGTAAAAGAGGACTGTCACTCTCTCTTTCTATGATTTGAACCTATCCTTTGAGTCCAGTTTTAGATTCCGATGCTTCTCTTCAGGTTTCCTGTATACTTTGCACCATCTTATTGACGATGAAACACAGAAATTGCATCGGAATTTAATACAAAAGGCACAATGCCGACTTAAGTACAAGAGGACTGACACTCTAACTTTCTATGATTTGAACCTCTCCTGTGAGTCCAGTTTTAGAATCCGATTCTTCACTTCAGGTTTACTGTATCCCTTGGACCTTCCTATTGACGATGAAATACAGAAATTGCATCCGCATTTAATACAAAAGGCACAATGCCGACTTAAGTACAAGAGGACTGACACTCTAACTCTCTATGATTTGAACCTCTCCTGTGAGTCCAGTTTTGGATTACGATGCCTCACTTCAGGTTTACTGTATACCTTGCACCTTCTTATTGACGATGAAACACAGAAATTGCATCGGAATTAAGTTCAAAAGGCACAATGCCGACTTAAGTACAAGAGGACTGACACTCTAACTTTCTATGATTTGAACTTCTCCTGTGAGTCCAGTTTTAGATTCCGATGCTTCACTTGAGGTCTACTGTAACCCTTGGACCTTCTTATTGACGATGAAATATAGAAATTGCATCCGAATTTAATACATAAGGCACAATACCGACTAGAGTACAAGAGGACTGACACTCTCCCTTTCTATGATTTGAACCCCTCCTGTGAGTCCAGTTTTAGATTCCGATGTTTCACTTCAGGTTTACTGTATCCCTTAGACATTCTTATTGACGATGAAACACAGAAAATTCATCGGTATTTAATACAAAAGGCACAATGCCGACTTAAGTACAAGAGGACTAACACTCTCACTTTCTATGATTTGAACCTCTCCTGTTTGCCCAGTTTTAGATTCCGATGTTTCACTTCAGGTCTACTGTAACCCTTGGACCTTCTTATTGACGATGAAATATAGAAATTGCATCCGAATTTAATACATAAGGCACAATACCGACTAGAGTACAAGAGGACTGACACTCTCCCTTTCCATGATTTGAACCTCTCCTGTGAGTCCAGTTTTAGATTCCGATGCTTCACTTCAGGTTTACTGTATCCCTTAGACCTTCTTATTGACGATGATACACAGAAATTGCATCGGAATTAAGTTCAAAAGGCACAATGCCGACTTAAGTACAAGAGGACTGACACTCTAACTTTCTATGATTTGAACCTCTCCAGTGAGTCCAGTTTTGGATTCCGATGCATCACTTCAGGTTTACTGTATACCTAGCACCTTCTTATTGACGATGAAACACAGAAATTGCATCGGAATTAAATTCAAAAGGCACAATGCCGACTTAAGTACAAGAGGACTGACACTCTATCTTTCTATGATTTGAACCTCTCCTGTGAGTCCAGTTTTAGATTCCGATGCTTTACTGTATCCCTTGGACCTTCTTATTGACGATGAAATACAGAAATTACATCCGCATTTAATATAAAAGATACAATGCCGACTTACGTACAAGAGGACTGACACTCTAACTTTCTATGATTTGAACCTCTCCTGTGGGTCCAGTTTTAGATTCCGATGGTTCACTTCAGGTTTACTGTATACCTTGCACCTTCTTATTGACGATGAAACACAGAAATTGCATCGGACTTAAATTCAAAAGGCACAATGCCGACTTAAGTACAAGAGGACTGACACTCTAACTCTCTATGATTTGAACCTCTCCTGTGAGACCAGTTTTGGATTCCGATGCTTCACTTCAGGTTTACTGTGTACATTGCGCCGTCTTATTGACGATGAAACACGAAAATCGCATCGGAACTAAATTCAAAAGGCACAATGCCGACTTAAGTACAAGAAGACTGACACTCTAACTTTCTATGATTTGAACCTCTCCTGTGAGTCCAATTTTAGATTCCGATGCTTCACTTCAGGTTTACTGTATACCTAGGACCTTCTTATTGACGATGAAACACAGAAATTTCATCGGAATTTAATACAAAAGGCACAAAGCCGACTTAAGTAAAAGAGGACTGTCACTCTCTCTTACTATGATTTGAACCTATCCTGTGAGTCCAGTTTTATATTCCGATGCTTCTCTTCAGGTCTCCTGTATACCTTGCACCATCTTATTGACGATGAAACACAGAAATTGCATCGGAATTTAATACAAAAGGCACAATGCCGACTTAAGTACAAAAGGACTGACACTCTCACTTTCTATGATTTGAACCTCTCCTGTGATTCCAGTTTTAGATTCTGATGCTTCACTTCAGGTTTATACCTTGCACCGTCTTTTGGACGATGAACCACAAAAATTGCATCGGAATTATATTCAAAAGGCACAATACCGACTTAAGTACAAGAGGACTGACACTCTAACTCTCTATGATTTGAACCTCTCCTGTGAGTCCAGTTTTGGATTCCGATGCCTCACTTCAGGTTTACTGTATACCTTGCACCTTCTTATTGACGATGAAAATCAGAAATTGCATCGGAATTAAGTTCAAAAGGCACAATGCCGACTTAAGTACAAGAGGACTGACACTCTAACTTTATATGATTTGAACTTCTCCTGTGAGTCCAGTTTTAGATTCCGATGCTTCATTTCAGGTTTACTGTAACCCTTGGACCTTCTTATTGACGATGAAATACAGAAATTGTATCCGAATTTAATACAAAAGGCATAATACCGACTAGAGTACAAGAGGACTGACACTCTCCCTTTCTATGATTTGAACTTCTCCTGTGAGTCCAGTTTTAGATTCTGATGCTTCACTTCAGGTTTACTGTATCCCTTAGACCTTCTTATTGACGATGAAACACCGAAAATTCATCGGTATTTAATACAAAAGGCACAATGCCGACTTAAGTACAAGAGGACTAACACTCTCACTTTCCATGATTTGAATCTATCCTGTGAGTCCAGTTTTAGATTCCGATGCATCACTTCAGTTTTACTGTATACCTTGCACCTTCTTATTGGCGATGAAACATAGAAATTGCATCGGAAATTAATTCAAAAGGCACAATGCCGACTTAAGTACAAGAGGACTGACACTTTAACTCTGTATGATTTGAACCTCTCCTGTGAGTCCAGTTTTGGATTCCGATGCTTCACTTCATGTTTACTGTATACCTTGCACCTTCTTATTGACGATGAAACACAGAAATTGCATCGGAATTTAATACAAAATGCACAATGCCGACTGAAGTACAAGAGGACTGACACTCTAACTTTCTATGATTTGAACCTCTCCTGTGAGTCCAGTTTTAGAATCCGATTCTTCACTTCAGGTTTACTGTATCTCTTGGACCTTCTTATTGACGGTGAAATACAGAAATTGCATCCGCATTTAATTCAAAAGGCACAATGCCGACTTAAGTACAAGAGGACTGACACTCTAACTCTCTATGATTTGAACCTCTCCTGTGAGTCCAGTTTTGGATTCCGATGCCTCACTTCAGGTTTACTGTATACCTTGCACCTTCTTATTGACGATGAAACACAGAAATTGCATCGGAATTAAGTTCAAAAGGCACAATGCCGACTTAAGTACAAGAGGACTGACACTCTAACTTTCTATGAATTGAACCTCTCCTGTGAGTCCAGTTTTGGATTCCGATGCTTCTCTTCAGGTTTACTGTATCCCTTAGACCTTCTTATTTACGATGAAACGCAGAAAATTCATTGGAATTTAATACAAAAGGCACAATGCCAACTTAAGTACAAGAGGACTAACACTCTCACTTTCTATGATTTGAATCTCTCCTGTTTGTCCAGTTTTACATTCCGATGCTTCACTTCAGGTTTACTGTATACCTTGAACATTCTTATTGGCGATGAAATACAGAAATTGCATCCGAATTTAATACAAAAGGCACAATGCCGACTTAAGTAAAAGAGGACTGACACTCTCTGTTTCTATGATTTGAAGCTCTCCTGTGAGTCCAGTTTCATATTCCGATGCATTACTTCAGGTTTACTGTATACCTTGCACCTTCTTATTGACGATGAAACAGAGAAATTACATGGGAATTAAATTTAAAAGGCACAATGCCGACATAAGTACAAGAGGACTGTACCTCTAACCAACTATGATTTGAACCTCTCCTGTGAGCCCAGTTTTAGATTCCGATGCTTCACTTCTGGTTTACTGAATCCCATGGACCTTCTTATTGACGATGAAACACAGTAATTTCATCGGAATTTGATACAAAAGGCGCAATGCCCACTTAATTAAAGAGAACTGTCACTTTCTCTTTCTATGATTTGAACCTTTCCTGTGAGTCCAGTTTTTGATTCCGATGCTTCTCTTCTGGTTTACTGTATACCTTGCACCTTCTTATTGACGATGAAACACAGATATTGCATCGGAATTTAATTCAAAAGGCACAATGCCGACTTAAGTACAAGAGGACTGACACTTTAACTCTGTATGATTTGAACCTCTCCTGTGAGTCCAGTTTTGGATTCCGATGCATCACTTCAGGTTTACTGTATACCTTGCACCTTCTTATTGACGATGAAACACAGAAATTGCATCGGAATTAAATTCAAATGGCACAATGCCGACTTATGTACAAGAGGACTGACACTCTATGTTTCTATGATTTGAACCTCTCCTGTGAGTCCAGTTTTAGATTCCGATGCTTAACTGTAACCCTTGGACCTTCTTAGTGACGATGAAATACAGAAATTACATCCGCATTTAATATAAAAGATACAATGCCGACTTAAGTACAAGAGGACTGACACTCTAACTTTCTGTGATTTGAACCTCTCCTGTGGGTCCACTTTTAGATTCCGATGGTTCACTTCAGGTTTACTGTATACCTTGCACCTTCTTATTGACGATGAAACACAGAAATTGCATCGGAATTAAATTCAAAAGGCACAATGCCGACTTAAGTACAAGAGGACTGACACTTTAACTCTCTATGATTTGAACCTCTCCTGTGAGTCCAGGTTTGGATTCCGATGCTTCACTTCAGGTTTACTGTATACATTGCACCGTCTTATTGACGATGAAACATAAAAATTGCAACGGAATTAAATTCAAAAGGCACAATGGCGACTTAAGTACAAGAAGACTGACACTCTAACATTCTATGATTTGAACCTCTCCTGTGAGTCCAATTTTAGATTCCGATGCTTCACTTCAGGTTTACTGTATACCTAGGACCTTCTTATTGACGATGAAACACAGAAATTTCATCGGAATTTAATACAAAAGGCACAATGCCGACTTAAGTAAAAGAGGACTGTCACTCTCTCTTACTATGATTTGAACCTATCCTGTGAGTCCAGTTTTAGATTCCGATGCTTCTCTTCAGGTTTCCTGTATACCTTGCACCGTCTTATGGACGATGAAACACAAAAATTGCATCGGAATTATATTCAAAAGGCACAATGCCGACTCAAGTACAAGAGGACTGACACTCTACCTCTCTATGATTTGAACCTCTCCTGTGAGTCCAGTTTTGGATTCCGATGCCTCACTTCAGGTTTACTGTATACCTTGCACCTTATTATTGACGATGAAACACAGAAATTGCATCGGAATTAAGTTCAAAAGGCACAATGCCGACTTAAGTAAAAGAGGACTGACACTCTCTGTTTCTATGATTTGAACCTCTCCTGTGAGTCCAGTTTCAGATTCCGATGCTTTACTTCAGGTTTACTGTATACCTTGCACCTTCTTATTGACGATGAAATACAGAAATTGCATCCGAATTTAATACAAAAGGCACAACACCGACTAGAGTACATGAGGACTGACACTCTCCCTTTCTATGATGTGAACTTCTCCTGTGAGTCCAGTTTTAGATTCCGATGCTTCACTTCAGGTTTACTGTATCCCTTAGACCTTCTTATTGACGATGAAACACAGAAAATTCATCGGTATTTAATACAAAAGGCACAATGCCGACTTAAGTACAAGAGGACTAACACTCTCACTTTCTATGTTTTGAACCTCTCTTGTTTGTCCAATTTTAGATTCCGATGCTGCACTTCTGGTTTACTGTATACCTTGGACCTTCCTATTGGCGATGAAATACAGAAATTGCATCCGAAAATAATACAAAAGGCACAATGCCGACTTAAGTAAAAGAGGACTGACACTCTCTCTTTCTATGATTTGAACCTCTCCTGTGAGTCCAGTTTCGGATTCCGATGCTACACTTCAGGTTTACTTTATACCTTGCACCTTCTTATTGACGATGAAACACAGAAATTGCAACGGAATTAAATTCAAAAGGCACAATGCCGACTTAAGTACAAGAGGACTGAAACTCTAACTCTCTATGATTTGAACCTCTCCTGTGAGTCCAGTTTTGGATTCCGATGCTTCACTTCAGGTTTACTGTATCCCTTGCACCGTCTTATTGACGATGAAACACAAAAATTGCATCGGAATTAAATTCAAAAGGCACAATGCCGACTTAAGTACAAGAAGACTGACGCTCTAACTTTCTATAATTTGAGCCTCTCCTGTGAGTCCAGTTTTAGATTCCGATGCTTCATTTCAGGTTTACTGTATACCTAGGACCTTCTCATTGACGATGAAACACAGAAATTTCATCGGAATTTAATACAAAAGGCACAATGCCGACTTGAGTAAAAGAGGACTGTCACTCTCTCTTTCTATGATTTGAACCTATCCTGTGAGTCCAGTTTTAGATTCCGATGCTTTACTGTATCCCTTGGACCTTCTTATTGACGATGAAATACAAAATCTACATCCGCATTTAATACAAAAGATACAATGCCGACTTAAGTACAAGAGGACTGACACTCTAACTTTCTATGATTTGAACCTCTCCTGTGGGTCCACTTTTAGATTCCGATGGTTCACTTCAGGTTTACCGTATTCCTTGCACCTTCTTATTGACGATGAAACACAGAAATTGCATCGGAATTAAATTCAAAAGGCACAATGCCGACTTAAGTACAAGAGGACTGAAACTCTAACTCTCTATGATTTGAACCTCTCCTGTGAGTCCAGTTTTGGATTCCTATGCTTCTTTTCAGGTTTACTGTATACCTTGCACCGTCTTATTGACGATGAAACACAAAAATTGCATCGGAATTAAATTCAAAAGGCACAATGCCGACATAAGTACAAGAAGACTGACACTCTAACTTTCTATGATTTGAACCTCTCCTGTGAGTCCAGCTTTAGATTCCGATGCTTCACTTCAGGTTTACTGTATACCTAGGACCTTCTTATTGACGATGAAACACAGAAATTTCATCGGAATTTAATACAAAAGGCACAATGCCGACTTAAGTAAAAGAGGACTATCACTCTCTCTTTCTATGATTTGAACTTATCCTAAGAGTCCAGATTTAGATTCCGATGCTTCTCTTCAGGTTTACTGTTTACCTTGCACCATCTTATTGACGATGAAACACAGAAATTGCATCGGAATTTAGTACAAAAGGCACAATGCCGACTTAAGTACAAGAGGACTGACACTCTCACTTTCTATGATATGAACCTCTCCTGTGATTCCAGTTTTAGTTTCTGATGCTACACTTCAGGTTTATACCTTGCACCGTCTTATGGACGATGAAACACAAAAATTGCATCGGAATTATATTCAAAAGGCACAATGCCGACTTAAGTACAAGAGGACTGACACTCTAACTTTCTATGATTTGAACCTCTCCTGAAGGTCTAGTTTTAGAATCCGATTCTTCACTTCACGTTTACTGTATCCCTTGGACCTTCTTATTGACGATGAAATACAGAAATTGCATCCGCATTTAATACAAAAGGCACAATGCCGACTTAAGTACAAGAGGACTGACACTCTAACTTTCTATGATTTGAACCTCTCCTGTGAGTCCAGTTTTAGAATCCGATTCTTCACTTCAGGTTTACTGTATCTCTTGGACCTTCTTATTGACGATGAAATACAGAAATTGCATCCGCATTTAATACAAAAGTCACAATGCCGACTTAAGTACAAGAGGACTGACACTCTAACTTTCTATGATTTGAACGTCTCCTGTGAGTCCAGTTTTAGATTCCGATGCTTCACTTCAGGTTTACTGTAACCCTTGGACCTTCTTATTGACGATGAAATACAGAAATTGCATCCGAATTTAATACAAAAGGCACAATACCGACTAGAGTACAAGAAGTCTGACACTCTCCCTTTCTATGATTTGAACCTCTCCTGTGAGTCCAGTTTTGGATTCCGATGCTTCACTTCAGGTTTACTGTATCCCTCAGACCTCCTTATTTACGATGAAACACAGAAAATTCTTTGGAATTTAATACAAAAGGCACAATGCCAACTTAAGTACAAGAGGACTAACACTCTCACTTTCTATGATTTGAATCTCTCCTGTTTGTCCAGTTTTACATTCCGATGCTTCACTTCAGGTTTACTGTATACCTTGAACATTCTTATTGGCGATGAAATACAGAAATTGCATCCGAATTTAATACAAAAGGCACAATGCCGACTTAAGTAAAAGAGGACTGACACTCTCTCTTTCTATGATTTGAACCTCTCCTGTGAGTCCAGTTTCAGATTCCGATGCTTTACTTCAGGTTTACTGTATACCTTGCACCTTCTTATTGACGATGAAACAGAGAAATTGCATGGGAATTAAATTTAAAAGGCACAATGCCGACTTAAGTACAAGAGGACTGACACTCTAACTAACTATGATATGAACCTCTCCTGTGAGTCCAGTTTTGGATTCCGATGCATCACTTCAGGTTTACTGTATACCTTGCACCTTCTTATTGACGATGAAACACAGAAATTGCAACGGAATTAAATTCAAATGGCACAATGCCGACTTAAGTACAAGAGGACTGACACTCTATCTTTCTATGATTTGAACCTCTCCTGTGAGTCCAGTTTTAGATTCCGATGCTTTACTGTATCCCTTGGACCTTCTTATTGACGATGAAATTCAGAAATTACATCCGCATTTAATATAAAAGATACAATGCCGACTTAAGTACAAGAGGACTGACACTCTAACTTTCTATGATTTGAACCTCTCCTGTGGGTCCACTTTTAGATTCCGATGGTTCACTTCAGGTTTACTGTATACCTTTCACCTTCTTATTGACGATGAAACACAGAAATTGCATCGGAATTAAATTCAAAGGGCACAATGACGAGTTAAGTACAAGAGGACTGAAACTCTAACTCTCTATGATTTGAACCTCTCCTGTGAGTCCAGTTTTGGATTCCGATGCTTCACTTCAGGTTTACTGTATACATTGCACCGTCTTATTGACGATGAAATATAAAAATTGCAACGGAATAAAATTCAAAAGGCACAATGCCGACTTAAGTACAAGAAGACTGACACTCTAACATTCTATGATTTGAACCTCTCCTGTGAGTCCAATTTTAGATTCCGATGCTTCACTTCAGGTTTACTGTATACCTAGGACCTTCTTATTGACGATGAAACACAGAAATTTCATCGGAATTTAATACAAAAGGCACAATGCCGACTTAAGTAAAAGAGGACTGTCACTCTATCTTACTATGATTTGAACCTATCCTGTGAGTCCAGTTTTAGATTCCGATGCTTCTCTTCAGGTTTCCTGTATACCTTGCACCGTCTTATGGACGATGAAACACAAAAATTGCATCGGAATTATATTCAAAAGGCACAATGCCGACTTAAGTACAAAAGGACTGACACTCTACCTCTCTATGATTTGAACCTCTCCTGTGAGTCCAGTTTTGGATTCCGATGCCTCACTTCAGGTTTACTGTATACCTTGCACCTAATTATTGACGATGAAACACAGAAATTGCATCGGAATTAAGTTCAAAAGGCTCGATGCCGACTTAAGTACACGAGGACTGACACTCTAACTTTCTATGATTTGAACTTCTCCTGTGAGTCCAGTTTTAGATTCCGATGCTTCACTGCAGGTTTACTGTAACCCTTGGACCTTCTTATTGACGATGAAACACAGAAATTGCATCCGAATTTAATACAAAATGCACAATACCGACTAGAGTACAAGAGGACTGACACTCTCCCTTTCTATGATTTGAACTTCTCCTGTGAGTCCAGTTTTAGATTCCGATGCTTCACTTCAGGTTTACTGTATCCCTTAGACCTTCTTATTGACGATGAAACACAGAAAATTCATCGGTATTTAATACAAAAGGCACAATGCCGACTTAAGTACAATAGGACTAACACTCTCACTTTCTATGATTTGAACCTCTCTTGTTTGTCCAGTTTTAGATTCCGATGCTTCACTTCAGGTTTACTGTATACCTTGGACCTTATTATTGGCGATGAAATACAGAAATTGCATCTGAAAATAATACAAATGGCACAATGCCGAATTAAGTAAAAGAGGACTGACACTCTCTCTTTCTATGATTTGAACCTCTCCCGTGAGTCCAGGTTCAGATTCCGAAGCTACACTTCAGGTTTACTTTATACCTTGCACCTTGTTATTGACGATGAAACACAGAAATTGCATCGGAATTAAATTCAAAAGGCACAATGCCGACTTAAGTACAAGAGGACTGAAACTCTAACTCTCTATGATTTGAACCTCTCCTGTGAGTCCAGTTTTTGATTCCGATGCTTCACTTCAGGTTTACTGTATACCTTGCACCGTCTTATTGACGATGAAACAGAGAAATTGCATCGGAATTAAATTCAAAAGGCACAATGCCGACTTAAGTACAAGAGGACTGAAACTCTAACTCTCTATGATTTGAACCTCTCCTGTGAGTCCAGTTTCGGATTCCGATGCTTCACTTCAGGTTTACTGTATCCCTTGCACCGTCTTATTGACGATGAAACACAAAAATTGCATCGGAATTAAATTCAAAAGGCACAATGCCGACTTATGTACAAGAAGACTGACACTCTAACTTTCTATGATTTGAACCTCTCCTGTGAGTCCAGTTTTGAATTCCGATGCTTCACTTCAGGTTTACTGTATACCTAGGACCTTCTCATTGACGATGAAACACAGAAATTTCGTCGGAATTTAATACAAAAGGCACAATGCCGACTTGAGTAAAAGAGGACTGTTACTCTCTCTTTCTATGATTTGAACCTATCCTGTGAGTCCAGTTTTAGATTCCGATGCTTTACTGTATCCCTTGGACCATCTTATTGACGATGAAATACAAAAATTTCATCCGCATTTAAAACAAAAGATACAATGCCGACTTAAGTACAAGAGGACTGACACTCTAACTTTCTATGATTTGAACCTCTCCTGTGGGTCCACTTTTAGATTCCGATGGTTAACTTCAGGTTTACCGTATACCTTGCACCTTCTTGTTGACGATGAAACACAGAAATTGCATCGGAATTAAATTCAAAAGGCACAATGCCGACTTAAGTACAAGAGGACTGAAACTGTAACTCTCTATGATTTGAACCTCTCCTGTGAGTCCAGTTTTGGATTCCTATGCTTCACTTCAGGTTTACTGTATACCTTGCACCGTCTTATTGACGATGAAACACAGAAATTGCATCGGAATTTAATACAAAAGGCACAATGCCGACTTAAGTACAAGAGGACTGACACTCTCACTTTCTATGATTTTAACCTCTCCTGTGATTCCAGTTTTAGATTCTGATGCTACACTTCAGGTTTATACCTTGCACCGTCTTATGGACGATGAAACACAAAAATTGCATCGGAATTATATTCAAATGGCACAATGCCGACTTAAGTACAAGAGGACTGACACTCTAACTTTCTATGATTTGAACCTCTCCTGTGAGTCTAGTTTTAGAATCCGATTCTTCACTTCAGGTTTACTGTATCCCTTGGACCTTCTTATTGACGATGAAATACAGAAATTGCATCCGCATTTTATACAAAAGGCACAATGCCGACTTAAGTACAAGAGGACTGACACTCTTACTCTCTATGATTTGAACCTCTCCTATGAGACCAGTTTTGGATTCCGATGCCTCACTTCAGGTTTACTGTATACCTTGCACCTTCTTATTGACGATGAAACACAGAAATTGCATCGGAATTAAGTTCAAAAGGCACAATGCCGACTTAAGTACAAGAGGACTGACACTCTAAATTTCTATGATTTGAACGTCTCCTGTCAGTCCAGTTTTAGATTCCGATGCTTCACTTCAGGTTTACTGTAACCCTTGGACCTTCTTATTGACGATGAAATACAGAAATTGCATCCGAATTTAATACAAAATGCACAATACCTACTAGAGTACAAGAGGACTGACACTCTCCCTTTCTATGATTTGAACCTCTCCTGTGAGTCTAGATTTAGATTCCGATGCTTCACTTCAGGTTTACTGTATCCCTTGGACCTTCTTATTGACGATGAAATACAGAAATTGCATCCCCATTTAATACAAAAGGCACAATGCCGACATAAGTACAACAGGGCTGACGCTCTAACTCTCTATGATTTGTACCTCTCCTGTGAGTCCAGTTTTGGATTCCGATGCCTCACTTCAGGTTTACTGTATACCTTGCACCTTCTTATTGACGATGAAACACAGAAATTGCATCGGAATTAAGTTCAAAAGGCACAATGCCGACTTAAGTACAAGAGGACTGACACTCTCACTTTCTATGATTTGAACCTCTCCTGTGATTCCAGTTTTAGATTCTGATGCTACACTTCAGGTTTATACCTTGCACCGTCTTATGGACGATGAAACACAAAAATTGCATCGGAATTATATTCAAATGGCACAATGGCGACTTAAGTACAAGAGGACTGACACTCTAACTTTCTATGATTTGAACCTCTCCTGTGAGTCTAGTTTTAGAATCCGATTCTTCACTTCAGGTATACTGTATCCCTTGGACCTTCTTATTGACGATGAAATACAGAAAGTGCTTCCGAATTTAATACAAAATGCACGATACCTACTAGAGTACAAGAGGACTGACACTCTCCCTTTCTATGATTTGAACCTCTCCTGTGAGTCTAGATTTAGATTCCGATGCTTCACTTCAGGTTTACTGTATCCCTTGGACCTTCTTATTGACGATGAAATACAGAAATTGCATCCCCATTTAATACTAAAGGCACAATGCCGACATAAGTACAACAGGGCTGACGCTCTAACTCTCTAAGATTTGTACCTCTCCTGTGAGTCCAGTTTTGGATTCCGATGCCTCACTTCAGGTTTACTGTATACCTTGCACCTTCTTATTGACGATGAAACACAGAAATTGCATCGGAATTAAGTTCAAAAGGCACAATGCCGACTTAAGTACAAGAGGACTGACACTCTAACTTTCTATGATTTGAACGTCTCCTGTGAGTCCAGTTTTGTATACCGATGCTTTACTTCAGGTTTACTGTATACCTTGCGCCTTCTTATTGACGATGAAACAGAGAAATTTCATGGGAATTAAATTTAAAAGGCACAATGCCGACTTAAGTACAAGAGGACTGACACTCTAACTAACTATGATTAGAACCTCTCCTGTGAGCCCAGTTTTAGATTCCGATGCTTCACTTCTGGTTTACTGAATCCCTTGGACCTTCTTAGTGACGATGAAACACAGTAATTTCATCGGATTTTAATACAAAATGCACAATGCGAACTTAATTAAAGACGACTGTCACTCTCTCTTTCTATAATTTGAACCTCTCCTGTGAGTCTAGTTTTTGATTCCGATGCTTCTCTTCAGGTTTACTGTATACCTTGCACCTTCTTATTGACGATGAAACACAGAAATTTCATCGGAATTTAATACAAAAAGCAAAATGCCGACTTAAGTAAAAGAGGACTGTCACTCTTTCTATGATTTGAACCTCTCCTGTGAGTCCAGTTTTAGATTCCGATGCTTCTCTTCAGGTTTACTGTATACCTTGCACCTTCTTATTGACGATGAAACACAGAAATTGCATCGGAATTTAATACAAAAGGCACAATGCCGACTTAAGTACAAGAGGACTGACACTCTCACTTTCTATGATTTGAACCTCTCCTGTGATTCCAGTTTTAGATTCTGATGCTTCACTTCAGGTTTATACCTTGCACCGTCTTATGGACGATGAAACACAAAAATTACATCGGAATTATATTCAAAAGGCACAATGCCGACTTATGTACAAGAGGACTGACACTCTAACTTTCTATGATTTGAACCTCTCCTGTGAGTCCAGTGTTAGATTCCGATGCTTCACTTCAGGTTTACTGTATACCTAGGACCTTCTTATTGACGATGAAACACAGAAATTTCATCGGAATTTAATACAAAAGGTCAATGCCGACTTAAGTAAAAGAGGACTGTCACTCTCTCTTTCTATGATTTGAACCTATCCTGTGAGTCCAGATTTAGATTCCGATTCTTCTCTTCAGGTTTACTGTATACCTTGCACCATCTTATTGACGATGAAGCACAGAAATTGCATCGGAATTTAATACAAAAGGCACAATGCCGACTTAAGTAGAAGAGGACTGACACTCTCACTTTCTATGATTTGAACCTCTCCTGTGATTCCAGTTTTAGATTCTGATGCTTCACTTCAGGTTTATACCTTGCACCGTCTTATGGACGATGAAACACAAAAATTGCATCGGAATTATATTCAAAAGGCACAATGCCGACTTAAGTACAAGAGGACTGACACTCTAATTTTCTATGATTTGAACCTCTCCTGTGAGTCCAGTTTTAGAATCCGATTCTTCACATCAGGTTTACTGTATCCCTTGGACCTTCTTATTGACGATGAAATACAGAAATTGCATCCCCATTTAATACAAAAGGCACAATGCCGACTTAAGTACAACAGGGCTGACGCTCTAACTCTCTATGATTGGAACCTCTCCTGTGAGTCCAGTTCTGGATTCCGATGCCTCACTTCAGGTTTACTGTATACCTTGCACCTTCTTATTGACGATGAAACACAGAAATTGCATCGGAATTAAGTTCAAATGGCACAATGCCGACTTAAGTACAAGAGGTCTGACACTCTAACTTTCTATGATTTGAACGTCTCCTGTGAGTCCAGTTTTGGATTCCGATGCTTTACTTCAGGTTTACTGTATACCTTGCACCGTCTTATTGACGATGAAACACAGAAATTGCATCGGAATTTAATACAAAAGGCACAATGCCGACTTAAGTACAAGAGGACTGACACTCTCACTTTCTATGATTTTAACCTCTCCTGTGATTCCAGTTTTAGATTCTGATGCTACACTTCAGGTTTATACCTTGCACCGTCTTATGGACGATGAAACACAAAAATTGCATCGGAATTATATTCAAATGGCACAATGCCGACTTAAGTACAAGAGGACTGACACTCTAACTTTCTATGATTTGAACCTCTCCTGTGAGTCTAGTTTTAGAATCCGATTCTTCACTTCAGGTTTACTGTATCCCTTGGACCTTCTTATTGACGATGAAATACAGAAATTGCATCCGCATTTTATACAAAAGGCACAATGCCGACTTAAGTACAAGAGGACTGACACTCTTACTCTCTATGATTTGAACCTCTCCTATGAGACCAGTTTTGGATTCCGATGCCTCACTTCAGGTTTACTGTATACCTTGCACCTTCTTATTGACGATGAAACACAGAAATTGCATCGGAATTAAGTTCAAAAGGCACAATGCCGACTTAAGTACAAGAGGACTGACACTCTAAATTTCTATGATTTGAACGTCTCCTGTCAGTCCAGTTTTAGATTCCGATGCTTCACTTCAGGTTTACTGTAACCCTTGGACCTTCTTATTGACGATGAAATACAGAAATTGCATCCGAATTTAATACAAAATGCACAATACCTACTAGAGTACAAGAGGACTGACACTCTCCCTTTCTATGATTTGAACCTCTCCTGTGAGTCTAGATTTAGATTCCGATGCTTCACTTCAGGTTTACTGTATCCCTTGGACCTTCTTATTGACGATGAAATACAGAAATTGCATCCCCATTTAATACAAAAGGCACAATGCCGACATAAGTACAACAGGGCTGACGCTCTAACTCTCTATGATTTGTACCTCTCCTGTGAGTCCAGTTTTGGATTCCGATGCCTCACTTCAGGTTTACTGTATACCTTGCACCTTCTTATTGACGATGAAACACAGAAATTGCATCGGAATTAAGTTCAAAAGGCACAATGCCGACTTAAGTACAAGAGGACTGACACTCTCACTTTCTATGATTTGAACCTCTCCTGTGATTCCAGTTTTAGATTCTGATGCTACACTTCAGGTTTATACCTTGCACCGTCTTATGGACGATGAAACACAAAAATTGCATCGGAATTATATTCAAATGGCACAATGGCGACTTAAGTACAAGAGGACTGACACTCTAACTTTCTATGATTTGAACCTCTCCTGTGAGTCTAGTTTTAGAATCCGATTCTTCACTTCAGGTATACTGTATCCCTTGGACCTTCTTATTGACGATGAAATACAGAAAGTGCTTCCGAATTTAATACAAAATGCACAATACCTACTAGAGTACAAGAGGACTGACACTCTCCCTTTCTATGATTTGAACCTCTCCTGTGAGTCTAGATTTAGATTCCGATGCTTCACTTCAGGTTTACTGTATCCCTTGGACCTTCTTATTGACGATGAAATACAGAAATTGCATCCCCATTTAATACTAAAGGCACAATGCCGACATAAGTACAACAGGGCTGACGCTCTAACTCTCTAAGATTTGTACCTCTCCTGTGAGTCCAGTTTTGGATTCCGATGCCTCACTTCAGGTTTACTGTATACCTTGCACCTTCTTATTGACGATGAAACACAGAAATTGCATCGGAATTAAGTTCAAAAGGCACAATGCCGACTTAAGTACAAGAGGACTGACACTCTAACTTTCTATGATTTGAACGTCTCCTGTGAGTCCAGTTTTGTATACCGATGCTTTACTTCAGGTTTACTGTATACCTTGCGCCTTCTTATTGACGATGAAACAGAGAAATTTCATGGGAATTAAATTTAAAAGGCACAATGCCGACTTAAGTACAAGAGGACTGACACTCTAACTAACTATGATTAGAACCTCTCCTGTGAGCCCAGTTTTAGATTCCGATGCTTCACTTCTGGTTTACTGAATCCCTTGGACCTTCTTAGTGACGATGAAACACAGTAATTTCATCGGATTTTAATACAAAATGCACAATGCCGACTTAATTAAAGACGACTGTCACTCTCTCTTTCTATAATTTGAACCTCTCCTGTGAGTCTAGTTTTTGATTCCGATGCTTCTCTTCAGGTTTACTGTATACCTTGCACCTTCTTATTGACGATGAAACACAGAAATTTCATCGGAATTTAATACAAAAAGCAAAATGCCGACTTAAGTAAAAGAGGACTGTCACTCTTTCTATGATTTGAACCTCTCCTGTGAGTCCAGTTTTAGATTCCGATGCTTCTCTTCAGGTTTACTGTATACCTTGCACCTTCTTATTGACGATGAAACACAGAAATTGCATCGGAATTTAATACAAAAGGCACAATGCCGACTTAAGTACAAGAGGACTGACACTCTCACTTTCTATGATTTGAACCTCTCCTGTGATTCCAGTTTTAGATTCTGATGCTTCACTTCAGGTTTATACCTTGCACCGTCTTATGGACGATGAAACACAAAAATTACATCGGAATTATATTCAAAAGGCACAATGCCGACTTATGTACAAGAGGACTGACACTCTAACTTTCTATGATTTGAACCTCTCCTGTGAGTCCAGTGTTAGATTCCGATGCTTCACTTCAGGTTTACTGTATACCTAGGACCTTCTTATTGACGATGAAACACAGAAATTTCATCGGAATTTAATACAAAAGGTCAATGCCGACTTAAGTAAAAGAGGACTGTCACTCTCTCTTTCTATGATTTGAACCTATCCTGTGAGTCCAGATTTAGATTCCGATTCTTCTCTTCAGGTTTACTGTATACCTTGCACCATCTTATTGACGATGAAGCACAGAAATTGCATCGGAATTTAATACAAAAGGCACAATGCCGACTTAAGTAGAAGAGGACTGACACTCTCACTTTCTATGATTTGAACCTCTCCTGTGATTCCAGTTTTAGATTCTGATGCTTCACTTCAGGTTTATACCTTGCACCGTCTTATGGACGATGAAACACAAAAATTGCATCGGAATTATATTCAAAAGGCACAATGCCGACTTAAGTACAAGAGGACTGACACTCTAATTTTCTATGATTTGAACCTCTCCTGTGAGTCCAGTTTTAGAATCCGATTCTTCACATCAGGTTTACTGTATCCCTTGGACCTTCTTATTGACGATGAAATACAGAAATTGCATCCCCATTTAATACAAAGGGCACAATGCCGACTTAAGTACAACAGGGCTGACGCTCTAACTCTCTATGATTGGAACCTCTCCTGTGAGTCCAGTTCTGGATTCCGATGCCTCACTTCAGGTTTACTGTATACCTTGCACCTTCTTATTGACGATGAAACACAGAAATTGCATCGGAATTAAGTTCAAATGGCACAATGCCGACTTAAGTACAAGAGGTCTGACACTCTAACTTTCTATGATTTGAACGTCTCCTGTGAGTCCAGTTTTGGATTCCGATGCTTTACTTCAGGTTTACTGTATACCTTGCACCGTCTTATTGACGATGAAACACAGAAATTGCATCGGAATTTAATACAAAAGGCACAATGCCGACTTAAGTACAAGAGGACTGACACTCTCACTTTCTATGATTTTAACCTCTCCTGTGATTCCAGTTTTAGATTCTGATGCTACACTTCAGGTTTATACCTTGCACCGTCTTATGGACGATGAAACACAAAAATTGCATCGGAATTATATTCAAATGGCACAATGCCGACTTAAGTACAAGAGGACTGACACTCTAACTTTCTATGATTTGAACCTCTCCTGTGAGTCTAGTTTTAGAATCCGATTCTTCACTTCAGGTTTACTGTATCCCTTGGACCTTCTTATTGACGATGAAATACAGAAATTGCATCCGCATTTTATACAAAAGGCACAATGCCGACTTAAGTACAAGAGGACTGACACTCTTACTCTCTATGATTTGAACCTCTCCTATGAGACCAGTTTTGGATTCCGATGCCTCACTTCAGGTTTACTGTATACCTTGCACCTTCTTATTGACGATGAAACACAGAAATTGCATCGGAATTAAGTTCAAAAGGCACAATGCCGACTTAAGTACAAGAGGACTGACACTCTAAATTTCTATGATTTGAACGTCTCCTGTCAGTCCAGTTTTAGATTCCGATGCTTCACTTCAGGTTTACTGTAACCCTTGGACCTTCTTATTGACGATGAAATACAGAAATTGCATCCGAATTTAATACAAAATGCACAATACCTACTAGAGTACAAGAGGACTGACACTCTCCCTTTCTATGATTTGAACCTCTCCTGTGAGTCTAGATTTAGATTCCGATGCTTCACTTCAGGTTTACTGTATCCCTTGGACCTTCTTATTGACGATGAAATACAGAAATTGCATCCCCATTTAATACAAAAGGCACAATGCCGACATAAGTACAACAGGGCTGACGCTCTAACTCTCTATGATTTGTACCTCTCCTGTGAGTCCAGTTTTGGATTCCGATGCCTCACTTCAGGTTTACTGTATACCTTGCACCTTCTTATTGACGATGAAACACAGAAATTGCATCGGAATTAAGTTCAAAAGGCACAATGCCGACTTAAGTACAAGAGGACTGACACTCTCACTTTCTATGATTTGAACCTCTCCTGTGATTCCAGTTTTAGATTCTGATGCTACACTTCAGGTTTATACCTTGCACCGTCTTATGGACGATGAAACACAAAAATTGCATCGGAATTATATTCAAATGGCACAATGCCGACTTAAGTACAAGAGGACTGACACTCTAACTTTCTATGATTTGAACCTCTCCTGTGAGTCTAGTTTTAGAATCCGATTCTTCACTTCAGGTATACTGTATCCCTTGGACCTTCTTATTGACGATGAAATACAGAAAGTGCTTCCGAATTTAATACAAAATGCACAATACCTACTAGAGTACAAGAGGACTGACACTCTCCCTTTCTATGATTTGAACCTCTCCTGTGAGTCTAGATTTAGATTCCGATGCTTCACTTCAGGTTTACTGTATCCCTTGGACCTTCTTATTGACGATGAAATACAGAAATTGCATCCCCATTTAATACTAAAGGCACAATGCCGACATAAGTACAACAGGGCTGACGCTCTAACTCTCTAAGATTTGTACCTCTCCTGTGAGTCCAGTTTTGGATTCCGATGCCTCACTTCAGGTTTACTGTATACCTTGCACCTTCTTATTGACGATGAAACACAGAAATTGCATCGGAATTAAGTTCAAAAGGCACAATGCCGACTTAAGTACAAGAGGACTGACACTCTAACTTTCTATGATTTGAACGTCTCCTGTGAGTCCAGTTTTGTATACCGATGCTTTACTTCAGGTTTACTGTATACCTTGCGCCTTCTTATTGACGATGAAACAGAGAAATTTCATGGGAATTAAATTTAAAAGGCACAATGCCGACTTAAGTACAAGAGGACTGACACTCTAACTAACTATGATTAGAACCTCTCCTGTGAGCCCAGTTTTAGATTCCGATGCTTCACTTCTGGTTTACTGAATCCCTTGGACCTTCTTAGTGACGATGAAACACAGTAATTTCATCGGATTTTAATACAAAATGCACAATGCCGACTTAATTAAAGACGACTGTCACTCTCTCTTTCTATAATTTGAACCTCTCCTGTGAGTCTAGTTTTTGATTCCGATGCTTCTCTTCAGGTTTACTGTATACCTTGCACCTTCTTATTGACGATGAAACACAGAAATTTCATCGGAATTTAATACAAAAAGCAAAATGCCGACTTAAGTAAAAGAGGACTGTCACTCTTTCTATGATTTGAACCTCTCCTGTGAGTCCAGTTTTAGATTCCGATGCTTCTCTTCAGGTTTACTGTATACCTTGCACCTTCTTATTGACGATGAAACACAGAAATTGCATCGGAATTTAATACAAAAGGCACAATGCCGACTTAAGTACAAGAGGACTGACACTCTCACTTTCTATGATTTGAACCTCTCCTGTGATTCCAGTTTTAGATTCTGATGCTTCACTTCAGGTTTATACCTTGCACCGTCTTATGGACGATGAAACACAAAAATTACATCGGAATTATATTCAAAAGGCACAATGCCGACTTATGTACAAGAGGACTGACACTCTAACTTTCTATGATTTGAACCTCTCCTGTGAGTCCAGTGTTAGATTCCGATGCTTCACTTCAGGTTTACTGTATACCTAGGACCTTCTTATTGACGATGAAACACAGAAATTTCATCGGAATTTAATACAAAAGGTCAATGCCGACTTAAGTAAAAGAGGACTGTCACTCTCTCTTTCTATGATTTGAACCTATCCTGTGAGTCCAGATTTAGATTCCGATTCTTCTCTTCAGGTTTACTGTATACCTTGCACCATCTTATTGACGATGAAGCACAGAAATTGCATCGGAATTTAATACAAAAGGCACAATGCCGACTTAAGTAGAAGAGGACTGACACTCTCACTTTCTATGATTTGAACCTCTCCTGTGATTCCAGTTTTAGATTCTGATGCTTCACTTCAGGTTTATACCTTGCACCGTCTTATGGACGATGAAACACAAAAATTGCATCGGAATTATATTCAAAAGGCACAATGCCGACTTAAGTACAAGAGGACTGACACTCTAATTTTCTATGATTTGAACCTCTCCTGTGAGTCCAGTTTTAGAATCCGATTCTTCACATCAGGTTTACTGTATCCCTTGGACCTTCTTATTGACGATGAAATACAGAAATTGCATCCCCATTTAATACAAAAGGCACAATGCCGACTTAAGTACAACAGGGCTGACGCTCTAACTCTCTATGATTGGAACCTCTCCTGTGAGTCCAGTTCTGGATTCCGATGCCTCACTTCAGGTTTACTGTATACCTTGCACCTTCTTATTGACGATGAAACACAGAAATTGCATCGGAATTAAGTTCAAATGGCACAATGCCGACTTAAGTACAAGAGGTCTGACACTCTAACTTTCTATGATTTGAACGTCTCCTGTGAGTCCAGTTTTGGATTCCGATGCTTTACTTCAGGTTTACTGTATTCCTTGCACCTTCTTATTTACGATGAAACACAGAAAATTCATCGGAATTTAATACAAAAGGCACAATGCCGACTTAAGTACAAGAGGACTAACACTCTCACTTTCTATGATTTGAATCTCTCCTGTTTGACCAGTTTTACATTCCGATGCTTCACTTCAGGTTTACTGTATACCTTGGACATTCTTATTGGCGATGAAATACAGAAATTGCGTCCGAATTTAATACAAAAGGCACAATGCCGACTTAAGTAAAAGAGGACTGACACTCTCTCTTTCTATGATTTGAACCTCTCCTGTGAGTCCAGTTTCAGATTCCGATGCTTTACTTCAGGTTTACTGTATACCTTGCACCTTCTTATTGACGATGAAACAGAGAAATTGCATGGGAATTAAATTTAAAAGGCACAATGCCGACTTACGTACAAGAGGACTGACACTCTAACTAACTATGATTTGAACCTCTCCTGTGAGCCCAGTTTTAGATTCCGATGCTTCACTTCTGGTTTACTGAATCCCTTGGACCTTCTTAGTGACAATGAAACACAGTAATTTCATCGGAATTTAATACAAAATGCACAATGCCGACTTAATTAAAGAGGACTGTCACTCTCTCTTTCTATGATTTGAACCTCTCCTTTGAGTCCAGTTTTTGATTCCGATGCTTCTCTTCAGGTTTACTGTATACCTTGCACCTTCTTATTGACGATGAAACACAGAAATTTCATCGGAATTTAATACAAAAAGCGAAATGCCGACTTAAGTAAAAGAGGACTGTCACTCTTTCTATGATTTGAACCTCTCCTGTGAGTCCAGTTTTAGATTCCGATGCTTCTCTTCAGGTTTACTGTATACCTTGCACCTTCTTATTGACGATGAAACACAGAAATTCCATCGGAATTTAATACAAAAGGCACAATGCCGACTTAAGTACAAGAGGACTGACACTCTCACTTTCTATGATTTGAACCTCTCCTGTGATTCCAGTTTTAGATTCTGATGCTTCACTTCAGGTTTATACCTTGCACCGTCTTATGGACGATGAAACACAAAAATTGCATCGGAAATGTATTCAAAAGGCACAATGCCGACTTCAGTACAAGAGCACTGACACTCTAATTTTCTATGATTTGAACCTCTCCTGTGAGTCCAGTTTTAGAATCCGATTCTTCACATCAGGTTTAATGTATCCCCTGGACCTTCTTATTGACGATGAAATACAGAAATTGCATCCCCATTTAATACAAAAGGCACAATGCCGACTTAAGTACAACAGGGCTGACGCTCTAACTCTCTATGGTTTGTACCTCTCCTGTGAGTCCAGTTTTGGATTCCGATGCTTTACTTCAGGTTTACTGTATACCTTGCACCTTCTTATTGACGATGAAACAGAGAAATTGCATGGGAATTAAATTTAAAAGGCACAATGCCGACTTAAGTACAAGAGGACTGACACTCTAACTAACTATGATTTGAACCTCTCCTGTGAGCCCAGTTTTAGAGTCCGATGCTTCACTTCTGGTTTACTGAATCCCTTGGACCTTCTTAGTGACGATGAAACACAGTAATTTCATCGGAATTTAATACAAAATGCACAATGCCGACTTAATTAAAGAGGACTGTCACTCTCTCTTTCTATGATTTGAACCTCTCCTGTGAGTCCAGTTTTTGATTCCGATGCTTCTCTTCAGGTTTACTGTATACCTTGCACCTTCTTATTGACGATGAAACACAGAAATTTCATCGGAATTTAATACAAAAAGCAAAATGCCGACTTAAGAAATGAGGACTGTCACTCTTTCTATGATTTGAACCTCTCCTGTGAGTCCAGTTTTAGATTCCGATGCTTCTCTTCAGGTTTACTGTATACCTTGCACCTTCTTATTGACGATGAAACACAGAAATTCCATCGGAATTTAATACAAAAGGCACAATGCCGACTTAAGTACAAGAGGAGTGACACTCTCACTTTCTATGATTTGAACATATCCTGTGAGTCCAGTTTTAGATTCCGATGCTTTACTGTATCCCTTGGACCATCTTATTGACGATGAAATACAAAAATTACATCCGCATTTAAAACAAAAGATACAATGCCGACTTAAGTACAAGAGGACTGACACTCTCACTTTCTTTGATTTGAACCTCTCCTGTGATTCCAGTTTTAGATTCTGATGCTACACTTCAGGTTTATACCTTGCACCGTCTTATGGACGATGAATCACAGAAATTGCATCGGAATTATATTCTAATGGCACAATGGCGTCTTAAGTACAAGAGGACTGACACTCTAACTATCTATGATTTGAACCTCTCCTGTGAGTCTAGTTTTTGAATCCGATTCTTCACTTCAGGTTTACTGTATCCCTTGGACCTTCTTATTGACGATGAAATACAGAAATTGCATCCGCATTTTATACAAAAGGCACAATGCCGACTTAAGTACAAGAGGACTGACACTCTTACTCTCTATGATTTGAACCTCTCCTATGAGTCCAGTTTTGGATTCCGATGCCTCACTTCAGGTTTACTGTATACCTTGCACCTTCTTATTGACGATGAAACACAGAAATTGCATCGCAATTAAGTTCAAAAGGCACAATGCCGACTTAAGTACAAGAGGACTGACACTCTAACTTTCTATGATTTGAACGTCTCCTGTGAGTCCAGTTTTAGATTCCGATGCTTCACTTCAGGTTTACTGTAACCCTTGGACCTTCTTATTGACGATGTAATACAGAAATTGCATCCGAATTTAATACAAAATGCACAATACCTACTAGAGTACAAGTGGACTGACACTCTCCCTTTCTATGATTTGAACCTCTCCTGTGAGTCTAGATTTAGATTCCGATGCTTCACTTCAGGCTTACTGTATCCCTTGGACCTTCTTATTGACGATGAAATACAGAAATTGCATCCCCATTTAATACAAAAGGCACAATGCCGACATAAGTACAACAGGGCTGACGCTCTAACTCTCTATGATTTGTACCTCTCCTGTGAGTCCAGTTTTGGATTCCGATGCTTTACTTCAGGTTTACTGTATACCTTGCACCTTCTTATTGACGATGAAACAGAGAAATTTCATGGGAATTAAATTTAAAAGGCACAATGCCGACTTAAGTACAAGAGGACTGACACTCTCACTTTCTATGATTAGAACCTCTCCTGTGATACCAGTTTTAGATTCTGATGCTTCACTTCAGGTTCATACCTTGCACCGTCTTATGGACGATGAAACACAAAAATTACATCGGAATTATATTCAAAAGGCACAATGCCGACTTAAGTACAAGAGGACTTACACTCTAACTTTCTATGATTTGAACCTCTCCTGTGAGTCCAGTGTTAGATTCCGATGCTTCACTTCAGGTTTACTGTATACCTAGGACCTTCTTATTGACGATGAAACACAGAAATTTCATCGGAATTTAATACAAAAGGTCAATGCCGACTTAAGTAAAAGAGGACTGTCACTCTCTCTTTCTATGATTGGAACCTATCCTGTGAGTCCAGATTTAGATTCTGATTCTTCTCTTCAGGTTTACTGTATACCTTGCACCATCTTATTGACGATGAAGCACAGAAATTGCATCGGAATTTAATACAAAAGGCACAATGCCGACTTAAGTAGAAGAGGACTGACACTCTCACTTTCTTTGATTTGAACCTCTCCTGTGATTCCGGTTTTATTATTCTGATGCTTCACTTCAGGTTTATACCTTACACCGTCTTATGGACGATGAAACACAAAAATTGCATCGGAATTATATTCAAAAGGCACAATGCCGACTTAAGTACAAGAGGACTGACACTCTAACTCTCTATGATTTGAACCTCACCTGTGAGTCCAGTTCTGAATTCCGATGCCTCACTTCAGGTTTACTGTATACCTTGCACCTTCTTATTGACGATGAAACACAGAAATTGCATCGGAATGAAGTTCAAATGGCACAATGCCGACTTAAGTGCAAGAGGACTGACACTCTAACTTTCTATGATTTGAACGTCTCCTGTGAGTCCAGTTTTGGATTCCGATGCTTTACTTCAGGTTTACTGTATACCTTGCACCTTCTTATTGACGATGAAACAGAGAAATTGCATGGGAATTAAATTTAAAAGGCACAATGCCGACTTAAGTACAAGAGGACTGACACTCTAACTAACTATGATTTGAACCTCTCCTGTGAGCCCAGTTTTAGATTCCGATGCTTCACTTCTGGTTTACTGAATCCCTTGGACCTTCTTAGTGACGATGAAACACAGTAATTTCATCGGAATGTAATACAAAATGCACAATGCCGACTTAATTAAAGAGGACTGTCACTCTCTCTTTCTATGATTTGAACCTCTCTGTGAGTCCAGTTTTTGATTCCGATGCTTCTCTTCAGGTTTACTGTATACCTTGCACCTTCTTATTGACGATGAAACACAGAAATTTCATCGGAATTTAATACAAAAAGCAAAATGCCGACTTAAGTAAAAGAGGACTGTCACTCTTAATATGATTTGAACCTCTCCTGTGAGTCCAGTTTTAGATTCCGATGCTTCTCTTCAGGTTTACTGTATTCCTTGCACCTTCTTATTGACGATGAAACACAGAAATTGCATCGGAATTTAATACAAAAGGCACAATGCCGACTTAAGTACAAGAGGACTGACACTCTCACTTTCTATGATTTGAACCTCTCCTGTGATTCCAGTTTTAGATTCTGATGCTTCACTTCAGGTTTATACCTTGCACCGTCTTATGGACGATGAAACACAAAAATTGCATCGGATTTATATTCAAAAGGCACAATGCCGACTTCAGTAGAAGAGGACTGACACTCTAATTTTCTATGATTTGAACCTCTCCTGTGAGTCCAGTTTTAGAATCCGATTCTTCACATCAGGTTTACTGTATCCCTTGGACCTTCTTATTGACGATGAAATACAGAAATTGCATCCCCATTTAATACAAAAGGCACAATGCCGACTTAAGTACAACAGGGCTGACGCTCTAACTCTCTATGATTTGTACCTCTCCTGTGAGTCCAGTTTTGGATTCCGATGCCTCACTTCAGGTTTACTGTATACCTTGCACCTTCTTATTGACGATGAAACACAGAAATTGCATCGGAATTAAGTTCAAAAGGCACAATGCCGACTTAAGTACAAGAGGACTGACACTCTAACTTTCTATGATTTGAACGTCTCCTGTGAGTCCAGTTTTGGATTCCGATGCTTTACTTCAGGTTTACTGTATACCTTGCACCTTCTTATTGACGATGAAACAGAGAAATTGCATGGGAATTAAATTTAAAAGGCACAATGCCGACTTAAGTACAAGAGGACTGACACTCTAACTAACTATGATTTGAACCTCTCCTGTGAGCCCAGTTTTAGAGTCCGATGCTTCACTTCTGGTTTACTGAATCCCTTGGACATTCTTAGTGACGATGAAACACAGTAATTTCATCGGAATTTAATAAAAAATGCACAATGCCGACTTAATTAAAGAGGACTGTCACTCTCTCTTTCTATGATTTGAACCTCTCCTGTGAGTCCAGTTTTTGATTCCGATGCTTCTCTTCAGGTTTACTGTATACCTTGCACCTTCTTATTGACGATGAAACACAGAAATTTCATCGGAATTTAATACAAAAAGCAAAATGCCGACTTAAGAATAGAGGACTGTCACTCTTTCTACGATTTGAACCTCTCCTGTGAGTCCAGTTTTAGATTCCGATGCTTCTCTTCAGGTTTACTGTATACCTTGCACCTTCTTATTGACGATGAAACACAGAAATTCCATCGGAATTTAATACAAAAGGCACAATGCCGACTTAAGTACAAGAGGAGTGACACTCTCACTTTCTATGATTTGAACCTCTCCTGTGATTCCAGTTTTAGATTCTGATGCTTCACTTCAGGTTTATACCTTGCACCGTCTTATGGACGATGAAACACAAAAATTGCATCGGAATTATATTCAAAAGATACAATGCCGACTTAAGTACAAGAGGACTGACACTCTAACTATCTATGATTTGAACCTCTCCTGTGAGACCAGTTTTAGATTCCGATGCTTCACTTCAGGTTTACTGTATACCTAGGACCTTCTTATTGACGATGAAACACAGAAATTTCATCGCAATTTAATACAAAAGGTCAATGCCGACTTAAGTAAAAGAGGACTGTCACTCTCTCTTTCTATGATTTGAACCTATCCTGTGAGTCCAGATTTAGATTCCGATGCTTCTCTTCAGGTTTACTGTGTACCTTGCACCATCTTATTGACGATGAAACACAGAAATTGCATCGGAATTTAATACAAGAGGCACAATCCTGACTTAAGTAGAAGAGGACTGACACTCTCACTTTCTATGATTTTAACCTCTCCTGTAATTCCAGTTTTAGATTGTGATGCTTCACTTCAGGTTTATACCTTGCACCGTCTTATGGACGATGAAACACAAAAATTGCATCGGAATTATATTCAAATGGCACAATGCCGACTTAAGTACAAGAGACTGACACTCTAATTTTCTATGATTTGAACCTCTCCTGTGAGTCCAGTTTTAGAATCCGATTCTTCACATCAGGTTTACTGTATCCCTTGGACCTTCTTATTGACGATGAAATACAGAAATTGCATCGGAATTAAGTTCAAAAGTCACAATGCCGACTTAAGTACAAGAGGACTGACACTCTAACTTTCTATGATTTGAACTTCTCCTGTGAGTCCAGTTTTAGATTCCGATGCTTCACTTCAGGTTTACTGTAACCCTTGGACCATCTTATTGACGATGAAATACAGAAATTGCATCGGAATTAAATACAAAAGGCACAATGTCGACTTAAGTAGAAGAGGCCTGTCACTCTCTCTTTCTATGATTTGAACCTCTCCTGTGAGTCCAGTTTTAGATTCCGATGCTTCACTTCAGGTTTACTGTATCCCTTGGATCTTCTTATTGACGATGAAACACAGAAATTGCATCGGAATTAAGTTCAAAAGGCACAATGCCGACTTAAGTACAAGAGGACTGACACTCTAACTTTCTATGATTTAAACGTCTCCTGTGAGTCCAGTTTTGGATTCCGATGCTTTACTTCAGGTTTACTGTATACCTTGCACCGTCTTATGGACGATGAAACACAAAAATTGCATCGGAATTATATTCAAAAGGCACAATGCCGACTTAAGTGCAAGAGGACTGACACTCTACCTCTCTATGATTTGAACCTCTCCTGTGAGTCCAGTTTTGGATTCCGAAGCCTCACTTCAGGTTTACTGTATACCTTGCACCTTATTATTGACGATGAAACACAGAAATTGCATCGGAATTAAGTTCAAAAGTCACAATGCCGACTTAAGTACAAGAGGACTGACACTCTAACTTTCTATGATTTGAACTTCTCCTGTGAGTCCAGTTTTAGATTCCGATGCTTCACTTCAGGTTTACTGTAACCCTTGGACCATCTTATTGACGATGAAATACAGAAATTGCAACCGAATTTAATACAAAAGGCACAATACCGACTAGAGTACAAGAGGACTGACACTCTCCCTTTCTATGATTTGAACTTCTCCTGTTAGTCCAGTTTTAGATTCCGATGCTTCACTTCAGGTTTACTGTATCCCTTAGACCTTCTTATTGACGATGAAACACAGAAAATTCATCGGTATTTAATACAAAAGGCACAATGCCGACTTAAGTACAAGAGGACTAACACTCTCACTTTCTATGCTTTGAACCTCTCCTGTTTGTCCAGTTTTAGATTCCGATGCTTCACTTCAGGTTTACTGTATACCTTGGACCTTCTTATTGGCGATGAAATACAGAAATTGCATCCCAATATAATACAAAAGGCACAATGCCGACTTAAGTAAAAGAGGACTGACACTCTCTCTTTCTATGATTTGAACCTCTCCTGTGAGTCCAGTTTCAGATTCCGATGCTACACTTCAGGTTTACTGTATACCTTGCACCTTCTTATTGACGATAAAACATAGAAATTGCATGGGAATTAAATTTAAAAGGCACAATGCCGACGTAAGTACAAGAGGACTGACACTCTAACACTCTATGATTTGAACCTCTCCTGTGAGTCCAGTTTTAGATTCCGATGCTTCACTTCTCTTTTACTGAATCCCTTGGACCTTCTTATTGACGATGAAACACAGTAATTTCATCGGAATTTAATACAAAAGGCACAATGCCGACTTAAGTAAAAGAGGACTGTCAATCTCTCTTTCTATGATTTGAACCTCTCCTGTGAGACCAGTTTTTGATTCCGATGCTTCTCTTCAGGTTTACTGTATACCTCGCACCGTCTTATTGACGATGAAACACAGAAATTGCATCGGAATTAAATTCAAAATGCACAATGCCGACTTAAGTACAAGAGGACTGACACTCTAACTATCTATGATTTCAACCTCTCCTGTGAGTCCAGTTTTGGATTCCGATGCTTCACTTCAGGTTTACTGTATACCTTGCACCGTCTTATTGACGATGAAACACAGAAATTGCATCGGAATTAAATTCAAAATGCACAATGCCGACTTAAGTACAAGAGGACTGACACTCTAACTATCTATGATTTCAACCTCTCCTGTGAGTCCAGTTTTGGATTCCGATGCTTCACTTCAGGTTTACTGTATCCCTTGCACCGTCTTATTGACGATGAAACACAAAAATTGCATCGGAATTAAATTCAAAAGGCACAATGCCGACTTAAGTACAAGAAGACTGACACTCTAACTTTCTATGATTTGAACCTCTCCTGTGAGTCCAGTTTTAGATTCCGATGCTTCACTTCAGGCTTACTGTGTACCTAGTACCTTCTGATTGACGATGAAACACAGAAATTTCATCGGAATTTAATACAAAAGGCACAATGCCGACTTAAGTAAAAGAGGACTGTCACTCTCTCTTTCTATGATTTGAACCAATCCTGTGAGTCCAGTTTTAGATTCCGATGCTTCACTTCAGGTTTACTGTAACCCTTGGACCATCTTATTGACGATGAAATACAGAAATTGCAACCGAATTTAATACAAAAGGCACAATACCGACTAGAGTACAAGAGGACTGACACTCTCCCTTTCTATGATTTGAACTTCTCCTGTTAGTCCAGTTTTAGATTCCGATGCTTCACTTCAGGTTTACTGTATCCCTTAGACCTTCTTATTGACGATGAAACACAGAAAATTCATCGGTATTTAATAAAAAAGGCACAATGCCGACTTAAGTACAAGAGGACTAACACTCTCACTTTCTATGCTTTGAACCTCTCCTGTTTGTCCAGTTTTAGATTCCGATGCTTCACTTCAGGTTTACTGTATACCTTGGACCTTCTTATTGGCGATGAAATACAGAAATTGCATCCCAATATAATACAGAAGGCACATTGCCGACTTAAGTAAAAGAGGACTGACACTCTCTCTTTCTATGATTTGAACCTCTCCTGTGAGTCCAGTTTCAGATTCCGATGCTACACTTCAGGTTTACTGTATACCTTGCACCTTCTTATTGACGATAAAACATAGAAATTGCATGGGAATTAAATTTAAAAGGCACAATGCCGACGTAAGTACAAGAGGACTGACACTCTCACTTTCTATGATTTGAACCCCTCCTGTGATTCCAGTTTTAGATTCTGATGCTACACTTCAGGCTCATACCTTGCACCGTCTTATGGACGATGAAACACGAAAATTGCATCGGAATGATATTCAAAAGGCACAATGCCGACTTAAGTACAAGAGGACTGACACTCTAACTCTCTATGATTTGAACCTCTCCTGTGAGTCCAGTTTTGGATTCCGATGCCTCACTTCAGGTTTACTGTATACCTTGCACCTTCTTATTGACGATGAAACACAGAAATTGCATCGGAATTAAGTTCAAAAGGCACAATGCCGACTTAAGTACAAGAGGACTGCCACCCTAACTTTCTATGATTTGATCGTCTCCTGTGAGTCCAGTTTTGGATTCCGATGCTTTACTTCAGGTTTACTGTATACCTTGCACCTTCTTATTGACGATGAAACAGAGAAATTACATGGGAGATAAATTTAAAATTCACAATGCCGACTTAAGTACAAGAGGACTGACACTCTAACTAACTATGATTTGAACCTCTCGTGTGAGCCCAGTTTTAGATTCCGATGCTTCACTTCTGGTTTACTGAATCCCTTGGACCTTCTTATTGACGATGAAACACAGTAATTTCATCGGAATTTGATACAAAAGGCACAATGCCGACTTAATTAAAGAGGACTGTCACTTCTCTTTCTATGATTTGAACCACTCCTGTGAGTCCAGTTTCTGATTCCGGTGCTTCTCTTCAGGTTTACTGTATACCTTGCACCTTCTTATTGACGATGAAACACAGAAATTGCATCGGAATTAAATTCAAAAGGCACAATGCCGACTTAAGTACAGGAGGACTGACACTTTAACTCTGTATGATTTGAACCTGTATTGTGAGTCCAGTTTTGGATTCCGATGCATCACTTCAGGTTTACTGTATACCTTGCACCTTCTTATTAACGATGAATCACAGAAATTGCATCGGAATTAAATTCAAAGGGCACAATGACCACTTAAGTACAAGAGGACTGAAACTCTAACTCTCTATGATTTGAACCTCT
This sequence comes from Schistocerca americana, assembly GCF_021461395.2. NCBI lineage: Eukaryota > Metazoa > Arthropoda > Insecta > Orthoptera > Acrididae > Schistocerca > Schistocerca americana. The sequence goes on from NC_060126.1 coordinate 7,689,458, forward strand.
CCTGTGAGTCCAGTTTTGGATTCCGATGCTTCACTTCTGGTTTACTGAATCCCTTGGACCTTCTTATTGACGATGAAACACAGTAATTTCATCGGAATTTGATACAAAAGGCACAATGCCGACTTAATTAAAGAGGACTGTCACTTCTCTTTCTATGATTTGAACCACTCCTGTGAGTTTGGTTTCTGATTCCGGTGCTTCTCTTCAGGTTTACTGTATACCTTGCACCTTCTTATTGACGATGAAACACAGAAATTGCATCGGAATTAAATTCAAAAGGCACAATGCCGACTTAAGTACAGGAGGACTGACACTTTAACTCTGTATGATTTGAACCTGTATTGTGAGTCCAGTTTTGGATTCCGATGCATCACTTCAGGTTTACTGTATACCTTGCACCTTCTTATTAACGATGAATCACAGAAATTGCATCGGAATTAAATTCAAAGGGCACAATGACCACTTAAGTACAAGAGGACTGAAACTCTAACTCTCTATGATTTGAACCTCTCCTGTGAGTCCAGTTTTGGATTCCGATGCTTCACTTCAGGTTTACTGTATACATTGCACCGTCTTATTGACGATGAAACATAAAAATTGCATCGGAATTAAATTCAAAAGTCACAATGCCGACTTAAGTACAAGAAGACTGACACTCAAACATTCTATGATTTGAACCTCTCCTGTGATTCCAATTTTAGATTCCGGTGCTTCTCTTCAGGTTTACTGTATACCTTGCACCTTCTTATTGACGATGAAACACAGAAATTGCATCGGAATTAAATTCAAAAGGCACAATGCCGACTTAAGTACAGGAGGACTGACACTTTAACTCTGTATGATTTGAACCTGTATTGTGAGTCCAGTTTTGGATTCCGATGCATCACTTCAGGTTTACTGTATACCTTGCACCTTCTTATTAACGATGAATCACAGAAATTGCATCGGAATTAAATTCAAAGGGCACAATGACCACTTAAGTACAAGAGGACTGAAACTCTAACTCTCTATGATTTGAACCTCTCCTGTGAGTCCAGTTTTGGATTCCGATGCTTCACTTCAGGTTTACTGTATACATTGCACCGTCTTATTGACGATGAAACATAAAAATTGCATCGGAATTAAATTCAAAAGTCACAATGCCGACTTAAGTACAAGAAGACTGACACTCAAACATTCTATGATTTGATCCTCTCCTGTGATTCCAATTTTAGATTCCGATGCTTCACTTCAGCTTTACTGTATACCTAGGACCTTCTTATTGACGATGAAACACAGAAATTTCATCGGAATTTAATACAAAAGGCACAATGCCGACTTAAGTAAAAGAGTGCTGTCACTCTCTCTTACTATGATTTGAACCTATCCTGTAAGTCCAGTTTTAGATTCCGATGCTTCTCTTCGGGTTTCCTGTATACCTTGCACCGTCTTATGGACGATGAAACACAAAAATTGCATCGGAATTATATTCAAAAGGCACAATGCCGACCTAAGTACAAGAGGACTGACACTCTACCTCTCTATGATTTGAACCTCTCCTGTGAGTCCAGTTTTGGATTCCGCTGCCTCACTTCAGGTTTGCTGTATACCTTGCACCTTATTATTGACGATGAAACACAGAAATTGCATCGGAATTAAGTTCATAAGGCACAATGCCGACTTAAGTACAAGAGGACTGACACTCTAACTTTCTATGATTTGAACTTCTCCTGTGAGTCCAGTTTTAGATTCCGATGCTTCACTTCAGGTTTACTGTATCCCTTAGACCTTCTTATTGACGATGAAACACAGAAAATTCATCGGTACTTAATACAAAAGGCACAATGCCGACTTAAGTACAAGAGGACTAACACTCTCACTTTCTATGTTTTGAACCTCTCCTGTTTCTCCAGTTTTAGATTCCGATGCTTCACTTCAGGTTTACTGTATACCTTGGACCTTCTTATTGGCGATGAAATACAGAAATTGCATCCGAATATAATACAAAAGGCACAATGCCGACTTAAGTAAAAGAGGACTGACACTCTCTCTTTCTATGATTTGAACCTCTCCGGTAAGTCCAGTTTCAGATTCCGATGCTACACTTCAGGTTTACTGTATACCTTGCACGTTCTTATTGACGATGAAACACCGAAATTGCATGCGAATTAAATTTAAAAACCACAATGCCGACGTAAGTACAAGAGGACTGACACTCTAACTCTCTATGATTTGAACCTCTCCTGTGAGTCCAGTTTTAGATTCCGATGCTTCACTTCTGGTTTACTGAATCCCTTGGACCTTCTTATTGACGATGAAACACAGTAATTTCATCGGAATTTAATACAAAAGGCACAATGCCGACTTAAGTAAAAGAGGACTGTCACTCTCTCTTTCTATGATTTGAACCGCTCCTGTGAGTCCAGTTTTGGATTCCGATGCTTCACTTCAGGTTTACTGTATACCTTGCACCGTCTTATTGACGATGAAACACAGAAATTGCATCGGAATTAAATTCAAAAGGCACAATGCCGACTTAAGTACAAGAGGACTGAAACTCTAACTCTCTATGATTTGAACCTCTCCTGTGAGTCCAGTTTCGGATTCCGATGCTTCACTTCAGGTTTACTGTATCCCTTGCACCGTCTTATTCACGATGAAACACAAAAATTGCATCGGAATTAAATTCAAAAGGCACAATGCCGACTTAAGTACAAGAAGACTGACACTCTAACTTTCTTTGATTTGAACCTCTCCTGTGAGTCCAGTTTTAGATTCCGATGCTTCACTTCAGGTTTACTGTATACCTAGGACCTTCTTATTGACGATGAAACACAGAAATTTCATCGGAATTTAATACAAAAGGCACAATGCCGACTTAAGTAAAAGAGGACTGTCACTCTCTCTTTCAATGATTTGGACCTATCCTGTGAGTCCAGTTTTAGATTCCGATGCTTTACTGTATCCCTTGGACCTTCTTATTGACGATGAAATACAAAAATTACATCCGCATTTAATACAAAAGATACAATGCCGACTTAAGTACAAGAGGACTGACACTCTAACTTTCTATGATTTGAACCTGTCCTGTGAGTCCAGTTTTAGATTCCGATGCTTCACTTCAGGTTTACTGTATACCTAGAACCTTCTTATTGACGATGAAACACAGAAATTTCATCGGAATTTAATACAAAAGGGCACAACGCCGACTTAAGTAAAAGAGGACTGTCACTCTCTCTTTCTATGATTTGAACCTATCCTGTGAGTCCAGATTTAGATTCCGATGCTTCTCTTCAGGTTTACTGTTTACCTTGCACCATCTTATTGACGATGAAACACAGAAATTGCATCGGAATTTAATACAAAAGGCACAATGCCGACTTAAGTACAAGAGGACTGACACTCTCACTTTCTATGATTTAAACCTCTCCTGTGATTCCAGTTTTAGATTCTGATGCTACACTTCAGGATTATACCTTGCGCCGTCTTATGGACGATGAAACACAAAAATTGCATCGGAATTATATTCAAAAGGCACAATGCCGACTTAAGTACAAGGGGACTGACAATCTAACTTTCTATGATTTGAACCTCTCCTGTGAGTCCAGTTTTAGAATCCGATTCTTCACTTCACGTTTACTGTATCCCTTGGACCTTCTTATTGACGATGAAATACAGAAATTGCATCCGCATTTAATACAAAAGGCACAATGCCGACTTAAGTACAAGAGGACTGACACTCTAACTCTCTATGATTTGAACCTCTCCTGTGAGTCCAGTTTTGGATTCTGCTGCCTCACTTCAGGTTTACTGTATACCTTGCACCTTCTTATTGACGATGAAACACAGAAATTGCATCGGAATTAAGTTCAAAAGGCACAATGCCGTCTTAAGTACAAGAGGACTGACACTCTAACTTTCTATGATTTGAACGTCTCCTGTGAGTCCAGTTTTAGATTCCGATGCTTCACTTCAGGTTTACTGTAACCCTTGGACCTTCTTATTGACGATGAAATACAGAAATTGCATCCGAATTTAATACAAAATGCACAATACCTACTAGAGAACAAGAGGACTGACACTCTCCCTTACTATGATTTGAACCTCTCCTGTGAGTCCAGTTTTAGATTCCGTTGCTTCACTTCAGGTTTACTGTATCCATTAGACCTTCTTATTTACGATGAAACACAGAAAATTCATCGAAATTTAATACAAAAGGCACAATGCCGACTTAAGTACAAGAGGACTAACACTCTCACTTTCTATGATTTGAATCTCTCCTGTTTGACCAGTTTTACATTCCGATGCTTCACTTCAGGTTTACTGTATACCTTGGACATTCTTATTGGCGATGAAATACAGAAATTGCATCCGAATTTAATACAAAAGGCACAATGCCGACTTAAGTAAAAGAGGACTGACACTCTCTTTTTCTATGATTTGAACCTCTCATGTGAGTCCAGTTTCAGATTCCGATGCTTTACTTCAGGTTTACTGTATACCTTGCACCTTCTTATTGACGATGAAACAGAGAAATTGCATGGGAATTAAATTTAAAAGGCACAATGCCGACTTAAGTACAAGAGGACTGACACTGTGACTAACTATGATTTGAACCTCTCCTGTGAGCCCAGTTTTAGATTCCGATGCTTCACTTCTGGTTTACTGAATCCTTTGGACCTTCTTAGTGACGATGAAACACAGTAATTTCATCGGAATTTAATACAAAATGCACAATGCCGACCTAATTAAAGAGGACAGTCACTCTCTCTTTCTATGATTTGAACCTCTCCTGTGAGTCCAGTTTTTGATTCCGATGCTTCTCTTCAGGTTTACTGTAAACCTTGCACCTTCTTATTGATGATGAAACACAGAAATTTCATCGGAATTTAATACAAAAAGGAAAATGTCGACTTAAGTAAAAGAGGACTGTCACTCTTTCTATGGTTTGAACCTCTCCTGTGAGTCCAGTATTAGATTCCGATGCTTCTCTTCAGGTTTACTGTATACCTTGCACCTTCTTATTGACGATGAAACACAGAAATTGCATCGGAATTTAATACAAAAGGCACAATGCCGACTTAAGTACAAGAGGACTGACACTCTCACTTTCTATGATTTGAACCTCTCCTGTGATTCCAGTTTTAGATTCTGATGCTTCACTTCAGGTTTATACCTTGCACCGTCTTATGGACGATGAAACACAAAAATTGCATCGGAATTATATTCAGAAGGCACAATGCCGACTTAAGTACAAGAGGACTGACACTCTAACTTTCTATGATTTGAACCTCTCCTGTGAGTCCAGTTTTAGATTCCGATGCTTCACATAAGGTTTACTGTATACCTAGGACCTTCTTATTGACGATGAAACACAGAAATTTCATCGGAATTTAATACAAAAGGTCAATGCCGACTTAAGTAAAAGAGGACTGTCACTCTCCCTTTCTATGATTTGAACCTCTCCTGTGAGTCCAGTTGTAGATTCCGATGCTTCACTTCAGGTTTACTGTATCCCTTAGACCTTCTTATTTACGATGAAACACAGAAAATTCATCGGAATTTAATACAAAAGGCACAATGCCGACTTAAGTACAAGAGGACTAACACTCTCACTTTCTATGATTTGAATCTCTCCTGTTTGTCCAGTTTTACATTCCGATGCTTCACTTCAGGTTTACTGTGTACCTTGGACATTCTTATTGGCGATGAAATACAGAAATTGCATCCAAATTTAATACAAAAGGCACAATGCCGACTTAAGTAAAAGATGACTGACACTCACTCTTTCTATGATTTGAACCTCTCCTGTGAGGACAGTTTTAGATTCCGATGCTTCACTTCTGGTTTACTGAATCCCTTGGACCTTCTTATTGACGATGAAACACAGTAATTTCATCGGAATTTAATACAAAAGGCACAATGCCGACTTAATTAAAGAGGACTGTCACTCTCTCTTTCTATGACTTGAACCTCTCCTGTGAGTCCAGTTTTTGATTCCGATGATTCTCATCAGGTTTACTGTATACCTTGCACCTTCTTATTGACGATGAAACACAGAAATTGCATCGAAATTAAATTCAAAAGGCACAATGCCGACTTAAGTACAAGAGGACTGACACTTTAACTCTGTATGATTTGAACCTCTCCTGTGAGTCCAGTTTTGGATTCCGATGCATTACTTCAGGTTTACTGTATACCTTGCACCTTCTTATTGACGATGAAACACAGAAATTGCATCGGAATTAAGTTCAAAAAGCACAATGCCGACGTAAGTACAAGAGGACTGAAACTCTAACTCTCTATGATTTGAACCTCTCCTGTGAGACCGGTTTTAGATTCCGATGCTTCACTTCAGATTTACTGTATACCTTGCACCTTCTTATTGACGATGAACCACAGAAATTGCATCGGAATTAAATTCAAAAGGCACAATGCCGACTTAAGTACAAGAGGACTGACACTCTAACTCTCTATGATTTGAACCTCTCCTGTGAGTCCAGTTTTTGATTCCGATGCTTCTCTTAAGGTTTACTGTATACCTTGCACCTTCTTATTGACGATGAAACACAGAAATTGCATCGGAATGAAATTCAAAAGGCACAATGCCGACTTAAGTAAAAGATGACTGTCACTCTCTCTTTCTATGATTTGAACCTCTCCTGTGAGTCCAGTTTTTGATTCCGATGCTTCTCTTCAGGTTTACTGTATACCTTGCACCTTCTTATTGACGATGAAACACAGAAATTTCATCGGAATTTAATACAAAAAGCAAAATGCCGACTTAAGTAAAAGAGGACTGTCACTCTTTCTATGATTTGAACCTCTCCTGTGAGTCCAGTTTTAGATTCCGATGCTTCTCTTCAGGTTTCCTGTATACCTTGCACCTTCTTATTGACGATGAAACACAGAAATTGCATCGGAATTTAATACAAAAGGCACAATGCCGACTTAAGTACAAGAGGAATGACACTCTAACTTTCTATGATTTGAACCTCTCCTGTGATTCCAGTTTTAGATTTTGATGCTTCACTTCAGGTTTATACCTTGCACCGTCTTATGGACAATGAAACACAAAAATTGCATCGGAATTATATTCAAAAGGCACAATGCCGACTTAAGTACAAGAGGACTGACACTCTAACTTTCTATGATTTGAACCTCTCCTGTGAGTCCAGTTTTAGAATCCGATTCTTCACTTCAGGTTTACTGTATCCCTTGGACCTTCTTATTGACGATGAAATACAGAAATTGCATCCGAATATAATACAAAACGCACAATGCCGACTTAAGTAAAAGAGGACTGACACTCTCTCTTTCTATGATTTGAACCTCTCCTGTGAGTCCAGTTTCAGATTCCGATGCTACACTTCAGGTTTACTGTATACCTTGCACCTTCTTATTGACGATGAAACACAGAAATTGCATGGGAATTAAATTTAAAAGGCACAATGCCGACGTAAGTACAAGAGGACTGACACTCTAACTCTCTATGATTTGAACCTCTGCTGTGAGTCCAGTTTTAGATTCCGATGCTTCACTTCTGGTTTACTGAACCCCCTTGGACCTTCTTATTGACGATGAAACAGAAATTTCATCGGAATTTAATACAAAAGGCACAATGCCGACTTAAGTAAAAGATGACTGTCACTCTCTCTTTCTATGATTTGAACCTCGCCTGTGATTCCAGTTTTTGATTCCGATGCTTCTCTTCAGGTTTACTGTATAGCTTGCACCTCTTATTGACGATGAAACACAGAAATTGCATCGGAATGAAATTCAAAAGGCACAATGCCGACTTAAGTACAAGAGGACTGAAACTCTAACTCTCTATGATTTGAACCTCTCCTGTGAGACCGGTTTTAGATTCCGATGCTTCACTTCAGATTTACTGTATACCTTGCACCTTCTTATTGACGATGAACCACAGAAATTGCATCGGAATTAAATTCAAAAGGCACAATGCCGACTTAAGTACAAGAGGACTGACACTCTAACTCTCTATGATTTGAACCTCTCCTGTGAGTCCAGTTTTTGATTCCGATGCATCTCTTAAGGTTTACTGTATACCTTGCACCTTCTTATTGACGATGAAACACAGAAATTGCATCGGAATGAAATTCAAAAGGCACAATGCCGACTTAAGTAAAAGATGACTGTCACTCTCTCTTTCTATGATTTGAACCTCTCCTGTGAGTCCAGTTTTTGATTCCGATGCTTCTCTTCAGGTTTACTGTATACCTTGCACCTTCTTATTGACGATGAAACACAGAAATTTCATCGGAATTTAATACAAAAAGCAAAATGCCGACTTAAGTAAAAGAGGACTGTCACTCTTTCTATGATTTGAACCTCTCCTGTGAGTCCAGTTTTAGATTCCGATGCTTCTCTTCAGGTTTACTGTATACCTTGCACCTTCTTATTGACGATGAAACACAGAAATTGCATCGGAATTTAATACAAAAGGCACAATGCCGACTTAAGTACAAGAGGAATGACACTCTAACTTTCTATGATTTGAACCTCTCCTGTGATTCCAGTTTTAGATTTTGATGCTTCACTTCAGGTTTATACCTTGCACCGTCTTATGGACAATGAAACCCAAAAATTGCATCGGAATTATATTCAAAAGGCACAATGCCGACTTAAGTACAAGAGGACTGACACTCTAACTTTCTATGATTTGAACCTCTCCTGTGAGTCCAGTTTTAGAATCCGATTCTTCACTTCAGGTTTACTGTATCCCTTGGACCTTCTTATTGACGATGAAATACAGAAATTGCATCCGCATTTAATACAAAAGGCACAATGCCGACTTAAGTACAAGAGGACTGACACTCTAACTCTCTATGATTTGAACCTCTCCTGTGAGTCCAGTTTTGGATTCCGATGCCTCACTTCAGGTTTACTGTATACCTTGCACCTTCTTATTGACGATGAAACACAGAAATTGCATCGGAATTAAGTTCAAAAGGCACAATGCCGACTTAAGTACAAGAGGACTGACACTCTAACTTTCTATGATTTGAACGTCTCCTGTGAGTCCAGTTTTTGATTCCGATGTTTCACTTCAGGTTTACTGTAACCCTTGGACCTTCTTATTGACGGTGAAATACAGAAATTGCATCCGAATTTAATACAAAAGGCACAATACCGACTAGAGTACAAGAGGACTGACACTCTCCCTTTCTATGATTTGAACCTCTCCTGTGTGTCCAGTTTTAGATTCCGATGCTTCACTTCAGGTTTACTGTATCGCTTAGACCTTCTTATTTACGATGAAACACAGAGAAATTCATCGGAATTTAATACAAAAGGCACAATGCCGACTTAAGTACAAGAGTACTAACACTCTCACTTTCTATGATTTGAATCTCTCCTGTTTGTCCAGTTTTACATTCCGATGCTTCACTTCAGGTTTACTGTATACCTTGGACATTCTTATTGGCGATGAAATACAGAAATTGCATCCGAATTTAATACAAAAGGCACAATGTCGACTTAAGTAAAAGAGGACTGACACTCTCTCTTTCTATGATTTGAACCTCTCCTGTGAGTCCAGTTTCAGATTCCGATGCTTTACTTCAGGTTTACTGTATACCTTGCACCTACTTATTGACGATGAAACAGAGAAATTGCATGGGAATTAAATTTAAAATGCACAATGCCGACTTAAGTACAAGAGGACTGACACTCTAACTAACTATGATTTGAACCTCTCCTGTGAGCCCAGTTTCAGATTCCGATGCTTCACTTCTGGTTTACTGAATCCCTTGGACCTTCTTTTGACGATGAAACACAGTAATTTCATCGGAATTTAATACAAAAGGTACAATGCCGACTTAATTAACGAGGACTGTCACTCTCTCTTTCTATGATTTGAACCTCTCCTGTGAGTCCAGTTTTTGATTCCGATGCTTCTCTTCAGGTTTACTGTATACCTTGCACCTTCTTATTGACGATGAAACACAGAAATTTCATCGGAATTTAATACAAAAAGCAAAATGCCGACTTAAGTAAAAGAGGACTGTCACTCTTTCTGTGATTTGAACCTCTCATGTGAGTCCAGTTTTAGATTCCGATGCTTCTCTTCAGGTTTACTGTATACCTTGCACCTTCTTATTGACGATGAAACACAGAAATTGCATCGGAATTTAATACAAAAGGCACAATGCCGACTTAAGTACAAGAGGACTGACACTCTCACTTTCTATGATTTGAACCTCTCCTGTGATTCCAGTTTTAGATTCTGATGTTTCACTTCAGGTTTATACCTTGCACCGTCTTATGGACGATGAAACACAAAAATTGCATCGGAATTATATTCAAAAGGCACAATGCCGACTTATGTACAAGAGGACTGACACTCCAACTTTCTATGATTTGAACCTCTCCTATGAGTCCGGTTTTAGATTCCGATGCTTCACTTCAGATTTACTGTATACCTTGCACCTTCTTATTGACGATGAACCACAGAAATTGCATCGGAATTAAATTCAAAAGGCACAATGCCGACTTAAGTACAAGAGGACTGACACTCTAACTTTCTGTGATTTGAACCTCTCCTGTGAGTCCAGTTTTAGATTCCGATGTTTCACTTCAGGTTTACTGTAACCCTTGGACCTTCTTATTGACGCTGAAATACAAAAAATTGCATCCGAATTTAATACAAAAGGCACAATGCCGACTTAAGTAAAAGAGGACTGACCCTCTCTCTTTCTATGATTTGAACCTCTCCTGTGAGTCCAGTTTTGGATTCCGATGCTTCACTTCAGGTTTACTGTATACCTTGCACCTTCTTATCGACGATGAAACACAGATATTGCATCCGAATTTAATACAAAAGGCACAATGCCGATTTAAGTACAAGAGGACTGACACTCTCACTTTCTACGATTTGAACCTCTCCTGTGAGTCCTGTTTTAGATTCCGATGCTTCACTTCAGGTTTACTGTATACCTTGCACCTTCTTATTGACGATGGAACACAGAAATTTCATCGGAATTTAATACAAAAGGCACAATGCCGACTTAAGTAAAAGAGGACTTTCATTCTCTCTTTCTATGATTTGAACCTCTCCTGTGAGTCGAGTTTTAGATTCCGATGCTTCTCTTCAGGTTTACTGTATACCTTGCACCTTCTTATTGACGATGAAACACAGAAATTGCATCGAAATTTAATACAAAAGGCACAATGCCGACTTAAGTACAAGAGGACTGACACTCTCACTTTCTATGATTTGAACCTCTCCTGTGATTCCAGTTTTAGATTCTATTGCTTCACTTCAGGCTTATACCTTGCACCGTCTTATGGATGATGAAACACAAATATTGCATCGGAAAGAAATGCAAAAGGCACAATGCCGACTTAAGTACAAGAGGACTGACACTCTAACTTTCTATGATTTGAACCTCTCCTATGAGTCCTGTTTTAGATTCCGATGCTTTACTTCAGGTTTACTGTATACCTTGCACCTTCTTATTGACGATGAAACACAGAAATTGCATCGGAATTAAATTCAAAAGGCACAATGCCGACTTAAGTACAAGAGGACTGACACTCTAACTTATTATGATTTGAACCTCTCCTGTGAGTCCAGTTTTGGATTCCGATGCTTCACTTCAGGTTTACTGTATACCTTGCACCTTCATATTGACGATGAAATACAGCAACTGCATCCGAATTTAATATAAAAGGCACAATGCCGACTTAAGTAAAAGTGGACTGACACTCTCTCTTTCTATGATTTGAACCTCTCCTGTGAGTCCAGTTTTAGATTGCGATGCTTCACTTCAGGTTCACTGTATACCATGCACCTTCTTATTGACGATGAAACACAGAAATTGCATCGGAATTAAGTTCAAAAGGCACAATGCCGACTTAAGTACAAGTGGACTGACACTCTAACTTTCTATGATTTGAACCTCTCCTGTGAGTCCAGTTTTAGATTCCGATGCTTCACTTCAGGTTTACTGTATCCCTTGGACCTTCTTATTGACGAGGAAATACAGAAATTGCATCCGAATTTAATACAAAAGGCACAATACCGACTTAAGTACAAGAGTACTGACACTCTCCCTTTCTATGATTTGAACCTCTCCTGTAAGTCCAGGTTTAGATTCCGATGCTTAACTTCAGGTTTACTGTATCCCTTAGACCTTCTTATTGAAGATGAAACACAGAAATTTCATCGGAATTTAATACAAAAGGCATAATGCCGACTTAAGTACAAGAGGACTAACACTCGCACTTTCTATGATTTGAACCTCTCCTGTGAGTCCACTTTTAGATTCCGATGCTTCACTTCAGGTCTACTGTATACCTTGGACCTTCTTATTGACGATGAAATACAGCAACTGCATCCGAATTTAATATAAAAGGCACAATGCCGGCTTAAGTAAAAGAGGACTGACACTCTCTCTTTCTATGATTTGAACCTCTCCTGTGAGTCCAGTTTTAGATTGCGATGCTTCACTTCACGTTTACTGTATACCATGCACCTTGTTATTGACAATGAAACACAGAAATTGCATGGGAATTAAATTTAAAATGCACAATGCCGACTTAAGTACAAGAGGACTGACACTCTAACTCTCTATGACTTGAACCTCTCCTGTGAGTCCAGTTTTAGATTCCGATGCTTCACTTCAGGTTTACTGTATACCTTGCACCTTCTTATGACGATGTAACACAGAAATTGAATCCCAGTTTAATACAAAAGGCACAATGCCGACTTAAGTACAAGAGGACTGACACTCTCTCTTTCTATGATTTGAACCTTTCCTGTGAGTCCAGTTTTAGATTCCGATGCTTCACTTCAGGTTTACTGTATACCTTGCACCTTCGTATTGACGATGAAACACAGAAATTGCATCGGAATTTAATACTATTGGCACAATGCTGACTTAAGTACAAGAGGACTGACACTCTCACTTTCAATGATTTGAACCTCTCCTGTGATTCCAGTTTTAGATTCTGATGCTTCATTTCAGGTTTATACCTTGCACTGTCTTATTGACGATGAAACACAAAAATTGCATCGGAATGAAATTCCAAAGGCACAATGCCGACTTAAGTACCAGAGGACTGACACTCTAACTTTCTATGATTTGGACCTCTCCAGTGAGTCCAGTTTTAGATTCCGATTCTTCACTTCAGGTTTACTGTATTCCTGGGAACTTCTTATTGACGATGAAATACAAATATAGCATCCGCATTTAATACAAAAGGCACAATGCCGACTTAAGTACAAGAGGACTCACACTAACTTTCTATGATTTGATTCTCTCCTATGAGTCCAGTTTTAGATTCCGATGCTTCACTTCTGGTTTACTGTGTACCTTGTACCTTCTTATTGACGGTGAAACACAGAAATTGCGTCGGAATTAAATTCAAAAGGCACAATGCCGACTACAGTTCAAGAGGACTGACACTCTAACTCTCTATGATTTGAACCTCTCCTGTGTGTCTAGTTATGGATTCTGATGCTTCACTTCAGGTTTACTGTATACCTTGCACCTTCTTATTGACGATGAAACACAGAAATTGCATCGGAATTAAATTCAAAAGGCACAATGCCGACTTAAGTACAAGAGGACTGACACACTAACTTTCTATGATTTGAACCTCTCCTGTGTGTCCAGTTTTAGATTCCGATGCTTCAGTTCAGGTTTACTGTATCCCTTGGACCTACTTATTGACGATGAAACACAGAAATTTCATCGGAATTTAATACAAAAGGAACAATGCCGACTTAAGTAAAAGAGGACTGTCACTCTCTCTTTCTATGGTTTGAACCTCTCCTGTGAGTCCAGTTTTAGTTTTCGATGCTTCACTTCAGGTTTACTGTATACCTTGCACCTTCTTATTGACGATGAGACACAGAAATTGCATCGGAATTTAATACAAAAGGCACAATACCAACTTAAGTACAAGAGGACTGGCACTCTCACTTCCTATGATCTGAACCTCTCCTGTGATTCCAGTTTTAGATTCCGATGCTTCACTTCAGGTTTACTGTATACCTTGGACCTCCTTATTGACCATGAAACACAGAAAGGGCAACGGAAATAAATACAAAAGGCACAATGCCGCCTTAAGTACAAGAGGACTGACACTCCCACTTTCTATGATTTGAACCTCTCCTGTGAGTCCAGTTTTAGATTCCGATGCTTCTCTTCAGGTTTACTGTATCCTTTGAACCTTCTTATTGACGATGAAACACAGAAATTGCATCGGAATTAAATTCAAAAGGCACAATGCCTTCTTAAGTACAAGAGGACTGACACTCTATGATCTGAACCTCTCCGGTGAGTCCAGTTTTAGTTTCCGATGCTTCACTTCAGATTTACTGTATACCTTGCACCTTCTTATTGACGATGAAACACAGAAATTGCATCGGAATTAAATTCAAACGACACAATGCCGACTTAGGTATAAGAGGACTGACACTCTAACTATCTATGATTTGATCCCCTCCTGTGAGTCTAGTTTTAGATTCCGATGCTTCACTTCAGGTTTGCTGTATACCTTGCACCTTCGTATTGACGATGAAACACAGATATTGCATCGGAATTAAATTCAAAATGCACAATGCCGACTTAAGTACAAGAGGACTGACACTCTAACTTTCTATGATTTGAACCTCTGCTGTGAGTCCAGTTTCAGATTCAGATGCTTCACTTCTGGTTTACTGTATACCTTGTACCTACGTATTGACGATGAAATACAGCAATTGCATCCGAATTTAATACAAAAGGCACAATACCGTCTTAAGTAAAAGAGGACTGACACTCTCTCTTTCTATGATTTGAACCTCTCCAGTCGTTCCAGTTTTAGATTCCGATGCTTCACTTCAGGTTTACTGTATACCTTGCACCTTCTTATTGACGACGTAACACAGAAATTGCATCGGAATCAAATTTAAAAGGCACAATGCCGTCTTAAGTGCAAGTGGACTGACACTCTAACACCCTATGATTTGAACCTCTCCTGTGAGTCCAGTTTTAGATTCCGATGCTTCACTTCTGGTTTACTGTATACCTTGCACCTTCTTGTTGACGACGAAACACAGATATTGCATCGGAATTAAATTTAAAAGACACAATGCCGATTTAAGTACAACAGGACTGACACTCTAACTATCTATGATTTGAACCTCTCCTGTGGGTCCAGGTTTAGATCCCGATGCTTCACTTAAGGTTTACTGTATCCCTCGGTCCTTCTTATTGACGATGAAACACAGAAATTGCATCCGAATTTGATACCAAAGGCACAATGTCGTCTTAAGTAAAAGAGGACTGACACTCTCCCTTTCTATGATTTGAACCTCTCCTGTGAGTCCAGTTTTAGATTCGAATTCTTCACTTCAGGATTACTATATACCTTGCACCTTCTTATTGACGAAGAAACACAGAAATTGAACCCGAATTTAATACAAAAGGCACAATTCCGAATTAAGTAGAAGAGGACTGACACTCTCAATTACTATGATTTGAACCTCTCCTGTGAGTCCAGTTTTAGATTCCGATGCTTCACTTCAGGTTTACTGAATAACGTGGACCCTCTTATTGACGATGCAACACAGAAATTTCATCGGAATTTATTACAAAAGGCACAATGCCGACTTCACTCTCTCTTTCTATGATTTGAACCTCTCCTGTGAGTCCAGCTTTAGATTCCGATGCTTCACTTCAGGTTTACTGTATACCTTGGACCTTCTTATTGACGATGAAATACAGAAATATCATCCGAATTTAATACAAAAGGCACAATGCCGACTTAAGTAAAAGAGGACTGACACTCTCTCTTTCTATGATTTGAACCTCTCCTGTGGGTCCAGTTTTAGATTCCGATGCTTCACTTCAGGTTTACTGTATACCTTGCACCTTCTTATTGACGACGTAACACAGAAATTGCATCGGAATTAAATTTAAAAGGCACAATGCCGACTTAAGTACAAGTGGACTGACACTCTAACTCTCTATGATTTGAACCTCTCCTGTGAGTCCAGTTTTAGATTCCAATGCTTCACTTCTGGTTTACTGTATATCTTGCATCTTCTTATTGACGATGAAACACAGAAATTGCATCGGAATTAAATTTAAACCACACAATGCCGACTTAAGTACAACAGGACTGACACTCTAACTATCTATGATTTGAACCTCTCCTGTGGGTCCAGTTTTAGATTCCGATGCTTCACTTAAGGTTTACTGTATCCCTTGGTCCTTCTTATTGATGATGAAACACAGAAATTGCATTTGAATTTAATACAAAAGGCACAATGCCGACTTAAGTAAAAGAGGACTGACACTCTCCCTTTCTATGAATTGAACCTCTCCTGTGAGTCCAGTTTTAGATTCCGATGCTTCACTTCAGGTTTACTAAATCCCTTGGACCTTCTAATTGACGATGAAACACAGAAATTTCATCGGAATTTAATACAAAAGGCACAATGCCGACTTAAGTAAAAGAGGACTGTCACTCTCACTATCTATGATTTGAACCTCTCCTGTGAGTCCAGTTTTAGATTCCGATGCTTCACTTCAGGTTTACTGTATACCTTGCACCTTCTTATTGACGATGAAACACAGAAATTGCATCGCAATTTAATACAAAAGGCACATTGCCGACTTAAGTACAAGAGGACTGACACTCTCACTTTCTATGATTTGAACCTCTCCTGTGATTCCAGTTTTAGATTCCGATGCTTCACTTCAGGTTCATACCTTGCACCATCTTATTGACGATGAAACACAAAAATTGCATCGGAGTTAAATCAAAAGGCACAATGCCGACTTAAGTACAAGAGGACTGACACTCTAACTTTCTATGATTTGAACCTCTCCTGTGAGTCCAGTTTTAGATTCCGATTCTTCACTTCAGGTTTACTGTATCCCTTGGACCTTCTAATTGACGATGAAATACAGAAATTGCATCCGCATTTAATACAAAAGGCACAATGTCGAATTAAGTACAAGAGGACTGACACTCTAACTTTCTATGATTTGAACCTCTCCTATGAGTCCTGTTTTAAATTCCGATGTTTCACTGCAGGTTAACTGTATACTTTGCACCTTCTTATTGACGATGAAACACAGAAATTGCATCGGAATTAAATTCAAAAGCACAATGCCGACTTCAGTACAAGAGGACTGACACTCTAACTCTTTATGATTTGAACCTCTCCTGTGAGTCCAGTTTTGGATTCTGATGCTTCACTTCAGGTTTACTGTATACCTTGCACCATCTTATTGACGATGAAACACAAAAATTGCATCGGAGTTAAATTCAAAAGGCACAATGCCGACTTAAGTACAAGAGGACTGACACTCTAACTTTCTATGATTTGAACCTCTCCTGTGAGTCCAGTTTTAGATTCCGATTCTTCACTTCAGGTTTACTGTATCCCTTGGACCTTCTAATTGACGATGAAATACAGAAATTGCATCCGCATTTAATACAAAAGGCACAATGTCGAATTAAGTACAAGAGGACTGACACTCTAACTTTCTATGATTTGAACCTCTCCTATGAGTCCTGTCTTAAATTCCGATGTTTCACTGCAGGTTAACTGTATACTTTGCACCTTCTTATTGACGATGAAACACAGAAATTGCATCGGAATTAAATTCAAAAGCACAATGCCGACTTCAGTACAAGAGGACTGACACTCTAACTCTTTATGATTTGAACCTCTCCTGTGAGTCCAGTTTTAGATTCCGATGCTTCACTTCATTTTTACTGTATCCCTTGTACCTTCTTATTGACGATGAAATACAGTAATTGCATCCGAATTTAATACAAGAGGCTCAATACGGACTTAAGTACAAGACGACTGACACTCTCCCTTTCTATGATTTGAACCTCTCCTGTGAGTCCAGTTTTGGATTCCGATGCTTCACTTCAGGTTTACTGTATACCTTGCACCTTCTTATTGACGATGAAACACAGAAATTGCAACGGAACTAAATTCAAAAGGCACAATGCCGACTTAAGTACAAGACGACTGACACTCTAACTCATTATGATTAGAACTTCTCCTGTGAGTCCAGTTTTGGATTCCGATGCTTCACTTCAGGTTTACTGTATACCTTGCACCTTCTTATTGACGATGAAACACAGAAATTGCATCGGAATTAAATTCAAAAGGCACAATGCCGACTTAAGTAAAACAGGACTGACACTCTCTCTTTCAATGATTTGAACCTCTCCTGTGAGTCCAGTTTTAGATTCCGATCCTTCACTTCAGGTTTACTGTATACCTTGCACTTTCTTATTGACGATGAAACACAGAAATTGCATCGGAATTATATTTAAAAGGCACAATGCCGACTTAAGTTCAAGAGGACTGACACTCTAACTCTCTATGATTTGATCCTCTCCTGTGAGTCTAGTTTTAGATTCGGATGCTTCACTTCTGGTTTACTGTATACCTTGCACGTTCTTATTGACGATGAAACACAGAAATTGCATCGGAATTGAATACAAAAGACACAATGCCGACTTAAGTACAAGAGGACTGACACTCTAACTTTCAATGAATTTAACCTCTCCTATGAGTTCTGTTTTAGATTCCGATGCTACACCTCAGGTTTACTGTATCCCTTGCACTCTCTTATTGACGATGAAACAGAGAAATTGCATCGGAACTTAATACAAAAGGCACAATGCCAACTTAAGTAGAAGAGGACTGACACTCTCACTTTCTATGATTTGAACCTCTCCTGTGAATCCAGAATTAGATTCCGATGCTTCACTTCAGGTTAACTGTATCCCTTGGACCTTCTTATTGACGACGAAATACAGAAATTGAATCTGAATCTAATACAAAAGGCAAGATACCGACTTAAGTACAAGAGGACTGCCACTCTCGCTTTCTATGATTTGAAACTCTTCTGTGAGTCCAGTTTTAGATTCCTATGCTTCACCTCAGGTTTACTGTATCCCTTGGAGCTTCTTATTGTCGATGAAACACAGAAATTTCATCGGAATTAAATACAAAAGGCACAATGCCGACTTAAGTAAAAGAGGACTGTCACTCTCTCCTTCCATGATTTTAACCTCTCCTGTGAGTCCAGTTTTACATTCCGATTCTTCACTTCAGGTTTGCTGTATCCCTTGGACCTTATTATTGACGATGAAATACAGAAATTGCATCCGCATTTAATACAAAAGGCACAATGCCGACTTAAGTACAAGAGGACTGACACTCTAACTTTCTATGATTTGAACCTCTCCTATGAGTCCTGTTTTAAATTCCGATGTTTCACTGCAGGTTTACTGTATACCTTGCACCTTCTTATTGACGATGAAACACAGAAATTGCATCGGAATTAAATTCAAAAGCACAATGCCGACTTAAGTACAAGAGGACCGACACTCTAACTCTTTATGATTTGAACCTCTCCTGTGAGTCCAGTTTTGGATTCTGATGCTTCACTTCAGGTTTACTGTATACCTTGAACCTTCTTATTGACGATGAAACACAGAAATTGCATCGGAATTGAATTCAAAAGGCACAATGCCGACTTATGTACAAGAGGACTGACACTCTAACTTTCTATGATTTGAACCTCTCCTGTGAGTCGAGTTTTAGATTCCGATGCTCACTTCAGGTTTACTGTATCCCTTGTACCTTCTTATTGACGATGAAATACAGAAATTGCATCCGAATTTAATACAAAAGGCACAATACGGACTTAAGTACAAGACGACTGACACTCTAACTCATTATGATTTGAACATCTCCTGTGAGTCCAGTTTTGGATTCCGATGCTTCACTTCAGGTTTACTGTATACCTTGCACCTTCTTATTGACGATGAAACACAGAAATTGCATCGGAATTAAATTCAAAAGGCACAATGCCGACTTAAGTAAAACAGGACTGACACTCTCTCTTTCAATGATTTGAACCTCTCCTGTGAGTCCAGTTTTAGATTCCGATCCTTCACTTCAGGTTTACTGTATACCTTGCACCTTCTTATTGACGATGAAACACAGAAATTGCATCGGAATTAAATTTAAAAGGCACAATGCCGACTTAAGAAAAACAGGACTGACACTCTAACTTTCAATGATTTTAACCTCTCCTATGAGTCCAGTTTTAGATTCCGATGCTTCACTTCAGGTTTACTGTATCCCTTGCACCCTCTTATTGACGATGAAACACAGAAATTGCATCGGAACTTAATACAAAAGGCACAATGCCAACTTAAGTACAAGAGGACTGAAACTCTCACTTTCTATGATTTTAACCTCTCCTGTGAGTCCAGTTTTAGATTCGGATGCTTCACTTCTGGTTTACTGTATACCTTGCAACCTCTTATTGACGATGAAACACAGAAATTGCATCGGAACTTAATACAAAAGGCACAATGCCAACTTAAGTACAAGAGGACTGACACTCTCACTTTCTATGATTTGAACCTCTCCTGAGAATCCAGAATTAGATTCCGATGCTTCACTTCAGGTTTACTGTATCCCTTGGACCTTCTTATTGACGATGAAACACAGAAATTTCATCGGAATTTAATACAAAAGGCACAATGCCGACTTAAGTAAAAGAGGACTGTCACTCTCTCTTTCTATGATTTTAACCTCTCCTGTGAGTCCAGTATTAGATTCCGATTCTTCACTTCAGGTTTCCTGTATCCCTTGGACCCTCTTATTGACGATGAAATACAGAAATTGCATCCGCATTTAATACAAAAGGCACAATGCCGACTTAAGTACAAGAGGACTGACACTCTCACTTTCTATGATTTGAACCTCTCCTGTGATTCCAGTTTTAGATTGCGATGCTTCACTTCAGGTTCATACCTTGCACCATCTTATTGACGATGAAACACAAAAATTGCATCGGAGTTAAATTCAAAAGGCACAATGCCGACTTAAGTACAAGAGGACTGACACTCTAACTCTCTATGATTTGATCCTCTCCTGTGAGTCTAGTTTTAGATTTGGATGTTTCACTTCTGGTTTACTGTATACCTTGCACCTTCTTATTGACGATGAAACACAGAAATTGCATCGGAATTAAATTCAAAAGACACAATGCCGACTTAAGTACAACAGGACTGACACTAACTTTCTATGATGTGAACCTCTCCTGTGAGACCAGTTTTAGATTCCGATTCTTCACTTCAGGTTTACTGTATCCCTTGGACCTTCTTATTGACGATGAAATACAGAAATTGCATCCGCATTTAATACAAAAGGCACAATGCCGAATTAAGTACAAGAGGACTGACACTCTAACTTTCTATGATTTGAACCTCTCGTATGAGTCCTGTTTTAAATTCCGATGTTTCACTGCAGGTTAACTGTATACCATGCACCTTCTTATTGACGATGAAACACAGAAATTGCATCGGAATTTAATTCAAAAGGCACAATGCCGACTTAAGTAAAACAGGACTGACACTCTCACTTTCAATGATTTGAACCTCTCCTGTGAGTCCAGTTTTAGATTCCGATCCTTCACTTCAGGTTTACTGTATACCTTGCACCTTCTTATTGACGATGAAACACAGAAATTGCATCGGATCTTAATACAAAAGGCACAATGCCAACTTAAGTACAAGAGGACTGACACTCTAACTTTCTATGATTTGAACCTCTCCTATGAGTCCTGTTTTAAATTCCGATGTTTCACTGCAGGTTAACTGTATACCTTGCACCTTCTTATTGACGATGAAACACAGAAATTGCATCGGAATAAAATTCAAAAGGCACAATGCCGACTTAAGTAAAACAGGACTGACACTCTCTCTTTCTATGATTTGAACCTCTCCTGTGAGTCCAGTTTTAGATTCCGATCCTTCACTTCAGGTTTACTGTATACCTTGCACCTTCTTCTTGACGATGAAACACAGAAATTGCATCGGAATTAAATTTAAAAGGCACAATGCCGACTTAAGTACAAGAGGACTGACACTCTAACTCTCTATGATTTGATACTCTCCTGTGAGTCTAGTTTTCGATTTGGATGTTTCACTTCTGGTTTACTGTATACCTTGCACCTTCGTATTGACGATGAAACACAGAAATTGCATCGGAATTAAATTCAAAAGACACAATGCCGACTTAAGTACAACAGGACTGACACTAACTTTCTATGATGTGAACCTCTCCTGTGAGACCAGTTTTAGATTCCGATTCTTCACTTCAGGTTTACTGTATCCCTTGGACCTTCTTATTGACGATGAATTACAGAAATTGCATCCGCATTTAATACAAAAGGCACAATGCCGACTTAAGTACAAGAGGACTGACACTCTAACTTTCAATGAATTTAACCTCTCCTATGAGTCCTGTTTTAGATTCCGATGCTTCACTTCAGGTTTACTGTATCCCTTGCACCCTCTTATTGACGATGAAACACAGAAATTGCATCGGACTTAATACAACAGGCACAATGCCAACTTAAGTACAAGAGGACTGACACTCTCACTTTCTATGATTTGAACCTCTCCTGTGAATCCAGAATTAGAATCCGATGCTTCACTTCAGGTTTACTGTATCCCTTGGACCTTCTTATTGACGACGAAATACAGAAATTGAATCTGAATTTAATACGAAAGGCAAAATACCGACTTAAGTACAAGAGGACTGACACTCTCGCTTTCTATGATTTGAAACTCTTCTGTGAGTCCAGTTTTAGATTCCTATGCTTCACCTCAGGTTTACTGTATCCCTTGGACCTTCTTATTGACGATGAAACACAGAAATTTCATCGGAATTTAATACAAATGGCACAATGCCGACTTAAGTAAAAGAGGACTGTCACTCTCTCTTTCTATGATTTTAACCTCTCCTGTGAGTCCAGTTTTAGATTCCGATTCTTCACTTCAGGTTTACTGTATCCCTTGGACCTTATTATTGACGACGAAATACAGAAATTGCATCCGCATTTAATACAAAAGGCACAATGCCGACTAAAGTACAAGAGGACTGACACTCTAACTTTCTATGATTTGAACCTCTCCTATGAGTCCTGTTTTAAATTCCGATGTTTCACTGCAGTTTTACTGTATACCTTGCACCTTCTTATTGACGATGAAACACAGAAATTGCATAGGAATTAAATTCAAAAGCACAATGCCGACTTAAGTACAAGAGGACTGACACTCTAACTCTCTATGATTTGATCCTCTCCTGTGAGTCCAGTTTTAGATTCCGATTCTTCACTTCAGGTTTACTGTATCCCTTGGACCTTCTTATTGACGATGAAATACAGAAATTGCATCCGCATTTAATACAAAAGGCACAATGCCAACTTAAGTACAAGAGGACTGACACTCTCTCTTTCTATGATTTGAACCTCTCCTGTGATTCCAGTTTTAGATTCCGATGCTTCACTTCAGGTTCATACCTTGCACCATCTTATTGACGATGAAACACAAAAATTGCATCGGAGTTAAATTCAAAAGGCACAATGCCGACTTAAGTACAACAGGACTGACACTAACTTTCTATGATGTGAACCTCTCCTGTGAGACCAGTTTTAGATTCCGATTCTTCACTTCAGGTTTACTGTATCCCTTGGACCTTCTTATTGACGATGAATTACAGAAATTGCATCCGCATTTAATACAAAAGGCACAATGCCGACTTAAGTACAAGAGGACTGACACTCTAACTTTCAATGAATTTAACCTCTCCTATGAGTCCTGTTTTAGATTCCGATGCTTCACTTCAGGTTTACTGTATCCCTTGCACCCTCTTATTGACGATGAAACACAGAAATTGCATCGGAACTTAATACAACAGGCACAATGCCAACTTAAGTACAAGAGGACTGACACTCTCACTTTCTATGATTTGAACCTCTCCTGTGAATCCAGAATTAGATTCCGATGCTTCACTTCAGGTTTACTGTATCCCTTGGACCTTCTTATTGACGACGAAATACAGAAATTGAATCTGAATTTAATACAAAAGGCAAAATACCGACTTAAGTACAAGAGGACTGACCCTCTCGCTTTCTATGATTTGAAACTCTTCTGTGAGTCCAGTTTTGGATTCCTATGCTTCACCTCAGGTTTACTGTATCCCTTGGACCTTCTTATTGACGATGAAACACAGAAATTTCATCGGAATTTAATACAAAAGGCACAATGCCGACTTAAGTAAAAGAGGACTGTCACTCTCTCTTTCTATGATTTTAACCTCTCCTGTGAGTCCAGTTTTAGATTCCGATTCTTCACTTCAGGTTTACTGTATCTCTTGCACCTTCTTATTGACGATGAAACACAGAAATTGCATCGGAATTAAATTCAAAAGACACAATGCCGACTTAAGTACAACAGGACTGACACTAACTTTCTATGATGTGAACCTCTCCTGTGAGACCAGTTTTAGATTCCGATTCTTCACTTCAGGTTTACTGTATACCTTGCACCTTCTTATTGACGATGAAACACAGAAATTGCATCGGAATTGAATTCAAAATTCACAATGCCGACTTATGTACAAGAGGACTGACACTCTAACTTTCTATGATTTGAACCTCTCCTGTGAGTCCAGTTTTAGATTCCGATGCTTCACTTCAGGTGTACTGTATCTCTTGTACCTTCTTATTGACGATGAAATACAGAAATTGCATCCGAATTTAATACAAAAGGCACAATACGGACTTAAGTACAAGACGACTGACACTCTAACTCATTATGATTTGAACATGTCCTGTGAGTCCAGTTTTGGATTCCGATGCTTCACTTCAGGTTTACTGTATACCTTGCACCTTCTTATTGACGATGAAACACAGAAATTGCATCGGAATTAAATTCAAAAGGCACAATGCCGACTTAAGTAAAACAGGACTGACACTCTCTCTTTCAATGATTTGAACCTCTCCTGTGAGTCCAGTTTTAGATTCCGATCCTTCACTTCAGGTTTACTGTATACCTTGCACCTTCTTATTGACGATGAAACACAGAAATTGCATCGGAAATAAATTTAAAAGGCACAATGCCGACTTAAGTACAAGAGGACTGACACTCTAACTCTCTATGATTTGATCCTCTCCTGTGAGTCTAGTTTTAGATTCGGATGCTTCACTTCAGGTTTACTGTATACCTTGCACCTTCTTATTGACGTTGAAACACAGAAATTGCATCGGAATTAAATTCAAAAGACACAATGCCGTCTTAAGTACAACAGGACTGACACTAACTTTCTATGATGTGAACCTCTCCTGTGAGACCAGTTTTAAATTCCGATTCTTCACTTCAGGTTTACTGTATCCCTTGGACCTTCTTATTGACGATGAATTACAGAAATTGCATCCGCATTTAATACAAAAGGCACAATGCCGACTTAAGTACAAGAGGACTGACACTCTCACTTTCTATGATTTGAACCTCTCCTGTGAATCCAGAATTAGATTCCGATGCTTCACTTCAGGTTTACTGTATCCCTTGGACCTTCTTATTGACGACGAAATACAAAAATTGAATCTGAATTTAATACAAAAGGCAAAATACCGACTTAAGTACAAGAGGACTGACACTCTCGCTATCTATGATTTGAAACTCTTCTGTGAGTCCAGTTTTAGATTCCTATGCTTCACCTCAGATTTACTGTATCCCTTGGACCTTCTTATTGACGATGAAACACAGAAATTCATCGGAATTTAATACAAAAGGCTCAATGCCGACTTAAGTAAAAGAGGACTGTCACTCTCTCCTTCTATGATTTTAACCTCTCCTGTGAGTCCAGTTTTAGATTCCGATTCTTCACTTCAGGTTTACTGTATCCCTTGCACCTTCTTATTGACGATGAAATACAGAAATTGCATCCGCATTTAATTTAAAAGGCACAATGCCGACTTAAGTACAAGAGGACTGACACTCTAACTTTCTATGATTTGAACCTCTCCTATGAGTCCTGTTTTAAATTCCGATGTTTCACTGCAGGTTTACTGTACACCTTGCACCTTCTTATTGACGATGAAACACAGAAATTGCATCGGAATTAAATTCAAAAGCACAATGCCGACTTAAGTACAAGAGGACTGACACTCTCCCTTTCTATGATTTGAACCTCTCCTGTGAGTCCAGTTTTGGATTCCGATGCTTCACTTCAGGTTTACTGTATACCTTGCACCTTCTTATTGACGATGAAACACAGAAATTGCAACGGAATTAAATTCAAAAGGCACAATGCCGACTTAAGTACAAGACGACTGACACTCTAACTCATTATGATTTGAACATCTCCTGTGAGTCCAGTTTTGGATTCCGATGCTTCACTTCAGGTTTACTGTATACCTTCCACCTTCATATTGACGATGAAACACAGAAATTGCATCGGAATTAAATTCAAAAGGCACAATGCCGACTTAAGTAAAACAGGACTGACACTCTCTCTTTCAATGATTTGAACCTCTCCTGTGAATCCAGAATTAGATTCCGATGCTTCACTTCAGGTTTACTGTATCCCTTGGACCTTCTTATTGACGACGAAATACAGAAATTGAATCTGAATTTAATACAAAAGGCAAAATACCGACTTAAGTACAAGAGGACAGACACTCTCGCCTTCTATGATTTGAAACTCTCCTGTGAGTCCAGTTTTAGATTCCTGTGCTTCACCTCAGGTTTACTGTATCCCTTGGACCTTCTTATTGACGATGAAACACAGAAATTTCATCGTAATTTAATACAAATAGCACAATGCCGACTTAAGTAAAGGAGGACTGTCACTCTCTTTTTCAATGATTTTAACCTCTCCTATGAGTCCAGTTTTAGATTCCGGATGCTTCACTTCAGGTTTACTGTATCCCTTGCACCCTCTTATTGACGATGAAACACAGATATTGCATCGGAACTTAATACAAAAGGCACAATGCCAACTTAAGTACAAGAGGACTGACACTCTCACTTTCTATGATTTGAACCTGTCCTGTGAATCCAGAATTAGATTCCGATGCTTCACTTCAGGTTTACTGTATCCCTTGGACCTTCTTATCGACGACGAAATACAGAAATTGAATCTGAATTTAATACAAAAGGCAAAATACCGACTTAAGTACAAGAGGACAGACACTCTCGCTTTCTATGATTTGAAACTCTCCTGTGAGTCCAGTTTTAGATTCCTATGCTTCACCTCAGGTTTACTGTATCCCTTGGTCCTTCTTATTGACGATGAAACACAGAAATTTCATCGGAATTTAATACAAAAGGCACAATGCCGACTTAAGTAAAAGAGGACTGTCACTCTCTCTTTCTATGATTTTAACCTCTCCTGTGAGTCCAGTTTTAGATTCCGACGCTTCACTTCAGGTTTACTGTATACCTTGCACCTTCTTATTGACGATGAAACACAGAAATTGCATCGGAATTAAATTCAAAATACACAATGCCGACTTAAGTACAACAGGACTGACACTAACTTTCTATGATGTGAACCTCTCCTGTGAGACCAGTTTTAGATTCCGATCCTTCACTTCAGGTTTACTGTATCCCTTGGACCTTCTTATTGACGATGAATTACAGAAATTGCATCCGCATTTAATACAAATGGCACAATGCCGACTTAAGTACAAGAGGATTGACACTCTAACTTTCAATGATTTGAACCTCTCCTATGAGTCCAGTTTTAGATTCCGATGCTTCACTTCAGGTTTACAGTATACCTTGCACCTGCTTATGGACGATGAAACACAGAAATTGCATCGGAATTAAATTCAAAAGACACAATGCCGACTTAAGTACAAGAGGACTGACACTCTAACTCTCCATGATTTGAACCTCTCCTGTGAGTCCAGTTTTGGATTCCGATGCTTCACTTCAGGTTTACTGTATACCTTGGACCTTCTTATTGAAGATGAAGTACAGAAATTGCATCCGAATTTAATACAAAAGACACAATACCGACTTATGTACAAGAGGACTGACACTCTCCCTTTCTATGATTTGAACCTCTCCTGTGAGTCCAGTTTTAGATTCCGATGCTTCACTTCAGGTTTACTGTATACCTTGCACCGTCTTATTGACGATGAAACGCAGATATTGCATCGGAATTAAATTCAAAAGGCACAATGCCGACTTAAGTACAAGAGGACTGACACTCTAACTTTCTATGATTTGAACCTCTCCTGTGAGTCCAGTTTTAGATTCCGATTCTTCACTTCAGGTTTACTGCATCCCTTGGACCTTCTTATTGACGATGAAATACAGAAATTGCATCCGAATTTAATACAAAAGCCACAAAGCCGACTTAAGTAAAATAGGACTGACACTCTCTCTTTCTATGATTTGAACCTCTCCTGTGAGTCCAGTTTCAGTTTCCGATGCTTCACTTCAGGTTTGCTGTATACCTTGCATCTTCGTATTGACGATGAAACACAGAAATAGCATCGGTATTAAATTCTAAAGGCACAATGCCGACTTAAGTACAAGAGGACTAACACTCTAACTCTCTATGATTTGAACCTCTCCTGTGAGTCCAGTTTTAGATTCCGATGCTTCACTTCAGGTTTACTGTATACCTTGCACCTTCTTATAGACGATGAAACACAGAAATTGCATCGGAATTAAATTCAAACGACACAATGCCGACTTAGGTATAAGAGGACTGACACTCTAACTATATATGATTTGAACCCCTCCTGTGAGTCCAGATTTATATTCCGATGCTTCACTCCAGGTTTACTGTATTCCTTGGACCTTCTTATTGACGATGAAACACAGAAATTGCATCGGCATTTAATACAAAAGGCACAATGCCGACTTAAGTACATGAGGACTGACACTCTCACTTTCTATGATTTGAACCTCTCCTGTGAGTCCAGTTTTAGATTCCGATGCTTCACTTCAGGTTTACTGTATACCTTGCACCGTCTTATTGACGATGAAGCTTAAAAATTGCATCAGAATTAAATTCAAAAGGCACAATGCTGATGTAAGTGCAAGAGGACTGACACTCTAACTTTCTATGATTTGAACCTCTCCTGTGAGTCCAGTTTTAGATTCTGATGCTTCACTTCAGGTTTACTGTATACCTTGCACCGTCTTATTGACGATAGAACACAGAAATTGCATCCGAATTAAATTCATAAGGGACAATGCTGAGAAGTACAAAAGGACTGACACTCTAACTTTCTAAGATTTGAACCTCTCCTGTGAGTCCAGTTTTAGATTCCGATGCTTCACTTCTGGTTTACTGAATACCTTGCACCGTCTTATTGACGATGAACAATAAAAATTGCATCAGAATTAAATTCAAAAGGCACAATGCCTTCTTAAGTACAAGAGGACTGACACTCTAACTATCTATGATTCGAACCTCTCCTGTGAGTCCAGTTTTAGATTCCGATGCTTAACTTCAGGTTTACTGTATCCCTTGGACCATCTCAGTAACGATGAAACACAGAATTTGCATCTGAATTTAATACAAAAGGCACAATGCCGACTTAAGTACAAGAGGACTGACCCTCTCACTTTCTATTATTTGAACCTCTCCTGTAAGTCCAGTTTTAGATTCCGATGCTTCACTTCAGGTTTACTGTATACCTAGCACCTTCTTATTGACGATGAAACACAGAAATTGCATCGGAATTTAATACAAAAGGCACAATGTCAACTTAAGTACAAGAGGACTGACACTCTCACTTTCTATGATTTGAACCTCTCCTGTGAGTCCAGTTTTAGACTCTGATGCTTCACTTCAGGTTTACTGTATCCCTAGGACTTTCTTATTGACGATGAAATACAGAAATTGCATCCAAATTTAATACAAAAGGCAAAATACCGACTTAAGTACAAGAGGACTGACACTCTCCCTTTCTATGATTTTAACCTCTCCTGTGAGTCCAGTTTTAGATTCCGATGCTTCACCTCACGTTTACTGTATCCCTTGGACCTTTTTATTGACGATGAAACACAGAAATTTCATCGGGATTCAATACAAAAGGCACAATGCCGACGTAAGTAAAAGAGGACTGTCACTCTCTCTTTCTATGAATTGAACCTCTCCTATGAGTCCAGTTTTAGATTCCGATGCTTCGCTTCAGGTTTACTGTATACCTTGCTCCGTCTTATTGACGATGAAACACAGAAATTGCATCCGTATTAAATTCAAAAGGCACAATGCCGAGAAGTACAAGAGGACTGACACTCTAAATTTCTATGATTTGAACCTCTCCTGTGAGTTCAGTTTTAGATTTCGACGCTTCTCTGCAGGTTTACTGTATCCCTTGGACCTTCTTATTGACGATGAAACACAGAAATTGCATCGGAATTTAGAACAAAAGGCACAATGCCGACTTAAGTACAAGAGGACTGACACTCTCACTTTCTATGATTTGAACCTCTCCTGTGAGTCCAGTTTTAGATTCCGATGCTTCACTTCAGGTTTACTGTATCCCTTGGACCTTCGTATTGACGATGAAACACAGAAATTGCATCGGAATTTAATACAAAAGGCACAATGCCGACTTAAGTACAAGAGGACTGACACTCTCACTTTCTATGATTTGAACCTCTCCTGTGAGTCCAGTTTTAGATTCCGATGCTTCACTTCAGGTTTACTGTATACCTTGCACCGTCTCATTGACGATGAACCATAAAATTTGCACCGGAATTAAATTCAAAGGGCACAATGCCGACGTAAGTACAAGAGGACTGACACTCTAACTTTCTATGATTTGAACCTCTCCTGTGTGTCCAGTTTTAGATTCCGATGCTTCACTTCCGGTTTACTGTATCCCTTTCACCTTCTTATTGACGATGAAAAATAGAGTTAGCATCCGAATTTAATACAAAAGTCACAATGACGACCTAAGTACAAGAGGACTCACACTCTAACTTT
Source organism: Schistocerca americana (assembly GCF_021461395.2). Taxonomy (NCBI): domain Eukaryota; kingdom Metazoa; phylum Arthropoda; class Insecta; order Orthoptera; family Acrididae; genus Schistocerca; species Schistocerca americana. The sequence goes on from NC_060126.1 coordinate 7,720,257, forward strand.
CTATGATTTGAACCTCTTCTGTGAGTCCAGTTTTAGGTTCCGATGCTTCACTTCAGGTTTACTGTATCCCTTGGACCATCTCAGTAACGATGAAACACAGAAATTGCATCCGAATTTAATACAAAAGGCACAATGCCGACTTAAGTATAAGAAGACTGATCCTCTCACTTTCTATTATTTGAACCTCTCCTGTAAGTCCAGTTTTAGATTCCGATGCTTCACTTCAGGTTTACTGTATACCTTGGACCTTCTTGTTGACTTTGAAACACAGAAATTGCATCCGAATTAAATACAAAAAGCACAATGCCGACTTAAGTAAAACTGGACTGACACTCTCACTTTCTAATATTTGAACCTCTCCTGTCAGTCCAGTTTTAGATTCCGATGCTTCACTACAGGTTTACTGTATACCTTGGACCTTCTTATTGACGATGAAACACAGAAATATTATCCGAATTTAATACAAAAGGCACAATGCCGACTGAAGTACAAGAGGACTGACACTCTTACTTTCTATGATTTGAACCTCTCCTGTGAGTCCAGTTTTAGATTCTGGTGCTTCACTTCAGGTATACTGTATCCCTTGGACCTTCTTATTGATGATGAAATACAGAAATTGCATCCGAACTTAATACAAAAGCCACAATACCGACTTAAGTACAAGTGGACTGACACTCTCCCTTTCTATGATATGAACCTCTCCTGTGAGTCCACTTTTAGATTCCGATGCTTCAATTCAGGTTTACTGTATCCCTTGGACCTTCTTATTGACGATGAAACACAGAAATTTCATCGGAATTTAATACAAAAGGGACAATGCCGACTTAAGTAAAAGAGGACTGTCACTCTCTCTTTCTATGATTTGAAACTCTCCTGTGAGTCCAGTTTTAGATTCCGATGCTTCACTTCAGGATTACTGTATACCTTGCACCTTCTTATTGACGACGAAACACAGAAATTGCATTGGAATTTAATACAAAAGGCACAATGCCAACTTAAGTACAAGAGGACTGACAGTCTCACTTTCTATGATTTGAACCTCTCCTGTGAGTCCAGTTTTAGATTCCGATGCTTCACTTCAGGATAACTGTATACCTTGCACCTTCTTATTGACGATGAAACACAGAAATTGCATTGGAATTTAATACAAAAGGCACAATGCCAACTTAAGTACAAGAGGACTGACACTCTCACTTTCTAATATTTGAACCTCTCCTGTCAGTCCAGTTTTAGATTCCGATGCTTCACTACAGGTTTACTGTATACCTTGGACCTTCTTATTGACGATGAAACACAGAAATATTATCCGAATTTAATACAAGAGGCACAATGCCGACTTAAGTACAAGTGGACTGACACTCTAACTTTCTATGATTTGAACTTCTCCTGTGAGTCCAGTTTTAGATTCCGATGCTTCACTTCAAGTTTACTGTATCCCTATTACTTTCTTATTGACGATGAAACATAGAAATTGCATCCGAATTTAATAGAAAAACCATAATGCCGACTGAAGTACAAGAGGACTGACACTCTACCTTTCTATGATTTTAACCTCTCCTGTGAGTCCAGTTTTAGAATCCGATGCTTCACCTCAGGTTTACTGTATCCCTTGGACCTTCTTATTGACGATGAAACACAGAAATTGCATCGGAATTAAATTCAAAAGACACAATGGCGACTTAAGTACAACAGGACTGACACTCTAACTATCTATGATTTGAACCGCCCGTGTGGGACCAGTTTTAGATTCCGATGCTTCACTTCAGGTTTACTGTATCCCTTGGTCCTTCTTATTGACGACGAAACACAGAAATTGTATCCGAATTTAATACAATAGGCACAATGCCGACTTAAGTACAAAAAGACTGACACTCTCACTTTCTATGATTTGAACCTTTCCAGTGATTCCAGTTTTAGATTCCGATGCTTCACTTCAGGTTCATACCTTGCACTGTCTTATTGACGATGAAACACAAAAATTGCATCGGAATTATATTCAAAATTCACAATGCCGACTCATGTACAAGAGGACTGACACTCTAACTTTCTATGATGTGAACCTCTCCTGTGAGTCCAGTTTTAGATTCCGATTCTTCACTTCAGGTTCACTGTATCCCTTGGACCTTCTTATTGACGATGAATTACAGAAATTGCATCCACATTTAATGCAAAAGGCACAATGCCGACTTAAGTACAAGAGGACTGACACTCTAACTTTCAATGATTTGAACCTCTCCTATGAGTCCAGCTTTAGATTCCGATCTTTCACTTCAGGTTTACTGTAAACCTTGCACTTTCTTATTGACGATGAAACACAGAAATTGCATCGGAATTAAATTCAATAGGCACAATGCCGACTTAAGTAAAAGAGGACTGACACTCTAACTATCTATGATTTGAACATCTCCTGTGAGTCCAGATATAGATTCCAATGCTTCACTTCAGGTTTACTGTATCCCTTGGACCTTCTTATTGACGATGAAACACAGAAATTGCATCGGAATTAAATACAAATGGCACAATGCCGACTTAAGTACAAGAGGACTGACACTCTCACTTTCTATGATTTGAACCTCTCCTGTGAGTCCAGTTTTAGATTCCGATGCTTCACTTCGGTTCTACTGTATACCTTGCACCGTCTTATTGACGATGAAGCATAAAAATTGCATCGGGATTAAATTCAAAAGGCACAATGCTGATGTAAGTACAGGAGGACTGACACTCTAACTTTCTATGATTTGAACTTCTCCTGTGAGTCCAGTTTTAGATTCCGATGCTGCACTTCAGGTTTACTGTATACCTTGCACCGTCTTATTGACAATGAAACACAGAAATTGCATCCGAATTAAATTCAAAAGGCACAATGCCGAGAAGTACAAGAGGACTGACACTCTAAATTTCTATGATTTGAACCTCTCCTGTTAGTTCAGTTTTAGATTCCGATGCTTCTCTGCAGGTTTACTGTATCCCTTGGACCTTCTTATTGACGATGATACACAGAAATTGCATCGGAATTTAGAACAAGAGGCACAATGCCGACTTAAGTACAAGAGGACTGACACTCTCACTTTCTATGATTTGAACCTCTCCTGTGAGTCCAGTTTTAGATTCCGATGCTTCACTTCCGGTTTACTGTATCCCTTTCACCTTCTTATTGACGATGAAAAATAGAGTTAGCATCCGAATTTAATACAAAAGGCACAATGACGACTTAAGTACAAGAGGACTCACACTCTAACTTTCTATGATTTGAAACTCTTCTGCGAGTCCAGTTTTAGGTTCCGATGCTTCACTTCAGGTTTACTGTATCCCTTGGACTTTCTTATTGACGATGAAACATAGAAATTGCATCCGAATTTAATAGAAAAACCATAATGCCGACTGAAGTACAAGAGGACTGACACCCTTACTTTCTATGATTTGAACCTCTCCTGTGAGTCCAGTTTTGGATTCCGATGCTTCACTTCGGGTTTACTGTATACCTTGCACCTTCTTATTGACGATGAAACACAGAAATTGCATCGGAATTAAATTCAAAAGGCACAAAGCCGACTTAAGTACAAGAGGACTGACACTCAAACTTTCTATGATTTGAACCTCTCCTGTGAGTCCAGTTTTAGATTCCGATGCTTCACTTCAGGTTTACTGTATCCCTTGGACCCTCTTATTGACGATGAAACACAGAAATTTCATCGGAATTTAATACAAAAGGCACAATGCCGACTTAAGTAAAAGAGGACTGGCACTCTCTCTTTCTATGATTTGAACCTCTCCTGTGAGTCCAGTTTTAGATTCCGATGTTTCACTTCAGGTTTACTGTATACCTTGCACCTTCTTAATGACGATGAAACACAGAAATTGCGTCGGAATTTAATACAAAAGGCACTATGCCAACTTAAGTACAAGAGGACTGACACTCTCACTTTCTATGATTTGAACCTCTCCTGTGCGTCCAGTTTTAGATTCCGATGCTTCACTTCAGGTTTACTGTATCCTTTGGACCTTCTTATTGACGATGAAATACAGAAATGGCGACCGAATTTAATACAAAAGGCAAAATACCGACTTAAGTACAAGAGGACTGACACTCTACCTTTCTATGATTTGAACCTCTCCTGTGAGTCCAGTTTTAGATTCCGATGCTTCACCTCAGGTTTACTGTATCCCTTGGACCTTCTTATTGACGATGAAACACAGAAATAGCATCGGAATTAAGTTCAAAAGGCACAATGCCGACTTAAGTATATGAGGACTGACACTCTAACCCTCCATGATTTGAACCTCTCCTGTGAGTCCAGTTTTGGATTCCGATGCTTCATTTCAGGTTTACTGTATATCTTACACCTTCTTATTGACGATGAAACACAGAAATTGCATCGGAATTAAATTCAATAGGCACAATGCCGACTTAAGTACAAGAGGAATGACACTCTACCTTCCTATGGTTTGATCCTCTCCGGTGAGTCCAGTTTTTGATTCCGATGCTTCACCTCAGGTTTACTGTATCCCTTGGTTCTTCTTATTGACGATGAAACACAGAAATTGCATCCGAATTTAATACAAAAGCCACATGCCGACTTAAGTAAATGAGGAGTGACACTCTCTCTTTCTACGATTTGAACCTCTCCTGTGAGTCCAGTTTCAGTTTCCGATGCTTCACTTCAGGTTTACTGTATACCTTCCACCTTCGTATTGACGATGAAACACAGAAATAGCATCGGAATTAAATTCAAAAAGCACAATGCCGACTTAAGTACAAGAGGACTGACACTCTCACTTCCTATGATTTGAATCTCTCCTGTGATTCCAGACATAGATTCGGATGCTTGACTTCAGGTTCATACCTTGCACCGTCTTATTGACGATAAAACACAAAAATTGCATCGGAATTATATTCAAAAGGCACAATGCCGACTTAAGTACAAGAGGACTGACACTCTAAGTTTCTATGATGTGAACCTCTCCTGTGAGTCCAGTTTTAGATTCCGATTCCTCACTTCAGGTTTACTGTATCCCTTGGAATTTCTTATTGACGATGAATTACAGAAATTGCATCCGCATTTAATACAAAAGGCACAATGCCGACTTAAGTACAAGAGGACTGACACTCTAACTTTCAATGATTTGAACCTCTCCTGTGAGTCCAGTTTTGGATTCTGATGCTTCACTTCAGGTTTACTGTATACCTTGCACCTTCTTATTGACGTAGAAACACAGAAATTGCATCGGAATTTAATACAAAAGGCACAATACCGACTTAAGTACAGGAGGACTGACACTCTCACTTTCTACGATTTGAATCTCTCCTGTGTGTCCAGTTTTAGATTCCGATGCTTCACTTCAGGCTTACTGTATCCCTTGGACCTTCTTATTGACGATGAAACACAGAAATTTCATCGGAATTTAATACAAAAGGCGCAATGCCGACTTAATTACAAGAGGACTAACACTCTCACTTTCAATGATTTGAACCTCTCCTGTCAGTCCAGTTTTAGATTCCGATGATTCACTTCAGGTTCACTGTATACCTTGCACCTTCTTATTGACGATGAAACACAGAAATTGCATGGGATTAAATTTGAAAGGCACAATGCCGACTTAAGTAGAAGAGGACTGACACTCTAACTCTCTATGATTTGAACTTCTCCTGTGAGTCCAGTTTTAGATTGCGATGCTTCACTTCTGGTTTACTGTATACCTTGCACCTTCTTATTGACGATGAAAGACAGAAATTGCATCGGAATTAAATTCGTAAGACACAATGCCAACTTAAGTACAAGAGGACTGACACTCCAACTATGTATGAGTTGAACCTCTCCTGTGGGTCCAGTTTTAGATTCTGATGCTTCACTTCAGGTTTACTGTATCCCTTGGTCCTTCTTATTGACGATTAAACACAGAAATTCCATCCGAATTTAATACAAAAGGCACAATGCCGACTTATGTAAAAGAGGACTGACACTCTCTCTTTCTATGATTTGAACCTCTCCTGTGAGTCCAGTTTTACATTCCGATGCTTCATTTCGGTTCACTGTATACCTTGCACCTTCTTATTGACAATGAAACACAGAAATTGCTTCGGAATTAAATTTAAAAGGCACAATGCCGACTTAAGTACAAGAGGACTGACACTCTAACTCTCTATGGTTTGAACTTCTCCTGTGAGTCCAGTTTTAGATTCCGATGCTTCACTTCAGGTTTATTGTATCCCTTGGACCTTCTTATTGACGATGAAACACAGAAATTGCATGGGAATTAAATTTGAAAGGCACAATGCCGACTTAAGTACAAGAGGACTGACACTCTAACTCTCTATGATTTGAACCTCTCCTGTCAGTCCAGTCTTACATTCCGATGCTTCACTTCAGGTTCACTGTATACCTTGCACCTTCTTATTGACGATGAAACACAGAAATTGCATCGGAATTAAATTCAAAAGACACAATGCCGAATTAAGTACAAGAGGACTGACACTCTAACTATGTATGAGTTGAACCTCTCCTGTGGGTCCAGTATTAGATTCCGATGCTTCACTTCAGGTTTACTGTATGCCTTGGACCATCTTATTGACGATGAAACAGAGAAATCTCATCGGAATTTAATACAAAATTCACAATGCCAACTTAAGTAAAAGAGGACTGTCACTCTCTCTTCTCTGATTTGAACCTCCCCTGTGCGTCCAGTTTTAGATTCCAATGCATCACTTCAGGTTTACTGTATACCTTGCACCTTCTTATTGACGATGAAACACAGAAATTGCATCGGAATAAAATCAAAAGGCATAATGCCGACTTAAGTACAAGAGGACTGACACTGTAACTTTCTATGATTTGAACCTTTCCTGTGAGTCCAGTTTTAGATTCCGATGCTTCACTTCAGGTTTATTGTATCCCTTGTACCTTCTTATTGACGATGAAATACAGAAATTGCATCGGAATTTAATACAAAAGGCAAAATACCGACTTAAGTACAAGAGGACAGACACTCTCCCTTTCTATGATTTGAACCTCTCCTGTGAGTCCAGTTTTAGTTTCCGATGCTTCACTTCAGGTTCACTGTATACCTTGGACCTTCTTATTGACGATGAAACACAGAGATTTCATCGGAAGTTAATACAAAAGGCACAATGCCGACTTATGTGAAAGAGGACTGTCACTCTCTCTTCCTATGATTTGAACCTCTCCTGTGAGTCCAGTTTTAGATTCCGATGCTTCACTTCAGGCTTACTGTATACCTTGCACCTTCTTATTGACGATGAAATACAGAAATTGCATCGGAATTTAATACAAAAGGCACAATGCCAACTTAAGTACAAGCGGACGGACACTCTCACTTTCTATGATCTGAACCTCTCCTGTGATTCCAGTTTTAGATTCCGATGCTTCACTTCAGGTTTACTGTATACCTTGCACCGTCTTATTGACGATGACACACAGAAATTGCATCGGAATTAAATTCAAAAGGCACAAAGCCGACTTAAGTACAAGAGGACTGACACTCTAACTTTCTATGATTTGAACCTCTCCTGTGAGTCAAGTTGTAGATTCCGATTCTTCACTTCAGGTTTACTGTATCCCTTGGACCATCTTATTGACGATGAAATACAGAAATTGCATCCGCATTTAATACAAAAGGCACAATGCCGACTTAAGTACAAGAGGGCTGACACTCTAACTTTCAATGATTTTAACCTCTCCTATGAGTCCAGTTTTAGATTCCGATGCTTCGCTTCAGTTTTACTGTACACCTTGCACCTTCTTATTGACGAGAAACACAGAAATTGCATCGGAATTAAATTCAAAATGCACAAGGCCGACTTAAGTACAAGAGGACTAACACTCTATGATTCTATGATTTGAACCTCTCTTGTGAGAAGAGCTTTAGGATCCGATGCTTCACTTCAGGTTTACGGTATCCCTTGGACCTTCTTATTGACGATGAAATACAGAAATTGCATCGGAATTTAATACAAAAGGCAAAATACCGACATAAGTACAAGAGGACTGACACTCTCCCTTTCTATGATTTGAACCTCTCCTGTGAGTCCAGTTTTAGATTCCGATGCTTCACTTCAGGTTTACTGTATACCTTGCACCATCTTATTGACGCTGAAACACCGAAATTGCATCGGAATTAAATTTAAAATGCAGAATGCCGACTTAAGTACAAGAGGACTGACACTCTTACTTTCTATGATTTGAACCTCTCCTGTGAGTCCAGTTTTAGATTCCGATGGTTCACTTCAGGTTTACTGTATACCTTGGTACTTCTTATTGACGATGAAATACTGAAATTCCATCCGAATTTAATACAAAAGGCACAATGCCGACTTAAGTAAAAGAGGACTGACACTCTCTCTTTCTATGATTTGAACCTCTCCTGTGAGTCCCGTTTTACATTCCGATGCTTCATTTCGGTTCACTGTATACCTTGCACCTTCTTATTGACGATGAAACACAGAAATAGCATCGGAATTAAATTTAAAAGGCACAATGCCGACTTAAGTACAAGAGGACTGACACTCTAACTCTCTTTGGTTTGAACCTCACCTGTGAGTCCAGTTTTAGATTGCGATGCTTCACTTCTGGTTTACTGTATACCTTGCACCTTCTTATTGACGATGAAACACAGAAATTGCATCGGAATTAAATTCAAAAGACACAATGCCGACTTAAGTACAAGAGGACTGACACTCTAACTATGTATGAGTTGAACCTCTCCTGTGGGTCCAGTATTAGATTCCGATGGTTCACTTCAGGTTTACTGTATGCCTTGGACCATCTTATTGACGATGAAACAGAGAAATCTCATCGGAATTTAATACAAAATTCACAATGCCGACTTAAGTAAAAGAGGACTGTCACTCTCTCTTTCTCTGATTTGAACCTCTCCTGTGCGTCCAGTTTTAGATTCCAATGCATCACTTCAGGTTTACTGTATACCTTGCACCTTCTTATTGACGATGAAACACAGAAATTGCGTCGGAATTAAAATCAAAAGGCATAATGCCGACTTAAGTACAAGAGGACTGACACTCTCCCTTTCTATGATTTGAACCTCTCCTGTGAGTCCAGTTTTAGATTCCAATGCATCACTTCAGGTTTACTGTATACCTTGCACCTTCTTATTGACGATGAAATACAGAAATTGCATCGGAATTTAATACAAAAGGCAAAATACCGACTTAAGTACAAGAGGACTGACACTCTCCCTTTCTATGATTTGAACCTCTCCTGTGAGTCCAGTTTTAGTTTCCGATGCTTCACTTCAGGTTCACTGTATCCTTTGGACCTTCTTATTGACGATGAAACACAGAAATTTCATCGGAATTTAATACAAAAGGCACAATGCCGACTTATGTAAAAGAGGACTGTCACTCTCTCTTTCTATGATTTGAACATCTCCTATGAGTCCAGTTTCAGATTCCTTTGCTTCACTTCAGGATTACTGTATACCTTGCACCTTCTTATTGACGATGAAATACAGAAATTGCATCGGAATTTAATACAAAAGGCACAATGCCAACTTAAGTACAAGAGGACGGACACTCTCACTTTCTATGATCTCAACCTCTCCTGTGATTCCAGTTTTAGATTCCGATGCTTCACTTCAGGTTTACTGTATACCTTGCACCGTCGTATTGAAGATGACACACAGAAATTGCATCGGAATTAAATTCAAAAGGCACAAAGCCGACTAAGTACAAGAGGACTGACACTCTATTTTTCTATGATTTGAACCTCTCTTGTGAGTCCAGTTGTAGATTCCGATTCTTCACTTCAGGTTTACTGTATCCCTTGGACCTTCTTATTGACGATGAAATACAGAAATTGCATCCGCATTTAATACAAAAGGCACAATGCCGACTTAAGTACAAGTGGGCTGACACTCTAACTTTCAATGATTTTAACCTCTTCTATGAGTCCAGTTTTAGATTCCGATGCTTCGCTTCAGGTTTACTGTATACCTTGCACCTTCTTATTGACGATGAAACACAGAAATAGCATCGGAATTAAGTTCAAAAGGCACAATGCCGATATAGTATATGAGGACAGACACTCTAACTCTCCATGATTTGAACCTCTTTTGTGAGTCCAGTTTTGGATTCCGATGCTTCATTTCAGGTTTACTGTATAACTTACACCTTCTTATTGACGATGAAACACAGAAATTGCATCGGAATTTAATACAAAAGGCATAATACCAACTTAAGTACAAGAGGACAGACACTCTCACTTTCTATGATCTGAACCTCTCCTGTGATTCCAGTTTAAGATTCCGATGTTTCACTTCAGGTTTACTGTATACCTTGTACCGTCTTATTGACGATGTAACGCAGAAATTGCATCGGAATTAATTTCAAAAGGCACAATACCGACTTAAGTACAAGAGGACTGACACTCTAACTTTCTATGATTTGAACCTCTCCTGTGAGTCCAGATTTAGATTCCGATTCTTCACTTCAGGTTTACTGTATCCCTTGGACCTTCTTATTGACGGTGAAATACAGAAATTGCATCCGAATTTAATACAAAAGCCACAATGCCGACTTAAGTAAAAGAGGAGTGACACTCTCTCTTTCTATGATTTGAACCTCTCCTGTGAGTCCAGTTTCAGTTTCCGATGCTTCACTTCAGGTTTACTGTATACCTTGCACCTTCGTATTGACGATGAAACACAGAAATAGCATCGGAATTAAATTCAAAAAGCACAATGCCGACTTAAGTACAAGAGGACTGACACTCTAACTTCCTATGGTTTGATCCTCTCCTGTGAGTCCAGTTTTAGATTCTGATGCTTCACTTCAGGTTTACTGTATCCCTTGGACCTTCTTATTGATGATGAAATACAGAAATTGCATCCGAATTTATTACAAAAGGCACAATACCGACTTCAGTACAAGAGGACTGACACTCTCCCTTTCTATGATTTGAACCTCTCCTGTGAGTCCAGTTTTAGATTCCGATGCTTCACTTCAGGTTTACTGTATCCCTTGGCAGTCTTATTGACGATGAAACACAGAAATTGATCGGAACTTAATACAAAAGGCACAATGCCAACTTAAGTACAAGAGGACAGACACTCTCACTTTCTATGATCTAAACCTCTCCTGTGAGTCCAGTTTTAGATTCCGATTCTTCACTTCAGGTTTACTGTATCCCTTGGACCTTCTTATTGACGATGAATTACAGAAATTGCATCCGCATTTAATACAAAAGGCACAATGCCGACTTAAGTAAAAGAGGAGTGACACTCTCTCTTTCTATGATTTGAACCTCTCCTATGAGTCCAGTTTCAGTTTCCGATGCTTCACTTCAGGTTTACTGTATACCTTGCACCTTCGTATTGACGATGAAACACAGAAATAGCATCGGAATTAAATTCAAAAAGCACAATGCCGACTTAAGTACAAGAGGACTGACACTCTAACTCTCTATGATTTGATCCTCTCCTGTTAGTCCAGTTTTAGATTCGGATGCTACATTTCTGGTTTACTGTATACCTTGCACCTTCTTATTGACGATGAAACACAGAAATTGCATCGGAATTAAAATCAAAAGACACAATGCCGACTTAAGTACAACAGGACTGACACTCTATCTATGATTTGAACCTCACCTGTGGGTCCAGTTTTAGATTCCGATGCGTCACTTCAGGTTTACTGTATCCCTTGGTTCTTCTTATTGACGATGAAACACAGAAATTGCATCCGAATTTAATACAAAATGCACAATGCCGACTTAAGTACAAGAGGACTGACACTCTCACTTTCTATGATTTGAACCTCTCCTGTGATTCCAGTTATAGATTCCGATGCTTCACTTCAGGTTCATACCTTGCACCGTCTTATTGACGATGAAACACAAAAATTGCATCGGAATGATATTCAAAAGGCACAATGCCGACTTAAGTACAAGAGGACTGACACTCTAACTTTCTATGATGTGAACCTCTCCTGTGAGTCCAGTTTTAGATACCGATTCCTCACTTCAGGTTAACTGTATCCCTTGGACCTTCTTATTGACGATGAATTACAGAAATTGCATCCGCATTTAATACAAAAGGCACAATGCCGACTTAAGTACAAGAGGATTGACACTCTAACTTTCAATGATTTGAACCTCTCCTATGAGTCCAGTTTTAGATTCCGATGTTTCACGTCAGGTTTACTGTATACCTTGCACCTTCTTATCGACGATGAAACACAGAAATTGCATCGGAATTAAATTCAAAGGCACAATGCCGACTTAAGTACAAGAGGACTGACACTCTAACTCTCTATGATTTGAACCTCTCCTGTGAGTCCAGTTTTGGATTCTGATGCTTCACTTCAGGTTTACTGTATACCTTGCACCTTCTTATTGACGATGAAACACAGAAATTGCATCGGAATATAATACAAAAGTCACAATGCCGACTTAATTACAAGAGGACTAACACTCTCACTTTCTATGATTTGAACCTCTCCTGTGAGTCCAGTTTTAGATTCCGATGATTCACTTCAGGTTTACTGTATCCCTTGGACCTTCTTATTGACGATGAAATACAGAAATTGCATCCGAATTTAATACAAAAGGCACAATACCGACTTAAGTACAGGAGGACTGACACTCTCACTTTCTATGATTTGAATCTCTCCTGTGTGTCCAGTTTTAGATTTCGATGCTTCACTTCAGGCTTACTGTATCCCTTGGACCTTCTTATTGACGATGAAACACAGAAATCTCATCGGAGTTTAATACAAAAGGCACAATGCCGACTTAATTACAAGAGGACTAACACTCGCACTTTCTATGATTTGAACCTCTCCTGTGAGTCCAGTTTTACATTCCGATGCTTCACTTCAGGTTCACTGTATACCTTGCACCTTCTTATTGACGATGAAACACAGAAATTGCATCGGAATTAAATTTGAAAGGCATAATGCCGACTTAAGTACAAGAGGACTGACACTCTAACTCTCTATGATTTGAACTTCTCCTGTAAGTCCAGTTTAAGATTGCGATGCTTCACTTCTGGTTTACTGTATACCTTGCACATTCTTATTGACGATGAAACACAGAAATTGCATCGGAATTAAATTCAAAAGACACAATGCCGACTTAAGTACAAGAGGACTGACACTCCAACAATGTATGAGTTGAACCTCTCCTGTGGGTCCAGTTTTAGATTCCGATGCTTCACTTCAGGTTTACTGTATCCCTTGGTCCTTCTTATTGACGATTAAACACAGAAATTACATCCGAATTTAATACAAAAGGCACAATGCCGACCTAAGTACAAGAGGACTGACACTCGCACTTTCTATGATTTGAACCTCTCCTGTGAGTCCAGTTGTAGATTCCGATGCTTCACTTCAGGTTTACTGTATACCTTGCACCTTCTTATTGACGATGAAACACAGAAATTGAATCCGAATTAAATACAAACTTCACAATGCCGACTTAAGTGCAAGAGGACTGACACTATCCCTTTCTATGACTTGAACCTCTCCTGTGAGTCCAGTTTTAAATTGCAATGCATCACTTCAGGTTACTGTATACCTTGCACCTTCTTATTGACCATGAAACACAGAAATTGCATCGGAATTAAATTCAAAATTCACAATGCCGACTTAAGTACAACAGGACTAACACTCTAACTTTCTATGATTTGAACCTCTCCTGTGAGCCCAGTTTAAGATTCCGATGCTTCACTTCAGGTTTACGGTATCCCTTGGACCTTCTTATTGACGATGAAATAGAGAAATTGCATCGGAATTTAATACAAAAGGCAAAATACCGACTTAAGTACAAGAGGACTGACACTCTCCCTTTCTATGATTTGAACCTCTCCAGTGAGTCCAGTTTTAGATTCCGATGCCTCACTTCAGGTTTACTGTATACCTTGCACCTTCTTATTGACGATGAAATACAGAAATTGCATCCGAATTTAATACAAAAGGCACAATGCCGACTTAAGTACAAGAGGACTGACACTCTCACTTTCTATGATTTGTACCTCTCCTGTGATTCCAGTTATAGATTCCGATGCTTCACTTCAGGTTCATACCTTGCACCGTCTTATTGATGATGAAACACAAAAATTGCATCGGAATTAAATTCAAAGGCACAATGCCGACTTAAGTACATGAGGACTAACACTCTAACTCTCTATGATTTTAACCTCTCCTGTGAGTCCAGTTTTGGATTCTTATGCTTCACTTCAGGTTTACTGTATACCTTGAACCTTCTTATTGACGATGAAACAGAGAAATTGCATCGGAATTTAATACAAAAGTCACAATGCCGACTTAATTACAAGAGGACTAACACTCTCACTTTCTATGATTTGAACCTCTCCTGGGTCGTCCAGTTTTAGATTCCGATGCTTCACTTCAGGTTTACTGTATACCTTGCACCTTGTTATTGCCGATGAAACACAGAAATTGCATCGGAATTAAATTCAAACGACGCAATGCTGACTTAGGTATTATAGGACTGACTTTCTAACTATCTATGAGTTGAACCCCTCCTGTGAGTCCAGTTTTAGATTCCGATGCTTCACTTCAGGTTTACTGTATCCCTTGGACCTTCTTATTGACGATGAAACACAGAAATTTCATCGGAATTTAATACAAAAGGCACAATGCCGACATAAGTACAAGAGGACTGACACTCACACTTTCTATGGTTTGAGCCTCTCCTGTGAGTCCAGTTTTAGATTCCGATGCTTCACTTCAGGTTTACTGTATACCTTGCACCGTCTTATTGACGATGAAACATAAAATTGCATCGGAATTAAATTAAAAAGGCACAATGCCGACGTAAGTACAAGAGGACTGACACTCTAACTTTCTATGATATGAACCCCTCCTGTGAGTCCAGTTTTAGATTCCGATACTTCACTCAAAGTTTACTGTATACCTTGCTCTGTCTTATTGACGATGAAACACAGAAATTGCATCAGAATTAAATACAAAAGGCACAATGCCTACAAGTACAAGAGTCCAGACACTCTAATTTTCTATGATTTGAACCACACCTGTGAGTCCAGTTTTAGATTCCGACGCTTCTCTTCAGGTTTACTGTATCGTTTGGACCTTCTTATTGACGATGAAACACAGAAATTGCATCGGAATTTAATTCAAAAGGCACAATGGCATCTTAAGTACAAGAGGACTGACCCTCTAACTATCTACGATTTGAACCACTCCTGTGAGTCCAGTTTTAGATTCCGATGCTTCACTTCAGGTTTACTGTATCCCTTGGACCTTCTTATTGACGATGAAATACAGAAATTTCATCCGAATTTAATACAAAACGCACAATGCCGACTTAAGTAAAAGTGGACTGACACTCTAACTTTCTATGATTTGAACCCCTAATGTGAGACCAGTTTTAGATTCCGATGCTTCACTTCAGGTTTACTGTATATCTTGCACCATCTTATTGACGATGAAACACAGAAATTGCATCGGAATTAAATTCAAAAGACACAATGCCAACTTAAGTACAAGAGGACTGACACTCTAACTATCTATGATTTGAACCTCTCCTGTGAGTCCAGTTTTACATTCCGATGCTTCTCTTCAGGTTTACTGTATACCTTGCACCTTCTTATTGACGATGAAACACAGAAATTGCATCGGAATTAAATTCAACAGGCACAATGCCGACTTAAGTACAAGAGGACTGACACTCTAACTCTCTATGATTTGAACTCTACCTGTGAGTCCAGTTTTGGATTCCGATGCTTCACTTCAGGTTTACTGTGTACCTTGCACCTTCTTATTGACGATGAAACACAGTAATAGCATCGGAATTAAATTCAAAAGACACAATGCCAACTTAAGTACAAGAGGACTGACACTCTAACTATCTATGATTTGAACCTCTCCTGTGGGTCCAGTTTTACATTCCGATGCTTCACTTCAGGTTTACTGTATCCCTTGGACCTTCTTATTGACGATGAAATACAGAAATTGCATACGAATTTAATACAAAAGGCACAATGCCGACTTGAGTAAAAGAGGACTGTAACTCTCTCTTTCTATGAATTGAAACTGTCCTGTGAGTCCAGTTTTAGATTCCGATTCTTCACTTCAGGTTTACTGTATTCCTTGCACCTTCTTATTGACGATGAAACACAGAAATTGCATCGGAATTAAATTCAAAAGGCACAATGCCGACTTAAGTACAAGAGGACTAAATCTCTAACTTTCTATGATTTGAACGTCTCCTGTGAGTCCAGTTTTAGATTCCGATGCTTCTCTTCAGGATTACAGTATCCCTTGGAACTTCTTATTGACGATGAAACACAGAAATTGCATCGGAATTATATTCAATAGACACAATGCCGACTTAAGTACAAGAGGACTGACACACTAACTATCTATGTTTTGAACCTCTCCTGTGAGTCCAGTTTTAGATTCCGAAGCTTCACTTCAGGTTTACTGTATCCCATGGACCTTTTTATTGACGATGAAACACAGAAATTGCATGCGAATTTAATACAAAAGTACAATGCTGACTTAAGTACAAGAGGACTGACACTCTCGTTTTCTATGATTTGAACCTCTCCTGTGAGTCCAGTTTTAGATTCCGATTCTCAACTTCAGGTTTACTGTGTACCTTGCACCTTCTTATTGACGATGAAACACAGAAATTGCATCCGAATTTAATACAAAAAGCACATTGCCGACATAAGTACAAGAGGACTGACACTCTCCCTTTCTATGATTTGAACCTCTCGTGTGAGTCCAGTTTTAGATTCCGATGCTTCATTTCAGGTTTACTGTATCACTTGGATCTTCTTATTGACGATGAAATACAGAAATTGCATACGAATTTAATACAAAAGGCACAATGCCGACTTGAGTAAAAGAGGACTGTAACTCTCTCTTTCTATGATTTGAACCTGTCCTGTGATTCCAGTTTTAGATTCCGATGCTACACTTCAGGTTTACTGTATACCTTGCACCTTCTTATTGACGATGAAACACAGAAATTGCATCGGAATTAAATTCAAAAGACACAATGCCGACTTAAGTAGAAGAGGCCTGTCACTCTCTCTTTCTATGATTTGAACCTGTCCTGTGATTCCAGTTTTAGATTCCGATGCTACACTTCAGGTTTACTGTATACCTTGCACCTTCTTATTGACGATGAAACACAGAAATTGCATCGGAATTAAATTCAAAAGACACAATGCCGACTTAAGTATAAGAGGACTGACACTCTAACTATCAATGTTTTGAACCTCTCCTGTGAGTCCAGTTTTAGAGTCCGATGCTTCACTTCAGGTTTACTGTATCCCTTGGACCTTTTTATTGACGATGAAACACAGAAATTGCATCCGAATTTAATACAAAAGTACAATGCTGACTTAAGTACAAATGGACTGACACTCTCGTTTTCTATGATTTGAACCTCTCTTGTGAGTCCAGTTTTAGACTCCGATGCTCAACTTCAGGTTTACTGTGTACCTTCCACCTTCTTATTGACGATGAAACACAGAAATTGCATCCGAATTTGATACAAAAAGCACATTGCCGACTTAAGTACAAGAGGACTGACACTCTCGCTTTCTATGATGGGAACCTCTCGTGTGACTCCAGTTTTAGATTCCGATGCTTCATTTCAGGTTTACTGTATCCCTTGGATCATCTTATTGACGATGAAACACAGATATTGCATCCGAATATAATACAAATGTCACAATGCCGACTTAAGTACAAGAGGACTGACACTCTAACTTTCTATGATTTGAACCTCTCCTGTGAGTACAGTTTTAGATTCCGATGCTTCTCTTCAGGTTTACTGTATCCCTTGGACCTTCTTATCGACGATGAAACACTGAAATTGCATCGGAATTAAATTTAAAGGGCACATTGCCGACTTAAGTACAAGAGGACTGACACTCTAACTATCTATGATTAGAACCTGTCCTGTGAGTCCAGTTTTAGATTACGGTGCTTCACGTCAGGTTTACTGTATCCCTTGGACCTTCTTATTGACGATGAAATACAGAAATTGCATACGAATATAATTCAAAAGGCACAATGCCGACTTAAGTACAAGAGGACTGACCCTCTAACTCTCTATGATTTGAGCCTCTCCTGTGAGTCCAGTTTTAGATTCCGATGCTTCACATCAGGTTTACTGTATACCTTACACCATCTTATTGACGATGATACGCAGAAATTTCATCGGGATTAAATTCAAACGACACAATGCCGCTTTCGGCATACGAGGACTGACACTCTAACTATCTATGATTTGAACCCCTACTGTGAGTCCAGTTTTAGATTACGATGCTTCACTTCAGGTTTACTGTATACCTTGCACCGTGTTATTGACTATGAAACATAAATATTGCTTCGGAATTAAATTCAAAAGGCACAATGCCGAAGTAAGTACCAGAGGACTGACATTCTAACTTTCTATGATCTGAACCTCTCCTGTGAGACCAGTATTAGATTCTGATGCTTCACTTCAGGTTTACTGTATATCTTGCACCATCTTATTGACGATGAAACACAGAAATTGCATCCCAATTAAATTCAAAAGGCACAATGCCGACAGGTACAAGAGGACTGACACTCTAACTTTCTATGATTTGAACCTCTCCTGTGAGTCCAGATTTAGATTCCGATGCTTCTCTTCAGGTTTACTGTATACCTTGCACCTTCTAATTGACGATGAAACACAGAAATTGCATTGGAATTAAAATCAACAGGCACAATGCCGACTTAAGTACAAGAGGACTGACACTCTAACTCTCTATGATTTGAACCCTACCTGTGAGTCCAGTTTTGGATTCCGATGCTTCACTTCAGGTTTACTGTATCCCTTGGACCTTCTTATTGACGATGAAACACAGAAATTGCATCGGAATTATATTCAATAGACACAATGCCGACTTAAGTACAAGAGGACTGACACTCTAACTATCTATGATTTGAACCTCTCCTGTGAGTCCAGATTTAGATTCCGATGCTTCTCTTCAGGTTTACTGTATACCTTGCACCTTCTAATTGACGATGAAACACAGAAATTGCATCGGAATTAAAATCAACAGGCACAATGCCGACTTAAGTACAAGAGGACTGACACTCTAACTTTCTATGATTTGAACCTCTCCTGTGAGTCCAGTTTTAAATTCCGATGCTTCTCTTCAGGATTACTGTATCCCTTGGACCTTCTTATTGACGATGAAACACAGAAATTGCATCGGAATTATATTCAATAGACACAATGCCGACTTAAGTACAAGAGGACTGACACTCTAACTATCTATGATTTGAACCTCTCCTGTGAGTCCAGTTTTAGATTCCGATACTTCACTTCAGGTTTACTGTATCCCTTGGATCTTCTTATTGACGATGAAACACAGATATTGCATCCGAATTTAATACAAAAAGCACAATGCCGACTTAAGTGCAGGAGGACTGACACTCTCCCTTTCTATGATTTGAACCTCTCGTGTGAGTCCAGTTTTAGATTCCGATGCTTCATTTCAGGTTTACTGTATCCCTTGGATCTTCTTATTGACGATGAAACACAGATATTGCATCCGAATTTAATACAAAAGTCACAATGCCGACTTAAGTAGAAGAGGCCTGTCACTCTCTCTTTTAATGATTTGAACCTGTCCTGTGATTCCTGTTTTAGCTTCCGATGCTACACTTCAGGTTTACTGTATACCTTGCACCTTCTTATTGACGATGAAACACAGAAATTGCATCGGAATTAAATTCAAAAGACACAATGCCGACTTATGTATAAGAGGACTGACACTCTATTTATCAATGATTTGAACCTCTCCTGTGAGTCCAGTTTTAGAATCCGATGCTTCACTTCAGGTTTCCTGTATCCCTTGGACCTTTTTATTGACGATGAAACACAGAAATTGCATCCGAATTTAATACAAAAGTACAATGCTGACTTAAGTACAAATGGATAGACACTCTCGTATTCTATGAGTTGAACCTCTCCTGTGAGTCCCGTTTTAGATTCCGATGCTCAACGTCAGGTTTACTGTGTACCTTGCACCTTCTTATTGACGATGAAACACAGAAATTGTATCCGAATTTAATACAAAAAGAACAATGCCGACATAAGTACAAGAGGACTGACACTCTCCCTTTCTATGATTTGAACCTCTCGTGTGAGTCCAGTTTTAGATTCCGATGCTTCATTTCAGGTTTACTGTATCCCTTGGATCATCTTATTGACGATGAATCACAGATATTGCATAAGAATTTAATACAAATGTCACAATGCCGATTTAAGTACTTAAGGACAGACACACTAACTTTCTATGATTTGCACCTCTCCTGTGAGTCCAGTTTTAGATTCCGATGCTTCTCTTCAGGCTTACTGTATCCCTTGGACCTTCTTATTGACGATGAAACACAGAAATTGTATCCGAATTTAAAATAAAAGGCACAATGCCGACTTAAGTATAAGAGGACTGACACTCTATCAATGATTTGAACCCCTTCTGTGAGTCCAGTTTTAGATTCCGATGCTACACTTCAGGTTTACTGTATCCCTTGGACCTTCTTATCGACGATGAAACACAGAAATTGCATCGGAATTAAATTTAAAGGGCACAATGCCGACTTAAGTACAAGAGGACTGACACTCTAATTATCTATGATTAGAACCTGTCCTGTGAGTCCAGTTTTAGATTACGGTGCTTCACTTCAGGTTTACTGTATCCCTTGGACCTTCTTATTGACGATGAAATACAGAAATTGCATACGAATTTAATACAAAAGGCACAATGCCGACTTAAGTAAAACAGGACTGACGCTCTCTCTTTTTATGAATTGAACCTGTCCTGTGAGTCCAGTTTTAGATTCCGATGCTTCACTTCAGGTTTACTGTATTCCTTGCACCTTCTTATTGACGATGAAACACAGAAATTGCATCGGAATTAAATTCAAAAGACACAATGCCAACTTAAGTACAAGAGGACTGACACTCTAACTATCTATGATTTGAACCTCTCCTGTGAGTCCAGTTTTACATTCCGATGCTTCACTTCAGGTTTACTGTATCCCTTGGACCTTTTTATTGACGATGAAACACAGAAATTGCACCCGAATTTAATACAAAAGTACAATGCTGACTTAAGTACAAGAGGACTGACACTCTCGTTTTCTATGATTTGAACCTCTCCTGTGAGTCCAGTTTTAGATTCCGATGCTCAACTTCAAGTTTACTGTGTACCTTGCACCTTCTTATTGACGATGAAACACTGATATTACATCCGAAATTAATACAAAAAGCACAATGCCGACATAAGTACAAGAGGACTGACACTCTCCCTTTCTATGATTTGAACCTATCGTGTGAGTCCAGTTTTAGATTCCGATGCTTCATTTCAGGTTTACTGTATCCCTTGGACCTTCTTATTAACGAAGAAACACCGATATTGCATCCGAATTTGATACAAAAGTCACAATGCCCACTTAAGTAGAAGAGGCCTGTCACTCTCTCTTTCTATGATTTGAACCTCTCCTGTGAGTCCAGTTTTAGATTACGATGCTTCACTTCAGGTTTACTGTATACCTGGCACCCTCATATTGACGATGAATCACAGATATTGCATCGGAATTAAATTCAAAACGCACAATGCCGACTTAAGTACAAGAGGACTGACACTCTAACATTCTATGATTTGAACATCTCCTGTGAGTCCAGTTTTAGATTCCAATGCTTCTCTTCAGGTTTACTGTGTCCCTTGGACCTTCTTATTGACGATGGAAAACAGAAATTGCATCCGAATTTAATACAAAAGGCACAATGCCGACTTAAGTACAAAAGGACTGACAATCTAACTTTCTATGATTTGAACCTCTCCTGTGAGTCCAATTTAGATTCCGATGCCTCTCTTCCGGTTTACTGTATCCCTTGGACATTCTTATTGACGATGAAACACTGAAATTGCATCCGAATTTAATACAAAAGGCACAATGCCGACTTAAGTATAAGAGGACTGACACTCTAACTATCAATGATTTGAACCCCTCCTGTGAGACCAGTTTTACAGTCCGATGCTTCACTTCAGGTTTACTGTATCCCTTGGACCTTCGTATTGACGATGAAACACAGAAATTGCATCCGAATTTAATACAAAAGGCACAATGCCGACTTAAGTACAAGAGGACTGACACCATAACTATCTATGATTTGAACTTCTCCAGTGAGTTCAGTTTTAGATTCCGATGCTTCACTTCAGGTTTACTGTATCCCTTGGACCTTCTTATTGACGATGAAACACAGAAATTGCATCCGAATTTAATACAAAAGGCACAATGCCGACTTAAGTACAAAAGGACTGACAATCTAACTTTCTATGATTTGAACCTCTCCTGTGTGTCTAGTTTTAGATTCCGATGCTTCTCTTCAGGTTTACTGTATCCCTTGGACCTTCTTATTGACGATGAAACACAGAAATTGCATTCGGAATTAAAATCAAGAGGCACAATGCCGACATAAGTACAAGAGGACTGACACTCTAACTATCAATGATTTGAACCCCTCCTGTGAGTCCAGTTCTAGATTCCGATACTTCACTTCAGGTATACTGTATCCCTTGGACCTTCTAATTGTCGACGAAACACAGAAATTGCATCGGAATTAAATTCAAAAGGCTCAATGCCGACTTAAGTACAAGGGGACTGACACTCAAACAATCAATGATTTGAACCCCTCCTGTGAGTCCAGTTTTAGATTCAGACGCTTCACTTCAGATTTACTGTATCGCTTGGACCTTCTTATTGACGATGAAACACAGAAATTGCATCCGAATTTAATACAAAAGGCACAATGCCGACTTAAGTATCAGAGGACTGACACTCTAACTATCAATGATTTGAACCCCTTCTGTGAGTCCAGTTTTAGATTACGATGCTTCACTTCAGGTTTACTGTATCCCTAGGTCCTTCTTATTGACGATGAAACACAGAAATTGCATCCGAATTTAATACAAAAGTCACAATGCCAACTTAAGTACAAAAGGACTTACAATCTAACTTTCTGTTATTTGAACCTCTCCTGTGAGTCCAGTTGTAGATTCTGATGCTTCACTTCAGGTTTACTGTGTACCTTGCACCTTCTTATTGACGATGAAACACAGAAGTTGCATCGGAATTAAATTCAAAAGCCACAATGCCAACTTAAGTACTATAGGACTGACACTCTAACTATCTATGATTTGAACCTCTAATGTGAGTCCAGTTTTACATTCCGATGCTTCACTTCAGGTTTACTGTATCCCTTGGACCTTCTTATTGACGATGAAATACAGAAATTGCATACGAATTTAATACAAAAGGCACAATGCCGACTTGAGTAAAAGAGGACTGTCACTCTCTCTTTCTATGAATTGAACCTGTCCTGTGAGTCCAGTTTTAGATTCCGATTCTTCACTTCAGGTTTACTGTATTCCTTGCAACTTCTTATTGACGATGAAACACAGAAATTGCATCGGAATTAAATTCAAAAGGCACAATGCCGACTTAAGTACAAGAGGAGTAACACTCTAACTTTCTATGATTTGAACCTCTCCTGTGAGTCCAGTTTTAAATTCCGATGCTTCTCTTCAGGATTACTGTATCCCTTGGACCTTCTTATTGACGATGAAACACAGAAATTGCATCGGAATTATATTCAATAGACACAATGCCGACTTAAGTACAAGGGGACTGACACTCTAACTATCTATGATTTGAACCTCTCCTGTGAGTCCAGTTTTAGATTCCGATGCTTCACTTCAGGTTTACTGTATCCCTTGGATCTTCTTATTGACGATGAAACACAGATATTGCATCCGAATTTAATACAAAAAGCACAATGCCGACTTAAGTGCAGGAGGACTGACACTCTCCCTTTCTATGATTTGAACCTCTCGTGTGAGTCCAGTTTTAGATTCCGATTCTTCATTTCAGGTTTACTGTATCCCTTGGATCTTCTTATTGACGATGAAACACAGATATTGCATCCGAATTTAATACAAAAGTCACAATGCCGACTTAAGTAGAAGAGGCCTGTCACTCTCTCTGTCAATGATTTGAACCTGTCCTGCGATTCCTGTTTTAGATTCCGATGCTACACTTCAGGTTTACTGTATACCTTGCACCTTCTTATTGACGATGAAACACAGAAATTGCATCGGAATTTAATTCAAAAGACACAATGCCGACTTAAGTATAAGAGGACTGACACTCTATTTATCAATGATTTGAACCTCTCCTATGAGTCCAGTCTTAGATTCCGATGCTTCACTTCAGGTTTACTGTATCCCTTGGACCTTTTTATTGACGATGAAACACAGAAATTGCATCCGAATTTAATACAAAAGTACAATGCTGACTTAAGTACAAATGAATAGACACTCTCGTTTTCTATGATTTGAACCTCTCCTGTGAGTCCAGTTTTAGATTCCGATGCTTCACTTCAGGTTTACTGTATTCCTTGCACCTTCTTATTGACGATGAAACACAGAAATTGCATCGGAATTAAATTCAAAAGACACAATGCCAACTTAAGTACAAGAGGACTGACACTCTAACTATCTATGATTTGAACCTCTCCTGTGAGTCCAGTTTTACATTCCGATGCTTCACTTCAGGTTTACTGTATCCCTTGGACCTTTTTATTGACGATGAAACACAGAAATTGCACCCGAATTTAATACAAAAGTACAATGCTGACTTAAGTACAAGAGGACTGACACTCTCGTTTTCTATGATTTGAACCTCTCCTGTGAGTCCAGTTTTAGATTCCGATGCTCAACTTCAAGTTTACTGTGTACCTTGCACCTTCTTATTGACGATGAAACACAGATATTACATCCGAAATTAATACAAAAAGCACAATGCCGACATAAGTACAAGAGGACTGACACTCTCCCTTTCTATGATTTGAACCTATCGTGTGAGTCCAGTTTTAGATTCCGATGCTTCATTTCAGGTTTACTGTATCCCTTGGATCTTCTTATTAACGAAGAAACACCGATATTGCATCCGAATTTGATACAAAAGTCACAATGCCCACTTAAGTAGAAGAGGCCTGTCACTCTCTCTTTCTATGATTTGAACCTCTCCTGTGAGTCCAGTTTTAGATTACGATGCTTCACTTCAGGTTTACTGTATACCTTGCACCCTCATATTGACGATGAATCACAGATATTGCATCGGAATTAAATTCAAAAGGCACAATGCCGACTTAAGTACAAGAGGACTGACACTCTAACATTCTATGATTTGAACATCTCCTGTGGGTCCAGTTTTAGATTCCAATGCTTCTCTTCAGGTTTACTGTATCCCTTGGACCTTCTTATTGACGATGGAAAACAGAAATTGCATCCGAATTTAATACAAAAGGCACAATGCCGACTTAAGTACAAAAGGACTGACAATCTAACTTTCTATGATTTGAACCTCTCCTGTGAGTCCAATTTAGATTCCGATGCTTCTCTTCCGGTTTACTGTATCCCTTGGACATTCTTATTGACGATGAAACACAGAAATTGCATCCGAATTTAATACAAAAGGCACAATGCCGACTTAAGTATAAGAGGACTGACACTCTAACTATCAATGATTTGAACCCCTCCTGTGAGTCCAGTTTTACAGTCCGATGCTTCACTTCAGGTTTACTGTATCCCTTGGACCTTCTTATTGACGATGAAACACAGAAATTGCATCCGAATTTAATACAAAAGGCACAATGCCGACTTAAGTACAAGAGGACTGACACCATAACTATCTATGATTTGAACTTCTCCAGTGAGTTCAGTTTTAGATTCCGATGCTTCACTTCAGGTTTACTGTATCCCTTGGACCTTCTTATTGACGATGAAACACAGAAATTGCATTCGGAATTAAAATCAAGAGGCACAATGCCGACATAAGTACAAGAGGACTGACACTCTAACTATCAATGATTTGAACCCCTCCTGTGAGTCCAGTTCTAGATTCCGATACTTCACTTCAGGTATACTGTATCCCTTGGACCTTCTAATTGTCGACGAAACACAGAAATTGCATCGGAATTAAATTCAAAAGGCTCAATGCCGACTTAAGTACAAGGGGACTGACACTCAAACAATCAATGATTTGAACCCCTCCTGTGAGTCCAGTTTTAGATTCAGACGCTTCACTTCAGATTTACTGTATCTCTTGGACCTTCTTATTGACGATGAAACACAGAAATTGCATCCGAATTTAATACAAAAGGCACAATGCCGACTTAAGTATCAGAGGACTGACACTCTAACTATCAATGATTTGAACCCCTCCTGTGAGTCCAGTTTTAGATTACGATGCTTCACTTCAGGTTTACTGTATCCCTAGGTCCTTCTTATTGACGATGAAACACAGAAATTGCATCCGAATTTAATGCAAAAGTCACAATGCCAACTTAAGTACAAAAGGACTTACAATCTAACTTTCTATTATTTGAACCTCTCCTGTGAGTCCAGTTGTAGATTCTGATGCTTCACTTCAGGTTTACTGTATATCTTGCACCATCTTATTGACGATGAAACACAGAAATTGCATCCCAATTAAATTCAAAAGGCACAATGCCGACAAGTACAAGAGGACTGACACACTAACTTTCTATGATTTGAACCTCTCCTGTGAGTCCAGATTTAGATTCCGATGCTTCTCTTCCGGTTTACTGTATACCTTGCAGCTTCTTATTGACGATGAAACACAGAAATTGCATCGGAATTAAAATCAACAGGCACAATGCCGGCTTAAGTACAAGAGGACTGACACTCTAACTCTCTATGATTTGAACCCTACCTGTGAGTCCAGTTTTGGATTCCGATGCTTCACTTCAGGTTTACTGTGTACCTTGCACCTTCTTATTGACGATGAAACACAGAAATTGCATCGGAATTAAATTCAAAAGCCACAATGCCAACTTAAGTACTATAGGACTGACACTCTAACTATCTATGATTTGAACCTCTAATGTGAGTCCAGTTTTACATTCCGATGCTTCACTTCAGGTTTACTGTATCCCTTGGACCTTCTTATTGACGATGAAATACAGAAATTGCATACGAATTTAATACAAAAGGCACAATGCCGACTTGAGTAAAAGAGGACTGTCACTCTCTCTTTCTATGAATTGAACCTGTCCTGTGAGTCCAGTTTTAGATTCCGATTCTTCACTTCAGGTTTGCTGTATTCCTTGCAACTTCTTATTGACGATGAAACACAGAAATTGCATCGGAATTAAATTCAAAAGGCACAATGCCGACTTAAGTACAAGAGGAGTAACACTCTAACTTTCTATGATTTGAACCTCTCCTGTGAGTCCAGTTTTAAATTCCGATGCTTCTCTTCAGGATTACTGTATCCCTTGGACCTTCTTATTGACGATGAAACACAGAAATTGCATCGGAATTATATTCAATAGACACAATGCCGACTTAAGTACAAGGGGACTGACACTCTAACTATCTATGATTTGAACCTCTCCTGTGAGTCCAGTTTTAGATTCCGATGCTTCACTTCAGGTTTACTGTATCCCTTGGATCTTCTTATTGACGATGAAACACAGATATTGCATCCGAATTTAATACAAAAAGCACAATGCCGACTTAAGTGCAGGAGGACTGACACTCTCCCTTTCTATGATTTGAACCTCTCGTGTGAGTCCAGTTTTAGATTCCGATTCTTCATTTCAGGATTACTGTATCCCTTGGACCTTCTTATTGACGATGAAACACAGATATTGCATCCGAATTTAATACAAAAGTCACAATGCCGACTTAAGTAGAAGAGGCCTGTCACTCTCTCTTTCAATGATTTGAACCTGTCCTGCGATTCCTGTTTTAGATTCCGATGCTACACTTCAGGTTTACTGTATACCTTGCACCTTCTTATTGACGATGAAACACAGAAATTGCATCGGAATTTAATTCAAAAGACACAATGCCGACTTAAGTATAAGAGGACTGACACTCTATTTATCAATGATTTGAACCTCTCCTATGAGTCCAGTTTTAGATTCCGATGCTTCACTTCAGGTTTACTGTATCCCTTGGACCTTTTTATTGACGATGAAACACAGAAATTGCATCCGAATTTAATACAAAAGTACAATGCTGACTTAAGTACAAATGGATAGACACTCTCGTTTTCTATGATTTGAACCTCTCCTGTGAGTCCTGTTTTAGATTCCGATGCTCAACGTCAGGTTTACTGTGTACCTTGCACCTTCTTATTGACGATGAAACACAGAAATTGCATCCGAATTTAATACAAAAAGAACAATGCCGACTTAAGTACAAGAGGACTGACACTCTCCGTTTCTATGATTTGAACCTCTCGTGTGAGTCCAGTTTTAGATTCCGATGCTTCATTTCAGGTTTACTGTATCCCTTGGATCATCTTATTGACGATGAAACACAGATATTGCATAAGAATTTAATACAAATGTCACAATGCCGACTTAAGTACAAGAGGACAGACACACTAACTTTCTATGATTTGAACCTCTCCTGTGAGTCCAGTTTTAGATTCCGATGCTTCTCTTCAGGCTTACTGTATCCCTTGGACCTTCTTATTGACGATGAAACACAGAAATTGCATCCGAATTTAAAATAAAAGGCACAATGCCGACTTAAGTATAAGAGGACTGACACTCTATCAATGATTTGAACCCCTCCTGTGAGTCCAGTTTTAGATTCCGATGCTACACTTCAGGTTTACTGTATCCCTTGGACCTTCTTATCGACGATGAAACACAGAAATTGCATCGGAATTAAATTTAAAGGGCACAATGCCGACTTAAGTACAAGAGGACTGACACTCTAATTATCTATGATTAGAACCTGTCCTGTGAGTCCAGTTTTAGATTACGGTGCTTCACTTCAGGTTTACTGTATCCCTTGGACCTTCATATTGACGATGAAATACAGAAATTGCATACGAATTTAATACAAAAGGCACAATGCCGACTTAAGTAAAACAGGACTGTCGCTCTCTCTTTTTATGAATTGAACCTGTCCTGTGAGTCCAGTTTTAGATTCCGATGCTTCACTTCAGGTTTACTGTATTCCTTGCACCTTCTTATTGACGATGAAACACAGAAATTGCATCGCAATTAAATTCAAAAGACACAATGCCAACTTAAGTACAAGAGGACTGACACTCTAACATTCTATGATTTGGAGCTCTCCTGTGAGTCCAGTTTTAGATTCCAATGCTTCTCTTCAGGTTTACTGTATCCCTTGGACCTTCTTATTGACGATGGAAAACAGAAATTGCATCCGAATTTAATACAAAAGGCACAATGCCGACTTAAGTAGAAGAGGCCTGTCACTCTCTCTTTCTATGATTTGAACCTCTCCTGTGAGTCCAGTTTTAGATTCCGATGCTTCACTTCAGGTTTACTGTATCCCTTGGATCTTCTTAATGACGATGAAACACAGATATTGCATCCGAATTTAATACAAAAAGCACAATGCCGACTTAAGTGCAGGAGGACTGACACTCTCCCTTTCTATGATTTGAACCTCTCGTGTGAGTCCAGTTTTAGATTCCGATTCTTCATTTCAGGTTTACTGTATCCCTTGGATCTTCTTATTGACGATGAAACACAGATATTGCATCCGAATTTAATACAAAAGTCACAATGCTGACTTAAGTAGAAGAGGCCTGTCACTCTCTCTTTCAATGATTTGAACCTGTCTTGCGATTCCTGTTTTAGATTCCGATGCTACACTTCAGGTCTACTGTATACCTTGCACCTTCTTATTGACGATGAAACACAGAAATTGCATCGGAATTTAATTCAAAAGACACAATGCCGACTTAAGTATAAGAGGACTGACACTCTATTTATCAATGATTTGAACCTCTCCTGTGAGTCCAGTTTTAGATTCCGATGCTTCACTTCAGGTTTACTGTATCCCTTGGACCTTTTTATTGACGATGAAACACAGAAATTGCATCCGAATTTAATACAAAAGTACAATGCTGACTTAAGTACAAATGGATAGACACTCTCGTTTTCTATGATTTGAACCTCTCCTGTGAGTCCTGTTTTAGATTCCGATGCTCAACGTCAGGTTTACTGTGTACCTTGCACTTTCTTATTGACGATGAAACACAGAAATTGCATCCGAATTTAATACAAAAAGAACAATGCCGACTTAAGTACAAGAGGACTGACATTCTCCCTTTCTATGATTTGAACCTCTCGTGTGAGTC
This sequence comes from Schistocerca americana, assembly GCF_021461395.2. NCBI lineage: Eukaryota > Metazoa > Arthropoda > Insecta > Orthoptera > Acrididae > Schistocerca > Schistocerca americana. The sequence continues at coordinate 7,750,489 of NC_060126.1, forward strand.
CAGTTTTAGATTCCGATGCTTCATTTCAGGTTTACTGTATCCCTTGGATCATCTTATTGACGATGAAACACAGATATTGCATAAGAATTTAATACAAATATCACAATGCCGACTTAAGTACAAGAGGACAGACACACTAACTTTCTATGATTTGAACCTCTCCTGTGAGTCCAGTTTTAGATTCCGATGCTTCTCTTCAGGCTTACTGTATCCCTTGGACCTTCTTATTGACGATGAAACACAGAAATTGCATCCGAATTTAAAATAAAAGGCACAATGCCGACTTAAGTATAAGAGGACTGACACTCTATGAATGATTTGAACCCCTCCTGTGAGTCCAGTTTTAGATTCCGATGCTACACTTCAGGTTTACTGTATCCCTTGGACCTTCTTATCGACGATGAAACACAGAAATTGCATCGGAATTAATTTTAAAGGGCACAATGCCGACTTAAGTACAGGAGGACTGACACTCTAATTATCTATGATTAGAACCTGTCCTGTGAGTCCAGTTTTAGATTACGGTGCTTCACTTCAGGTTTACTGTATCCCTTGGACCTTCATATTGACGATGAAATACAGAAATTGCATACGAATTTAATACAAAAGGCACAATGCCGACTTAAGTAAAACAGGACTGTTGCTCTCTCTTTTTATGAATTGAACCTGTCCTGTGAGTCCAGTTTTAGATTCCGATGCTTCACTTCAGGTTTACTGTATTCCTTGCACCTTCTTATTGACGATGAAACACAGAAATTGCATCGGAATTAAATTCAAAAGACACAATGCCAACTTAAGTACAAGAGGACTGACACTCTAACATTCTATGATTTGGAGCTCTCCTGTGAGTCCAGTTTTAGATTCCAATGCTTCTCCTCAGGTTTACTGTATCCCTTGGACCTTCTTATTGACGATGGAAAACAGAAATTGCATCCAAATTTAATACAAAAGGCACAATGCCGACTTAAGTAGAAGAGGCCTGTCACTCTCTCTTTCTATGATTTGAACCTCTCCTGTGAGTCCAATTTTTAGATTACGATTCTTCACTTCAGGTTTACTGTATACCTTGCACCGTCATATTGACGATGAATCACAGATATTGCATCGGAATTAAATTCAAAAGGCACAATCCCGACTTAAGTACAAGAGGACTGACACTCTAACATTCTATGATTTGGAGCTCTCCTGTGAGTCCAGTTTTAGATTCCAATGCTTCTCTTCAGGTTTACTGTATCCCTTGGACCTTCTTATTGACGATGGAAAACAGAAATTGCATCCGAATTTAATACAAAAGGCACAATGCCGACTTAAGTACAAGAGGACTGACACTCTAATTATCTATGATTAGAACCTGTCCTGTGAGTCCAGTTTTAGATTACGGTGCTTCACTTCTGGTTTACTGTATCCCTTGGACCTTCATATTGACGATGAAATACAGAAATTGCATACGAATTTAATACAAAAGGCACAATGCCGACTTAAGTACAAGAGGACTGACACTCTCACTTTCTATGATTTGAACCTCTCCTGTGAGTCCAGTTTTACATTCCGATGCTTCACTTCAGGTTTACTGTATCCCTTGGACCTTTTTATTGACGATGAAACACAGAAATTGCATCCGAATTTAATACAAAAGTACAATGCTGACTTAAGTACATGAGGACTGACACTCTCGTTTTCTATGATTTGAACCTCTCCTGTGAGTCCAGTTTTATATTCCGATGCTCAACTTCAAGTTTACTGTGTACCTTGCACCTTCTTATTGACGATGAAACACAGATATTACATCCGAAATTAATACAAAAAGCACAATGCCGACATAAGTACAAGAGGACTGACACTCTCCCTTTCTATGATTTGAACCTATCGTGTGAGTCCAGTTTTAGATTCCGATGCTTCATTTCAGGTTTACTGTATCCCTTGGATCTTCTTATTAACGATGAAACACCGATATTGCATCCGAATTTGATACAAAAGTCACAATGCCGACTTAAGTAGAAGAGGCCTGTCACTCTCTCTTTCTATGATTTGAACCTCTCCTGTGAGTCCAGTTTTAGATTACGATGCTTCACTTCAGGTTTACTGTATACCTTGCACCCTCATATTGACGATGAATCACAGATATTGCATCGGAATTAAATTCAAAAGGCACAATCCCGACTTAAGTACAAGAGGACTGACACTCTAACATTCTATGATTTGGAGCTCTCCTGTGAGTCCAGTTTTAGATTCCAATGCTTCTCTTCAGGTTTACTGTATCCCTTGGACCTTCTTATTGACGATGGAAAACAGAAATTGCTTCCGAATTTAATACAAAAGGCACAATGCCGACTTAAGTACAAAAGGACTGACAATCTAACTTTCTATGATTTGAACCTCTCCTGTGAGTCCAATTTAGATTCCGATGCTTCTCTTCCGGTTTACTGTATCCCTTGGACATTCTTATTGACGATGAAACACAGAAATTGCATCCGAATTTAATACAAAAGGCACAATGCCGACTTAAGTATAAGAGGACTGACACTCTAACTATCAATGATTTGAACCCCTCCTGTGAGTCCAGTTTTACAGTCCGATGCTTCACTTCAGGTTTACTGTATCCCTTGGACCTTCTTATTGACGATGAAACACAGAAATTGCATCCGAATTTAATACAAAAGGCACAATGCCGACTTAAGTACAAGAGGACTGACACCATAACTATCTATGATTTGAACTTCTCCAGTGAGTTCAGTTTTAGATTCCGATGCTTCACTTCAGGTTTACTGTATCCCTTGGACCTTCTTATTGACGATGAAACACAGAAATTGCATCCGAATTTAATACAAAAGGCACAATGCCGACTTAAGTACAAAAGGACTGACAATCTAACTTTCTATTATTTGAACCTCTCCTGTGTGTCTAGTTTTAGATTCCGATGCTTCTCTTCAGGTTTACTGTATCCCTTGGACCTTCTTATTGACGATGAAACACAGAAATTGCATTGGGAATTAAAATCAAGAGGCACAATGCCGACTTAAGTACAAGAGGACTGACACTCTAACTATCAATGATTTGAACCCCTCCTGTGAGTCCAGTTCTAGATTCCGATACTTCACTTCAGGTATACTGTATCCCTTGGACCTTCTAATTGTCGACGAAACACAGAAATTGCATCGGAATTAAATTCAAAAGGCTCAATGCCGACTTAAGTACAAGGGGACTGACACTCAAACAATCAATGATTTGAACCCCTCCTGTGAGTCCAGTTTTAGATTCAGACGCTTCACTTCAGATTTACTGTATCTCTTGGACCTTCTTATTGACGATGAAACACAGAAATTGCATCCGAATTTAATACAAAAGGCACAATGCCGACTTAAGTATCAGAGGACTGACACTCTAACTATCAATGATTTGAACCCCTCCTGTGAGTCCAGTTTTAGATTACGATGCTTCACTTCAGGTTTACTGTATCCCTAGGTCCTTCTTATTGACGATGAAACACAGGTAATTGCATCCGAATTTAATACAAAAGGCACAATGCCAACTTAAGTACAAAAGGACTTACAATCTAACTTTCTATTATTTGAACCTCTCCTGTGAGTCCAGTTGTAGATTCCGATGCTTCTCTTCAGGTTTACTGTATACCTTGCACCTTCTTATTGACGACGAAACACAGAAATAGCATCGGAATTAAATTCAAAAGACACAATGCCGACTTAAGTTCAAGAGGCCTGACACTCTAAATATCTATGATTTGAACATCTCCTGTGAGTCCAGTTTTAGATTCCGATGCTTCACTTCAGGTTTACTGTATACCTTGCACCTTCTTATTGACGATGAAACACAGAAATTGCATCGGAATTAAATTCAAAAGGCACAATGCCGACTTAAGTACAAGAGGACTGACACTCAAACTATCAATGATTGAACCCCTCCTGTGAGTCCAGTTTTAGATTCAGATGCTTCACTTCAGATTTACTGTATCTCTTGGACCTTCTAATTGACGATGAAACACAGAAATTGCATCCGAATTTAATACAAAAGGCACAATGCCGAATTAAGTATAAGAGGACTGACGCTCTAAATATCAATGACTTGAACCCCTCCTGTGAGTCCAGTTTTAGATTCCGATCCTTCACTTCAGGTTTACTGTATCCCTTGGACCTTCTTATCGATGATGAAACACAGAAATTGCATCCGAATTTAATAAAAAAGGCACAATGCCGACTTAAGTACAAAAGGACTGACAATCTAACTTTCTATTATTTGAACCTCTCCTGTGAGTCCAGTTTTAGATTCCGATGCTTCACTTCAGATATACTGTATACCTCGCATCTTCATATTGACGATGAAACACAGAAATTGCATCGGAATTAAATTCAAAAGGCACAATGCCGACTTAAGTACAAGAGGACTGACACACTAACTCTCTATGATTTGAACCTCTCCTGTGATTCCAGTTATAGATTCCGATGCTTCACTGCAGGTTTACTGTATACCTTGCACTTTCTTATTGACGATGAAACACAGAAATTGCATCGGAATTAAATTCAAAAGACACAATGCCGACTTAAGTGCAAGAGGACTGACACCTTAACTATCTATGATTTGAACCTGTCCTGTGAGTCCAGTTTTAGATTACGATGCTTCACTTCAGGTTTACTGTATCCCTTGGACCTTCTTATTGACGATGAAACACAGAAATTGCATCCGAATTTAATACAAAAGGCACAATGCCAACTTAAGTACAAAAGGACTGACAATCTAACTTTCTATGATTTGAACCCCTCCTGTGAGTCCAGTTTTAGATTCCGATGCTCCACTTCAGGTTTACTGTACCCCTTCGACCTTCTTATTGACGATGGAACACAGAAATTGAATCGGAATTAAATTCAAAAGCACAATGCCGACTTAAGTACAAGAGGACTGACAATCTAACTATCAATGATTTGAACCTCTGCTGTGAGTCCAGTTTTAGATTCCGATGCTTCACTTCAGGTTTACTGGATCCCTTGGACCTTCTTATTGACGATGAAACACAGAAATTGCATCGGAATTTAATACAAAAGGCACAATGCCGACTTAAGTAAAAGCGGATTGACACTCTGTCTTCCTATGATTTGAACCCCTCCAGTGAGTCCAGTATTAGATTCCGATGCTTCACTTCAGGTTTAATGTATACCTTGCACCTTCTTATTGACGATGAAACACAGAAATTGCATCGGAATTAAATTCAAAAGGCTCAATGCCGTCTTAAGTACAAGAGGACTGACACGAAAACAATCAATGATTTGAACCCCTCCTGTGAGTCCAGTTTTAGATTCAGATGCTTCTCTTCAGATTTACTGTATCTCTTGGACCTTCTTATTGACGATGAAACACAGAAATTGCATCCGAATTTAATACAAAAGGCACAATGCCGACTTAAGTATCAGAGGACTGACACTCTAACTATCAATGATTTGAACCCCTCCAGTGAGTCCAGTTTTAGATTACGATGCTTCACTTCAGGTTTACTGTATCCCTTGGTCCTTATTATTGACGATGAAACACAGAAATTGCTTCCGAATTTAATACAAAAGGCACAATGCCGACTTAAGTAAAAGAGGATTGACACTCTCTCTTCCTATGATTTGAACCCCTCCTGTGAGTCCAGTTTTAGATTCCGATGCTTCAATTCAGGTTTAATGTATACCTTGCACCTTCTTATTGACGATGAAACACAGAAATTGCATCGGAATTAAATTCAAAAGGCACAATGCCGACTTAAGTACAAAAGGACTGTCAATCTAACTTTCTATGATTTGAACCTCTCCTGTGAGTCCAATTTAGATTCCGATGCTTCTCTTCCGGTTTACTGTATCCCTTGGACATTCTTATTGACGATGAAACACAGAAATTGCATCGGAATTAAATACAAAAGGCACAATGCCGACATAAGTACAAATGGACTGACACTATAACTATCAGTGATTTGAACCCCTCCTGTGAGTCCAGTTTTAGATTCCGATGCTTCACTTCAGGTTTACTGTATCCCTTGGACCTTCTTATTGACGATGAAACACAGATATTGCATCGGAATTAAATTCAAAAGGCACAATGCCGACTTAAGTACAAGAGGACTGACACTCTAACTATCTATGATTTGAACCTCTCCTGTGAGTCCAGTTTTAGTTTCCGATGCTTCACTTCAGGTTTACTGTATCCCTTGGACCTTCTTATTGACGATGAAGCACAAAAATTGCATCCGCATTTAATGCAAAAGCACAATGCCGACTTAAGTACAAAAGGACTGACAATCTAACTTTCTATGATTTGAACCTCTCCTGTGAGCCAAGTTTTAGATGCCGATGCTTCTCTTCAGGTTTACTGTATCCCTTGGACCTTCTTATTGACGATGAAGCACAGAAACTGCATCCGAATTTAATACAAAAAGCACAATGCCTACTTAAGTACAAGAGGACAGACACTCTAACTATCTATGATTAGAACCTGTCCTGTGAGTCCAGTTTTAGATTCCGATGCTTCACTTCAGGTTTACTGTATCCCTTGGATCTTCTTAATGACGATGAAACACAGAAATTGCATCCGAATTTAATACTAAAGTCACAATGCCGACTTATGTAAAAGAGGACTGTCACACTCTCTTTCTATGATTTGAACCTCTCCTGTCAGTCCAGTTTTAGATTCCGACGCTTCACTTCAGGTTTACTGTATACCTTGCACCTTCTTATTGAGGATGAAAAACAGAAATTGAATCTGAATTTAATACAAAAGGCACAATTCCGACGTAAGTACAAGAGGACTGACACTCTCCCTTTCTATGATTTGGAACTCTCCTGTGAGTCCAGTTTTAGATTCCGATGCTTCACCTCAGGTTTACTGTATCCCTTGGACCTTCGTATTGACGATGAAACAAAGAAATTGCATCGCAATTTAGTACAAAAGGCACAATGCCGACTTAAGTACAAGAGGACTGACACTCTAACTTTCTATGATTATAACCTCTCCTGTGAGTCCAGTTTTAGCTTCCGATGCTTCACTTCAGGTTTACTGTATCCCTTGGACCTTCTTGTGACGATGAAGCACAGAAACTGCATCCGAATTTAATACAAAAAGCACAATGCCGACTTAAGTACAAGAGGACTGACACTCTAAATTTCTATGATTTAAACCTCTCCTGTGAGTCCAGTTTTGGATTCCGATGCTTCACTTCAGGTTTACTATATCCCTTGAACCTTCTTATTGACGATGAAACACAGAAACTGCATCCGAATGTAATACAAAAGGCACAATGCCGACTTAAGTAAAAGAGGACTGACACTCTCACTTTCTGTGATTTGAACCTCTCCTGTGAGTCCAGTTATAGATATCGATGCTTCACTTCAGGTTTACTGTATACCTTTGACCATTTTATTGACGAGGAGACACAGAAATTGCATCCGAATTTAATACAGAACGCACAAGGCCGACCTAAGTGCAAGAGAACTGACACTCTAACTGTCTATGCTTTTTAACCTCTCCTTTGAGCCCAGTTTTAGATTCCGATGCTTCGCTTCAGGTTTACTGTATCACTTGGACCTTCTTATTGACGATGAAACACAGAGTTTGCATCCGAATTTAATACAAAAGGCACAATGACGACTTAAGTACAAGAGGACTGACACTCTAACTATCTATGATTTGGACCTCTCCTGTGAGTCCAGTTTTAGATTCCGATGCTTCACTTCAGGTTTACTGTATCCCTTGAACCTTCTTATTGACGATGAAACACAGAAACTGCATCCGAATTTAATACAAAAGGCACAATGCCGACTTAAGTAAAAGAGGATTGACACTCTGTCTTCCTATGATTTGAACCCCTCCTGTGAGTCCAGTATTAGATTCCGATGCTTCACTTCAGGTTTAATGTATACCTTGCACCTTCTTATTGACGATGAAACACAGAAATTGCATCGGAATTAAATTCAAAAGGCTCAATGCCGACTTAAGTACAAGAGGACTGACACTCAAACAATCAATGATTTGAACCCCTCCTGTGAGTCCAGTTTTAGATTCAGATGCTTCTCTTCAGATTTACTGTATCTCTTGGACCTTCTTATTGACGATGAAACACAGAAATTGCATCCGAATTTAATACAAAAGGCACAATGCCGACTTAAGTATCAGAGGACTGAGACTCTAACTATCAATGATTTGAACCCCTCCTGTGAGTCCAGTTTTAGATTACGATGCTTCACTTCAGGTTTACTGTATCCCTTGGTCCTTCTTATTGACGATGAAACACAGAAATTGCGTCCGAATTTAATACAAAAGGCACAATGCCAACTTAAGTACAAAAGGACTTACAATCTAACTTTCTATTATTTGAACCTCTCCTGTGAGTCCAGTTGTAGATTCCGATGCTTCTCTTCAGGTTTACTGTATACCTTGCACCTTCTTATTGACGATGAAACACAGAGATAGCATCGGAATTAAATTCAAAAGACACAATGCCGACTTAAGTACAAGACGACTGACACTTTAACTATCTATGATTTGAACCTCTCCTGTGAGTCCAGTTTTAGATTCCGATGCTTCACTTCAGGTTTACTGTATACCTTGCACGTTCTTATTGACGATGAAACACAGAAATTGCATCGGAATTAAATTTAAAAGGCACAATGCCGACTTAAGTACAAGAGGACTGACACTCAAACTATCAATGAATTGAACCCCTCCTGTTAGTCCAGTTTTAGATTCAGATGCTACACTTCAGATTTACTGTATCCCTTGGACCTTCTAATTGACAATGAAACACAGAAATTGCATCCGAATTTAATACAAAAGTCACAATGCCGACTTAAGTATAAGAGGACTGACGCTCTAAATATCAATGACTTGAACCCCTCCTGTGAGTCCAGTTTTAGATTCCGATGCTTCACTTCAGGTTTACTGTATCCCTTGGACCTTCTTATCCATGATGAAACACAGAAATTGCATCCGAATTTAATACAAAAGGCACATTGCCGACTTAAGTACAAAAGGACTGACAATCTAACTTTCTATGATTTGAACCCCTCCTGTGAGTCCAGTCGCAGATTCCGATGCTTCTCTTCAGGTTTACTGTATCCCATGGATTTTCTTATTGACGATAAAACACAGAAATTGCATCGGAATTAAATTCAAAAGGCACAATGCCTATTTAAGTACAAGAGGACTGACACTCTAACTATCTATGATTTGAACCTCTCCTGTGAGTCCAGTCTTAGATTTTGATTCTTCACTTCAGGTTTACTGTATCCCTTGGACCTTCTTATTGACGAGGAAAAACAGAAATTGCATCCGAATTTAATACAAAAGGCACAATGCCGACTTAAGTACAAGAGGACTGACACTCTAACTATCTATGATTTGAACCTGTCCTGTGAGTCCAGTTTTAGATTACGATGCTTCACTTCAGGTTTACTGAATCCCTTGGACCTTCTTATTGACGATGAAACATAGAAATTTCATCCGAATTTAATACAAAAGGCACAATGCCGACTTCAGTACAAAAGGACTGACAATCTAACTTTCTATGATTTGAACCCCTCCTGTGAGTCCAGTCGCAGATTCCGATGCTTCTCTTCAGGTTTACTGTATCCCGTGGATTTTCTTATTGACGATAAAACGCAGAAATTGCATCGGAATTAAATTCAAAAGGCACAATGCCGACTTAAGTACAAGAGGACAGACACTCTATCTACCTATGATTTGAACCCCTCCTGTGAGTCCAGTTTTAGATTCCGATGCTTCAATTCAGGTTTAATGTACACCTTGCACCTTCTTATTGACGATGAAATACAGAAATTGCATCGGAATTAAATTCAAAAGGCACAATGCCGACTTAAGTACAAGAGGACTGACACTCTAACTCTCTATGATTTGAACCTCTCATGTGAGCCCAGTTTTAGATTCCGATTCTTCACTTCAGGTTTACTGAATATCTTGGACCTTCTTATTGACGATGAAACACAGAAACTGCATCCGAAATTAATACACAAGGCACAATGCCGACTTAAGTATAAGAGGACTGACACTCTAACTATCAATGATTTGAACCCCTCCTGTGAGTCCAGATTTAGATTCCGATGCTTCACTTCAGGTTTACTCTATCCCTTGGACCTTCTTATTGACGATGAAGCACAGAAATTGCATCCGCATTTAATGCAAAAGGCACAATGCTGAATTAAGTACAAAAGGACTGACAATCTAACTTTCTATGATTTGAACCTCTCCTGTGAGAAAAGTTTTAGATGCCGATGCTTCTCTTCAGGTTTACTGTATCCCTTGGTCCTTCTTATTGACGATGAAACACAGAAATTGCATCGGAATTAAATTCAAAAGGCACAATGCCGACTTAAGTACAAGAGGACTGAAATTCTAACTATCTATGATTAGAACCTGTCCTGTGAGTCCAGTTTTAGATTCCGATGCTTCACTTCAGGTTTACTGTATCAATTGGACCTCCTTATTGACGATGAAACACAGAAATTGCATCCGAATTTAATACAAAAGGCACAATGCCGACTTAAGTACAAAAGGACTGACAATCTAACTTTCTATGATTTGAACCTCTCCTGTGACTCCAATTTAGATTCCGATGCTTCTCTTCCGGTTACTGTATCCCTTGGACATTCTTATTGACGATGAAACACAGAAATTGCATCGGAATTAAATACAAAAGGCACAATGCCGACATAAGTACAAGTGGACTGACACTATAACTATCAGTGATTTGAACCTCTCCTGTGAGTCCAGTTTTAGTTTCCGATGCTTCACTTCAGGTTTACTGTACCCTTGGACCTTCTTATTGACGATGAAGCACAGAAATTGCATCCGCATTTAATGCAAAAGCACAATGCCGACTTAAGTACAAAAGGACTGACAATCTAACTTTCTATGATTTGAACCTCTCCTGTGAGCCAAGTTTTAGATGCCGATGCTTCTCTTCAGGTTTACTGTATCCCTTGGACCTTCTTATTGACGATGAAGCACAGAAACTGCATCCGAATTTAATACAAAAAGCACAATGCCGACTTAAGTACAAGAGGACAGACACTCTAACTATCTATGATTAGAACCTGTCCTGTGAGTCCAGTTTTAGATTCCGATGCTTCACTTCAGGTTTACTGTATACCTTGCACCTTCTTATTGACGATGAAAAACAGAAATTGAATCTGAATTTAATACAAAAGGCACAATTCCGACGTAAGTACAAGAGGACTGACACTCTCCCTTTCTATGATTTGGAGCTCTCCTGTGAGTCCAGTTTTAGATTCCGATGCTTCACCTCAGGTTTACTGTATCCCTTGGACCTTCGTATTGACGATGAAACAAAGAAATTGCATCGGAATTTAGTACAAAAGGCACAATGCCGACTTAAGTACAAGAGGACTGACACTCTAACTTTCTATGATTTAAACCTCTCCTGTGAGTCCAGTTTTAGCTTCCGATGCTTCACTTCAGGTTTACTGTATCCCTAGGACCTTCTTATTGACGATGAAGCACAGAAACTGCATCCGAATTTAATACAAAAAGCACAATGCCGACTTAAGTACAAGAGGACTGACACTCTAACTTTCTATGATTTAAACCTCTTCTGTGAGTCCAGTTTTGGATTCCGATGCTTCACTTCAGGTTTACTGTATCCCTTGAACCTTCTTATTGACGATGAAACACAGAAACTGCATCCGAATTTAATACAAAAGGCACAATGCCGACTTAAGTAAAAGAGGACTGACACTCTCACTGTCTGTGATTTGAACCTCTCCTGTGAGTCCAGTTATAGATATCGATGCTTCACTTCAGGTTTACTGTATAACTTGGACCATTTTATTGACGAGGAGACACAGAAATTGCATCCGAAATTAATACAAAAAGGCACAAGGCCGACCTAAGTACAAGAGGACTGACACTCTAACTGTCTATGCTTTTAACCTCTCCTGTGAGCCCAGTTTTAGATTCCGATGCTTCGCTTCAGGTTTACTGTATCACTTGGACCTTCTTATTGACGATGAAACACAGAGTTTGCATCCGAATTTAATACAAAAGGCACAATGACGACTTAAGTACAAGAGGACTGACACTCTAACTTTCTATGATTTGGACCTCTCCTGTGAGTCCAGTTTTAGATTCCGATGCTTCACTTCAGGTTTACTGTATCCCTTGGACCTTCTTATTGACGATGAAACACAGAGTTTGCATCCGAATTTAATACAAAAGGCACAATGACGACTTAAGTACAAGAGGACCGACACTCTAACTTTCTATGATTTGAACCTCTCCTGTGAGTCCAGTTTTAGATTCCGATGCTTCACTTCAGGTTTACTGTATCCCTTGGACCTTCTTATCGACGATGAAACACCGAAATTGCATCAGAATTTAATACAAAAGGCATAATGCCGACTTAAGTACAAGAGGACTGACACTCTAACTATCTATGATTAGAACCTGTCCTGTGAGTCCAGTTTTAGACTACGATGCTTCACTTCAGGTTTACTGTATCCCTTGGACCTTCTTATTGACGATGAAACACAGAAATTGCATCCGAATTTAATACAAAAGGCACAATGCCGACTTAAGTACAAAAGGACTGACAATCTAACTTTCTATGATTTGAACCCCTCCTGTGAGTCCAGTCGCAGATTCCGATGCTTCTCTTCAGGTTTACTGTATCCCTTGGACTTTCTTATTGACGATGAAACACAGAAATTGCATCGGAATTACATTCAAAAGGCACAATGCCGACTTAAGTACAAGAGGACTGACACTCTAACTATCAATGATTTGAACCCCTCCTGTGAGTCCAGTTTTAGATTCCGATGCTTCACTTCAGGTTTACTGTATCCCTTGGCCCTTCTTATTGACGATGGAACACAGAAATTGAATCGGAATTAAATTCAAAAGCACAATGCCGACTTAAGTACAAGAGGACTGACACTCTAACTATCAATGATTTGAACCTCTGCTGTGAGTACAGTTTTAGATTCCGATGCTTCACTTCAGGTTTACTGGATCCCTTGGACCTTCTTATTGACTATGAAACACAGAAGTTGCATCGGAATTTAATTCAAAACTCACAATGTCGACTTAAGTAAAAGAGGATTGACACTCTCTCTTCCTATGATTTGAACCCCTCCTGTGAATCCAGTTTTAGATTCCGATGCTTCACTTCAGGTTTAATGTATACCTTGCACCTTCTTATTGACGATGAAACACAGAAATTGCATCGCAATTAAATGTAAAAGGCACAATGTCGACTTAAGTACAAGAGGACTTACACTCTAACTCTCTATGAATTGAACCTCTCCTGTGAGCCCAGTTTTAGATCCCGATTCTTCACTTCAGGTTTACTGTATACGTTGCTCCTTCTTATTGACGATAAAACACAGAAATTGCATCGGAATTGAATTCAAAAGACACAATGCCGACTTAAGTTCAAGAGGACTGACACTCTAACTATCTATGATTTGAACCTTTGCTGTGAGTCCAGTTTTAGATTCCGATGCTTCACTTCAGGTTTACTCTATCCCTTTGACCTTCTTATTGACGATGAAGCACAGAAATTGCATCCGCATTTAATGCAAAAGGCACAATGCCGACTTAAGTACAAAAGGACTGACAATCTAACTTTCTATGATTTGAACTTCTCCTGTGAGCCACGTTTTAGATGCCGATGCTTCTCTTCAGGTTTACTGTATCCCTTGGACCTTCTTATTGACGATGAAACACAGAAATTGCATCGGAATTAAATTCAAAAGGCACAATGCCGACTTAAGTACAAGAGGACAGACACTCTAACTATCTATGATTAGAACCTGTCCTGTGAGTCCAGTTTTAGATTCCGATGCTTCACTTCAGGTTTACTGTATCCCTTGGACCTTCTTATTGACGATGAAACACAGAAATTGCATCCGAATTTAATACAAAAGGCACAATGCCAACTTAAGTACAAAAGGACTGACAATCTAACTTTCTAAGATTTGGACCTCTCCTGTGAGTCCAATTTAGATTCCGATGCTTCTCTTTCGGTTTACTGTATCCCCTGGACCTTCTTATTGACGATGATACACAGAAATTGCATCGGAATTAAATTCAAAAGGCACAATGCCGACTTAAGTACAAGAGGACAGACACTCTAACTATCTATGATTAGAACCTGTCCTGTGAGTCCAGTTTTAGATTCCGATGATTCACTTCAGGTTTACTGTATCCCTTGGACCTTCTTATTGACGATGAAGCACAGAAATTGCATCCGCATTTAATGCAAAAGGCACAATGCCGACTTAAGTACAAAAGAACTGACACTCTAACTATCAGTGATTTGAACCCCTCCTGTGAGTCCAGTTTTAGATTCCGATGTTTCACTTCAGGTTTACTGTATCCCTTGGACCTTCTTATTGGCGATGAAACTCAGATATTGCATCGGAATTAAATTCAAAAGGCACAATGCCGACTTAGTACAAGAGGACTGACACTCCAACTATCTATGATTTGAACCTGTCCTGTGACTCCAGTTTTAGTTTCCGATGCTTCCCTTTAGGTTTACTGTATCCCTTGGACCTTCTTATTGACGTTGAAACACAGAAATTGCATCCGAATTTAATACAAAAGCACAATGCCGACATAAGTACGAGAGGACTGACACTCTCGTTTTCTATGATTTGAACCTCTCCTGTGGGTCCAGTTTTAGATTCAGATACTTCACTTCAGTTTTACTGTGTATCTTGCACCTTCTTATTGACTATGAAACACAGAAATTGCATTTGAGTGTAATACAAAAGGCACAATGCCGACTTAAGTACAAGAGGACTGACACTCTCCCTTTCTTTGATTTGAACCTCACCTGTGAGTCCAGTTTTAGATTCCGATGTTTCACTTCAGGTTTACTGTATCCCTGGGACCTTCTTATTGACGATGAAACTCAGATATTGCATCGGAATTAAATTCAAAAGGCACAATGCCGACTTAGGTACAAGAGGACTGACACTCTAACTATCTATGATTTGAACCTGTCCTGTGACTCCAGTTTTAGATTCCGATGCTTCACTTCAGGTTTACTGTATCCCTCGGATCTTCTTAATGACGATGAAACACAGAAATTGCATGCGAATTTAATACTAAAGTCACAATGCCGACTTATGTAAAAGAGGACTGTCACACTCTCTTTCTATGATTTGAACCTCTCCTGTCAGTCCAGTTTTAGATTCCGACGCTTCACTTCAGGTTTACTGTATACCTTGCACCTTCTTATTGACCATGAAACACAGAAATTGAATCTGAATTTAATACAAAAGACACAATGCCGACGTAAGTACAAGAGGACAGACACTCTCCCTTTCTATGATTTGGACCTCTCCTGTGAGTCCAGTTTTAGATTCCGATGTTTCACTTCAGGTTTACTGTATCCCTTGGACCTTCTTATTGACGATGAAACTCAGATATTGCATCGGAATTAAATTCAAAAGGCACAATGCCTACTTAAGTACAAGATGACTGACACTCTCACTTTCTACGATTTGAACCTCTCCTGTGAGTCCAGTTTTAGATTCCGATGCTTCACTTCAAGATTACTGTATACCTTGCAACTTCTTGTTGACGATGAAACCCAGAAATTGCATCCGAATTTAGTACAAAGGGCACAATGCCGACTTAAGTAAAAGAGGACTGACACTCTCACTTTCTACGATTTGAACCTCTCCTGTGAGTCCAGTTTTAGATTCCGAATCTTCACTTCAAGATTACTGTATACGTTGCACCTACTTATTGACAATGAAACTCAGAAATTGCATCCGAATTTAATACAAAAGGCACAATCCCGACTTAAGTAAAAGAGGACAGACAGTCTCAATTTCTATGATTTGAACCTCTCCTGTGAGTACAGTTTTAGATACCGATGCTTCACTTCAGGTTTATTGTATACCTTGTACCTTCTTATTGTCGATGAAACACAGAAATTGCATCCGAATTTAATACAAAAGTCACAATGCCGACTTAAGTACAAGAGGACTGACACTCTCACTTTCTACGATTTGAACCTCTCCTGTGAGTCCAGTTTTAGATTCCGATGCTTCACTTCAAGATTACTGTATACCTTGCAACTTCTTGTTGGCGATGAAACCCAGAATTTGCATCCGAATTTAATACAAAGGGCACAATGCCGACTTAAGTACAAGAGGACTGACACTCTCACTTTCAACGATTTCAACCTCTCCTGTAAGTCCAGTTTTAGATTCCGACGCTTCACTTCAGGTATACTGTATACCTTGCACCGTCTTATTGACGATGAAACACAGAAATTGCATCGGAATTTTATACAAAAGGCCCATGCTGTCTTAAGTACAAGAGGACTGACACTCTCTCTTTCTATGATTTGAACCTCTCCTGTGAGTCCAGTTTTAGATTCGGATCCTTCACTTCACGATTACCGTATACCTTGCACCTTCTTATTGACGATGAAACACAGAAATTGCATCCGAATTTTATACAAAAGGCACAATGCCGACTTAAGTACAAGAGGACTGACACTCTCACTATCTACGATTTGAACCTCTCCTGTGAGTCCAGATTCCGATTCCGATGCTTCACTTCGAGATTACTGTATAACTTGCACCTACTTATTGACGATGAAACTCAGAAATTGCATCCGAAATTAATACAAAAGTCACAATGCCGACCTAAGTACAAGAGGACTGACACTCTCACTTTCTATAATTTCAACCCCTCCTGTGAGTCCAGTTTTAGATTCCGATGCTTCACTTTAGGTTTACTGTTTACCTTGCACCTTCTTATTGACGCTGAAACACAGAAATTGCATCCGAATTAAATACAAAAAGCACAATGCCGACTTAAGTACAAGAGGACTGACACTCTCACTTTCTACGATTTGAACCTCTCCTGTGAGTCCAGTTTTAGATTCCGATGCTTCACTTCAGGTTTACTGTATACCTTGCACCTTCTTACTGACGATGCAACACAGAAATTGCATCCGAAATTAATACAAAAGGCACAATGCCGACATAAGTACAAGAGGACTGACACTCCCCCTTTCTATGATTTGAACCTCTCCTGTGAGTCCAGATTTAGAATCCGATGCTTCACTTCAGGATTACTGTATCCTTTGGACCTTCTTATTGACGATGAAACACAAAGTTTGCATCCGAGTTTAATACAAAAGGCACAATGCCGACTTAAGTACAAGAGGACTGACACTCTTACTTTCTATGATTTGAACCTCTCCTGTGAGTCCAGTTTTAGATTCCGATGCTTCATTTTCAAGAGTACTGCATACCTTGCACCTTCTTATTGACGATGAAACACAGAAATTATCTCCAATTCTAATACAAGAGGCACAATGCCGACTTAAGTACAAGAGGACTGACACTCTAACTTTTTACGGTTTGAACCTCTCCTGTGAGTCCAGTTTTAGATTCCGATGCTTCACTTCAAGATTTCTGTATACCTTGCAACTTCTTATTGACGATGAATCACAGAAATTGCATCCGCATTTAATACAAAAAGCACAATGCCGATTTAAGTACAAGTGGACTGACACTCTCACTTTCTATGATTTGAACCTCTCCTGTGAGTCCAGATTTAGATTCTGATGCTTCACTTCAGCATTACTGTTTACCTTGCACCTTCTTATTGACGATGAATCACAGAAATTGCATCCGAATTTAATACAAAAGGCACATTGCCGAGTTAAGTGCAAGAGGAGTGACACTCTCACTTTCTATGATTTGAACCTCTCCTGTGAGTCCAGTTTTAGATTCCGAAGCTTCACTTCAGGTTTACTTTATACCTTGCACCTTCTTATTGACGATGAAACACAGAAATTGCATCCGAATTTAATTCAAAAGGCACAATGCCGACTTAAGTACAAGAGCACTGACCCTCTCACTTTCAACAATTTGAAAGTCACCTGTGAGTCCAGTTTTAGATTCCGATGCTTCACTTCAGGTTTACTGTATACCTTGTACCTTCTTATTCACGATGAAACACAGAAATTGCATCCGAATTTAATACAAAATGCACAATGCAGACTTAAGTACAAGAGGACTGACACTTTCACTTTCTATGATTTGAACCTCTCCTGTGAGTCCAGTTTTAGATTCCGATGCTTCACTTCAAGATTACTGTTTACCTTGCACCTTCTTATTGACGATGAAGCACAGAAATTGCATCCGCATTTAATACAAAAAGCACAATGCCGACTTAAGTACAAGAGGACCTACACTCTCACTTTCTATGATTTGAACCTCTCCTGTGAGTCCAGATTTAGATTCCGATGCTTCACTTCAGGATTACTGTATCCTTTGGACCTTCATATTGACGATGAAACACAGAGTTTGCATCCGAATTTAAAACAAAAGGCACAATGCGGACTTAAGTACAAGAGGACTGACACTCTCACTTTCTACGATTTGAACCTCTCCTGTGAGTCCAGTTTTAGATTCCGATGCTTCACTTCAAGATTACTGTATACCTTGCACCTTCTTATTGACGATGAAACACAGAAATTGCATCCGAATTTAATACAAAATGCACAATGCCGACATAAGTACAAGAGGACTGACACTCTCACTTTCGACGATTTGAACCTCTCCTGTAAGTACAGTTTTATATTACGATGCTTCACATCAAGATTACTGTATACCTTGCACCCTCTTATTGACGATGAAACACAGAAATTGCATCCGAATTTAATACAAAAGGCACAATGGCGACTTAAGTACACGAGGACTGACACTCTCACTTTCTACGATTTGAACCTCTCCTGTGAGTCCAGTTCTAGATTCCGATACTTCACTTCAGGTTTACTGTATACCTTGCACCTTCCCATTGACGATGAAACATAGAAATTGCATCCGAACTTAATACAAAATCCTCAATGCCTACTTAAGTACAAGATGACTGACACTCTCACTTTCTACTATTTGAACCTCTCCTGTGAGTCCAGTTTTAGATTCCGATGCTTCACTTCAAGATTACTGTATACCTTGCAACTTCTTGTTGACGATGAAACCCAGAAATTGCATCCGAATTTAGTACAAAAGGCACAATGCCGACTTAAGTAAAAGAGGACTGACACTCTCACTTTCTACGATTTGAACCTCTCCTGTGAGTCCAGTTTTAGATTCCGAATCTTCACTTCAAGATTACTGTATACGTTGCACCTACTTATTGACAATGAAACTCAGAAATTGCATCCGAATTTAATACAAAAGGTACAATGCCGACCTAAGTACAAGAGCACCGACTATCTCACTTTCTATGATTTGAACCTCTCCTGTGAGTCCAGTTTTAGATTCCGATGCTTCACTTCAGGTTTACTGTATCCCTCGGACCTTATTATTGACGACGAAACACAGAGTTTGCATCCGAATTTAATACAAAAGGCACAATGCCGACTTAACTACAAGAGGACTGACACTCTCACTTTCTATGATTTGAACCTGTCCTGTGAGTCCAGTTGTAGATTCCGATGCTTCACTTCAGGATTACTGTATCCCTAGGACCTTCTTATTGACGATGAAACACAGAGTTTGCATCCGAATTTAATACAAAAGTCACAATGCCTACTTAAGTACAAGAGGACTGACACTCTTACTTTCTATGATTTGAACCTCTCCTGTGAGTACAGTTTTAGATTCCGATGCTTCACATCAGGATTTCTGTATCCCTTGGACCTTCGTATTGACGATGAAAAACAGAATTTGCATCCGAATTTAATACAAAAGGCACAATCCCGACTTAAGTAAAAGAGGACTGACACTCTCAGTTTCTATGATTTGAACCTCTCCTGTGAGTACAGTTTTAGATACCGATGCTTCACTTCAGGTTTATTGTATACCTTGTACCTTCTTATTGTCGATGAAACACAGAAATTGCATCCGAATTTAATACAAAAGTCACAATGCCGACTTAAGTACAAGAGGACTGACACTCTCACTTTCTACGATTTGAACCTCTCCTGTGAGTCCAGTTTTAGATTCCGACGCTTCACTTCAGGTATACTGTATACCTTGCACCGTCTTATTGACGATGAAACACAGAAATTGCATCCGCATTTAATACAAAAAGCACAATGCCGACTTAAGTACAAGAGGACCTACACTCTCACTTTCTATGATTTGAACCTCTCCTGTGAGTCCAGATTTAGATTCCGATGCTTCACTTCAGGATTACTGTATCCTTTGGACCTTCATATTGACGATGAAACACAGAGTTTGCATCCGAATTTAAAACAAAAGGCACAATGCCGACTTAAGTACAAGAGGACTGACACTCTCACTTTCTACGATTTGAACCTCTCCTGTGGGTCCAGTTTTGAATTCCGATGCTTCACTTCAAGATTACTGTATACCTTTCACCTTCTTATTGACGATGAAACACAGAAATTTCATACGTATTTAATACAATATGCACAATGCCGACTTAAGTACAAGAGGACTGACAGTCTCACTTTCTATGATTTGAACCTCTCCTGTGAGTCCAGTTTTAGATTCCAATGCATCACTTCAAGATTACTGTATACCTTGCACCTTCTTATTGATGATGAAACACAGAAATTGCATCCAAATTTAATACAAAATGCACAATGCCGAGTTAAGTACAAGCGGACTGACACCCTTACTTACTATGATTGGAACCTCTCCTGTGAGTCCAGTTTTAGATTCCGATGCTACACTTCAGGTTTACTGTATACCTTGCACCTTCTTATTGACGATGAAACACAGAAATTGCATCCAAATTTAATACAAATGGCACAATGCCGACTAAAGTACAAGAGGACTGACACTCTCACTTTGTACGATTTGAACCTCTCCTATGAGTCCAGTTTCAGATTCCGATGCTACACTTCAAGATTACCGTATACCTTGCACCTTCTTATTGACGATGAAACACAGAAATTGCATCCAAAATTAATACAAAAGGCACAATGGCGACTTAAGTACAAGTGGACTGACACTCTCACTTTCTACGATTTGAACCTCTCCTGTGAGTCCAGTTCTAGATTCCGATGCTTCACTTCAGGTTTACTGTATACCTTGCACCTTCCCATTGACGATGAAACATAGAAATTGCATCCGAATTTAATACAAAATGCTCAATGCCTACTTAAGTACAAGATGACTGACACTCTCACTTTCTACGATTTGAACCTCTCCTGTGAGTCCAGTTTTAGATTCCGATGCTTCACTTCAAGATTACTGTATACCTTGCAACTTCTTGTTGACGATGAAACCCAGAAATTGCATCCGAATTTAGTACAAAGGGCACAATGCCGACTTAAGTAAAAGAGGACTGACACTCTCACTTTCTACGATTTGAACCCCTCCTGTGAGTCCAGTTTTAGCTTCCGAATCTTCACTTCAAGATTACTGTATACGTTGCACCTACTTATTGACAATGAAACTCAGAAATTGCATCCGAATTTAATACAAAAGGCACAATGCCGACCTAAGTACAAGAGCACCGACTATCTCACTTTCTATGATTTGAACCTCTCCTGTGAGTCCAGTTTTAGACCCCGATGCTTCACTTCAGGTTTACTGTATCCCTAGGACCTTCTTATTGACGACGAAACACAGAGTTTGCATCCGAATTTAATACAAAAGGCACAATGCCGACTTAACTACAAGAGGACTGACACTCACACTTTCTATGATTTGAACCTCTCCTGTGAGTACAGTTTTAGATTCCGATGCTTCCCATCAGGATTTCTGTATCCCTTGGACCTTCGTATTGACGATGAAAAACAGAAATTGCATCCGAATTTAATACAAAAGGCACAATCCCGACTTAAGTAAAAGAGGACTGACAGCTTCATTTTCTATGATTTGAACCTCTCCAGTGAGTACAGTTTTAGATACCGATGCTTCACTTCAGGTTTATTGTATACCTTGTACCTACTTATTGTCGATGAAACACAGAAATTGCATCCGAATTTAATACAAAAGTCTCAATGCCGACTTAAGTACAAGAGGACTGACACTCTCACTTTCTACGATTTGAACCTCTCCTGTGAGTCCAGTTTTAGATTCCGATGCTTCACTTCAAGATTACTGTATACCTTGCAACTACTTGTTGGCGATGAAACCCAGAATTAGCATCCGAATTTAATACAAAGGGCACAATGCCGACTTAAGTACAAGAGGACTGACACTCTCACTTTCAACGATTTGAACCTCTCCTGTAAGTCCAGTTTTAGATTCCGACGCTTCACTTCAGGTATACTGTAAACCTTGCACCGTCTTATTGACGATGAAACACAGAAATTGCATCGGAATTTTATACAAAAGGCCCATGCTGTCTTAAGTACAAGAGGACTGACACTCTCTCTTTCTATGATTTGAACCTCTCCTGTGAGTCCAGTTTTAAATTCGGATCCTTCACTTCAAGATTACCGTATACCTTGCACCTTCTTATTGACGATGAAACACAGAAATTGCATCCGAATTTTATACAAAAGGCACAATGCCGACTTAAGTACAAGAGGACTGACACTCTCACTATCTACGATTTGAACCTCTCCTGTGAGTCCAGATTCCGATTCCGATGCTTCACTTCGAGATTACTGTATAACTTGCACCTACTTATTGATGATGAAACTCAGAAATTGCATCCGAAATTAATACAAAAGTCACAATGCCGACCTAAGTACAAGAGGACTGACACTCTCACTTTCTATAATTTCAACCCCTCCTGTGAGTCTAGTTTTAGATTCCGATGCTTCACTTTAGGTTTACTGTTTACCTTGCACCTTCTTATTGACGCTGAAACACAGAAATTGCATCCGAATTAAATACAGTAAGCACAATGCCGACTTAAGTACAAGAGGACTGACACTCTCACTTTCTACGATTTGAACCTCTCCTGTGAGTCCAGTTTTAGATTCCGATGCTTCACTTCAGGTTTAAAGTATACTTTGCACCATCTTATTGACGATGAAACACAGTAATTGCATCCGAATGTAATACAAAAGTCACAATGCCGACCTAAGTACAAGAGGACTGACACTCTCACTTTCTATAATTTCAACCCCTCCTGTGAGTCTAGTTTTAGATTCCGATGCTTCACTTTAGGTTTACTGTTTACCTTGCACCTTCTTATTGACGCTGAAACACAGAAATTGCATCCGAATTAAATACAGTAAGCACAATGCCGACTTAAGTACAAGAGGACTGACACTCTCACTTTCTATAATTTCAACCCCTCCTGTTAGTCCTCTTTTAAATTCCGATGCTTCCCTTCAGGTTTACTGTATACCTTGGACCTTCTTACTGACGATGCAACACAGAAATTGCATCCGAAATTAATACAAAAGGCACAATGCCGACATAAGTACAAGAGGACTGACACTCTCCCTTTCTATGATTTGAACCTCTCCTGTGAGTCCAGATTTAGAATCCGATGCTTCACTTCAGGATTACTGTATCCTTTGGACCTACTTATTGACGATGAAACACAGAGTTTGCATCCGAGTTTAATACACAAGGCACAATGCCGACTTAAGTACAAGAGGACTGACACTCTTACTTTCTATGATTTAAACCTCTCCTGTGAGTCCAGTTTTAGATTCCGATGCTTCATTTTCAAGATTACTGCATACCTTGCACCTTCTTATTGACGATGAAACACAGAAATTATCTCCAATTGTAATACAAAAGGCACAATGCCGACTTAAGTACAAGAGGACTGACACTCTCACTTTTTACGGTTTGAACCTCTCCTGTGAGTCCAGTTTTAGATTCCGATGCTTCACTTCAAGATTACTGTTTACCTTGCAACTTCTTATTGACGATGAATCATAGAAATTGCATCCGTATTTAATACAAAAAGCACAATGCCGACTTAAGTACAAGTGGACTGACACTCTCACTTTCTATGATTTGAACCTCTCCTGTGAGTCCAGTTTAGGATTCCGAAGCTTCACTTCAAGTTTACTTTATACCTTGCACCTTCTTATTGACGATGAAACACAGAAATTGCATCCGAATTTAATACAAAAGGCACAATGCCGACTTAAGTACAAGAGAACTGACCCTCTCACTTTCAACAATTTGAAAGTGTCCTGTGAGTCCAGTTTTAGATTCCGATGCTTCTCTTCAGGTTTACTGTATACCTTGTACCTTCTTATTCACGATGAAACACAGAAATTGCATCCGAATTTAATACAAAATGCACAATGCCGACTTAAGTACAAGAGGACTGACACTTTCACTTTCTATGATTTGAACCTCTCCTGTGAGTCCAGTTTTAGATTCCGATGCTTCACTTCAAGATTACTGTTTACCTTGCACCTTCATATTGACGATGAAACACAGAAATTGCATCCGCATGTAATACAAAAAGCACAATGCCGACTTAAGTACAAGAGGACCTACACTCTCACTTTCTATGATTTGAACCTCTCCTGTGAGTCCAGATTTAGATTCCGATGCTTCACTTCAGGATTACTGTATCCTTTGGACCTTCATATTGACGATGAAACACAGAGTTTGCATCCGAATTTAAAACAAAAGGCACAATGCCGACTTAAGTACAAGAGGACTGACACTCTCACTTTCTACGATTTGAACCTCTCCCGTGAGTCCAGTTTTAGATTCCGATGCTTCACTTCAAGATTACTGTATACCTTGCACCTTCTTATTGACGATGAAACACAGAAATTGCATCCGAATTTAATACAAAATGCACAATGCCGACATAAGTACAAGAGGATTGACACTCTCACTTTCGACGATTTGAACCTCTCCTGTGAGTACAGTTTTATATTACGATGCTTCACATCAAGATTACTGTATACCTTGCACCTTCTTATTGACGATGAAACACAGAAATTGCATCCGAATTTAATACAAAAGGCACAATGGCGACTTAAGTACAGGAGGACTGACACTCTCACTTTCTACGATTTGAACCTCTCCTGTGAGTCCAGTTCTAGATTCCGATGCTTCACTTCGGGTTTACTGTATACCTTGCACCTTCCCATTGACGATGAAACATAGAAATTGCATCCGAACTTAATATAAATTGCTCAATGCCTACTTAAGTACAAGATGGCTGACACTCTCACTTTCTACGATTTGAACCTCTCCTGTGAGTCCAGTTTTAGATTCCGATGCTTCACTTCAAGATTACTGTATCCCTAGGACCTTCTTATTGGCGATGAAACACAGAGTTTGCATCCGAATTTAATACAAAAGTCACAATGCCTACTTAAGTACAAGAGGACTGACACTCTTACTTTCTATGATTTGAACCTCTCCTTTGAGTACAGTTTTAGATTCCGATGCTTCACATCAGGATTTCTGTATCCCTTGGACCTTCGTATTGACGATGAAAAACAGAAATTGCATCCGAATTTAATACAAAAGGCACAATCCCGACTTAAGTAAAAGAGGACTGACACTCTCAATTTCTATGATTTGAACCTGTCCTGTGAGTACAGTTTTAGATACCGATGCTTCACTTCAGGTTTATTGTATACCTTGTACCTTCTTATTGTCGATGAAACACAGAAATTGCATCCGAATTTAATACAAAAGTCACAATGCCGACTTAAGTACAAGAGGACTGACACTCTCACTTTCTACGATTTGAACCTCTCCTGTGAGTCCAGTTTTAGATTCCGATGCTTCACTTCAAGATTACTGTAGACCTTGCAACTTCTTGTTGACGATGAAACCCAGAATTTGCATCCGAATTTAATACAAAGGGCACAATGCCGACTTAAGTACAAGAGGACTGACACTCTCACTTTCAACGATTTGAACCTGTCCTGTGAGTCCAGTTTTAGATTCCGACGCTTCACTTCAGGTATACTGTATACCTTGCACCGTCTTATTGACGATGAGACACAGAAATTGCATCGGAATTTTATACAAAAGGCCCATGCCGTCTTAAGTACAAGAGGACTGACACTCTCTCTTTCTATGATTTGAACCTCTCCTGTGAGTCCAGTTTTAGATTCGGATCCTTCACTTCAAGATTACCGTATACCTTGCACCTTCTTATTGACGATGAAACACAGAAATTGCATCCGAATTTTATACAAAAGGCACAATGCCGACTTAAGTACAAGAGGACTGACACTCTCACTTTCTACGATTTGAACCTCTCCTGTGGGTCCAGTTTTGAATTCCGATGCTTCACTTCAAGATTACTGTATACCTTTCACCTTCTTATTGACGATGAAACACAGAAATTTCATACGTATTTAATACAATATGCACAATGCCGACTTAAGTACAAGAGGACTGACAGTCTCACTTTCTATGATTTGAACCTCTCCTGTGAGTCCAGTTTTAGATTCCAATGCATCACTTCAAGATTACTGTATACCTTGCACCTTCTTATTGATGATGAAACACAGAAATTGCATCCGAATTTAATACAAAATGCACAATGCCGAGTTAAGTACAAGCGGACTGACACCCTTACTTACTATGATTGGAACCTCTCCTGTGAGTCCAGTTTTAGATTCCGATGCTACACTTTAGGTTTACTGTATACCTTGCACCTTCTTATTGACGATGAAACACAGAAATTGCATCCAAATTTAATACAAATGGCACAATGCCGACTAAAGTACAAGAGGACTGACACTCTCACTTTGTACGATTTGAACCTCTCCTGTGAGTCCAGTTTCAGATTCCGATGCTACACTTCAAGATTACCGTATACCTTGCACCTTCTTATTGACGATGAAACACAGAAATTGCATCCGAAATTAATACAAAAGTCACAATGCCGACCTAAGTACAAGAGGACTGACACTCTCACTTTCTATAATTTGAACCCCTCCTGTGAGTCCAGTTTTAGATTGCGATGCTTCACTTTAGGTTTACTGTATACCTTGCACCTTCTTATTGACGATGAAACACAGAAATTGCATCCGAATTTAATACAAAGGGCACAATGCCGACTTAAGTACAAGAGGACTGACACTCTCACTTTCTACGATTTGAACCTCTCCTGTGAGTCCAGTTTTAGATTCCGAATCTTCACTTCAAGATTACTGTATACCTTGCCCCTACTTATTGACGATGAAACTCAGAAATTGCATCCGAATTTAATACAAAAGGCACAATGCCGACCTAAGTACAAGAGCACCGACTATCTCACTTTCTATGATTTGAACCTCTCCAGTGAGTCCAGTTTTAGATTCCGAATCTTCACTTCAAGATTACTGTATACGTTGCACCTACTTATTGACAATGAAACTCAGAAATTGCATCCGAACTTAATACAAAAGGCACAATGCTGACTTAAGTACAAGAGGACTGACACTCTCACTTTCTATGAATTGAAACTCTCCTGTGAGTCCAGTTTTAGATTCCGATGCTTCACTTCAGGATTACTGTATCCCTAGGACCTCCTTATTGACGATGAAACACAGAGTTTGCATCCGAATTAAATACAAAAGTCACAATGCCGACTTAAGTACAAGAGGACTGACACTCTTACATTCTATGATTTGAACCTCTCCGGTGAGTCCAGTTTTAGATTCCGATGCTTCACTTCAGGATTACTGTATCCCTTGGACCTTCGTATTGACGTTGAAAAACAGAAATTGCATCCGAATTTAATACAAAAGGCACAATCCCTACTTAAGTAAAAGAGGACTGACACTCTCAATCTCTATGATTTGAACCTCTCCTGTGAGTTCTGTTTTAGATACCGATGCTTCACTTCAGGTTTATTGTATACCTTGTACCTTCTTATTGACGATGAAATATAGAAATTGCATCCGAATTTAATACAAAAGGCACAATGCCGACTTAAGTACAAGAGGACTGACACTCACACCTTCTACGATTTGAACCTCTCCTGTGAGTCCAGTTTTGGATTCCGATGCTTCACTTCAAGATTACTGTATACATTTCACCTTCTTATTGACGATGAAACACAGAAATTTCATACGTATATAATACAATATGCACAATGCCGACTTAAGTACAAGAGCACTGACAGTCTCACTTTCTATGATTTGAACCTCTCCTGTGAGTCCAGTTTTAGATTACAATGCATCACTTCAAGATTACTGTATAACTTGTACCTTCTTATTGACGATGAAACACAGAAATTGCATCCGAATTTAATACAAAAGGCACAATGCCAACTTATGTACAAGAGGACTGACACTCTCACTTTCTACGATTTGAACCTCTCCTGTGAGTCCAGTTTTAGATTCCGAATCTTCACTTCAAGTTTACTGTATACGTTGCACCTACTTATTGACAATGAAACTCAGAAATTGCATCCGAATTTAATACAAAAGGCACAATGCCGACCTAAGTACAAGAGCACCGACTATCTCACTTTCTATCATTTGAACCTCTCCTGTGAGTCCAGTTTTAGATTCCGATGCTTCACTTCAGGTTTACTGTATCCCTCGGACCTTCTTATTGACGACGAAACACAGAGTTTGCATCCGAATTTAATACAAAAGGCACAATGCCGACTTAACTACAAGAGGACTGACACTCTCACTTTCTATGATTTGAACCTGTCCTGTAAGTCCAGTTTTAGATTCCGATGCTTCACTTCAGGATTACTGTATCCCTAGGACCTTCTTATTGCCGATGAAACACAGAGTTTGCATCCGAATTTAATACAAAAGTCACAATGCCGACTTAAGTACAAGAGAACTGACACTCTTACTTTCTATGATTTGAACCTCTCCTGTGAGTACAGTTTTAGATTCCGATGCTTCACATCAGGAATTCTGTATCCCTTGTACCTTCGTATTGACGATGAAAAACAGAAATTGCATCCGAATTTAATACAAAAGGCACAATCCCGACTTAAGTAAAAGAGGACTGACACTCTCAATTTCTATGATTTGAACCTTTCCTGTGAGTACAGTTTTAGATACCGATGCTTCACTTCAGGTTTATTGTATACCTTGTACCTTCTTATTGTCGATGAAACACAGAAATTGCATTCGAATTTAATACAAAAGTCACAATGCCGACTTAAGTACAAGAGGACTGACACTCTCACTTTCTACGATTTGAACCTCTCCTGTGAGTCCAGTTTTAGATTCCGATGCTTCACTTCAAGATTACTGTATACCTTGCAACTTCTTGTTGACGATGAAACCCAGAATTTGCATCCGAATTTAATACAAAGGGCACAATGCCGACTTAAGTACAAGAGGACTGACACTCTCACTTTCAACGATTTGAACCTCTCCTGTGAGTCCAGTTTTAGATTCCGACGCTTCACTTCAGGTATACTGTGTACCTTGCACCGTCTTATTGACGATGAAACGCAGAAATTGCATTGGAATTTTATACAAAAGCCCATGCCTTCTTAAGTACAAGAGGACTGACACTCTCTCTTTCTATGCTTTGAACCTCTCCTGTGAGTCCAGTTTTAGATTCGGATCCTTCACTTCAAGATTACCGTATACCTTGCACCTTCTTATTGACGATGAAACACAGAAATTGCATCCGAATTTTATACAAAAGGCACAATGCCGACTTAAGTACAAGAGGACTGACACTCTCACTTTCTACGATTTGAACCTCTCCTGTGGGTCCAGTTTTTAATTCCGATGCTTCACTTCAAGATTACTGTATACCTTTCACCTTCTTATTGACGATGAAACACAGAAATTTCATACGTATTTAATACAATATGCACAATGCCGACTTAAGTACAAGAGGACTGACAGTCTCACTTTCTATGATTTGAACCTCTCCTGTGAGTCCAGTTTTAGATTCCAATGCATCACTTCAAGATTACTGTATACCTTGCACCTTCTAATTGATGATGAAACACAGAAATTGCATCCGAATGTAATACGAAATGCACAATGCCGAGTTAAGTACAAGCGGACTGACACCCTCACTTTCTATGATTGGAACCTCTCCTGTGAGTCCAGTTTTAGATTCCGATGCTACACTTCAGGTTTACTGTATACCTTGCACCTTCTTATTGACGATGAAACACAGAAATTGCATCCGAATTTAATACAAAAAGCACAATGCCGACTTAAGTACAAGAGGACTGACACTCTCACTTTCTACGATTAGAACCTCTCCTGTGAGTCCAGTTTCAGATTCCGATGCTTCACTTCAAGATTACTGTACAATTTGTACCTTCTTATTGACGATGAAACACAGAAATGGCATCCGAATTTAATACAAAAGGCACAATGCCGACTTAAGTACAAGAGGACTGACACTCTCACTTTCTACGATTTGAACCTCTCCTGTGAGTCCAGATTCAGATTCCGATGCTTCACTCTGAGATTACTGTATAACTTGCACCTACTTATTGATGATGAAACTCAGAAATTGCATCCGAAATTAATACAAAAGTCACAATGCCGACCTAAGTACAAGAGGACTGACACTCTCACTTTCTATAATTTGAACCCCTCCTGTGAGTCCAGTTTTAGATTCCGATGCTTCACTTCAGGTTTACTGTATACCTTGCACCTTCTTATTGACGATGAAACACAGAAATTGCATCCGAATTTAATACAAAAAGCACAATGCCGACTTAAGTACAAGAGGACTGACACTCTCACTTTCTACGATTTGAACCTCTCCTGTGAGTCCAGTTTTAGATTCCGATGCTTCACTTAAGGTTTACTGTATACCTTGCACCTTCTTATTGACGATGAAACATAGAAATTGCATCCGAATTTAATTCAAAAAGCACAATGCCGACTTAAGTACACTAGGACTGACACTCTCACTTTCTACGATTTGAACCTCTCCTGTGAGTCCAGTTTTAGATTCCGATGCTTCACTTCAGGTTTACTGTATACCTTGCACCTTCTTATTAACGATGATACACAGAAATTGTATTGAATTTAATACAAAAGGCACAATGCCGACTTAAGTACAAGTGGACTGACACTCTCATTTTCTACTATTTGAACCTCTCCCGTGAGTCCAGTTATAGATTCCGATGCTTCACTTCAGGTTTACTGTATACCTTGCACCTCCTTATTAACGACGAAACACAAAAATTGCATCCGAATTTAATACAAAAGGCACAATGCAGACTTAAGTACAAGAGGACTGACACTGTCACTTTCTACGATTTGAACCTCTCCTGTGAGTCCAGTCTTAGATTCCGATACTTCACTTCAGGTTTACTGTATACCTTGCACCATCTTATTGACGATGAAACACAGTAATTGCATCCGAATGTAATACAAAAGGCACAATGCCGGCTTAAGTACAAGAGGACTGACACTCTCACTTTCAAACGATTTGAACCTCCCCTGTGAGTCCTCTTTTAAATTCCGATGCTTCCCTTCAGGTTTACTGTATACCTTGCACCTTCTTACTGACGATGCAACACAGAAATTGCATCCGAAATTAATACAAAAGGCACAATGCCGACATAAGTACAAGAGGACTGACACTCTCCCTTTCTATGATTTGAACCTCTCCTGTGAGTCCAGATGTAGAATCCGATGCTTCACTTCAGGATTACTGTATCCTTTGGACCTTCTTATTGACGATGAAACACAGAGTTTGCATCCGAGTTTAATACAAAAGGCACAATGCCGACTTGAGTACAAGAGGACTGACACTCTTACTTTCTATGATTTGAACCTCTCCTGTGAGTCCAGTTTTAGATTCCGATGCTTCATTTTCAAGATTACTGTACACCTTGCACCTTCTTATTGACGATGAAACACAGAAATTATCTCCAATTGTAATACAAAAGGCACAATGCCGATTTAAGTACAAGGGGACTGACACTCTCACTTTTTACGGTTTTAACCTCTCCTGTGAGTCCAGTTTTAGATTCCGATGCTTCACTTCAAGATTACTGTATACCTTGCAACTTCTTGTTGACGATGAAACCCAGAAATTGCATCCGAATTTAATACAAAGGGCACAATGCCGACTTAAGTACAAGAGGACTGACACTCTCACTTTCTACGATTTGAACCTCTCCTGTGAGTCCAGGTTTAGATTCCGAATCTTCACTTCAAGATTACTGTATACCTTGCACCTACTTATTGACGATGAAACTCAGAAATTGCATCCGAATTTAATACAAAAGCCACAATGCCGACCTAAGTACAAGAGCACCGACTATCTCACTATCTATGATTTGAACCTCTCCTGTGAATCCAGTTTTAGATTCCGATGCTTCACTTCAGCTTTACTGTATCCCTCGGACCTTCTTATTGACGACGAAACAGAGAGTTTGCATCCGAACTTAATACAAAAGGCACAATGCCGACTTAAGTACAAGAGGACTGACACTCTTACATTCTATGATTTGAACCTCTCCTGTGAGTCCAGTTTTAGATTCCGATGCTTCACTTCAGGATTACGATATCCCTTGGACCTTCGTATTGACGATGAAAAGCAGAAATTGCATCCGAATTTAATACAAAAGGCACAATCCCGACTTAAGTAAAAGAGGACTGACACTCTCAATTTCAATGATTTGAACCTCTCCTGTGAGTTCTGTTTTAGATACCGATGCTTCACTTCAGGTTTACTGTATACCTTGTACCTTCTTATTGACGATGAAATACAGAAATTGCATCCGAATTTAATACAAAAGGCACAATGCCGACTTAAGTACAAGAGGACTGACACTCTCACTTTCTACGATTAGAACCTCTCCTGTGAGTATAGTTTTGGATTCCGATGCTTCACTTCAAGATTACTGTATACCTTTCACCTTCTTATTGACGATGAAACACAGAAATTTCATACGTATATAATACAATATGCACAATGCCGTCTTAAGTACATGAGCACTGACAGTCTCACTTTCTATGATTTGAACCTCTCCTGTGAGTCCAGTTTTAGATTCCAATGCATCACTTCAAGATTACTGTATACCTTGCACCTTCTTATTGATGATGAAACACAGAAATTGCATCCGAATTTAATACAAAATGCACAATGCCGACTTAAGTACAAGCGGACTGACACCCTCACTTTCTATGATTTGAACCTCTCCTGTGAGTCCAGTTTTAGATTCCAATGCTACACTTCAGGTTTACTGTATACCTTGCACCTTCTTATTGACGATGAAACACAAAAATTGCATCCGAATTTAATACAAAAGGCACAACGCCGACTTAAGTACAAGAGGACTGACACTGTCACTTTCTACGATTTGAACCTCTCCTGTGAGTCCAGTCTTAGATTCCGATGCTTCACTTCAGGTTTACTGTATACCTTGCACCTTCTTATTGACGATGATACACAGAAATTGCATTGAATTTAATACAAAAGGCACAATGCCGACTTAAGTACAAGTGGACTGACACTCTCATTTTCTACGATTTGAACCTCTCCTGTGAGTCCTGTTTTAGATTCCGATGCTTCCCTTCCGGTTTACTGTATACCTTGCACCTTCTTACTGACGATGCAACACAGAAATTGCATCCGAAATTAATACAAAAGGCACAATGCCGACATAAGTACAAGAGGACTCACACTCTCCCTTTCTATGATTGGAACCTCTCCTGAGAGTCCAGTTTTAGATTCAGATGCTCCACTTCAGGTTTACTGTATACCTTGCACCTTCTTATTGACGATGAAACACAGAAATTGCATCCGAATTTAGTACAAAAAATCACAATGCCGACTCAAGTACTAGGGGACTGACACGCTCACTTTCTACGATTTGAACCTCTCCTATGAGTCCAGTATTAGATTCCGATGCTTCACTTCAGGTTTACTATATACCTAGCACCTTCTTATTGACGATGAAACACAGAAATTGCATCCGAGTTTAATACAAAAGGCACAATGCCGACTTAAGTACAAGAGGACTGACACTCTTACTTTATATGATTTGAACCTCTCCTGTGAGTCAAGTTTTAGATTCCGATACTTCATTTTCAAGATTACTGTATACCTTGCAAGTTCTTATTGACGATGAAACACAGAAATTGCCTCCGATTGTAATACAAAAGGCACAATGCTGAATTAAGTACAAGAGGACTGACACTCTCACTTTCTACGATTTGAACCTCTCCTGTGAGTCCAGTTGCAGATTCCGATGCTTCACTTCAAGATTACTGTATACCTTGCACCTTCTTATTGACGATGAAACACAGAAATTGCATCCGAATTTAATACAAAATGCACAATGCCGACATAAGTACAAGAGGACTGACACTCTCACTTTCGACGATTTGAACCTCTCCTGAGAGTCCAGTATTAGATTCCGATGCTTCACTTCAACATTACTATATACCTTGTACCTTCTTATTGACGATGAAACACAGAAATTGCGTCCGAATTTAATACAAAAGGCACAATGCCGACTTAAATACAAGAGAACTGACACTCTCACTTTCTATGATTTGAACATCTCCTGTGAGTCCAGTTTTAGATTCCGATGCATCTTTTCATTTTTACTGTATACCTTGCACCTTCGTGTTGACGATGAAACACAGCAATTGCATCCGAATTTAATACAAAAGGAACAATGCCGACTTAAGTACAAGAGGACTGACACTCTCACTTTCCACGATTTGAACCTCTCCTGTGAGTCCAGTTTGAGATTCCGATGCTTCACTTCAGATTTACTCTATACCTTGCACCTTCTTATTGACGATGAAACACATAAATTGCATCCGAATTGAATACAAAGGACACAATGCCTAATTACGTACAAGAGGACTCACACTCTCACTTTCTACGATTTCAACCTCTCCTGTGAGTCCAGTTTTAGATTCCGATGCTTCACTTCACGTTTACGGTATACCTTGCACCTTCTAATTGACGATGAAACACAGAAATTGCATCCGAATTTTATACAAAAGGGACAATGCCGCCTTAAGTACAAGAGGACTGACACTCTAACTTTCTATGTTTTGAACCTCTCCTGTGAGTACAGTTTTGGATTCCGTTGCTTCACTTCAGGTTTACTGTATCCCTTGGGCCTTCTTATTGACGATGAAACACATAAATTACTTCCGAATTTAATTCAAAAGGCACAATCCCGACTTAAGTAAAAGAGGACTTACACTCTCACTTTCTATGATTTGAACCTCTCCTGTGAGTCCAGTTTTAGATTCCGATGCTTCACTTCAGGATTACTGTATCCCTAGGACCTTCTTATTGACGATGAAACACAGAATTTGCATCCGAATTTAATACAAAACGCACAATGCCGACTTAAGTACAAGAGGACTGACACTCTTACTTTCTATGATTTGAACCCCTCCTGTGAGTCCAGTTTTAGATTCCGATGCTCCACTTCGCGATTACTGCATCCCTTGGACCTTCGTATTGACGATGAAACACAGGAATTGCATCCGAATTAAATACAAAAGGCACAATCCCGACTTCAGTAAAAGAGGACTGACACTCTCACTTTCTATGATTTGAACCTCTCCTGTGAGTATAGTTTTAGATTCCGATGCTTCACTTCAGGTTTACTGTATACCTTGCAAGTTGTTATTGACGATGAAACACAGAAATTGCCTCCGATTTTAATTCAAAAGGCACAATGCCGAATTAAGTACAAGAGGACTGACACTCTCACTTTCTACGATTTGAACCTCTCCTGTGAGTCCAGTTGCAGATTCCGATGCTTCACTTCAAGATTACTGTATACCTTGCACCTTTTTATTGACGATGAAACACAGAAATTGCGTCCGAATTTAATACAAAAGGCACAATGCCGACTTAAGTACAAGAGAACTGACACTCTCACTTTCTATGATTTGAAGCTCTCCTGTGAGTCCAGTTTTAGATTCCGATGCATCTCTTCAGGTTTACTGTATACCTTGCACCTTCGTGTTGAAGATGAAACACAGCAATTGCATCCGAATTTAATACAAAAGGCACAATGCCGACTTAAGTACAAGAGGAATGACACTCTGACTTTCCACGATTTGAATCTCTCCTGTGAGTCCAGTTTTAGATTCCGATGCTTCACTTCAGGTTTACTGTATACCTTGCACCTTCTTATTGACGATGAAACACATAAATTGCATCCGAATTGAATACAAAAGACACAATGCCTCATTACGTACAAGAGGACTCACACTCTCACTTTCTACGATTTCAACCTCTCCTGTGAGTCCAGTTTTAGATTCCGATGCTTCACTTCACGTTTACTGTATACCTTGCACCTTCTAATTGACGATGAAACACAGAAATTGCATCCGAATTTTATACAAAACGAACAATGCCGACTTAAGTACAAGAGGACTGAAACTCTAACTTTCTATGTTTTGAACCTCTCTTGTGAGTACAGTTTTAGATTCCGTTGCTTCACTTCAGGTTTACTGTATCCCTTGGGCCTTCTTATTGACGATGAAACACATAAATTGCATCCGAATTTAATTCAAAACGCACAATCCCGACTTAAGTAAAAGAGGACTTACACTCTCACTTTCTATGATTTGAACCTCTCCTGTGAGTCCAGTTTTAGATTCCGATGCTTCACTTCAGGATTACTGTATCCCTAGGACCTTCTTATTGACGATGAAACACAGAATTTGCATCCGAATTTAATACAAAACGCACAATGCCGACTTAAGTACAAGAGGACTGACACTCTTACTTTCTATGATTTGAACCCCTCCTGTGAGTCCAGTTTTAGATTCCGATGCTCCACTTCGCGATTACTGCATCCCTTGGACCTTCGTATTGACGATGAAACACAGGAATTGCATCCGAATTAAATACAAAAGGCACAATCCCGACTTCAGTAAAAGAGGACTGACACTCTCACTTTCTATGATTTGAACCTCTCCTGTGAGTCCAGTTTTAGATTCCGATGCTTCACTTCAGGTTTACTGTATACCTTGCAAGTTGTTATTGACGATGAAACACAGAAATTGCCTCCGATTTTAATTCAAAAGGCACAATGCCGAATTAAGTACAAGAGGACTGACACTCTCACTTTCTACGATTTGTACCTCTCCTGTGAGTCCAGTTGCAGATTCCGATGCTTCACTTCAAGATTACTGTATACCTTGCACCTTTTTATTGACGATGAAACACAGAAATTGCGTCCGAATTTAATACAAAAGGCACAATGCCGACTTAAGTACAAGAGAACTGACACTCTCACTTTCTATGATTTGAAGCTCTCCTGTGAGTCCAGTTTTAGATTCCGATGCATCTCTTCAGGTTTACTGTATACCTTGCACCTTCGTGTTGAAGATGAAACACAGCAATTGCATCCGAATTTAATACAAAAGGCACAATGCCGACTTAAGTACAAGAGGACTGACACTCTGACTTTCCACGATTTGAATCTCTCCTGTGAGTCCAGTTTTAGATTCCGATGCTTCACTTCAGGTTTACTGTATACCTTGCACCTTCCTATTGACGATGAAACACATAAATTGCATCCGAATTGAATACAAAAGACACAATGCCTCATTACGTACAAGAGGACTCACACTCTCACTTTCTACGATTTCAACCTCTCCTGTGAGTCCAGTTTTAGATTCCGATGCTTCACTTCACGTTTACTGTATACCTTGCACCTTCTAATTGACGATGAAACACAGAAATTGCATCCGAATTTTATACAAAACGAACAATGCCGACTTAAGTACAAGAGGACTGAAACTCTAACTTTCTATGTTTTGAACCTCTCTTGTGAGTACAGTTTTAGATTCCGTTGCTTCACTTCAGGTTTACTGTATCCCTTGGGCCTTCTTATTGACGATGAAACACATAAATTGCATCCGAATTTAATTCAAAACGCACAATCCCGACTTAAGTAAAAGAGGACTTACACTCTCACTTTCTATGATTTGAACCTCTCCTGTGAGTCCAGTTTTAGATTCCGACGCTTCACTTCAGGATTACTTTATCCCTAGGACCTTCTTATTGACGATGAAACACAGAGTTTGCATCCGAATTTAATACAAAACGCACAATGCCGACTTAAGTACAAGAGGACTGACACTCTTACTTTCTACGATTTGAACCTCTCCTGTGAGTCCAGTTTTAGATTCCGATGCTCCACTTCAGGATTACTGCATCCCTTGGTCCTTCGTATTGACGATGAAACACAGAAATTGCATCCGAACTAAATACAAAAGGCACAATCCCGACTTAAGTAAAAGAGGACTGACACTCTCAATTTCTATGATTTGAACTTCTCCTGTGAGTCCAGTATTACATACCGATGCTTCACTTCATGTTTATTGTATACCCTGTCCCTTCTTATTGACGATGAAACACAGATATTGCATCCGAATTTAATACAAAAGGCACAATGCCGACTTAAGTACAAGAGGACTGACACTCTCACTTTCTACGATTTGAACCTCTCCTGTGAGTCTAGTTTTAGATTCCGATGCTTCACTTCAGGTTTACTGTATACCTTGCACCTTCTTATTGTCGATGATCCACAGATATTGCATCCAAAATTAATACAAAAGGCACAATGCCGACTTAAGTACAAGAGGACTGACACTCTCACTTTCTATGATTTGAACCTCTCCTGTGAGTCCAGTTTTAGATTCCGATGCTTCACTTCAGGTTTACTGTATACCTTGCAAGTTGTTATTGACGATGAAACACAGAAATTGCCTCCGATTTTAATTCAAAAGGCACAATGCCGAATTAAGTACAAGAGGACTGACACTCTCACTTTCTACGATTCGAACCCCTCCTGTGAGTCCAGTTGCAGATTCCGATGCTTCACTTCAAGATTACTGTATACCTTGCACCTTCTTATTGACGATGAAACACAGATATTGCATCCGAATTTAATACAAAAGGCACAATGCCGACTTAAGTACAAGAGGACTGACACTCTCACTTTCTACGATTTGAACCTCTCCTGTGAGTCTAGTTTTAGATTCCGATGCTTCACTTCAGGTTTACTGTATACCTTGCACCTTCTTATTGTCGATGATCCACAGATATTGCATCCAAAATTAATACAAAAGGCACAATGCCGACTTAAGTACAAGAGGACTGACACTCTCACTTTCTATGATTTGAAGCTCTCCTGTGAGTCCAGTTTTAGATTCCGATGCATCTCTTCAGGTTTACTGTATACCTTGCACCTTCGTGTTGACGATGAAACACAGCAATTGCATCCGAATTTAATACAAAAGGCACAATGCCGTCTTAAGTACAAGAGGACTGACACTCTGAGTTTCCACGATTTGAATCTCTCCTGTGAGTCCAGTTTTAGATTCCGATGCTTCACTTCAGGTTTACTGTATACCTTGCACCTTCTTATTGACGATGAAACACATAAATTGCATCCGAATTGAATACAAAAGACACAATGCCTCATTACATACAAGAGGACTCACACTCTCACTTTCTACGATCAACCTCTCCTGTGAGTCAAGTTTTAGATTCCGATGCTTCACTTCGCGTTTACTGTATACCTTGCACCTTCTAATTGACGATGAAACACAGAAATTGCATCCGAATTTTATACAAAACGAACAATGCCGACTTAAGTACAAGAGGACTGACACTCTCGCTTTCTACGATTAGAACCGCTCCTGTGAGTCCAGTTTCAGATTCCGATGCTTCACTTCCAGATTACTGTATACCTTGCACCTACTTATTGACGATGAAACTCAGAAATTGCATCCGAATTTAATACAAAAGTCACAATGCCGACCTAAGTACACTAGGACTGACACTCTCACTTTCTTCGATTTGAACCTCTCCTGTGAGTCCAATTTTAGATACCGATGCTTCACTTCAGGTTTACTGTATACCTTGCACCTTCTTATTGACGATGATACACAGAGATTGCATTGAATTTAATACAAAAGGCACAATGCCGACTTAAGTACAAGAGGACTGACACTGTCACTTTCTACGATTTGAACCTCTCCTGTGAGTCCTGTTTTAGATTCCGATGCTTCCCTTCAGGTTTACTGTGTACCTCGCACCTTCTTACTGACTATGCAACACAGAAATTGCATCCGAAATTAATACAAGTGGCACAATGCCGACATAAGTACTAGAGTACTGACACTCTCCCTTTCTATGATTTGAACCTCTCCTGTGAGTCCAGTTTTAGATTCAGATGCTCCACTTCAGGTTTACTGTATACCTTGCACCTTCTTATTGACGTTGAAACACAGAAATTGCATCCGAATTTAATACAAAAAAACACAATGCCGACTTAAGTACTAGGGGACTGACACTCTCACTTTCTACGATTTGAACCTCTCCTATGAGTCCAGTTTTAGATTCCGATGCTTCACTTCAGGTTTACTATATATCTTGCACATTCTTATTGACGATGAAACACAGAAATTGCATCCGAATTTAATACAAAAGGCACAATGCCGACTTAAGTCCAAGAGGACTGACACTCTCACTTTCTACGATTTGAACCTCTCATGTGAGTCCAGTATTAGATTCCGATGCTTCACTTCAGGTTTACTGTATACCTTGCACCTTCTTATTGACGATGAAACACAGAAATTGCATCCGAATTTAGTATAAAAGGCACAATGCCGATTTAAGTACAAGAGGACTGATACTCTCACTTTCTACGATTTGAACCTCTCCTGTGAGTCCAGTTTTAGATTCCGATGTTTCACTTCAGGTTTACTGTATCCCTTGGACCTTCTTATTGACGATAAACAAAGAAACTGAATCCGAATTTAAAACAAAAGGCACAATGCCGACTTAAGTAAAAGACGACTGAAACTCTCACTTTCTGTGCTTTGAACCTCTCCTGTGAGTCCAGTTTTAGATTCCGATGCCTCACTTCAGGTTTACTGTATACCTTGGACCTTCTTACTGACGATGAGACACAGAAATAGCATCCGAATTTAATACAAAAGGCACAATGCCGACTTAAGTAAAAGACGACTGACACTCTCACTTTCTGTGATTTGAACCTCTGCCGTGAGCCCAGTTTTAGATTCCGATGCATCATTTCAGGTTTACCGTATAACTTGCACCATCGTATTGACGATGAAACACAGAAATTGTATCGGAATTAAATTCAGAAAGCACAATGCCGACTTAAGTACCAGAGGACGGATACTCTAACTTTCTCAGATTTGAACCTCTCCTGTGAGTCCAGTTTTAGATTCCGATGCTTCACTTCAGGTTTACTGCATCACTTGGACCTTCTTTTTCACGATAAAACACAGAAATTGCATCCGAATTTAATACAAAAGGCACAATGAAGACTAAGGTACAATAGGACTGACACTCTCACTTTCTACGATTTGAACCTCTCCTGTGAGTCCAGTTTTAGATTCCGATGCTTCACATCAGGTTTACTGTATACCTTGCACCTTCTTATTGACGATGAAACAATGAAATTGCATCCGAATTTAATACAAAAGGCACAATGCCGACTTAAGTACAAGTGGACTGATACTCTCACTTTCTACGATTTGAACCTCTCCTGTGAGTCCAGTTTTAGATTTCGATGCTTCACTTCAGGTTTACTGTATACCTTGCACCTTCTTACTGACGATGAAACACAGAAATTGCATACGAATTTAATACAAAAGGCACAATGCCGACTTAAGTACAAGAGGACTGACTCTGTCACTTTCGAAGATTTGAGCCTCTCCTGTGAGTCCAGTCTTAGATTCCGATGCTTCACTTCAGGTTTACTGTATACCTTGCACCATCTTATTGACGATGAAACACAGAAATTGCATCCGAATTTAATAAGAAAGGCACAATGCCGACTTAAGTACAAGAGGACTGACACTCTCACTTTCTACAATTTGAACCTCTCCTGTGAGTCCAGTTTTAGATTCCGATGCTTCCCTTCAGGTTTACCGTATACCTTGCACCTTCTTACTGACGATGAAACACAGAAATTGCATCCGAATTTAATACAAAAGGCACAATGCCGACATAAGTACAAGAGGACTGACACTCTCCCTTTCTATGATTTGAACCTCTCCTGTGAGTCCAGTTTTAGATTCAGATGCTTCACTTCAGGTTTACTGTATACCTTCCACCTTCTTATTGACGATGAAACACAGAAATTGCATCCGAATTTAGTACGAAGTGCACAATGCCGATTTAAGTACAAGAGGACTGACACTCTCACTTTCTACGACTTGAACCTCTCCTGTGAGTCCAGTTTTAGATTCCGATGTTTCACTTCAGGTTTACTGTATACCTTGCACCGTCTTATTGACGATGAAACACAGAAATTGCATCCGAATTTAATACAAAAAGCACAATGCGGACTTAAGTTTAAGAGGACTGATACTCTCACTTTCTACGATTTGAACCTCTCCTGTGAGTCCAGTTTTCGATTCCGATGCTTCACTTCAGGTTAACTGTATACCTTGCACCTTCTTATTGACGATTAAACACAGAAATTGCATCCGAATATAATACAAAAGACACAATGCTGACTTAAGTACAAGAGGACTGACACACTCACTTTCTACGATTTTAGCCTCTCCTGTCAGTCCAGTTTTAGATTCCGATGCTTCACTTCAGGTTTACTGTACACC
Organism: Schistocerca americana; assembly: GCF_021461395.2. Lineage (NCBI taxonomy): Eukaryota > Metazoa > Arthropoda > Insecta > Orthoptera > Acrididae > Schistocerca > Schistocerca americana. The sequence goes on from NC_060126.1 coordinate 7,792,922, forward strand.
TTGCACCTTCTTATTGACGATGAAACACAGAAATTACATCCGAATTTAATACAGAAAGCACAATGCCGACTTAAGTACAAGAGGACTGACACTCTCACTTTCTACGATTTGAACCTCTCCTGTGAGTCCAGTTATAGATTCCGATGCTTCACTTCAGGTTTACTGTATACTTTGACCCTTCTTATTGACAATGAAGCACAGAAATTGCATCTGAAATTAATACAAAAGGCACAATGCAGACTTAAGTACAAGAGGACTGACACTCTCACTTTCTATGATTTGAACCTCTCCTGTGAGTCCAGTTTTAGATTCCGATGCTTCACTTCAGGTTTACTGTATACCTTGCACCTTCTTATTGACGATGAAACACAGAAATTGCATGCGAATTGAATACAAAAGGCAGAATGCCGACTTAAGTACAAAAGGACTGACACCCTCACTTTCTACGATTTGAACCTCTCCTCTGAGTCCAGTTTTAGATTCCGATGCTTCTCGTCAAGATTACTGTATACCTTGCACCAACTTATTGACGATGAAACACAGAAATTGCATCCGAATTTAATACAAAATGCACAATGGCGACTTAAGTACAAGAGGACTGACACTCTAACTTTCTATGATTTGAACCTCTCCTATGAGTCCAGTTTTAGATTCCGATGCTTCACTTCAGGTTTACTGTATCACTTGGACCTTCTTACTGACGATGAAACACAGAAATTGCATCCGAATTTAGAACAAAAGGCACAATGCCGACTTCAGTACATGAGAACTGACACTCTAACTTTCTCAGATTTGAACCTCTCCTGTGAGTCCAGTTTTAGATTCCGATGCTTCACTTAAGGTTTACTGCATCACTTGGACCTTCTTTTTGACGATAAAACACAGAAATTGCATCCGAATTTAATACAAAAGGCACAATGAAGACTTAGGTACAATAGGACTGACACTCTCACTTTCTACGATTTGAACCTCTCCTGTGAGTCCAGTTTTAGATTCCGATGCTTCACTTCAGGTTTACTGTATACCTTGCACCTTCTTATTGACGATGAAACAATGAAATTGCATCCGAATTTAATACAAAAGGCACAATGCCGACTTAAGTACAAGTGGACTGACACTCTCACTTTCTACGATTTGAACCTCGCCTTTGAGTCCAGTTTTAGATTTCGATGCTTCACTTCAGGTTTACTGTATACCTTGCACCTTCTTATTGACGATGAAACACAGAAATTGCATCGGAATTTAATACAAAAGGCACAATGCCGACTTAAGTACAAGAGGACTGACTCTGTCACTTTCAAAGATTTGAGCCTCTCCTGTGAGTCCAGTCTTCGATTCCGATGCTTCACTTCAGGTTTACTGTATACCTTGCACCATCTTATTGACGATGAAACACAGAAATTGCATCCGAATTTAATAAGAAAGGCACAATGCCGACTTAAGTACAAGAGGACTGACACTCTCACTTTCTACAATTTGTACCTCTCCTGTGAGTCCTGTTTTAGATTCCGATGCTTCCCTTCAGGTTTACCGTATACCTTGCACCTTCCTACTGACGATGAAACACAGAAATTGCATCCGAATTTAATACAAAAGGTACAATGCCGACATAAGTACAAGAGGACTGACACTCTCCCTTTCTATGATTTGAACCTCTCCTGTGAGTCCAGTTTTAGATTCAGATGCTTCACTTCAGGTTTACTGTATACCTTCCACCATCTTATTGACGATGGAACACAGTAATTGCATCCGAATTTAGTACGAAATGCACAATGCCGATTTAAGTACAAGAGGACTGACACTCTCACTTTCTACGACTTGAACCTCTCCTGTGAGTCCAGTTTTAGATTCCGATGTTTCACTTCAGGTTTACTGTATACCTTGCACCGTCTTATTGACGATGAAACACAGAAATTGCATCCGAATTTAATACAAAAAGCACAATGCGGACTTAAGTCTAAGAGGCCTGATACTCTCACTTTCTACGATTTGAACCTCTCCTGTGAGTCCAGTTTTCGATTCCGATGCTTCACTACAGGTTTACTGTATACCTTGCACCTTCTTATTGATGATGAAACACAGAAATTGCATCCGAATATAATACAAAAGACACAATGCCGACTTAAGTACAAGAGGACTGACACACTCACTTTCTACGATTTTAGCCTCTCCTGTGAGTTTAGTTTTAGATTCCGATGCTTCACTTCAGGTTTACTGTACACCTTGCACCCTCTTATTGACGATGAAACACAGAAATTACATCCGAATTTAATACAGGAAGCACAATGCCGACTCAAGTACAAGAGGAATGACACTCTCACTTTCTACGATTTGAACCTCTCCTGTGAGTCCAGTTATAGATTCCGATTTTTCACTTCAGGTTTACTGTATACTTTGACCCTTCTTATTGACAATGAAACACAGAAATTGCATCTGAAATTAATACAAAAGGCACAATGCAGACTGAAGTACAAGAGGACTGACACTCTCACTTTCTATGATTTGAACCTCTCCTGTGAGTCCAGTTTTAGATTCCGATGCTTCACTTCAGGTTTACTGTATACCTTGCACCTTCTTATTGACGATGAAACACAGAAATTGCATGCGAATTGAATACAAAAGGCAGAATGCCGACTTAAGTACAAGAGGACTGACACCCTCACTTTCTACTTTTTGAACCTCTCCTCTGAGTCCAGTTTTAGATTCCGATGCTTCACGTCAAGATTACTGTATACCTTGCACCAACTTATTGACGATGAAACACAGAAATTGCATCTGAATTTAATACAAAATGCACAATGGCGACTTAAGTACAAGAGGACTGACACACTAACTTTCTATGATTTGAACCTCTCCTATGAGTCCAGTTTTAGATTCCGATGCTTCACTTCAGGTTTACTGTATCACTTGGACCTTCTTATTGACGATAAAACACAGAAATTGCATCCGAATATAATACAAAAGGCACAATGCCGACTTAAGTACAAGAGGACTGACACTCTCACTTTCTGTGATTTGAACCTCTCCTGTGAGTCCAGTTTTAGATTCCGATGCTTCACTTCAGGTTTACTGTATGCCTTGGACCTTCTTACTGACGATGAGACACAGAAATTGCATCCGAATTTAATACAAAGGGCACAATGCCGACTTAAGTACAAGAGGACCGACACTCTAACTGTCTACGTTTTTAACCTCTTCTGTGAGTCCAGTTTTAGATACCGATACTTCACTTCAGGTTTACTGTATACCTTTGACCTTCTTATTTACGATGAAACACAGAGTTTGCATCCGAATTAAATACAAAAGGCCCAATGCCGACAGAAGAAAAAGAGGACTGACACTCTCACTTTCTGTGATTTGAATCTCTGCTGTGAGTCCAGTTTTAGATTCCGATGGATCATTTCAGGTTTACTGTATACCTTGCATCTTCTGATTGACGATGAAACACAGAAATTGTATCGGAATTAAATTCAAAAGGCACAATGCCGACTTAAGTACAAGACGACGGACACTCTAACTTTCTCAGATTTGAACCTCTCCTGTGAGTCCAGTTTTAGATTCCGATGCTTCACTTCAGATTTACTGTATCCCTTGGACCTTCTTACTGACGATGAAACACAGAAATTGCATCCGAATTTAGAACAAAAGGCACAAAGCCGACTTCAGTACATGAGAACTGACACTCTTACTTTCTATGATTTGAACCTCTCCTGTGAGCCCAGTTTTAGATTCCGATTCTTCGCTTCAGGTTTACGGTATACCTTGAAACATCTTATTGACGATGAAACACAAAAATTGCATCCGAATTTATTACAAATGGCACAATGCCGACTTAAGTATAATAGGACTGACACTCTCACTTTCTATGATTTGAACTTCTCCTGTGAGTCCAGTTTTGGATTCCGATGTTTCACTTCAGGTTTACTGTATCCCTTGGACCTTCTTATTGACGATGAAACACAGAAATTGAATCCGAGTTTAAAACAAAAGGCACAATGCCGACTTAAGTAATAGAGGACTGACACTTTCACTTTCTGTGATTTGAACCTCTCCTGTGAGTCCAGTTTTAGATTCCGATGCTTCACTTCAGGTTTACAGTATACATTGGACCTTCTTGCTGACGATGAGACACAGAAATTGCATCCGAGTTTAATACAAAAGGCACAATGCCGACTTAAGTAAAAGAGGACCGACACTTTAACTGTCTATGATTTGAACCTCTCCAGTGAGTCCAGTTTTAGATTCCGATATTTCACTTCAGGTTTACTGTATCCCTTGGACCTTCTTATTTACGATGTAACACAGACTTAGCATTCGCATTTAATACAAATGGCACAATGCCGCCTGAAGTAAAAGAGGACTGACACTCTCACTTTCTGTGATTTGAACCTCTGCTGTGAGTCCAGTTTTAGATTCCGATGCATCATTTCAGGTTTACTGTATAACTTGCACCATCTTATTGACGATGAAACACAGAAATTTTATCGGAATTAAATTCAGAAAGCACAATGCCGACTTAAGTACCAGAGGACGGACACTCTAACTTTCTCAGATTTGAACCTCTCCTGTGAGTCCAGTTTTAGATTACGATGCTTCACTTCAGGTTTACTGTATACCTTGTCCCTTCTTACTGACGATGAAACACAGAGATTGCATCCGAATTGAATACAAAAGGCACAATGCTGACTTAAGTACAAGAGGACTGACACTCCCACTATCTACGTTTTGAACCTCTCCTGTGAGTCCAGTTTTAGTTTCCGATGCTTCATGTCAAGATTACTCTATACCTTGCATCTTCTTATTGACGATGAAACACAGAAATTGCATCCGAATTTAATACAAAATGCACAATGGCGGCTTAAGTACAAGAGGACTGACACTCTAACTTTCTATGATTTGAACTTCTCCTATGAGTCCAGTTTTAGATTCCGATGCTTCACTTCAGGTTTACTGCATCACTTGGACCTTCTTTTTGACGATAAAACACAGATATTGCATCCGAATTTAATGCAAAAGGCACAATGGCGACTTAAGTACAAGAGGACTGACACTCTAACTTTCTATGATTTGAACCGCTCCTGTGAGTCCAGTTTTAGATTCCGATGTTTCACTTCAGGTTTACTGTATACCTTGCACGTTCTTATTGACGATGAAACACAGAAATTGCATCCGAATGTAATACAAATGGCTCAATGCCGACTTAAGTACAAGAAGACTGACACTCTCACTTTCTATGATTTAAACCTCTCCTGTGAGTCTAGTTTTAGATTCCGAAGCATCATTTCAGGTTTACTGTACACCTTGCACCTTCTTATTGACGATGAAACACAGAAAATGTATCGGAATTAAATTGAAAAGGCACAATGCCGACCTAAATACAAGAGGACGGACACTCTAACTTTCTCAGATTTGAACCTCTCCTGTGAGTCCAGTTTTAGATTCCGATGCTTCGCTTCCGGTTAACTATATACCTTGGACCTTCTTATTGACGATGAGACACAGAAATTGCATCCGAATTTAGAACAAAAGGCACAATGCCGACTTAAGTACAAGAGGACTGACACTGTCACTTTCTACGATTTGAACCTCTCCTGTGAGTCCAGTTTTAGGTTCCGATGTTTCACGTCAAGATTACTGTATACCTTGCACCATCTTATTGACGAAGAAACACAGAAATTGCATCCGAATTTAATACAAAAGGCACAATGCCGACTTAAGTACAAGAGGACTGACACTCTCACTTTCAATGATTTGAACCTCTCCTGTGAGTTCAGTTTTAGATTCCGATGCTTCACTTCAGGTTTACTGTATACCTTGCACCTTCCTATTGACGATGAAACACAGAAATTGCATCCGAATTTAGTACAAAAGGCACAATGCCGATTTAAGTACAAGAGGACAGACACTCTCACTGTCTATGATTTGAACCTCTACTGTGAGTCCAGTTTTAGATTCCGATGCTTCACTTCAGGTTTACTGTGTCCCTTGGCCCTTCTTATTGACGATGAAACACAGAAATTGCATCTGAATTTAATACAAAAGGCACATCTCCGAGTTAAGTATAGGAGGACTGACACTCTCACTTTCTATGATTTGAACCTCTCCTGTGAGTCCAGTTTTAGATTCCAATGCTTCACATCAGATTTACTGTATACCTTGGACCTTCTTATTGACGATGAATTACAGAAATTGCAGCCGAATTCAATACAAAAATTACAATGCCGACTTAATTACAAGAGGACTGACACTCTCACGTTCTATGATTTGAACCTCTCCTGTGAGTCCAGTTTTAGACTCCGATGCTTCACTTCAGTTTTATTGTATCCCTTGGACCTTCTTATTGACGATGAAACACAGAGTTAGCATCCGAATATAATACAAAAGGCACAATGCCGTCTTAAGTACAAGAGGACTGACACTCTAACTTTCAATGATTGGAACCTCTCCTTTGAGTCCAGTTTTAGATTCAAATGCTTCACTTCAGGTTTACTGTGTCTCTTGGACATTCTTATTGACGATGAAACACAGAAATTGCATCCGAATTTAATACAAAAGCACAATGCCGACTTAAGTAAAAGAGGACAGACACTCTCACTTTCTGTGATTTGAACCTCTCCTGTGAGTCCAGTTTTAGATTCCGATGCTTCACTTCAGGTTTACTGTATACCTTGGACCTTCTTATCGACGATGAGACACAGATATTACATCCGAATTTAATACAAAAGGCACAATGCCGACTTAAGTACAAGAGGACCGACACTCTATCTGTCTATGTTTTGTACCTCTCCTGTGGTGTCCGGTTTTAGATTCCGATGCTTCACTTCAGGTGTACTGTATACCTTGGCCATTCTTACTGACGATGATTCACAGAAATTGCATCCGAATTTAATACAAAAGGCACAATGGCGACTTAAGTACAAGAGGACTGACACTCTCACTTTCAATGATTTGAACCTCACCTGTGAGTCCAGTTTTAGATTCCGATGCTTCACATCAAGTATACTGTACACCTTGGACCTTCTTATTGACGATAAAACACAGACATTGAATCCAAAATTAATACAAAAGGAACAGTGCCGATTTAAGTACAAGAGGACTGACATTCTAACTAACTATGATTTGAACCTCTCCTGTGAGACCAGTTTTAGTTTCCGAATCTTCACTTCAGGTTTACTGTATACCGTTACACCTTCTTATTGACGATGAAACACAGAAATCGCATCGGAATTAAATTCAAAAGGCACAATGCCGACTTAAGTTCAAGAGGACTGACACTCTAACTATCTATGATTTGAACCTCTCCTGTGAGTCCAGTTTTAGATTCCGATGCTTCACTTCAGGTTTAGTGTATCCCTTGGACCTTCTAATTGACGATGAGACACAGAAATTGCATCCGAATTTAATACCAAAGGCACAATGCCGACTTAAGTACAAGTGGACTGACACTCTCACTTTCTACGATTTGAACCTCTCCTGTGAGTCCAGTTTTAGATCCCGATGCTTCATTTCAGGTTTACTGTATACCTTGCACCTTCTTATTGACGATGAAACACAGAAATTGCATCCGAATTTAATACAAAATGCACAATGCCGACTTAAGTACAAGAGGACTGACTCTGACACTTTCAAAGATTTGAGCCTCTCCTGTGAGTCCAGTCTTAGATTCCGATGCTTCACTTCAGGTTTACTGTATACCTTGCACCATCTTATTGACGATGAAACACAGAAATTGCATCCGAATTTAATAAGAAAGGCACAATGCCGACTTAAGTACAAGAGGACTGACACTCTCACTTTCTACAATTTGAACCTCTCCTGTGAGTCCTGTTTTAGATTCCGATGCTTCACTTCAGGTTTACTGTATACCGTGCACCATCTTATTGACGATGAAACACAGAAATTGCATCCGAATTTAATAAGAAAGGCACAATGCCGACTTAAGTACAAGAGGACTGACACTCTCACTTTCTACAATTTGAACCTCTCCTGTGAGTCCTGTTTTAGATTCCGATGCTTCCCTTCAGGTTTACCGTATACCTTGCACCTTCTTACTGACGATGAAACACAGAAATTGCATCTGAATTTAATACAAAAGGCACAATTCCGAGTTAAGTATAGGAGGACTGACACTCTCACTTTCTATGATTTGAACCTCTCCTGTGAGTCCAGTTTTAGATTCCAATGCTTCACTTCAGATTTACTGTATACCTTGGACCTTCTTATTGACGATGAATTACAGAAATTGCAGCCGAATTCAATACAAAAATTACAATGCCGACTTAATTACAAGAGGACTGACACTCTCACGTTCTATGATTTGAACCTCTCCTGTGAGTCCAGTTTTAGACTCCGATGCTTCACTTCAGTTTTATTGTATCCCTTGGACCTTCTTATTGACGATGAAACACAGAGTTAGCATCCGAATATAATACAAAAGGCACAATGCCGTCTTAAGTACAAGAGGACTGACACTCTAACTTTCAATGATTGGAACCTCTCCTTTGAGTCCAGTTTTAAATTCAAATGCTTCACTTCAGGTTTACTGTGTCTCTTGGACAGTCTTATTGACGATGAAACACAGAAATTGCATCCGAATTTAATACAAAAGCACAATGCCGACTTAAGTACAAGAGGACTGACACTCTCACTTTCAATGATTTGAACCTCTCCTGTGAGTCCAGTTTTAGATTCCGATGCTTCACTTCAGGTTTACTGTATACCTTGGACCTTCTTATCGACGATGAGACACAGATATTACATCCGAATTTAATACAAAAGGCACAATGCCGAATTAAGTACAAGAGGACCGACACTCTATCTGTCTATGTTTTGTACCTCTCCTGTGGTGTCCGGTTTTAGATTCCGATGCTTCACTTCAGGTGTACTGTATACCTTGGCCATTCTTACTGACGATGATTCACAGAAATTGCATCCGAATTTAATACAAAAGGCACAATGGCGACTTAAGTACAAGAGGACTGACACTCTCACTTTCAATGATTTGAACCTCTCCTGTGAGTCCAGTTTTAGATTCCGATGCTTCACATCAAGTATACTGTACACCTTGGACCTTCTTATTGACGATAAAACACAGACATTGAATCCTAAATTAATACAAAAGGAACAGTGCCGATTTAAGTACAAGAGGACTGACATTCTAACTAACTATGATTTGAACCTCTCCTGTGAGACCAGTTTTAGTTTCCGAATCTTCACTTAAGGTTTACTGTATACCGTTACACCTTCTTATTGACGATGAAACACAGAAATCGCATCGGAATTAAATTCAAAAGGCACAATGCCGACTTAAGTTCAAGAGGACTGACACTCTCACTTTCTACGATTTGAACCTCTCCTGTGAGTCCAGTTTTAGATCCCGATGCTTCATTTCAGGTTTACTGTATACCTTGCACCTTCTTATTGACGATGAAACACAGAAATTGCATCCGAATTTAATACAAAATGCACAATGCCGACTGAAGTACAAGAGGACTGACTCTGTCACTTTCAAAGATTTGAGCCTCTCCTGTGAGTCCAGTCTTAGATTCCGATGCTTCACTTCAGGTTTACTGTATACCTTGCACCATCTTATTGACGATGAAACACAGAATTTGCATCCGAATTTAATACAAAAGGCACAATGCCGACATAAGTACAAGAGGACTGACACTCTCCCTTTCTATGATTTGAACCTCCCCTGTGAGTCCAGTTTTAGATTCAGATGCTTCACTTCAGGTTTACTGTATACCTTCCACCTTCTTATTGACGATGAAACACAGAAATTGCATCCGAATTTAGTACGAAATGCACAATGCCGATTTAAGTACAAGAGGACTGACACTCTCACTTTCTATGACATGAACCTCTCCTGTGAGTCCAGTTTTAGATTCCGATGTTTCACTTCAGGTTTACTGTATACCTTGCACCGTCTTATTGACGATGAAACACAGAAATTGCATCCGAATTTAATACAAAAAGCACAATGCCGACTTAAGTTTAAGAGGTCTGATACTCTCACTTTCTACGATTTGAACCTCTCCTGTGAGTCCAGTTTTAGATTCCGATGCTTCACTTCAGGTTTACTGTATACCTTGCACCTTCTTATTGACGATGAAACACAGAAATTGCATCCGAATATAATACAAAAGACACAATGCCGACTTAAGTACAAGAGGACTGACACACTCACTTTCTACGATTTTAGCCTCTCCTGTGAGTCCAGTTTCAGATTCCGATGCTTCACTTCAGGTTTACTGTACACCTTGCACCTTCTTATTGACGATGAAACACAGAAATTACATCCGAATTTAATACAGAAAGCACAATGCCGACTTAAATACAAGAGGACTGACACACTCACTTTCTACGATTTTAGCCTCTCCTGTGAGTCCAGTTTTAGATTCCGATGCTTCACTTCAGGTTTACTGTACACCTTGCACCTTCTTATTGACGATGAAACACAGAAATTACATCCGAATTTAACACAGAAAGCACAATGCCGACTTAAGTACAAGAGGACTGACACTCTCACTTTCTATTATTTGAACCTCTCCTGACAGTCCAGTTTTAGTTTCCGATGCTTCATGTCAAGATTACTGTATACCTTGCACCTTCTTATTGACGATGAAACACAGAAATTGCATCCGAATTTAATACAAAATGCACAATGGCGACTTAAGTACAAGAGGACTGACACTCTAACTTTCTATGATTTGAACCACTCCTATGAGTCCAGTTTTAGATTCCGATGCTTCACTTCAGTTTTACTGCATCACTTGGACCTTCTTTTTGACGATAAAACACAGAAATTGCATCCGAATTTAATACAAAACGCACAATGGCGACATAAGTACAAGAGGACTGACACTCTAAATTTCTATGATTTGAACTTCTCCAGTGAGTCCAGTTTTAGATTCCGATGCTTCACTTCAAGTTTACTGTATACCTTGCACGTTCTTATTGACGATGAAACACAGAAATTGCATCCGAATTTAATACAAATCGCACAATGCCGACTTAAGTACAAGAAGACTGACACTCTCACTTTCTATGATTTGAACCTCTCCTGTGAGTCTAGTTTTAGATTCCGATACCTCTCTTCAGGTTTACTGTATCCCTTGGACCTTCTTATTTACGATGAAACACAGAGTTTGCATCCGAATTTAATACAAAAGCCACAATGCCGACTGAAGTAAAAGAGGACTGACACTCTCCCTTTCTGTGATTTGAACCTCAGCTGTGAGTCCAGTTTTAGATTCCGATGCATCATTTCAGGTTTACTGTATACCTTGCACCTTCTTATTGACGATGAAACACAGAAATTGTATTGGAATTAAATTGAAAAGGCACAATGCCGACTTAAATACAAGAGGACGGACACTGTCACTTTCTACGATTTGAACCTCTCCTGTGAGTCCAGTTTTAGGTTCCGATGCTTCACGTCAAGATTACTGTATAACTTGCACCTTCTTATTGACGAAGAAACACAGAAATTGCATCCGAATTTAATACAAAAGGCACAATGCTGACTTAAGTACAAGCAGACTGACACTCTCACTTTTAATGATTTGAACCTCTCCTGTGAGTTTAGTTTTAGATTCCGATGCTTCACTTCAGGTTTACTGTATACCTTGCACCATCCTATTGACGATGAAACACAGAAATTGCATCCGAATTTAGTACAAAAGGCACAATGCCGATTTAAGAACAAGAGGACTGACACTCTCACTGTCTATGATTTGAACCTCTACTGTGAGTCCAGTTTTAGATTCCGATGCTTCACTTCAGGTTTACTGTATCCCTTGGTCCTTCTTATTGACGATGGAACACAGAAATTGCATCTGAATTTAATACAAAAGGCACAATTCCATGTTAAGCATAGGAGGCCTGACACTCTCACTTTCTATGATTTGAACCTCTCCTGTGAGTCCAGTTTTAGATTCGAATGCTTCACTTCAGGTTTACTGTATACCTTGGACCTTCTTATTGACGATGAATTACAGAAATTGCAGCCGAATTCAATACAAAAATTACAATGCCGGCTTAATTACAAGAGGACTGACACTCTCACGTTCTATGATTTGAACCTCTCCTGTGAGTCCAGTTTTAGACTCCGATGCTACACTTCAGGTTTATTGTATCCCTTGGACCTTCTTATTGACCATGAAACACAGAGTTTGCATCCGAATTTAATACAAAAGGCACAATGCCGTCTTAAGTACAAGAGGACTGACACTCTAACTTTCAATGATTGGAACCTCTCCTTTGAGTCCAGTTTTAGATTCCAATGCTTCACTTCAGGTTTACTGTGTCTCTTGGACATTCTTATTGACGATGAAACACAGAAATTGCATCCGAAAATAATACAAAAGCACAATGCCGACATAAGTAAAAGAAGACTGACACTATCACTTTCTGTTATTTGAACCTCTCCTGTGAGTCCAGTTTTAGATTCCGATGCTTCACCTCAGGTTTACTGTATACCTTGGACCTTCTTATCGACGATGAGACACAGAAATTGCATCCGAATTTAATACAAAAGGCACAATGTCGACTTAAGTACAAGAGGACCGACACTCTAACTGTCTATGCTTTGTACCTCTCCTGTGAGTCCAGTTTTAGATTCCGATGCTTCACTTAGTACGAAATGCACAATGCCGATTTAAGTACAAGAGGACTGACACTCTCACTTTCTACGACTTGAACCTCTCCTGTGAGTCCAGTTTTAGATTCCGATGTTTCACTTCAGGTTTACTGTATACCTTGACCATCTTATTGATGATGAAACACAGAAATTGCATCTGAATTTAATACAACAAGCACAATGTCGACTTAAGTTTAAGAGGACTGATACTCTCACTTTCTACGATTTGAACCTCTCCTCTGAGTCCAGTTTTAGATTCCGATGCTTCACTTCAGGTTTACTGTATACCTTGCACCTTCTTATTGACGATGAAACACAGAAATTGCATCTGAATATAATCCAAAGACACAATGCCGACTTAAGTACAAGAGGACTGACACACTCACTTTCTACGATTTTAGCCTCTCCTGTGAGTCCAGTTTTAGATTCCGATGCTTCACTTCAGGTTTACTGTACACCTTGCACCTTCCTATTGACAATGAAACACAGAAATTACATCCGAATTTAATACAGAAAGCACAATGCCGACTTAAGTACAAGAGGACTGACACACTCACTTTCTACGATTTGAACCTCTCTTGTAAGTCCAGTTATAGATTCCGATGCTTCACTTCAGGTTTACTGTATACTTTGACCCTTCTTATTGACACTGAAGCACAGAAATTGCATCCAAAATCAATACAAAAGGCACAATGCAGACTTAAGTACAAGAGGACTGACACTCTCACTTTCTATGATTTGAACCTCTCCTGTGAGTCCAGTTTTGGATTCCGATGCTTGGCTTCAGGTTTACTGTATACCTTGAACCATCTTATTGACGATGAAACACAAAAATTACATCCGAATTTATTACAAATGGCACAATGCCGACTTAAGTATAATAGGACTGACACTCTCACTTTCTATGATTTGAACTTCTCCTGTGAGTCCAGTTTTGGATTCCGATGTTTCAATTCAGGTTTACAGTATCCCTTGGACTTTCTTATTGACGATGAAACACAGAAATTGAATCCGAGTTTAAAACAAAAGGCACAATGCCGACTTAAGTAATAGAGGACTGACACTTTCACTTTCTGTGATTTGAACCTCTCCTGTGAGTCCAGTTTTAGATTCCGTTGCTTCACTTCAGGTTTACAGTATACCTTGGACCTTCTTATTGACGATGAGACACAGAAATTGCATCCGAGTTTAATACAAAAGGCACAGTGCCGACTTAAGTACAAGAGGACCGACACTTTAACTGTCTATAATTTGAACCTCTCCAGTGAGTCCAGTTTTAGATTCCGATACTTCACTTCAGGTTTACTGTATCCCTTGGACCTTCTTATTTACGATGAAACACAGAGTTAGCATTCGAATTTAATACAAATGGCACAATGCCGACTGAAGTAAAAGAGGACTGACACTCTCACTTTCTGTGATTTGAACCTCTGCTGTGAGTCCAGTTTTAGATTCCGATGCATCATATCAGGTTTACTGTATAACTTGCACCATCTTATTGACGATGAAACACACAATTTGTATCGGAATTAAATTCAGAAAGCACAATGCCGACTTAAGTACCAGAGGACGGACACTCTAACTTTCACAGATTTGAACCTCTCCTGTGAGTCCAGTTTTAGATTCCGATGCTTCACTTCAGGTTTACTGTATACCTTGACCCTTCTTATTGACGATGAAACACAGAGATTGCATCCGAATTGAATACAAAAGGCACAATGCTCTCTTAAGTACAAGAGGACTGACACTCTAACTTTCTATGATTTGAACCTCTCCTGTGAGTCCAGTTTTAGATTCCGAAGCTTCACTTCAGGTTTACTGTATACCTTGCACGTTCTTATTGACGATGAAACACAGAAATTGCATCTGAATTTAATACAAAAGGCACAATGCCGACTTAAGTACAAGAAGACCGACACTCTCACTTTCTATGATTTGAACCTCTCCTATAAGTCCAGTTTTAGAATCCGATGCTTCACTTCAGGTTTACTGCATCACTTGGACCTTCTTTTTGACGATAAAACACAGAAATTGCATCCGAATTTAATACAAAAGGCAGAATGGCGACTTAAGTACAAGAGGACTGACACTCTAACTTTCTATGATTTGAACCTCTCCTGTGAGTCCAGTTTTAGATTCCGATGCTTCACTTCAGGTTTACTGTATACCTTGCACGTTCTTATTGACGATGAAACACAGTAATTGCATCCGAATTTAATATAAAAGGCACAATGCCGACTTAAGTACAAGAAGACTGATACTCTCACTTTCTATGATTTGAACCTCTCCTGTGAGTCTAGTTTTAGATTCCGATGTTTCACTTCAGGTTTACTGTATCCCTTGGCCCTTCTTATTGACGATGAAACACAGAAATTGAATCCGAATTTAAAACAAAAGGCACAATGCCAACTTAAGTAAAAGAGGACCGACACTCTCACCTTCTGTGATTTGAACCTCTCCTGTGAGTCCAGTTTTAGATTCCGATGCTTCACTTCCGGTTAACTATATACCTTGGACCTTCTTATTGACGATGGGACACAGAAATTGCATCCGAATTTAATACAAAAGGCACAATGCCGACTGAAGTACAAGAGGACCGACACTCTAACTGTCTATGTTTTGAACTTCTCCTGTGAGTCCAGTTTTAGATTCCGATACTTCTCTTCAGGTTTACTGTATCCCTTGGACCTTCTTATTTACGATGAAACACAGAGTTTGCATCCGAATTTAATACAAAAGCCACAATGCCGACTGAAGTAAAAGAGGACTGACACTCTCCCTTTCTGTTATTTGAACCTCAGCTGTGTGTCCAGTTTTAGATTCCGATGCATCATTTCAGGTTTACTGTATACCTTGCACCTTCTTATTGACGATGAAACACAGAAATTGTATCGGAATTAAATTGAAAAGGCACAATGCCGACTTAAATACAAGAGGACGGACACTCTTACTTTCTCAGATTAGAAACCTCTCCTGTGAGTCCAGTTTTAGATTCCGATGCTTCACTTCAGGTTTACTATATACCTTGGCCCTTCTTACTGACGATGAAACACAGAAATTGCATCCGAATTTAGAACAAAAGGCACAATGCCGACTTAAGTACAAGAGGACTGACACTGTCACTTTTTTCGATTTGAACCTCTCCTGTGAGTCCAGATTTAGATTCCGATACTTCACTTCAGGTTTACTGTATCCCTTGGACCTTCTTATTTACGATGAAACACAGAGTTAGCATTCGAATTTAATACAAATGGCACAATGCCGACTGAAGTAAAAGAGGACTGACACTCTCACTTTCTGTGATTTGAACCTCTGCTGTGAGTCCAGTTTTAGATTCCGATGCATCATTTCAGGTTTACTGTATAACTTGCACCATCTTATTGACGATGAAACACACAAATTGTATCGGAATTAAATTCAGAAAGCACAATGCCGACTTAAGTACCAGAGGACGGACACTCTAACTTTCACAGATTTGAACCTCTCCTGTGAGTCCAGTTTTAGATTCCGATGCTTCACTTCAGGTTTACTGTATACCTTGACCCTTCTTATTGACGATGAAACACAGAGATTGCATCCGAATTGAATACAAAAGGCACAATGCTGTCTTAAGTACAAGAGGACTGACACTCTAACTTTCTATGATTTGAACCTCTCCTGTGAGTCCAGTTTTAGATTCCGATGCTTCACTTCAGGTTTACTGTATACTTTGCACGTTCTTATTGACGATGAAACACAGAAATTGCATCTGAATTTAATACAAAAGGCACAATGCCGACTTAAGTACAAGAAGACCGACACTCTCACTTTCTATGATTTGAACCTCTCCTATAAGTCCAGGTTTAGAATCCGATGCTTCACTTCAGGTTTACTGCAACACTTGGACCTTCTTTTTGACGATAAAACACAGAAATTGCATCCGAATTTAAAACAAAAGGCACAATGGCGACTTAAGTACAAGAGGACTGACACTCTAACTTTCTATGATTTGAACCTCTCCTGTGAGTCCAGTTCTAGATTCCGATGCTTCACTTCAGGTTTACTGTATACCTTGCACGTTCTTATTGACGATGAAACACAGTAATTGCATCCGAATTTAATATAAAAGGCACAATGCCGACTTAAGTACAAGAAGACTGATACTCTCACTTTCTATGATTTGAACCTCTCCTGTGAGTCTAGTATTAGATTCCGATGTTTCACTTCAGGTTTACTGTATCCCTTGGCCCTTCTTATTGACGATGAAACACAGAAATTGAATCCGAATTTAAAACAAAAGGCACAATGCCAACTTAAGTAAAAGAGGACCGACACTCTCACTTTCTGTGATTTGAACCTCTCCTGTGAGTCCAGTTTTAGATTCCGATGCTTCACTTCCGGTTAACTATATACCTTGGACCTTCTTATTGACGATGGGACACAGAAATTGCATCCGAATTTAATACAAAAGGCACAATGCCGACTGAAGTACAAGAGGACCGACACTCTAACTGTCTATGTTTTGAACTTCTCCTGTGAGTCCAGTTTCAGATTCCGATACTTCTCTTCAGGTTTACTGTATCCCTTGGACCTTCTTATTTACGATGAAACACAGAGTTTGCATCCGAATTTAATACAAAAGCCACAATGCCGACTGAAGTAAAAGAGGACTGACACTCTCCCTTTCTGTTATTTGAACCTCAGCTGTGAGTCCAGTTTTAGATTCCGATGCATCATTTCAGGTTTACTGTATACCTTGCACCTTCTTATTGACGATGAAACACAGAAATTGTATCGGAATTAAATTGAAAAGGCACAATGCCGACTTAAATACAAGAGGATGGACACTCTTACTTTCTCAGATTAGAAACCTCTCCTGTGAGTCCAGTTTTAGATTCCGATGCTTCACTTCAGGTTTACTATATACCTTGGCCCTTCTTACTGACGATGAAACACAGAAATTGCATCCGAATTTTGAACAAAAGGCACAATGCCGACTTAAGTACAAGAGGACTGACACTGTCACTTTTTTCGATTTGAACCTCTCCTGTGAGTCCAGTTTTAGGTTCCGATGCTTCACGTCAAGATTACTGTATACCTTGCACCTTCTTATTGACGAAGAAACACAGAAATTGCATCCGAATTTAATACAAAAGGCACAATGCCGACTTAAGTACAAGAGGACTGACACTCTCACTTTCAATGATTTGAACCTCTACTGTGGTTTAGGTTTAGATTCGATGCTTCACTTCAGGTTTACTGTATACCTTGCACCATCCTATTGACGATGAAACACAGAAATTGCATCCGAATTTAGTACAAAAGGCACAATGCCGATTTAAGTACAAGAGGACTGACACTCTCACTGTCTATGATTTGAATCTCTACTGTGAGTCCAGTTTTTGATTCCGATGCTTCACTCCAGGTTTACTGTATCCCTTGGTCCTTCTTATTGACGATGAAACACAGAAATTGCATCTGAATTTAATACAAAAGGCACAATTCCGAGTTAAGTATAGGAGGACTGACACTCTCACTTTCTATGATTTGAACCTCTCCTGTGAGTCCAGTTTTAGATTCCTATGCTTCACTTCAGGTTCACTGTGTCTCTTGGACATTCTTATTGACGATGAAACACAGAAATTGCATCCGAATTTAATACAAAAGCACAATGCCGACTTAAGTAAAAGAGGACTGACACTCTCACTTTCTGTGATTTGAACCTCTCCTGTGAGTCCAGTTTTAGATTCCGATGCTTCACTTCAGGTGTACTGTATACCTTGGCCTTTCTTACTGACGATGAAACACAGAAATTGCATCCGAATTTAATACAAAAGGCACATTGGCGACTTAAGTAGAAGAGGACTGACACTCTCACTTTCAATGATTTGAACCTCTCCTGTGAGTCCAGTTTTAGATTCCGATGGTTCACATTAGGTTTACTGTATACCTTGCACCTTCTTATTGACGATGAAACACAGAAATTGCATCCGAATTTAATACAAAGGGCACAATGCCGACTTACGTACAAGAGAACTGACACTCTCACTTTCAATGATTTGAACCTGTCCTGTGAGTCCAGTTTTCAATTCCGATGCTTCACTTCGGGTTTACTGTTTCCCTTGGACTTTCTTATTGACGATGAAACACACAAATTGCATCCGAATTGAATACAAAAGGCACATTGCCGACTTATGTACAAGAGGACTGACACTCTCACTTTCTACGATTTGAACCGCTCCTGTGAGTCCAGTTTTAGATTCCGATGCTTCACGTCAAGATAACTGTGTACCTTGCACCTTCTTATTGACGATGAAGCACAGAAATTGCATCCGAATTTAATACAAAAGCACAATGCCGACTTAAGTAAAAGAGGACTGACACTCTCACTTTCTGTGACTTGAACCTCTCCTGTGAGTCCAGTTTTAGATTCCGATGCTTCACTTCAGGTTTACTGTATACCTTGCACCTTCTTATTGACGATTTGACACAGAAATTGCTTCCGAATTTCATACAAAAGGCACAATGCCGACTTAAGTACAAGAGGACCGACACTCTTACTGTCTACGTTTTGAACCTCTCCTGTGAGTCCAGTCTTAGATTCCGATGCTTCACTTCAGGTTTACTGTATCCCTTGGACCTCAATATTGACCATGAACACAGAAATTGCATCCGAATTTAATACAAAATGCACAATGGCGACTTAAGTACAAGAGGACTGACACTCAGTCTTTATATGATTTGAACCTCTCCTGTGAGTCCAGTTTTAGATTCCGATGCTTCACTTCAGGTATACTGTATACCTTGCACCTTCTTATTGACGATGAAACATAGAAATTATATCGGAATTAAATTCAAATGGCACAATGCCGAATTAAGTGCAAGAGGACTGACACTCTCAGTTTCAACGATTTGAACCTCTCCTGTGAGTCCAGTTTTAGATTCCGATGCTTCACTTCAGGTTTACTGTCTCCCTTGGACCTTCTTATTGACGATGAAACACAGAGTTTACATCCGAATATAATACAAAAGGCACAATGCCTACTTAAGTACAAGAGGACTGCCACTCTCACTTTCTACGATTTGAACCTCTCCTGTGAGTCCAGTTTTAGATTCCGATGCTTCACTTCTGGTTTACTGTATACCTTGCACCTTCTTATTGACGATGAAACACAGAAATTGCATCCGAATTTAATACAAAAGGCACAATGCCGACTTAAGTACAAGAGGACTGACTCACTTTCTACGATTTGAACCTCTCCTGTGAGTCGAGTTTTAGATTCCGATGCTTCACTTCAGGTTTACTGTATACCTTGCACCTTCTTATTGACGATGAATCACAGAAATTGCATCCGAATTTAATACAAAAGGCATAATGCCGACTTAAGTACAAGAGGACTGACACTCTAATTTTCTATGATTTGAACCTCTCCTGTGAGTCCAGTTTTAGATTCCGATGCTTCAATTCAGGTTTACTGTATCCCTTGGACCTTCTTATTGACGATGAAACACAGAAATTGCATCCGAATTTAATTCAAAAGGCACAATGCCGACTTAAGTAAAAGAGGACTGACACTCTCACTTTCTATGATTTGAACCTCTCCTGTGAGTCCAGTTTTCGATTCCGATGCTTCACTTCAGGTTTACTGTATACCTTGGACCTTCTTATTGACGATGAAACACAGAAATTGCATCCGAATTCAATACAAAAATCACAATGCCGACTTAAGTACAAGAGGACTGACACTCTCTGTTTCTATGATTTGTACCTCTCCTGTGAGTCCAGTTTTAGATTCCGATGCTTCACTTCAGGTTTACTGTATCCCTTGGACCTTCGTATTGACGATGAAACACAGAGTTTGCATCCGAATATAATACAAAAGGCACAATGCCGACTGAAGTACAAGAGGACTCACACTCTAACTTTCTATCATTTGAACCTCTCCTGTCAGTCCAGTTTTAGATTCCGATGCTTCACTTCAGGTTTACTGTATCCCCTGGACCTGCTTATTGACGATGAAATACAGAAATTTCATTCGAATTTAATAGAAAAGGCACAATGCCGACTTAAGTACAAGAGGACTGACACTCTCACTTTCAATGATTTGAACCTCTCCTGTGAGTCCAGTTTTAGATTCCAATGCTTCAATTCTGGTTTACTGTATCCCTTGCACCTTCCTATTGACCATGAAACACAGAAATTGCATCCGAATTTAGTACAAAAGGCACTATGCCGATTTAAGTACAAGAGGACGGAAACTCTCACTTTATACGATTTGAACCTCTCCTGTGAGTCCAGTGTCAGATTCCAATGCTTCACTTCAGGTTTACTGTATACCTTGCACCTTCTTATTGCCGATGAAACACAGAAGTTGCATCCGAATTTAATACAAAATGCACAATGCCGACTCAACTACCGGAGGACTGACACTCTCACTTTCCACAATTTGAATCTCTTTTGTGAGTCCAGTTTTAGATTCCGATGCTTCACGTAAGGTTTACTGTATATCTTGCACCTTCGTTTTGACTATGAAACACAGAAATTGCATCCGAATTTAATACAAAAGGCACAATGCCGACTTACGTACAAGAGGACTGACACTCTCTCTTTCTACGATTTGAACCTCTCCTGTGAGTCCAGTTATAGATTCAGATGCTTCACTTCAGGTTAACTGTATACCTTGCACCTTCTTATTGACGATGAAACAAATAAATTGCATCCGAATTTAATACAAAAGCACAATGCCGACTTACGTACAAGTGGACTGAAACTCTCACTTTTTACGATTTGAACATCTCCTGTGAGTCCAGTTTTAGATTCCGATGCTTCACTTCAGTTTTACTGTATCCCTTGGACCTTCTTATTGACGATGAAACACAGAGTATGCATCCGAATTTAATAGAAAATGCTCAATGCCGACTTATGTACAAGAGGACTGACACTCTAAATTTCTATGATTTGAACCCCTCCTGTGAGTCCAGTTTTAGATTCCGATGCTTCACTTCAGGTTTACTGTATCCCTTGGACCTTCTTATTGATGATGAAACACAGAAATTGCATCCGAATTTAATACAAAAGGCACAATGCCGACTTTAGTAAAAGAGGACTCACCCTCTCACTTTCTATGATTTGAACTTCACCTGTGAGTATAGTTTTAGATTCCGATGCGTCGCTTCAGGTCTACCGTATACCTTGCACCTTCTTATTGACGATGAAACACAGAAATTTCATCGGAATTTAATACAAAGGCACAATGCCGACATAAGTACAGGAGGACTGACATTCTAACTTTCTATGATTTGAACCTCTCCTGTGAGTCCAGTTTTAGATTCCGATGCTTCAAATCAGGTTTACTGTATCCCTTGGACCTTCTAATTGACGATAAAACACAGAAATTGCATCCGAATTTAATAGAAAAGGCACAATGCCGACCTCAGTACAAGAGGACTGACACTCTCACTTTCTATGATTTGAACCTCTCCTTTCAGTCCAGTTATAGACTCCGATGGTTCACTTCAGGTTTACTGTATACCTTGCACCTTCTTATTGACGATGAAACACAGAAATTGCATCGGAATCTAATACAAAAGGCACAATGCAGACTTAAGTTCAAGAGGACTGACACTCTCACTTTCTATGATTTGAACCTCTCCTGTGAGTCCAGTTTTAGATTTCGATGCTTCACTTCAGGTTTACTGTATACCTTGCACCTTCCTATTGACGATGAAACACAGAAGTTGCATCCGAATTTAGTACAAAAGGCACTATGCCGATTTAAGTACAAGAGGACTGACACTCTCACTTTATACGATTTGGACCTCTCCTGTGAGTCCAGTTTTAGAATCCGATGCTTCACTTCAAGTTTACTGTATACCTAGCACCTTCTTATTGACGTTGAAACACAGAAATTGCATCCGAATTTAATACAAAATGCACAATGCCGACTTAAGCACAAGAGGACTGACACTCTCACTTTCTACGATTTGAACCTCTCCTGTGAGTCCAGTCTTAGATTCCGATGCTTCACTTCACGTTTACTGTATACCTTGCACCATCTTATTGACGATGAAACACAGAAATTGCATCCAAATTTAATACAAAAGGCACAATGCCGACTTAAGTACAAGAGGACTGACACTCTCACATTCTACGATTTGAACCTCTCCTGTGAGTCCAATTTTAGATTCCGATGCTTCGCTTCAGGTTTACGGTATCCCTTGGACCTTCTTGTTGACGATGAAACACAGAAATTGCATCCGAATGTAATACAAAAGGCACAATGCCGACTTATGTACAAGAGGACTGACACTCTATCTTTCTATGATTTGAACTTCGCCTGTGAGTCCAGTTTTAGATTCCGATGCTTCACTTCAGGTTTACTGTATCCCTTGGACCTTCTCATTGATGATGAAACACAGAAATTGCATCCGAATTTAATACAAAAGGCACAATGCCGACTTAAGTAAAAGAGGACTCACCCTCTCACTTTCTATGATTTGAACTTCTCCTGTGAGTATAGTTTTAGATTCCGATGCGTCACTTCAGGTCTACCGTATACCGTGCACCTTCTTATTGACGATGAAACACAGAAATTGCATCGGAATGTAATACAAAGGCACAATGCCGACTTAAGTACAAGCGGACCGTAATTCTTACTTTCTATGATTTGAACCTCTCCTGTGAGTCCAGTTTTAGATTCCGATGCTTCACCTCAGGTTTACTGTATCCCTTGGACCTTCTAATTGACGATAAAACACAGAAATTGCATCCGAATTTAATAGAAAAGGCACACTGCCGACTTCAGTACTAGAGGACTGACACTCTCACTTTCTATGATTTGAACCTCTCCTTTCAGTCCAGTTATAGATTCCGATGGTTGACTTCAGGTTTACTGTATACCTTGCACCTTCTTATTCACGATGAAACACAGAAATTTCATCCGAACTTAATACAAAAGGCACAATGCCGACTTAAGTAAAAGAGGACTGACACTCTCACTTTCTATGATTTGAACCTCTCCTGTGAGTCCAGTTTTCGAGTCCGATGCTTCACTTCAGGTTTACTGTATACCTTGGACCTTCTTATTGACGATGAAACACAGAAATTGCATCCGAATTCAATACAAAAATCACAATGCCGACTTAAGTACAAGAGGACTGACACTCTCTCTTTCTATGATTTGTACCTCTCCTGTGAGGCCAGTTTTAGATTCCGATGCTTCACTTCAGGTTTACTGTATCACTTGGACCTTCGTATTGACGATGAAACACAGAGTTTGCATCCGAATATAATACAAAAGGCACAATGCCGACTGAAGTACAAGAGGACTCACACTCTAACTTTCTATCATTTGAACCTCTCCTGTCAGTCCAGTTTTAGATTCCGATGCTTCACTTCAGGTTTACTGTATCCCCTGGACCTTCTTATTGACGATGAAATACAGAAATTTCATTCGAATTTAATAGAAAAGGCACAATGCCGACTTAAGTACAAGAGGACTGACACTCTCACTTTCAATGATTTGAACCTCTCCTGTGAGTCCAGTTTTAGATTCCGATGCTTCAATTCTGGTTTACTGTATACCTTGCACCTTCCTATTGACCATGAAACACAGAAATTGCATCCGAATTTAGTACAAAAGGCACTATGCCGATTTAAGTACAAGAGGACGGAGACTCTCACTTTATACGATTTGAACCTCTCCTGTGAGTCCAGTTTCAGATTCTAATGCTTCACTTCAGGTTTACTGTATACCTTGCACCTTCTTATTGACGATGAAACACAGAAATTGCATCAGAATTTAATACAAAATGCACAATGCCCACTCAACTACTGGAGGACTGACACTCTCACTTTCTACAATTTGAATCTCTTTTGTGAGTCCAGTTTTAGATTCCGATGCTTCACTTAAGGTTTACTGTATATCTTGCACCTTCTTTTTGACTATGAAACACAGACATTGCATCCGAATTTAATTCAAAAGGCACAATGCCGACTTACGTACAAGAGGACTGACACTCTCACTTTCTACGATTTGAACCTCTCCTGTGAGTCCAGTTATAGATTCAGATGCTTCACTTCAGGTTAACTGTATACCTTGCACCTTCTTATTGACGATGAAACACAGAAATTGCATCCGAATTTAATACAAAAGCACAATGCCGACTTACGTACAAGAGGACTGAAACTCTCACTTTCTACGATTTGAACATGTCCTGTGAGTCCAGTTTTAGACTCCGATGCTTCACTTCAGTTTTACTGTATCCCTTGGACCTTCTTATTGACGATGAAACACAGAGTATGCATCCGAATTTAATACAAAATGCACAATGCCGACTTATGTACAAGAGGACTGACACTCTAACTTTCTATGATTTGAACCTCGCCTGTGAGTCCAGTTTTAGATTCCGATGCTTCACTTCAGGTTTACTGTATCCCTTGGACCTTCTTATTGATGATGAAACACAGAAATTGCATCCGAATTTAATACAAAAGGCACAATGCCGACTTAAGTAAAAGAGGACTCACCCTCTCACTTTCTATGATTTGAAGTTCTCCTGTGGGTATAGTTTTAGATTCCGATGCGTCACTTCAGGTCTACCGTATACCTTGCACCTTCTTATTGACGATGAAACACAGAAATTGCATCGGAATGTAATACAAAGGCACAATGCCGACTTAAGTACAAGCGGACCGTAATTCTTACTTTCTATGATTTGAACCTCTCCTGTGAATCCAGTTTTAGATTCCGATGATTCACCTCAGGTTTACTGTATCCCTTGGACCTTCTAATTGACGATAAAACACAGAAATTGCATCCGAATTTAATAGATAACGCACAATGCCGACTTCAGTACTAGAGTACTGACACTCTCACTTTCTATGATTTGAACCTCTCCTTTCAGTCCAGTTATAGATTCCGATGGTTGACTTCAGGTTTACTGTATACCTTGCACCTTCTTATTGACGATGAAACACAGAAATTGCATCCGAATTTAATACAAAAGGCACAATGCCGACTTAAGTACAAGAGGACTGACACTCTCACTTTCTACGATTTGAACCTCTCCTGTGAGTCCAGTCTTAGATTCCGATGCTTCACTTCACGTTTACTGTATACCTTGCACCATCTTATTGACGATGAAACACAGAAATTGCATCCAAATTTAATACAAAAGGTACAATGCCGACTTAAGTACAAGAGGACTGACACTCTCACTTTCTACGATTTGAACCTCTCCTGTGAGTCCACTTTTAGATTCCGATGCTTCACTTCAGGTTTACTGTATACCTTGCACCTTCCTATTGACGATGAAACACAGAAGTTGCATCCGAATTTAGTACAAAAGGCACTATGCCGATTTAAGTACAAGAGGACTGACACTCTCACTTTATACAATTTGGACCTCTCCTGTGAGTCCAGTTTTAAAATCCGATGCTTCACATCAGGTTTACTGTATACCTAGCAGCTTCTTATTGACGTTGAAACACAGAAATTGCATCCGAATTTAATACAAAATGCACAATGCCGACTTAAGTACAAGAGGACTGACACTCTCACTTTCTACGATTTGAACCTCTCCTGTGAGTCCAGTCTTAGATTCCGATGCTTCACTTCACGTTTACTGTATACCTTGCACCATCTTATTGACGATGAAACACAGAAATTGCATCCAAATTTAATACAAAAGGTACAATGCCGACTTAAGTACAAGAGGACAGACACTCTCACTTTCTACGATTTGAACCTCTCCTGTGAGTCCACTTTTAGATTCCGATGCTTCACTTCAGGTTTACGGTATCCCTTTCGACCTTCTTGTTGACGATGAAACACAGAAATTGCATCCGAATTTAATACAAAAGGCACAATGCCGACTTATGTACAAGAGGACTGACACTCTAACTTTCTATGATTTGAACCTCGCCTGTGAGTCCAGTTTTAGATTCCGATGCTTCACTTCAGGTTTACTGTATCCCTTGGACCTTCTTATTGATGATGAAACACAGAAATTGCATCCGAATTTAATACAAAAGGCACAATGCCGACTTAAGTAAAAGAGGACTCACCCTCTCACTTTCTATGATTTGAACTTCTCCTGTGGGTATAGTTTTAGATTCCGATGCGTCACTTCAGGTCTACCGTATACCTTGCACCTTCTTATTGACGATGAAACACAGAAATTGCATCGGAATGTAATACAAAGGCACAATGCCGACTTAAGTACAAGCGGACCGTAATTCTTACTTTCTATGATTTGAACCTCTCCTGTGAGTCCAGTTTTAGATTCCGATGATTCACCTCAGGTTTACTGTATCCCTTGGACCTTCTAATTGACGATAAAACACAGAAATTGCATCCGAATTTAATGGATAACGCACAATGCCGACTTCAGTACTAGAGGACTGACACTCTCACTTTCTATGATTTGAACCTCTCCTTTCAGTCCAGTTATAGATTCCGATAATTGACTTCAGGTTTACTGTATACCTTGCACCTTCTTATTGACGATGAAACACAGAAATTGCATCCGAATTTAATACAAAAGGCACAATGCCGACTTAAGTACAAGAGGACCGACACTCTTACTGTCTACATTTTGAACCTCTCCTGTGAGTCCACTTTTAGATTCCGATGCTTCACTTCGGGTTTACTGTATCCCTTGGACCTTCTTATTGACGATGAAACACAGAAATTGCATCCGAATTTAATACAAAAGGCGCAATGCCGACTTAAGTACAAGAGGACTGACACTCTAACTTTCTATGATTTGAACCTCTCCTGTGAGTCCAGTTTTAGATTCCGATGCTTCACTTCAGGTTTACTGTATCCCTTTGACCTTCTTATTGATGATGAAACACAGAAATTGCATCCAAATTTAATACAAAAGTCACAATGCCGACTTAAGTAAAAGAGGACTCACCCTCTCACTTTCTATGATTTGAACTTCTCCTGTGAGGATAGTTTTACATTCCGATGCGTTACTTCAGGTCTACCGTATACCTTGCACCTTCTTATTGACGATGAAACACAGAAATTGAATTGGAATTTAATACAAAGGCACAATGCCGACATAAGTGCTAGAGGACTGACATTCTAACTTTCTATGATTTGAACCTCTCCTGTGAGTCCAGTTTTAGATTCCGTTGCTTCACCTCAGGTTTACTGTATCCCTTGGACGTTCTTATTGACGATGAAACACAGAAATTGCATCGGAATTTAATACAAAAGGCACAATGCAGACTTAAGTACAAGAGGACTGAACTCTCACTTCCTATGATTTGAACCTCTCCTGTGAGTCCAGTTTTATATTCCGATGCTTCGCTTCAGGTTTACTGTATACCTTGCACCTCCGTATTGACGATGAAACACAGAAATTGCATCCGAATTTAATACAAAAGGCCCATTGCCGACTTAAGTACAAGAGAACTGACACTCTCACTTTCTACGATTAGAACTTCTCCTGTGAGTCCAGTTTTAGATTCCGATGCTTCACGTCAAGATTATTGTATACCTTGCACCTTCTTATTTACGATGAAACACAGAAATTGCATTTGAATTTAATACAAAAGGCACATTGCCGACTTAAGTACAAGAGGTCTGACTCACTTTCTACTATTTGAACCTCTCCTGTGAGTCCAGTTTTAGATTCCGATGCTTCACTTCAGGTTTACTGTATACCTTGCACCTTCTTATTGACGATGAAGCACAGAAATTGCATCCGAATTTAATACAAAAGGCACAATGCCGACTTAAGTACAAGAGGACTGACACTCTAACTTTCTATGATTTGAATCTCTCCTGTGAGTCCAGTTTTAGATTCCGATGCTTCACTTCAGGTTTACTGTATCCCCTGGACCTTCTTATTGACGATGCAACACAGAAATTGTATCCGAATTTAATTCAAAAGGCACAATGCCGACTTAAGTAAAAGTGGACTGACACTCTCACTTTCTATGATTTGAACCTCTCCTGTGAGTCCAGATTTAGATTCCGATGCTTCACTTCAGGTTTTCTGTATCCCTTGGACCTTCTTATTGACGATGAAACACAGAAATTGCATCCGAATTTAATACAAAAGGCACAATGCCGACTTAAGTAAAAGAGGACTGTCACTCTCCCTTTCTATGATTTGAACTTCTCCTGTGAGTATAGATATAGATTCCGATGCGTCACTTCAGGTCTACCGTATACCTTGCACCATCTTACTGACGATGAAACACAGAAATTGCATCTTTATTTAATACAAAGGCACAATGCCGACATAAGTACAAGAGGACTGACACTCTAACTTTCTGTGATTTGAACCTCTCCTGTGAGTCCAATTTTACATTCCGATACTTTACTTCAGGTTTACTGTATACCCTGCACTTTCTTACTGACGATGAGACACAGAAATTGCATCCGAATTTAATACAAAAGGCACAATGCCGACTTAAGTACAAGAGGACCGACACTCTTACTGTCTACGTTTTGAACCTCTCCTGTGAGTCCACTTTTAGATTCCGATGTTTCACTTCAGGTTTACTGTATCCCTTGGACCTTCTTATTGACGGTGAAACACAGAAATTGCATCCGAATTTAATACAAAAGGCACAATGCCGACTTATGTACAAGAGGACTGACACTCTAACTTTCTATGATTTGAACTTCTCCTGTGAGTCCAGTTTTAGATTCCGATGCTTCACTTCAGGTTTACTGTATCCCTTGGACCTTCTTATTGATGATGAAACACAGAAATTGCATCCGAATTTAATACAAAAGGCACAATGCCGACTTAAGTAAAAGAGGATCCACCCTCTCACTTTCTATGATTTGAACTTCTCCTGTGAGTATAGTTTTAGATTCCGATGCGTCACTTCAGGTCTACCGTATACCTTGCACCTTCTTATTGACGATGAAACACAGAAATTGCATCGTAATTTAATACAAAGGCACAATGCCGACATAAGTACAAGCAGACTGACATTCTTACTTTCTATGATTTGAACCTCTCCTGTCAGTCCAGTTTTAGATTCCGATGCTTCACTTCAGGTTTACTGTATCCCTTGGACCTTTTTATTGACGATGAAATACAGAAATTTCATTCGAATTTGATACAAAAGGCACAATGCCGACTTAAGTACAAGAGGACTGACACTCTCACTTTCAATGATTTGAACCTCTCCTGTGAGTCCAGTTTTAGATTCCGATGCTTCAATTCTGGTTTACTGTATACCTTGCACCTTCCTATTGACGATGAAACACAGAAATTGCATCCGAATTTAGTACAAAAGGCACTATGCCGATTTAAGTACAAGAGGACGGACACTCTCCCTTTATACGATTTGAACCTCTCCTGTGAGTCCAGTTTCAGATTCCGATGCTTCACTTCAGGTTTACTGTATACCTTGCACCTTCTTATTGACGATGAAACACAGAAATTGCATCCGAATTTAATACAAAATGCAAAATGCCGACTCATCTACCGGAGGACTGACACTCTCACATTCTACAATTTGAATATCTTTTGTGAGTCTAGTTTTAGATTCCGATGCTTCACTTAAGGTTTACTGTATATCTTGCACCTTCTTTTTGACTATGAAACACAGAAATTGCATCCGAATTTAATACTAAAGGCACAATGCTGACTTAAGTACAAGAGGACTGACACTCTCACCTTCTACGATTTGAACCTCTCCTGTGAGTCCAGTTTTAGTTTCCGATGCTTCACTTCAGGTTTACTGTGTAACTTGCACCTTTTTATTGATGATGAAACACAGAAATTGCATCAAAATTGAATACAAAAGGCACAATGCCGACTTCAGTACAAGAGGACTGACACTCTCACTTTCTACGATTTGAACCTCTCCTGTGAGTCCAGTTTTAGATTCCAATGCTTCACTTCAGTTTTACTGTATCCCTTGGACCTTCTTATTGACGATGAAACACAGAGTATGCATCCGAATTTAATACAAAATGCACAATGCCGACTTATGTACAAGAGGACTGACACTCTAAATTTCTATGATTTGAACCTCTCCTGTGAGTCCAGTTTTAGATTCCGATGCTTCACTTCAGGTTTACTCTATCCCTTGGACCTTCTTATTGATGATGAAACACAGAAATTGCATCCGAATTTAATACAAAAGGCACAATGCCGACTTTAGTAAAAGACGACTCACCCTCTCACTTTCTATGATTTGAACTTCTCCTGTGAGTATAGTTTTAGATTCCGATGCGTCACTTCAGGTCTACCGTATACCTTGCACCTTCTTATTGACGATGAAACACAGAAATTTCATCGGAATTTAATACAAAGGCACAATGCCGACATAAGTACAGGAGGACTGACATTCTAACTTTCTATGATTTGAACCTCTCCTGTGAGTCCAGTTTTAAATTCCGATGCTTCACCTCAGGTTTACTGTATCCCTTGGACCTTCTAATTGACGATAAAACACAGAAATTGCATCCGAGCTTAATAGAAAAAGCACAATGCCGACTTCAGTACAAGAGGACTGACACTCTCACTTTCTATGATTTGAACCACTCCTTTCAGTCCAGTTATAGACTCCGATGGTTCACTTCAGGTTTACTGTATACCTTGCACCTTCTTATTGACGATGAAACACAGAAATTGCATCGGAATTTAATACAAAAGGCACAATGCAGACTTAAGTTCAAGAGGACTAACACTCTCACTTTCTATGATTTGAACCTCTCCTGTGAGTCCAGTTTTAGATTCCGATGCTTCACTTCAGATTTACTGTATACCTTGCACCTCCGTATTGACGATGAAGCACAGAAATTGCATCCGAATTTAATACAAAAGGCACATTGCCGACTTAAGTACAAGAGGACTGACACTCTCGCTTTCTACGATTTGAACCTCTCCTGTGAGTCTAGATTTAGATTCCGATGCTTCACGTCAAGATTACTGTATACCTTGCACCTTCTTATTGACGATGAAACACAGAAATTACATCCGAATTTAATACAAAAGGTACAATGCCGACTTAAGTACAAGAGGACTGACACTCTCACTTTCTATGATTTGAACCTCTCCTGTGAGTCCACTTTTAGATTTCGATGCTTCACTTCAGGTTTATGTATACCTTGCACCTTCCTATTGACGATGAAACACAGAAGTTGCATCCGAATTTAGTACAAAAGGCACAATGCCGATTTACGTACAAGAGGACTGACACTCTCACTTTATACGATTTGGACCTCTCGTTTGAGTCCAGTTTTAGAATCCGATGCTTCATTTCAGGTTTACCGTATACCTAGCACCTTCTTATCGACATTGAAACACAGAAATTGCATACGAATTTAATACAAAATGCACAATGCCGACTTAAGTACAAGAGGACTGACACTCTCACTTTCTACGATTTGAACCTCTCCTGTGAGTCCAGTCTTAGATTCCGATGCTTCACTTCACGTTTACTGTACACCTTGCACCATCTTATTGACGATGAAACACAGAAATTGCATCCGAATTTAATACAAAAGGCACAATGCCGACTTAAGTACAAGAGGACTGACACTCTAAGTTTATACGATTTGAACCTCTCCTGTGAGTCCACTTTTAGATTCCGATGCTTCACTTCAGGTTTACTGTATCCCTTGGACCTTCTTGTTGACGATGAAAGACAGAAATTGCATCCGAATTTAATACAAAAGGCACAATGCCGACTTATGTACAAGAGGACTGACACTCTAACTTTCTATGATTTGAACCTCTCCTGTGAGTCCAGTTTTAGATTCCGATGCTTCACTTCTTGTTTACTGTATCCCTTGGACCTTCTTATTGATGATGAAACACAGAAATTGCATCCGAATTTAATACAAAAGGCACAATGCCGACTTAAGTAAAAGAGGACTCACCCTCTCACTTTCTATGATTTGAACTACTCCTGTTAGTATAGTTTTAGATTCCGATGCGTCACTTCAGGTCTACCGTATACCTTGCACCTTCTTATTGACGATGAAACACAGAAATTGCATCGGAATTTAATACAAAGGCACAATGCCGACATAAGTAAAAGCGGACTGACTTTCTTACTTTCTATGATTTGAACCTCTCCTGTGAGTCCAGTTTTAGATTCCGATGCTTCACCTCAGGTTTCCTGTACCCCTTGGACCTTCTAATTGACGATAAAACACAGAAATTGCATCCGAATTTAATAGAAAAGGCACAATGCCGACTTCAGTACTAGAGGACTGACACTCTCACTTTCTATGATTTGAACCTCTCCTTTCCGTCCAGTTATAGATTCCGATGGTTGACTTCAGGTTTACTGTATACCTTGGACCTTCTTATTGACGATGAAACACAGAAATTGCATCCGAATTAAATACAAAAGGCACAATGCCGACTTAAGTACAAGAAGGCCGACACTCTTACTGTCTACGTTTTGAACCTCTCCTGTGAGTCCACTTTTAGATTCCGATGCTTCGCTTCAGGCTTACTGTATACCTTGGACCTTCTTATTGACGATGAAACTCAGAAATTGCATCCGAATTTAATACAAAAGGCGCAATGCCGACTTATGTACAAGAGGACTGACACTCTAACTTTCTATGATTTGAACCTCTCCTGTGAGTCCAGTTTTAGATTCCGATGCTTCACTTCAGGTTTACTGTATCCCTTTGACCCTCTCATTGATGATGAAACACAGAAATTGCATCCAAATTTAATACAAAAGTCACAATGCCGACTTAAGTAAAAGATGACTCACCCTCTCACTTTCTATGATTTGAAATTCCCCTGTGAGTATAGTTTTACACTCCGATACGTTACTTCAGGTCTACCGTATACCTTGCACCTTCTTATTGACGATGAAACACAGAAATTGCATTGGAATTTAATACAAAGGCACAATGCCGACATAAGTGCAAGAGGACTGATATTCTAACTTTCTATGATTTGAACCTCTCCTATGAGTCCAGTTTTAGATTCCGTTGCTTCACCTCAGGTTTACTGTATCCCTTGGACGTTCTTATTGACGATGAAACACAGAAATTGCATCGGAATTTAATACAAAAGGCACAATGCAGACTTAAGTACAAGAGGACTGAACTCTCACTTTCTATGATTTGAACCTCTCCTGTGAGTCCACTTTTATATTCCGATGCTTCGCTTCAGGTTTACTGTATACCTTGCACCTCCGTATTGACGATGAAACACAGAAATTGCATCCGAATTTAATACAAAATGCACATTGCCAACTCAAGTACAAGAGGACTAACACTCTCAGTTTCTACGATTTGAACTTCTCCTGTGAGTCCAGTTTTAGATTCCGATGCTTCACGTCAAGATTACTGTATACCTTGCACCTTCTTATTGACGATGACACACACAAATTGCATCCGAATTTAATACAAAAGGCACAATGCCGACTTAAGTACGAGAGGACTGACTCACTTTCTACTAACTGAACCTCTCCTGTGAGTCCAGTTTTAGATTCCGATGCTTCACTTCACGTTTACTGTATACCTTTCACCTTCATATTGACGATGAAGCACAGAAATTGCATCCGAATTTAATACAAAAGGCACAATGCCGACTTAAGTACAAGAGGACTGACACTCTAACTTTCTATGATTTGAATCTCTCCTGTGAGTCCAGTTTTAGATTCCGATGCTTCACTTCAGGTTTACTGTATCCCTTGGACCTTCTTATTGACGATGCAACACAGATATTGCATCCGAATTTAATTCAAAAGGCACAATGCCGACCTAAGTAAAAGTGGACTGACACACTCACTTTCTATGATTTGAACATCTCCTGTGAGTCCAGATTTAGATTCCGATGCTTCACTTCAGGTTTACTGCATCCCTTGGACCTTCTTATTGACGATGAAACACAGAAATTGCATCCGAATTTAATACAAAAGGCACAATGCCGACTTAAGTAAAAGAGGACTGACTCTCTCCCTTTCTATGATTTGAACTTCTCCTGTGAGTATAGTTTTATATTCCGATGCGTCACTTCAGGTCTACCGTATACCTTGCACCTTCTTATTGACGATGAAACACAGAAATTTCATCGGAATTTAATACAAAGGCACAATGCCGACATAAGTACAAGCGGACTGACATTCTTACTTTCTATGATTTAAACCTCTCCTGTGAGTCCAGTTTTAGATTCCGATGCTTCACCTCCGGTTTACTGTATCCCTTGGACCTTCTAATTGACGATAAAACACAGAAATTGCATCCGAATTTAATAGAAAAGGCACAATGCCGACTTCAGTACTGGAGGACTGACACTCTCACTTTCTATGATTTGAACCTCTCCTTTCAGTCCAGTTATAGATTCCGATGGTTGACTTCAGCTTTACTGTAAACCTTGCACCTTCTTATTGACGATGAAACACAGAAATTGCATCCGAATTTAATACAAAAGGCAAAATGCCGACTTAAGTACAAGAGGACCGACACTCTTACTGTCTATGCTTTGAACCTCTCCTGTGAGTCCAATTTTAGATTCCGTTGCTTCACCTCAGGTTTACTGTATCCCTTGGTCCTTCTTATTGACGATGAAACACAGAAATTGCATCGGAATTTAATACAAAAGGCACAATGCAGACTTAAGTACAAGAGGACTGAACTCTCACTTTCTATGATTTGAACCTCTCCTGTGAGACCAGTTTTATATTCCGATGCTTCGCTTCAGGTTTACTGTATACCTTGCACCTCCGCATTGACGATGAAACACAGAAATTGCATCCGAATTTAATACAAAAGGCACATTGCCAACTTAAGTACAAGAGGACTGACACTCTGAGTTTCTACGATTTGAACTTCTCCTGTGAGTCCAGTTTTAGATTCCGATGCTTCACGTCAAGATTACTCTATACCTTGCACCTTCTTATTGACGATGAAACACAGAAATTGCATCCGAATTTAATACAAAAGGCACAATGCCGACTTAAGTACAAGAGGACTGCCTCACTTTCTACTAACTGAACCTCTCCTGTGAGTCCAGTTTTAGATTCCGATGCTTCACTTCAGGTTTACTGTATACCTTGCACCTTCTTATTGACGATGAAGCACAGAAATTGCATCCGAATTTCATACAAAAGGCACAATGCCGACTTAAGTACAAGAGGACTGACACTCTAACTTTCTATGATTTGAATCTCTCCTGTGAGTCCAGTATTAGATTCCGATGCTTCACTTCAGGTTAACTGTATCCCTTGGACCTTCTTATTTACGATGCAACACAGAAATTGCATCCGAATTTAATTCAAAAGGCACAATGCCGACTTAAGTAAAAGTGGACTAACACTCTTACTTTCTATGATTTGAACCTCTCCTGTGAGTCCAGATTTAGATTCCGATGCTTCACTTCAGGTTTACTGTATCCCTTGGTACTTCTTACTGACGATGAAACACAGAAATTGCATCCGAATTTAATACAAGAGGCACAATGCCGACTTAAGTAAAAGAGGACTGACACTCTCCCTTTCTATGATTTGAACTTCTCCTGTGAGTATAGTTTTAGATTCCGATGCGTCACTTCAGGTCTACCGTATACCTTGCACCTTCTTACTGACGATGAAACACAGAAATTGCATCTTTATTTAATACAAAGGCACAATGCCGACATAAGTACAAGAGGACTGACACTCTCACTTTCTGTGATTTGAATCTCTCCTGTGAGTCCAGTTTTACATTCCGACACTTTACTTCAGGTTTACTGTATACCTTGCACCTTCTTACTGACGTTGAGACACAGAAATTGCATCGGAATTTAATACAAAAGGCACAATGCTGACTTAAGTACAAGAGGACCGACACTCTTACTGTCTACGTTTTGAACCTCTCCTGTGAGTCCACTTTTAGATTCCGATGCTTCACTTCAGGTTTACTGTATCCCTTGGACCTTCTTATTGACGATGAAACACAGAAATTGCATCCGAATGTAATACAATAGGCACAATGCCGACTTATGTACAAGAGGACTGACACTCTAACTTTCTATGATTTGGACCTCTCCTGTGAGTCCACTTTTAGATTCTGATGCTTCACTTCAGGTTTACTGTATCCCTTGGACCTTCTTATTGATGATGAAACACAGAAATTGCTTCCGAATTTAATGCAAAAGGCACAATGCCGACTTAAGTAAAAGAGGACCCACCCTCTCACTTTCTATGATTTGAACTTCTCCTGTGAGTATAGTTTTAGATTACGATGCGTCACTTCAGGTCTACCGTATACCTTGCACCTTCTTAGTGACGATGAAACACAGAAATTGCATCGGAATTTAAGACAAAGGCACAATGCCGATATAAGTACAAGCGGACTGACAATCTTACTTTCTATGATTTGAACCTCTCCTGTCAGTCCAGTTTTAGATTCCGATGCTTCACTTCAGGTTTACTGTATCCCTTGGACCTTCTTATTGACGATGAAATACAGAAATTTCATTCGAATTTAATACAAAAGGCACAATGCCGACTTAAGTACAAGCGGACTGACACTCTCACTTTCAATGATTTGAACCTCTCCTGTGAGTCCAGTTTTAGATTCCGATGCTTCAATTCTGGTTTACTGTATACCTTGCACCTTCCTATTGACGATGAAACACAGAAATTGCATCCGAATTTAGTACAAAAGGCACTATGCCGATTTAAGTACAAGAGGACGGACACTCTCACTTTATACGATTTGAACCTCTCCTGTGAGTCCAGTTTCAGATTCCGATGCTTCACTTCAGGTTTACTGTATACCTTGCACCTTCTTATTGACGATGAAACACAGAAATTGCATCCGAATTTAATACAAAATGCACAATGCCGACTCAACTACCGGAGGACTGACACTCCCACTTTCTACAATTTGAATATCTTTTGTGAGTCTAGTTTTAGATTCCGATGCTTCACTTAAGGTTTACTGTATATCTTGCACCTTCTTTTTGACTATGAAACACAGAAATTGCATCCGAATTTAATACTAAAGGCACAATGCCGACTTAAGTACAAGAGGACTGACACTCTCACCTTCTAAGATTTGAACCTCTCCTGTGAGTCCAGTTTTAGATTCCGATGCTTCACCTCAGGTTTCCTGAATCCCTAGGACCTTCTAGTTGACGATAAAACACAGAAATTGCATCCGAATTTAATAGAAAAGGCACAATGCCGACTTCAGTACTAGAGGACTGACACTCTCACTTTCTATGATTTGAACCTCTCCTTTCAGTCCAGTTATAGATTCCGATGGTTGACTTCAGGTTTACTGTATACCTTGGACCTTCTTATTGACGATGAAACACAGAAATTGCATCCGAATTTAATACAAAAGGCACAATGCCGACTTAAGTACAAGAGGACCGACACTCTTACTGTCTACGTTTTGAACCTCTCCTGTGAGTCCACTTTTAGATTCCGATGCTTCGCTTCAGGTTTACTGTATACCTTGGACCTTCTTATTGATGATGAAACACAGAAATTGCATCCGAATTTAATACAAAAGGCGCAATGCCGACTTATGTACAAGAGGACTGACACTCTAACTTTCTATGATTTGAACCTCTCCTGTGAGTCCAGTTTTAGATTCCGATGCTTCACTTCAGGTTTACTGTATCCCTTTGACCCTCTTATTGATGATGAAACACAGAAATTGCATCCAAATTTAATACAAAAGTCACAATGCCGACTTAAGTAAAAGAGGACTCACCCTCTCACTTTCTATGATTTGAACTTCTCCTGTGAGTATAGTTTTACATTCCGATGCGTTACTTCAGGTCTACCGTATACCTTGCACCTTCTTATTGACGATGAAACACAGAAATTGCATTGGAATTTAATACAAAGGCACAATGCCGACATAAGTGCAAGAGGACTGACATTCTAACTTTCTATGATTTGAACCTCTCCTGTGAGTCCAGTTTTAGATTCCGTTGCTTCACCTCAGGTTTACTGTTTCCCTTGGACCTTCATATTGACGATGAAACACAGAAATTGCATCGGAATTTAATACAAAAGGCACAATGCAGACTTAAGTACAAGAGGACTGAACTCTCACTTTCTATGATTTGAACCTCTCCTGTGAGTCCACTTTTATATTCCGATGCTTCGCTTCAGGTTTACTGTATACCTTGCACCTCCGTATTGACGATGAAACACAGAAATTGCATCCGAATATAATACAAAAGGCACATTGCCAACTCAAGTACAAGAGGACTAACACTCTCACTTTCTACGATTTGAACTTCTCCTGTGAGTCCAGTTTTAGATTCCGATGCTTCACGTCGAGATTACTGTATACCTTGCACCTTCTTATTGACGATGACACACAGAAATTGCATCCGAATTTAATACAAAAGGCACAATGCCGACTTAAGTACGAGAGGACTGACTCACTTTCTACTAACTGAACCTCTCCTGTGAGTCCAGTTTTAGATTCCGATGCTTCACTTCACGTTTACTGTATACCTTTCACCTTCTTATTGACGACGAAGCACAGAAATTGCATCCGAATTTAATACAAAAGGCACAATGCCGACTTAAGTACAAGAGGACTGACACTCTAACTTTCTACGATTTGAATCTCTCCTGTGAGTCCAGTTTTAGATTCCGATGCTTCACTTCAGGTTTACTGTATCCCTTGGACCTTCTTATTGACGATGCAACACAGAAATTGCATCCGAATTTAATTCAAAAGGCACAATGCCGACTTAAGAAAAAGTGGACTGACACACTCACTTTCTATGATTTGAACATCTCCTGTGAGTCCACATTTAGATTCCGATGCTTCACTTCAGGTTTACTGCATCCCTTGGACCTTCTTATTGACGATGAAACACAGAAATTGCATCCGAATTTAATACAAAAGGCACAATGCCGACTTAAGTAAAAGAGGACTGACACTCTCCCTTTCTATGATTTGAACTTCTCCTGTGAGTATAGTTTTAGATTCCGATGCGTCACTTCAGGTCTACCGTATACCTTGCACCTTCTTATTGACGATGATACACAGAAATTTCATCGGAATTTAATACAAAGGCACAATGCCGACATAAGTACAAGCGGACTGACATTCTTACTTTCTATGATTTGAACCTCTCCTGTGAGTCCAATTTTAGATTCCGATGCTTCACCTCCGGTTTACTGTATCCCTTGGACCTTCTAATTGACGATAAAACACAGAAATTGCATCCGAATTTAATAGAAAAGGCACAATGCCGACTTCAGTACTAGAGGACTGACACTCTCACTTTCTATGATTTGAACCTCTCCTTTCAGTCCAGTTATAGATTCCGATGGTTGACTTCAGGTTTACTGTAAACCTTGCACCTTCTTATTGACGATGAAACACAGAAATTGCATCCGAATTTAATACAAAAGGCAAAATTCCGACTTAAGTACAAGAGGACCGCCACTCTTACTGTCTATGTTTTGAACCTCTCCTGTGAGTCCACTTTTAGATTCCGATGCTTCACTTCAGGTTTAGTGTATCCCTTGGACCTTCTTATTGACGATGAAACACAGAAATTGCATCGGAATTTAATACAAAAGGCACAATGCAGACTTAAGTACAAGAGGACTGAACTCTCACTTTCTATGATTTGAACCTCTCCTGTGAGACCAGTTTTATATTCCGATGCTTCACTTCAGGTTTACTGTATCCCTTTGACCTTCTTATTGATGATGAAACACAGAAATTGCATCCAAATTTAATACAAAAGTCACAATGCCGACTTAAGTAAAAGAGGACTCACCCTCTCACTTTCTATGATTTGAACTTCTCCTGTGAGTATAGTTTTACATTCCGATGCGTTACTTCAGGTCTACCGTATACCTTGCACCTTCTTATTGACGATGAAACACAGAAATTGCATTGGAATTTAATACAAAGGCACAATGCCGACATAAGTGCAAGACGACTGACATTCTAACTTTCTATGATTTGAACGTCTCCTGTGAGTCCAGTTTTAGATTCCGTTGCTTCACCTCAGGTTTACTGTATCCCTTGGACCTTCTTTTTGACGATGAAACACAGAAATTGCATCGGAATTTAATACAAAAGGCACAATGCAGACTTAAGTACAAGAGGACTGAACTCTCACTTTCTATGATTTGAACCTCTCCTGTGAGACCAGTTTTATATTCCGATGCTTCGCTTCAGGTTTACTGTATACCTTGCACCTCCGTATTGACGATGAAACACAGAAATTGCATCCGAATTTAATACAAAAGGCACATTGCCAACTCAAGTACAAGAGGACTAACACTCTCACTTTCTACGATTTGAACTTCTCCTGTGAGTCCAGTTTTAGATTCCGATGCTTCACGCCAAGATTACTCTATACCTTGCACCTTCTTATTGACGATGAAACACAGAAATTGCATCCGAATTTAATACAAAAGGCATAATGCCGACTTAAGTACAAGATGACTGACTCACTTTCTACTAACTGAACCTCTCCTGGGAGTCCAGTTTTAGATTCCGATGCTTCACTTCAGGTTTACTGTATACTTTGCACCTTCTTATTGACAATGAAGCACAGAAATTGCATCCGAATTTAATACAAAAGGCACAATGCCGACTTAAGTACAAGAGGACTGGCACTCTAACTTTCTATGATTTGAATCTCTCCTGTGAGTCCAGTTTTAGATTCCGATGCTTCACTTCAGGTTCACTGTATCCCTTGGACCTTCTTATTGACGATGCAACACAGAAATTGCATCCGAACTTAATTCAAAAGGCACAATGCCGACTTAAGTAAAAGTGGACTAACACTCTCACTTTCTATGATTTGGACCTCTCCTGTGAGTCCAGATTTAGATTCCGATGCTTCACTTCAGGTTTACTGTATCCCTTGGAACTTCTTATTGACGATGAAACACAGAAATTGCATCCGAATTTAATACAAAAGGCACAATGCCGACTTAAGTAAAAGAGGACTGACACTCTCCCTTTCTATGATTTGAACTTCTCCTGTGAGTATAGTTTTAGATTCCGATGCGTCACTTCAGGTCTACCGTATACCTTGCACCTTCTTACTGACGATGAAACACAGAAATTGCATCTTTATTTAATACGAAGGCACAATGCCGACATAAGTACAAGAGGACTGACACTCTCACTTTCTGTGATTTGAACCTGTCCTGTGAGTCCAGTTTTACATTCCGACACTTTACTTCAGGTTTACTGTATACCTTGCACCTTCTTACTGACGTTAAGACACAGAAATTGCATCCGAATTTAATACAAAAGGCACAATGCTGACTTAAGTACAAGAGGACCGACACTCTTACTGTCTACGTTTTGAACCTCTCCTGTGAGTATACTTTTAGATTCCGATGCTTCACTTCAGGTTTACTGTATCCCTTGGACCTTCTTATTGACGATGAAACACAGAAATTGCATCCGAATTTAATACAAAATGCACAATGCCGATTTATGTACTAGAGGACTGACACTCTAACTTTCTATGATTTGAACCTCTCCTGTGAGTCCAGTTTTAGATTCCGATGCTTCACTTCAGGTTTACTGGATCCCTTGGACCATCTTATTGATGATGAAACACAGAAATTGCATCCAAATTTAATACAAAAGGCACAATGCCGACTTAAGTAAAAGAGGACCCACCCTCTCACTTTCTATGATTTGAACTTCTCCTGTGAGTATAGTTTTGGATTCCGATGCGTCACTTCCGGTCTACCGTATACCTTGCACCTTCTTATTGACGATGAAACACAGAAATTGCATCGGAATTTAATACAAAGGCACAATGCCGACATAAGTACAAGCGGACTGACATTCTTACTTTTTATGATTTGAACCTCTCCTGTGAGTCCAGTTTTAGATTCCGATGCTTCACCTCAGGTTTACTGAATCCCTTGGACCCTCTAATTGACGATAAAACACAGAAATTGCTTCCGAATTTAATACGAAAGGCACAATGCCGACTTCAGTACTAGAGGACTGACACTCTCACTTTCTATGATTTGAACGTCTCCTTTCAGTCCAGTTATAGATTCCGATGGTTGACTTCAGGTTTACTGTATACCTTGCACCTTCTTATTGACGATGAAACACAGAAATTGCATCCGAATTTAATACAAAAGGCACAATGCCGACTTAAGTACAAGAGGACCGACACTCTTACTGTCTACGTTTTGAACCTCTCCTGTGAGTCCACTTTTAGATTCCGATGCTTCAATTCAGGTTTACTGTATCCCTTGGACCTTCTTATTGACGATGAAACACAGAAATTGCATCCGAATTAAATACAAAAGGCGCAATGCCGACTTATGTACAAGAGGACTGACACTCTAACTTTCTATGATTTGAACCTCTCCTGTGAGTTCAGTTTTAGATTCCGATGCTTCACTTCAGGTTTACTGTATCCCTTTGACCTTCTTATTAATGATGAAACACAGAAATTGCATCCAAATTTAATAGAAAAGTCACTATGCCGACTTAAGTAAAAGAGGACTCACCCTCTCACTTTCTATGATTTGAACTTCTCCTGTGATTATAGTTTTAGATTCCGATGCGTTACTTCAGGTCTACCGTATACCTTGCACCTTCTTATTGACGATGAAAC
Source organism: Schistocerca americana (assembly GCF_021461395.2). Classification (NCBI taxonomy): domain Eukaryota; kingdom Metazoa; phylum Arthropoda; class Insecta; order Orthoptera; family Acrididae; genus Schistocerca; species Schistocerca americana. Next base: position 7,836,093 of record NC_060126.1, read on the forward strand.
ACAGAAATTGCATTGGAATTTAATACAAAGGCACAATGCCGACATAAGTGCAAGAGGACTGACATTCTAACTTTCTATGATTTGAACCTCTCCTGTGAGTCCAGTTTTAGATTCTGTTGCTTCACCTCAGGTTTACTGTATCCCTTGGACCTTCTTTTTGACGATGAAACACAGAAATTGCATCGGAATTTAATACAAAAGGCACAATGCAGACTTAAGTACAAGAGGACTGAACTCTCACTTTCTATGATTTGAACGTCTCCTGTGAGTCCAGTTTTATATTCCGATGCTTCGCTGCAGGTTTACTGTATACCTTGCACCTCCGTATTGACGATGAAACACAGAAATTGCATCCGAATTTAATACAAAAGGCACATTGCCGACTTAAGTACAAGAGGACTGACACTCTCACTTTCTAAGATTTGAACTTCTCCTGTGAGTCCAGTTTTAGATTCCGATGCTTCACGTCAAGATTACTGTATACCTTGCACCTTCTTACTGACGATGAAACACAGAAACTGCATCTTTATTTAATACAAAGGCACAATGCCGACATAAGTACAAGAGGACTGACACTCTCACTTTCTGTGATTTGAACCTCTCCTGTGAGTCCAGTTTTACATTCCGATACTTCACTTCAGGTTTACTGTATACCTTGCACCTTCTTATTGACGATGAAACACAGAAATTGCATCCGAATTTAATACAAAAGACACAATGCCGACTTAAGTACAAAAGGACCGACACTCTTACTGTCTACGTTTTGAACCTCTCCTGTGAGTCCACTTTTAGATTCCGATGCTTCACTTCAGGTTTACTGTATCCCTTGGACCTTCTTATTGACGATGAAACACAGAAATTGCATCCGAATTTAATACAAAAGGCACATTGCCGACTTAAGTACAAGAGGACTGACACTCTCACTTTCTACGATTTGAACTTCTCCTGTGAGTCCAGTTTTAGATTCCGATGCTTCACGTCAAGATTACTGTATACCATGCACCTTCTTAATGACGATGAAACACAGAAATTGCATCCGAATTTATTACAAAATGCACAATGCCTACTTAAGTACAAGAGGACTGACACTCTCACTTTCTATGATTTAACCTCTCCTGTGAGTCCAGTTTTAGATTCCGATGCTTCAATTCAGGTTTACTGTATACCTTGCACCTTCTTATTGACGATGAAACACAGAAGTTGCATCCGAATTTAGTACAAAAGGCACAATGCCGATTTAAGTACAAGAGGACTGACACTCTCACTTTATACGATTTGGACCTCTCCTGTGAGTCCAGTTTTAGAATCCGATGCTTCACTTCAGGTATACTGTATACCTAGCACCTTCTTATTGACGTTGAAACACAGAAATTGCATCCGAATTTAATACAAAATGCACAATGCCGACTTAAGTACAAGAGGACTGACACTCTCACTTTCTACGATTTGAACCTCGCCTGTAAGTCCAGTCTTAGATTTCGATGCTTCACTTGAGGTTTACTGTATACCTTGCACCTTCTTATTGACGATGAAACAGAGAAATTGCGTCCGAATTGAATACAAAAGGCACAATGCCGACTTAAGTACAAGAGGACTGACTCACTTTCTACTACTTGAACCTCTCCTGTGAGTCCAGTTTTAGATTCCGATGCTTCACTTCAGGTTTACTGTATACCTTGCACCTTCTTATTGACGATGAAGCACAGAAATTGCATCCGAATTTAATACAAAAGGCACAATGCCGACTTAAGTACAAGAGGACTGACACTCTAACTTTCTATGATTTGAATCTCTCCTGTGAGTCCAGTTTTAGATTCCGATGCTTCACTTCAGGTTTACTGTATCCCTTGGACCTTCTTATTGACGATGCAACAGAGAAATTGCATCCGAATTTAATTCAAAAGGCACAATGCCGACTTAAGTAAAAGTGGACTGACACTCTCACTTTCTATGATTTGAACCTCTCCTGTGAGTCCAGTTTTAGATTCCGATGCTTCACTTCAGGTTTACTGTATACCTTGGACCTTCTTATTGACGATGAAACACAGAAATTGCTTCCGAATTCAATACAAAAATCACAATGCCGACTTAAGTACAAGAGGACTGACACTCTCTCTTTCTATGATTTGAACCTCTCCTGTGAGTCCAGTTTTAGATTCCGATGCTTCACTTCAGGTTTAATGTATATCTTGCACCTTCTTATTGACTATGAAACACAGAATTTGCATCCGAATTTAATACAAAAGGTACAATGCCGACTTAAGTACAAGAGGACTGACACTCTCACTTTCTACGATTTGAACCTCTCCTGTGAGTCCAGTTTTAGATTCCGATGCTTCACTTCAGGTTTACTGTATCCCTTGGACCTTCTTATTGACGATGCAACACAGAAATTGCATCCGAATTTAATTCAAAAGGCACAATGCCGACTTAAGTAAAAGTGGACTGACACTCTCACTTTCTATGATTTGAACCTCTCCTGTGAGTCCAGTTTTAGATTCCGATGCTTCACTTCAGGTTTACTGTATACCTTGCACCTTCCTATTGACGATGAAACACACAAATTGCATCCGAATTTAGTACAAAAGGCACAATGCCGATTTAAGTACAGGATGACTGACACTCTCACTTTATACGATTTGAACCTCTCCTGTGAGTCCAGTTTTTGATTCCGATGCTTCACTTCAGGTTTACATTATACCTAGCACCTTTTTATTGACGATGAAACACAGAAATTGCATCCGAATTTAATACAAAAGGCACAATGCCGACTTAAGTACAAGAGGACTGACACTCTAACTTTCTATGATTTGAACCTCTCCTGTGAATCCAGTTTTCGATTCCGATGCTTCACTTCAGGTTTACAGTATATCTTGCACCTTCTTATTGACTATGAAACACAGAAATTGCATCCAAATTGAATACAAAAGGCACAATGTCGACTAAAGTACAAGAGGACTGACACTCTAACTTTCTGTGATTTGAACCTCTCCTGTGAGTCCAGTTCTAGATTCCGATGCTTCACTTCAGGTTTACTGTATACCTTGCACCTTCTTATTGACGATGAGACACAGGAATTGCATCCGAATTTAATACAAAAAGCACAATGCCGACTTAAGTACAAGAGGACCGACACTCTTATTGTCTACGTTTGAACCTCTCTTGTGAGTCCAGTTTTAGATTATGATGCTTCACTTCAGGTTTACTGTATCCCTTGGACATTCTTATTGACGATGAAACATAGCAATTGCATCCGAATTTAATACAAAAGGCACAATGCCGACTTAAGTAAAAGAGGACTGACACTCTCCCTTTCTATGATTTGAACTTCTCCTGTGAGTATAGTCTTAGATTCCGATTCGTCACTTCAGGTCTACCGTATACCTTGCACCTTCTTACTGACGATGAAACACTGAAATTGTATCTTTATTTAATACAAAGGCACAATGCCGACATAAGTACAAGAGGACTGACACTCTAACTTTCTATGATTTGAACCTCTCCTGTGAGTCCAGTTTTGATTCTGATGCTTCACTTCAGGTTTACTGTATCCCTTGGACATTCTTATTGAAGATGAAATTCAGAAATTGCATTCGAATTTAATGCAAAAGGCACAATGCCGACTTAAGTACAAGAGGACGGACACTCTCACTTTCAATGATTTGAACCTCTCCTGTGAGGCCAGTTTTAGATTCCGATGCTTCACTTCAGGTTTACTGTATACCTTGCACCTTCCTATTGACGATGAAACACAGAAATTGCATCCGAATTTAATACAAAATGCACAATGCCGACTTAAGTACAGGAGGACTGACACGCTCACTTTCTACAATTTGAACCTCTCCTGTGGGTCCAGTTTTAGATTCCGATGCTTCACTTCTGGTTTACTGTATATCTTGCACCTTCTTATTGACTATGAAACACAGAAATTGCATCCGAATTTAATACAAAAGGCACAATGCTGACTTAAATACAAGAGGACTGACACTCTTACTTTCTACGATTTGAACCTCTCCTGTGAGTCCTGTTTTAGGTTCCGATGCTTCACTTCAGGTTTACTGTGCACCTTGCAAATTCTTAATGACGATGAAACACAGAAATTGCATCCGAATTAATACAAAAGGCACAATGCCGACTTAAGTACAAGAGGACCGACACTCTTACTGTCTACGATTTGATCCTCTACTGTGAGTCCAGTTTTAGAATCCGATGCTTCACTTCAGGTTTACTGTATACCTTGCACCTTCCTATTGACGATGAAACACAGAAATTGCATCCGAATTTAGTACAAAAGGCACAATGCCGATTTAAGTACAAGACGACTGACACTCTCACTTTCTATGATTTGAACCTCTCCTGTGAGTCCAGTTTCAGATTCCGATGCTTCACTTCAGGTTTACTGTATACCTTGCACCTTCCTATTGACGATGAAACACAGAAATTGCATCCGAATTTAGTACAAAAGGCACAATGCCGATTTAAGTACAAGAGGACTGACACTCTCACTTTCTACGATTTGAACCTCTCCTGTGAGTCCAGTTTTAGATTCCGATGCTTCACTAAAGGTTTACTGTATACCTTGCACCTTCTTATTGACGATGAAACACAGAAATTGCATCCGCATTGAATACAAAAGGCACAATGCCGACTTACGTACAAGAGGACTGTTATACTTTCTACGTTTTGAACCTCTCCTGTGAGTCCAGTTTTAGATTCCGATGCTTCCCTTCAGGTTTACTGTATACCTTGCACCTTCTTATTGACGATGAAACACAGAAATTGCATCCGAAATTAATACAAAAGGCACAATGCCGACTTAAGTACAAGAGGACTGACACTCTACCTTTCTATGATTTGAACCTCTCCTGTGAGTCCAGTTTTAGATTCCGATGCTTCACTTCAGGTTTACTGTATCCCTTGGACCTTCTTATTGACGATGAAACACAGAAATTGCATCCGAATTAAATACAAAAGGCACAATGCCGACTTAAGTAACAGAGGACTGACACTCTCACTTTCTGTGATTTGAACCTCTCCTGTGAGTCCAGTTTTAGATTCCGATGCTTCACTTCAGGTTTACAGTATATCTTACACCTTCTTATAGACTATGAGACACAGAAATTGCATCCGAATTTAATACAAAAGGCACAATGCCGACTTAAGTACAAGAGGACCGACACTCTTACTGTCTACGTTTTGAACCTCTCTTGTGAGTCCAGTTTTAGATTATGATGCTTCACTTCAGGTTTACTGTATACCTTGCACCTTCTTATTGACGATGAGACACAGGAATTGCATCCGAATTTAATACAAAAGGCACAATGCCGACTTAAGTACAAGAGGACCGACACTCTTACTGTCTACGTTTTGAACCTCTCTTGTGAGTCCAGTTTTAGATTATGATGCTTCACTTCAGGTTTACTGTATCCCTTAGACCTTCTTATTGACGATGAAACACAGAAATTGCATCCGAATTTAATACAATAGGCACAATTCCGACTTAAGTACAAGAGGACTGACACTCTAACATTCTAGGATTTCAACCGCTCCTGTGAGTCCAGTTTTAGATTCCGATGCTTCACTTCAGGTTTACTGTATCCCTTGGACATTCTTATTGACGATGAAACACAGCAATTGCATCCGAATTTAATACAAAAGGCACAATGCCGACTTAAGTAAAAGAGGACTGACACTCTCCCTTTCTATGATTTGAACTTCTCCTGTGAGTATAGTCTTAGATTCCGATTCGTCACTTCAGGTCTACCGTATACCTTGCACCTTCTTACTGACGATGAAACACTGAAATTGTATCTTTATTTAATACAAAGGCACAATGCCGACATAAGTACAAGAGGACTGACACTCTAACTTTCTATGATTTGAACCTCTCCTGTGAGTCCAGTTTTGATTCTGATGCTTCACTTCAGGTTTACTGTATCCCTTGGACATTCTTATTGAAGATGAAATTCAGAAATTGCATTGGAATTTAATGCAAAAGGCACAATGCCGACTTAAGTACAAGAGGACGGACACTCTCACTTTCAATGATTTGAACCTCTCCTGTGAGGCCAGTTTTAGATTCCGATGCTTCACTTCAGGTTTACTGTATACCTTGCACCTTCCTATTGACGATGAAACACAGAAATTGCATCCGAATTTAATACAAAATGCACAATGCCGACTTAAGTACAGGAGGACTGACACGCTCACTTTCTACAATTTGAACCTCTCCTGTGGGTCCAGTTTTAGATTCCGATGCTTCACTTCAGGTTTACTGTATATCTTGCACCTTCTTATTGACTATGAAACACAGAAATTGCATCCGAATTTAATACAAAAGGCACAATGCTGACTTAAATACAAGAGGACTGACACTCTTACTTTCTACGATTTGAACCTCTCCTGTGAGTCCTGTTTTAGGTTCCGATGCTTCACTTCAGGTTTACTGTGCACCTTGCAAATTCTTAATGACGATGAAACACAGAAATTGCATCCGAATTAATACAAAAGGCACAATGCCGACTTAAGTACAAGAGGACCGACACTCTTACTGTCTACGATTTGATCCTCTACTGTGAGTCCAGTTTTAGATTCCGATGCTTCACTTCAGGTTTACTGTATACCTTGCACCTTCCTATTGACGATGAAACACAGAAATTGCATCCGAATTTAGTACAAAAGGCACAATGCCGATTTAAGTACAAGACGACTGACACTCTCACTTTCTATGATTTGAACCTCTCCTGTGAGTCCAGTTTTAGATTCCGATGCTTCACTTCAGGTTTACTGTATACCTTGCACCTTCCTATTGACGATGAAACACAGAAATTGCATCCGAATTTAGTACAAAAGGCACAATGCCGATTTAAGTACAAGAGGACTGACACTCTCACTTTCTACGATTTGAACCTCTCCTGTGAGTCCAGTTTTAGATTCCGATGCTTCACTAAAGGTTTACTGTATACCTTGCACCTTCTTATTGACGAAGAAACACAGAAATTGCATCCGCATTGAATACAAAAGGCACAATGCCGACTTACGTACAAGAGGACTGTTATACTTTCTACCTTTTGAACCTCTCCTGTGAGTCCAGTTTTAGATTCCGATGCTTCCCTTCAGGTTTACTGTATACCTTGCACCTTCTTATTGACGATGAAACACAGAAATTGCATCCGAAATTAATACAAAAGGCACAATGCCGACTTAAGTACAAGAGGACTGACACTCTACCTTTCTATGATTTGAACCTCTCCTGTGAGTCCAGTTTTAGATTCCGATGCTTCACTTCAGGTTTACTGTATCCCTTGGACCTTCTTATTGACGATGAAACACAGAAATTGCATCCGAATTAAATACAAAAGGCACAATGCCGACTTAAGTAACAGAGGACTGACACTCTCACTTTCTGTGATTTGAACCTCGCCTGTGAGTCCAGTTTTAGATTCCGATGCTTCACTTCAGGTTTACAGTATATCTTACACCTTCTTATAGACTATGAAACACAGAAATTGCATCCGAATTTAATACAAAAGGCACAATGCCGACTTAAGTACAAGAGGACCGACACTCTTACTGTCTACGTTTTGAACCTCTCTTGTGAGTCCACTTTTAGATTATGATGCTTCACTTCAGGTTTACTGTATACCTTGCACCTTCTTATTGACGATGAGACACAGGAATTGCATCCGAATTTAATACAAAAGGCACAATGCCGACTTAAGTACAAGAGGACCGACACTCTTACTGTCTACGTTTTGAACCTCTCTTGTGAGTCCAGTTTTAGATTATGATGCTTCACTTCAGGTTTACTGTATCCCTTGGACCTTCTTATTGACGATGAAACACAGAAATTGCATCCGAATTTAATACAAAAGGCACAATGCCGACTTAAGTAAAAGAGGACTGACACTCTCACTTTCTACGATTTGAACCTCTCCTGTGAGTCCAGTTTTAGATTCCGATGCTTCACTTCAGGTTTACTGTGCACCTTGCACCTTCTTAATGACGATGAAACACAGAAATTGCATCCGAATTTAATACAAAAGGCTCAATGCCGACTTAAGTACGAGAGGACCGACACTCTTACTGGCTACGATTTGATCCTCTCCTGTGAGTCCAGTTTTGGATTCCGATGCTTCACTTCAGGTTTACTGTATCCCTTGGACCTTCTTATTGACGATGAAACACAGAAATTGCATCCGAATTTAATACAAAATGCACAATGCCGCTTAAGTACAGGAGGACTGACACTCTCACTTTCTACAATTTGAACCTCTCCTGTGGGTCCAGTTTTAGATTCCGATGCTTCACTTCAGGTTTACTGTATACCTTGCACCTTCTTATTGACGATGAAACACAGAAATTGCATCTGAAATTAATACAAAAGGCACAATGCCGACTTAAGTACAAGAGGACTGACACTCTACCTTTCTATGATTTGAACCTCTCCTGTGAGTCCAGTTTTAGATTCCGATGCCTCACTTCAGGTTTACTGTATCCCTTGGACCTTCTTATTGACGATGAAACACAGAAATTGCATCCGAATTAAATACAAAAGGCACAATGCCGACTTAAGTAACAGAGGACTGACACTCTCACTTTCTGTGATTTGAACCTCTCCTGTGAGTCCAGTTTTAGATTCCGATGCTTCACTTCAGGTTTACAGTATATCTTACACCTTCTTATAGACTATGAAACACAGAAATTGCATCCGAATTTAATACAAAAGGCACAATGCCGACTTAAGTACAAGAGGACCGACACTCTTACTGTCTACGTTTTGAACCTCTCTTGTGAGTCCAGTTTTAGATTATGATGCTTCACTTCAGGTTTACTGTATACCTTGCACCTTCTTATTGACGATGAGACACAGGAATTGCATCCGAATTTAATACAAAAGGCACAATGCCGACTTAAGTACAAGAGGACCGACACTCTTACTGTCTACGTTTTGAACCTCTCTTGTGAGTCCAGTTTTAGATTATGATGCTTCACTTCAGGTTTACTGTATCCCTTGGACCTTCTTATTGACGATGAAACACAGAAATTGCATCCGAATTTAATACAAAAGGCACAATGCCGACTTAAGTACAAGAGGACTGACACTCTAACATTCTAGGATTTCAACCGCTCCTGTGAGTCCAGTTTTAGATTCCGATGCTTCACTTCAGGTTTACTGTATCCCTTGGACATTCTTATTGACGATGGAACGCAGCAATTGCATCCGAATTTAATACAAAAGGCACAATGCCGACTTAAGTAAAAGAGGACTGACACTCTCACTTTCTACGATTTGAACCTCTCCTGTGAGTCCAGTTTTAGATTCCGATGCTTCACTTCAGGTTTACTGTGCACCTTGCACCTTCTTAATGACGATGAAACACAGAAATTGCATCCGAATTTAATACAAAAGGCTCAATGCCGACTTAAGTACAAGAGGACCGACACTCTTACTGTCTACGATTTGATCCTCTCCTGTGAGTCCAGTTTTGGATTCCGATGCTTCACTTCAGGTTTACTGTATCCCTTGGACCTTCTTATTGACGATGAAACACAGAAATTGCATCCGAATTTAATACAAAATGCACAATGCCGCTTAAGTACAGGAGGACTGACACTCTCACTTTCTACAATTTGAACCTCTCCTGTGTGTCCAGTTTTAGATTCCGATGCTTCACTTCAGGTTTACTGTATACCTTGCACCTTCTTATTGACGATGAAACACAGAAATTGCATCCGAAATTAATACAAAAGGCACAATGCCGACTTAAGTACAAGAGGACTGACACTCTACCTTTCTATGTTTTGAACCTCTCCTGTGAGTCCAGTTTTAGATTCCGATGCCTCACTTCAGGTTTACTGTATACCTTGGACCTTCTTATTGACGATGAAACACAGAAATTGCCACCGAATTCAATACAAAAATCACAATGCCGGCTTAAGTACAAGATGACTGACACTCTTTCTTTCTATGATTTGAGCCTCTACTGTGAGTCCAGTTTTAGATTCCAATGCTTCACTTCAGGTTTACTGTATCCCTTGGACCTTTTTATTGACGTTGAAACACAGAGTTTGCATCCGAATTTAATACAAAAGGCACAATGCCGACTTAAGTACAAGAGGACTCACACTCTAACTTACTATGATTTGAACCTCTCCTGTGAGTCCAGTTTTAGATTCCGATGCTTCACTTCAGGTTTACTGTATCCCTTGGACCTTCTTATTGACGATGAAACACAGAAATTGCATCCGAATTAAATACAAAAGGCACAATGCCGACTTAAGTACAAGAGGACTGACACTCTCAATTTCTACGATTTGAACCTCTCCTGTGAGTCCAGTTTTAGATTCCGATGCTTCACTAAAGGTTTACTGTATACCTTGCACCTTCTTATTGACGATGAAACACAGAAATTGCATCCGCATTGAATACAAAAGGCACAATGCCGACTTAAATGCAAGAGGACTGTTATACTTTCCACGTTTTGAACCTCTCCTGTGAGTCCAGTTTTAGATTCCGATGCTTCCCTTCAGGTTTACTGTATACCTTGCACCTTCTTATTGACGATGAAACACAGAAATTGCATCCGAAATTAATACAAAAGGCACAATGCCGACTTAAGTACAAGAGGACTGACACTCTACCTTTCTATGATTTGAACCTCTCCTGTGAGTCTAGTTTTAGATTCCGATGCCTCACTTCAGGTTTACTGTATACCTTGGACCTTCTTATTGACGATGAAACACAGAAATTGCCACCGAATTCAATACAAAAATCACAATGCTGGCTTAAGTACAAGACGACTGACACTCTCACTTTCTATGATTTGAACCTCTCCTGTGAGTCCAGTTTTAGATTCCGATGCTTCACTTCAGGTTTACTGTATACCTTGCACCTTCCTATTGACGATGAAACACAGAAATTGCATCCGAATTTAGTACAAAAGGCACAATGCCGATTTAAGTACAGGAGGACTGACACTCTCTCTTTATACGATTTGAACCTCTCCTGTGAGTCCAGTTTTAGATTCCGATGCTTCTCTTCAGGTTTACTTTATACCTAGCACCTTTTTATTGACGATGAAACACAGAAATTGCATCCGATTTCAATACAAATTGCACAATGCCGACTTAAGTACAAGAGGACAGACACTCTCACTTTCTACGATTTGAACCTCTCCTGTGAGTCCAGTTTCAGATTCCGATGCTTCACTACAGGTTTACTGTATACCTTCCACCTTGCTATTGACGATGAAACACAGAAATTGCATCCGAATTTAGTTCAAATTGCACAACGCCGACTTAAGTACAAGAGGACTGACACTCTCACTTTCTACGATTTGAACCTCTCCTGTGAGTCCAGTTTTAGATTCCGATGCTTCACTAAAGGTTTACTGTATACCTTGCACCTTCTTATTGACGATGAAACACAGAAATTGCATCCGCATTGAATACAAAAGGCACAATGCCGACTTACGTACAAGAGGACTGTTATACTTTCTACGTTTTGAACCTCTCCTGTGAGTCCAGTTTTAGATTCCGATGCTTCCCTTCAGGTTTACTGTATACCTTGCACCTTCTTATTGACGATGAAACACAGAAATTGCATCCGAAATTAATACAAAAGGCACAATGCCGACTTAAGTACAAGAGGACTGACACTCTACCTTTCTATGATTTGAACCTCTCCTGTGAGTCCAGTTTTAGATTCCGATGCCTCACTTCAGGTTTACTGTATACCCTGGACCTTCTTATTGACGATGAAACACAGAAATTGCCACCGAATTCAATACAAAAATCACAATGCCGGCTTAAGTACAAGATGACTGACACTCTTTCTTTCTATGATTTGAACCTCTACTGTGAGTCCAGTTTTAGATTCCAATGCTTCACTTCAGGTTTACTGTATCCCTTGGACCTTTTTATTGACGTTGAAACACAGAGTTTGCATCCGAATTTAATACAAAAGGCACAATGCCGACTTAAGTACAAGAGGACTCACACTCTAACTTACTATGATTTGAACCTCTCCTGTGAGTCCAGTTTTAGATTCCGATGCTTCACTTCAGGTTTACTGTATCCCTTGGACCTTCTTATTGACGATGAAACACAGAAATTGCATCCGAATTAAATACAAAAGGCACAATGCCGACTTAAGTAACAGAGGACTGACACTCTCACTTTCTGTGATTTGAACCTCTCCTGTGAGTCCAGTTTTAGATTCCGATGCTTCACTTCAGGTTTACAGTATATCTTACACCTTCTTATAGACTATGAAACACAGAAATTGCATCCGAATTTAATTCAAAAGGCACAATGCCGACTTCAGTACAAGAGGACCGACACTCTTACTGTCTACGTTTTGAACCTCTCTTGTGAGTCCAGTTTTAGATTATGATGCTTCACTTCAGGTTTACTGTATACCTTGCACCTTCTTATTGACGATGAGACACAGGAATTGCATCCGAATTTAATACAAAAGGCACAATGCCGACTTAAGTACAAGAGGACCGACACTCTTACTGTCTACGTTTTGAACCTCTCTTGTGAGTCCAGTTTTAGATTATGATGCTTCACTTCAGGTTTACTGTATCCCTTGGACCTTCTTATTGACGATGAAACACAGAAATTGCGCCGAATTTAATACAAAAGGCACAATGCCGACTTAAGTACAAGAGGACTGACACTCTAACATTCTAGGATTTCAACCGCTCCTGTGAGTCCTGTTTTAGATTCCGATGCTTCACTTCAGGTTTACTGTATCCCTTGGACATTCTTATTGACGATGAAACACAGCAATTGCATCCGAATTTAATACAAAAGGCACAATGCCGACTTAAGTAAAAGAGGACTGACACTCTCACTTTCTACGATTTGAACCTCTCCTGTGAGTCCAGTTTTAGACTCCGATGCTTCACTTCAGGTTTACGGTGCACCTTGCACCTTCTTAATGACGATGAAACACAGAAATTGCATCCGAATTTAATACAAAAGGCTCAATGCCGACTTAAGTACAAGAGGACCGACACTCTTACTGTCTACGATTTGATCCTCTCCTGTGAGTCCAGTTTTGGATTCCGATGCTTCACTTCAGGTTTACTGTATCCCTTGGACCTTCTTATTGACGATGAAACACAGAAATTGCATCCGAATTTAATACAAAATGCACAATGCCGCTTAAGTACAGGAGGACTGACACTCTCACTTTCTACAATTTGAACCTCTCCTGTGGGTCCAGTTTTAGATTCCGATGCTTCACTTCAGGTTTACTGTATACCTTGCACCTTCTTATTGACGATGAAACACAGAAATTGCATCCGAAATTAATACAAAAGGCACAATGCCGACTTAAGTACAAGAGGACTGACACTCTACCTTTCTATGATTTGAACCTCTCCTGTGAGTCCAGTTTTAGATTCCGATGCCTCACTTCAGGTTTACTGTATACCTTGGACCTTCTTATTGACGATGAAACACAGAAATTGCCACCGAATTCAATACAAAAATCACAATGCCGGCTTAAGTACAAGATGACTGACACTCTTTCTTTCTATGATTTGAACCTCTACTGTGAGTCCAGTTTTAGATTCCAATGCTTCACTTCAGGTTTACTGTATCCCTTGGACCTTTTTATTGTCGTTGAAACACAGAGTTTGCATCCGAATTTAATACAAAAGGCACAATGCCGTCTTAAGTACAAGAGGACTCACACTCTAACTTACTATGATTTGAACCTCTCCTGTGAGTCCAGTTTTAGATTCCGATGCTTCACTTCAGGTTTACTGTATCCCTTGGACCTTCTTATTGACGATGAAACACAGAAATTGCATCCGAATTAAATACAAAAGGCACAATGCCGACTTAAGTACAAGAGGACTGACACTCTCACTTTCTACGATTTGAACCTCTCCTGTGAGTCCAGTTTTAGATTCCGATGCTTCACTAAAGGTTTACTGTATACCTTGCACCTTCTTATTGACGATGAAACACAGAAATTGCATCCGCATTGAATACAAAAGGCACAATGCCGACTTACGTACAAGAGGACTGTTATACTTTCTACGTTTTGAACCTCTCCTGTGAGTCCAGTTTTAGATTCCGATGCTTCCCTTCAGGTTTACTGTATACCTTGCACCTTCTTATTGACGATGAAACACAGAAATTGCATCCGAAATTAATACAAAAGGCACAATGCCGACTTAAGTACAAGAGGACTGACACTCTACCTTTCTATGATTTGAACCTCTCCTGTGAGTCCAGTTTTAGATTCCGATGCCTCACTTCAAGTTTACTGTATACCTTGGACCTTCTTATTGACGATGAAACACAGAAATTGCCACCGAATTCAATACAAAAATCACAATGCCGGCTTAAGTACAAGATGACTGACACTCTTTCTTTCTATGATTTGAACCTCTACTGTGAGTCCAGTTTTAGATTCCAATGCTTCACTTCAGGTTTACTGTATCCCTTGGACCTTTTTATTGACGTTGAAACACAGAGTTTGCATCCGAATTTAATACAAAAGGCACAATGCCGACTTAAGTACAAGAGGACTCACACTCTAACTTACTATGATTTGAACCTCTCCTGTGAGTCCAGTTTTAGATTCCGATTTTCACTTCAGGTTTACTGTATCCCTTGGACCTTCTTATTGACGATGAAACACAGAAATTGCATCCGAATTAAATACAAAAGGCACAATGCCGACTTAAGTAACAGAGGACTGACACTCTCACTTTCTGTGATTTGAACCTCTCCTGTGAGTCCAGTTTTAGATTCCGATGCTTCACTTCAGGTTTACAGTATATCTTACACCTTCTTATAGACTATGAAACACAGAAATTGCATCCGAATTTAATACAAAAGGCACAATGCCGACTTAAGTACAAGAGGACCGACACTCTTACTGTCTACGTTTTGAACCTCTCTTGTGAGTCCAGTTTTAGATTATGATGCTTCACTTCAGGTTTACTGTATACCTTGCACCTTCTTATTGACGATGAGACACAGGAATTGCATCCGAATTTAATACAAAAGGCACAATGCCGACTTAAGTACAAGAGGACCGACACTCTTACTGTCTACGTTTTGAACCTCTCTTGTGAGTCCAGTTTTAGATTATGATGCTTCACTTCAGGTTTACTGTATACCTTGCACCTTCTTATTGACGATGAGACACAGGAATTGCATCCGAATTTAATACAAAAGGCATAATGCCGACTTAAGTACAAGAGGACCGACACTCTTACTGTCTACGTTTTGAACCTCTCTTGTGAGTCCAGTTTTAGATTATGATGCTTCACTTCAGGTTTACTGTATCCCTTGGACCTTCTTATTGACGATGAAACACAGAAATTGCATCCGAATTTAATACAAAAGGCACAATGCCGACTTAAGTACAAGAGGACTGACACTCTAACATTCTAGGATTTCAACCGCTCCTGTGAGTCCAGTTTTAGATTCCGATGCTTCACTTCAGGTTTACTGTATCCCTTGGACATTCTTATTGACGATGAAACGCAGCAATTGCATCCGAATTTAATACAAAAGGCACAATGCCGACTTAAGTAAAAGAGGACTGACACTCTCACTTTCTACGATTTGAACCTCTCCTGTGAGTCCAGTTTTAGATTCCGATGCTTCACTTCAGGTTTACTGTGCACCTTGCACCTTCTTAATGACGATGAAACACAGAAATTGCATCCGAATTTAATACAAAAGGCTCAATGCCGACTTAAGTACAAGAGGACCGACACTCTTACTGTCTACGATTTGATCCTCTCCTGTGAGTCCAGTTTTGGATTCCGATGCTTCACTTCAGGTTTACTGTATCCCTTGGACCTTCTTATTGACGATGAAACACAGAAATTGCATCCGAATTTAATACAAAATGCACAATGCCGCTTAAGTACAGGAGGACTGACACTCTCACTTTCTACAATTTGAACCTCTCCTGTGTGTCCAGTTTTAGATTCCGATGCTTCACTTCAGGTTTACTGTATACCTTGCACCTTCTTATTGACGATGAAACACAGAAATTGCATCCGAAATTAATACAAAAGGCACAATGCCGACTTAAGTACAAGAGGACTGACACTCTACCTTTCTATGTTTTGAACCTCTCCTGTGAGTCCAGTTTTAGATTCCGATGCCTCACTTCAGGTTTACTGTATACCTTGGACCTTCTTATTGACGATGAAACACAGAAATTGCCACCGAATTCAATACAAAAATCACAATGCCGGCTTAAGTACAAGATGACTGACACTCTTTCTTTCTATGAATTGAACCTCTACTGTGAGTCCAGTTTTAGATTCCAATGCTTCACTTCAGGTTTACTGTATCCCTTGGACCTTTTTATTGACGTTGAAACACAGAGTTTGCATCCGAATTTAATACAAAAGGCACAATGCCGACTTAAGTACAAGAGGACTCACACTCTAACTTACTATGATTTGAACCTCTCCTGTGAGTCCAGTTTTAGATTCCGATGCTTCACTTCAGGTTTACTGTATCCCTTGGACCTTCTTATTGACGATGAAACACAGAAATTGCATCCGAATTAAATACAAAAGGCACAATGCCGACTTAAGTACAAGAGGACTGACACTCTCACATTCTACGATTTGAACCTCTCCTGTGAGTCCAGTTTTAGATTCCGATGCTTCACTAAAGGTTTACTGTATACCTTGCACCTTCTTATTGACGATGAAACACAGAAATTGCATCCGCATTGAATACAAAAGGCACAATGCCGACTTAAATGCAAGAGGACTGTTATACTTTCTACGTTTTGAACCTCTCCTGTGAGTCCAGTTTTAGATTCCGATGCTTCCCTTCAGGTTTACTGTATACCTTGCACCTTCTTATTGACGATGAAACACAGAAATTGCATCCGAAATTAATACAAAAGGCACAATGCCGACTTAAGTACAAGAGGACTGACACTCTACCTTTCTATGATTTGAACCTCTCCTGTGAGTCTAGTTTTAGATTCCGATGCCTCACTTCAGGTTTACTGTATACCTTGGACCTTCTTATTTACGATGAAACACAGAAATTGCCACCGAATTCAATACAAAAATCACAATGCTGGCTTAAGTACAAGACGACTGACACTCTCACTTTCTATGATTTGAACCTCTCCTGTGAGTCCAGTTTTAGATTCCGATGCTTCACTTCAGGTTTACTGTATACCTTGCACCTTCCTATTGACGATGAAACACAGAAATTGCATCCGAATTTAGTACAAAAGGCACAATGCCGATTTAAGTACAGGAGGACTGACACTCTCTCTTTATACGATTTGAACCTCTCCTGTGAGTCCAGTTTTAGATTCCGATGCTTCTCTTCAGGTTTACTTTATACCTAGCACCTTTTTATTGACGATGAAACACAGAAATTGCATCCGATTTCAATACAAATTGCACAATGCCGACTTAAGTACAAGAGGACAGACACTCTCACTTTCTACGATTTGAACCTCTCCTGTGAGTCCAGTTTTAGATTCCGATGCTTCACTACAGGTTTACTGTATACCTTCCACCTTGCTATTGACGATGAAACACAGAAATTGCATCCGAATTTAGTTCCAATTGCACAACGCCGACTTAAGTACAAGAGGACTGACACTCTCACTTTCTACGATTTGAACCTCTCCTGTGAGTCCAGTTTTAGATTCCGATGCTTCACTAAAGGTTTACTGTATACCTTGCACCTTCTTATTGACGATGAAACACAGAAATTGCATCCGCATTGAATACAAAAGGCACAATGCCGACTTACGTACAAGAGGACAGTTATACTTTCTACGTTTTGAACCTCTCCTGTGAGTCCAGTTTTAGATTCCGATGCTTCCCTTCAGGTTTACTGTATACCTTGCACCTTCTTATTGACGATGAAACACAGAAATTGCATCCGAAATTAATACAAAAGGCACAATGCCGACTTAAGTACAAGAGGACTGACACTCTACCTTTCTATGATTTGAACCTCTCCTGTGAGTCCAGTTTTAGATTCCGATGCCTCACTTCAGGTTTACTGTATACCTTGGACCTTCTCATTGACGATGAAACACAGAAATTGCCACCGAATTCAATACAAAAATCACAATGCCGGCTTAAGTACAAGATGACTGACACTCTTTCTTTCTATGATTTGAACCTCTACTGTGAGTCCAGTTTTAGATTCCAATGCTTCACTTCAGGTTTACTGTATCCCTTGGACCTTTTTATTGACGTTGAAACACAGAGTTTGCATCCGAATTTAATACAAAAGGCACAATGCCGACTTAAGTACAAGAGGACTCACACTCTAACTTACTATGATTTGAACCTCTCCTGTGAGTCCAGTTTTAGATTCCGATGCTTCACTTCAGGTTTACTGTATCCCTTGGACCTTCTTATTGACGATGAAACACAGAAATTGCATCCGAATTAAATACAAAAGGCACAATGCCGACTTAAGTAACAGAGGACTGACACTCTCACTTTCTGTGATTTGAACCTCTCCTGTGAGTCCAGTTTTAGATTCCGATGCTTCACTTCAGGTTTACAGTATATCTTACACCTTCTTATAGACTATGAAACACAGAAATTGCATCCGAATTTAATTCAAAAGGCACAATGCCGACTTCAGTACAAGAGGACCGACACTCTTACTGCCTACGTTTTGAACCTCTCTTGTGAGTCCAGTTTTAGATTATGATGCTTCACTTCAGGTTTACTGTATACCTTGCACCTTCTTATTGACGATGAGACACAGGAATTGCATCCGAATTTAATACAAAAGGCACAATGCCGACTTAAGTACAAGAGGACCGACACTCTTACTGTCTACGTTTTGAACCTCTCTTGTGAGTCCAGTTTTAGATTATGATGCTTCACTTCAGGTTTACTGTATCCCTTGGACCTTCATATTGACGATGAAACACAGAAATTGCATCCGAATTTAATACAAAAGGCACAATGCCGACTTAAGTACAAGAGGACTGACACTCTAACATTCTAGGATTTCAACCGCTCCTGTGAGTCCTGTTTTAGATTCCGATGCTTCACTTCAGGTTTACTGTATCCCTTGGACATTCTTATTGACGATGAAACACAGCAATTGCATCCGAATTTAATACAAAAGGCACAATGCCGACTTAAGTAAAAGAGGACTGTCACTCTCACTTTCTACGATTTGAACCTCTCCTGTGAGTCCAGTTTTAGACTCCGATGCTTCACTTCAGGTTTACGGTGCACCTTGCACCTTCTTAATGACGATGAAACACAGAAATTGCATCCGAATTTAATACAAAAGGCTCAATGCCGACTTAAGTACAAGAGGACCGACACTCTTACTGTCTACGATTTGATCCTCTCCTGTGAGTCCAGTTTTGGATTCCGATGCTTCACTTCAGGTTTACTGTATCCCTTGGACCTTCTTATTGACGATGAAACACAGAAATTGCATCCGAATTTAATACAAAATGCACAATGCCGCTTAAGTACAGGAGGACTGACACTCTCACTTTCTACAATTTGAACCTCTCCTGTGGGTCCAGTTTTAGATTCCGATGCTTCACTTCAGGTTTACTGTATACCTTGCACCTTCTTATTGACGATGAAACACAGAAATTGCATCCGAAATTAATACAAAAGGCACAATGCCGACTTAAGTACAAGAGGACTGACACTCTACCTTTCTATGATTTGAACCTCTCCTGTGAGTCCAGTTTTAGATTCCGATGCCTCACTTCAGGTTTACTGTATACCTTGGACCTTCTTATTGACGATGAAACACAGAAATTGCCACCGAATTCAATACAAAAATCACGATGCCGGCTTAAGTACAAGATGACTGACACTCTTTCTTTCTATGATTTGAACCTCTACTGTGAGTCCAGTTTTAGATTCCAATGCTTCACTTCAGGTTTACTGTATCCCTTGGACCTTTTTATTGACGTTGAAACACAGAGTTTGCATCCGAATTTAATACAAAAGGCACAATGCCGACTTAAGTACAAGAGGACTCACACTCTAACTTACTATGATTTGAACCTCTCCTGTGAGTCCAGTTTTAGATTCCGATGCTTCACTTCAGGTTTACTGTATCCCTTGGACCTTCTTATTGACGATGAAACACAGAAATTGCATCCGAATTAAATACAAAAGGCACAATGCCGACTTAAGTACAAGAGGACTGACACTCTCACTTTCTACGATTTGAACCTCTCCTGTGAGTCCAGTTTTAGATTCCGATGCTTCACTAAAGGTTTACTGTATACCTTGCACCTTCTTATTGACGATGAAACACAGAAATTGCATCCGCATTGAATACAAAAGGCACAATGCCGACTTACGTACAAGAGGACTGTTATACTTTCTACGTTTTGAACCTCTCCTGTGAGTCCAGTTTTAGATTCCGATGCTTCCCTTCAGGTTTACTGTATACCTTGCACCTTCTTATTGACGATGAAACACAGAAATTGCATCCGAAATTAATACAAGAGGCACAATGCCGACTTAAGTACAAGAGGACTGACACTCTACCTTTCTATGATTTGAACCTCTCCTGTGAGTCCAGTTTTAGTTTCCGATGCCTCACTTCAAGTTTACTGTATACCTTGGACCTTCTTATTGACGATGAAACACAGAAATTGCCACCGAATTCAATACAAAAATCACAATGCCGGCTTAAGTACAAGATGACTGACACTCTTTCTTTCTATGATTTGAACCTCTACTGTGAGTCCAGTTTTAGATTCCAATGCTTCACTTCAGGTTTACTGTATCCCTTGGACCTTTTTATTGACGTTGAAACACAGAGTTTGCATCCGAATTTAATACAAAAGGCACAATGCCGACTTAAGTACAAGAGGACTCACACTCTAACTTACTATGATTTGAACCTCTCCTGTGAGTCCAGTTTTAGATTCCGATTTTCACTTCAGGTTTACTGTATCCCTTGGACCTTCTTATTGACGATGAAACACAGAAATTGCATCCGAATTAAATACAAAAGGCACAATGCCGACTTAAGTAACAGAGGACTGACACTCTCACTTTCTGTGATTTGAACCTCTCCTGTGAGTCCAGTTTTAGATTCCGATGCTTCACTTCAGGTTTACAGTATATCTTACACCTTCTTATAGACTATGAAACACAGAAATTGCATCCGAATTTAATACAAAAGGCACAATGCCGACTTAAGTACAAGAGGACCGACACTCTTACTGTCTACGTTTTGAACCTCTCTTGTGAGTCCAGTTTTAGATTATGATGCTTCACTTCAGGTTTACTGTATACCTTGCACCTTCTTATTGACGATGAGACACAGGAATTGCATCCGAATTTAATACAAAAGGCACAATGCCGACTAAAGTACAAGAGGACCGACACTCTTACTGTCTACGTTTTGAACCTCTCTTGTGAGTCCAGTTTTAGATTATGATGCTTCACTTCAGGTTTACTGTATCCCTTGGACCTTCTTATTGACGATGACACACAGAAATTGCATCCGAATTTAATACAAAAGGCACAATGCCGACTTAAGTACAAGAGGACTGACACTCTAACATTCTAGGATTTCAACCGCTCCTGTGAGTCCAGTTTTAGATTCCGATGCTTCACTTCAGGTTTACTGTATCCCTTGGACATTCTTATTGACGATGAAACACAGCAATTGCATCCGAATTTAATACAAAAGGCACAATGCCGACTTAAGTAAAAGAGGACTGACACTCTCACTTTCTACGATTTGAACCTCTCCTGTGAGTCCAGTTTTAGATTCCGATGCTTCACTTCAGGTTTACTGTGCACCTTGCACCTTCTTAATGACGATAAAACACAGAAATTGCATCCGAATTTAATACAAAAGGCTCAATGCCGACTTAAGTACAAGAGGACCGACACTCTTACTGTCTACGATTTGATCCTCTCCTGTGAGTCCAGTTTTGGATTCCGATGCTTCACTTCAGGTTTACTGTATCCCTTGGACCTTCTTATTGACGATGAAACACAGAAATTGCATCCGAATTTAATACAAAATGCACAATGCCGCTTAAGTACAGGAGGACTGACACTCTCACTTTCTACAATTTGAACCTCTCCTGTGGGTCCAGTTTTAGATTCCGATGCTTCACTTCAGGTTTACTGTATATCTTGCACCTTCTTATTGACTATGAAACACAGAAATTGCATCCGAATTTAATACAAAAGGTACAATGCCGACTTAAGTACAAGAGGACTGACACTCTCACTTTCTACGATTTGAACCTCTCCTGTGAGTCCAGTTTTAGATTCCGATGCTTCACTTCAGGTTTACTGTGCACCTTGCACCTTCTTAATGACGATGAAACACAGAAATTGCATCCGAATTAATACAAAAGGCACAATGCCGACTTAAGTACAAGAGGACTGACACTCTCACTTTCTATGATTTGAACCTCTCCTGTGAGTCCAGTTTTAGATTCCGAGGCTTCACTTCAGGTTTACTGTATACCTTGCACCTTCCTATTGACGATGAAACACACAAATTGCATCCGAATTTAGTACAAAAGGCACAATGCCGATTTAAGTACAGGAGGACTGACACTCTCACTTTATACGATTTGAACCTCTCCTGTGAGTCCAGATTTTGATTCCGATGCTTCACTTCAGGTTTACTTTATACCTAGCACCTTTTTATTGACGATGAAACACAGAAATTGCATCCGAATTCAACACAAATTGCACAATGCCGACTTAAGTACAAGAGGACTGACACTCTCACTTTCTACGATTTGAACCTCTCCTGTGAGTCCAGTCTTAGATTCCGACGCTTCACTTCAGGTTTACAGTATACCTTGCATCTTCTTATTGACGATTAAACACAGAAATTGCATCCGAATTTAGTACAAAAGGCACAATGCCGACTTAAGTGCAAGTGGACTGGCACTCTCACTTTCTACGATTTGAACCTCTCCTGTGAGTCCAGTCTTAGATTCCGATGCTTCATTTCAGGTTACTGTATACCTTGCACCTTCTTATTGACGATGAAACACAGAAATCGCAACCGAATTAAATACAAAAGGCACAATGCCGACTTAAGTACAAGAGGACTGACACTCTCACTTTCTGTGATTTGAACCTCTCCTGTGAGTCCAGTTTTAGATTCCGATGCTTCACTTCAGGTTTACTGTATACCTTGCACCTTCCTATTGACGATGAAACACAGAAATTGCATCCGAATTTAGTACAAAAGGCACAATGCCGATTTAAGTACAGAAGGACTGATACTATCACATTATACGATTTGAACCTCTCCTGTGAGTCCAGTTTTAGATTCCGATGCTTCACTTCAGGTTTACTTTATACCTAGCACCGTTTTATTGACGATGAAACACAGAAATTGCATCCGAATTTAATACAAATTGCACAACGCCGACTTAAGTACAAGAGGACTGACACTCTCACTTTCTACGAGTTGAACCTCTCCTGTGAGTCCGGTCTTAGATTCCGATGCTTCACTTCAGGTTTACTGTATACCTTGCATCTTCTTATTGACGATGAAACACAGAAATTGCATCCGAATTTAATACAAAAGGCACAATGCCGACTTAAGTACAAGGGGACTGGCACTCTCACTTTCTACGATCTGAACCTCTCCTGTGAGTCCAGTTTCAGATTCCGATGCTTCACTAAAGGTTTACTGTATACCTTGCACCATCTTATTGACGATGAAACACAGAAATTGCATCCGCATTGAATACAAAAGGCACAATGCCGACTTAAGTACAAGAGGACTGTCTAACTTTCTACGTTTTGAATTTCTCCTGTGAGTCCAGTTTTAGATTCCGATGCTTCACTTCAGGTTTACAGTATATCTTGCACCTTCTTATTGACTATGAAACACAGAAATTGCATCCAAATTGAATACAAAAGGCACATTGTCGACTAAAGTACAAGAGGACTGACACTCTAACTTTCTGTGATTTGAACCTCTCCTGTGAGTCCAGTTCTAGATTCCGATGCTTCACTTCAGCTTTACTGTATACCTTGCACCTTCTTATTGACGATGAGACACAGGAATTGCATCCGAATTTAATACAAAAAGCACAATGCCGACTTAAGTACAAGAGGACCGACACTCTTACTGTCTACGTTTTGAACCTCTCTTGTGAGTCCAGTTTTAGATTATGATGCTTCACTTCAGGTTTACTGTATCCCTTGGACCTTCTTATTGACGATGAAACACAGAAATTGCATCCAAATTTAATACAAAAGGCACAATGCCGACTTAAGTACAAGAGGACTGACACTCTAACATTCTAGGATTTCAACCGCTCCTGTGAGTCCAGTTTTAGATTCCGATGCTTCACTTCAGGTTTACTGTATCCCTTGGACATTCTTATTGACGATGAAACACAGCAATTGCATCCGAATTTAATACAAAAGGCACAATGCCGACTTAAGTAAAAGAGGACTGACACTCTCCCTTTCTATGATTTGAACTTCTCCTGTGAGTATAGTCTTAGATTCCGATGCGTCACTTCAGGTCTACCGTATACCTTGCACCTTCTTACTGACGATGAAACACAGAAATTGCATCTTTATTTAATACAAAGGCACAATGCCGACATAAGTACAAGAGGACTGACACTCTAACTTTCTATGATTTGAACCTCTCCTGAGAGTCCAGTTTTAGATTCTGATGCTTCACTTCAGGTTTACTGTATCCCTTGGACATTCTTATTGACGATGAAATTCTGAAATTGCATTCGAATTTAATGCAAAAGGCACAATGCCGACTTAAGTACAAGAGGACGGACACTCTCACTTTCAATGATTTGAACCTCTCCTGTGAGGCCAGTTTTAGATTCCGATGCTTCACTTCAGGTTTACTGTATACCTTGCACCTTCTTATTGACGATGAAACACAGAAATTGCATCCGAATTTAATACAAAAGGCACAATGCCGACTTAAGTACAAGAGGACTGACACTCTAACTTTCTATGATATGAACCTCTCCTGTGAGTCCAGTTTTAGATTCCGATGCCTCACTTCAGGTTTACTGTATACCTTGGACCTTCTTATTGACGAAGAAACACAGAAATTGCATCCGAATTCAATACAAAAATCACAATGCCGACTTAAGTACAAGATGACTGACACTCTCTCTTTCTTTGATTTGAACTTCTCCTGTGAGTCCAGTTTTCGATTCCGATGCTTCACTTCAGGTTTACAGTATATCTTGCACCTTCTTATTGACTACGAAACACAGAAATTGCATCCAAATTCAATACAAAAGGCACATTGTCGACTAAAGTACAAGAGGACTGACACTCTAACTTTCTGTGATTTGAACCTCTCCTGTGAGTCCAGTTCTAGATTCCGATGCTTCACTTCAGATTTACTGTATACCTTGCACCTTCTTATTGACGATGAGACACAGGAATTGCATCCGAATTTAATACAAAAAGCACAATGCCGACTTAAG
This sequence comes from Schistocerca americana, assembly GCF_021461395.2. NCBI lineage: Eukaryota > Metazoa > Arthropoda > Insecta > Orthoptera > Acrididae > Schistocerca > Schistocerca americana. The sequence goes on from NC_060126.1 coordinate 7,861,558, forward strand.
TACAAGAGGACCGACACTCTTACTGTCTACGTTTTGAACCTCTCTTGTGAGTCCAGTTTTAGATTATGATGCTTCACTTCAGGTTTACTGTATCCCTTGGACCTTCTTATTGACGATGAAACACAGAAATTGCATCCGAATTTAATACAAAATGCACAATGCCGACTTAAGTACAGGAGGACTGACACGCTCACTTTCTACAATTTGAACCTCTCCTGTGGGTCCAGTTTTAGATTCCGATGCTTCACTTCAGGTTTACTGTATATCTTGCACCTTCGTATTGACTATGAAACACAGAAATTGCATCCGAATTTAATACAAAAGGCACAATGCCGACTTAAGTACAAGAGGACTGACACTCTCACTTTCTACGATTTGAACCTCTCCTGTGAGTCCAGTCTTAGATTCCGATGCTTCACTTCAGGTTTACTGTGCACCTGGCAAATTCTTAATGGCGATGAAACACAGAAATTGCATCCGAATTTAATACAAAAGGCACAATGCCGACTTAAGTACAAGAGGACCGACACTCTTACTGTCTACGATTTGATCCTATCCTGTGAGTCCAGTTTTTGATTCCGATGCTTCACTTCAGGTTTACTGTATACCTTGCACCTTCTTATTGACGATGAAACACAGAAATTACATCCGAATTTAATAGAAAAGACGCAATGCCGACTTAAGTACAAGTAGACTGACACTCTCACTTTCTATGATTTGTACCTCTCCTTTCAGTCCACTTATAGATTCCGATGGTTTACTTCAGGTTTACTGTATACCTTGCACCTCCGTATTGACGATGAAACATAGAGATTGCATCCGACTTTAATACAAAAGGCACATTGCCGACTTAAGTACAAGAGGACTGACACTCTCACATTCTACGATTTGAACCTCTCCTATGAGTCCAGTTTTAGATTCCGATGCTTCACGTCAAAATTACTGTATACCTTGCACCTTCTTATTGACGATGAAACACAGAAATTGCATCCGAATTTAATACAAAAGGCACAATGCCGACTTAAGTACAAGAGGACTGACACTCTCACTTTCTATGATTTGAACCTCTCCTGTGAGTCCAGTTTTAGATTCCGATGCTTCACTTCAGGTTTACTGTATACCTTGCACCTTCCTATTGACGATGAAACACAGAAATTGCATCCGAATTTAGTACAAAAGGCACAATGCCGATTTAAGTACAGGAGGACTGACACCCTCACTTAATACGATTTGAACCCCTCCTGTGGGTCCTGTTTTAGATTCCGATGCTTCACTTCAGGTTTACTTTATACCTAGCACCTTTTTATTGACGATGAAACACAGAAATTGCATCCGATTTCAATACAAATTGCACAATGCCAACTTAAGTACAAGAGGACAGACACTCTCACTTTCTACGATTTGAACCTCTCCTGTGAGTCCAGTTTCAGATTCCGATGCTTCACTACAGGTTTACTGTATACCTTCCACCTTCCTATTGACGATGAAACACAGGAATTGCATCCGAATTTAGTACAAATTGCACAACGCCGACTTAAGTACAAGAGGACTGAGACTCTCACTTTCTACGATTTGAACCTATCCTGTGAGTCCAGTCTTAGATTCCGATGCTTCACTTCAGGTTTACTGTATACCTTGCATCTTCTTATTGACGATGACACACAGAAATTGCATCCGAATTTAATACAAAAGGCAGAATGCCAACGTAAGTACAAGGAGACTGGCACTCTCACTTACTACGATTTGAACCTCTCCTGTGAGTCCAGTTTTAGATTCCGATGCTTCACTAAAGGTTTACTGTATACCTTGCACCTTCTTATTGACGATGAAACACAGAAATTGCATCCGCATTGAATACAAAAGGCACAATGCCGACTTACGTACAAGAGGACTGTTATACTTTCTACGTTTTGAACCTCTCCTGTGAGTCCAGTTTTAGATTCCGATGCTTCACTTCAGGTTTACTGTATACCTTGCACCTTCTTATTGACGATGAAACACAGAAATTGCATCCGAATTTAATACAAAAGGCACAATGCCGACTTAAGTACAAGAGGACCGACACTCTTACTGTCTACGTTTGAACCTCTCTTGAGAGTCCAGTTTTAGATTATGATGCTTCACTTCAGGTTTACTGTATACCTTGCACCTTCTTATTGACGATGAGACACATGAATTGCATCCGAAGTTAATACAGAAGGCACAATGCCGACTTAAGTACAAGAGGACCGACACTCTTACTGTCTACGTTTTGAACCTCTCTTGTGAGTCCAGTTTTAGATTATGATGCTTCACTTCAGGTTTACTGTATCCCTTGGACCTTCTTATTGACGATGAAACACAGAAATTGCATCCGAATTTAATACAAAAGGCACAATGCCGACTTAAGTACAAGAGGACTGACACTCTAACATTCTAGGATTTCAACCGCTCCTGTGAGTCCAGTTTTAGATTCCGATGCCTCACTTCAGGTTTACTGTATCCCTTGGACATTCTTATTGACTATGAAACACAGCAATTGCATCCGAATTTAATACAAAAGGCACAATGCCGACTTAAGTAAAAGAGGGCTGACACTCTCCCTTTCTATGATTTGAACTACTCCTGTGAGTATAGTCTTAGATTCCGATGCGTCACTTCAGGTCTACCGTATACCTTGCACCTTCTTACTGACGATGAAACACAGAAATTGCATCTTTATGTAATACAAAGTCACAATGCCGACTTAAATACAAGAGGACTGACACACTAACTTTCTATGATTTGAACCTCTCCTGTGAGTCCAGTTTTAGATTCTGATGCTTCACTTCAGGTTTACTGTATCCCTTGGACATTCTTATTGACGATGAAATTCAGAAATTGCATTCGAATTTAATGCAAAAGGCACAATGCCGACTTAAGTACAAGAGGACGGACACTCTCACTTTCAGTGATTTGAATCTCTCCTGTGAGGCCAGTTTTAGATTCCGATGCTTCACTTCAGGTTTACTGTATACCTTGCACCTTCCTATTGACGATGAAACACAGAAATTGCATCCGAATTTAATACAAAATGCACAATGCCGACTTAAGAACAGGAGGACTGACACGCTCACTGTCTACAATTTGAACCTCTCCTGTGGGTCCAGTTTTAGATTCCGATGCTTCACTTCAGGTTTACTGTATATCTTGCAAATTCTTAATGACGATGAAACACAGAAATTGCATCCGAATTTAATACAAAAGGCACAATGCCGACTTAAGTACAAGAGGACTGACACTCTCACATTCTACGATTTGAACCTCTCCTATGAGTCCAGTTTCAGATTCCGATGCTTCACGTCAAGATTACTGTATACCTTGCACCTTCTTATTGACGATGAAACACAGAAATTGCATCCGAATTTAATACAAAAGATACAATGCCGACTTAAGTACAAGAGGACTGACACTCTCACTTTCTATGATTTGAACCTCTCCTGTGAGTCCAGTTTTAGATTCCGATGCTTATCTTCAGGTTTACTGTATACCTTGCACCTTCTTATTGACGATGAAACACAGAAATTACATCCGAATTTAATAGAAAAGACGCAATGCCGACCTAAGTACAAGTAGACTCTCACTTTCTATGATTTGTACCTCTCCTTTCAGTCCAGTTATAGATTCCGATGGTTTACTTCAGGTTTACAATATACCTTGCACCTCCGTATTGACGACGAAACACAGAAATTGCATCCGACTTTAATACAAAAGGCACATTGCCGACTTAAGTACAAGAGGACTGACACTCTCACACTCTACGATTTGAAGCTCTCCTGTGAGTCCAGTTTCAGATTCCGATGCTTCACGTCAAGATTACTGTATACCTTGCACCTTCTTATTGACGATGAAACACAGAAATTGCATCCGAATTTAATCCAAAAGGCACAATGCCGACTTAAGTACAAGAGGACTGACACTCTCACTTTCTATGATTTAAACCTCTCCTGTGAGTCCAGTTTTAGATTCCGATGCTTCACTTCAGGTTTACTGTATACCTTGCACCTTCCTATTGACGATGAAACACAGAAATTGCATCCGAATTTAGTACAAAAGGCACAATGCCGATTTAAGTACAGGAGGACTGACACTCTCACTTTATACGATTTGATCCTTTCCTGTGAGTCCAGTTTTAGATTCCGATGCTTCACTTCAGGTTTACTTTATACCTAGCACCTTTTTATTGACGATGAAACACAGAAATTGCATCCGAATTCAATACAAATTGCACAATGGCGACTTAAGTACAAGAGGACAGACACTCTCACTTTCTACGATTTGAACCTCTCCTGTGAGTCCAGTTTCAGATTCCGATGCTTCACTACAGGTTTACTGTATACCTTCCACCTTCCTATTGACGATGAAACACAGAAATTGCATCCGAATTTAGTACAAATTGCACAACGCCGACTTAAGTAAAAGAGGACTGACACTCTCACTTTCTACGATTTGAACCTCTCCTGTGAGTCCAGTCTTAGATTCCGATGCTTCGCTTCAGGTTTACTGTATACCTTGCATCTTCTTATTGACGATGAAACACAGAAATTGCATCCAAATTTAATACAAAAGGCACAATGCCGACTTAAGTACAAGAGGACTGACACTCTCACTTTCTATGATTTGAACTTCTCCTGTGAGTCCAGTTTTAGATTCCGATGCTTCACTTCAGGTTTACTGTATACCTTGCACCTTCCTATTGACGATGAAACACAGAAATTGCATCCGAATTTAGTACAAAAGGCACAATGCCGATTTAAGTACAGGAGGACTGACACTCTCACTTTATACGATTTGAACCTCTCCTGTGAGTCCAGTTTTAGATTCCGATGCTTCACTTCAGGTTTACTTTATACCTAGCACCTTTTTATTGACGATGAAACACAGAAATTGCATCCGATTTCAATAAAAATTGCACAATGCCGACTTAAGAACAAGAGGACAGACACCCTTACTTTCTACGATTTGAACCTCTCCTGTGAGTCCAGTTTCAGATTCCGATGCTTCACTACAGGTTTACTGTATACCTTGCATCTTCTTATTGACGATGAAACACAGAAATGCATCCGAATTTAATACAAAAGGCAGAATGCCGACTTAAGTACAAGGGGACTGGCACTCTCACTTTCTACGATTTGAACCTCTCCTGTGAGTCCAGTTTTAGATTCCGATGCTTCACTAAAGGTTTACTGTATACCTTGCACCTTCTTATTGACGATGAAACACAGAAATTGCATCCGCATTGAATACAAAAGGCACAATGCCGACTTACGTATAAGATGACTGTTATACTTTCTACGTTTTGAACCTCTCCTGTGAGTCCAGTTTTAGATTCCGATGCTTCACTTCAGGTTTACTGTATACCTTGCACCTTCTTATTGACGATGAAACACAGAAATTGCATCCGAAATTAATACAAAAGGCACAATGCCGACTTAAGTACAAGACCACTGACACACCACCTTTCTATGATTTGAACCTCTCCTGTGAGTCCAGTTTTAGATTCCGATGCCTCACTTCAGGTTTACTGTATACCTTGGACCTTCTTATTGACGATGAAACACAGAAATTGCAACCGAATTCAATACAAAAATCACAATGCCGGCTTAAGTACAATATGACAGACACTCTTTCTTTCTATGATTTGAACCTCAACTGTGAGTCCAGTTTTAGATTCCAATGCTTCACTTCAGGTTTACTGTATCCCTTGGACCTTCTTATTGACGATGAAACACAGAGTTTGCATCCGAATTTAATACAAAAGGCACAATGCCGACTTAAGTACAAGAGGACTCACACTCTAACTTACTATGATTTGAACCTCTCCTGTGAGTCCAGTTTTAGATTCCGATGCTTCACTTCAGGTTTACTGTATCCCTTGGACCTTCTTATTGACGATGAAACACAGAAATTGCATCCGAATTAAATACAAAAGGCACGATGCCGACTTAAGTAAAAGAGGACTGACACTCTCACTTTCTGTGATTTGAACCTCTCCTGTGAGTCCAGTTTTAGATTCCGATGCTTCACTTCAGGTTTACAGTATATCTTACACCTTCTGATAGACTATGAAACACAGAAATTGCATCCGAATTTAATACAAAAGCACAATGCCGACTTAAGTACAAGAGGACCGACACTCTTACTGTCTACGTTTTGAACCTCTCTTGTGAGTCCAGTTTTAGATTATGATGCTTCACTTCAGGTTTACTGTATACCTTGCACCTTCTTATTGACGATGAGACACAGGAATTGCATCCGAATTTAATACAAAAGACACAATGCCGACTTCAGTACAAGAGGACCGACACTCTTACTGTCTACGTTTTGAACCTCTCTTGTGAGTCCAGTTTTAGATTATGATGCTTCACTTCAGGTTTACTGTATCTTTTGGACCTTCTTATTGACGATGAAACACAGAAATTGCATCCGAATTTAATACAAAAGGCACAATGCCGACTTAAGTACAAGAGGACTCACACTTTCCCTTTCTATGATTTGAACCTCTCCTGTGAGTCCAGTTTTAGATTCTGATGCTTCACTTCAGGTTTACTGTATCCCTTGGACATTCTTATTGACGATGAAATTCAGAAATTGCATTCGAATTTAATGCAAAAGGCACAGTGCCGACTTAAGTACAAGAGGACGGACACTCTCACTTTCAATGATTTGAATCTCTCCTGTGAGGCCAGTTTTAGATTCCGATGCTTCACTTCAGGTTTACTGTATACCTTGCACCTTCCTATTGACGATGAAACACAGAAATTGCATCCGAATTTAATACAAAATGCACAATGCCGACTTAAGTACAGGAGGACTGACACGCTCACTTTCTACAATTTGAACCTCTCCTGTGGGTCCAGTTTTAGATTTCGATGCTTCACTTCAGGTTTACTGTATATCTTGCACCTTCTTATTGACTATGAAACACAGAAATTGCATCCGAATTTAATACAAAAGGCACAATGCCGACTTAAGTACAAGAGGACTGACAGTCTCAATTTCTACGATTTGAACCTCTCCTGTGAGTCCAGTTTTAGATTCAGATGCTTCACTTCAGGTTTACTGTGCACCTTGCAAATTCTTAATGACGATGAAACACAGAAATTGCATCCGAATTTAATACAAAAGGCACAATGCCGACTTAAGTACAAGAGGACCGACACTCTTACTGTCTACGATTTGATCCTCTCCTGTGAGTCCAGTATTGGATTCCGATGCTTCACTTCAGGTTTACTGTATACCTTGCACCTTCTTATTGACGATGAAACACAGAAATTACATCCGAATTTAATAGAAAAGACGCAATGCCGACCTAAGTACAACTAGACTGACACTCTCACTTTCTATGATTTGTACCTCTCTTTTCAGTCCAGTTATAGATTCCGATGGTTTACTTCAGGTTTACTGTATACCTTGCACCTCCGTATTGACGATGAAACACAGAAATTGCATCCGACCTTAATACAAAAGGCACATTGCCGACTTAAGTACAAGAGGACTGACACTCTCACATTCTACGATTTGAACCTCTCCTATGAGTCCAGTTTCTGATTCCGATGCTTCACTTCAGGTTTACTGTATACCTTGCACCTTCCTATTGACGATGAAACACAGAAATTGCATCCGAATTTAGTGCAAAAGGCACAATGCCGATTTAAGTACAGGAGGACTGACACTCTCACTTTATACGATTTGAACCTCTCCTGTGAGTCCAGTTTTAGATTCCGATGCTTCATTTCAGGTTTACTTTATACCTAGCACCTTTTTATTGACGATGAAACACAGAAATTGCATCCGAATTCAATACAAATTGCACAATGGCGACTTAAGTACAAGAGGACAGACACTCTCACTTTCTACGATTTGAAGCTCTCCTGTGAGTCCAGTTTCAGATTCCGATGCTACACTACAGGTTTACTGTATACCTTCCACCTTCCTATTGACGACGAAACACAGTAATTGCATCCGAATTTAGTACAAATTGCACGACGCCGACTTAAGTACAAGAGGACTGACACTCTCACTTTCTACGATTTGAAACTCTCCTGTGAGTCCAGTCTTAGATTCCGATGCTTCACTTCAGGTTTACTGTATACCTTGCATCTTCTTATTGACGATGAAACACAGAAATTGCATCCGAATTTAATACTAAAGGCACAATGCCGACTTAAGTACAAGGGGACTGGCACTCTCACTTTCTACGATTTGAACCTCTCCTGTGAGTCCAGTTTTAGATTACGATGCTTCACTAAAGGCTTACTGTATACCTTGCACCTTCTTATTGACGATGAAACACAGAGTTTGCATCCGAATTTAATACAAAAGGCACAATGCCGACTTAAGTACAAGAGGACTCACACTCTAACTTACTATGATTTGAACCTCTCCTGTGAGTCCAGTTTTAGATTCCGATGCTTCACTTCAGGTTTACTGTATCCCTTGGACCTTCTTATTGACGATGATACACAGAAATTGCATCCGAATTAATTACAAAAGGCACAATGCCGACTTAAGTAAATGAGGACTGACACTCTCACTTTCTGTGATTTGAACCTCTCCTGTGAGTCCAGTTTTAGATTCCGATGCTTCACGTCAGGTTTACAGTATATCTTGCACCTTCTTATAGACTATGAAACACAGAAATTGCATCCGAATTTAATACAAAAGGCACAATGCCGACTTATGTACTAGAGGACTGACACTCTCACTTTCTACGATTTGAACCTCTATTGTGAGTCCAGTTTTATATTCCGATGCTTAACTTCAGGTTTACTGTGTACTTTGCACCTACCTATTGACGATGAAACACAGAAATTGCATCCAAATTGAATACAAAAGGCACAATGTCGACTAAAGTACAGGAGGATTGACACTCTCAATTTCTACGAATTAAACCTCTCCTGTGAGTCCAGTTTTAGATTCCGATGCTTCACTTCAGGTTAACTGTATACCTTGCACCTCCTCATTGACGATAAAACACAGAAATTGCATCCGAATTTAATACAAAAGGCACAATGCCGACTTAAGTACAAGGGGACTATCACTCTCACTTTCTACGTTCTGAACCTCTCCTGTGAGTCCAGTTTTAGATTCCGATGCTTCACTTCAGGTTTACTGTATACCTTGCACCTTCTTAATGACGATTAAACACAGAAATTGCATCTGAATTGAATACAAAAGGCACAATTCCGACTTAAGTACAAGAGGACTGTCTAACTTTCTACGTTTTGAACCTCTCCTGTGAGTCCAGTTTTAGATTCCGATGCTTCACTTCAGGTTTACTGTATACCTTGCACCTTCTTATTGACGATGAAACACAGAAATTGCATCCGAATTTAATTCAAAAGGCACAATGCCGACTTAAGTAAAAGAGGACCGACACTCTCACTTTCTATGATTTGAACCTCTCCTGTGGGTCCAGTTTTAGATTCCGATGCTTCATTTCAGGTTTACAGTATACCTTGGACCTTCTTATTGACGATGAAACACAGAAATTGCATCCGAATTCAATACAAAAATCACAATGCCGACTTAAGTACAAGATGACTGACACTCTCTCTTTCTATGATTTGAACCTCTCCTGTCAGTCCAGTTTTAGATTCCGATGCTTCAGTTCAGGTTTACTGAATCGCTTGGACCTTCTTATTGGCGATGAAACACAGAGTTTGCATCCGAATTTAATACAAAAGGCACAATGCCGACTTAAGTACAAGAGGACTCACACTCTAACTTACTATGATTTGAAGCTCTCCTGTGAGCCCAGTTTTAGATTCCGATGCTTCACTTCAGGTTTACTGTATCCCTTGGACCTTCTTATTGACGATGAAACACAGAAATTGCATCCGAATGAAATACAAAAGGCACAATGCCGACTTAAGTAAAAGAGGACTGACACTCTCACTTTCTGTGATTTGAACCTCTCCTGTGAGTCCAGTTTTAGATTCCGATGCTTCACTTCAGGTTTACAGTATATCTTGCACCTTCTTATTGACTATGAAACACAGAAATTGCATCCGAATTTAATACAAAAGGCACAATGCCGACTTAAGTACAAGAGGACTGACACTTTCCCTTTCTATGATTTGAACCTCTCCTGTGAGTCCAGTTTTAGATTCCGATGATTCACTCCAGGTTTACTGTATACCTTGCACCTTCTTATTGACGATGAAACAAAGAAATTACATCCGAATTTAATACAAAAGGCACAATTCCGACTTAAGTACAAGAGGACTGACCCTCTCCCTTTCTATGTTTTGAACATCTTCTGTGAGTCCAGTTTTAGATTCCGATGCTTCACTTCAGGTTTAGTGTATCCCTTGGACCTTCTTATTGACGATAAAACACAGAAAATTCATTGGAATTTAATACAAAAGGCACAATGACGACTTAAGTAAAAGAGGACTGTCACTCTCTATTTGTATGATTTGAACCTCTCCTGTGAGTCGAGTTTTAGATTCCGATGCTTCACTTCAGGTTTACTGTATACCTTGCACCTTCTTATTGACGATGAAACTCAGAAATTGCATCGGAATTTAATACAAAACGCACAATGCCGACTTAAGTACAAGAGGACTGACACTCTCACTTCCTATGATTTGAACCTCTCCTGTGATTCCAGTTTTAGATTCCGATGCTTCACTTCGTTGTTACTGTATACCTTGCACCTTCTTATTGACGATGAAACACAAAAATTGCATCGGAATTAAAGTCAAAAGGCACAATGTCGACTTAAGTACAAGAGGACTGACACTCTAACTTTCTATCATTTGAACCTCTCCTGTGAGTCCAGTTTTAGATTCCGATGCTTCACTTCAGGTTTACTGTATACCTTGCACCTTCTTATTGACGATGAAACACAGAAATTGCATCGGAATTTAATACAAAAGGCACAATGCCGACTTAAGTAAAAGAGGACTGTCACTCTCTCTTTCTATGATTTTAACCTCTCCTGTGAGTCCAGTTTTGGATTCCGATGCTTCACTTCAGGTTTACTGTATACCTTGCACCTTCTTATTGACGAAGAAACACAGAAATTTCAACGGAATTTAATACAAAAGGCACAATGCCGACTTAAGTAAAAGAGGACTGTCACTCTCTCTTTCTATGATTTTAACCTCTCCTGTGAGTCCAGTTTTCGATTCCGATGCTTCACTTCAGGTTTACTGTATACCTTGCACCTTCTTATTGACGATGAATTACAGAAATTGCATCCGAATTTAATACAAAAGGCACAATGCCGACATAAGTACAAGAGGACTGACACTTTCCCTTTCTATGATTTGAACCTCTCCTGTGAGTCCAGTTTTAGATTCCGATGCTTCACTTCAGGTTTACTGTATACCTTGCACCTTCTTATTGACGATGAAACACAGAAATTTCAACGGAATTTAATACAATATGCACAATGCCGACTTAAGTAAAAGAGGACTGGCACTCTCTCTTTCTATGATTTTAACCTCTCCTGTGAGTCCAGTTTTCGATTCCGATGCTTCACTTCAGGTTTACTGTATACCTTGCACCTTCTTATTGACGATGAAACACAGAAATTGCATCCGAATTTAATACAAAAGGCACAATGTCGACTAAAGTACAGGAGGATTGACACTCTCAATTTCTACGATTTAAACCTCTCCTGTGAGTCCAGTTTTAGATTCCGATGCTTCACTTCAGGTTTACTGTATACTTTGCACCTTCTCATTGACGATAAAACACAGAAATTGCATCCGAATTTAATACAAAAGGCACAATGCCGACTTAAGTACAAGGGGACTAACACTCCCACTTTCTACGATTTGAACCTCTCCTGTGAGTCCAGTTTTAGATTCCGATGCTTCACTTCAGGTTAACTGTATACCTTGCACCTTCTCATTGACGATAAAACACTGAAATTGCATCCGAATTTAATACAAAAGGCACAATGCCGACTTAAGTACAAGGGGACTAACACTCTCACTTTCTACGTTTTGAACCTCTCCTGTTAGTCCAGTTTTAGATTCCGATGCTTCACTTCAGGTTTACTGTATACCTTGCACCTTCTTATTGACGATGAAACACTGAAATTGCATCCGAATTTATTAGAAAAAGGACAATGCCGACTTAAGTACAAGAGGACTGACACTTTAACTTTCTATGATTTGAACCTCTCCTGTGACTCCAGTTTTAGATTCCGATGCTTCACTTCAGGTTTACTGTACCCCTTGGGCCTTCTTATTGACGATGAAACACAGAAATTGCATCCGAATTTAATTCAAAAGGCACAATGCCGACTTAAGTAAAAGAGGACTGACACTCTCACTTTCTATGATTTGAACCTCTCCTGTGAGTCCAGTTTTAGATTCCGATGCTTCTTTTCAGGTTTACAGTATACCTTGGACCTCCTTATTTACGATGAAACACAGAAATTGCATCCGAATTCAATACAAAAATCACATTGCCGACATAAGTACAAGATGACTGACACTCTATCTTTTTATGATTTGAACCTCTCCTGTGAGACCAGTTTTTGATTCCGATGCTTCACTTCAGGTTTACTGTATCCCTTGGACCTTCTTATTGACAATGAAACACGGAGTTTGCATCCGAATTTAATACAAAAGGCACAATGCCGACTTAAGTACAAGAGGACTCACACTCTAACTTACTATGATTTGAACCTCTCCTGTGAGTCCAGTTTTAGATTCCGATGCTTCACTTCAGGTTTACTGTATCCCTTGGACCTTCTTATTGACGATGAAACACAGAAATTGCATCCGAATTAAATACAAAAGGCACAATGCCGACTTAAGTAAAAGAGGACTGACACTCTCACTTTCTGTGATTTGAACCTCTCCTGTGAGTCAAGTTTTAGATTCCGATGCTTCACTTCAGGTTTACTGTATATCTTGCACCTTCTTATTGACTATGAAACACAGAAATTGCATCCGAATTTAATACAAAAGGCACAATGCCGACATAAGTACAAGAGGACTGACACTCTCACTTTCTACGATTTGAACCTCTCCTGTGAGTCCAGTTTTAGATTCCGATGCTTCACTTCAGGTTTACTGTGTACCTTGCACCTTCTTATTGACGATGAAACACAGAAATTGCATCCAAATTGAATAGAAAAGGCACAATGTCGACTAAAGTACAAGAGGATTGACACTCTCAATTTCTACGATTTGAACCACTCCTGTGAGTCCAGTTTCAGATTCCTATGCTTCACTTCAGGTTTACTGTATACCTTGCACCTTCTCATTGACGATAAAACACAGTAATTGCATCCGAATTTAATACAAAATGCACAATGCCAACTTAAGTACAAGAGGACTGACACTCCCACTTTCTACGATTTGAACCTCTCCTGTGAGACCAGTTTTAGATTCCGATGCTTCACTTCAGGTTTACTGTTTCCCTTGCACCTTCTTATTGACGATAAAACACAGAAATTGCATCCGAATTGAATACAAAAGACACAATGCCGACTTACGTACAAGAGGAGTGACACTCTCACTTTCTACGATTTGAACCTCTCCTGTGAGTCCAGTTTTAGATTCCGATGCTTCACTTCAGGTTTACTGTATACCTTGCACCTTCTTATTGACGGTGAAGCACAGAAATTGCATCCGAATTTATTACAAAAATCACAATGCCGACTTAAGTACAAGAGGACTGACACTCTAACTTTCTATGATTTGAACCTGTCCTGTCAGTCCAGTTGTAGATTCCGATGCTCCACTTCAGGTTTACTGTATCCCTTGGACCTTCTTATTGACGATGAAACACAGAAATTGCATCCGAATTTAATTCTAAAGGCACAATGCCGACATAAGTAAAAGAGGACTGACACTCTCACTTTCTGTGATTTGAACCTCTCCTGTGAGTCCAGTTTTAAATTCCGATGCTTCACTTCAGGTTTACAGTATACCGTGCAGCTTCTTATTGACGATGAAACACAGAAATTGCATCAGAATTGAATACAAAAGGCACAATTCCGACTTAAGTACAAGAGGAGTGACACTCTCACTTTCTACGATTTGAACCTCTCCTGTGAGTCCAGTTTTAGATTCCGATGCTTCACTTCAGGTTTACTGTATACCTTGCACCTTCTTATTGATGATGAAACACAGAAATTGCATCCGAATTTAATACAAAAGGGACAATGCCGACTTAAGTACAAGAGGACTGACACTCTAACTGTCTATGCTTTGAACCTCTCCTGTGAGTCCAGATTTAGATTCCGATGCTTCACTTCAGGATTACTGTGTACCTTGCACCTTCTTATTGACGATGAAACACAGAAATTGCATCCGAATTGAATACTAAACTCACATTGCCGACATAAGTACAAGAGGACTGAGACTCTCCCATTCTACGATTTGAACCTCTCCTGTGAGTATAGTTTTAGATTCCGATGCTTCACGTCAACATTACTGTATACCTTGCACCTTCTTATTGACGATGAAACACAGTAATTGCATTCGAATTTAATACAAAAGGCACAATGCTGACTTAAGTACAAGGGGACTGACACTCTCACTTTCTACGATTTGAAACTCTCCTGTGAGTCCGGTTTTTAGATTCCGATGCTTCACTTCAGGTTTACTGTATACCTTGCACCTTCATATTGACGATGAAACACAGAAATTGCATCAGAGTTGAACACAAAAGGCACAATTCCGACTTAAGTTCAAGAGGACTGTCTAACTTTCTACGTTTTGAACCTCTCCTGTGAGTCCAGTTTTAGATTCCGATGCTTCACTTCAGGTTTACTGTATACCTTGCACCTTCTTATTGACGATGAAGCACAGAAATTGCATCCGAATTTATTACAAAAGGCACAATGCCGACTTAAGTACAAGAGGACTGACACTCTAACTTTCAATGATTTGAACCTCTCCTGTGAGTCCAGTTGTAGATTCCGATGCTCCACTTCAGTTTTACTGTATCCCTTGGACCTTCTTATTGACGATGAAACACAGAAATTGCTTCCGAATTTAATTCTAAAGGCACAATGCCGACTTAAGTAAAAGAGGACTGACACTCTCACTTTCTATGATTTGAACCTCTCCTGTGAGTCCAGTTTTAAATTCCGATGCTTCACTTCAGGCTTACAGTATACCTTGCACCTTCTTATTGACGATGAAACACAGAAATTGCATGCGAATTCAATACAAAAATCACAATGCCGACTTAAGTACAAGATGACTGACACTCTCTCTTTCTATGATTTGAACCTCTCCTGTGAGGCCAGTTTTAGATTAGGATGCTTCACTTCAGGTTTACTGTATCCCTTGGACCTTCTTATTGACAATGAAACACAGAGTTTGCATCCGAATTTAATACAGAAGGCACAATGCCGACTTAAGTACAAGAGCACACACACTCTAACTTACTATGATTTGAACCTCTCCTGTGTGTCCAGTTTTAGATTCCGATGCTTCACTTCAGGTTTACAATATCCCTTGGACCTTCTTATTGACGATGAAACACAGAAATTGCATTCGAATTTAATACAAATTGCACAATGCCGACTTAAGTACAAGAGGACTGGCACTCTCACTTTCTACGATTTGAACCTCTCCTGTGAGTCCAGTCTTAGATTCCGATGCTTCACCTCAGGTTAACTGTATACCTTGCATCTTCTTGTTGACGATGAAACACAGAAATTGCATCCGAATTTAATACAAAAATCACAATGCCGACTTAAGTAAAAGATGACTGACACTCTCTCTTTCTATGATTTGAACCTCTCCTGTGAGTCCAGTTTTAGGTTCCGATGCTTCACTTCAGGTTTACTGTATGCCTTGGATCTTCTTATTGACGATGAAACACAGAAATTGCATCCGAATTTAATACAAATTGTACAATGCCGACTTAAGTACAAGAGAACTGACACTCTCACTTTCTACGATTTGAACCTCTCCTGTGAGTCCAGTTTTAGATTCCGATGCTTCACTACTGGTTTACAGTATACCTTGGACCTTCTTATTGACAATGAAACACAGAGTTTGCATCCGAATTTAATACAAAAGGCACAATGCCGACTTAAGTACAAGAGGACTCACTCTCTAACTTACTATGAATTGAACCTCTTCTGTGAGTCCAGTTTTAGATTCCGATGCTTCACGTCAAGATTACTGTATACCTTGCACCTTCTTATTGACGATGAAACACAGTAATTGCATTCGAATTTAATACAAAAGGCACAATGCTGACTTAAGTACACGGGGACTGACACTCTCACTTTCTACGATTTGAACCTCTCCTGTGAGTCCGGTTTTAGATTCCGATGCTTCACTTCAGGTTTACTGTATACCTTGCACCTTCTTATTGACGATGAAACACAGAAATTGCATCAGAATTGAATACAAAAGGCACAATTCCGACTTAAGTACAAGAGGACTGTCTAACTTTCTACGTTTTGAACCTCTCCGGTGAGACCAGTTTTAGATTCCGATGCTTCACTTCAGGTTTACTGTATCCCTTGCACCTTCTTATTGACGATGAAGCACAGAAATTGCATCCGAATTTATTACAAAAGGCGCAATGCCGATTTAAGTACAAGAGGACTGACACTCTAACTTTCTTTGATTTGAACCTCTCCTGTGAGTCCAGTTGTACATTCCGATGCTCCACTTCAGTTTTACTGTATCCCTTGGACCTTCTTATTGACGATGAAACACAGAAATTGCATGCGAATTCAATACAAAAATCACAATGCCGACTTAAGTACAAGATGACTGACACTCTCACTTTCTATGATTTGTACCTCTCCTGTGAGGCCAGTTTTAGATTACGATGCTTCACTTCAGGTTTACTGTATCCCTTGGACCATCTTATTGACAATGAAACACAGATATTGCATCCGAATTTAATACAAAAGGCACAATGCCGACTTAAGTACAAGAGCACACACACTCTAACTTACTATGATTTGAACCTCTCCTGTGAGTCCAGTTTTAGATTCCGATGCTTCACTTCAGGTTTACTATATCCCTTGGACCTTCTTATTGACGATGAAACACAGAAATTGCATTCGAATTTAATACAAATTGCACAATGCCGACTTAAGTACAAGAGGACTGGCACTCTCACTTTCTACGATTTTAACCTCTCCTGTGAGTCCAGTCTTAGATTCAGATGCTTCACTTCAGGTTAACTGTATACCTTGCATCTTCTTATTGACGATGAAACACAGAAATTGCATCCGAATTTAATACAAAAGTCACAATGCCGACTTAAGTAAAAGATGACTGACACTCTCTCTTTCTGTGATTTGAACCTCTCCTGTGAGTCCAGTTTTAGGTTCCGATGCTTCACTTCAGGTTTACTGTATGCCTTGGATCTTCTTATTGACGATGAAACACAGAAATTGCATCCGAATTTAATACAAATTGTACAATGCCGACTTAAGTACAAGAGGACTGACACTCTCACTTTCTACGATTTGAACCTCTCCTGTGAGTCCAGTTTTAGATTCCGATGCTTCACTACAGGTTTACAGTACACCTTGGACCTTCTTATTGACGATGAAACACAGAAATTGCATCCGAATTCAATACAAAAATCACAATGCCGACTTAAGTACAAGATGACTGACACTCTCACTTTCTATGATTAGAACCTCTCCTGTGAGTCCAGTTTTAGATTCCGATGCTTCACTTCAGGTTTACTGTTACCCCTTGGACCTTCTTATTGACAATGAAAAACAGAGTTTACATCCGAATTTAATACAAAAGGCACAATGCCGACTTAGGTACAAGAGGACTCACACTCTAACTTACTATGATTTGAACCTCTCCTGTGAGTCCAGTTTTAGATTCCGATGCTTCACTTCAGGTTTATTTTATACCTAGCACCATTTTATTAACGATGAAACACAGAAATTGCATCCGAATTCAATACAAATTGCACAATGCCGACTTAAGTACAAGAGGATTGACACTCTCACTTTCTACGATTTGAACCTCTCCTGTGAGTCCAGTCATAGATTCCGATGCTTCACTTCAGGTTTACTGTATACCTTGCATCTTCTTATTGACGATGAAACACAGAAATTGCATCCGAATTTAATACAAAAGACACAATGCCGACTTAAGTACTAGAGGACTGGCACTCTCACTTTCTACGATTTGAACCTCTCGTGTGAGTCCAGTTTTAGATTCCGATGGTTCACTTCAGGTTTACTGTATACCTTGCACCTTCTTATTGACGATTAAACACAGAAATTGCATCCGAATTGAATACAAAAGGCACAATGCAGACTTAAGTACAAGAGGACTGTCTAACTTTCTACGTTTTGATTCTCTCCTGTGAGTCCAGTTTTAGATTCCGATGCTTCACGTCAAGATTACTGTATGCCTTGCACCTTCTTATTGACGATGAAACACAGAAATTGCATCCGAATTGAATACAAAAGGCACAATGCAGACTTAAGTACAAGAGGACTGTCTAACTTTCTACGTTTTGATTCTCTCCTGTGAGTCCAGTTTTAGATTCCGATGCTTCACGTCAAGATTACTGTATGCCTTGCACCTTCTTATTGACGATGAAACACAGAAATTGCATCAGAATTGAATACAATAGGCACAATTCCGACTTAAGTACAAGAGGAGTGACACTCTCACTTTCTACGATTTGAACCTCTCCTGTGAGTCCAGTTTTAGATTCCGATGCTTCACTTCAGGTTTACTGTATACCTTGCACCTTCTTATTGATGATGAAACACAGAAATTGCATCCGAATTTAATACAAAAGGGACAATGCCGACTTAGGTACAAGTGGACTGACACTCTAACTTTCTATGCTTTGAACCTCTCCTATGAGTCCAGTTTTAGATTCCGATGCTTCACTTCAGGTTTACTGTATACCTTGCACCTTCTTATTGACGATGAAACACAGAAATTGCATCAGAATTGAATACAAAAGGCACAATTCCGACTTAAGTTCAAGAGGACTGTCTAACTTTCTACGTTTTGAACCTCTCCTGTGAGTCCAGTTTTAGATTCCGATGCTTCACTTCAGGTTTACTGTATACCTTGCACCTTCTTATTGACGATGAAGCACAGAAATTGCATCCGAATTTATTACAAAAGGCACAATGCCGACTTAAGTACAAGAGGACTGACACTCTAACTTTCTATGATTTGAACCTCTCCTGTGAGTCCAGTTGTAGATTCCGATGCTCCACTTCAGTTTTACTGTATCCCTTGGACCTTCTTAATGACGATGAAACACAGAAATTGCTTCCGAATTTAATTCTAAAGGCACAATGCCGACTTAAGTAAAAGAGGACTGACACTCTCACTTTCTATGATTTGAACCTCTCCTGTGAGTCCAGTTTTAATTTCCGATGCTTCACTTCAGGTTTACAGTATACCTTGCACCTTCTTATTGACGATGAAACACAGAAATTGCATGCGAATTCAATACAAAAATCACAATGCCGACTTAAGTACAAGATGACTGACACTCTCTCTTTCTATGATTTGAACCTCTCCTGTGAGGCCAGTTTTAGATTCCGATGCTTCACTTCAGGTTTACTGTATCCCTTGGACCTTCTTATTGACAATGAAACACAGAGTTTGCATCCGAATTTAATACAAAAGGCACAATGCCGACTTAAGTACAAGAGCACACACACTCTAACTTACTATGATTTGAACCTCTCCTGTGAGTCCAGTTTTAGATTCCGATGCTTCACTTCAGGTTTACTATATCCCTTGGACCTTCTTATTGACGATGAAACACAGAAATTGCATCCGAATTTAATACAAATTGTACAATGCCGACTTAAGTACAAGAGGACTGACACTCTCACTTTCTACGATTTGAACCTCTCCTGTGAGTCCAGTTTTAGATTCCGATGCTTCACTACAGGTTTACAGTATACCTTGGACCTTCTTATTGACAATGAAACACAGAGTTTGCACCCGAATTTAATACAAAAGGCACAATGCCGACTTAAGTACAAGAGGACTCACACTCTAACTTACTATGAATTGAACCTCTCCTGTGAGTCCAGTTTTAGATTCCGATGCTTCACGTCAAGATTACTGTATACCTTGCACCTTCTTATTGACGATGAAACACAGTAATTGCATTCGAATTTAATACAAAAGGCATAATGCTGACTTAAGTACACGGGGACTGACACTCTCACTTTCTACGATTTGAACCTCTCCTGTGAGTCCGGTTTTAGATTCCGATGCTTCACTTCAGGTTTACTGTATACCTTGCACCTTCTTATTGACGATGAAACACAGAAAATGCATCAGAATTGACTACAAAAGGCACAATTCCGACTTAAGTACAAGAGGACTGTCTAACTTTCTACGTTTTGAACCTCTCCGGTGAGACCAGTTTTAGATTCCGATGCTTCACTTCAGGTTTACTGTATACCTTGCACCTTCTTATTGACGATGAAGCACAGAAATTGCATCCGAATTTATTACAAAAGGCACAATGCCGATTTAAGTACAAGAGGACTGACACTCTAACTTTCTTTGATTTGAACCTCTCCTGTGAGTCCAGTTGTACATTCCGATGCTCCACTTCAGTTTTACTGTATCCCTTGGACCTTCTTACTGACGATGAAACACAGAAATTGCATGCGAATTCAATACAATAATCACAATGTCGACTTAAGTACAAGATGACTGACACTCTCACTTTCTATGATTTGTACCTCTCCTGTGAGGCCAGTTTTAGATTACGATGCTTCACTTCAGGTTTACTGTATACCTTGCACCTTCTTATTGATGATGAAACACAGAAATTGCATCCGAATTTAATACAAAAGGGACAATGCCGACTTAAGTACAAGAGGACTGACACTCTAACTTTCTATGCTTTGAACCTCTCCTATGAGTCCAGTTTTAGATTCCGATGCTTCACTTCAGGTTTACTGTATACCTTGCACCTTCTTATTGACGATGAAACACAGAAATTGCATCAGAATTGAATACAAAAGGCACAATTCCGACTTAAGTTCAAGAGGACTGTCTAACTTTCTACGTTTTGAACCTCTCCTGTGAGTCCAGTTTTAGATTCCGATGCTTCACTTCAGGTTTACTGTATACCTTGCACCTTCTTATTGACGATGAAGCACAGAAATTGCATCCGAATTTATTACAAAAGGCACAATGCCGACTTAAGTACAAGAGGACTGACACTCTAACTTTCTATGATTTGAACCTCTCCTGTGAGTCCAGTTGTAGATTCCGATGCTCCACTTCAGTTTTACTGTATCCCTTGGGCCTTCTTAATGACGATGAAACACAGAAATTGCTTCCGAATTTAATTCTAAAGGCACAATGCCGACTTAAGTAAAAGAGGACTGACACTCTCACTTTCTATGATTTGAACCTCTCCTGTGAGTCCAGTTTTAATTTCCGATGCTTCACTTCAGGTTTACAGTATACCTTGCACCTTCTTATTGACGATGAAACACAGAAATTGCATGCGAATTCAATACAAAAATCACAATGCCGACTTAAGTACAAGATGACTGACACTCTCTCTTTCTATGATTTGAACCTCTCCTGTGAGGCCAGTTTTAGATTCCGATGCTTCACTTCAGGTTTACTGTATCCCTTGGACCTTCTTATTGACAATGAAACACAGAGTTTGCAACCGAATTTAATACAAAAGGCACAATGCCGACTTAAGTACAAGAGCACACACACTCTAACTTACTATGATTTGAACCTCTCCTGTGAGTCCAGTTTTAGATTCCGATGCTTCACTTCAGGTTTACTATATCCCTTGGACCTTCTTATTGACGATGAAACACAGAAATTGCATCCGAATTTAATACAAATTGTACAATGCCGACTTAAGTACAAGAGGACTGACACTCTCACTTTCTACGATTTGAACCTCTCCTGTGAGTCCAGTTTTAGATTCCGATGCTTCACTACAGGTTTACAGTATACCTTGGACCTTCTTATTGACAATGAAACACAGAGTTTGCACCCGAATTTAATACAAAAGGCACAATGCCGACTTAAGTACAAGAGCACACACACTCTAACTTACTATGATTTGAACCTCTCCTGTGAGTCCAGTTTTAGATTCCGATGCTTCACTTCAGGTTTACTATATCCCTTGGACCTTCTTATTGACGATGAAACACAGAAATTGCATCCGAATTTAATACAAATTGTACAATGCCGACTTAAGTACAAGAGGACTGACACTCTCACTTTCTACGATTTGAACCTCTCCTGTGAGTCCAGTTTTAGATTCCGATGCTTCACTACAGGTTTACAGTATACCTTGGACCTTCTTATTGACAATGAAACACAGAGTTTGCACCCGAATTTAATACAAAAGGCACAATGCCGACTTAAGTACAAGAGGACTCACACTCTAACTTACACTGAATTGAACCTCTCCTGTGAGTCCAGTTTTAGATTCCGATGCTTCACGTCAAGATTACTGTATACCTTGCACCTTCTTATTGACGATGAAACACAGTAATTGCATTCGAATTTAATACAAAAGGCATAATGCTGACTTAAGTACACGGGGACTGACACTCTCACTTTCTACGATTTGAACCTCTCCTGTGAGTCCGGTTTTAGATTCCGATGCTTCACTTCAGGTTTACTGTATACCTTGCACCTTCTTATTGACGATGAAACACAGAAAATGCATCAGAATTGACTACAAAAGGCACAATTCCGACTTAAGTACAAGAGGACTGTCTAACTTTCTACGTTTTGAACCTCTCCGGTGAGACCAGTATTAGATTCCGATGCTTCACTTCAGGTTTACTGTATACCTTGCACCTTCTTATTGACGATGAAGCACAGAAATTGCATCCGAATTTATTACAAAAGGCACAATGCCGATTTAAGTACAAGAGGACTGACACTCTAACTTTCTTTGATTTTAACCTCTCCTGTGAGTCCAGTTGTACATTCCGATGCTCCACTTCAGTTTTACTGTATCCCTTGGACCTTCTTACTGACGATGAAACACAGAAATTGCATGCGAATTCAATACAAAAATCACAATGTCGACTTAAGTACAAGATGACCGACACTCTCACTTTCTATGATTTGTACCTCTCCTGTGAGGCCAGTTTTAGATTACGATGCTTCACTTCAGGTTTACTGTATCCCTTGGACCATCTTATTGACAATGAAACACAGAGTTTGCATCCGAATTTAATACAAAAGGCACAATGCCGACTTAAGTACAAGAGCACACACACTCTAACTTACTATGATTTGAACCTCTCCTGTGAGTCCAGTTTTAGATTCCGATGCTTCACTTCAGGTTTACTGTATCCCTTGGACCTTCTTATTGACGATGAAACACAGAAATTGCATTCGAAATTAATACAAATTGCACAATGCCGACTTAAGTACAAGAGGACTGGCACTCTCACTTTCTACGATTTGAACCTCTCCTGTGAGTCCAGTCTTAGATTCCGATGCTTCACTTCAGGTTAACTGTATACCTTGCATCTTCATATTGACGATGAAACACAGAAATTGCATCCGAATTTAATACAAAAGTCACAATGCCGACTTAAGTAAAAGATGACTGACACTCTCTCTTTCTATGATTTGAACCTCTCCTGTGAGTCCAGTTTTAGGTTCCGATGCTTCACTTCAGGTTTACTGTATGCCTTGGATCTTCTTATTGACGATGAAACACAGAAATTGCATCCGAATTTAATACAAATTGTACAATGCCGACTTAAGTACAAGAGGACTGACACTCTCACTTTCTACGATTTGAACCTCTCCTGTGAGTCCAGTTTTAGATTCCGATGCTTCACTACAGGTTTACAGTACACCTTGGACCTTCTTATTGACGATGAAACACAGAAATTGAATCCGAATTCAATACAAAAATCACAATGCCGACTTAAGTACAAGATGACTGACACTCTCACTTTCTATGATTTGAACCTATCCTGTGAGTCCAGTTTTAGATTCCGATGCTTCACTTCAGGTTTACTGTTACCCCTTGGACCTTCTTATTGACAATGAAAAACAGAGTTTGCTTCCGCATTTAATACAAAAGGCACAATGCCGACTTAGGTACAAGAGGACTCACACTCTAACTTACTATGATTTGAACCTCTCCTGTGAGTCCAGTTTTACATTCCGATGCTTCACTTCAGGTTTACTGTATACCTTGCACCTTCTTATTGACGATGAAACACAGAAATTGCATCCGAATTTAATACAAAAGGCACAATGCCGACTTAAGTACAAGAGGACTGACACTCTAACGTTCTATGATTTGAACCTCTCCAGTGAGGCCAGTTTTAGATTCCGATGCCTCACTTGAGGTTTACTGTATCCCTTGGACCTTCTTATTGACGATGAAACACAGATATTGCATCCGAATTTAATTCAAAAGGCACAATGCCGACTTAAGTTAAAGAGGACTGACACTCTCACTTTCTATGATTTGAACCTCTCCTGTGAGTCCAGTTGTACATTCCGATGCTCCACTTCAGTTTTACTGTATCCCTTGGACCTTCTTACTGACGATGAAACACAGAAATTGCATGCGAATTCAATACAATAATCACAATGTCGACTTAAGTACAAGATGACTGACACTCTCACTTTCTATGATTTGTACCTCTCCTGTGAGGCCAGTTTTAGATTACGATGCTTCACTTCAGGTTTACTGTATACCTTGCACCTTCTTATTGATGATGAAACACAGAAATTGCATCCGAATTTAATACAAAAGGGACAATGCCGACTTAAGTACAAGAGGACTGACACTCTAACTTTCTATGCTTTGAACCTCTCCTATGAGTCCAGTTTTAGATTCCGATGCTTCACTTCAGGTTTACTGTATACCTTGCACCTTCTTATTGACGATGAAACACAGAAATTGCATCAGAATTGAATACAAAAGGCACAATTCCGACTTAAGTTCAAGAGGACTGTCTAACTTTCTACGTTTTGAACCTCTCCTGTGAGTCCAGTTTTAGATTCCGATGCTTCACTTCAGGTTTACTGTATACCTTGCACCTTCTTATTGACGATGAAGCACAGAAATTGCATCCGAATTTATTACAAAAGGCACAATGCCGACTTAAGTACAAGAGGACTGACACTCTAACTTTCTATGATTTGAACCTCTCCTGTGAGTCCAGTTGTAGATTCCGATGCTCCACTTCAGTTTTACTGTATCCTTTGGACCTTCTTAATGACGATGAAACACAGAAATTGCTTCCGAATTTAATTCTAAAGGCACAATGCCGACTTAAGTAAAAGAGGACTGACACTCTCACTTTCTATGATTTGAACCTCTCCTGTGAGTCCAGTTTTAATTTCCGATGCTTCACTTCAGGTTTACAGTATACCTTGCACCTTCTTATTGACGATGAAACACAGAAATTGCATGCGAATTCAATACAAAAATCACAATGCCGACTTAAGTACAAGATGACTGACACTCTCTCTTTCTATGGTTTGAACCTCTCCTGTGAGGCCAGTTTTAGATTCCGATGCTTCACTTCAGGTTTACTGTATCCCTTGGACCTTCTTATTGACAATGAAACACAGAGTTTGCATCCGAATTTAATACAAAAGGCACAATGCCGACTTAAGTACAAGAGCACACACACTCTAACTTACTATGATTTGAACCTCTCCTGTGAGTCCAGTTTTAGATTCCGATGCTTCACTTCAGGTTTACTATATCCCTTGGACCTTCTTATTGACGATGAAACACAGAAATTGCATCCGAATTTAATACAAATTGTACAATGCCGACTTAAGTACAAGAGGACTGACACTCTCACTTTCTACGATTTGAACCTCTCCTGTGAGTCCAGTTTTAGATTCCGATGCTTCACTACAGGTTTACAGTATACCTTGGACCTTCTTATTGACAATGAAACACAGAGTTTGCACCCGAATTTAATACAAAAGGCACAATGCCGACTTAAGTACAAGAGGACTCACACTCTAACTTACTATGAATTGAACCTCTCCTGTGAGTCCAGTTTTAGATTCCGATGCTTCACGTCAAGATTACTGTATACCTTGCACCTTCTTATTGACGATGAAACACAGTAATTGCATTCGAATTTAATACAAAAGGCATAATGCTGACTTAAGTACACGGGGACTGACACTCTCACTTTCTACGATTTGAACCTCTCCTGTGAGTCCGGTTTTAGATTCCGATGCTTCACTTCAGGTTTACTGTATACCTTGCACCTTCTTATTGACGATGAAACACAGAAAATGCATCAGAATTGACTACAAAAGGCACAATTCCGACTTAAGTACAAGAGGACTGTCTAACTTTCTACGTTTTGAACCTCTCCGGTGAGACCAGTATTAGATTCCGATGCTTCACTTCAGGTTTACTGTATACCTTGCACCTTCTTATTGACGATGAAGCACAGAAATTGCATCCGAATTTATTACAAAAGGCACAATGCCGATTTAAGTACAAGAGGACTGACACTCTAACTTTCTTTGATTTTAACCTCTCCTGTGAGTCCAGTTGTACATTCCGATGCTCCACTTCAGTTTTACTGTATCCCTTGGACCTTCTTATTGACGATGAAACACAGAAATTGCATGCGAATTCAATACAAAAATCACAATGTCGACTTAAGTACAAGATGACTGACACTCTCACTTTCTATGATTTGTACCTCTCCTGTGAGGCCAGTTTTAGATTACGATGCTTCACTTCAGGTTTACTGTATCCCTTGGACCATCTTATTGACAATGAAACACAGAGTTTGCATCCGAATTTAATACAAAAGGCACAATGCCGACTTAAGTACAAGAGCACACACACTCTAACTTACTATGATTTGAACCTCTCCTGTGAGTCCAGTTTTAGATTCCGATGCTTCACTTCAGGTTTACTGTATCCCTTGGACCTTCTTATTGACGATGAAACACAGAAATTGCATTCGAATTTAATACAAATTGCACAATGCCGACTTAAGTACAAGAGGACTGGCACTCTCACTTTCTACGATTTGAACCTCTCCTGTGAGTCCAGTCTTAGATTCCGATGCTTCACTTCAGGTTAACTGTATACCTTGCATCTTCATATTGACGATGAAACACAGAAATTGCATCCGAATTTAATACAAAAGTCACAATGCCGACTTAAGTAAAAGATGACTGACACTCTCTCTTTCTATGATTTGAACCTCTCCTGTGAGTCCAGTTTTAGGTTCCGATGCTTCACTTCAGGTTTACTGTATGCCTTGGATCTTCTTATTGACGATGAAACACAGAAATTGCATCCGAATTTAATACAAATTGTACAATGCCGACTTAAGTACAAGAGGACTGACACTCTCACTTTCTACGATTTGAACCTCTCCTGTGAGTCCAGTTTTAGATTCCGATGCTTCACTACAGGTTTACAGTACACCTTGGACCTTCTTATTGACGATGAAACACAGAAATTGAATCCGAATTCAATACAAAAATCACAATGCCGACTTAAGTACAAGATGACTGACACTCTCACTTTCTATGATTTGAACCTATCCTGTGAGTCCAGTTTTAGATTCCGATGCTTCACTTCAGGTTTACTGTTACCCCTTGGACCTTCTTATTGACAATGAAAAACAGAGTTTGCTTCCGCATTTAATACAAAAGGCACAATGCCGACTTAGGTACAAGAGGACTCACACTCTAACTTACTATGATTTGAACCTCTCCTGTGAGTCCAGTTTTACATTCCGATGCTTCACTTCAGGTTTACTGTATACCTTGCACCTTCTTATTGACGATGAAACACAGAAATTGCATCCGAATTTAATACAAAAGGCACAATGCCGACTTAAGTACAAGAGGACTGACACTCTAACTTTCTATGATTTGAACCTCTCCAGTGAGGCCAGTTTTAGATTCCGATGCCTCACTTGAGGTTTACTGTATCCCTTGGACCTTCTTATTGACGATGAAACACAGATATTGCATCCGAATTTAATTCAAAAGGCACAATGCCGACTTAAGTTAAAGAGGACTGACACTCTCACTTTCTATGATTTGAACCTCTCCTGTGAGTCCAGTTTTAGATTCCGATGCTTCACTTCAGGTTTACTGTATACCTTGGACCTTCTTATTGACGATGAAACACAGAAATTGCATCCGAATTCAATACAAAAATCACAAGCCCGACTTAAGTACAAGAAGACTGACACTCTCTCTTTCTGTGATTTGAACCTCTCCTGTGAGTCCAGTTTTAGATTCCGATGCTTCACTTCAGGTTTACTGTATCCCTTGGACCTTCTTATTGACAATGAAACACAGAGTTTGCATCCGAAATCAATACAAAAGGCACAATGCCGACTTAAGTACAAGAGGACTCAGACTCTAACTTCCTATGATTTGAACCTCTACTGTGAGTCCAGTTTTAGATTCCGATGCTTCACGTCAGGTTTACTTTATACCTAGCACCATTTTATTGACGATGAAACACAGAAATTGCATCCGAATTCAATACAAATTGCACAATGCCGACTTAAGTACAAGAGGACTGACACTCTCACTTTCTACGATTTGAACCTCTCCTGTGAGTCCAGTCTTAGATTCCGATGCTTCACTTCACGTTTACTGTATACCTTGCATCTTCTTATTGACAATGAAACACAGATATTGCATCCGAATTTAATACAAAAGGCACAATGCCGACTTAAGACCAAGAGGACTGAGACTCTCCCATTCTACGATTTGAACCTCTCCTGTGAGTCCAGTTTTAGATTCCGATGCTTCACGTCAAGATTACTGTATGCCTTGCACCTTCTTATTGACGATGAAACACAGTAATTGCATTCGAATTTAATACAAAAGGCACAATGCTGACTTAAGTACAAAGGGACTGACACTCTCACTTTCTACGATTTGAACCTCTCCTGTGAGTCCGGTTTTAGATTCCGATGCTTCACTTCAGGTTTACTGTATACCTTGCACCTTCTTATTGACGATGAAACACAGAAATTGCATCAGAATTGAATACAAAAGGCACAATTCCGACTTAAGTACAAGAGGGCTGTCTAACTTTCTACGTTTTGAACCTCTCCTGTGAGTCCAGTTTTAGATTCCGATGCTTCACTTCAGGTTTACTGTATACCTTGCACCTTCTTATTGACGATGAAGCACAGAAATTGCATCCGAATTTATTACAAAAGGCACAATGCCGACTTAAGTACAAGAGGACTGACACTCTAACTTTCTATGATTTGAACCTCTCCTGTGAGTCCAGTTGTAGATTCCGATGCTCCACTTCAGTTTTACTGTATCCCTTGGACCTTCTTATTGACGATGAAACACAGAAATTGCATCCGAATTTAATTCTAAAGGCACAATGCCGACTTAAGTAAAAGAGGACTGACACTCTACCTTTCTATGATTTGAACCTCTCCTGTGCGTCCAGTTTTAAATTCCGATGCTTCACGTCAGGTTTACAGTATACCTTGCACCTTCTTATTGACGATGAAACACAGAAATTGCATGCGAATTCAATACAAAAATCACAATGCCGACTTAAGTACAAGATGACTGACACTCTCTCTTTCTATGATTTGAACCTCTCCTGTGAGGCCAGTTTTAGATTACGATGCTTCACTTCAGGTTTAAAGTATCCCTTGGACCTTCTTATTGACAATGAAACACAGAGTTTGCATCCGAATTTAATACAAAAGGCACAATGCCGACTTAAGTACAAGAGCACACACACTCTAACTTACTATGATTTGAACCTCTCCTGTGAGTCCAGTTTTAGATTCCGATGCTTCACTTCAGGTTTACTGTATTCCTTGGACCTTCTTATTGACGATGAAACACAGAAATTGCATTCGAATTTAATACAAATTGCACAATGCCGACTTAAGTACAAGAGGACTGGCACTCTCACTTTCTACGATTTGAACCTCTCCTGTGAGTCCAGTCTTGGATTCCGATGCTTCACTTCAGGTTAACTGTATACCTTGCATCTTCTTATTGACGATGAAACACAGAAATTGCATCCGAATTTAATACAGAAATCACAATGCCGACTTATGTAAAAGATGACTGACACTATCTCTTTCTATGATTTGAACCTCTCCTGTGAGTCCAGTTTTAGGTTCCGATGCTTCACTTCAGGTTTACTGTATGCCTTGGATCTTCTTATTGACGATAAAACACAGAAATTGCATCCGAATTTAATACAAATTGTACAATGCCGACTTAAGTACAAGAGGACTGACACTCTCACTTTCTACGATTTGAACCTCTCCTGTGTGTCCAGTTTTAGATTCCGATGCTTCACTACAGGTTTACAGTATACCTTTTACCTTCTTATTGACGATGAAACACAGAAATTGCATCCGAATTCAATACAAAAATCACAATGATGACTTCAGTACAAGATGACTGACACTCTCACTTTCTATGATTTGAACCTCTCCTGTGAGTCCAGTTTTAGATTCCGATGCTTCACTTCAGGTTTACTGTATCCCTTGGACCTTCTTATTGACAATGAAACACAGAGTTTGCATCCGAATTTAATACAAAAGGCACAATGCCGACTTAAGTACAAGAGGACTCACAATCTCACTTTCTACGATTTGAACCTCTCCTGTGAGTCCAGTCTTAGATTCCGATGCTTCACTTCAGGTTTACTGTATACCTTGCATCTTCTTATTGACGATGAAACACAGAAATTGCATCCGAATTTAATACAAAAGGCACAATGCCGACTTAAGTACAAGAGGACTGTCTAACTTTCTACGTTTTGAATCTCTCCTGTGAGTCCAGTTTTAGATTCCGATGCCTCACTTGAGGTTTACTGTATCCCTTGGACCTTCTTATTGACGATGAAACACAGATATTGCATCCGAATTTAATTCAAAAGGCACAATGCCGACTTAAGTAAAAGAGGACTGACACTTTCACTTTCTATGATTTGAACCTCTCCTGTGAGTCCAGTTTTAGATTCCGATGCTTCACTTCAGGTTTACTGTATACCTTGGACCTTCTTATTGACGATGAAACACAGAAATTGCATCCGAATTCAATACAAAAATCACAATGCCAACTTAAGTACAAGATGACTCACACTCTCTTTCTATGATTTGAACCTCTCCTGTGAGTCCAGTTTTAGATTCTGATGCTTCACTTCAGGTTTACTGTATCCCTTAAACCTTCTTATTGACGATGAAACACAGAGTTTGCATCCGAATTCAATACAAAAGGCACAATGCCGACTTAAGTACAAGAGGACTCACACTCTAACTTTCTATGATTTGAACCTCTCCTGTGAGTCCAGTTTTAGATTCCGAAGCCTCACTTGAGGTTTACTGTATCCCTTGGACCTTCTTATTGACGATGAAACACAGAAATTGCATGCGAATTTAATTCAAAAGGCACAATGCTGACTTAAGTAAAAGAGGACTGACACTCTCACTTTCTATGATTTGAACCTCTCCTGTGAATCCAGTTTTAGATTCCGATGCTTCACTTCTGGTTTACTGTATACCTTGGACCTTCTTATTGACGATGAAACACAGATATTGCATCCGAATACAATACAAAAATTACAATGCCAACTTCAGTACAAGATGACTGACCCTCTCTCTTTCTATGACTTGAACCTCTCCTGTGAGTCCAGTTTTAGATTCTGATGCTTCACTTCAGTTTTACTGTATCCCTTGGACCTTCTTATTGACGATGGAACACAGAGTTTGCATCCGAATTTAATACAAAAGGCACAATGCCGACTTAAGTACAAGAGGACTCACACTCTAACTTACTATGATTTAAACCTCTCCCGTGAGTCCAGTTTTAGATTCCGATACTTCACTTCAGGTTTACTGTATCCCTTGGACCTTCTTATTGACGATGAAACACAGAAATTGCATCCGAATTAAATACGAAAGGCACAATGCCGACTTAAGTAAAAGAGGACTGACACTCTAACTTTCTGTGGTTTGAACCTCTCCTGTGAGTCCAGTTTTAGATTCCGATGCTTCACTTCGAGTGTACTGTATATCTTGCACCTTCTTATTGACTATGAAACACAGAAATTGCATCTGAATTTAATACAAGAGGCACAATGCCGGCTTAAGTACAAGCGGACTGACACTCTCACTTTCTACGATTTGATCCTCTCCTGTGAGTCCAGTTTTAGATTCCGATGCTTCACTTCAGGTTTACTGTGTACCTTGCACCTTCTTATTGACGATGAAACACAGAAATTGCATCCAAATTGAATACAAAAGGCACAATGTCGACTAAAGTACAAGAGGATTGACACTCTCATTTTCTACGATTTAAACCTCTCCTGTGAGTCCAGTTTCAGATTCCGATGCTTCACTTCAGGTTTACTGTATACCTTGCACCTTCTCATTGACGATAAAACACAGAAATTGCATCCGAATTTAATACAAAAGGCACAATGTTGACTTAAGTACAAGAGGACTGACACTCCCACTTTCTACGATTTGAAACTCTCCTGTGAGTCCAGTTTTAGATTCCGATGCTTCACTTCAGGTTTACTGTTTCCCTTGCACCTTCTTATTGACGATGAAACACAGAAATTGCATCCGTATTGAATACAATAGACACAATGCCGACTTACGTCCAAGAGGACTGACACTCTCACTTTCTACGATTTGAACCTCTCCTGTGAGTCCAGTTTTAGATTCCGATGCTTCACTTCAGGTTTACTGTATACCTTGCACCTTCTTATTGACGATGAAACAGAGAAATTGCATCCGAATTGAATACAAAAGGCACATTGCCGACTTAAGTACAAGAGGACTGACACTCTCCCATTCTACGATTTGAACCTCTCCTGTGAGTCCAGATTTAGATTCCGATGCTTCACGTCAAGATTACTGTATACCTTGCACCTTCTTATTGACGTTGAAATACAGAAATTGCATTCGAATTTAATACAAAAGGCACAATGCCGACTTAAGTACAAAGGGACTGACACTCTCACTTTCAACGATTTGAACCTCTCCTGTGAGTCCAGATTTAGATTCCGATGCTTCACTTCAGGTTTACTGTATACCTTGCACCTTCTCCTTGACGATGAAACACAGAAATTGCATCCGAATTTAATACAAAAGGGACAATGCCGACTTAAGCACAACAGGACTGACACTCTAACTTTCTATGCTTTGAACCTCTCCTGTGAGTCCAATTTTAGATTCCGATGCTTCACTTCAGGTTTACTGTGTACCTTGCACCTTCTTATTGACGATGAAACACAGAAATTGCATCCGAATTGAATACAAAAGGCACATTGCCGACTTAAGTACAAGAGGACTGACACTCTCCCATTCTACGATTTGAACCTCTTCTGTGAGTCCAGTTTTAGATTCCGATGCTTCACGTCACGATTTCTGTATTCCTTGCACCTTCTTATTGACGATGAAACACAGAAATTGCATCTGAATTGAATACAAAAGGCACAATTCCGACTTAAGTACAAGAGGACTATCTAACTTTCTACGTTTTGAATCTCTCCTGTGAGTCCAGTTTTAGATTCCGATGCTTCTCTTCAGGTTTACTGTATACCTTGCACCTTCTTATTGACGATGAAATACAGACATTGCATCTGAATTGAATACAAAAGGCACAATTCCGACTTAAGTACAAGAGGACTATCTAACTTTCTACGTTTTGAATCTCTCCTGTGAGTCCAGTTTTAGATTCCGATGCTTCTCTTCAGGTTTACTGTATACCTTGCACCTTCTTATTGACGATGAATCACAGAAATTGCATCCGAATTTATTACAAAAGGCACAATGCCGACTTAAGTACAAGAGGACTGACACTTTAACTTTCTATGATTTGAACCTCTCCTGTGAGTCCAGTTTTAGATTCCGATGCTTCACTTCATGTTTACTGTATCCCTTGGACCTTCTTTTTGACGATGAAACACAGAAATTGCATCCGAATTTAATTGAAAAGGCACAATGCCGACTTAAGTAAAAGAGGACTGACACTCTCACTTTCTATGATTTGAACCTCTCCTGTGAGTCCAGTTTTAGATTCCGATGCTTCACTTCAGGTTTACAGTATACCTTGGACCTTCTTATTGACGATGAAACACAGAAATTGCATCCGAATTCAATACAAAAATCACAATGCCGACTCAAGTACAAGATGACAGACACTCTCTCTTTCTATTATTTGAACCTCTCCTGTGAGTCCAGTTTTAGATTCCGATGCTTCACTTCAGGTTTACTGTATCCCTTGGACCTTCTTATTGACAATGAAACACAGAGTTTGCATCCGAATTTAATACAAAAGGCACAATGCCGACTTAAGTACAAGATTACTCACACTCCAACTTACTATGATTTGAACCTCTCCTGTGAGTCCAGTTTTAGATTCCGATGCTTCACTTCAGGTTTACTGTATCCCTTGGACCTTCTTATTGACGATGAAACACAGAAATTGCATCTGAATTAAATACCAAAGGCACAATGCCGACTTAAGTAAAAGAGGACTGACACTCTCACTTTCTGTGATTTGAATCTCTCATGTGAGTCCAGTTTTAGATTCCGATGCTTCACTTCAGGTTTACTGTTTACCTTGCACCTTCTCATTGACGATAAAACACAGAAATTGCATCCGAATTTAATACAAAAAGCACAATGCCGACTTAAGTACAAGAGGAGTGACACTCTCACTTTCTACGATTTGAACCTCTCCTGTGAGTCCAGTTTTAGATTCCGATGCTTCACTTCAGGTTTACTGTTTGCCTTGCACCTTCTTATTGACGATGAAACACAGAAATTGAATCCGAATTGAATACAAAAGACACAATGCCGACTTACGTACAAGAGGACTGATACTCTCACTTTCTACGATTTGAACCTCTCCTGTGAGTCCAGTTTTAGATTCCGATGCTTCACTTCAGGTTTACTGTATACCTTGCACCTTCTCCTTGACGATGAAACACAGAAATTGCATCCGAATTTAATACAAAAGGGACAATGCCGACTTAAGCACAACAGGACTGACACTCTAACTTTCTATGCTTTGAACCTCTCCTGTGAGTCCAATTTTAGATTCCGATGCTTCACTTCAGGTTTACTGTGTACCTTGCACCTTCTTATTGACGATGAAACACAGAAATTGCATCCGAATTGAATACAAAAGGCACATTGCCGACTTAAGTACAAGAGGACTGACACTCTCCCATTCTACGATTTGAACCTCTTCTGTGAGTCCAGTTTTAGATTCCGATGCTTCACGTCACGATTTCTGTATTCCTTGCACCTTCTTATTGACGATGAAACACAGAAATTGCATTCGAATTTAATACAAAAGGCACAATGCCGACTTAAGTACAAGAGGACTCACACTCTAACTTACTATGATTTGAACCTCTCCTGTGAGTCCAGTTTTAGACTCCGATGCTTCACTTCAGGTTTACTGTTTGCCTTGCACCGTCTTATTGACGATGAAACACAGAAATTGCATCCGAATTGAATACAAAAGACACAATGCCGACTTAAGTACAAGAGGACTGACACTCTCCCATTTTACGATTTGAACCTCTTCTGTGAGTCCAGTTTTAGATTCCGATGCTTCACGTCACGATTACTGTATTCCTTGCACCTTCTTATTGACGAAGAAACACAGAAATTGCATCCGAATTTATTACAAAAGGCACAATGCCGACTTAAGTACAAGAGGACTGACACTCTAACTTTCTATGATTTGAACCTCTCCTGTGAGTCCAGTTTTAGATTCCGATGCTTCACTTCAGGTTTACTGTATCCCTTGGACCTTCTTATTGACGATGAAACACAGAAATTGCATCCGAATTTAATACAAATTGAACAATGCCGACTTAAGTACAAGAGGACTGACACTCTCACTTTCTACGATTTGAACCTCTCCTGTGAGTCCAGTCTTAGATTCCGATGCTTCACTTCAGGTTTACTGTATACCTTGCATCTTCTTATTGACGATGAAACACAGAAATTGCATCCGAATTTAATACAAAAATCACAATGCCGACTTAAGTAAAACATGACTGACACTCTCTCTTTCTATGATTTGAACGTCTCCTGTGAGTCCAGTTTTAGATTCCGATGCTTCACTTCAGGTTTACTGTATCTCTTGGACCTTCTTATTGACGATGAAACACAGAAATTGAATCCGAATTTAATACAAATTGCATAATGCCGACTTAAGTACAAGAGGACTGACACTCTCACTTTCTACGATTTGAACCTCTCCTGTGAGTCCAGTTTTAGATTCCGATGCTTCACTTCAGGTTTACAGTATACCTTGGACTTTCTTATTGACGATGAAACATAGAAATTGCATCCGAATTCAATACAAAAATCACAATGCCGACTTAAGTACAAGATGACCGACAATCTCTCTTTCTATGATTTGAACCACTCCTGTGAGTCCAGTTTTAGATTCCGATGCTTCACTTCAGGTTTACTGTATCACTTGGACCTTCTTATTGACAATGAAACACAGAGTTTGCATCCGAATTTAATACAAGAGGCACAATGCCGGCTTAAGTACAAGAGGACTAATAGTCTAACTTACTATGATTTGAACCTCTCCTGTGAGTCCAGTTTTAGATTCCGATGCTTCACTTCAGGTTTACTTTATACCTAGCACCTTTTTATTGACGATGAAACACAGAAATTGCATCCGAATTTAATACAAAAGGCACAATGCCGACTTAAGTACAAGAGGACTGACACTCTAACTTTCTATGATTTGAACTTCTCCTGTGAGTCAAGTTTTAGATTCCGATGCTTAACTTCAGGTTTACTGTATCCCTTGGACCTTCTTACTGACGATGAAACACAGAAATTGCATCCGAATTAAATACAAAAGGCACAATGCCGACTTAAGTAAAAGAGGACTGACACTCTCACTTTCTGTGATTTGAACCACCCCTGTGAGTCCAGTTTTAGATTCCGATGCTTCACTTCCGGTTTACTGTATATCTTGCACCTTCTTATTGATTATGAAACACAGAAATTGCATCCGAATTTTATACAAAAGGCACACTGTCGACTTAAATACAAGAGGACTGACACTCTCACTTTCTACGATTTGAACCTCTCCTGTGAGTCCAGTTTTAGATTCCGATGCCTCACTTCAGGTTTACCGTGTATCTTGCACCTTCTTATTGACGATGAAACACAGAAATTGCATCCAAATTGAATACAAAACGCACAATGTCGACTAAAGTACAAGAGGATTGACACTCTCAATTTCTACGATTTGAACCTCCCCTGTGAGTCCAGTTTCAGATTCCTATGCTTCACTTCAGGTTTACTGTATACCTTGGACCTTCTCATTGACAATAAAACACAGAAATTGCATCCGAATTTAATACAAAAGGCACAATGCCGACTTAAGTACAAGAGGACTGACACTCCCACTTTCTACGATTTGAACCTCTCCTGTGAGTCCAGTTTTAGATTCCGATGCATCACTTCAGGTTTACAGTGTACCTTGCACCTTCTTATTGACGATGAAACACAGAAATTGCATCCGAATTGAATACAAAAGACACAATGCCGACTTACGTACAAGAGGACTGACACTCTCACTTTCTACGATTTGAACCTCTCCTGTGAGTCCAGTTTTAGATTCCGATGCTTCACTTCAGGTTTACAGTATACCTTGCACCTTCTTAATGACGATGAAACGCAGAAATTGCATCCGAATTGAATACAAAAGACACAATGCCGACTTAAGTACAAGAGGACTGACACTCTAACTTTCTATGCTTTGAACCTCTCCTGTGAGTCCAGTTTTAGATTCCTTTGCTTCACTTCAGGTTTACTGTGTACCTTGCACCTTCTTATTGACGATGAAACACAGAAATTGCATTTGAATTGAATACAAAAGGCACATTGCCGACTTAAGTACAAGAGGACTGACACTCTCCCATTCTACGATTTGAACCTCTCCTGTGAGTCCAGTTTTAGATTCCGATGCTTCACGTCAAGATTACTGTATACCTTGCACCTTCTTATTGACGATGAAACACAGAAATTGCATCCGAATTTAATACAAAGGCACAATGCAGACTTAACTACAAGGGGACTGACACTCTCACTTTCTAGGATTTCAACCTCTCCTGTGAGTCCAGTTTTAGATTCCGATGCTTCACTTCAGGTTTACTGTATGCCTTGCACCTTCTTATTGACGATGAAACACAGAAACTGCATCTGAATTGAATACAAAAGGCACAATTCCGACTTAAGTACAAGAGGACTGTCTAACTTTCTACGTTTTGAACCTCTCCTATGAGTCCAGTTTTAGATTCCGATGCTTCAGTTCAGGTTTACTGTATACCGTGCACCTTCTTATTGACGATGAAACACAGAAATTGCATCTGAATTGAATACAAAAGGCACATTGCCGACTTAAGTACAAGAGGACTGACACTCTAACTGTCTATGATTTGAACCTCTCCTGTGAGTCCAGTTTTAGATTCCGATGCTTCACTTCAGGTTTACTGTATCCCTTGGACCTTCTTATTGAGGATGAAACACAGATATTGCATCCGAATTTAATTCAAAAGGCACAATGCCGACTTAAATAAAAGAGGACTGACACTCTCACTTTCTATGATTTGAACCTCTCCTGTGAGTCCAGTTTTAGATTCCGATGCTTCACTTCAGGTTTACTGTATACCTTGCACCTTCTTATTGACGATGAAACACAGAAATTGCATCCGAATTGAATACAAAAGGCACAATGCCGACTTAAGTACAAGGGGACTGTCTAACTTTCTACGTTTTGAACCTCTCCTATGAGTCCAGTTTTAGATTCCGATGCTTCAGTTCAGGTTTACTGTATACCTTGCACCTTCTTATTGACGATGAAACACAGAAATTGCATCCGAATTTAATTCAAAAGGCACAATGCTGACTTAAGTAAAAGAGGACTGACACTCTCACTTTCTATGATTTGAACCTCTCCTGTGAATCCAGTTTTAGATTCCGATGCTTCACTTCAGGTTTACTGTATACCTTGGACCTTCTTATTGATGATGAAACACAGAAATTGTATCCGAATTCAATACAAAAATCACAATGCCAACTTAAGTACAAGATGACTGACACTCACTCTTTCTATGATTTGAACCTCTCCTGTGAGTCCAGTTTTAGATTCTGATGCTTCACTTCAGGTTTACTGTATACCTTGGACCTTCTTATTGACGATGAAACACAGAGTTTGCATCCGAATTTAATACAAAAGGCACAATGCCGACTTAAGTACAAGAGGACTCACACTCTAACTTACTATGATTTAAACCTCTCCCGTGAGTCCAGTTTTAGATTCCGATACTTCACTTCAGGTTTACTGTATCCCTTGGACCTTCTTATTGACGATGAAACACAGAAATTGCATCCGAATTAAATACAAAAGGCACAATGCCGACTAGAGTAAAAGAGGACTGACACTCTCACTTTCTGTGATTTGAACCTCTCCTGTGAGTCCAGTTTTAGATTCCGATGCTTCACTTCAGGTGTACTGTATATCTTGCACCTTCTTATTGACTATGAAACACAGAAATTGCATCCGAATTTAATACAAAAGGCACAATGCCGACTTAAGTACAAGAGGAGTGACACTCTCACTTTCTACGATTTGAACCTC
Source organism: Schistocerca americana (assembly GCF_021461395.2). Taxonomy (NCBI): domain Eukaryota; kingdom Metazoa; phylum Arthropoda; class Insecta; order Orthoptera; family Acrididae; genus Schistocerca; species Schistocerca americana. The sequence goes on from NC_060126.1 coordinate 7,901,187, forward strand.
TCCTGTGAGCCCAGTTTTAGATTCCGATGCTTCACTTCAGGTTTACTGTTTGCCTTGCACCTTCTTATTGACGATGAAACACAGAAATTGCATCCGAATTGAATACAAAAGACACAATGCCGACTTACGTACAAGAGGACTGATACTCTCACTTTCTACGATTTGAACCTCTCCTGTGGGTCCGGTTTTAGATTCCGATGCTTCACTTCAGGTTTACTGTATACCTTGCACCTTCTCATTGACGATGAAACACAGAAATTGCATCCGAATTTAATACAAAAGGGACAATGCCGACTTAAGCACAACAGGACCGACACTCTAACTTTCTATGCTTTGAACCTCTCCTGTGAGTCCAATTTTAGATTCCGATGCTTCACTTCAGGTTTACTGTGTACCTTGCACATTCTTATTGACGATGAAACACAGAAATTGCATCCGAATTGAATACAAAAGGCACATTGCCGACTTAAGTACAAGAGGACTGACACTCTCCCATTCTACGATTTGAACCTATTCTGTGAGTCCAGTTTTAGATTCCGATGCTTCACGTCACGATTACTGTATTCCTTGCACCTTCTTATTGACGATGAAACACAGAAAGTGCATTCGAATTTAATACAAAAGGCACAATGCCGACTTAAGTACAAGGGGACTGACACTCTCACTTTCTACGATTTGAACCTCTCCTGTGAGTCCAGATTTAGATTCCGATGCTTCACGTCAGGTTTACTGTATACCTTGCACCAGCTTATTGACGATGAAACACAGAAATTGCATCTGAATTGAATACAAAAGGCACAATTCCGACTTAAGTACAAGAGGACTGTCTACCTTCCTACGTTTTGAACCTCTCCTGTGAGTCCAGATTTAGATTCCGATGCTTCGCTTCAGGTTTACTGTATACCTTGCACCTTCTTATTGACGATGAAACACAGAAATTGCATTAGAATTTATTACAAAAGGCACAATGCCGACTTAAGTACAAGAGGACTGACACTCTTACTTTCTATGATTTGAACCTCTCCTGTGAGTCCAGTTTTAGATTCCGATGCTTCACTTCAGGTTTACTGTATCCCTTGGACCTTCTTATTGACGATGAAACACAGAAATTGCATCCGAATTTAATACAAATTGAACAATGCCGACTTAAGTACAAGAGGACTGACACTCTCACTTTCTACGATTTGAACCTCTCCTGTGAGTCCAGTCTTAGATTCCGATGCTTCACTTCAGGTTTACTGTATACCTTGCATCTTCTTATTGACGATGAAACACAGAAATTGCATCCGAATTTAATACAAAAATCACAATGCCGACTTTAGTAAAAGATGACTGACACTCTCTCTTTCTATGATTTGAACGTCTCCTGTGAGTCCAGTTTTAGATTCCGATGCTTCACTTCAGGTTTACTGTATCCCTTGAACCTTCTTATTGACGATGAAACACAGAAATTGCATCCGAATTTAATACAAATTGCACAATGCCGACTTAAGTACAAGAGGACTGACACTCTCACTTTCTACGATTTCAACCTCTCCTGTGAGTCCAGTTTTAGATTCCGATGCTTCACTTCAGGTTTACAGTATACCTTGGACCTTCTTATTGACGATGAAACATAGAAATTGCATCCGAATTCAATACAAAAATCACAATGCCGACTTAAGTACAAGATGACCGACAATCTCTCTTTCTATGATTTGAACCACTCCTGTGAGTCCAGTTTTAGATTCCGATGCTTCACTTCAGGTTTACTGTATCCCTTGGACCTTCTTATTGACAATGAAACACAGAGTTTGCATCCGAATTTAATACAAGAGGCACAATGCCGACTTAAGTACAAGAGGACACACAGTCAAACTTACTATGATTTGAACTTCTCCTGTGAATCCAGTTTTAGATTCCGATGCTTCACTTCAGGTTTACTTTATACCTAGCACCTTTTTATTGACGATGAAACACAGAAATTGCATCCGAATTTAATACAAAAGGCACAATGCCGACTTAAGTACAAGAGGACTGACATTCTAACTTTCTATGATTTGAACTTCTCCTGTGAGTCAAGTTTTAGATTCCGATGCTTAACTTCAGGTTTACTGTATCCCTTGGACCTTCTTACTGACGATGAAGCACAGAAATTGCATCCGAATTAAATACAAAAGGCACAATGCCGACTTAAGTAAAAGAGGACTGACACTCTCACTTTCTGTGATTTGAACCACCCCTGTGAGTACAGTTTTAGATTCCGATGCTTCACTTCCGGTTTACTGTATATCTTGCACCTTCTTATTGACTATGAAACACAGAAATTGCATCCGAATTTTATACAAAAGGCACACTGTCGACTTAAATACAAGAGGACTGACACTCTCACTTTCTACGATTTGAACCTCTCCTGTGAGTCCAGTTTTAGATTCCGATGCTTCACTTCAGGTTTACCGTGTATCTTGCACCTTCTTATTGACGATGAAACACAGAAATTGCATCCAAATTGAATACAAAACGCACAATGTCGACTAAAGTACAAGAGGATTGACACTCTCAATTTCTACGATTTGAACCTCTCCTGTGAGTCCAGTTTCAGATTCCTATGCTTCACTTTAGGTTTACTGTATACCTTGCACCTTCTCATTGACAATAAAACACAGAAATTGCATCCGAATTTAATACAAAAGGCACAATGCCGACTTAAGTACAAGAGGACTGACACCCCCACTTTCTACGATTTGAACCTCTCCTGTGAGTCCAGTTTTAGATTTCGATGCATCACTTCAGGTTTACAGTGTACCTTGCACCTTCTTATTGACGATGAAACACAGAATTTGCATCCGAATTGAATACAAAAGACACAATGCCGACTTACGTACAAGAGGACTGACACTCTCACTTTCTACGATTTGAACCTCTCCTGTGAGTCCAGTTTTAGATTCGGATGCTTCACTTCAGGTTTACAGTATACCTTGCACCTTCTTGTTGACGATGAAACGCAGCAATTGCATCCGAATTGAATACAAAAGAAACAATGCCGACTTAAGTACAAAAGGACTGACACTCTAACTTTCTATGCTTTGAACCTCTCCTGTGAGTCCAGTTTTAGATTCCTTTGCTTCACTTCAGGTTTACTGTGTACCTTGCACCTTCTTATTGACGATGAAACACAGAAATTGCATTTGAATTGAATACAAAAGGCACATTGCCGACTTAAGTACAAGAGGACTGACACTCTCCCATTCTACGATTTGAACCTCTCCTGTGAGTCCAGTTTTAGATTCCGATGCTTCACGTCAAAATTACTGTATACCTTGCACCTTCTTATTGACGATGAAACACAGAAATTGCATCCGAATTTAATACAAAGGCACAATGCAGACTTAAGTACAAGGGGACTGACACTCTCACTTTCTAGGATTTGAACCTCTCCTGTGAGTCCAGTTTTAGATTCCGATGCTTCACTTCAGGTTTACTGTATACCTTGCACCTTCTTATTGACGATGAAACACAGAAATTGCATCTGAAATGAATACAAAAGGCACAATTCCGACTTAAGTACAAGAGGACTGTCTAACTATCTACGTTCTGAACCTCTCCTATGAGTCCAGTTTTAGATTCCGATGCTTCAGTTCAGGTTTACTGTATACCTTGCACCTTCTTATTGACGATGAAACACAGAAATTGCATCTGAATTGAATACAAAAGCACATTGCCGACTTAAGTACAAGAGGACTGACACTCTAACTTTCTATGATTTGAACCTCTCCTGTGAGTCCAGTTTTAGATTCCGATGCTTCACTTCAGGTTTACTGTATCCCTTGGACCTTCTTATTGACGATGAAACACAGATATTGCATCCGAATTTAATTCAAAAGGCACAATGCCGACTTAAATAAAAGAGGACTGACACTCTCACATTCTATGATTTGACCCTTTCCTGTGAGTCCAGTTTTAGATTCCGATGCTTCACTTCAGGTTTACTGTATACCTTGCACCTTCTTATTGACGATGAAACACAGAAATTGCATCCGAATTGAATTCAAAAGGCACAATGCCGACTTAAGTACAAGAGGACTGTCTAACTTTCTACGTTTTGAACCTCTCCTATGAGTCCAGTTTTAGATTCCGATGCTTCAGTTCAGGTTTACTGTATACCTTGCACCTTTTTATTGACGATGAAACACAGAAATTGCATCCGAATTCAATACAAAAATCACAATGACGGCTTATGCACAAGAGGACAGACACTCTCAGTTTCTATGATTTGAACTTCTCCTGTGAGCCAAGTTTCAGAATTCGATGCGTTATTTCAGGTTTACCGTATACCTTGCACCTTCTTATTGACGATGAAACACAGATATTGCATCGGAATTTAATACAAAAAGCACAATGCCGACATAAATACAAGAGGACTGACACTCTAACTCTCTATGATTTGAACCTCTACTGTGAGTCCAGTTTTAGATTCCGATGCTTCACTTCAGGTTTACTGTACACCTTGCACCTTCATATTGACGATGAAACACAGAAATTGCATCCGAATTGAATACAAAATTCACAATGCCGGCTTAAGTACAGGAGGACTGACACTCTCACTTTCTATGATTGAACTTCTCCTGTGAGTCCAGTTTTAGATTCCAGTGGTTCACTTCAGGTTTACTGTATACCTTGCAGCTTCCTATTGACGATGAAACACAGAAATTGCATCCGAATTTAGTACAAAAGGCACAATGCCGATTTAAGTACAAGAGGACTGACACTCTCACTTTATTCGATTTGAACCTCTCCTGTGAGTCCAGTTTTAGATTCCGATGCTTCACTTCAGGTTTACTGTATACCTTGTACCTTCTTATTAACGATGAAACACAGAAATTACATCCGAATTTAATACAAATGGCACAATGCCGACTTAAGTACAAGAGGACTGACACTCTCACTTTCTACGATTTGAACCTCTCCTGTGAGTCCAGTTTTAGATTCCGATGCTTCACTTCAGGTTTACTGTATTCCTTGGACCTTCTTATGAACGATGAAACATAGAAATTGCATCCGAATTTAATTCAAAGGGCACAATGCCGACTTAAGTAAAAGAGGACTGACACTCTAACTTTCTATGATTTGAACCTCACCTGTGAGTCCAGTTTTAGATTCCGATGCTTCACTTCAGGTTTTATGTATACCTTGGATCTTCTTATTGACGATTAAACACAGAAATTGCATCCAAATTTAATACAAAAGGCACATTGCCGAGTTAAGTAACAGAGGACTGACACTCTCACTTTCTATGATTTAAACCTCTCCTGTGAGTCCAGTTTTTGAATCCGATGCTTCACTTCAGGTTTACTGTATACCTTGGACCTTCTTGTTGACGATGAAACACAGAAATTGCATCCGAATTCAATACAAAAATCACAATGCCGACTTAAGCACAAGAGGACAGACACTCTCGCTTTCTATGATTTAAACCTCTCCTGTGAGTCCAATTTTAGATTCCGATGCATCAATTCAGGTCTACTGTATCCCTTGAACCTTCTTATTGACGATGAAACCCAGAGTTTGCATCCGAATTTAATAAAAAAGGCACAATGCCGACTTTCACTTCAGGTTTACTGTATTCCTTGGACCTTCTTATTGACGATGAAATACAGAAATTGCATCTGAATTTAATACAAAATTCACAATGCCGACTTAAGTACAGGAGGACTGACACTCTCACTTTCTATGATTTGAACTTCTCCTGTGAGTCCAGTTTTAGATTCCAGTGGTTCACTTCAGGTTTACTGTATACCTTGCAGCTTCCTATTGACGATGAAACACAGAAATTGCATCCGAATTTAGTACAAAAGGCACAATGCCGATTTAAGTACAAGAGGACTGACACTCTCACTTTATTCGATTTGAACCTCTCCTGTGAGTCCAGTTTTAGATTCCGATGCTTCACTTCAGGTTTACTGTATACCTTGTACCTTCTTATTAACGATGAAACACAGAAATTACATCCGAATTTAATACAAATGGCACAATGCCGACTTAAGTACAAGAGGACTGACACTCTCACTTTCTACGATTTGAACCTCTCCTGTGAGTCCAGTTTTAGATTCCGATGCTTCACTTCAGGTTTACTGTATTCCTTGGACCTTCTTATGGACGATGAAACATAGAAATTGCATCCGAATTTAATTCAAAGGGCACAATGCCGACTTAAGTAAAAGAGGACTGACACTCTAACTTTCTATGATTTGAACCTCACCTGTGAGTCCAGTTTTAGATTCCGATGCTTCACTTCAGTTTTTATGTATACCTTGGATCTTCTTATTGACGATTAAACACAGAAATTGCATCCAAATTTAATACAAAAGGCACATTGCCGAGTTAAGTAACAGAGGACTGACACTCTCACTTTCTATGATATGAACCTCTCCTGTGGGTCCAATTTTTGAATCCGATGCTTCACTTCAGGTTTACTGTATACCTTGGACCTTCTTGTTGACGATGAAACACAGAAATTGCATCCGAATTCAATACAAAAATCACAATGCCGACTTAAGCACAAGAGGACAGACACTCTCGCTTTCTATGATTTGAACCTCTCCTGTGAGTCCAATTTTAGATTCCGATGCTTCAATTCAGGTCTACTGCATCCCTTGAACCTTCTTATTGACGATGAAACCCAGAGTTTGCATCCGAATTTAATAAAAAAGGCACAATGCCGACTTTCACTTCAGGTTTACTGTATTCCTTGGACCTTCTTATTGACGATGAAATACAGAAATTGCATCTGAATTTAATACAAAAGGCACAATGCCGACTTAAGTACAAGAGGACTGACACTCTCACTTTCAATGATTTGAACCTCTCCTGTGAGTCCTGTTTTAGATTCCGATGCTTCACTTCAGGATTATGGTATACCTTCCACCTTCCTATTGAAGATGAAACACAGAAATTGCATCCAAATTTAGTACAAAAGGCATAATGCCGATTTAAGTACAAGAGGACGGACACTCTCACTTTATACGATTTGAACCTCTCCTGTGAGTCTAGGTTTGGATTCCGATGCTTCACTTCAGGTTTACTGTATACCTTGCACCTTCTTATAGACGATAAAACACAGAAATTGCATCCGAATTTAATACAAAATGCACAATGCCGACTGAAGTACAGGAGGACTGACACTCTCACTTTCCACGATTTGAAACTCTCCTGTGAGTCCAGTTTTAGATTCCGATGCTTCACTTCAGGTTTACTGTATATCTTGCACCTTCTTATTGACTATGAAACACAGAAATTGCATCCGAATTTAATACAAAAGGCACAATGCTGACTTAAGTACAAGAGGACTGACACTCTCACTTTCTACGATTTGAACCTCTCCTGTGAGCCCAGTTTTAGATTTCGATGCTTTACTTCAGGTTTACTGTGCACCTTGCACCTTCATATTGACGATGAAACACAGAAATTGCATCCAAATTGAATACAAAAGACACAATGTCAACTAAAGTACAAGAGGATTGACACTCTCACTTTCTACGATTTGAACCTCTCCTGTGAGTCCAGTTTTAGTTTCCGATGCTTCACTTCACGTTTACTGTATACCTTGCACCTTCTTATTGACGATGAAACACAGAAATTGCATCCGAATTGAATACAAAAGACACAATGCCGACTTACGTACAAGAGGACTGACACTCTCACTTTCTACGATTTGAACCTCTCCTGTGAGTCCAGTTTTAGATTCCGATGCTTGACTTCAGGTTTACTGTATACCTTGCACCTTCTTATTGACGATGAAACACAGAAATTGCATCCGAATTTAATACAAAAGGGACAATGCCGACTTAAGTACAAGAGGGCTGACACTCTAACTTTCTATGTTTTGAACCTCTCCTGTGAGTCCAGTTTTAAATTCCGTTGCTTCACTTCAGGTTTACTGTATCCCTTGGGCCTTCATATTGACGATGAAACACAGAAATTGCATCCGAATTTAATTCAAAAGGCACAATGCCGACTTTAGTAAAAGAGGACTTACACTCTCACTTTCTATGATTTGAACCTCTCCTGTGAGTCCAGTTTCAGATTCCGATGCTTCACTTCAGGTTTACTGTATACCTTGGACCTTCTTATTGACGATGAAACACAGAGTTTGCATCCGAATTTAATAAAACAGGCACAATGCCGACTTCCACTTCAGGATTACTGAATTCCTTGGACCTTCTTATTGACGATGAAACACAGAAATTGCATCCGAATTAAATACAAAAGGCACAATGCCGACTTTGCACCTTCTTACTGACGATGAGACACAGAAATTGTATCCGAATTTAATACAAAAGGCAGAATGCCGACTTATATACAAGAGGACCGACACTCTTAATGTCTCCGCTTTGAACCTCTCCTGAGAGTCCAGTTTTAGATTCCGTTGCTTCACTTGAGGTTTACAGAATCCCTTGGTTCTTCTTATTGACGATGAAACACAGAAATTGCATCCGAATTTAATAGAAAAGGCACAATGCCGACTTAAGTACAAGAGGACTGACACTCTAACTTTCTACGATTTGAACCTCTCCTGTGAGTCCAGTTTTAGATTCCGATGCTTCACTTCAGGTTTACTGTATCCCTTGGACCTCCTTATTGACGATGAAACACATAAATTACATCCGAATTTAATACAAAATGCACAATGCCGACTTAAGTAAGAGAGGACTGACACTCTCACTTTCTATGGTTTGAACTTCTCCTGTGAGTATAATTTTAGATTCCGATGCGTCACTTCAGGTCTACCGTATACCTTGCACCTTCTTATTGACGATGAAACATAGAAATTGCATCGTAATTTAATGCAAAAGGCACAATGCCGACGTAAGTACAAGAGGACTGACACTCTAAGTTTCTATGATTTGAACCTCTCCTGTGAGTCCAGTTTTAGATTCCGATGCTTCACTTCAGGTTTACTGTATCCCTTGGACCTTCATATTGACGATGAAATATACAAATTGCATCCGAATTTAATACAAAAGGCACAATGCCGACTTAACTACAAGAAGTTTGACACTCTCACTTTCAATGATTTGAACCTCTCCTGTGAGTCCAGTTTTAGATTCCGATGCTTCACTTCAGGATTATGGTATACCTTGCACCTACCTATTGAAGATGAAACACAGAAATTGCATCCGAATAGTACAAAAGGCATAATGCCGATTTAAGTACAAGAGGACGGACACTCTCACTGTATACGATTTGAACCTCTCCTGTGAGTCAGGGTTTAGATTCCGATGCATCACTTCAGGTTTACTGTATACCTTGCACCTTCTTATTGACGATGAAACCCAGAAATTGCATCCGAATTTAATACAAAATGCACAATGCGGACTTAAGTACAGGAGGACTGACACTCTCACTTTCTACGATTTGAACCTCTCCTGTGAGTCCACTTTTAGATTCCGATGCTTCACTTCAGGTTTACTGTGCACCTTCACCTTCTTATTGACGATGTAACACAGAAATTGCATCCAAATTGAATACAAAAGGCACAATGTCGACTAAAGTACAAGAGGATTGGCACTCTCACTTTCTACGATTTGAACCTCTCCTGTGAGTCCAGTTTCAGATTCCGATGGTTCACTTCAGGTTTACTGTATACCTTGCACCTTCATATTTACGATGAAACACAGAAATTGTATCCGAATTTAATACAAAAGACACAATGCCGACTTACGTACAAGAGGACTGACACTCTAAGTTTCTATGATTTGAACCTCTCCTGTGAGTCCAGTTTTAAATTCCGTTGCTTCACTTCAGGTTTACTGTATCCCTTGGGCCTTCATATTGACGATGAAACACAGAAATTGCATCCGAATTTAATTCAAAAGGCACAATGCCGACTTTAGTAAAAGAGGACTTACACTCTCACTTTCTATGATTTGAACCTCTCCTGTGAGTCCAGTTTTAGATTCCGATGCTTCACTTCGTGTTTACTGTATACCTTGGACCTTCTTATTGACGATGAAACACAGAGTTTGCATCCGAATTTAATAAAAAAGGCACAATGCCGACTTCCACTTCAGGATTACTGTATTCCTTGGACCTTCGTATTGACGATGAAACACAGAAATTGCATCCGAATTAAATACAAAAGGCACAATGCCGACTTTGCACCTTCTTACTGACGATGAGACACAGAAATTGTATCCGAATTTAATACACAAGGCAGAATGCCGACTTATATACAAGAGGACCGACACTCTTAATGTCTCCGCTTTGAACCTCTCCTGAGAGTCCAGTTTTAGATTCCGTTGCTTCACTTGAGGTTTACAGAATCCCTTGGTTCTTCTTATCGACGATGAAACACAGAAATTGCATCCGAATTTAATAGGAAAGGCACAATGCCGACTTAAGTACAAGAGGACTGACACTCTAACTTTCTATGATTTGAACCTCTCCTGTGAGTCCAGTTTTAGATTCCGATGCTTCACTTCAGGTTTACTGTATCCCTTGGACCTCCTTATTGACGATGAAACACATAAATTACATCCGAATTTAATACAAAATGCACAATGCCGACTTAAGTAAGAGAGGACTGACACTCTCACTTTCTATGGTTTGAACTTCTCCTGTGAGTAAAGTTTTAGATTCCGATGAGTCACTTCAGGTCTACCGTATACCTTGCACCTTCTTATTGACGATGAAACATAGAAATTGCATCGGAATTTAATGCAAAAGGCACAATGCCGACGTAAGTACAAGAGGACTGACACTCTAAGTTTCTATGATTTGAACCTCTCCTGTGAGTCCAGTTTTAGATTCCGATGCTTAACTTCAGGTTTACTGTATCCCTTGGACCTTCTTATTGACGATGAAATATAGAAATTGCATCCGAATTTAATACAAAAGGCACAATGCGACTTAAGTACAAGAAGTTTGACACTCTCACTTTCAATGATTTGAACCTCTCCTGTGAGTCCAGTTTTAGATTCCGATGCTTCACTTCAGGATTATGGTATACCTTGCACCTACCTATTGAAGATGAAACACAGAAATTGCATCCGAATTTAGTACAAAAGGCATAATGCCGATTTAAGTACAAGAGGACGGACACTCTCACTTTATACGATTTGAACCTCTCCTGTGGGTCAGGGTTTAGATTCCGATGCTTCACTTCAGGTTTACTGTGCACCTTGCACCTTCTTATTGACGATGTAACACAGAAATTGCATCCGAATTTAATACAAAAGGCACAATGTCGACTAAAGTACAAGAGGATTGACACTCTCACTTTCTACGATTTGAACCTCTCCTGAGAGTCCAGTTTTAGATTCCGATGGTTCACTTCAGGTTTACTGTATACCTTGCACCTTCATATTTACGATGAAACACAGAAATTGTATCCGAATTTAATACAAAAGACACAATGCCGACTTACGTACAAGAGGACTGACACTCTCACTTTCTACGATTTGAACCTCTCCTGTGAGTCCAGTTTTAGATTCCGTTGCTTCGAATCAGGTTTACTGTATCCCTTGGGCCTTCTTATTGACGATGAAACACAGAAATTGCATCCGAATTTAATTCAAAAGGCACAATGCCGACTTTAGTAAAAGAGGACTTACACTCTCACTTTCTATGATTTGAACCTCTCCTGTGAGTCCAGTTTTAGATTCCGATGCTTCACTTCAGGTTTACTGTATACCTTGGACCTTCTTATTGACGATGAAACACAGAGTTTGCATCCGAATTTAATAAAACAGGCACAATGCCGACTTCCACTTCAGGATTACTGAATTCCTTGGACCTTCTTATTGACGATGAAACACAGAAATTGCATCCGAATTAAATACAAAAGGCACAATGCCGACTTTGCACCTTCTTACTGACGATGAGACACAGAAATAGTATCCGAATTTAATACAAAAGGCAGAATGCCGACTTATATACAAGAGGACCGACACTCTTAATGTCTCCGCTTTGAACCTCTCCTGAGAGTCCAGTTTTAGATTCCGTTGCTTCACTTGAGGTTTACAGAATCCCTTGGTTCTTCTTATTGACGATGAAACACAGAAATTGCATCCGAATTTAATAGAAAAAGCACAATGCCGACTTAAGTACAAGAGGACTGACACTCTAACTTTCTATGATTTGAACCTCTCCTGTGAGTCCAGTTTTAGATTCCGATGCTTCACTTCAGGTTTACTGTATCCCTTGGACCTCCTTATTGACGATGAAACACATAAATTACATCCGAAATTAATACAAAATGCACAATGCCACTCTTAAGTAAGAGAGGACTGACACTCTCACTTTCTATGGTTTGAACTTCTCCTGTGAGTATAGTTTTAGATTCCGATGCGTCACTTCAGGTCTACCGTATACCTTGCACCTTCTTATTGACGATGAAACATAGAAATTGCATCGTAATTTAATGCAAAAGGCACAATGCCGACGTAAGTACAAGAGGACTGACACTCTAAGTTTCTATGATTTGAACCTCTCCTGTGAGTCCAGTTTTAGATTCCGATGCTTAACTTCAGGTTTACTGTATCCCTTGGACCTTCTTATTGACGATGAAATATAGAAATTGCATCCGAATTTAATACAAAAGGCACAATGCCGACTTAACTACAAGAAGTTTGACACTCTCACTTTCAATGATTTGAACCTCTCCTGTGAGTCCAGTTTTAGATTCCGATGCTTCACTTCAGGATTATGGTATACCTTGCACCTACCTATTGAAGATGAAACACAGAAATTGCATCCGAATTTAGTACAAAAGGCATAATGCCGATTTAAGTACAAGAGGACGGACACTCTCACTTTATACGATTTGAACCTCTCCTGTGAGTCAGGGTTTAGATTCCGATGCATCACTTCAGGTTTACTGTATACCTTGCACCTTCTTATTGACGATGAAACCCAGAAATTGCATCCGAATTTAATACAAAATGCACAATGCGGACTTAAGTACAGGAGGACTGACACTCTCACTTTCTACGATTTGAACCTCTCCTGTGAGTCCACTTTTAGATTCCGATGCTTCACTTCAGGTTTACTGTGCACCTTGCACCTTCTTATTGACGATGTAACACAGAAATTGCATCCAAATTGAATACAAAAGGCACAATGTCGACTAAAGTACAAGAGGATTGACACTCTCACTTTCTACGATTTGAACCTCTCCTGTGAGTCCAGTTTTAGATTCCGATGGTTCACTTCAGGTTTACTGTATACCTTGCACCTTCATATTTACGATGAAACACAGAAATTGTATCCGAATTTAATACAAAAGACACAATGCCGACTTACGTACAAGAGGACTGACACTCTCACTTTCTACGATTTAAACCTCTCCTGTGAGTCCAGTTTTAGATTCCGTTGCTTCGAATCAGGTTTACTGTATCCCTTGGGCCTTCTTATTGACGATGAAACACAGAAATTGCATCCGAATTTAATTCAAAAGGCACAATGCCGACTTAAGTAAAAGAGGACTTACACTCTCACTTTCTATGATTTGAACCTCTCCTGTGAGTCCAGTTTTAGATTCCGATGCTACACTTCAGGTTTACTGTATACCTTGGACCTTCTTATTGACGATGAAATATAGAAATTGCATCCTAACTCAATACAATAATCACAATGCCGACTTATGCACAAGAGGACAGACACTCTCACTTTCTATGATTTGAACCTCTCCTGTGAGTCCAGTTTTAGATTCCGATGCTTCAATTCTGGTGTACTGTATCCCTTGGACCTTCGTATTGACGATGAAACACAGAGTTTGCATCCGAATTTAATAAAAAAGGCACAATGCCGACTTCCACTTCAGGTTTACTGTATTCCTTGGACCTTCTTATTGACGAAGAAACACAGAAATTGCATCCGAATTTAATACAAAAGGCACAATGCCGACTTAAGTAAAAGAGGACTGACACTCTCACTTTCTTTGATTTGAACCACGCCTGTGAGTCCAGTTTTAGATTCCGATGCTTAACGTCAGGTTTACTGTGCACCTTGCACCTTCTTATTGACGATGAAACACAGAAATTGCATCCAAATTGAATACAAAAGGCACAATGTCGACTAAAGTACAAGAGGATTAACACTCTCACTTTCTACGATTTGAACCTCTCCTGTGAGTACAGTTTTAGATTCCGATGCTTCACTTCAGGTTTAATGTATACCGTGGGCCTTCTTATTGACGATTAAACACAGAAATTGCATCCGAATTTAATACAAAAGGCACATTGCCGAGTTAAGTAACAGAGGACTGACACTCTCACTTTCTATGATTTGAACCTCTCCTGGGAGTCCAGTTTTTGAATCCGATGCTTCACTTCAGGTTTACTGTATACCTTGGACCTTCTTATTGACGATGAAACACAGAAATTGCATCCGAATTCAATACAAAAATCACAATGCCGACTTATGCACAAGAGGACAGACACTCTCACTTTCTATGATTTGAACCTCTCCTGTGAGTCCAGGTTTAGATTCCGATGCTTCACTACAGGGTTACTGTATACCATGCACCTTCTTCTTGACGATGAAACAAAGAAATTGCATCCGAATTTAATACAAAAGCACAATGCTGACTTAAGTACAAGAGGACTGACACTCTAACTTTCTACGATTTGAACCTCTCCTGTGAGTCCAGTTTTAGATTCCGATGCTTCACTTCAGGTTTACTGTATACCTTGGACCTTCTTATTGACGATGAAACACAGAAATTGCATCCTAACTCAATACAAAAATCACAGTGCCGACTTAACTACAAGACGACTGACACTCTCACTTTCTACGATTTGAACCTCTTCTGTGAGTCCAGTTTTAGATTCCGATGCTTAACTTCAGGTTTACTGTATCCCTTGGACCTTCTTATTGACGAAGAAACACAGAAATTGCATCAGAATTTAATACAAAAGGCACAATGCCGAATTAAGTACAAGTGGACTGACACTGTCACTTTCAATGATTTGAATCTCTCCTGTGAGTCCAGTTTTAGATTCCGATGCTTCACTTCAGGTTTACTGTATACCTTGGACCTTCTTATTGACGATGAAATATAGAAATTGCATCCTAACTCAATACAAAAATCACAATGCCGACTTATGCACAAGAGGACAGACACTCTCACTTTCTATGATTTGAACCCCTCCTGTGAGTCCAGTTTTAGATTCCGATGCTTGAATTCAGGTCTACTGTATCCCTTGGACCTTCTTATTGACGATGAAACACAGAGTTTGCATCCGAATTTAACAAAAAAGGCACATTGCCGACTTCCACTTCAGGTTTACTGTATTCCTTGGACCTTCTTATTGACGAAGAAACATAGAAATTGCATCCGAATTTAATACAAAAGGCACAATGCCGACTTAAGTAAAAGAGGACTGACACTCTCACTTTCTGTGATTTGAACCTCTCCTGTGAGTCCAGTTTTAGATTCCGATGCTTCACTTCAGGTTTACTGTGCACCTCACACCTTCTTATTGACGATGAAACACAGAAATTGCATCCAAATTGAATACAAAAGGCACAATGTCGACTTAAGTACAAGAAGATTGACACTCTCACTTTCTACGATTTGAACCACTCCTGTGAGTACAGTTTTAGATTCCGATGCTTCACTTCAGGTTTAATGTATACCGTGGACCTTCTTATTGACGATTAAACACAGAAATTGCATCTGAGTTTAATACAAAAGGCACATTGCCGAGTTAAGTATCAGAGGACTGACACTCTCACTTTCTATGATTTGAACCTCTCCTGTGAGTCCAGTTTTTGAATCCGATGCTTCACTTCAGGTTTACTGTATCCCTTGGACCTTCTTATTGACGATGAAATATTGAAATTGCATCCGAATTTAATACAAAAGGCACAATGCAGACTTAAGTGCAAGAGGACTGACACTCTTACTTTCAATGATTTGAACTTCTCCTGTGAGTCCAGTTTTAGATTCCGATGCTTCACTTCAGGATTATGCTATACCGTGCACCTTCCTATTGAAGATGAAACACAGAAATTGCATCCGAATTTAGTACAAAAGGCATAATGCCGATTTAAGTACAAGAGGACGGACACTCTCACTTTATACGATTTGAACCTCTCCTGTGAGTCCAGGTTTAGATTCCGATGCTTCACTACAGGGTTACTGTATACCTTGCACCTTCTTCTTGACGATGAAACAAAGAAATTGCATCCGAATTTAATACAAAAGGCACAATGCCGACTTAAGTACAAGAGGACTGACACTCTCACTTTCTACGATTTGAACCTCTCCTGTGAGTCCAGTTTTAGGTTCCCATGCTTCACTTCAGGTTTACTGTATACATTGCACCTTCTTATTGACGATGAAACACAGAAATTGCATCCGAATTTAATACAAAAAACACAATGCCGACTTACGTACAAGAGGACTGACACTCTCACTTTCTACGATTTGAACCTCTCCTGTGAGTCCAGTTTTAGATTCCGATGCTTCACTTCAGGTTTACTGTATACCTTGCACCTTCTAATTGACGATGAAACACAGAAATTGCATCCGAATTTAATACAAAAGGGACAATGCCGACTTAAGTACAATAGGACTGACACTCTAACTTTCTATGCTTTGAACCTCTCCTGTGAGTCCAGTTTTAGATTCCGTTGCTTCACTTCAGGTTTACTGTATCCCTTGTGCCTTCTTATTGACGATGAAACTCAGAAATTGCATCCGAATTTAATTCAAAAGGCACAATGCCGACTTAAGTAAAAGAGTACTTACACTCCCACTTTCTATGATTTGAACCTCTCCTGTGAGTCCAGTTTTATATTCCGATGCTTCACTTCAGGTTTACTGTATACCTTGCACCTTCTTATTGACGATGAAACACAGAAATTGCATCCGAACTCAATACAAAAATCACATTGCCGACTTAACTACAAGAGGACTGGCACTCTCACTTTTTACGATTTGAACCTCTCCTGTGAGTCCAGTTTTAGATTCCGATGCTTCACTTCAGGTTTACTGTATACCTTGCACCTTCTTCTTGACGATGAAACACAGAAATTGCATCCGAATTTAATACAAAAATCACAATGCCGACTTAAGTACAAGAGGACTGACACCCTAACTTTCTATGATTTGAACCTCTCCTGTAAGTCCAGTTTTAGATTCCGATGCATCACTTCAGGTTTACTGTATCCCTTGGACCTTCTTATTGACGAAGAAACACAGAAATTGCATCCGAATTTAATACAAAAGGCACAATGCCGAATTAAGTACAAGAGGACTGACACTCTCACTTTCAATGATTTGAATCTCTCCTGTGAGTCCAGTTTTAGATTCCGATGCTTCACTTCAGGATTATGCTATACCGTGCACCTTCCTATTGAAGATGAAACACAGAAATTGCATTCGAATTTAGCACAAAAGGCATAATGCCGATTTAAGTACAAGAGGACGGGCACTCTCACTTTTTACGATTTGAACCTCTCCTGTGAGTCCAGGTTTAGATTCCGATGCTTCACTACAGGGTTACTGAATACCTTGCACCTTCTTCTTGACGATGAAACAAAGAAATTGCATCCGAATTTAATACAAAAGGCACAACGCCGACTTAAATACAAGAGGACTGACACTCTCACTTTCTACGATTTGAACCTCTCCTGTGAGTCCAGTTTTAGGTTCCGATGCTTCACTTCAGGTTAACTGTATACATTGCACCTTCTTATTGACGATGAAACACAGAAATTGCATCCGAATTTAATACAAAAGACACAATGCCGACTTACGTACAAGAGGAATGACACTCTCACTTTCTACGATTTAAACCTCTCCTGTGAGTCCAGTTTTAGATTCCGATGCTTCACTTCAGGTTTACTGTATACCTTGCACCTTCTAATTGGCGATGAAACACAGATATTGCATCCGAATTTAACACAAAAGGGACAATGCCGACTTAAGTACAAGAGGACTGACACTCTAATTTTCTATGTTTTGAACCTCTCCTGTGAGTCCAGTTTTTGATTCCGTTGCTTCACTTCAGGTTTACTGTATCCCTTGGGCCTTCTTATTGACGATGAAACACAGAAATTGCATCCGAACGCAATACAAAAATCACAATGCCGACTTAACTACAAGAGGACTGACACTCTCACTTTTTACGATTTGAACCTCTCCTGTGAGTCCAGTTTTAGATTCCGATGCTTCACTTCAGGTTTACTGTATACCTTGCACCTTCTTATTGACGAAGAAACACAGAAATTGCATCCGAATTTAATACAAAAGGCACAATGCCGAATTAAGTACAAGAGGACTGACACTCTCACTTTCAATGATTTGAATCTCTCCTGTGAGTCCAGTTTTAGATTCCGATGCTTCACTTCAGGATTATGGTATACCTGGCACCTTACAATTGATGATGAAGCACAGAAAATGCATCCGAATTTAGTACAAAAGGCATAATGCCGATTTAAGTACAAGAGGACAGACACACTCACTTTCTATGATTTGAACCTCTCCTGTGAGTCCAGTTTTAGGTTCCGATGCTTCACTTCAGGTTTACTGTATACCTTGCACCTTCTTATTGACGATGAAACATAGAAATTGCATCGGAATTTAATGCAAAAGGCACAATGCCGACATAAGTACAAGAGGACTGACACTCTAACTTTCTATGATTTGAACCTCTCCTGTGAGTCCAGTTTTAGGTTCCGGTGCTTCAATTCAGGTCTACTGTATCCCTTGGACCTTCTTATTGACGATGAAACACAGAGTTTGCATCCGAATTTAATAAAAAAGGCACAATGCCGACTTCCACTTCAGGTTTACTGTATTCCTTGGACCTTCATATTGACGAAGAAACACAGAAATTGCATCCGAATTTAATACAAAAGGCACAATCCCGACTTAAGTAAAAGAGGACTGACACTCTCACTTTCTGTGATTTGAACCTCTCCTGTGAGTCCAGTTTTAGATTCCGATGCTTCACTTCAGGTTTACTGTGCACCTTACACCTTCTTATTGACGATGAAACACAGAAATTGCATCCAAATTGAATACAAAAGGCACAATGTCGACTAAAGTACAAGAGGATTGACACTCTCACGTTCTACGATTTGAACCTCTCCTGTGAGTACAGTTTTCGATTCCGATGCTTCACTTGAGGTTTAATGTATACTGTGGACCTTATTATTGACGATTAAACACAGAAATTGCATCCGAATTTAATACAAAAGTCACATTGCCGAGTTAAGTAACAGAGGACTGACACTCTCACTTTCTATGATTTGAACCTCTCTCCGTGAGTCCAGTTTTTGAATCCGATGCTTCACTTCAGGTTTACTGTATACCTTTGACCTTCTTATGACGATGAAACACAGAAATTGCATCCGAATTCAATACAAAAATCACAATGCCGACTTATGCACAAGAGGACAGACACTCTCACTTTCTATGATTTGAACCTCTCCTGTGAGTCCAGTTTTAGATTCCGATGCTTCAATTCAGGTCTACTGTATCCCTTGGACCTTCTTATTGACGATGAAACACAGAGTTTGCATCCGAATTTAATAAAAAAGGCACAATGCCGACTTCCACTTCAGGTTTACTGTATTCCTTGGACCTTCTTATTGACGAAGAAACACAGAAATTGCATCCGAATTTAATACAAAAGGCACAATGCCGACTTAACTAAAAGAGGACTGACACTCTCACTTTCTGTGATTTGAACCTCTCCTGTGAGTCCAGTTTTAGATTCCGATGCTTCATTTCAGATTTACTGTGCACCTTGCACCTTCTTACTGACGATGAAACAAAGAAATTGCATCCGAATTTAATACAAAAGGCACAATGCCGACTTAAGTACAAGAGGACTGACACTCTCACTTTTTACAATTTGACCCTCTCCTGTGAGTCCAGTTTTAGGTTCCGATGCTTCCCTTCAGGTTTACTGTATACCTTGCACCTTCTTATTGACGATGAAACATAGAAATTGCATCGGAATATAATGCAAAAGGCACAATGCCGACATAAGTACAAGAGGACTGACACTCTAACTTTCTATGATTTGAACCTCTCCTCTGAGTCCAGTTTTAGATTCCGATGCTTCACTTCAGGTTTACTGTATCCCTTGGACCTTCTTATTGACGATGAAATATAGTAATTGCATCTGAATTTAATACAAAAGGCACAATGCAGACTTAAGTACAAGAGGACTGACACTCTCACTTTCAATGATTTGAACCTCTCCTGTGAGTCCAGTTTTAGATTCCGATGCTTCACTACAGGATTATGCTATACCGTGCACCTTCCTATTGAAGATGAAACACAGAAATTGCATCCGAATCTAGTACAAAAGGCACAATGCCGATTTAAGTACAAGAGGACGGGCACTCTCACTTTATACGATTTGAACCTCTCCTGTGAGTCCAGGTTTAGATTCCGATGCTTCACTACAGGGTTACTGTATACCTTGCACCTTCTTCTTGACGATGAAACAAAGAAATTGCATCCGAATTTAGTACAAAAGGCACAGTGCCGACTTAAGTACAAGAGGACTGACACTCTCACTTTCTACGATTTCAACCTCTCCTGTGAGTCCAGTTCTAGGTTCCAATGCTTCACTTCAGGTTTACTGTATACATTGCACCTTCTTATTGACGATGAAACACAGAAATTGCATCCGAATTTAATACAAAAGACACAATGCCGACTTACGTACAAGAGCACAGACACTCTCACTTTCTACGATTTGAACCTCTCCTGTGAGTCCAGTTTTGGATTCCGATGCTTCATTTCAGGTTTACTGTGCACCTTGCACCTTCTTACTGACGATGAAACACCGAAATTGCATCCAAATTGAATACAAAAGGCACAATGTCGACTAAAGTACAAGATGATATACACTCTCACTTAATACGATTTGAACCTCTCCTGTGAGTCCAGTTTTAGGTTCCGATGCTTCCTTTCAGGTTTACTGTATACCTTGCACCTTCTTATTGACGATGAAACATAGAAATTGCATCGGAATATAATGCAAAAGGCACAATGCCGACATAAGTACAAGAGGACTGACACTCTAACTTTCTATGATTTGAACCTCTCCTCTGAGTCCAGTTTTAGATTCCGATGCTTCACTTCAGGTTTAATGTATCCCTTGGACCTTCTTATTGACGATGAAATATAGAAATTGCATCTGAATTTAATACAAAAGGCACAATGCAGACTTAAGTACAAGAGGACTGACACACTCACTTTCAATGATTTGAACCTCTCCTATGAGTCCAGTTTTAGATTCCGATGCTTCACTTCAGGATTATGCTATACCGTGCACCTTCCTATTGAAGATGAAACACAGAAATTGCATCCAAATTTAGTACAAAAGGCATAATGCCGATTTAAGTACAAGAGGACGGACACTCTCACTTTATACGATTTGAACCTCTCCTGTGAGTCCAGGTTTAGATTCCGATGCTTCACTGCAGGGTTACTGTATACCTTGCACCTTCTTCTTGACGATGAAACAAAGAAATTGCATCCGAATTTAGTACAAAAGGCACAATGCCGACTTAAGTACAAGAGGACTGACACTCTCACTTTCTACGATTTGAACCTCTCCTGTGAGTCCAGTTCTAGATTCCGATGCTTCACTTCAGGTTTACTGTATACATTGCACCTTCTTATTGACGATGAAACACAGAAATTGCATCCGAATTTAATACAAAAGACACAATGCCGACTTACGTACAAGAGCACTAACACTCTCACTTTCTACGATTTGAACCTCTCCTGTGAGTCCAGTTTTCGATTCCGATGCTTCACTTCAGGTTTACTGTATACCTTGCACCTTCTAATTGACGCTGAAACACAGAAATTGCATCCGAATTTAATATAAAAGGGACAATGCCGACTTAAGTACAATAGGACTGACACTCTAAGTTTCTATGTTTTGAACCTCTCCTGTGAGTCCAGTTTTAGATTCCGTTGCTTCACTTCAGGTTTACTGTATCCCTTGGGCCTTCTTATTGACGATGAAACACAGAAATTGCATCCGAATTTAATTCAAAAGGCACAATGCCGACTTATGTAAAAGAGTACTTACACTCTCACTTTCTATGATTTGAACCTCTCCTGTGAGTCCAGTTTTATATTCCGATGCTTCACTTCAGGTTTACTGTATACCTTGCGCCTTCTTATTGACAATGAAACACAGAAATTGCATCCGAACTCAATACAAAAATCACAATGCCGACTTAACTACAAGAGGACTGACACTCTCACTTTTTACAATTTGAACCTCTCCTGTGAGTCCAGCTTTAGATTCCGATTCTTCACTTCAGGTTTACTGTATGCTTTGCACCTTCCTCTTGACGATGGAACACAGAAATTGCATCCGAATTTAATACAAAAGGCACAATGCCGACTTACGTACAAGAGGACTGACACCCTAACTTTCTATGATTTGAACCTCTCCTGTAAGTCCAGTTTTAGATTCCGATGCTTCACTTCAGGTTTACTGTATCCCTTGGACCTTCTTATTGACGAAGAAACACAGAAATTGCATCCGAATTTAATACAAAAGGCACAATGCCGAATTAAGTACAAGAGGACTGACACTCTCACTTTCAATGATTTGAATCTCTCCTGTGAGTCCAGTTTTAGATTCCGATTCTTCACTTCAGGATTATGGTATACCTGGCTCCTTCCTATTGATGATGAAACACAGAAAATGCATCCGAATTTAGTACAAAGGGCATAATGCCGATTTAAGTACAAGAGGACAGACACACTCACTTTCTATGATTTGAACCTCTCCTGTGAGTCCAGTTTTAGGTTCCGATGCTTCACTTCAGGTTTACTGTATACCTTGCACCTTCTTATTGACGATGAAACATAGAAGTTGCATCGGAATTTAATGCAAAAGGCACAATGCCGACATAAGTACAAGAGGACTGACACTCTAACAATCTATGATTTGAACCTCTCCTGTGAGTCCAGTTTTAGATTCCGATGCTTCACTTCAGGTTTACTGTATCCCTTGGACCTTCTTATTGACGATGAAATATAGAAATTGCATCCGAATTTAATACAAAAGGCACAATGCAGACTTAAGTACAAGAGGACTGACACTCTCACTTTCAATGATTTGAACCTCTCCTGTGAGTCCAGTTTTAGATTCCGATGCTTCACTTCAGGTTTACTGTATACCTTGCACCTTCTAATTGACGATGAAACACAGAAATTGCATCCGAATTTAATTCAAAAGGGACAATGCCGAATTAAGTAAAAGAGGACTGACACTCTAACTTTCTATGTTTTGAACCTCTCCTGTGAGTCCAGTTTTAGATTCCGTTGCTTCACTTCAGGTTTACTATATCCCTTGGGCCTTCTTATTGACGATGAAACACAGAAATTGCAACCGAATTTAATTCAAAAGGCACAATGCCGAATTAAGTAAAAGAGGACTTACACTCTCACTTTCTATGATTTGAACCTCTCCTCTGAGTCCAGTTTTACATTCCGATGCTTCACTTCAGGTTTACTGTATACCTTGGACCTTCTTAATGACGATGAAACACAGAAATTGCATCCAAACTCAATACAAAAATCACAATGCCGACTTAACTATAAGAGGACTGACACTCTCACTTTTTACGATTTGAACCTCTCCTGTGAGTCCAGTTTTAGATTCCGATGCTTCACTTCAGGTTTACTGTATACCTTGCACCTTCTTATCGACGATGAAACATAGAAATTGCATCCGAATTTAGTACAAAAGGCACAATGCCGACTTAAGTACAAGAGGACTCACACTCTAACTTTCTATGATTTGAACGTCTCCTGTAAGTCCAGTTTTAGATTCCGATGCTTCACTTCAGGTTTACTGTATCCCTTGGACCTTCTTATTGACGAAGAAACACAGAAATTGCATCCGAATTTAATACAAAAGGCACAATGCCGAATTAAGTAGAAGAGGACTGACACTCTCACTTTCAATGATTTGAATCTCTCCTGTGAGTCTAGTTTTAGATTCCGATGCTTCACTTCAGGTTTACTGTATATCTTGCACCTTCTTATTGACTATGAAACACAGAAATTGCATCCGAAATTAATGCAAAAGGCACAATGCCGACTTAAGTACAAGAGGACTGACACTCCCACTTTCTTTGATTTTAACCTCTCCTGTGAGTCCAATTTTAGAATCCGATGCTTCACTTCAGGTTTACTGTATACCTAGCACCGTCTTATTGGCGATGACACATAAAAATTGCATCGGAATTAAATTCAAAAGGCACAATGCCGACTTAAGTACAAGAGGACTGACCCTCTATCTTTCTATGATTTAAACCTCTCCTGTGAGTCCAGTTTTAGGTTCCGATGCTTCAGTTCAGGTTTACTGTATCCCTTGGACCTTCTTATTGGCGAAGAAACACAGAAATTGCATCAGAATTTAATACAAAAGGCACAATGCCGAATTAAGTACAAGAGGACTGACACTCTCACTTTCAATGATTTGAATCTCTCCTGTGAGTCCAGTTTTAGATTCCGATGCTCCACTTGAGGATTATGGTATAACTGGCACTTTCCTATTGATGATGAAACACAGAAATTGCATCCGAATTTGATACAAAAGGCATAATGCCGATTTAAGTACAAGAGGACAGACACTCTCACTTTCTATGATTTGAACCTCTCCTGTGAGTACAGTTTTAGATTCCGATGCTTCAATTCAGGTCTACTGTATCCCTTGGACCTTCTTATTGACGATGAAACACAGAGTTTGCATCCGAATTTAATAAAAAAGGCACAATGCCGACTTCCACTTCAGGTTTACTGTATTCCTTGGACCTTCTTATTGACGAAGAAACACAGAAATTGCATCCGAATTTAATACAAAAGGCACAATTCCGACTTAAGTACAGGAGGACTGACACTCTCACTTTCTACAATTTGAAACTCTCCTGTGAGTCTAGTTTTAGATTCCGATGCTTCACTTCAGGTTTACTGTATATCTTGCACCTTCTTATTGACTATGAAACACAGATATTGCATCCGAATTTAATGCAAAAGGCACATTGCCGAGTTAAGTAACAGAGGACTGACACTCTCACTTTCTATGATTTTAACCTCTCCTGTGAGTCCAGTTTTTGAATCCGATGCTTCACTTCAGGTTTAATGTATACCTTGGACCTTCTTATTGACGATGAAACACAGAAATTGCATCCGAATTCAATACAAAAATCACAATGCCGACTTATGCACAAGAGGACAGACACTCTCACTTTCTATGATTTGAACCTCTAATGTGAGTCCAGTTTTAGATTCCGATGCTTCAATTCAGGTCTACTGTATCCCTTGGACCTTCTTATTGACGATGAAACAGAGAGTTTGCATCCGAATTTAATAAAAAAGGCACAATGCCGACTTCCACTTCAGGTTTACTGTATTCCTTCGACCTTCTTATTGACAAAGAAACACAGAAATTGCATCCGAATTTAATACAAAAGACACAATGCCGACTTAAGTAAAGGAGGACTGACACTCTCACTTTCTGTGATTTGAACCTCTCCTGTGAGTCCAGTTTTAGATTCCAATGCTTCACTTCAGGTTTACTGTGCACCTTGCACCTTCTTGTTGACGATGAAACAAAGAAATTGCATCCGAATTTAATACAAAAGGCACAATGCCGACTTAAGTACAAGAGGACTGACACTCTCACTTTCTACGATTAGAACCTCTCCTGTGAGTCCAGTTTTAGGTTCCGATGCTTCACTTCAGGTTTACTGTATACCTTGCACCTTCTTATTGACGATGAAACATAGAAATTGCATCGGAATTTAATGCAAAAAGCACAATGCCGACTTAAGTACAAGTAGAGTGACACTCTCACTTTCTACGATTTGAACCTCTCCTGTGAGTCCAGTTTTAGGTTCCGATGCTTCACTTCAGGTTTACTGTATACGTTGCACCTTCTTATTGACGATGAAACACAGAAATTGCATCCGAATTTAATACAAAAGACACAATGCCGACTTACGTACAAGAGGACTGACACTCTCACTTTCAACGATTTGAAACTCTCCTGTGAGTCTAGTTTTAGATTCCGATGCTTACCTTCAGGTTTACTGTATATCTTGCACCTTCTTATTGACTATGAAACACAGAAATTGCATCCGAATTTAATGCAAAAGGCACAATGCCGACTTAAGTACAAGAGGACTGACTCACTTTCTCTGATTTTAACCTCTCCGATGAGTCCAGTTTTAGATTCCGATGCTTCACTTCAGGTTTACTGTATACCTAGCACCGTCTTATTGACGATGAAACACAAAAATTGCATCGGAATTAAATTCAAAAGGCACAATGCCGACTTAAGTACAAGAGGACTGATACTCTAACTTTCTATGATTTAAACCTCTCCTGTGAGTCCAGTTTTAGGTTCCGATGCTTCAGTTCAGGTTTACTGTATCCCTTGGACCTTCTTATTGACGATGAAACACAGAAATTGCATCCGAATTTAATACAAAAGGCACAATGGCGAATTAAGTACAAGAGGACTGACACTCTCACTTTCAATGATTTGAATCTCTCCTGTGAGTCCAGTTTTAGATTCCGATGCTTCACTTCAGGATTATGGTATACCTGGCACCTTCCTATTGATGATGAAACACAGAAATTGCATCCGAATTTAGTACAAAAGGCATAATGCCGATTTAAGTACAAGAGGACAGACACTCTCTCTTTCTATGATTTGAACCTTTCCTGTGAGTCCAGTTTTAGATTCCGATGCTTCAATTCAGGTCTACTGTATCCCTTGGACCTTCTTATTGACGATGAAACACAGAGTTTGCATCCGAATTTAATAAAAAAGGCACAACGCCGACTTCCACTTCAGGTTTACTGTGTTCCTTGGACCTTCTTATTGACGAAGAAACACAGAAATTGCATCCGAATTTAATACAAAAGGGACAATGCCGACTTAAGTACAAGAGGTCTGACACTCTAACTTTCTATGCTTTGAACCTCTCCTGTGAGTCCAGTTTTTTAATCCGATTCTTCACTTCAGGTTTACTGCATACCGTGGACCTTCTTAATGACGATGAAACACAGAAATTGCATCCGAATTCAATACAAAAATCACAATGCCGTCTTATGCACAAGAGGACAGACACTCTCTCTTTCTATGATTTGAACCTCTCCTGTGAGTCCAGTTTTAGATTCCGATGCTTCAATTCAGGTCTACTGTATCCCTTGGACCTTCTTATTGACGATGAAACACAGAGTTTGCATCCGAATTTAATAAAAAAGGCACAATGCCGACTTCCACTTCAGGTTTACTGTATTCCTTGGACCTTCTTATTGACGATGAAATACAGAAATTGCATCCGAATTTAATACAAAAGGCACAATGCCGACTTAAGTAAAAGAGGACTGACACTCTCACTTTCTGTGATTTGAACCTCTCCTGTGAGTCCAGTTTAAGATTCCGATGCTTCGCTTCAGGTTTACTGTATACCTTGCACCTTCTTATTGACGAAGAGGCACAGAAATTGCATCCGAATTTATTACAAAATGCACAATGCCGACTTAAGTAAGAGAGGACTGACACTCTCTCTATCTATGATTTGAACTTCTCCTGTGAGTATAGTTTTAGATTTCGATGCATCACTTCATTTCTACCGTATACCTTGCACCTTCTTATTGACGATGAAACATAGAAATTGCATCGGAATTTAATACAGAAGCACAATGCCGACATAAGTACAAGAGGACTGACACTCTCACTTTCAATGATTTGAACCTCTCCTGTGAGTCCAGTTTTAGATTCCGATGCTTCACTTCAAGATTATGGTATACCTTGCACCTTCCTATTGAAGATGAAACACAGAAATTGCATCCGTATTGAGTACAAAAGGCATAATGCCGATTTAAGTACAAGAGGACGGACACTTTCACTTCATACGATTTGAACCTCTCCTGTGAGTCCAGGTTTGGATTCCGATGCTTCACTTCAGGTTTACTGTATACCTTGCACCTTCTTATTGACGATGAAACACAGAAATTGCATCCGAATTTAATACAAAATGCACAATGCCGACTTAAGTACAGGAGGACTGACACTCTCACTTTCTACGATTTGAACCTCTCCTGTGAGTCCTGTTTTAGATTCCGATGCTTCACTTCAGGTTTACTGTATATCTTGCACCTTCTTATTGACTATGAAACACAGAAATTGCATCCGAATTTAATACAAAAAGCACAATGCTGACTTAAGTACAAGAGGACTGACACTCTCACTTTCTACGATTTGAACCTCTCCTGTGAGTCCAGTTTTAGATTCCGATGCTTCACTTCAGGTTTACTGTGCACCTTGCACCATCTTATTGACGATGAAACACAGAAATTGCATCCGAATTTAGTACAAAAGGCACAATGTCGACTAAAGTACAAGAGGATTGACACTTTCACTTTCTACGATTTGAACCTCTCCTCTGTGTCCAGTTTTAGATTCCGATGCTTCACTTCAGGTTTACTGTATACCTTGCACCTCCTTATTGACGATGAAACACAGAAATTGCATCCGAATTTAATACAAAAGACACAATGCCAACTTACGTACAAGAGGACTGACACTCTCACTTTCTACGATTTGAACCTCTCCTGTGAGTCCAGATTTAGATTCCGATGCTTCACTTCAGGTTTACTGTATACCTTGCACCTTCTTATTGACGATGAAACACAGAAATTGCATCCGAATTTAATTCAAAAGACACAATGCCGACTTAAGTACAAGAGGATTGACACTCTCAGTTTCTACGATTTGAACCTCTCCTGTGAGTCCAGATTTAGATTCCGATGCTTCACTTCAGGTTTACTGTATACCTTGCACCTTCTTATTGACGATGAAACACAGAAATTGCATCCGAATTTAATTCAAAAGACACAATGCCGACTTACGTACAAGAGGACTGACACTCTCACTTTCTACGATTTGAACCTCTCCTGTGAGTCCAGTTTTAGATTCCGATGCTTCACTTCAGGTTTACTGTATACCTTGCACCTTCTAATTGACGATGAAATACAGAAATTGCATCCGAATTTAATACAAAAGGGACAATGCCGACTTAAGTACAAGAGGACTGACACTCTAACTTTCTATGTTTTGAACCTCTCCTGTGAGTCCGGTTTTAGATTCCGTTGCTTCACTTCTGGTTTACTGTATACCTTGCACCTTCTTATTGACGATGAAATACAGAAATTGCATCCAAATTTAATTAAAAGGCACAATGCCGACTTAAGTACAAGAGGATTGACACTCTCACTTTCTACGATTTGAACCTCTCCTGTGAGTCCAGATTTAGATTCCGATGCTTCACTTCAGGTTTACTGTATACCTTGCACCTTCTTATTGACGATGAAACACAGAAATTGCATCCGAATTTAATACAAAAGGCACATTGCCGACTTAAGTACAAGAGGACTGACACTCTAACTTTCTATGATTTGAACCTCTCCTGTGAGTCCAGTGTTAGATTCCGATGCTTCACTTCAGGTTTACTGTATCCCTTGGACCTTCTTATTGACCAAGAAACAAAGAAATTGCATCCGAATTTAATACAAAAGGCACAATGTCGACTTAAGTACAAGAGGACTGACACTCTCACTTTCAATGATTTGAATCTCTCCTGTGAGTCCAGTTTTAGATTCCGATGCTTCACTTCAGGATTATGGTATACCTTGCACCTTCCTATTGAAGATGAAACACAGAAATTGCATCCAAATTTAGTTCAAAAGGCATAATGCCGATTTAAGTACAAGAGGACGGACACTCTCACTTTATACGATTTGAACCTCTCCTGTGAGTCCAGGTTTCGATTCCGATGCCTCATTTCAGGGGTACTGTATACCTTGCACCTTCTTATTGACGATGAAACACAGAAATTGCATCCGAATTAAATACGAAATGCACAATGCCGACTTAAGTACAGGAGGACTGACACTCTCACTTTCTACGATTTGAAACTCTCCTGTGAGTCCAGTTTTAGATTCCGATGCTTCACTTCAGGTTTGCTGTATATCTTGCACCTTCTTATTGACTATGAAACACAGAAATTGCATCCGAATTTAATGCGATAGGCACAATGCCGACTTAAGTACAAGAGGACTGACACTCTCACTTTCTACGATTTGAACCTCTCCTGTGAGTCCAATATTAGATTCCGATGCTTCACTTCAGGTTTACTGTGCACCTTGCACCTTCTTATAGACGATGAAACACAGAAATTGCATCCAAATTGAATACAAAAGGCACAATGTCGACTAAAGTACAAGAGGATTGACACTCTCACTTTCTACAATTTGAACCTCTCCTGTGAGTCCAGTTTTAGATTCCGATGCTTCACTTCAAGTTTACTGTATACCTTGCCCCTTCTTATTGACGATGAAACACAGAAATTGCATCCGAATTTAATACAAAAGGCACAATGCCGAGTTAAGTACAAGAGAACTGACACTCTCACTTTCTACGATTTGAACCCCTCCTGTGAGTCCAGTTTTAGATTCCGATGCTTCACTTCAGGTTTACTGTATACCTTGCACCTTCGTATAGACGATGAAACACAGAAATTGCATCCGAATTGAATTCAAAAGACACAATGCCGACTTACGTACAAGAGGACTGACACTCTCATTTTCTACGGTTTGAACCTCTCCTGTGAGTCCAGTTTTAGGTTCCGAAGCTTCACCTCAGGTTTACTGTATACCTTGCCCCTTCTTATTGATGATGAAACACAGAAATTGCATCCGAATTTAATACAAAAGGGACAATGCCGACTTAAGTACAAGAGCACTGACACTCTAACTTTCTATGTTTTGAACCTCTCCTGTGAGTCTAGTTTTAGATTCCGTTGCTTCACTTCAGGTTTACAGTATCCCTTGGGCATTCTTATTGACGATGAAACACAGAAATTGCATCCGAATTTAATTCGGAAGGCACAATGCCGATTTAATTAAAGGAGGACTTACACTCTCACTTTCTATGATTTGAACCTCTCCTGTGAGTCCAGTTTTAGATTCCGATGCTTCACTTCAGGTTTACTGTATCCCTTGGACCTTCTTATTGACGACGAAACACAGAGTTTGCATCCGAATTTAATACAAAAGGCACAATGCCGACTTAAGTACAAGTGGACTGACACTCTCACTTTCAATGATTTGAATCTCTCCTGTGAGTCCAGTTTTAGATTCCGATGCTTCACTTCAGGATTATGGTATACCTTGCACCTTCCTATTGAAGATGAAACACAGAAATTGCTTCCGAATTTAGTACAAAAGGCATAATGCCGATTTAAGTACAAGAGGACGGACACTCTCACTTTATACGATTTGAACCTCTCCTGTGAGTCCAGGTTTAGATTCCGATGCCTCACTTCAGGGGTACTGTATACCTTGCACCTTCTTATTGACGATGAAACACAGAAATTGCATCCGAATTTAATACAAAATGCACAATGCCGACTTAAGTACAGGAGGACTGACACTCTCACTTTCTACGATTTGAACCTCTCCTGTGAGTCCAGTTTTAGATTCCGATGCTTCACTTCAGGTTTACTGTGCACCTTGCACCTTCTTATAGACGATGAATCACAGAAATTGCATCCAAATTGAATACAAAAGGCACAATGTCGATTAAAGTACAAGAGGATTGACACTCTCACTTTCTACGATTTGAACCTCTCCTGTGAGTCCAGTTTTAGATTCCGATGCTTCACTTCAGGATTACTGTATATCTTGCCCCTTCTTATTGACGATGAAACACAGAAATTGCATCCGAATTTAATAGAAAAGGCACAATGCCGACTTAAGTACAAGAGGACTGACACTCTCACTTTCTACGATTTGAACCTCTCCTGTGAGTCCAGTTTTAGATTCCGATGCTTCACTTCAGGTTTACTGTATACCTTGCACATTCGTATTGACGATGAAACACTGAAATTGCATTCGAGTTGAATTCAAAAGACAAAATGCCGACTTACGTACATGAGGACTGACACTCTCATTTTCTACGATTTGAACCTCTCCTGTGAGTCCAGTTTTAGGTTCCGATACTTCACTTCAGGTTTACTGTATACCTTGCACCTTCTTATTGACGATGAAACATAGAAATTGCATCCGAATTTAATACAAAAGGCACAATGCCGACTTAAGTACAAGAGGATTGACAATCACACTTTCACTGATTTGAACCTCTCCTGTGAGTCCAGTTTTAGATTCCGATGCTTCACTTCAGGTTTACTGTATGCCTTGCACCTTCTTATTGACGATGAGACACAGAAATTGCATCTGAATTTAATACAAAAGGCACAATACCGACTTAAGTACAAGAGGACCGACACTCTTACTGTCTACGTTTTCAACCTCTCCTGTGAGTCCAGTTTTAGATTCCGATGCTTCACTTCTGGTTTACTGTATCCCTTGGACCTTCTTATTGACGATGAAACACAGAAGTTGTATCCGAATTTAATACAAAAGGCACAATGGCGACTTACGTAGAAGAGGACTGACACCATAACTTTCTATGATTTGAACCTCTCCTGTGACTCCAGTTTTAGATTCCGATGCTTCACTTCAGGTTTACTGTATCCCTTGGGCATTCTTATTGACGATGAAACACAGAAATTGCATCCGAATTTAATTCAAAAGGCACAATGCCGATTTAAGTAAAGGAGGACTTACACTCTCACTTTCTATGATTTGAACCTCTCCTGTGAGTCCAGTTTTAGATTCCGATGCTTCACTTCATGTTTACTGTACACCTTGGACCTTCTTATTGACGATGAAACACAGAAATTGCATCCCAACTCAATACAAAAATCACAATGCCGACTTAACTACAAGAGGACTGACACTCTCACTTTCTATGATTTGAACCTCTCCTGTGAGTCCAGTTTTATATTCCGATGCTTCACTTCAGGTTTACTGTATCCCTAGGACCTTCTTATTGACGATGAAACACAAAGTTTGCATCCGAATTTAATACAAAAGGCACAATGCCGACTTAAGTACGAGAGGATTGACAATCACACTTTCAGTGATTTGAACCTCTCCTGTGAGTCCAGTTTTAGATTCCGATGCTTCACTTCAGGTTTACTGTATCCCTTGCACCTTCTTATTGACGATGAGACACAGAAATTGCATCTGAATTTAATACAAATGGCACAATACCGACTTAAGTACAAGAAGACCGACACCCTTACTGGCTACGTTTTCAACCTCTCCTGTGAGTCCAGTTTTAGATTCCGATGCTTCACTTCTGGTTTACTGTATCCCTTGGACCTTCTTATTGACTATGAAACACAGAAGTTGTATCCGAATTTAATACAAAAGGCACAATGGCGACTTACGTAGAAGAGGACTGACACCATAACTTTCTATGATTTGAAACTTCTCCTGTGACTCCAGTTTTAGATTCCGATGCTTCACTTCAGGTTTACTGTATCCCTTGGACCCTCTTATTGACGAAGAAACACAGAAATTGCATCCGAATATAATACAAAAGGCTCAATGCCGACTTAAGTAAAAGAGGACTGACCCTCTCACTTTCTATGCTTTGAACTTCGCCTGTGAGTATTGTTTGAGATTCTGATGCGTCACTTCAGGTCTACCGTATACCTTGCATCTTCTTATTGACGATGAAACACAGAAATTGCATCGAAATTTAATACAAACGCACAATGCCGACATAAGAACAAGAAGACTGACACTCTAACTTTCTATGATTTGAACCTCTCCTGTGAGTCCAGTTTTAGATTCCGATACTTCACTTCAGGTATACAGTATCCCTTGGACGTTCTTATTGGCGATGAAATACAGAAATTGCATCCGAATTTAATACAAAAGGCACAATGCCGACTTAAGTACAAGAGGACTGACACTCTCACTTTCTACGAATTGAACCTCTCCTGTGAGTCCTGTTTTAGATTCCGATGCTTCACTTCAGGTTTACTGTGTACCTTGCACCTTCTTATTGACGATGAAACAAAGATTGCATCCGAATTTAATACAAAAGGCACAATGCCGATTTAAGTAGAAGAGGACTGACACTCTAACTTTCTATGATTTGAACCTCTCCTGTGAGTCCAGTTTTAGATTCCGATGCTTCACTTCAGGTTTTCTGTATCCTTTGGACCTTCTTATTGATGATGAAACACAGAAATTACATCCGAATTTAATACAAAAGGCACAATGCCGACTTAAGTAAAAGAGGACTGACACTCTCACTCTCTTTGATTTGAACCTCTCCTGTGAGTCCAGTTTTAGATTCCGATGCTTCACTTAAGGTTTACTGTATACCTTGGACCTCCTCATCGACGATGAAACACATAAATTGCATCCGAATTTAATACAAAATGAACAATCCCGACTTAAGTAAAAGAGGACTGACACTCTCACTTCCTATGATTTGAACTTCTCCTGTGAGTATAGTTTTAGATTCCGATGCGTCACTTCAGGTCTACCGTAATCCTTGCACCTTCTTATTGACGATGAAACATTGAAATTGTATCGGAATTTAATACAAAAGGCACATTGCCGACATAAGTACAAGAGGACTGACACTCTAACTTTCTATGATTTGAACATCTCCTGTGAGTCCAGTTTAAGATTCCGTTGCTTCAATTCAGGTTTACTGTATCCCTCGGACCTTCTTATTGACGATGAAATACAGAAATTGCATCCGAATTTAATACAAAAGGCACAATGCCGACTTAAGTACAAGAGGACTGACACTCTCACTTTCAATGGTTTGAACCTCTCCTGTGAGTCCAAATTTAGATTCCGATGCTTCACTTCAGGATTATGGTATACCTTGCACCTTCCTATTGAAGGTGAAACACAGAAATTTCATCCGAATTTAGTACAAAAGGCATAATGCCGATTTAAGTACAAGAGGACGGACACTCTCACTTTATACGATTTGAACCTCTCCTGTGAGTCCAGGTTTAGATTCCGATGCTTCACTTCAGGTTTACTGTATACCTTTTACCTTCTTATTGACGATGAAACACAGAAATTGCATCCGAATTTAATACAAAATGCACAATGCCGACTTAAGTACAGGAGGATTGACACTCTCACTTTCTACGATTTGAATCTCTCCTGTGAGTCCAATTTTAGATTCCGATGCTTCACTTCAGGTTTACTGTATATCTTGCACGTTCTTATTGACTATGAAACACAGAAATTTCATCCGAATTTCATACAAAAGGCACAATGCTGACTTAAGTACAAGAGGACCGACACTCTCACTTTCTACGATTTGAATCTCTCCTGTGAGTCCCGTTTTAGATTCCGATGCTTCACTTCAGGTGTACTGTGCACCTTGCACCTTCTTATTGACGATGAAACACAGAAATTGCATCCAAATTGAATACAAAAGGCACAATGTCAACTAAAGTACAAGAGGATTGACACTCTCACTTTCTACGATTTGAACCTCACCTGTGAGTCCAGTTTTAGATTCTGATGCTTCACTTCAGGTTTACTGTATACCTTGCACCTTCTTATTGACGATGAAACACAGAAATTGCATCCGAATTGAATACAAAAGGCACAATGCCGACTTACGTACAAGAGGACTCACACTCTCACTTTCTACGATTTGAACCTCTCCTGTGAGTCCAGTTTTATATTCCGATGCTTCACTTCAGGTTTACTGTATACCTTGCACCTTCTAATTGACGATGAAACACAGAAATTGCATCCGAATTTAATATAAAAGGGACAATGCCGACTTAAGTACAAGAGGACTGACACCCTAACTTTCTTTGTTTTGAACCTCTCCTGTGAGTCCAGTTTTAGATTCCGTTGCTTCACTTCTGGTTTACTGTATCCCTTGGGCCTTCTTATTGACGATGAAACACAGAAATTGCATCCGAATTTAATTCAAAAGGCACAATGCCGACTTAAGTAAAAGAGGACTTACACTCTCACTTTCTATGATTTGAACCTCTCCTGTGAGTCCAGTTTTAGATTCCGATGCTTCACTTCAGGTTTACTGTATACCTTGGACCTTCTTATTGACGATGAAACACAGAAATTGCATCTGAACTCAATACAAAAATCACAATGCCGACTTAACTACAAGAGGACTGACACACTCGCTTACTACTATTTGAACCTATTCTGTGAGTCCAGTTTTAGATTCCGATGCTTCACATCAGGTTTACTGTATACCTTGCACTTTCTTATTGACGATGAAACACAGAAATTGCATCCGAATTTAATTCAAAAGGCACAATGCCGACTAAAATAAAAGAAGACTGACACTCTAACTTTCTATGAGTTGAACCTTTCCTGTGAGTACAGTATTAGATTCCGATGCTTCACTTCAGCTTTACTGTATACCTTGGACCTCCTTATTGACGATGAAACACAGAAATTGCATCCGAATTTAATACAAAAGGCACAATGCCGACTTAAGTACAAGAGGACCGACACTCTTACTGTCTACGTTTTCAACCTCTCCTGTAAGTCCAGTTTTAGATTCCGATGCTTCACTTCTGGTTTACTGTATCCCTTGGACTTGTCATTGACGATGAAATACAGAAATTGCATCCGAATTTAATACAAAAGGCACAATGCCGACTTAAGTACAAGAGGACTGACACTCTAACTTTCTATCATTTTAACCTCTCCTGTGAATCCAGTTTTAGATTCCGATGCTTCACTTCAGGTTTACTGTATCCCTTGGACCTTCTTATTGACGAAGAAACACAGAAATTGCATCCAAATTTAATACAAAAGGCACAATGCCGACATAAGTACAAGAGGACTGACACTCTCACTTTCAATGATTTGAATCTCTCCTGTGAGTCCAGTTTTAGATTCCGATGCTTCACTTCAGGATTATGGTATACCTTGCACCTTCCTATTGAAGATGAAACACAGAAATTGCATCCGAATTTAGTACAAAAGGTATAATGCCGATTTAAGTACAAGAGGACGGACACTCTCACTTTATACGATATGAACCTCTCCTGTGAGTCCAGGTTTAGATTCCGATGCTTCACTTCAGGTGTACTGTATACCTTGCACCTTCGTATTGACGATGAAACACAGAAATTGCATCCAAATTTAATACAAAATGCACAATGCCGACTTAAGTACAGGAGGACTGACGCTCTCACTTTCTACGATTGGAATCTCTCCTGTGAGTCCAGTTTTATATTCCAATGCTTCACTTCCGGTTTACTGTATATCTTGCACCTTCTTATTGACTATGAAACACAGAAATTATATCCGAATTTAATGCAAAATTCACAATGCCGACTTAAGTACAAGAGGACTGACACTCTCACTTTCTAAGATTTGAACCTCTCCTGTGAGACCAGTTTTAGATTCCGATGCTTCACTTCAGGTTTACTGTGCACCTTGCACCTTCTTAGTGACGATGGAACACAGAAATTGCATCCAAATTGAATACAAAAGGCACAATGTCGACTAAAGTACAATAGGATTGACACTCTCACTTTCTACGATTTGAACCTCTCCTGTGAGTCCAGTTTTAGATTCCGATGCTTCACTTCAGGTTTACTGTATACCTTGCACCTTCGTGTTGACGATGAAACACAGAAATTGCATCGGAATTGAATACAAAAGACACAATGCCGACTTACGTACAAGAGGACTGACACTCTCACTTTCTACGATTTGAACCTCTCCTGTGAGTCCAGTTTTAGATTCCGATGCTTCACTTCAGGTTTACTGTATACCTTGGACCTTCTTATTGACGATGAAACACAGAAATTGTTGTGTCGGTAGCTGGGCCGACACCGTGAAGTTGAGATGGCTGAAAAGGCAAGCTAGACTAACGCAGACGGGCGTGAAGTACTGGAACAGGATACGTATTTAATGTTAGGAAGAAAAGTACGGAGCAGGTTTAATACTTAACTTTACTCAATCATTGTGGTACATCGATCTTGACGATACACAGGAGACTTTAAGTACAATCACTGTATGGCTAATGGCGCCTTGCTAGTTCGTAGCCATTAACTTAGCTGATGGCTATTCTGTCTCTCGGCTAATGAGAGAGAAAGGCTTCGTGCATCTGGTCGGTAGCTAGGTTCTCGTACAACTGGGGCGAGTGCTCTCTCGTATCACGAGACCTGCCTTGGTGGTGGCGCTAGGTCTGCGATTACACAGTGGCGACACGCGGGTCCGACATGTACTAAATGGACCGCGGCCGATTTAAGCTACCACCTAGCTAGTGTGGTGTCTGGCGGTGACACCACATTCCTCCCCTGCAAATCGGCGAACGGTCGTGTGATAAGGCTTCCGCCCGCCGTGGGGAGGACCACATGTTGACGTATGCGATGAGGTGGGGAGCCTAACAACAGGCGAGGCTGTGCCACCCGCACCCGGCCATTCGGTCCGAGGGGAGCTAGGAAACGCCTGATAAACTAGTCCAGGGTGCACGTCAACATGCGGTGTATGCGCCCGTAAAGAGACAGGAGGGACCGAAGGATCAACCTCCATTGCGTCGGGGTAGCCGACGCGCGATGACGTCATGTGGTCCGGAGCGGGCGGGAGTTCCATGGCGGAGGACAGCTGGTCACGGGAAGCGATCGGCGGCGCGTGACCCTGGGAGGCGCTTGGCGGCTGCAACGAAGCGTCGAATGCGGGCGGCGCCGGCGGGAGAACAAGCGGCGGCGGCGGCGGCTGCTGCTGCTGCGGCGGCGGCGGCGCGTCGCCATCGGGCAAAATGGAAGGCATCGTCGGTAACACCTGGGGATGAGGCGAGCCAGTAGATGGGTCCCCAGGGCGCTGACCGGACGGCTCCGTCGCTGAAAGCAGACGAGGAGCGGCAGAACCCGAGCGACGACAGAGGCGCAGCTGATTGAGATGCCGACGCACCTCACCAGAGGCCCCCAAAACCAAATACATCGCGCGGCCGAGGCAGCGAAGAATGCGCCCTGCGTGCCAACGCCGTGAACCTCGATAGTTGCGATAAAATACAACGTCGCCTGGAGCAAAAGCAGGAGTCTGCCGCTGCACAGGAACCTGATGCGGCGGATGCAGCAAAGACATCATGGTGCGTTGAGGACGACCGTGAAGCAACTCAGCCGGCGAGCGATCATCTCGGGGCTGAGAGCGATACGAAGACAAAAAGAGCAACAATGCGTCCTCCCGAGAATGCGACTCTTTCAATTTCAACATCTGTGACTTGAAAGTCCGGACCAATCGTTCAGCGGCACCGTTGGACTGAGGCGAAAACGGCGCGGATGTCAGATGTTGAATACCATTGGCCTGGCAGAATGACTGAAATTCTGCGGACATGAATTGTGGGCCATTGTCGGAAACAATAGTCTGCGGAAGACCTTCATTGCAAAAGATAGCAGACAACGCTTGGATGGTGGCGGAGGACGTCGTGGAAGACATCCGGACAACAAAAGGAAAATTACTGAAGGCGTCGACCAGAACCAACCATCGAGCATTCCAGAATGGACCAGCAAAATCAATGTGCAAGCGTTGCCAAGGGGAAGTGGCTTTTGGCCACGCAAAGACTTTCCGCGGCGGTGCGGACTGTTGTTCGGCACACGCCGGGCACGAAGAACACATATTCGTAATCGCAGCATCGATTCCGAACCAAGGACAGTGCTGACGAGCAAGTTGTTTCGTTCGCACTATACCCCAATGTCCTTGGTGAAGAAGCCGTAAAACAGAGGACTGTAACGAACGTGGGACCACGACTCGGGACTGATCATTATCAGAACGCAACAACAAAACACCACGTCGAACAAAAAGTCTCTCCTTGTGAGCAAAAAATCGGCGAACCAACGGATCCTCGATCCGAGACTTTGACAAAGGCCATTGCGTAGCAACAAAACGTAAAACAGTAGCAAGGACAGGGTCAGCAGCTGTGGCTGTAGCGACACGACGAAAATCAATCGGAAACGATTCGACCACTTCATCGGTTTCCGAATCAATGAACATGCAAGCAAGTTCGGAAGAATCGAATGCTTTATCCTCAGCAACAGGCAAACGGGACAACGCATCGGCGTTTCCGTGCTTAGCAGTGGACCGATACAAGATATCGTAGCGGTACTGCGAGAGGAAAATAGACCAGCGAATGAATTTCTGCGCTGTACGTGGAGGTACAGGCTTGGTCGGATGAAAAAGCGATGTCAAAGGTTTGTGGTCTGTGATGATGGTAAAGTGACGACCATACAAGAAATCATGGAACTTAGTAACACCAAACACGAGAGCCAAAGCTTCTTTCTCTATCTGTGAATAATTTCTGTGCGCAGACGAGAGCAATTTGGACGCAAAGGCAATAGGGCGATCATGGGAGCCAACTTTGTGCGCAAGCACAGCACCGATCCCGAAATCCGATGCATCTACCATCAACAAAAGGGGTTTCTGGGGATCGAATGGCGTAAGGCAAGTATTAGAAAGCAACGCCGATTTCAACTGGCGAAAGGCGCGTTCACATTCCGTCGTCCAGACGAACGGAACACCTTTACGGCGTAAGCGATGAAGCGGAGCTGAAATGGAAGAGGCATTGCGCACATATTTATTGTAATAATTAATTTTACCCAACACATTCTGTAGCTTTTTCATATTTTGAGGGGAAGGCAATTCTTGTATGGCACGGAGGTGCTCTGGACTCGGATGTATGCCTTGGGCATTAATGACATGTCCCAGGTATGGTAAGTCACGAGCAAAACACACACATTTGTCCTTCCTCAAGCGAAGACCATTTTGCCGCAAGACCTGAAATAATGTTCGTAAGTTCGCAAGATGATCTTCTTCTGTCTGTCCGGAGATCACTATATCGTCCAGATAGTTTGCTGCAGTAGGGACCGACGCACAAATAGTTTGTAAATATTGCTGAAACAAGGCAGGGGCGGATGCACACCCGAATGGCAGTCTTTAGAAGCGGTACAATCCAAGATGCGTGTTAACCACCAATACGCGCTGGGATTCGTCGTCCACCGGTATTTGCAAGTACGCATCGGCTAGGTCCAACTTTGAAAAATATTTTCCCGGGCACAGTTTAGCAAAAAGATCTTCCGGGCGGGGCAAAGGAAAAGTAGCAGTCACTAGCTGTGGATTCACTGTGGCCTTGAAGTCCACGCAAAGTCTCAATTTTCCGGAAGGTTTTGGCAAAATTACTAAGGGTGAGGCCCAGAGAGAAGCTTGCACACGTTCAATTACACCCTGTGATTCGAGATCGTGCAACGTTCTTGCGACCTCATCACGCAATGCGTGGGGAACATTGCGCGCCCTGAAAAATTTCGGTTGCGCGTTTACCTTCAGTTCTAAATGTGTTTCATAGTTTTTAGCGCAACCTAAGCCCGGTGCAAAAATGTCTGCAAATTCGTCACACAGCCGAGAAACACTGTCTGTAGGCACAGTCTGATTCACTGATAGGACCTGATTTACAATAGACATGTTAAACAACTGAAATAAATCTAGACCAAACAAGTTCACTGCAGAAGAAGAACGAAGAACGTAAAATGACACAAGTTTTGTTTGTCCCTT
Source organism: Schistocerca americana (assembly GCF_021461395.2). Classification (NCBI taxonomy): domain Eukaryota; kingdom Metazoa; phylum Arthropoda; class Insecta; order Orthoptera; family Acrididae; genus Schistocerca; species Schistocerca americana. The sequence continues at coordinate 7,942,684 of NC_060126.1, forward strand.
GTATGTTGCAAGAAGGCTGCACTGTCCTAACACAGGAATTGTCTGTCCGGAATATGTAGTTAGCTTAACATTTGCGGAACGCAACGGAGGTTTGCCCAGTTGTTTGTACGTGTCATGATTGAGCAATGAAACTGCAGCTCCGGTATCGAGCTGGAATGGTATCACTTTGCCTTCAAAGTCTAAGTCCACAAAAAGTTTATTGTCCTGCTGACGACAAAAGCGACTGTTTTGTGCAATTGGAACAGACACTGGTACAGAATCACTTGCTAATTGACGTGATTTCCGGCGACGTCGACGCACAGTTTTTGTGGGACGAACACAGTTACTGTTAGAGAAAGTGTCACTGGACGAAGTGGAATTAACGACATGAATGTCCATAGGCGAAGGTCCACGACCCTGAGTGTCCTTGGTTCGATTCCGGCGCGAAGCAAAGGGCCTGGAATGATTGTGATTGTCTGATCTGAGCTTTTTCTGGCAAACACTTTGAACATGTCCTTTCTTATTGCAGAAAAAGCAAATAGCTTGGCGTGACGGGCAATGTTCACGCGAATGTCCAGTAGCACACCGCGGGCACGATTTCACTACATTTGTGGGCTGGCGCGGCACACGTGGCTTAGCGCGCGGCGGCAGCTGTGCGGACGTGCGCGAGGCCCGGTTACCGGGCCGCGCAGCGCGTCCAGCGGGCCGGTTAATGTTACACACGGCTGGCGAAGTTTCAAAAGATGCCTGAGCACAGTCAAGTGTGTCCTGTCTATCCAATATGTCTATCACTTGTTGAAGGGAGGGATTAACTAGTTTCAAAATTTGCTCCCGTATGCGTACATCAGAAACGTTCTGTGCAATTGCATCACGCACCATTGTATCTGAATAAGAAAGACCACAGTCACATTCAAAGGCACAGTCCCTAGTAAGTCCTTGCAATGTTGCTACCCACTCCCTATTAGTTTGACCGGCCGTACGTTTTGTACGAAAGAACGTATACCGTTTTGCAACCACATTAACTGTTTCATTGAAATAGGCATCTAATGCAGACAAAATTTCCTCGTAGGACAGAGTTGCTACGTCGCGTCGGGGAAACAATTTCACTATCACACGGTATGTGGACACACCGACACAAGAAAGCAAAAACGGCTGCCGCTCATTACCTTGAATTCTGTAGGCAGCGAGGTGGAACGCAAACTGGCGGGACCACTCGTGCTAGGTTTCTTGGTTCGGGTCGTAGTGCCTAAAAGGCGGTGCAACGGCAGGTTGTGGCTGCGGTAGCGGTGAAGCGGCGGCGGCCGCATCGGTGTGCAGCGCACGTTGACCCTGGACGAGCTGTCCAAGGGCATCCAATAACGCCTGCGTCTGCTGATTCTGCAAGCGATAAAATTCGGACAGTACATCTGGAGAATGTGGCGAAGCCATGACACAATTAAATGTAAGCAATCAGAAAGAACTCTTTTCCCTCGTCGCCAATGTTGTGTCGGTAGCAGGGCCGACACCGTGAAGTTGAGATGGCTGAAAAGGCAAGCTAGACTAACGCAGACGGGCGTGAAGTACTGGAACAGGATACGTAATTAATGTTAGGAAGAAAAGTACGGAGCAGGTTTAATACTTAACTTTACTCAATCATTGTGGTACATCAATCTTGACGATACACAGGAGACTTTAAGTACAATCACTGTATGGCTAATGGCGCCTTGCTAGTTCGTAGCCATTAACTTAGCTGATGGCTATTCTGTCTCTCGGCTAATGAGAGAGAAAGGCTTCGTACATCTGGTCGGTAGCTAGGTTCTCGTACAACTGGGGCGAGTGCTCTCTCGTATCACGAGACCTACCTTGGTGGTGGCGCTAGGTCTGCGATTACACAGTGGCGACACGCGGGTCCGACATGTACTAAATGGACCGCGGCCGATTTAAGCTACCACCTAGCAAGTGTGGTGTCTGGCGGTGACACCACAGAAATTGCATCCGAACTCAATACAAAAATCACAATGCCGACTTAACTACAAGAGGACTGACACTCTCACTTTCTATGATTTGAACCTCTCCTGTGAGTCCAGTTTTAGATTCCGATGCTTCACTTCAGGTTTACTGTATCCCTTGGACCTTCTTATTGACGATGAAACACAGAGTTTGCATCCGAATTTAATACAAAAGGCACAATGCCGACTTAAGTACAAGAGGACTGACAATCACACTTTCTGTGATTTGAACCTCTCCTGTGAGTCCAGTTTTAGATTCCGATGCTTCACTTCAGGTTTACTGTATCCCTTGCACCTTCTTATTGACGATGAGACGCAGAAATTGCATCCGAATTTAAAACAAAAGGCACAATGCCGACTTAAGTACAAGAGGACCGACACTCTTACTGTCTACGTTTTCAACCTCTCCTGTGAGTCCAGTTTTAGATTCCGATGCTTCACTTCTGGTTTACTGTATCCCTTGGACCTTCTTATTGACGATGAAACACAGAAATTGCATCCGTATTTAATACAAAAGGCACAATGCCGACTTACGTACAAGACGACTGACACCCTAACTTTCTATGATTTGAACCTCTCCTGTGACTCCAGTTTTAGATTCCGATGCTTCACTTCAGGTTTACTGTATCCCTTGCACCTTCTTATTGACGAAGAAACACAGAAATTGCATCCGAATTTAATACACAAGGCACAATGCCGACTTAAGTAAAAGAGGACTGACCCTCTCACTTTCTATGTTTTGAACTTATCCTGTGAGTATGGTTTTAAATTCCGATGCGTCACTTCTGGCCTACCGTATACCTTGCATCTTCTTATTGACGATGAAACACAGAAATTGCATCGGAATTTAATACAAAGGCACAATGCCGACATAAGTACAAGAGGACTGACACTCTAACTTTCTATGATTTGAACCTCTCCTGTGAGTCCAGTTTTAGATTCCGATGCTTCACTTCAGGTATACTGTATCCCTTGGACCTTCTTATTGACGATGAAATACAGAAATTGCATTCGAATTTAATACCAAAGGCACAATGCTGACTTAAGTAGAAGAGCACTGACTCTCTCACTTTCAATGATTTGAACCTCTCCTGTGAGTCCAGATTTAGATTCCGATGCTTCACTTCAGGTTTACTGTCTACCTTGCACCTTCCTATTGACAATGAAACACAGAAATTGCATCCGAATTTAATACAAAAGGCACAATGCCGACTTAAGTACAAGAGGACTGGCACTCTCACTTTTTACGATTTGAACCTCTCCTGTGAGTCCAGTTTTAGATTCCGATGCTTCACTTCAGGTATACTGTATACCTTGCACCTTCTTATTGATGATGAAACACAGAAATTGCATCCGAATTTAATACAAGAGGTACAATGCCGACTTAAGTAAAAGAGGACTAACACCCTAACTTTCTATGATTTGAACCTCTCTTTTGACTCCAGTTTTAGATTCCGATGCTTCACTTCAGGTTTACTGTATCCCTTGGACCTTCTCATTGACGAGGAAACACAGAAATTGCATCCGAATTTAATACAAAAGGCACAATGCCGACTTAAGTAAAAGAGGACTGACCTTCTCACTTTCTATGTTTTGAACTTCTCCTGTGAGTAAAGTTTTAGATTCCGATGCGTCACTTCAGGTCTACCATATACCTTGCATCTTCTTATTGACGATGAAACACAGAGATTGCATCCGAATTGAATACAAAAGGCACAATTCCGACTTAAGTACAAGAGGACTGACACTGTCACTTTCTACGATTTGAACCTCTCCTGTGAGTCCAGTTTTAGATTCCGATGCTTCACTTCAGGTTTACTGTATACCTTGCACCTTTTTATTGACGATGAAACAGAGATTGCATCTGAATTTAATACAAAAGGCACAATGCCGATTTAATCACAAGAGGACTGACACTCTAACTTTCTATGATATAAACCTCTCCTGTGAGGCCAGTTTTAGATTCCGATGCTTCACTTCAGGTTTACTGTATCCCTTGGACCTTTTTATTGATGATGAAACACAGAAATTGCATCCGAATTTAATATAAAAGCACAACGCCGACTTAAGTAACTTTCTATGTTTTGAACCTCTCCTGTGAGTCCAGTTTTAGATTCCGTTGCTTCACTTCAGGTTTACTGTATCCCTTGGGCCTTCTTGTTGACGATGAAACACAGAAATTGCATCCGAATTTAATTCAAAAGGCACAATGCCGACTTAAGTAAAAGAGGACTTACATTCTCACTTTCTATGATTTGAACCTCACCTGTGAGTCCAGTTTTAGATTCCGATGCCTCACTTCAGGTTTACTGTATACCTTGGACCTCCTTATTGACGATGAAACACAGAAATTGCATCCGAACTCAATACAAAAATCCCAATGCCGACTTAACTACAAGACGACTGACACTCTCACTTTCTATGATTTGAACCTCTCCTGTGAGTCCAGCTTTAGATTCCGATGCTTCACTTCAGGTTTACTGTATCCCTTGGACCTTCTTATTGACGATGAAACACAGAGTTTGCATCCGAATTTAATACAAAAGGCACAATGCCGATTTAATCACAAGAGGACTGACACTCTAACTTTCTATGATATAAACCTCTCCTGAGAGTCCAGTTTTAGATTCCGATGCTTCACTTCAGGTTTACTGTATCCCTTGCACTTTCTTATTGACGATGAGACACAGAAATTGCATCCGAATTTAATACAAAAGGCACAATGCCGACTTAAGTACAAAAGGACCGACACTCTTACTGTCTACGTTTTCAACCTCTCCTGTAAGTTCAGTTTTAGATTCCGATGCTTCACTTCTGGTTTACTGTATCCCTTGGACCTTGTCATTGACGATGTAACACAGAAATTGCATCCGAATTTAATACAAAAGGCACAATGCCGACTTAAGTACAAGAGGACTAACACTCTAACTTTCTATGATTTTAACCTCTCCTGTGATTCCAGTTTTAGATTCCGATGCTTCACTTCAGGTTTACTGTATCCCTTGGACCTTCTTATTGACGAAGAAACACAGAAATTGCATCCAAATTTAATACAAAAGGCACAATGCCGACATAAGTACAAGAGGACTGACACTCTCACTTTCTATGATTTGAACCTCTCCTGTAAGTCCAGATTTAGATTCCGATGCTTCACTTCAGGTTTACTGTGCACCTTGCACCTTCTTATTGACGATGAAACACAGAAATTGCATCCAAATTGAATACAAAAGGCACAATGTCGACTAAAGTACAAGAGTATTGACACTCTCTCTTTCTACGATTTGAACCTCTCCTGTGAGTCCAGGTTTAGATTCCGATGCTTCACTTCAGGTTTACTGTATACCTTGCACCTTCGTATTGACGATGAAACACAGAAATTGCATCCGAATTGAATACAAAAGACACAATGCCGACTTACGTACAAGAGCACTGACACTCTCACTTTCTACGATTTGAACCTCTCCTGTGAGTCCAGTTTTAGATTCCGATGCTTCACTTCAGGTTTACTTTATACCTTGGACCTTCTTATTGACGATGAAACACAGAAATTGCATCCGAACTCAATACAAAAATCACAATGCCGACTTAACTACAATAGGACTGACACTCTCACTTTCTATGATTTGAACCTCTCCTGTGAGTCCAGTTTTAGATTCCGATGCTTCACTTCAGGTTTACTGTATCCCTTGGACCTTCTTATTGACGATGAAACACAGAGTTTGCATCCGAATTTAATACAAAAGGCACAATGCCGACTTAAGTACAAGAGGACTGACAATCACACTTTCTGTGATTTGAACCTCTCCTGTGAGTCCAGTTTTAGATTCCGATGCTTCACTGCAGGTTTACTGTATCCCTTGCACCTTCTTATTGACGATGAGGCGCAGAAATTGCATCCGAATTTAATACAAAAGGCACAATGCCGACTTAAGTACAAGAGGACCGACACTCTTACTGTCTACGTTTTCAACCTCTCCTGTGAGTCCAGTTTCAGATTCCGATGCTTCACTTCAGGTTTACTGTATCCCTTGGACCTTCTTATTGACGATGAAACACAGAGTTTGCATCCGAATTTAATACAAAAGGCACAATGCCGACTTAAGTACAAGAGGACTGACAATCACACTTTCTGTGATTTGAACCTCTCCTGTGAGTCCAGTTTTAGATTCCGATGCTTCACTGCAGGTTTACTGTATCCCTTGCACCTTCTTATTGACGATGAGGCGCAGAAATTGCATCCGAATTTAATACAAAAGGCACAATGCCGACTTAAGTACAAGAGGACCGACACTCTTACTGTCTACGTTTTCAACCTCTCCTGTGAGTCCAGTTTCAGATTCCGATGCTTCACTTCAGGTTTACTGTATCCCTTGGACCTTCTTATTGACGATGAAACACAGAGTTTGCATCCGAATTTAATACAAAAGGCACAATGCCGACTTAAGTACAAGAGGACTGACAATCACACTTTCTGTGATTTGAACCTCTCCTGTGAGTCCAGTTTTAGATTCCGATGCTTCATTGCAGGTTTACTGTATCCCTTGCACCTTCTTATTGACGAAGAAACACAGATATTGCATCCGAATTCAATACAAAAGGCACAATGCCAGCTTAAGTAAAAGAGGACTGACCCTCTCACTTTCTATGTTTTGAACTTCTCCTGTGAGTATAGTTTTCGATTCTGATGCGTCAGTTCAGGTCTACCGTATACCTTGCATGTTCTTATTGACGATGAAACACAGAAATTGCATCCGAATTGAATACAAAAGACACAATTCCGACTTAAGTACAAGAGGACTGACACTTTCACTTTCAACGATTTGAACCTCTCCTGTGAGTCCAGTTTTAGATTCCGATGCTTCACTTCAGGTTTACTGTATACCTTGCACCTTCTTATTGACGATGAAACAAAGATTGCATCCGAATTTAATACAAAAGGCACAATGCAGATTTAAGTACAAGAGGACTGACACTCTAACTTTCTATGATTTGAAGCTCTCCTGTGAGTCCAGTTGTAGATTCCGATGCTTCACTTCAGGTTTACTGTATCCCTTGGACCTTCTTATTGATGATGAAACACAGAAATTGCATCCGAATTTAATACAATGCCGACTTAAGTAAAAGAGGACTGACACTCTCACTCTCTATGATTTGAGCCTCTCCTGTGAGTCCAGTTTTAGATTCCGATGCTTCACTTCAGGTTTACTGTACACATTGGACCTTCTTATTGACGATGAAACACAGAAATTGCATCCGAATTCAATACAAAAATCACAATGCCGTCTTAAGTACGAGAGGACTGACACTCTCACTTTCTATGATTTGAACCTCTCATGTGAGTCCAGTTTTAGATTCCGATTCTTCACTTCAGGTTTACTGCATCCCTTGGACCCTCTTATTGACGATGAAACACAGAGTTTGCATCCGAATTTAATACAAAAGGCACAATGCCGACTTAAGTACAAGAGGACCGACACTCTTACTGTCTACGTTTTCAACCTCTCCTGTGAGTCCAGTTTTAGATTCCGATGCTTCACTTGTGGTTTACTGTATCCCTTGGACCTTCTCATTGACGAAGAAACACAGAAATTGCATCCGAATTTAATACAAAATGCTCAATGCCGACTTAAGTAAAAGAGGACTGACCTTCTCACTTTCTATGTTTTGAACTTCTCCTGTGAGTATAGTTTAGGTTCCGATGCGTCACTTCAGGTCTACCGTATACCTTGCATCGTCTTATTGACGATGAAACACAGAAATTGCATCCGAATTGAATACAAAAGACACAATTCCGACTTAAGTACAAGAGGACTGACACTTTCACTTTCTACGATTTGAACCACTCCTGTGAGTCCAGTTTTAGATTCCGATGCTTCACTTCAGGTTTATTGTATACCTTGGACCTTCTTATTGACGATGAAACACAGAAATTGCATCCGAACTCAATACAAAAATCACAATGCCGACTTAACTACAAGAGGATTGACACTCTCACTTTCTATGATTTGAACCTCTCCTGTGAGTCCAGTTTTAGATACTGATGCTTCACTTCAGGTTTACTGTATCCCTTGGACCTTTTTATTGACGATGAAACACAGAGTTTGCATCCGAATTTAATACAAAAGGCACAATGCCGACGTAAGTACAAGAGGACCGACACTCTTACTGTCTACGTTTTCAACCTCTCCTGTGAGTCCAGTTTTAGATTCCGATGCTTCACTTGTGGTTTACTGTATCCCTTGGACCTTCTCATAGACGAAGAAACACAGAAATTGCATCCGAATTTAATACAAAATGCTCAATGCCGACTTAAGTAAAAGAGGACTGACCTTCTCACTTTCTATGTTTTGAAGTTCTCCTGTGAGTATAGTTTTAGATTTCGATGCGTCACTTCAGGTCTACCGTATACCTTGCATCTTCTTATTGACGATGAAACACAGAAATTGCATCCGAATTGAATACAAAAGACACAATTCCGACTTAAGTACAAGAGGACTGACACTTTCACTTTCTACGATTTGAACCTCTCCTGTGAGTCCAGTTTTAGATTCCGATGCATCACTTCAGGTTTACTGTATCTCTTGGACCTTCTTATTGATGATGAAACACAGAAATTGCATCCGAATTTAATACAAATGGCTAAATGCCGACTTAAGTAAAAGAGGACTGACACTCTCACTGTCTATGATTTGAACCTCTCCTGTGAGTCCAGTTTTAGATTCCGATGCTTCACTTCAGGTTTACTGTACACATTGTACCTTCTTATTGACGATGAAACACAGAAATTGCATCCGAATTCAATACAAAAATCACAATGCCGTCTTAAGTACAAGAGGACTGACACTCTCACTTTCTATGATTTGAACCTCTCATGTGAGTCCAGTTTTAGATTCCGATGCTTCACTTCAGGTTTACTGTATCCCTTGGACCTTCTTATTGACGATGAAACCTAGAGTTTGCATCCGAATTTAATACAAAAGGCACAATGCCGACTTAATACAAGAGGACCGACACTCTTACTGTCTACGTTTTCAACCTCTCCTGTGAGTCCAGTTTTAGATTCCGAAGCTTCACTTGTGGTTTACTGTATCCCTTGGACCTTCTCATTGACGAAGAAACACAGAAATTGCATCCGAATTTAATACAAAATGCTCAATGCCGACTTAAGTAAAAGAGGACTGACCTTCTCACTTTCTATGCTTTTAACTTCTCCTGTGAGTATAGTTTTAGATTCCGATGCGTCACTTCAGGTCTACCGTATACCTTGCATCTTCTTATTGACGATGAAACACAGAAATTGCATCCGAATTGAATACAAAAGACACAATTCCGACTTAAGTACAAGAGGACTGACACTTTCACTTTCTACGATTTGAACCTCTCCTGTGAGTCAAGTTTCAGATTCCGATGCTTCACTTCAGGTTTACTGTATACCTTGGACCTTCTTATTGACGATGAAACACAGAAATTACATCCGAACTCAATACAAAAATCACAATGCCGACATAACTACAAGAGGACAGACACTCTCACTTTCTATGATTTGAACCTCTCCTATGAGTCCAGTTTTAGATTCCGATGCTTCACTTCAGGTTTACTGTATCCCTTGGACCTTTTTATTGACGATGAAACACAGAGTTTGCATCCGAATTTAATACAAAAGTCACAATGCCGACTTAAGTACAAGAGGATTGACACTCTCACTTTCTATGATTTGAACCTCTCATGTGAGTCCAGTTTTGGATTCCGATGCTTCACTTCAGGTTTACTGTATCCCATGGACCTTCTTATTGACGATGAAACACAGAGTTTGCATCCGAATTTAATACAAAAAGCACAATGCCATCTTATGTACAAGAGGACCGACACTCTTACTGTCTACGTTTTCAACCTCTCCTGTGAGTCCACTTTTAGATTACGATGCTTCACTTCTGGTTTACTGTATCCCTGGGTCCTTCTTATTGACGATGAGACACAGAAATTGCATCAGAATTTAATACAAAGGGCGCAATGCCGACTTAAGTAAAAGAGGACTGACCCTCTCACTTTCTATGTTTTGAACTTCTCCTGTGAGTATAGTTTTAGATTCCGATACGTCACTTCGGGTCTACCACATACCTTGCATCTTTTTATTGACGATGAAACACAGAAATTGCATCGGAATTTAATACAAAGGCACAATGCCGACATAAGTACAAGAGTACTGACACTCTAATTTTCTATGATTTGAACCTCTCCTGTGAGTCCAGTTTTAGATTCCGATGCTTCACTTCAGGTATACTGTATCCCTTGGACCTTCTTATTGACGATGAAATACAGAAATTGCATTCGAATTTAATACCAAAGGCACAATGCCGACTTAAGTACAAGAGGACTGACACTCTCACTTTCAATTATTTGAACCTCTCCTGTGAGTCCAGTTTTAGATTCCGATGCTTCACTTCAGGTTTACTGTCTACCTTGCACCTTCCTATTGACGATGAAACACAGAAATTGCATTCAAATTTAATATAAAAGGATCAATGCCGACTTAAGTACAAGAGGACTGACACTCTCACTTTCTACGGTTTGAACCTCTCCTGTGAGTCCAGTTTTAGATTCCGATGCTTCACTTCAGGTTTACTGTATACCTTGTACCTTCTTATTGACGATGAAATAAAGATTGCATCCGAATTTAATTTAAAAGCCACAATGCCGATTTAAATACAAGAGGACTGACACTCTAACTTTCTATGATTTGAACCTCTCCCATGAGTCCAGTTTTATATTCCGATGCTTCACTTCAGCTTTACTGTATCCCTTGGAACTTCTTATTGATGATGAAACACAGAAATTGCATCCGAATTTAATACAAGAGGCACAATGCCGACTTCAGTAGAAGTGGACTGACACTCTAACTTTCCATGATTTGAACCTCTCCTGTGAGTCCAGTTTTAGATTCCGTTGCTTCACTTCAGGTATACTGTATCCCTTGGACCTTCTTATTGACGACGAAACACAGAAATTGCATCCGAATTTTATACAAAAGGCACAATGCCGACTTAAGTAAAAGAGGACTGACACTCTCACTTTCTGTGATTTGAACCCCTCCTGTGTGTCCAGTTTTAGATTCCGATGCTTCACTTCAGGTTTACTGTATACCTTGGACCATCTTATTGACGATGAGACACAGAAATTGCATCCGAAATTGATACAAAAGTCACAATGCCGACTTAAGTACAAGAGGACCGACACTCTAACTGTCTATGTTTTGAACCTCTCCTGTGAGTCCAGTTTTAGATTCCGATGCTTCACTTCAGGTTTACTGTATCCCTTGGACCTTCTTATTTACGATGAAACACAGAGTTTGCATCCGAATTTAACACAAAAGGCACAATGCCTACTTAAGTACAAGAGGACTTACACTCTAAGTTTCTATGATATGGACCTCTCCTGTGAGTCCCGTTTTGAATCCGATGCTTCACTTTGGGTTTACTGTATCCCTTGGACCTTCTTATTGACGATGAAATACAGAAATTGCATCCGAATTTAATACAAAAGGCACAATGCCGACTTAAGTACAAGAGGACTGACACTCTCACTTTCTATGATTTGAACCTCTCCTGTGAGACCAGTTTTAGATCCGATGCTTCACTTCAGGTTTACTGTATACCTTTGACGTTCTTATTGACGATGTAACACAGAAATTGCATCCGAATTAAATACAAAAGGCACAATGCCGACTTAAGGAAAATAGGACTGACACTCTTACTTTCTGTTATTTGAACCTCTGCAGTGAGTCCAGTTTTAGATTCCGATGCTTCACTTCAGGTTTACTGTATATCTTGCACATTCTTATTGACGATGAAACACAGATATTGCATCCGAATTTAATACAAAAGGCACAATGCCGATTTTAGTAAAAGAGGACTGACACTCACACTTTCTATGATTTGAACCTCTCCTGTGAGTCCAGTTTTTGATTCCGATGCTTCACTTCAGGTTTACTGTATACCTTGGACCTTCTTATTGACGATGAAACACAGAAATTGCATCCGAATTCAATACAAAAATCACAATGCCGACTTACGTAAAAGAGGACAGACACTCTCACTTTCTATGATTTGAACCTCTCCTGTAAGTCCAGTTTTAGATTCCGATGCTTCACTTCAAGTCTACTGTATCTCTTGGACCTTCTTATTGAAGATGAAACACAGAGTTTGCATCCGAATTTAATAAAAAAGGCACAATGCCGACTTTCACTTCAAGTTTACTGTATCCCTTGGACCTTCTTATTGACGATGAAACACAGAAATTGCATCCGAATGTAATACAAAAGGCACAATGCCGACTTAAGTAAAAGAGGACTGACACTCACACTTTCTATGATTTGAACCACTCCTGTGAGTCCACTTTTAGATTCCGATGCTTCACTTCAGGTTTACTGTATCCCTTGGACCTTCTTATTGATGATGAAACACAGAAATTGCATCCGAATTTAATACAAAGGGCACAATGCCGACTTAAGTACAAGTATACCGACACTGTTACTGTCTACGTTTTGAACCTCTCCTGTGAGTCCAGTTTTAGATTCCGATGCTTCACTTCAGGTTTACTGTATCCCTTGGACCTTCTTATTGACGATGAAACACAGAAATTGCATCCGAATTTGTAAGAAAACGCACAATGCCGACTTAAGTACAAGAGGACTGACAATCTAACTTTCTATGACTTGAACCTCTCCTGTGAGTGCAGTTTTCGATTCCGATGCTTCACTTCAGGTATACTGTATCCCTTGGACCTTCTTATTGACGATGAGATACAGAAATTGCATTCGAATTTAATACCAAAAGGCACAATGCCGACTTAAGTACAAGAGGACTGACACTGTCACTTTCAATGATTTGAACCTCTCCTGTGAGTCCAGTTATAGATTCCGATGCTTCACTTCAGGTTAACTGTCTACCTTGCACCTTCCTATTGACGATGAAACACAGAAATTGCATCCGAATTTAATACAAAAGGCACAATGCCGATTTAAGTACAAGAGGACTGACACTCTAACTTTCTATGATTTGAACCTCTTTAGTGAGTCCAGTTTTAGATTCCGAAGCTTCACTTCAGGTTTACTGTATACCTTGCACCTTCTTATTGACGATGAAACAAAGATTGCATCCGAATTTAATACAAAAGGCACAATGCCGATTTAACTACAAGAGGACTGACACTCTAACTTTCTATGATTTGAACCTCTCCTGTGAGTCCATTTTTAGATTCCGATGCTTCACTTCAGGTTTACTGTATCCCTTGGACCTTCGTATTGATGAAGAAACACAGAAATTGCATCCGAATTTAATACAAAAGGCACAATGCCGACTTAAGTACTAGAGGACTGACACTCTAACTTTCTATCTTTTGAACCTCTCCTGTGAGTCCAGTTTTAGATTCCGTTGCTTCACTTCAGGTTTACTGTATCCCTTGGGCCTTCTTATTGACGATGAAACACAGAAATTGCATCCGAATTTAATTCAAAAGGCACAATGCCGACTTAAGTAAAAGAGGACTTACACTCTCACTTTCTAAGATTTGAACCTCTCCTGTGAGTCCAGTTTTAGATTCCGATGCTTCACTTCAGGTTTACTGTATACCTTGGACCTTCTTATTGACGATGAAACACAGAAATTGCATCCGAACTCAGTACAAAAATCACAATGCCGACTTTACTACAAGAGGACTGACACTCTCACTTTCTATGATTTGAACCTCTACTGTGAGTCCAGTTTTAGATTCCAATGCTTCACTTCAGATTTACTGTATCCCTTGGACCTTTTTATTGACGATGAAACACAGAGTTTGCATCCGAATTTAATACGAAAGTCACAATGCCGACTTAAGTACAAGAGGACTGACACTCTCACTTTCTGTGATTTGAACCTCTCATGTGAGTCCAGTTTTGGATTCCGATGCTTCACTTCAGGTTTACTGAATCCCTTGGACCTTCTTATTGACGATGAAACACGGAGTTTGCATCCGAATTTAATACAAAAGGCACAATGCCGTCTTAAGTACAAGAGGACCGACACTCTTACTGTCTACGTTTTCAACCTCTCCTGTGTGTCCACTTTTAGATTACGATGGTTCACTTCTGGTTTACTGTATCCCTGGGACCTTCTTATTGACGATGAAACACAGAAATTGCATCCGAATTTAATACAAAGGGCGCAATACCGACTTAAGTAAAAGAGGACTGACCCTCTCACTTTCTATGTTTTGAACTTCTCCTGTGAGTATAGTTTTAGATTCCATTGCGTCACATCAGGTCTACCGTATACCTTGCATCTTCTTATTGACGATGAAACACAGAAATTGCATCGGAATTTAATACAAAGCCACAATGCCGACATAACTACAAGAGGACTGACACTCTAACTTTCTATGATTTGAACCTCTCCTGTGAGTCCAGTTTTAGATTCCGATGCTTCACTTCAGGTATACTGTATCCCTTGGACCTTCCTATTGACGATGAAATACAGAAATTGCATTCGAATTTAATACCAAAGGCACAATGCCTACTTAAGTACAAGAGGACTGACACTCTCACTTTCAATGATTTGAACCTCTCCTGTGAGTCCTGTTTTAGATTCCGATACTTCACTTCAGGTTTACTGTCTACCTTGCACCTTCCTATTGGCGATGTTACACGGAAATTGCATTCAAATTTAATACAAAAGGCTCAATGCCGACTTAAGTACAAGAGGACTGACACTCTCACTTTCTACGATTTGAACCTCTCCTGTGAGTCCAGTTTTAGATTCCGATGCTTCACTTCAGGTTTACTGTATACCTTGTACCTTCTTATTGACGATGAAATAAAGATTGCATCCGAATTTAATACAAAAGCCACAATGCCGATTTAAATACAAGAGGACTGACACTCTAACATTCTTTGATTTGAACCTCTCCCGTGAGTCCAGTTTTAGATTCCGATGCTTCACTTCAGGTTTACTGTATCCCTTGGACCTTCTTATTGATGATGAAACACAGAAATTGCATTCGAATTTAATACAAAAGGCACAATGCCGACTTAAGTAAAAGCGGACTGAAACTCTAACTTTCTATGGTTTGAACCTCTCCTGTGAGTCCAGTTTTAGATTCCGATGCTTCACTTCAGGTATACTGTATCCCTTGGACCTTCTTATTGACGATGAAATACATAAATTGCATTCGAATTTAATACCAAAGGCACAATGCCGACTTAAGTACAAGAGGACTGACACTCTCACTGTCAATGATTTGAACCTCTCCCGTGAGTCCAGTTTTAGGTTCCGATGCCTCACTTCAGGTTTACTGTCTACCTTGCACCTTCCTATTGACGATGAAACACAGAAATTGCATCCGAATTTAATACAAAATTCACAATGCCGACTTAAGTACAAGAGGACTGACACTCTAACTATCTATGATTTGAACCTCTCCTTTGAGTCCAGTTTTAGATTCCGATGCTTCACTTCAGGTTTACTGCATCCCTTGGACCTTCTTATTGACGACGAAACACAGAAATTGCATCCGAATTTTATACAAAAGGCACAATGCCGACTTAAGTAAAAGCGGACTGACACTCTCACTTTCTGTGATTTGAACCCCTCCTATGTGTCCAGTTTTAGATTCCGATGCTTCACTTCAGGTTTACTGCATACGTTGGACCATCTTATTGACGATGAGACACAGATATTGCATCCGAATTTAATACAAAAGGCACAATGCCGACCTAAGTACAAGAGGACCGACACTCTAACTGTCTATGTTTTGAACCTCTCCTGTGAGTCCAGTTTTAGATTCCGATGCTTCACTTCAGGTTTAGTGTATCCCTTGGACCTTCTTATTTACGATGAAACACAGAGTTTGCATCCGAATTTAATACAAAAGGCACAATGCCTACTTAAGTAGAAGAGGACTTACACTCTAACTTTCTATGATATGAACCTCTCCTGTGAGTCCCGTTTTAGAATCCGATGTTTCACTTTGGGTTTACTGTATCCCTTGGACCTTCTTATTGACGATGAAATACAGAAATTGCATCCGAATTTAATACAAAAGGCACAATGCCGACTTAAGTACATGAGGAGTGACACTCTCACTTTCTATGATTTGAACCTCTCCTGTGAGACCCGTTTTAGATTCCGATGCTTCACTTCAGGTTTACTGTATACCTTTGACCTTCTTATTGACGATGTAACACAGAAATAGCATCCGAATTAAATACAAAAGGCACAATGTCGACTTAAGTAAAATAGGACTGACACTCTTACTTTCTGTTATTTGAACCTCTGCTGTGAGTCCAGTTTTAGATTCCGATGCTTCACTTCAGGTTTACTGTATCCCTTGGACCTTCTTATTGATGATGAAACACAGAAATTGCATCCGAATTTAATACAAAGGGCACAATGCCGACTTAAGTACAACAGGACCGACACTCTTACTGTCTACGTTTTGAACCTCTCCTGTGAGTCCAGTTTTAGATTCCGATGCTTGACTTCAGGTTTACTGTATACCTTGCACCTTCTTATTGACGATGAAACAAAGATTGCATCCGAATTTAATACAAAAGGCACAATGCCGATTTAAGTAAAAGAGGACTGACACTCTCACTCTCTATGATTTGAACCTCTGCTGTGAGTCCAGTTTTAAATTGCGATGCTTCACTTCAGGTTTACTGTATACCTTGGACCTTCTTATTGACGATGAAACACAGATATTGCATCCGAATTCAATACTAAAATCACAATGCTGACTTAAGTACAAGAGGACTGACACTCTCACTTTCTATGATTTGAACCTCTCATGTGAGTCCAGTTTTGGATTCCGATGCTTCACTTCAGGTTTACTGTATCCCTTGGACCTTCTTATTTACGATGAAACACAGAGTTTGCATCTGAATTTAATGCAAAGGGCACAATGCCGTCTTAAGTACAAGAGGACTGACACTCTAACTATCTATGATTTGAACCTCTTCTTTTAGTCCAATTTTAGATTCCGATGCATCACTTCAGGTTTACTGTATCCCTTGGACCTTCTTATTGACAACGAAACACAGAAATTGCATCCGAATTTAATACAAAAGGCACAATGCCGACTTAAGTAAAAGAGGACTGACACTCTTACTTTCTGTGATTTGAACCCCTCCTGTGAGTCCAGTTTTAGATTCCGATGCTTCACTTCAGGTTTACTGTATACCTTGGACCATCTTATTGACGATGAGACACAGAAATTGCATCCGAATTTAATACAAAAGGCACAATGCCGACTTAAGTACAAGAGGACCGACACTCTAACTGTCTATGTTTTGAACGTATCCTGTGAGTCCAGTTTTAGATTCCGATGCTTTACTTCTGGTTTACTGTATCCCTTGGACCTTCTTATTTACGATGAAACACAGAGTTCGCATCCGAATTTAATACAAAAGGCACAATGCCAACTTAAGTACAAGAGGACTTACACTGTTACTTTCTATGATTTGAACCTCTCCTGTGAGAACAGTTTTAGATTCCGATGCTTCACTTCAGGTATACTGTATAACTTGGACCTTCTTATTGACGATGTAACAGAGAAATTGCATCCGAAATAAATACAAAAAGCACAATGCCGACTTAAGGAAAATAGGACTGACAATCTTACTTTCTGTTACTTGAACCTCTGCTGTGAGGCCAGTTTTAGATTCCGATGCTTCACTTCAGGTTTACAGTATACCTTGCACCTTCTTATTGACGATGAAACACAGATATTGCATCCGAATTTAATACAAAAGGCACAATGCCGATTTTAGTAAAAGGGGACTGACACTCTCACTTTCTATGATTTGAACCTCTCCTGTGAGTCCAGTTTTTGATTCCGATGCTTCACTTCAGGTTTACTGTATCCCTTGGACCTTCTTATTGACGATGAAACACAGAAATTGCATCCGAATTTAATACAAAAGGCACAACGCCGACTTAAGTAAGAGAGGACTGACACTCTCACTTTCAATGATTTGAACTTCTAATGTGAGTATAGTTTTAGATTCAGATGCGACACTTCAGGTCTACCGTATACCTTGCACCTTCTTATTGACGATGAAACATAGAAATTGCATTGGAATTTAATACAAAAGGCACAATGCCGATATAAGTACAAGAGGACTGACACTCTAACTTTCTATGATTTGAACCTCTCCTGTGAGTCCAGTTTTAGATTCCGATGCTTCACTTCAGGTTTACTGTATCCCTTGGACCTTCTTATTGACGGTGAAATACAGTAATTGCATCCGAATTTAATACAAAAGGCACAATGCCGACTTAAGTACAACAGGACTGACACTCTCACTTCCAATGATATGAACCTCTCCTGTGAGTCCAGCTTTAGATTCCGATGCTTCACTTCAGGATTATGGTATACCTTGCAACTTACTATTGAAGATGAAACACATAAATTGCATCCGAATTTAATACAAAATGCACAATGCCGGCTTAAGTACAAGAGGACTGACACTCTCACTTTCTACGATTTGAACCTCTCCTGTGAGTCCAGTTTTAGATTCCGATGCTTCACTTCAGGTTTACTGTATACCTTGCACCTTCTTATTGACGATGAAACACAGAAATTGCATCCGATTTTTAAAAAAAGGCACAATGACGACTTAAGTACAAGAGGACTGACACTCTCAGTTTCTACGATTTGAACCTCTCCTGTGAGTGCAGTTTTAGATTCCGATGCTTCGTTTCAGGTTTACTGTGCACCTTGCACCTTCTTATTGACGATGAAACACAGAAATTGCATCGGAACTAAATTCTAAAGGCACAATGCCGACTTAAGTACAAGAGGACTAACACTCTCACTTTCTATGATTTGAACCTCTCCTGTGAGTCCAGTTTTAGATTCCGATGCTTCACTTCAGGTTTAATGTATCCCTTGGTCCTTCTTATTGACGATTAAATACAGAAATTGCACCGGAATTTAATACAAAAGGCACAATGCCGACTTAAGTACAAGAGGACTGACACTATCACTTTCTATGATTTGAACCTCTCCTGTGAGTCCAGTTTTAGATTCCGATGCTTCACTTCAGGTTTCTGTATCCCTTGGACCTTCTTATTGACGATGAATACAAAAATTGCATCCGAATTTAATACAAAAGCACAATGCCGACTTAAGTACAAGAGGACTGACACACTCTCTCTCTATGATTTGAACCTCTCCTGTGAGTCCAGTTTTAGATTCCGATGCTTCACTTCAGGTTTAGTGTATCCTTTGGACATTCTTATTGACGATGAAACACAGAAATTGCATCCGAATTTAATACAAAAGGCACAATGCCGACTTAAGTAAATGAGGACTGACATTCTCTCTTTCTATGATTTAACCTCTCCTTTGAGTCCTGTTATAGACTCCGATGATTCATTCAAGTTTACTGTATCAATTGGACCTTCTTATTGACGATGAAACACAGTAATTGCATCCGAATTTAGTACGAAATGCACAATGCCGACTTAAGTAAAAGAGGACACACACTCTCACTTTTTATGATTTCAACCACTCCTGTGAGTCCAGTTTTAGATTCCGATGATTCACTTCGGGTTTACTGTATCTCTTGGACCTTCTTATCGACGATGAAATACTGAGTTTGCATCAGAATTTAATACAAAACGCACAATGTCGACTTAAGTACATGAGGACTGACACTCTCACTTTCTATGATTTGATCCTCTCCTGTGAGTCCATTTTTAGATTCCGATCCTTCACTTCAGGTTTACTGTATCCCGTGGACCTTCTTATTTACGATGAAACATAGAAATTGCATTCGAATTTCATACAAAAGGCACAATGCCGACTTAAGTACAAGAGGGCTGACACTCTGTCTTTCTATGATTTGAACCTCTCCTGTTAGTCCAGTTTTAGATTCCGATGCTTCACTTCAGGTTTACTGTATCCCTTGGACCTTCTTATTGACGATGAAACACAGAAATTGCATCTGAATTCAATACAAAAGTCACAATGCCGACTTCAGTAAAAGAGGACTGGCACTCTTTCTATGATTTGAACCTCTCCTGTGAGTCCAGTTTTAGATTCCGATGCTTCACTTCAGGTTTACTGTATTCCTTGCACCTTCTTCTTGACGATGAAACACAGAAATTGCATCGGAATTTAATACAAAAGACACAATGCCGACTTAAATAAAAGAGGACTGACACTCTCACTTTCTATGATTTGAACCTCTCCTGTGAGTAAAGTTTTAAATTCTGATGCTTCACTTCATGTTTACTGTATCCCTTGGACCTTCTTATTGACGATGAGACACAGAAATTGCATCCGATTTTACTACAAAAGGCACAATGCCGACTTAAGTACAAGAGGACCGACACTCTAACTGTCTATGTTTTGAACGTATCCTGTGAGTCCAGTTTTAGATTCCGATGCTTCACTTCTGGTTTACTGTATCCCTTGGACCTTCTTATTTACGATGAAACACAGAGTTCGCATCCGAATTTAATACAAAAGGAACAATGCCAACTTAAGTACAAGAGGACTTACACTGTAACTTTCTATGGTTTGAACCTCTCCTGTGAGTCCCGTTTTAGAATCCGATGCTTCACTTTGGTTTTAATGTATCCCTTGGACCTTCTTATTGACGATGAAATACAGAAATTGCATCCGAATTTAATTCCAAAGGCACAATGCCGACTTAAGTACAAGAGGACTGACACTCTCACTTTCTATGATTTGAACCTCTCCTGTGAGACCAGTTTTAGATTCCGATGCTTCACTTCAGGTTTACTGTATAACTTGGACCTTCTTATTGACGATGTAACAGAGAAATTGCATCCGAAATAAATACAAAAAGCACAATGCCGACTTAAGGAAAATAGGACTGACACTCTTACTTTCTGTTACTTGAACCTCTGCTGTGAGTCCAGTTTTAGATTCCGATGCTTCACTTCAGGTTTACTGTATACCTTGCACCTTCTTATTGACGATGAAACACAGATATTGCATCCGAATTTAATACAAAAGTTACAATGCCGATTTTAGTAAAAGGGGACTGACACTCTCACTTTCTATGATTTGAACCTCTCCTGTGAGTCCAGTTTTTGATTCCGATGCTTCACTTCAGGTTTACTGTATCCCTTGGACCTTCGTATTGACGATGAAACACAGAAATTGCATCCGAATTTAATACAAAAGGCACAACGCCGACTTAAGTAAGAGAGGACTGACACTCTCACTTTCAATGATTTGAACTTCTAATGTGAGTATAGTTTTAGATTCAGATGCGTCACTTCAGGTCTACCGTATACCTTGCACCTTCTTATTGACGATGAAACATAGAAATTGCATTGGAATTTAATACAAAAGGCACAATGCCGACATAAGTACAAGAGGACTGACACTCTAACTTTCTATGATTTGAACCTCTCCTGTGAGTCCAGTTTTAGATTCCGATGCTTCACTTCAGGTTTACTGTATCCCTTGGACCTTCTTATTGACGGTGAAATACAGTAATTGCATCCGAATTTAATACAAAAGGCACAATGCCGACTTAAGTACAACAGGACTGACACTCTCACTTTCAATGATATGAACCTCTCCTGTGAGTCCAGTTTTAGATTCCGATGCTTCACTTCAGGATTATGGTATACCTTGCACCTTCCTATTGAAGATGAAACACATAAATTGCATCCGAATTTAATACAAAATGCACAATGCCGGCTTAAGTACAAGAGGACTGACACTCTCACTTTCTACGATTTGAACCTCTCCTGTGAGTCCAGTTTTAGATTCCGATGCTTCACTTCAGGTTTACTGTATACCTTGCACCTTCTTATTGACGATGAAACACAGAAATTGCATCCGATTTTTAAAAAAAGGCACAATGACGACTTAAGTACAAGAGGACTGACACTCTCAGTTTCTACGATTTGAACCTCTCCTGTGAGTGCAGTTTTAGATTCCGATGCTACGTTTCAGGTTTACTGTGCACCTTGCACCTTCTTATTGACGATGAAACACAGAAATTGCATCGGAACTAAATTCTAAAGGCACAATGCCGACTTAAGTACAAGAGGACTAACACTCTCACTTTCTATGATTTGAACCTCTCCTGTGAGTCCAGTTTTAGATTCCGATGCTTCACTTCAGGTTTAATGTATCCCTTGGTCCTTCTTATTGACGATTAAATACAGAAATTGCATCGGAATTTAATACAAAAGGCACAATGCCGACTTAAGTACAAGAGGACTGACACTATCACTTTCTATGATTTGAACCTCTCCTGTGAGTCCAGTTTTAGATTCCGATGCTTCACTTCAGGTTTCTGTATCCCTTGGACCTTCTTATTGACGATGAATACAAAAATTGCATCCGAATTTATTACAAAAGCACAATGCCGACTTAAGTACAAGAGGACTGACACACTCTCTTTCTATGATTTGAACCTCTCCTGTGAGTCCGGTTTTAGATTCCGATGCTTCACTTCAGGTTTAGTGTATCCTTTGGACATTCTTATTGACGATGAAACACAGAAATTGCATCCGAATTTAATACAAAAGGCACAATGCCGACTTAAGTAAATGAGGACTGACATTCTCTCTTTCAATGATTTAACCTCTCCTTTGAGTCCTGTTATAGACTCCGATGATTCATTCAAGTTTACTGTATCAATTTGACCTTCTTATTGACGATGAAACACAGTAATTGCATCCGAATTTAATACGAAATGCACAATGCCGACTTAAGTAAAAGAGGACACACACTCTCACTTTTTATGATTTCAACCACTCCTGTGAGTCCAGTTTTAGATTCCGATGATTCACTTCGGGTTTACTGTATCTCTTGGACCTTCTTATCGACGATGAAATACTGAGTTTGCATCAGAATTTAATACAAAACGCACAATGTCGACTTAAGTACATGAGGACTGACACTCTCACTTTCTATGATTTGATCCTCTCCTGTGAGTCCATTTTTAGATTCCGATCCTTCCCTTCAGGTTTACTGTATCCCGTGGACCTTCTTATTGACGATGAAACATAGAAATTGCATTCGAATTTCATACAAAAGGCACAATGCCGACTTAAGTACAAGAGGACTGACACTCTGTCTTTCTATGATTTGAACCTCTCCTGTTAGTCCAGTTTTAGATTCCGATGCTTCACTTCAGGTTTACTGTATCCCTTGGACCTTCTTATTGACGATGAAACACAGAAATTGCATCTGAATTCAATACAAAAGTCACAAAGCCGACTTCAGTAAAAGAGGACTGGCACTCTTTCTATGATTTGAACCTCTCCTGTGAGTCCAGTTTTAGATTCCGATGCTTCACTTCAGGTTTACTGTATACCTTGCACCTTCTTCTTGACGATGAAACACAGAAATTGCATCGGAATTTAATACAAAAGACACAATGCCGACTTAAATAAAAGAGGACTGACACTCTCACTTTCTATGATTTGAACCTCTCCTGTGAGTAAAGTTTTAAATTCTGATGCTTCACTTCATGTTTACTGTATCCCTTGGACCTTCTTATTGACTATGAGACACAGAAATTGCATCCGAATTTAATACAAAAGGCACAATGCCGACTTAAGTACAAGAGGACCGACACTCTAACTGTCTATGTTTTGAACGTATCCTGTGAGTCCAGTTTTACATTCCGATGCTTCACTTCTGGTTTACTGTATCCCTTGGACCTTCTTATTTACGATGAAACACAGAGTTCGCATCCGAATTTAATACAAAAGGCACAATGCCGACTTAAGTACAAGAGGACTGACACTCTGTCTTTCTATGATTTGACCCTCTCCTGTTAGTCCAGTTTTAGATTCCGATGCTTCACTTCAGGTTTACTGTATCCCTTGGACCTTCTTATTGACGATGAAACACAGAAATTGCATCTGAATTCAATACAAAAGTCACAATGCCGAGTTCAGTAAAAGAGGACTGGCACTCTTTCTATGATTTGAACCTCTCCTGTGAGTCCAGTTTTAGATTCCGATGCTTCACTTCAGGTTTACTGTATACCTTGCACCTTCTTCTTGACGATGAAACACAGAAATTGCATCGGAATTTAATACAAAAGACACAATGCCGACTTAAATAAAAGAGGACTGACACTCTCACTTTCTATGATTTGAACCTCTCCTGTGAGTAAAGTTTTAAATTCTGATGCTTCACTTCATGTTTACTGTATCCCTTGGACCTTCTTATTGACGATGAAACACAGAGTTTGCATCCGAATTTAATACAAAAGGCACAAAGCCGACGTAAGTACAAGTGGACTGACACTCTAAATTTCTATGATTTGAACGTCTCCTGTGAGTCCAGTTATAGATTCCGATGCATCACTTCTGGTTTACTGTATCCCTTGGACCTTCTTATTGACGATGAAACATAGAAATTGCATCTGAATTTAATACAAAAGGCACAATGCCGACTTAAGTACAAGAGGACTGACACTCTAACTTTCTGTGATTTGAACCTCTCCTGTGAGTCCAGTTTTAGATTCCGATGCTTCACTTCAGGTTTACTGTATCGCTGGGACCTTCTAATTGACGATGAAACACAGAAATTGCATCCGAATTTAATACAAAAGGCACAATGAAGACTTAAGTACAAGAGGACTGACACTCTCACGTTCTACGATTTGAACCTCTCCTGTGAGTCCAGTTTTAGATTCCGATGCTTCACTTCAGGTTTACTGTATACCTTGCACCTTCTTATTGACGATGAAACACAGATATTGCATCCGAATTTAATACAAAAGGCACAATGCCGATTTTAGTAAAAGAGGACTGACACTCTCACTTTCTATGATTTGAACCTCTCCTGTGAGTCCAGTTTTTGATTCCGATGCTTCACTTCAGGTTTACTGTATACCTTGGACCCTCTTATTGACGATGAAACACAGAAATTGCATCCGTATTCAATACAAAAATCACAATGCCGACTTGCGTACAATAGGACAGACACTCTCACTTCCTATGATTTGAACCTCTCCTGTGAGTCCAGTTTTAGATTCCGATGCTTCACTTCAGGTCTACTGTATCTCTTGGACCTTCTTATTGACGATGAAACACAGAGTTTGCATCCGAATTTAATAATAAAGGCACAATGCCGACTTTCACTTCAGGTTTACTGTATCCCTTGGACCTTCTTATTCACGATGAAACACAGAAATTGCATCCGAATTTAATTCAAAAGGCACAATGCCGACTCAAGTAAAAGCGGACTGACACTCTCACTTTCTATGATTTGAACCTCTCCTGTGAGTCCAGTTTTAGATTCCGATGCTTCACTTCAGGTTTACTGTCTCCCTTGGACCTTCTTATTGACGATGAAACACAGAAATTGCATCCGAATTTAATACAAAAGGCACAATGCCGACTTAAGTACAAGAGGACCGACACTCTTACTGTCTACGTCTTGAACCTCTCCTGTGAGTCCAGTTTTAGATTCCGATGCTTCACTTCAGGTTTACTGTATCCCTTGGACCTTCTTATTGACGATGAAACACAGAAATTGCATCCGAATTTATAAGAAAACGCACAATGCCGACTTAAGTACAAGAGGACTGACACTCTAACTTTCTATGATTTGAACCTCTCCTGTGAGTCAAGTTTTAGATTCCCATGCTTCACTTCGGGTATACTGTATCCCTTGGACCTTCTTATTGACGATGAAACACAGAAATTGCATCCGAATTTAATACAAAAGGCACAACGCCGACTTAAGTAAGAGAGGACTGACACTCTCACTTTCTATGATTTGAACTTCTCCTGTGAGTATAGTTTTAGATTCAGATGTGTCACTTCAGGTCTACCGTATACCTTGCACCTTCTTATTGACGATGAAACATAGAAATTGCATTGGAATTTAATACAAAAGGCACAATGCCGACATAAGTACAAGAGGACTGACACTCTAACTTTCTATGATTTGAACCTCTCCTGTGAGTCCAGTTTTAGATTCCGATGCTTCACTTCAGGTTTACTGTATCCCTTGGACCTTGTTATTGACGATGAAATACAGTAATTGCATCCGAATTTAATACAATAGGCACAATGTTGACTTAAGTACAAGAGGACTGACACTCTCACCTTCAATGATATGAACCTCGCCTGTGAGTCCAGTTTTAGATTCCGATGCTTCACTTCAGGATTATGGTATACCTTGCACCTTCCTATTGAAGATGAAACACAGAAATTGCATCCGAATTTAATACATAATGCACAATGCCGGCTCAAGTACAAGAGGACTGACACTCTCACATTCTACGATTTGAACCTCTCCTGTGAATCCAGTTTTAGATTCCGATGCTTCACTTCAGGTTTACTGTATACCTTGCACCTTCTTATTGACGATGAAACACAGAAATTGCATCCGATTTTTAAAAAAAGGCACAATGACGACTTAAGTACAAGAGGACTGACTCTCTCACTTTCTACGATTTGAACCTCTCCTGTGAGTCCAGTTTTAGATTCCGATGCTTCATTTCAGGTTTACTGTGCACCTTGCACCTTCTTATTGACGATGAAACACAGAAATTGCATCGGAACTAAATTCTAAAGGCACAATGCCGACTTAAATAAAAGAGGACTGACACTCTCACTTTCTATGATTTGAACCTCTCCTGTGAGTAAAGTTTTAAATTCTGATGCTTCACTTCATGTTTACTGTATCCCTTGGACCTTCTTATTAACGATGAAACACAGAGTTTGCATCCGAATTTAATACAAAAGGCACAAAGCCGACGTAAGTACAAGTGGACTGACACTCTAAATTTCTATGATTTGAACGTCTCCTGTGAGTCCAGTTATAGATTCCGATGCATCACTTCTGGTTTACTGTATCCCTTGGACCTTCTTATTGACGATGAAACATAGAAATTGCATCTGAATTTAATACAAAAGGCACAATGCCGACTTAAGTACAAGAGGACTGACACTCTAACTTTCTGTGATTTGAACCTCTCCTGTGAGTCCAGTTTTAGATTCCGATGCTTCACTTCAGGTTTACTGTATCGCTGGGACCTACTAATTGACGATGAAACACAGAAATTGCATCCGAATTTAATACAAAAGGCACAATGCCGACTTAAGTACAAGAGGACTGACACTCTCACGTTCTACGATTTGAACCTCTCCTGTGAGTCCAGTTTTAGATTCCGATGCTTCACTTCAGGTTTACTGTATACCTTGCACCTTCTTATTGACGATGAAACACAGATATTGCATCCGAATTTAATACAAAAGGCACAATGCCGATTTTAGTAAAAGAGGACTGACACTCTCACTTTCTATGATTTGAACCTCTCCTGTGAGTCCAGTTTTTGATTCCGATGCTTCACTTCAGGTTTACTGTATACCTTGGACCCTCTTATTGACGATGAAACACAGAAATTGCATCCGTATTCAATACAAAAATCACAATGCCGACTTGCGTACAATAGGACAGACACTCTCACTTCCTATGATTTGAACCTCTCCTGTGAGTCCAGTTTTAGATTCCGATGCTTCACTTCAGGTCTACTGTATCTCTTGGACCTTCTTATTGACGATGAAACACAGAGTTTGCATCCGAATTTAATAATAAAGGCACAATGCCGACTTTCACTTCAGGTTTACTGTATCCCTTGGACCTTCTTATTCACGATGAAACACAGAAATTGCATCCGAATTTAATTGAAAAGGCACAATGCCGACTTAAGTAAAAGCGGACTGACACTCTCACTTTCTATGATTTGAACCTCTCCTGTGAGTCCAGTTTTAGATTCCGATGCTTCACTTCAGGTTTACTGTCTCCCTTGGACCTTCTTATTGACGATGAAACACAGAAATTGCAACGGAATTTAATACAAAAGGCACAATGCCGACTTAAGTACAAGAGGACCGACACTCTTACTGTCTACGTCTTGAACCTCTCCTGTGAGTCCAGTTTTAGATTCCGATGCTTCACTTCAGGTTTACTGTATCCCTTGGACCTTCTTATTGACGATGAAACACAGAAATTGCATCCGAATTTATAAGAAAACGCACAATGCCGACTTAAGTACAAGAGGACTGACACTCTAACTTTCTATGATTTGAACCTCTCCTGTGAGTCAAGTTTTAGATTCCCATGCTTCACTTCGGGTATACTGTATCCCTTGGACCTTCTTATTGACGATGAAACACAGAAATTGCATCCGAATTTAATACAAAAGGCACAACGCCGACTTAAGTAAGAGAGGACTGACACTCTCACTTTCTATGATTTGAACTTCTCCTGTGAGTATAGTTTTAGATTCAGATGTGTCACTTCAGGTCTACCGTATACCTTGCACCTTCTTATTGACGATGAAACATAGAAATTGCATTGGAATTTAATACAAAAGGCACAATGCCGACATAAGTACAAGAGGACTGACACTCTAACTTTCTATGATTTGAACCTCTCCTGTGAGTCCAGTTTTAGATTCCGATGCTTCACTTCAGGTTTACTGTATCCCTTGGACCTTGTTATTGACGATGAAATACAGTAATTGCATCCGAATTTAATACAATAGGCACAATGTTGACTTAAGTACAAGAGGACTGACACTCTCACCTTCAATGATATGAACCTCTCCTGTGAGTCCAGTTTTAGATTCCGATGCTTCACTTCAGGATTATGGTACACCTTGCACCTTCCTATTGAAGATGAAACACAGAAATTGCATCCGAATTTAATACATAATGCACAATGCCGGCTCAAGTACAAGAGGACTGACACTCTCACATTCTACGATTTGAACCTCTCCTGTGAATCCAGTTTTAGATTCCGATGCTTCACTTCAGGTTTACTGTATACCTTGCACCTTCTTATTGACGATGAAACACAGAAATTGCATCCGATTTTTAAAAAAAGGCACAATGACGACTTAAGTACAAGAGGACTGACTCTCTCACTTTCTACGATTTGAACCTCTCCTGTGAGTCCAGTTTTAGATTCCGATGCTTCATTTCAGGTTTACTGTGCACCTTGCACCTTCTTATTGACGATGAAACACAGAAATTGCATCGGAACTAAATTCTAAAGGCACAATGCCGACTTAAGTAAAAGAGGACTGACACTCTCACTTTCTATGATTTGAACCTCTCCTGTGAGTCCAGTTTTAGATTCCGATGCTTCACTTCAGGTTTACTGTATCCCTTCGACCTTCTTATTGACGATTAAATACAGAAATTGCATCCGAATTTAATACAAAAGGCAGAATGCCTACTTATGTGAAAGAGGACTGACACTCTCACTTTCTATGATTTGAACTTCTCCTGTGAGTATAGTTTTAGATTCCGATGCGTCACTTCAGGTCTACCGTACACCTTGCACCTTCTTATTGACGATTAAACACAGAAATTGCATCGGAATTTAACACAAAAGGCACAATGCCGACATAAGTACAAGAGGACTGACACTCTATCTTTCTATGATTTGAACCTCTCCTGTAGAGTCCAGTTTTAGATTCCGATGCTTCACTTCAGGTTTACTGTATCCCTTGGACCTTCTTATTGATGATTAAATACAGAAATTGCATTGGAATTTAATACAAAAGGCAAAATGCCGACTTAAGTGAAAGAGGACTGACACTCTCTCTTTCTATGATTTGAACCTCTCCTGTGAGTCCAGTTTTAGATTCCGATGCTTCACTTCAGGTTTACTGTATCCCGTGGACCTTCTTACTGACGATGAAACATAGAAATTGCATTCGAATTTCATACAAAAGGCACAATGCCGACTTAAGTACAAGAGGACTGACTCTCTGTCTTTCTATGATTTGAACCTCTCCTGTGAGTCCAGTTTTAGATTCCGATGCTTCACTTCAGGTTTACTGTATCCCTTGGACCTTCTTATTGACGATGAAACACAGAAATTGCATCTGAATTCAATACAAAAGTCACAATGCCGACTTCAGTAAAAGAGGACTGGCACTCTTTCTATGATTTGAACCTCTACTGTGAGTCCAGTTTTAGATTCCGATGCTTCACTTCAGGTTTACTGTATACCTTGCACCTTCTTATTGACGATGAAACACAGAAATTGCATCGGAATTTAATACAAAAGACACAATGCCGACTTAAATACAAGAGGACTGACACTCTCACTTTCTATGATTTGAACCTCTCCTGTGAGTCCAGTTTCAGATTCTGATGCTTCACTTCATGTTTACTGTATCGCTTGGACCTTCTTATTGACGATGAAACACAGAGTTTGCATCCGAATTTAATACAAAAGGCACAATGCCGACGTAAGTACAAGAGGACTGGCACTCTATATTTCTATGATTTGAACGACTCCTGTGAGTCCAGTTTAAGATTCCGATGCATCACTTCTGGTTTACTGTATCCCTTGGACCTTCTTATTGACGATGAAACATAGAAATTGCATCTGAATTTAATACAAAAGGCACAATGCCGACTTAAGTACAAGAGGACTGACACTCTAACTTTCTATGATTTGAACCTCTCCTGAGAGTCCAGTTTTAGATTCCGATGCTTCACTTCAGGTTTACTGTATCCCTTGGACCTTCTTATTGACGATGAAACACAGAAATTGCATCGGAACTAAATTCTAAAGGCACAATGCCGACTTAAGTACAAGAGGACTGACACTCTCACTTTCTATGATTTGAACCTCTCCTGTGAGCCCAGTTTTAGATTCCGATGCTCTACTTCAGGTTTACTGTATCCCTTGGACCTTCTTATTGACGATTAAATACAGAAATTGCATCCGAAATCAATACAAAAGGCAAAATGCCGACTTAAGTGAAAGAGGACTGACACTCTCACTTTCTATGATTTGAACTTCTCCTGTGAGTATAGTTTTAGATTCCGATGCGTCACTTCAGGTCTACCGTACACCTTGCACTTTCTTATTGACGATTAAACACAGAAATTGCATCGGAATTTAATACAAAAGGCACAATGCCGACATAAGTACAAGAGGACTGACACTCTAACTATCTATGATTTTAACCTCTCCTGTGAGTCTAGTTTTAGATCCCGATGCTTCACTTCAGGTTTACTGTATCCCTTGGACCTTCTTATTGACGATTAAACACAGAAATTGCATTGGAATTTAATACAAAAGTCAAAATGCCGACTTAAGTGAAAGAGGACTGACACTCCCTCTTTCTATGATTTGAACCTCTCCTGTGAGTCCAGTTTTAGATTCCGACGCTTCACTTCAGGTTTACTGTATACCTTGCACCTTCTTATTGACTATGAAACACAGAACTTGCATTGGAATTTAATACAAAAGGCACAATGCCGACTTAAGTACAAGAGGACTGACACTATCACTTTCTATGATTTGAACCTCTCCTGTGAGTCCAGTTTTAGATTCCGATGCTTCACTTCAGGTTTACTGTATCCCTTGGACCTTCTTATTGACGATGAATACAGAAATTGCATCCGAATTTAATACAAAAGCACAATGACGACTTAAGTACAAGAGGACTGACACACTCTCTTTCTATGATTTGAACCTCTCCTGTGAGTCCAGTTTTAGATTCCGATGCTTCACTTCAGGTTTACTGTATCCTTTGGACCTTCTTATTGACGATGAAACACAGAAATTGCATCCGAATTTAATACAAAAGGCACAAGGCCGACTTAAGTAAATGAGGACTGACATTCTCTCTTTCTTTGATTTAACCTCTCCTGTGAGTCCTGTTATAGACTCCAATGCTTCATTCAAGTTTACTGTATCAATTGGACATTCTTATTGACTATGAAACACATTAATTGCATCGGAATTTAATACAAAATGCACAATGCCGACTTAAGTAAAAGAGGACACACACTCTCACTTTCTATGATTTGAACCACTCCTGTGAGTCCAGTTTTAGATTCCGATGCTTCACTTCGGGTTTACTGTATCTCTTGGACCTTCTTATTGACGATGAAATACTGAGTTTGCATCAGAATTTAATACCAAACGCACAATGCCGACTTCAGTAAAAGAGGACTGACACACTTTCTATGATTTGAACCTCTCCTGTGAGCCCACTTTTAGATTCCGATGCTTCACTTCAGGTTTACTGTATACCTTGCACCTTCTTAATGACGATGAAACACAGAAATTGCATCGGAATTTAATACAAAAGACACAATGCCGACTTAAATAAAAGAGGACTGACACTCTCACTTTCTATGATTTGAACCTCTCCTGTGAGTCCAGTTGTAGATTCTGATGCTTCACTTCATGTTTACTGAATCCCTTGGACCTTCTTATTGACGATGAAACACAGAGTTTGCTTCCGAATTTAATACAAAAGGCACAATGCCGACGTAAGTACAAGAGGACTGACACTCTAAATTTCTGTGATTTGAACGTCTCCTGTGAGTCCAGTTTTAGATTCCGATGCATCACTTCTGGTTTACTGTATCCCTTGGACCTTCTTATTGACGATGAAACACAGAAATTGCATCTGAATTTAATACAAAAGGCACAATGCCGACTTAAGTATAAGAGGACTGACACTCTAACTTTCTATGATTTGAACCTCTCCTGTGAGTCCAGTTTTAGATTCCGATGCTTCACTTCAGGTTTACTGTATCCCTCGGACCTTCTAATTGACGATGAAACACAGAAATTGCATCCGAATTTAATACAAAAGGCACAATGCCGACTTAAGTACAAGAGGACTGACACTCTCACTTTCTATGATTTGAACCTCTCCTGTGAGTCCAGTTTTAGATTCCGATGGTTCACTTCAGGTTTAATGTAAACCTTGCACCTTCCTATTGACGATGAAACACAGAAATCGCATCCGAATTTAGTACAAAATGCACAATGCCGATTTAAGTACAATAGGACTGACACTCTCACTTTATACTTGTTGAAGCTCTCCTGTGAGTCCAGTTTTAGATTCCGATGCTTCACTTCAGGTTTACTGTATACCTTGCACCTTCTTATTGACGATGAAACACAGAAATTGCATCCGAATTTAATACAAAATGCACAATACCGTCTTAAGTACAAGAGGACTGCCACTCTCACTTTCTACGATTTGAACCTCTCCTGTGAGTCCAGTTTTAGATTCCGATGCTTCACTTCAGGTTTACTGTATAAATTGCACCTTCTTATTGACGATGAAACACAGAAACTGCATCCGAATTAATACAAAAGGCACAATGCCGACTTAAGTACAAGAGGATTGACACTCTCACTTTCTACGATTTGAACCTCTCCTTTGAGTCCAGTTTTAGATTCCGATCCTTCACTTCAGATTTACTATATCCCTTCGACCTTCTTATTGACGATGAAGCACAGATATTGCATCCGAATTGAATTCAAAGGCACAATGCCGACTTAAGTAAAAGAGGACTGACACTCTAACTATCTATGATTTGAACCTCTCCTGTGAGTCCAGTTTCGGATTCCGATGCTTCACTTCAGGTTTAATGTATACCTTGGACCTTCTTATTGACGATGGAACACAGAAATTGCATCCGATTTTAATACAAAAGGCACAATGCCGAGTTAAGTAAAAGAGGACTAACACTCTCACATTCTATGATTTGAACCTCTCCTGTGAGTCCAGTTTTAGATTCCGATGCCTCACTTCAGGTTTACTGTATACCTTGGACCTTCTTATTGACGATGAAACACAGAAATTGCATCCGAATTCAATACAAAAATCACAATGCCGACTTAAGTACAAGAGGACTGACACTCTCACTTTCTATTATTTGAACCTCTCCTGTGAGTCAAGTATTAGATTCCGCTGCATCACTTCAGGTCTACTGTATCCCTTGGACCTTCGTATTGACGATGAAACACAGAGTTTGCATCCGAATTTAATACAAAAGGCACAATGCCGACTTTCACTTCAGTTTTACTGTATCCCTAGGAAATTCTTATTGACGATGAAACACAGAAATTGCTTCCGAATTAAATACAAAAGGCACAATGCCGACTTAAGTAAAAGAGTACTGACACTCTCACTCTCTGTGATTTGACCCTCTCCTGTGAGTCCAGTTTTAGATTCCGATGCTTCACCTCAGGTTTACTGAATACCTTGCACCTTCTTATTGTCGATGAGACACAGAAATTGCATCCGAATTTAATACAAAAGGCACAATGCCGACTTAAGTACAAGAGGACCGACACTCTTACTGTCTACGTTTTGAACCTCTTCTGTGAGTCCAGTTTTGGTTTCCGATGCTTCACTTCAGGTTTACTGTATCCCTTGGTCCTTCTTATTGACGATGAAACACAGAAATTGCATCCGAATTTAATACAAAAGGCACAATGCCGACTTAAGTACAAGAGGACTGACACTCAAACTTTCTATGATTTGAACCTCTCCTGTGAGTCTAGTTTTACATTCCGATGCTTCACTTCAGGTTTACTGTATCCTTTGGACCTTCTTATTGACGATGAAACATAAAAGTTGCATCCGAATTAATTACAAAAGCACAATGCCGACTTAAGTAAAAGAGGTCTGACACTCTCATTTTTCTATGATTTTAACTTCTCCTGTGAGTATAGTTTTACATTCCGATGCGTCACATCAGGTCTAGCGTATACCTTGCACCTTCTTATTGACGATGAAACACAGAAATTGCATCGGAATTTAATACAAAAGGCACAATGCCGACTTAAGTACAAGAGGACTGACACTCTCACTTCCTATGATTTGAACCTCTCCCGTGAGTCCAGTTTTAGATTCCGATGGTTCACTTCATGTTTAATGTAAACCTTGCACCTTCCTATTGACGATGAAACACAAAAATTGCATCCGAATTTAGTACAAAATGCACAATGCCGATTTAAGTACAAGAAGACTGACACTCTCACTTTCTACGATTTCAGCCTCTCCTGTGAGTCCAGTTTTAGATTCCGATGCTTCACTTCAGGTTTACTGTGTACCTTGCACCTTCTTCTTGACGATGAAACTCAGAAATTGCATCGGAATTAAATTCAAAAGGCACAATGCCGACTTAAGTAAAGGAGGACTGACACTCTCACTTTCTATGATTTAAGCTTCTGCTGTGAGTATAGTTTTAGATTCCGATGCGTCACTTCAGGTCTACCGTATACCTTGCACCTCCTTATTGACGATTAAACACAGAAATTTCATCGGAATTTAATACAAAAGGCACAATGCCGACATAAGTGCAAGAGGACTGACACTGTAACTTTCTATGATTTGAACTTCTCCTGTGAGTCCAGTTTTAGGTTCCGACGCTTCACTTCAGGTTTACTGTATCCCTTAGACCTTCTTATTGACGATGAAATACAGAAATTGCATCCGAATTTAATACAACAGACAAAATGCCGACTTAAGTAAAAGAGGATTGCCACTCTCTCTTAGTATGATTTGACCTCTCCTGTGAGTCCAGTTTTAGATTCCGACGCTTCACTTCAGGTTTACTGTATACCTTGCACCTTCGTATTGACGATGAAAAACAGAAATTGCATTCGAATTTAATACAAAAGGCACAATGCCGACTTAAGTACAAGAGGACTGACACTCTCCCTATCTATGATTTGAACCTCTCCTGTGCGTCCAGTTTTAGATTCTGATGCTTCACTTCAGGTTTACTGTATCCCTTGGACCTTCTTATTGACGATGAAACACTGAAATTGCATCCGAATTTAATACAAAAGGCACAATGCCGACTTAAGTACAAGAGGACTGACAGTCTCACTTTCTATGATTTGAACCTCTCCTGTGAGTCCTGTTATAGATTCCGATGCTTCATTCAAGTTTACTGTATCCCTTGGACCTTCTAATTGACGATAAAACACAGAAATTGCTTCGGAATTTAATACAAAAGGCACAATGCCGACTTAAGTGAGAGAGGACTCACACTCTCACTTTCTATGATTTGAACCTCTCCTTTGAGTCCAGTTTTAGATTCCGAAGCTTCACTTCAGGTTTATTGTATCTCTTGGACCTTCTTATTGACGATGAAACACAGAGTTTGCACCCGAATTTAATACAAAACGACAATGCCGACTTAAGTACATGAGGACTGACACTCTCACTTTCTATGATTTGATCCTCTCCTGTGAGTCCAGTTTTAGATTCCGATGATTCACTTCAGGTTTACTGTATCCCTTGGACCTTCTTATTGACGATGAAACACAGAAATTGCATTCGAATTTAATACAAAAGGCACAATGCCGACTTAAGTACAAGAGGACTGACACTCTAACTATCTATGATTTGAACCTCTCCTGTGAGTCCAGTTTCGGATTCCGATGCTTCACTTCAGGTTTAATGTATACCTTGGACCTTCTTATTGACGATGGAACACAGAAATTGCATCCGATTTTAATACAAAAGGCACAATGCCGAGTTAAGTAAAAGAGGACTAACACTCTCACATTCTATGATTTGAACCTCTCCTGTGAGTCCAGTTTTAGATTCCGATGCCTCACTTCAGGTTTACTGTATACCTTGGACCTTCTTATTGACGATGAAACACAGAAATTGCATCCGAATTCAATACAAAAATCACAATGCCGACTTAAGTACAAGAGGACTGACACTCTCACTTTCTATTATTTGAACCTCTCCTGTGAGTCAAGTATTAGATTCCGCTGCATCACTTCAGGTCTACTGTATCCCTTGGACCTTCGTATTGACGATGAAACACAGAGTTTGCATCCGAATTTAATACAAAAGGCACAATGCCGACTTTCACTTCAGTTTTACTGTATCCCTAGGAAATTCTTATTGACGATGAAACACAGAAATTGCTTCCGAATTAAAAACAAAAGGCACAATGCCGACTTAAGTAAAAGAGTACTGACACTCTCACTCTCTGTGATTTGACCCTCTCCTGTGAGTCCAGTTTTAGATTCCGATGCTTCACCTCAGGTTTACTGAATACCTTGCACCTTCTTATTGTCGATGAGACACAGAAATTGCATCCGAATTTAATACAAAAGGCACAATGCCGACTTAAGTACAAGAGGACCGACACTCTTACTGTCTACGTTTTGAACCTCTTCTGTGAGTCCAGTTTTGGTTTCCGATGCTTCACTTCAGGTTTACTGTATCCCTTGGTCCTTCTTATTGACGATGAAACACAGAAATTGCATCCGAATTTAATACAAAAGGCACAATGCCGACTTAAGTACAAGAGGACTGACACTCAAACTTTCTATGATTTGAACCTCTCCTGTGAGTCTAGTTTTACATTCCGATGCTTCACTTCAGGTTTACTGTATCCTTTGGACCTTCTTATTGACGATGAAACATAAAAGTTGCATCCGAATTAATTACAAAAGCACAATGCCGACTTAAGTAAAAGAGGTCTGACACTCTCATTTTTCTATGATTTTAACTTCTCCTGTGAGTATAGTTTTACATTCCGATGCGTCACATCAGGTCTAGCGTATACCTTGCACCTTCTTATTGACGATGAAACACAGAAATTGCATCGGAATTTAATACAAAAGGCACAATGCCGACTTAAGTACAAGAGGACTGACACTCTCACTTCCTATGATTTGAACCTCTCCCGTGAGTCCAGTTTTAGATTCCGATGGTTCACTTCATGTTTAATGTAAACCTTGCACCTTCCTATTGACGATGAAACACAAAAATTGCATCCGAATTTAGTACAAAATGCACAATGCCGATTTAAGTACAAGAGGACTGACACTCTCACTTTCTACGATTTCAGCCTCTCCTGTGAGTCCAGTTTTAGATTCCGATGCTTCACTTCAGGTTTACTGTGTACCTTGCACCTTCTTCTTGACGATGAAACTCAGAAATTGCATCGGAATTAAATTCAAAAGGCACAATGCCGACTTAAGTAAAGGAGGACTGACACTCTCACTTTCTATGATTTAAGCTTCTGCTGTGAGTATAGTTTTAGATTCCGATGCGTCACTTCAGGTCTACCGTATACCTTGCACCTCCTTATTGACGATTAAACACAGAAATTTCATCGGAATTTAATACAAAAGGCACAATGCCGACATAAGTGCAAGAGGACTGACACTGTAACTTTCTATGATTTGAACTTCTCCTGTGAGTCCAGTTTTAGGTTCCGACGCTTCACTTCAGGTTTACTGTATCCCTTAGACCTTCTTATTGACGATGAAATACAGAAATTGCATCCGAATTTAATACAACAGACAAAATGCCGACTTAAGTAAAAGAGGATTGCCACTCTCTCTTAGTATGATTTGACCTCTCCTGTGAGTCCAGTTTTAGATTCCGACGCTTCACTTCAGGTTTACTGTATACCTTGCACCTTCGTATTGACGATGAAAAACAGAAATTGCATTCGAATTTAATACAAAAGGCACAATGCCGACTTAAGTACAAGAGGACTGACACTCTCCCTATCTATGATTTGAACCTCTCCTGTGCGTCCAGTTTTAGATTCTGATGCTTCACTTCAGGTTTACTGTATCCCTTGGACCTTCTTATTGACGATGAAACACTGAAATTGCATCCGAATTTAATACAAAAGGCACAATGCCGACTTAAGTACAAGAGGACTGACAGTCTCACTTTCTATGATTTGAACCTCTCCTGTGAGTCCTGTTATAGATTCCGATGCTTCATTCAAGTTTACTGTATCCCTTGGACCTTCTAATTGACGATAAAACACAGAAATTGCTTCGGAATTTAATACAAAAGGCACAATGCCGACTTAAGTGAGAGAGGACTCACACTCTCACTTTCTATGATTTGAACCTCTCCTTTGAGTCCAGTTTTAGATTCCGAAGCTTCACTTCAGGTTTATTGTATCTCTTGGACCTTCTTATTGACGATGAAACACAGAGTTTGCACCCGAATTTAATACAAAACGACAATGCCGACTTAAGTACATGAGGACTGACACTCTCACTTTCTATGATTTGATCCTCTCCTGTGAGTCCAGTTTTAGATTCCGATGATTCACTTCAGGTTTACTGTATCCCTTGGACCTTCTTATTGACGATGAAACACAGAAATTGCATTCGAATTTAATACAAAAGGCACAATGCCGACTTAAGTACAAGAGGACTGACACTCTCCCTATCTATGATTTGAACCTCTCCTGTGAGTCCATTTTTAGATTCCGATGCTTCACTTCAGGTTTACTGTATCCCTTGGACCTTCTTAGTGACGATGAAACACTGATATTGCATCCGAATTTAATACAAAAGGCACAATGCCGACTTAAGTAAAATACGACTGACACTCTATCTTTCTAAGATTTGAACCTCTCCTGTGAGTCTTGTTATAGATTCCGATGCTTCATTCAAGTTTACTGGATCAATTGGACCTTCTTATTGACGATGAAACACAGTAATTGCATCTGAATTTAATAAAATAGTCACAATGCCGTCTTAAGTAAAAGAGGACTGACACTCTTTCTATGATTTGAACCCCTCCTGTGAGTCCAGTTTTAAATTCCGATGCTTCACTTCAGGTTTACTGTATACCTTGCACCTTCTTATTGACGATTAAACACAGAAATTGCGTCGGAATTTAATACAAAAGACACAATGCCGTCTTAAATAAAAGAGGACTGACACTCTCTCTGTGTATGATTTGAACCTCTCCTGTGAGTCCAGTTTTAGATTCCGATGCTTCACTTCAGGTTTACTGTATCCCTTGGACCTTCTTATTGACGATGAAACACAGAGTTTGCATCCGAATTTAATACAAAAGGCACAATGCCGACTTAAGTACAAGAGGACGGACACTCTAACTTTCTATGATTTGAACGTCTCCTGTGAGTTCAGTTTTAGATTCCGATGTATCACTTCAGGTTTACTGTATCCCTTGGACCTTCTTATTGACGATGAAACACAGAAATTGCATTCGAATATAATACAACAGACAAAATGCCGACTTAAGTAAAAGAGGACTGCCACTCTCTCTTACTATGATTTGACCTCTCCTGTGAGTCCAGTTTTAGATTCCGACGCTTCACTTCAGGTTTACTGTATACCTTGCACCTTCTTATTGACGATGAAACACAGAAATTGCATTCGAATTTAATACAAAAGGCACAATGCCGACTTAGGTACAAGAGGACTGACACTCTCGCTATCTATGATTTGGACCTCTCCTGTGAGTCCAGTTTTAGATTCCGATGCTTCACTTCAGGTTTACTGTATCCCTTGGACCTTCTTATTGACGATAAAACACTGAAATTGCATCCGAATTTAATACAAAAGGCACAATGCCGACTTAAGTACAAGAGGACTGACAGTCTCACTTTCTATGATTTGAACCGCTCCTGTGAGTCCAGTTTTAGATTCCGACGCTTCACTTCAGGTTTACTGTATCCCTGGGACCTTCTTATTGACGATGAAACACAGAATTTGCATCCGAATTTAATACAAAAGGCACAATGCCGACTTAAGTAAAATACGACTGACACTCTCTCTTTCTAAGATTTGAACGTCTCCTGTGAGTCTTGTTATAGATTCCGATGCTTCATTCAAGTTTACTGGATCAATTGGACCTTCTTATTGACGATGTAACACAGTAATTGCATCTGAATTTATTACAATAGTCACAATGCCGACTTAAGTAAAAGAGGACTGACACTCTTTCTATCATTTTAACCTCTCCTGTGAGTCCAGTTTTAAATTCCGATGCTTCACTTCAGGTTTACTGTATACCTTGCACCTTCTTATTGACGATGAAACACAGAAATTGCGTGGGACTTTAATACAAAAGACACAA
The DNA here is from genome assembly GCF_021461395.2 of Schistocerca americana. Taxonomy (NCBI): domain Eukaryota; kingdom Metazoa; phylum Arthropoda; class Insecta; order Orthoptera; family Acrididae; genus Schistocerca; species Schistocerca americana. The sequence goes on from NC_060126.1 coordinate 7,983,337, forward strand.
TGCCGTCTTAAATAAAAGAGGACTGACACTCTCATTGTCTATGATGTGAACCTCTCATGTGAGTCCAGTTTTAGATTCCGATGCGTCACTTCAGGTTTACTGTATCCCTTGGACCTTCTTATTGACGATGGAACACAGAGTTTGCATCCGAATTTAATACAAAAGGCACAATGGCGACTTAAGTACATGAGGACTGACACTCTAACTATCTATGATTAGAACCTCTCCTGTGAGTCCAGTTTTAGATTCCGATGGTTCACTTCAGGTTTAATGTATGCCTTGCACCTTCCTACTGAAGATGAAACACAGAAATTGCATCCGAATTTAGTACAAAAGACACAATGCCGATTTAAGTACAAGAGGACTGACACTCTCATTTTATACGATTTGAACCTCTCCTGTGAGTCCAGTTTTAGATTCCGATGCTTCACTTCAGGTTTACTGTATACCTTTCACTTTCTTATTGACGATGAAACATAGAAATTGCATCCGAATTTAATACAAAATGCACAAGGCCGACTTAAGTACAAGAGGACTGACACTGACACTTTCTACGATTGGAACCTCTCCTGTGAGTCCAGTCTTAGATTCCGATGATTCACTTCAGGTTTACTGTATACCTTGGACTTCTTATTGACGATGAAACACAGAAATTGCATCCGAATTTAATACAAAAGGCACAATGCCGAGTTAAGTAAAAGAGGACTAACACTCCCACTTTCTATGATTTGAAACTCTCCTGTGAGTCCAGTTTCAGATTCCGATGCTTCACTTCAGGTTTACTGTATACCTTGGACCTTCTTATTGACGATGAAAAACAGAAATTGCATCCGAATTCAATACAAAAATCACAATGCCGACTTAAGTACAAGAGGACTGACACTCTCACTTTCTATTATTTGAACCTCTCCTGTGAGTCCAGTTTTAGATTCCGTTGCATCACTTCAGGTCTACTGTATCACTTGGACCTTCTTAGTGACGATGAAACACAGAGTTTGCATCCGAATGTAATACAAAAGGCACAATGCCGACTTTCACTTCAGGTTTACTGCATCCCTAGGACCTTCTTATTGACGATGAAACACAGAAATTGCATCCGAATTTAATATAAAGGCACAATGCCGACTTAAGTAAAAGAGGACTGACTTTCTCACTTTCTGTGATTTGACCCTCTCCTGTGAGTCCAGTTTTAGATTCCGATGCTTCACTTCAGGTTTACTGTATACCTTGCACCTTCTTATTGACGAAGAGACACAGAAATTGCATCCGAATTCAATAGAAAAATCACAATGCCGACTTAAGTACAAGAGGACCGACACTCTCACTTTCTATTATTTGAACCTCTCCTGTGAGTCCAGTTTTAGATTCCGTTGCATCACTTCAGGTCTACTGTATCCCTTGGACCTTCTTATTGACGATGAAACACAGAGTTTGCATCCGAATTTAATACAAAAGGCACAATGCTGACTTTCACTTCAGGTTTACTGTATCCCTAGGACCTTCTTATTGACGATGAAACACAGAAATTGCATCCGAATTTAATACAAAAGGCACAATGCCGACTTAAGTAAAAGAGGACTGATACTCTCACTTTCTGTGATTTGACCCTCCCCTGTGAGTCCAGTTTTAGATTCCGATGCTTCACTTCAGGTTCACTGTATACCTTGCACCTTCTTATTGACGATGAGACACAGAAATTGCATCCGAATTTAATACAAAAGGAACAATGCCGACTTAAGTACAAGAGCACCGACACTCTTACTGTCTACGTTATGAGCCTCTCCTGTGAGTCCAGTTTTTGATTCCGATGCTTCACTTCAGGTTTACTGTATCCCTTGGTCCTTCTTATTGACGATGAAACACAGAAATTGCATCCGAATTTTTTACAAAAGGCACAATGACGACATAAGTATAAGAGGACTGACACTCTCACTTTCTATGATTTTAACTTCTCGTGTGAGTATAGTTTTACATTCCGATGCGTCACTTCAGGTCTAGCGTGTACCTTGCACCTTCTTATTGACGATGAAACACAGAAATTGCATCGGAATTTAATACAAAAGGCACAATGCCGACATAAGTATAAGAGGACTGACACTCTAACTTTCTATGATTTGAACCTCTCCTGTGAGTCCAGTTTCAGATTCCAATGCTTTACTTCAGGTTTTACTGTATCCCTTGGACCTTCTTATTGACGATGAAATACAGAAATTGCATCCGAATTTAATACAAAAGACACAATGCCGACTTAAGTAAAAGAGGTCTGACACTCTCACTTTCTATGATTTTAACTTCTCCTGTGAGTATAGTTTTACATTCCGATGCGTCACTTCAGGTCTAGCGTATACCTTACACCTTCTTATTGACGATGAAACACAGAATTTGCATCGGAATTTAGTACAAAAGGCACAATGCCGACTTAAGTACAAGAGGACTGACACTCTCACTTTCTACGATTTGAACCTCTCCTGTGAGTCCAGTTTTAGATTCCGATGGTTCACTTCAGGTTTAATGTAAACCTTGCACCTTCCTATTGACGATGAAACACAAAAATTGCATCCGAATTTAGTACAATAGGCACAATGCCGATTTAATTACAAGAGGACTGACACTCTCACTTTATACGATTTGAACCTCTCCTGTGAGTCCAGTTTTAGTTTCCGATGCTCCACTTCAGGTTTACTGTATACCTTGTACCTTCTTATTGACGACGAAACACAGAAACTGCATCCGAATTTAAAACAAAATGCACAATGCCGACTTAAGTACAAGAGGACTGACGCTCTCACTTTCTACGATTTGAACCTCTCCTGTGAGTCCAGTTATAGATTCCGATGCTTCACTTCAGGTTTACTGTATACCTTGTACCTTCTTATTGACGATGAAACAAAGAAATTGCAATCGATTTTAATACAAAAGGCACAGTGCCGACTTAAGTACAAGAGGACTGACACTCTCACTTTCTACGATTTGAGCCTCTCCTGTGAGTCCAGTTTTAGATTCCGATGCTTCACTTCAGATTTTCTGTATATCTTGGACCTTCTTATTGACGATGAAACACAGAAAATGCATCCGAATTTAATACAAAAGGCACAATGCCGAGTTAAGTAAAAGAGGACTAACACTCTCACTTTCTATGATTTGAACCCCTCCTGTGAGTCCAGTTTTAGATTCCGATGCTTCACTTCAGGTTTACTGTATACCTTGGACCTTCTTATTGACGATGAAACACAGAAATTGCATCCGAATTCAATACAAAAATCACAATGCCGACTTAAGTACAAGAGGACTGACACTCTCACTTTCTATTATTTGAACCTCTCCTGTGAGTCCAGTTTTAGATTCCGATGCATCACTTCAGGTCTACTGTATCACTTGGACCTTCTTAGTGACGATGAAACACAGAGTTTGCATCCGAATTTAATACAAAAGGCACAATGCCGACTTTCACTTCAGGTTTACTGCATACCTAGGACCTTCTTATTGACGATGAAACACAGAAATTGCATCCGAATTTAATACAAAAGGCACAATGCCGACTTAAGTAAAAGAGGACTGACACTGTCACTTTGTGTGATTTGACCCTCTCCTGTGAGTCCAGTTTAAGATTCCGATGCTTCACTTCAGGTTTACTGTATACCTTGCAGCTTCTTATTGACGATGAGACACAGAAATTGCATCCGAATTTAATACAAAAGGCACAATGCCGACTTAAGTACAAGAGGACTGACACTCTCACTTTCTATGATTTTAACTTCTCCTGTGAGTATAGTTTTACATTCCGATGCGTCACTTCAGGTCTAGCGTATACCTTGCACGTTCTTATTGACGATGAAACACAGAAATTGCATCGGAGTTTAGTACAAAAGTCACAATGCCGACTTAAGTACAAGAGGACTGACACTCTCACTTTCTATGATTTGAACCTCTCCTGTGAGTCCAGTTTTAGATTCCGATGGTTCACTTCAGGTTTAATGTAAACCTTGCACCTTCCTATTGACGATGAAACACAAAAATTGCATCCGAATTTAGTACAATAGGCACAATGCCGATTTAAGTACAAGAGGACTGACACTCTCATTTTATACGATTTGAACCTCTCATGTGAGTCCAGTTTTAGATTCCGATGCTTCACTTCAGGTTTACTGTACACCTTTCACTTTCTTATTGACGATGAAACATAGAAATTGCATCCGACTTTAATACAAAATGCACAATGCCGACTTAAGTACAAGAGGACTGACCCTGTCACTTTCTACGATTACAACCTCTCCTGTGAGTCCAGTCTTAGATTCCGATGCTTCACTTCAGGTTTACTGTATACCTTGCACCTTCTTATTGACGATGATACACAGAAATTGCATCCAAATTTAATTCAAAAGTCACAATGCCGACTTAAGTATAAGAGGACTGACACTCTCACTTTCTACGATTTGAACCTCTGCTGTGAGTCCAGTTTTAGATTCCGATGCTTCACTTCAGATTTTCTGTATACCTTGGACCTTCTTATTGACGATGAAACACAGAAATTGCATCCGAATTTAATACAAAAGGCACAATGCCGAGTTAAGTAAAAGAGGACTAACACTCCCACTTTCTATGATTTGATCCTCTCCTGTGAGTCCAGTTTTAGATTCCGATGCTTCACTTCAGGTTTACTGTATACCTTGGACCTTCTTATTGACGATGAAACACAGAAAATGCATCCGAATTCAATACAAAAATCACAATGCCGACTTAAGTACAAGATGACTGACACTCTCACTTTCTATTATTTGAACCTCTCCTGTGAGTCCAGTTTTAGATTCCGATGCATCACTTCAGGTCTACTGTATCACTTGGACCTTCTTAGTGACGATGAAACACAGAGTTTGCATCCGAATTTAATACAAAAGGCACAATGCCGACTTTCACTTCAGGTTTACTGCATCCCTAGGACCTTCTTATTGACGATGAAACACAGAAATTGCATCCGAATTTAATACAAAAGGCACAATGCCGACTTAAGTAAAAGAGGACTGACACTCTCACTTTCTGTGATTTGACCCTCTCCTGTGAGTCCAGTTTTAGATTCCGATGCTTCACTTCAGGTTTACTGTATACCTTGCACCTTCTTATTGAGGATGAGACACAGAAATTGCATCCGAATTTAAAAAAAAATTCACAATGCCGACTTAAGTACAAGAGGACTGACACTCTCACTTTCTATGATTTGAACCTCTCCTGTGAGTTCAGTTTTAGATTCCGACGGTTCACTTCAGGTTTAATGTATACCTTGCACATTCCTATTGACGATGAGACACAGAAAATGCATCCGAATTTAGTACAAAAGGCACAATGCCGATTTAAGTACTAGAGGACTGACACTCTCACTTTATACTATTTGAACCTCTCCTGTGAGTCCAGTCTTAGATTCCGATGCTTCACTTCAGGTTTACTGTATACCTTGGACCTTCTTATTGACGATGAAACACAGAAATTGCATCCGAATTCAATAGAAAAATCACAATGTCGACTTAAGTACAAGAGGACCGACACTCTCACTTTCTATTATTTGAACCTCTCCTGTGAGTCCAGTTTTAGATTCCGTTGCATCACTTCAGGTCTACTGTATCCCTTGGACCTTCTTATTGACGATGAAACACAGAGTTTGCATCCGAATTTAATACAAAAGGCACAATGCTGACTTTCACTTCAGGTTCACTGTATCCCTAGGACCTTCTTATTGACGACGAAACACAGAAATTGCATCCGAATTTAATACAAAAGGCACAATGCCGACTTAAGTAAAAGAGGACTGACACTCTCACTTTCTGTGATTTGGCCCTCCCCTGTGAGTCCAGTTTTAGATTCCGATGCTTCACTTCAGGTTCACTGTATACCTTGCACCTTCTTATTGACGTTGAGACACAGAAATTGCATCCGAATTTAATACAAAAGGAACAATGCCGACTTAAGTACAAGAGCACCGACACTCTTACTGTCTACGTTATGAGCCTCTCCTGTGAGTCCAGTTTTTGATTCCGATGCTTCACTTCAGGTTTACTTTATCCCTTGGTCCTTCTTATTGACGATGAAACACAGAAATTGCATCCGAATTTTTTACAAAAGGCACAATGCCGACTTAAGTACAAGAGGACTGACACTCTAACTTTCTATGATTTGAACCTCTCCAGTGAGTCCAGTTTTAGATTCCGATGCTTCACTTCAGGTTTACTGTATCCCTTGGACCTTCTTATTGACGATGAAACACAGAAATTGCATCCGAATTTAATACAAAAGGCACAATGACGACATAAGTATAAGAGGACTGACACTCTCACTTTCTATGATTTTAACTTCTCCTGTGAGTATAGTTTTACATTTCGATGCGTCACTTCAGGTCTAGCGTGTACCTTGCACCTTCTTATTGACGATGAAACACAGAAATTGCATCGGAATTTAATACAAAAGGCACAATGCCGACATAAGTATAAGAGGACTGACACTCTAACTTTCTATGATTTGAACCTCTCCTGTGAGTCCAGTTTTAGATTCCAATGCTTCACTTCAGGTTTTACTGTATCCCTTGGACCTTCTTATTGACGATGAAATACAGAAATTGCATCCGAATTTAATACAAAAGACACAATGCCGACTTAAGTAAAAGAGGTCTGACACTCTCACTTTCTATGATTTTAACTTCTCCTGTGAGTATAGTTTTACATTCCGATGCGTCACTTCAGGTCTAGCGTATACCTTACACCTTCTTATTGACGATGAAACACAGAAATTGCATCGGAATTTAGTACAAAAGGCACAATGCCGACTTAAGTACAAGATGACTGACACTCTCACTTTCTATGATTTGAACCTCTCCTGTGAGTCCAGTTTTAGATTCCGATGGTTCACTTCAGGTTTAATGTAAACCTTGCACCTTCCTATTGACGATGAAACACAAAAATTGCATCCGAATTTAGTACAATAGGCACAATGCCGATTTAATTACAAGAGGACTGACACTCTCACTTTATACGATTTGAACCTCTCCTGTGAGTCCAGTTTTAGTTTCCGATGCTCCACTTCAGGTTTACTGTATACCTTGTACCTTCTTATTGACGACGAAACACAGAAACTGCATCCGAATTTAAAACAAAATGCACAATGCCGACTTAAGTACAAGAGGACTGACGCTCTCACTTTCTACGATTTGAACCTCTCCTGTGAGTCCAGTTATAGATTCCGATGCTTCACTTCAGGTTTACTGTATACCTTGTACCTTCTTATTGACGATGAAACAAAGAAATTGCAATCGATTTTAATACAAAAGGCACAGTGCCGACTTAAGTACAAGAGGACTGACACTCTCACTTTCTACGATTTGAGCCTCTCCTGTGAGTCCAGTTTTAGATTCCGATGCTTCACTTCAGATTTTCTGTATACCTTGGACCTTCTTATTGACGATGAAACACAGAAATTGCATCCGAATTTAATACAAAAGGCACAATGCCGAGTTAAGTAAAAGAGGACTAACACTCTCACTTTCTATGATTTGAACCCCTCCTGTGAGTCCAGTTTTAGATTCCGATGCTTCACTTCAGGTTTACTGTATACCTTGGACCTTCTTATTGACGATGAAACACAGAAATTGCATCCGAATTCAATACAAAAATCACAATGCCGACTTAAGTACAAGAGGACTGACACTCTCACTTTCTATTATTTGAACCTCTCCTGTGAGTCCAGTTTTATATTCCGATGCATCACTTCAGGTCTACTGTATCACTTGGACCTTCTTAGTGACGATGAAACACAGAGTTTGCATCCGAATTTAATACAAAAGGCACAATGCCGACTTTCACTTCAGGTTTACTGCATACCTAGGACCTTCTTATTGACGATGAAACACAGAAATTGCATCCGAATTTAATACAAAAGGCACAATGCTGACTTAAGTAGAAGAGGACTGACACTGTCACTTTGTGTGATTTGACCCTCTCCTGTGAGTCCAGTTTTAGATTCCGATGCTTCACTTCAAGTTTACTGTATACCTTGCACCTTCTTATTGACGATGAGACACAGAAATTGCATCCGAATTTAATACAAAAGGCACAATGCCGACTTAAGTACAAGAGGACTGACACTCTCACTTTCTATGATTAGAACCTCTCCTGTGAGTCCAGTTTTAGATTGCGACGGTTCACTTCAGGTTTAATGTATACCTTGCACCTTCCTATTGACGATGAGACACAGAAATTGCATCCGAATTTAGTACAAAAGGCACAATGCCGATTTAAGTACTAGAGGACTGACACTCTCACTTTATACGATTTGAACCTCTCCTGTGAGTCCAGTCTTAGATTCCGATGCTTCACTTCAGGTTTACTGTATACCTTGGACCATCTTATTGACGATGAATCACAGAGTTAGCATCCGAATTTAATACAAAAGGCACAATGCTGACTTTCACTTCAGGTTTACTCTATCCCTAGGACCATCTTATTGACGATGAAACACAGAAATTGCATCCGAATTTAATACAAAAGGCACAATGCCGACTTAAGTAAATGAGGACTGACACTCTCACTTTCTGTGATTTGACCCTCCCCTGTGAGTCCAGTTTTAGATTCCGATGCTTCACTTCAGGTTCACTGTATACCTTGCACCTTCTTATTGACGTTGAGACACAGAAATTGCATCCGAATTTAATACAAAAGGAACAATGCCGACTTAAGTACAAGAGCACCGACACTCTTACTGTCTACGTTATGAGCCTCTCCTGTGAGTCCAGTTTTTGATTCCGATGCTTCACTTCAGGTTTACTGTATCCCTTGGTCCTTCTTATTGACGATGAAACACAGAAATTGCATCCGAATTTTTTACAAAGGGCACAATGCCGACTTAAGTACAAGAGGACTGACACTCTATCTTTCTATGATTTGAACCTCTCCAGTGAGTCCAGTTTTAGATTCCGATGCTTCACTCCAGGTTTACTGTATCCCTTGGACCTTCTTATTGACGATGAAACACAGAAATTGCATCCGAATTTAATACAAAAGGCACAATGACGACATAAGTATAAGAGGACTGACACTCTCATTTTCCATGATTTTAACTTCTCCTGTGAGTATAGTTTTACATTCCGATGCGTCACTTCAGGTCTAGCGTATACCTTGCACCTTCTTATTGACGATGAAACACAGAAATTGCATCGGAATTTAATACAAAAGCACAATGCCGACATAAGTATAAGAGGACTGACACTCTAACTTTCTATGATTTGAACCTCTCCTGTGAGTCCAGTTTTAGATTCCAATGCTTCACTTCAGGTTTTACTGTATCCCTTGGACCTTCTTATTGACGATGAAATACAGAAATTGCATCCGAATTTAATACAAAAGACACAATGCCGACTTAAGTAAAAGAGGTCTGACACTCTCACTTTCTATGATTTTAACTTCTCCTGTGAGTATAGTTTTACATTCCGATGCGTCACTTCAGGTCTAGCGTATACCTTGCACCTTCTTATTGACGATGAAACACAGAAATTGCATCGGAATTTAGTACAAAAGGCACAATGCCGACTTAAGTACAAGTGGACTGACACTCTCACTTCCTATGATTTGAACCTCTCCTGTGAGTCCAGTTTTAGATTCCGATGGTTCACTTCAGGTTTAATGTAATCCTTGCACCTTCCTATTGACGATGAAACACAAAAATTGCATCCGAATTTACTACAAAAGGCACAATGTCGATTTAAGTACAAGAGGACTGAAACTCTCACTTTATACGATTTGAACCTCTCCTGTGAGTCCAGTTTTAGTTTCCGATGCTTCACTTCAGGCTTACTGTATACCTTGTACCTTCTTATTGACGACGAAACACAGAAATTGCATCCGAATTTAAAACAAAATGCACAATGCCGACTTAAGTTCAAGAGGACTGACGCTCTCACTTTCTACGATTTGAACCTCTCCTGTGAGTCCAGTTATAGATTCCGATGCTTCACTTCTGCTTTACTGTATACCTTGCACCTTCTTATTGACGATGAAACAAAGAAATTGCAATCGATTTTAATTCAAAAGGCACAGTGCCGACTTAAGTACAAGAGGACTGACACTCTCACTTTCTACGATTTGAGCCTCTCCTGTGAGTCCAGTTTTAGATTCCGATGCTTCACTTCAGGTTTACTGTGTACCTTGCACCTTCTTCTTGACGATGAAACTCAGAAATTGCATCGGAATTAAATTCAAGAGGCACAATGCCGACTTAAGTACAAGAGGACTGACACTCTCACTTTCTATGATTTGAACCTCTCCTGTGAGTCCAGTTTTAGATTCCGATCCTTCACTTCAGGTTTACTGTATCCCGTGGACCTTCTTATTGGCGATATAACACAGAAATTGCTTCCAAATTTAATACAAAAGGCACAATGACGACATAAGTATAAGAGGACTGACACTCTCATTTTCTATGATTTTAACTTCTCCTGTGAGTATAGTTTTACATTCCGATGCGTCACTTCAGATCTAGCGTATACCTTGCACCTTCTTATTGACGATGAAACACAGAAATTGCATCGGAATTTAATACAAAGGGCACAATGCCGACATAAGTATTAGAGGACTGACACTCTAACTTTCTATGATTTGAACCTCGCCTGTGAGTCCAGTTTTAGATTCCGATGCATCACTTCAGGTCTACTGTATCACTTGGACCTTCTTATTGACGATGAAACACAGAGTTTGCATGCGAATTTAATACAAAGGCACAATGCTGACTTTCACTTCAGGTTTAATGCATCCCTAGGACCTTCTTATTGACGATGATAGACAGAAATTGCATCTAAATTTAATACAAAAGGCACAATGCCGACTTAAGTAAAAGAGGACTGACACTCTCACCTTCTGTGATTTGACCCTCTCCTGTGAGTCCAGTTTTAGATTCCGATGCTTCCCTTTAGGTTTACTGTATACCTTGCAAGTTCTTATTGACGATGAGACACAGAAATTGCATCCGAATTTAATACAAAAGGCACAATGCCGACTTAAGTACAAGAGGACTGACACTGTCACTTTCTATGATTTGAACCTCTCCTGTGAGTCCAGTTTTAGATTCCGACGGTTCACTTCAGGTTTAATGTATACCTTGCACCCTCCTATTGACGATGAGACACAGAAATTGCATCTGAATTTAGTACAAAAGGCACAATGCCGATTTAAGTACAAGAGGACTGACACTCTCACTTAATACGATTTGAACCTCTCCTGTGAGTCCAGTCTTAGATTCCGATGCTTCACTTCAGGTTTACTGTATACCATGGACCTTCTTATTGACGATGAAACACAGAAATTGCATCCGAATTTAATACAAAAGTCACAATGCCGACTTAAGTACAAGAGGACCGACACTCTCACTTTCTATTATTTGAACCACTCCTGTGAGTCCAGTTTTAGATTCCGTTGCATCACTTCGGGTCTACTGTATCCCTTGGACCTTCTTATTGACGATGAAACACAGAGTTTGCATCCGAATTTAATACAAAAGGCACAATGCCGACTTTCACTTCAGGTTTACTGTATCCCTAGGACCCTCTTATTGACGATGAAACACAGAAATTGCATCCGAATTTATTACAAGAGGCACAATGCCGACTTAAGTAAAAGAGGACTGACACTCTCACTTTCTGTGATTTGACCCTCTCCTGTGAGTCCAGTTTTAGATTCCGATGCTTCACCTCAGGTTCACTGTATACCTTGCACCTTCTTATTGACGTTGAGACACAGAAAATGCATCCGAATTTAATACAAAAGGTACAATGCCGACTTTAGTACAAGAGGACCGACACTCTTACTGTCTACGTTTTGAGCCTCTCCTGTGAGTCCAGTTTTTGATTCCGATGCTTCACTTCAGGTTTACTGTATCCCTTGGACCTTCTTATTGACGATGAAACACAGAAATTGCATCCGAATTTAATACAAAAGGCACAATGACGACTTAAGTAAAAGAGGACTCACACTCTCACTTTCTATGATTTGAACCACTCCTGTGAGTCCAGTTTTAGATTCCGATGCTTCACTTCGGGTATACTGTATCTCTTGGACCTTCTTATTGACGATGAAACACTGAGTTTGCATCCGAATTTAATACAAATCTCACAATGCCAACTTAAGTACATGAGGACGGACACTCTCACTTCCTATGATTTGATCCTCTACTGTGAGTCCAGTTTTAGATTCCGATGCTTCACTTCAGGTTTACTGTATCCCTTGGACCTTCTTATTCACGATGAAACACAGATATTGCATTCGAATTTAAATCAAATGCACAATGCCGACTTGAGTACAAGAGGACTGACGCTCTCCCTTTCTATGATTTGAACCTCTCCTGTAGGTCCAGTTTTAGATTCGAATGCTTCACTTCAGGTTTACTGTATCCCTTGGACCTTCTTATTGACGATGAAACACAGAAATTGCATCTGAATTTAATGCAATAGTCACAATGCCGACTTAAGTAAAAGAGGACTGACACTCTTTCTATGATTTGAACCTCTCCTGTGAGTCCAGTTTTAAATTCCGATGCTTCACTTCAGGTTTACTGCATACCTTGCAGCTTCTTATTGACGATGAAACACAGAAATTGCGTCGGAATTTAATACAAAAGACACAATGCCGACTTAAATAAAAGAGGACTGACACTCTCACTTTCTATGATTTGAAACTCTCCTGTGAGTCCAGTTTTAGATTCCGGTGCTTCACTTCAGGTTTACTGTATCCCTTGGACCTTCTTATTGACGAGGAAACACAGAGTTTGCATCCGAATTTAATACAAAAGCACAATGCCGACTTAAGTACAAGAGGACTGACACTCTAACTTTCTATGATTTGAACGTCTCCTGTGAGTTCAGTTTTAGATTCCGATGCATCGCTTCAGGTTTACTATTTCCCTTGGACCTTCTTATTGACGATGAAACACAGAAATTGCATCCAAATTTAATACAAAAGTCACAATGCCGACTTAAGTACAAGAGGACTGACACTCTAACTATCTATGATTTGAACCTCTCCTGTGAGTCCAGTTTTAGATTCCGATGCTTCACTTAAGGTTTACTGTATCCCTCGGACCTTCTAATTGACGATGAAACACATAAATTGCATCAGAATTTAATACAAAACGCACAATGCCGACTTAAGTGCAAGGGGACTGACTCACTTTCTATGATTTGAACCTCTCCTGTGAGTCCAGTTTTAGATTTCGATGGTTCACTTCAGGTTTAATGTATGCCTTGCACCTTCCTACTGACGATGAAACACAGAAATTGCATCCGAATTTAGTACAAAAGACACAATGCCGATTTAAGTACAAGAGGACTGACACTCTCACTTTATACGATTTGAACCTCTCCTGTGAGTCCTGTTTTAGATTCCTTTGCTTCAATTTAGGTTTACTGTATACCTTTCACTTTCTTATTGACGACGAAACATAGAAATTGCATCAAATTTAATTCAAAAGCCACAATGCCGACTTAAGTATAAGAGGACTGACACTCTCACTTTCTACGATTTGAACCTCTGCTGTGAGTCCAGTTTTAGATTCCGATGCTTCACTTCAGATTTTCTGTATCCTTTGGACCTTCTTATTGACGATGAAACACAGAGTTTGCATCCAAATTTAATACAAAAGGCACAATGCCGATTTTCACTTCAGGTTTACTGCATCACTAGGACCTTCTTATTGACGATGAAACACTGAAATTGCATCCGAATTTAATACAAAAGGCACAATGCCGACTTAAGTACAAGAGGACTGACAGTCTCACTTTCTATGATTTGAACCGCTCCTGTGAGTCCAGTTTTAGATTCCGATGCATCACTTCAGGTTTACTGTATCCCTTGGACCTTCTTATTGACGATGAATACAGAAATTGCATCCGAATTTAATACGAAGCACAATGCCGACTTACGTACCAGAGGACTGACACTCTCTCTTTCTATGATTTGAACGTCTCCTGTGAGTCCAGTTTTAGATTCCGATGATTCACTTCAGGTTTACTGTATCCCTGGGACCTTCTTATTGACGATGAAACACAGAAATTGCATCCGAATTTAATACAAAAGGCACAATGCCGACTTAAGTAAAATAGGACTGACACTCTCTCTTCTAAGATTTGAACCTCTCCTGTGAGTCTTGTTATAAATTCCGATGCTTCATTCAAGTTTACTGGATCAATTGGACCTTCTTATTGACGATGAAACACAGTAATTGCAATGGAACTTAATACAAAATGCACAATGCCGACTTAAGTAAAAGAGGACTCACACTCTCACTTTCTATGATTTGAACCACTCCTGTGAGTCCAGTTCTAGATTCCGATGCTTCACTTCGGGTTTACTGTATCTCTTGGACCTTCTTATTGACGATGAAACACTGAGTTTGCATCCGAATTTAATACAAAACGCACAATGCCGACTTAAGTACATGAGGACGGACACTCTCACTTTCTATGATTTGATCCTCTCCTGTGAGTCCAGTTTTAGATTCCGATGCTTCACTTCAGGTTTACTGTATCCCTTGGACCTTCTTATTCACGATGAAACACAGAAATTGCATTCGAATTTAAATCAAATGCACAATGCCGACTTAAGTACAAGAGGACTGACGCTCTCCCTTTCTATGATTTGAACCTCTCCTGTGAGTCCAGTTTTAGATTCCGATGCTTCACTTCTGGTTTACTGTATCCCTTGGACCTTCTTATTGACGATGAAACACAGAAATTGCATCTGAATTTAATACAATAGTCACAATGCCGACTTAAGTAAATAGGACTGACACTCTTTCTGTGATTTGAACCTCTCCTGTGAGTCCAGTATTAAATTCCGATGCTTCACTTCAGGTTTACTGTATACCTTGCACCTTCTTATTGACGATGAAACACAGAAATTGCGTCGGAATTTAATACAAAAGACACAATGCCGACTTAAATAAAAGAGGACTGACACTCTCACTTTCTACGATTTGAACCTCTCCTGTGAGTCCAGTTTTAGATTCCGATGCTTCACTTCAGGTTTACTGTATACCTTTCACTTTCTTATTGACGATGAAACATAGAAATTGCATCCGAATTTAATACAAAATGCACAATGCCGACTTAAGTACAAGAGGACTGACACTGTCACTTTCTACGATTAGAACCTCTCCTATGAGTCCAGTCTTAGATTCCGATGCTTCACTTCAGGTTTACTGTATACCTTGCACCTTCTTATTGACGATGAAACACAGAAATTGCATCCGAATTTAATTCAAAAGCACAATGCCGACTTAAGTATAAGAGGACTGACACTCTCACTTTCTACGATTTGAACCTCTGCTGTGAATCCAGTTTTAGTTTCCGATGCTTCACTTCAGATTTTCTGTATCCTTTGGACCTTCTTATTGACGATGAATTACAGATATTGCATCCGAATTGATTTCAAAAGGCACAATGCCGACTTAAGTAAAAGAGGACTGACACTCTAACTATCTATGATTTGAACCTCTCCTGTGAGTCCAGTTTCAGATTCCGATGCTTCACTTCAGGTTTAATGTATACCTTGGACCTTCTTATTGACGATGAAACACAGAAATTGCATCCGAATTTAATACAAAAGGCACAATGCCGAGTTAAGTAAAAGAGGACTAACACTCTCACTTTCTATGATTTGAACCTCTCCTGTGAGTCCAGTTTTAGATTCCGATGCTTGACTTCAGGTTTACTGTATACCTTGGACCTTCTTATTAACGATGAAACACAGAAATTGCATCCGCATTCAATACAAAAATCGCAATACCGTCATAAGTACAAGACGACTGACACTCTCACTTTCTATTATTTGAACCTCTCCTGTGAGTCCAGTTTTAGATTCTGATGCATCACTTCAGGTCTACTGTATCACTTGGACCTTCTTATTGACGATGAAACACAGAGTTTGCATCCGAATTCAATAGAAAAATCACAATGCCGACTTAAGTACAAGAGGACCGACACTCTCACTTTGTATTATTTGAACCTCTCCTGTGAGTCCAGTTTTAGATTCCGTTGCATCACTTCAGGTCTACTGTATCACTTGGACCTTCTTATTGACGATGAAACACAGAGTTTGCATCCGAATTGAATACAAAAGGCACAATGCCGACTTTCACTTCAGGTTTACTGTATCCCTAGGACCTTCTTATTGACGATGAAACACAGAAATTGCATCCGAATTTAATACAAAAGGCACAATGCCGACTTAAGTACAAGAGGACTGACATTCTAACTTTCTGTGATTTGACCCTCTCCTGTGAGTCCAGTTTTAGATTCCGATGCTTCACTTCAGGTTCACTGTATACCTTGCACCTTCTTATTGACGTTGAGACACAGAAATTGCATCCGAATTTAATACAAAAGGAACAATGCCGAGTTAGGTACAAGAGGACCGACACTCTTACTGTCTACGTCTTGAGCTTCTCCTGTGAGTCCAGTTTTTGATTCCGTGCTTCACTTCAGGTTTACTGTATCCCTTGGCCCTTCTTATTGACGAAGAAACACAGAAATTGCATCCGAATTTATTACAAAAGGCACAATGCCGACTTAAGTACAAGAGGACTGACACTCTAACTTTCTATGATTTGAACCTCTCCAGTGAGTCCAGTTTTAGATTCCGATGCTTCACTTCAGGTTTACTGTATCCCTTGGACCTTCTTATTGACGATGAAACACAGAAATTGCATCTGAATTTAATACAAAAGGCACAATGACGACTTAAGTAAAAGAGGACTGGCACTCTCACTTTCAATGATTTGAACCTCACCTGTGAGTCCAGTTTAAGATTCCGATGCTTCACTTCAGGATTACGGTATACCTTGCACCTTCCTATTGACGATGAAACACAAAAATTGCATCCGAATTTAGTACAAAAGGCACAATGCCGATTTAAGGACAAGATTACTGACACTCTCACTTTATACGATTTGAACCTCTCCTGTGAGTTCAGTTTTAGTTTCCGATGCTTCACTTCAGGTTTACTGTATACCTTGTACCTTCTTGTTGACGATGAAACACAGAAATTGCATTCGAATTTAATACAAAAGGCACAATGCCGATTTAAGTAAAAGAGGATTGACACTCTCACTTTCTACGATTTGAACCTCTCCTGAGAGTCCAGTTTTAGATTCCAATGCTTCACTTCAGGTTTACTGTATACCTTGCACCTTCTTATTGACGATGATACACAGAAATTGCATCCGATTTTAATACAAAAGGCACAATGCCGACTTAAGTATTAGAGGACTGACAATCTCACTTTCTACGATTTGAACCTCTCCTGTGAGTCCAGTTTTAGATTCCGATGCTTCACTTCAGGTTTACTGTGTACCTTGCACCTTCTTCTTGACGATGAAACTCAGAAATTGCATCGGAATTAAATTCAAAAGGCACAATGCCGACTTAAGTACAAGAGGACTGACACTCTTACTTTCTATGATTTGAACCTCTCCTGTGAGTCGAGTTTTAGATTCCGATGCCTCACTTCAGGTTTACTGTATCCCTTGGACCTTCTCATTGACGATATAACACAGAAATTGCTTCCGAATTTAATACAAAAGGCACAATGCCGACTTAAGTAAAAGAGTACTGACACTCTCAACTTCTATGATTTGAACTTCTCCTGTGTGTATAGTTTTAGATTCCGATGCGTCACTTCAGGTCTACCGTATATCTTGCACCTTCTTATTGACGATTAAACACAGAAAATACATCGGAATTTAATACAAAAGTCACAATGCCGACTTAATTAAAAGCGGACTGACACTCTCTCTTTCTATGATTGGAACCTCTCCTGTGAGTCCAGTTTTAGATTCCGAAACTTCACTTCCGGTTTACTGTATCTCTTGGACCTTCTTATTGAGGATGAAACACAGAGTTTGCATCCGAATTTAATACAAAAGGCACAATGCCGACTTAAGTGAAAGAGGACTCACACTCTCACTTTCTATGATTTGAACCTCTCCTGCGAGTCCAGTTTTAGATTCCGAAACTTCACTTCCGGTTTACTGTATCTCTTGGACCTTCTTATTGAGGATAAAACACAGAGTTTGCATCCGAATTTAATACAAAATGCACAATGCCGACTTAAGTACATGAGGACTGACTCTCTCACTTTCTATGATTTGAACCACTCCTGTGAGTCCAGTTCTAGATTCCGATGCTCCACTTCGGGTTTACTGTATCTCTTGGACCTTCTTATTGACGATGAAACACTGAGTTTGCATCCGAATTTAATACAAAACGCACAATGCCGATTTAAGTACATGAGGACGGACACTCTCACTTTCTATGATTTGATCCTCTCCTGTGAGTCCAGTTTTAGATTCCGATGCTTCACTTCAGGTTTACTGTATCCCTTGGACCTTCTTATTCACGATGAAACACAGAAATTGCATTCGAATTTAAATCAAATGCACAATGCCGACTTAAGTACAAGAGGACTGACGCTCTCCCTTTCTATGATTTGAACCTCTCCTGTGAGTCCAGTTTTAGATTCCGATGCTTCACTTCTGGTTTACTGTATCCCTTGGACCTTCTTATTGACGATGAAACACAGAAATTGCATCTGAATTTAATACAATAGTCACAATGCCGACTTAAGTAAATAGGACTGACACTCTTTCTATGATTTGAACCTCTCCTGTGAGTCCAGTATTAAATTCCGATGCTTCACTTCAGGTTTACTGTATACCTTGCACCTTCTTATTGACGATGAAACACAGAAATTGCGTCGGAATTTAATACAAAAGACACAATGCCGACTTAAATAAAAGAGGACTGACACTCTCACTTTCTACGATTTGAACCTCTCCTGTGAGTCCAGTTTTAGATTCCGATGCTTCACTTCAGGTTTACTGTATACCTTTCACTTTCTTATTGACGATGAAACATAGAAATTGCATCCGAATTTAATACAAAATGCACAATGCCGACTTAAGTACAAGAGGACTGACACTGTCACTTTCTACGATTAGAACCTCTCCTATGAGTCCAGTCTTAGATTCCGATGCTTCACTTCAGGTTTACTGTATACCTTGCACCTTCTTATTGACGATGAAACACAGAAATTGCATCCGAATTTAATTCAAAAGCACAATGCCGACTTAAGTATAAGAGGACTGACACTCTCACTTTCTACGATTTGAACCTCTGCTGTGAATCCAGTTTTAGTTTCCGATGCTTCACTTCAGATTTTCTGTATCCTTTGGACCTTCTTATTGACGATGAAACACAGATATTGCATCCGAATTGATTTCAAAAGGCACAATGCCGACTTAAGTAAAAGAGGACTGACACTCTAACTATCTATGATTTGAACCTCTCCTGTGAGTCCAGTTTCAGATTCCGATGCTTCACTTCAGGTTTAATGTATACCTTGGACCTTCTTATTGACGATGAAACACAGAAATTGCATCCGAATTTAATACAAAAGGCACAATGCCGAGTTAAGTAAAAGAGGACTAACACTCTCACTTTCTATGATTTGAACCTCTCCTGTGAGTCCAGTTTTAGATTCCGATGCTTGACTTCAGGTTTACTGTATACCTTGGACCTTCTTATTAACGATGAAACACAGAAATTGCATCCGCATTCAATAAAAAAATCGCAATACCGTCATAAGTACAAGAGGACTGACACTCTCACTTTCTATTATTTGAACCTCTCCTGTGAGTCCAGTTTTAGATTCTGATGCATCACTTCAGGTCTACTGTATCACTTGGACCTTCTTATTGACGATGAAACACAGAGTTTGCATCCGAATTCAATAGAAAAATCACAATGCCGACTTAAGTACAAGAGGACCGACACTCTCACTTTCTATTATTTGAACCTCTCCTGTGAGTCCAGTTTTAGATTCCGTTGCATCACTTCAGGTCTACTGTATCACTTGGACCTTCTTATTGACGATGAAACACAGAGTTTGCATCCGAATTGAATACAAAAGGCACAATGCCGACTTTCACTTCAGGTTTACTGTATCCCTAGGACCTTCTTATTGACGATGAAACACAGAAATTGCATCCGAATTTAATACAAAAGGCACAATGCCGACTTAAGTACAAGAGGACTGACATTCTAACTTTCTGTGATTTGACCCTCTCCTGTGAGTCCAGTTTTAGATTCCGATGCTTCACTTCAGGTTCACTGTATACCTTGCACCTTCTTATTGACGTTGAGACACAGAAATTGCATCCGAATTTAATACAAAAGGAACAATGCCGAGTTAGGTACAAGAGGACCTACACTCTTACTGTCTACGTTTTGAGCCTCTCCTGTGAGACCAGTTTTTGATTCCGTGCTTCACTTCAGGTTTACTGTATCCCTTGGCCCTTCTTATTGACGAAGAAACACAGAAATTGCATCCGAATTTATTACAAAAGGCACAATGCCGACTTAAGTACAAGAGGACTGACACTCTAACTTTCTATGATTTGAACCTCTCCTGTGAGTCCAGTTTTAGATTCCGATGCTTCACTTCAGGTTTACTGTATCCCTTGGACCTTCTTATTGACGATGAAACACAGAAATTGCATCTGAATTTAATACAAAAGGCACAATGACGACTTAAGTAAAAGAGGACTGACACTCTCACTTTCAATGATTTGAACCTCACCTGTGAGTCCAGTTTAAGATTCCGATGCTTCACTTCAGGATTACGGTATACCTTGCACCTTCCTATTGACGATGAAACACAAAAATTGCATCCGAATTTAGTACAAAAGGCACAATGCCGATTTAAGTACAAGAGGACTGACACTCTCACTTTATACGATTTGAACCTCTCCTGTGAGTCCAGTTTTAGTTTCCGATGCTTCACTTCAGGTTTACTGTATACCTTGTACCTTCTTGTTGACGATGAAACACAGAAATTGCATCCGAATTTAATACAAAAGGCACAATGCCGATTTAAGTAAAAGAGGATTGACACTCTCACTTTCTACGATTTGAACCTCTCCTGAGAGTCCAGTTTTAGATTCCAATGCTTCACTTCAGGTTTACTGTATACCTTGCACCTTCTTATTGACGATGATACACAGAAATTGCATCCGATTTTAATACAAAAGGCACAATGCCGACTTAAGTATTAGAGGACTGACAATCTCACTTTCTACGATTTGAACCTCTCCTGTGAGTCCAGTTTTAGATTCCGATGCTTCACTTCAGGTTTACTGTGTACCTTGCACCTTCTTCTTGACGATGAAACTCAGAAATTGCATCGGAATTAAATTCAAAAGGCACAATGCCGACTTAAGTACAAGAGGACTGACACTCTTACTTTCTATGATTTGAACCTCTCCTGTGAGTCGAGTTTTAGATTCCGATGCCTCACTTCAGGTTTACTGTATCCCTTGGACCTTCTCATTGACGATATAACACAGAAATTGCTTCCGAATTTAATACAAAAGGCACAATGCCGACTTAAGTAAAAGAGTACTGACACTCTCAACTTCTATGATTTGAACTTCTCCTGTGTGTATAGTTTTAGATTCCGATGCGTCACTTCAGGTCTACCGTATATCTTGCACCTTCTTATTGACGATTAAACACAGAAAATACATCGGAATTTAATACAAAAGTCACAATGCCGACTTAATTAAAAGCGGACTGACACTCTCTCTTTCTATGATTGGAACCTCTCCTGTGAGTCCAGTTTTAGATTCCGAAACTTCACTTCCGGTTTACTGTATCTCTTGGACCTTCTTATTGAGGATGAAACACAGAGTTTGCATCCGAATTTAATACAAAAGGCACAATGCCGACTTAAGTGAAAGAGGACTCACACTCTCACTTTCTATGATTTGAACCTCTCCTGCGAGTCCAGTTTTAGATTCCGAAACTTCACTTCCGGTTTACTGTATCTCTTGGACCTTCTTATTGAGGATAAAACACAGAGTTTGCATCCGAATTTAATACAAAATGCACAATGCCGACTTAAGTACATGAGGACTGACTCTCTCACTTTCTATGATTTGATCCTCTCCTGTGAGTCCAGTTTTAGATTCCGATGATTCACTTCAGATTTACTGTATCCCTTGGACCTTCTTATTGCCGATGAAACAAAAAAATTGCATTCGAATTTAATACAAAAAGCACAATGCCGACTTAAGTACAAGAGTACTGACACTCTCCTTATCTATGATTAGAACCTCTCCTGTGAGTCCAGTTTTAGATTCCGATGCTTCACTTCAGGTTTACTGTATCCCTTGGACCTTCTTATTGTCGACGAAACACAGAAATTGCATCCGAATTTAATACAAAAGGCACAATGCGAACTTAAGTACAAGAGGACTGACACTCTCACTTTCTATGATTTGAATCTCGCCTGTGAGTCCAGTTTTAGATTCCGATGCTTCACTTCAGGTTTACTGTATCCCTTGGACCTTCTTATTGACGATGAATACAGAAATTGCATCCGAATTTAATACAAAAGCACAATGCCGACTTAAGTACAAGAGGACTGACACTCTCTCTTTCTATGATTTGAATCTCTCCTGTGAGTCCAGTTTTAGATTTCGATGCATCACTTCTGGTTTACTGTATCCCTAGGACCTTCTTATTGACGATGAAACACAGAAATTGCATCCGAATTTAATACAAAAGGCACATTGCCGACTTAAGTAAACGCGGACTGACACTCTCTCTTTCTATGATTGGAACCTCTCCTGTGAGTCCTGTTATAGATTCTGATGCTTCATTCAAGTTTACTGTTTCAATTGGACCTTCTTATTGACGATGAAACACAGATTTTGCATCCGAATTTAATACAAAATCCACAATGCCGACTTAAGTAGAAGAGGTCTGACACTCTCACTTTCTACGATTTGAACCTCTCCTGTGAGTCCAGTCTTAGATTCCGATGCTTCACTTCAGGTTTACTGTATGCCTTGCACCTTCTTATTGACGATGAAACACAGAAATTGCATCCGAATTTAGTACAAAAGGCACAATGCCTATTTAAGTACAAGAGGACTGACACTCTCACTTTATACGATTTGAACCTCTCCTGTGAATCCAGTTTTAGATTCCGATGCTTCACTTCAGGTTTACTCTGTACCGTGCACCTTCTTATTGACGATGAAACACAGAAATTGCATCCGAATTTAATACAAAATGCACAATGCCGACTTAAGTAGAAGAGGACTGACACTCTCACTTTCTACGATTTGAACCTCTCCTGTGAGTCCAGTCTTAGATTCCGATGCTTCACTTCAGGTTTACTGTATGCCTTGCACCTTCTTATTGATGATGTAACACAGAAATTGCATCCGAATTTAATACAAAAGGCACAATGCCGACTTAGGTACAAGAGGACTGACACTCTCACTTTCTACGATTTGAACCTCTCCTGTGAGTCCAGTTTCAGATTCCGATGCTTCACTTCAGATTTACTGTATCCCTTGGACCTTCTTATTGACGATGAAACACATATATTGCATCCGAATTGAATTCAAAAGGCACAATGCCGACTTAAGTAAAAGAGGACTGACACTCTAACTATCTTTGATTTGAACCTCTCCTGTGAGTCCAGATTCAGATTCCGATGCTTCACTTCAGGTTTAAATTATACCTTGGACCTTCTTATTGACGATGAAACACAGAAATTGCATCCGAATTTAATACAAAAGGCACAATGCTGAGTTAAGTAAAAGAGGACTGACACTCTCACTTTCTATGATTTGAAACTCTCCTGTGAGTCCACTTTTAGATTCCGATGCTTCACTTCAGGTTTACTTTATACCTTGGACCTTCTTGTTGACGATGAAACACAGAAATTGCATCCAAATTCAATACAAAAATCACAATGCCG
This sequence comes from Schistocerca americana, assembly GCF_021461395.2. NCBI lineage: Eukaryota > Metazoa > Arthropoda > Insecta > Orthoptera > Acrididae > Schistocerca > Schistocerca americana. The sequence continues at coordinate 8,007,189 of NC_060126.1, forward strand.
ACTTAAGTACAACAGGACTGACACTCTCACTTTCTATTGTTTGAACTTCTCCTGTGAGTCCAGTTTTAGATTCCGATGCATCTCTTCAGGTCTACTGTATCACTTGGACCTTCTATTGACGATGAAACACAGAGTTTGCATCCGAATTTAATACAAAAGGCACAATGCCGACTTTCACTTCAGGTTTACTGTATCCCTAGGACCTTCTTATTGACGATGAAACACAGAAATTGCATCCGAATTTAATACAAAAGGCACAATGCCGACTTAAGTAAAAGAGGACTGACACTCCCACTTTCTGTGATTTGACCCTCTCCTGTGAGTCCAGTTTTAGATTCCGATGCTTCACTTCAGGTTTACTGTATCCCTTGGTCCTTCTTATTGACGATGAAACACAGAAATTGCAACCGAATTTAATACAAAAGGCACAATGCGGACTTAAGTACAAGAGGACTGACACTCTCACTTTCTATGATTTGAACTTCTCCATTGAGTATAGTTTTACATTCCGATGCGTCACTTCAGGTCTAGCGTATACCTTGCACCTTCTTATTGACGATGAAAAACAGAAATTGCAACGGAATTTAATACAAAAGGCACAATGCCGACTTAAGTACTAGAGGACTAACACTCTCACTTTCTATGATTTGAACATCTCCTGTGAGACCAGTTTTAGATTCAGATGCTTCACTTCAGGTTTACTGTATCCCTTGGACCTTCTTATTGACGATGACACACAGAAATTGCATCCGAATTTAATACGAAAGGCATAATGCCGACTTAAGTAAAACAGGACTGACACTCTCTCTTTCTATGATTTGAACCTCTCCTGTGAGTCCTGTTATAGATTCTGATGCTTCATTCAAGTTTACTATATCGCTTGGACCTTCTTATTGACGATGAAATACAGAAATTGCATCGGAATTTAATACAAAAGGCACAATACCGACTTAAGTGAAAGAGGACTCACACTCTCAGTTTCTATGATTTGAACCTCTCCTATGAGTCCAGTTATGGATTCCGAAGCTTCACTTCAGGTTTACTGTCTCTCTTGGACCTTCTTATTGACGATGAAACACAGAGTTTGCATCCGAATTTAATACAAAACGCACAATGCCGACTTAAGGACAAGAGCAGTGACACTCTAACTTTCTATGATTTGAACCTCTGCTGTGAGTCCAGTTTGAGATTCCGATGTTTCACTTCAGATTTACTGTATCCCTAGGACCTTCTTATTGACGATGAAACACAGAGTTTGCATCCGAATTTAATACATAAGCCACAATGCCGACTTAAGGACAAGAGCACTGACACTCTAACTTTCTATGATTTGAACGTATCTTGTGAGTCCAGTTTTAGATTCCGATGCTTCACTTCAGGTTTACTGTATCCCGTGGACCTTCTTATTGACGATGGATCACAGAAATTGCATCCGAATTTAATACAAAAGGCACAATGCCGATTTAAGTAAAAGACGACTGACACTCTCACTTTCTGTGATTTGAACCTCTCCTGTGTGTCCAGTTTAAATTCCGATGCTTCACTTCAGGTTTACTGTATACCTTGCACCGTCTTATTGACGAAGAAACACAGAAATTTCGTCGGAATTAAATTCAAAAGGCACAATGCCGACTTAAGTACAAGAGGACTGACACTCTAACTTTCTAAGATTTGGACCCTTCCTGTGAGTCCAGTTTAAGATTCCGATGCTTCACTTCAGGTTTACTGTATACATTGGACCTTCTTATTGACGATGAAACACAGAAATTGTATCCGAATTTAATACAAAATGCACAATGCCGACATAAATACAAGAAGCCTGACACTCTAAATTTCTATGATTTGAACCTCTCCTGTGAGTCCAGTTTTAGATTCCGATGCTTCACTTCAGGTTTACTGTATACCTTGCACCTTCTTATTGACGATGAAACAAAGAAATTGCATCCGGTTTTAACACAAAAGGCACAATGCCGACATAAGTACAAGAGGACTGACACTCTCACTTTCTACGATTTGGACCTCTCCTGTGAGTCCAGTTTTAGATTCCGATACTTCACTTCAGGTTTACTGTGTGCCTTGCACCTTCTTCTTGACGATGACACTCAGAAATTGCATCGGAATTAAATTCAAAAGACACAATGCCGACTTAAGTAAAAGCGGACTGACACTCTCTCTTTCTATGATTGGAACCTCTCCTGTGAGTCCAGTTTTAGATTCCGAAACTTCACGTCCAGTTTACTGTATCTCTTGGACCTTCTTATTGAGGATGAAACACAGAGTTTGCATCCGATTTTAATACAAAAGGCACAATGCCGACTTAAGTGAAAGAGGACTCACACTCTCACTTTCTATGATTTGAACCTCTCCTGCGAGTCCAGTTTTAGATTCCGAAACTTCACTTCCGGTTTACTGTATCTCTTGGACCTTCTTATTGAGGATGAAACACAGAGTTTGCATCCGAATTTAATACAAAATGCACAATGCCGACTTAAGTACATGAGGACTGACTCTCTCACATTCTATGATTTGATCCTCTCCTGTGAGTCCAGTTTTAGATTCCGATGATTCACTTCAGATTTACTGTATCCCTTGGACCTTCTTATTGCCGATGAAACACAAAAATTGCATTCGAATTTAATACAAAAAGCACAATGCCGACTTAAGTAAAAGAGTACTGACACTCTCCTTATCTATGATTAGAACCCCTCCTGTGAGTCCAGTTTTAGATTCCGATGCTTCACTTCAGGTTTACTGTATCCCTTGGACCTTCTTATTGTCGACGAAACACAGAAATTGCATCCGAATTTAATACAAAAGGCACATTGCGAACTTAAGTACAAGAGGACTGACACTCTCACTTTCTATGATTTGAATCTCGCCTGTGAGTCCAGTTTTAGATTCCGATGCTTCACTTCAGGTTTGCTGTATCCCTTGGACCTTCTTATTGACGATGAATACAGAAATTGCATCCGAATTTAATACAAAAGCACAATGCCGACTTAAGTACAAGAGGACTGACACTCTCTCTTTCTATGATTTGAATCTCTCCTGTGAGTCCAGTTTTAGATCTCGATGCATCACTTCTGGTTTACTGTATCCCTAGGACCTTCTTATTGACGATGAAACACAGAAATTGCATCCGAATTTAGTACAAAAGGCACAATGCCTATTTAAGTACAAGAGGACTGACACTCTCACTTTATACGATTTGAACCTCTCCTGTGAGTCCAGTTTTAGATTCCGATGCTTCACTTCAGGTTTACTCTGTACCGTGCACCTTCTTATTGACGATGAAACACAGAAATTGCATCCGAATTTAATACAAAATGCACAATGCCGACTTAAGTAGAAGAGGACTGACACTCTCACTTTCTACGATTTGAACCTCTCCTGTGAGTCCAGTCTTAGATTCCGATGCTTCACTTCAGGTTTACTGTATGCCTTGCACCTTCTTATTGATGATGTAACACAGAAATTGCATTCGAATTTAATGCAAAAGGCACAATGCCGACGTAGGTACAAGAGGACTGACACTCTCACTTTCTACGATTTGAACCTCTCCTGTGAGTCCAGTTTTAGATTCCGATGCTTCACTTCAGATTTACTGTATCCCTTGGACCTTCTTATTGACGATGAAACACATATATTGCATCCGAATTGAATTCAAAAGGCACAATGCCGACTTAAGTAAAAGAGGACTGACACTCTAACTATCTATGATTTGAACCTCTCCTGTGAGTCCAGATTCAGATTCCGATGCTTCACTTCAGGTTTAAATTATACCTTGGACCTTCTTATTGACGATGAAACACAGAAATTGCATCCGAATTTAATACAAAAGGCACAATGCTGAGTTAAGTAAAAGAGGACTAACACTCTCACTTTCTATGATTTGAAACTCTCCTGTGAGTCCACTTTTAGATTCCGATGCTTCACTTCAGGTTTACTGTATACCTTGGACCTTCTTGTTGACGAAGAAACACAGAAATTGCATCCAAATTCAATACAAAAATCACAATGCCGACTTAAGTACAACAGGACTGACACTCTCACTATCTATTATTTGAACATCTCCTGTGAGTCCAGTTTTAGATTCCGATGCATCTCTTCAGGTCTACTGTATCACTTGGACCTTCTTATTGACGATGAAACACAGAAATTGCAACCGAATTTAATACAAAAGGCACAATGCCGACTTAAGTACAAGAGGACTGACACTATAACTTTCTATGATTTGAACCTCTCCTGTGAGTCCAGTTTTAGATTCCGATGCTTCACTTCAGGTTTACTGTATCCCTTGGACCTTCTTATTGACAATGAAACACAGAAATTGCATCCGAATTTAATACAAAAGGCACAATGCCGACTTAAGTAAAAGAGGACTGACACTCTCACTTTCTATGATTTGAACTTCTCCATTGAGTATAGTTTTACATTCCGATGCGTCACTTCAGGTCTAGCGTATACCTTGCACCTTCTTATTGACGATGAAAAACAGAAATTGCAACGGAATTTAATACAAAAGGCACAATGCCGACTTAAGTACTAGAGGACTAACACTCTCACTTTCTATGATTTGAACCTCTCCTGTGAGACCAGTTTTAGATTCAGATGCTTCACTTCAGGTTTACTGTATCCCTTGGACCTTCTTATTGACGATGACACATAGAAATTGCATCCGAATTAAATACAAAAGGCATAATGCCGACTTAAGTAAAACAGGACTGACACTCTCTCTTTCTATGATTTGAACCTCTCCTGTGAGTCCTGTTATAGATTCTGATGCTTCATTCAAGTTTACTATATCACTTGGACCTTCTTATTGACGATGAAACACAGAAATTGCATCGGAATTTAATACAAAAGGCACAATACCGACTAAAGTGAAAGAGGACTCACACTCTCACTTTCTATGATTTGAACCTCTCCTATGAGTCCAGTTTTGGATTCCGAAGCTTCACTTCAGGTTTACTGTCTCTCTTGGACCTTCTTATTGACGATGAAACACAGAGTTTGCATCCGAATTTAATACAAAACGCACAATGCCGACTTAAGGACAAGAGCAGTGACACTCTAACTTTCTATGATTTGAACCTCTGCTGTGAGTCCAGTTTGAGATTCCGATGTTTCACTTCAGATTTACAGTATCCCTAGGACCTTCTTATTGACGATGAAACACAGAGTTTGCATCCGAATTTATTACATAAGCCATAATGCCGACTTAAGGACAAGAGCACTGACACTCTAACTTTCTATGATTTGAACGGATCTTGTGAGTCCAGTTTTAGATTCCGATGCTTCACTTCAGGTTTACTGTATCCCTTGGACCTTCTTATTGACGATGAAACACATAAATTGCATCCGAATTTAATACAAAATGCACAATGCCGACTTAAGTACAAGAGGACTGACACTCTAACTTTCTATGATTTGAACCTCTCCTGTGAGTCCAGTTTAATATTCCGATGCTTCACTTCAGGTTTACTGTATCCCTTGGACTTTCTTATTGACGTTGGAACAAGGAAATTGCATCCGTATTTAATACAAAAGGCACAATGCCGACTTAAGTAAAAGCGGACTGACACTCTCTCTTTCTATGATTTGAACCTCTCCTGTGAGTCCGGTTTTAGATTCCGATGCTTCACTTCACGTTTACTGTATACCTTGCACCTTCTTATTGACGAAGAAACACAGAAATAGCATCGGAATTAAATTACAAAGGCACAATGCCGACTTAAGTACAAGAGGACTGACACTCTCACTTTCTATGATTTGAACCTCTCCTGTGAGTCCAGTTTTAGATTCCGATGCTTCACTTCACGTTTACTGTATCCCTTAGACCTTCGTATTGACGATGAGACACAGAAATTTCATCCGAATTTAATACAAAAGGCACAATGCCGACTTAAGTAAAAGAAGACTGACACTCTGTCTTTCTATGATTTGAACCTCTCCTGTGAGTCCAGTTTGATATTCCGAAGCTTCACTTCAGGTTTACTGTATGCCTTGAACCTTCTTATTGCCGATGAAACACAGAAATTGCATCGGAATTTAATACAAAAGGCACAATGCCGACCTAAGTAAAAGAGGACTGACATTCTCACTTTCTATGATTTGAACCTCTCCTGTGAGTCCAGTTTTAGATTCCGATGATTCACTTCAGGTTTACTGTATCCCTTGGACCTTCTTATTGACGATGAAACACAGAGTTTGCATCCGAATTTAATACAAAAGGCACAATGACGACTTAAGTACAAGAGGACTGACACTCTAACTTTCTATGATTTGAACCACTCCTGTGAGTCCAGTTTCAGATTCCGATGCTTCACTTCAGGTTTCCTGTATCCCTTGCACCTTCTTATTGACGATGAAACACAGAAATTGCATCCGTATTTAATACAAAAGCACAATGCAGACTTAAGTAAAAGAGACTGACACTCTCACTTTCTGTGATTTGAACCTCGCCTGTGATTCCAGTTTTTGATTCCGATGCTTCACTTCAGGTTTACTGTATACCTTGCACCGTCTTATTGACGAAGAAACACAGAAATTTCATCGGAATTAAATTCCAAAGGCCCAATGCCGACTTAAGTACAAGAGGACTGATACTCTCTCTTTCTATGATTTGAACCTCTCCTGTGAGTCCAGTTTTAGATTCCGATGCTTCACTTCAGGTTAACTGTATCCCTTGGACCTTCGTATTGAAGATGAAACACAGAAATTGCATCCGAATTAAATATATAAGGCACAATGCCGACTTACGTAAAAGAGGACTGTCACTCTCTCTTTCTATGATTTGAACCTCTGCTGTGAGTCCAGTTCTAGATTCGGATGTTTCACTTCAGGTTTACTGTCTTCCTTGCACCTTCTTATTGACGATGAAACACAGAAATTGCAACGGTATTTAATCCAAAGGCACAATGCCGACATAAGTGCAAGAGGACTGACACTCTAAGTTTCTATGATATGAACCTCTCCTATGAGTCCAGTTTTAGATTCCGATGCTTCACATCAGCTTTACTTTATACCTGGCACCTCCTTATTGACGATGAAACACGTAAATTGCATCGGCATTTAATTCAAAAGGCACAATGCCGACTTAAGTACAAGAGGACTTACACTCTAACTCTCTATGCCTTGATCCTCACCTGTGAGTCCAGTTTTGGACTCCGATGCTTCACTTAAGGTTTACTGTATACCTTGCACCTTCTTATTGACGATGAAAAACCGAAATTGCATCCGAATTTAATACAAAAGGCACAATGCCGACTTAAGTATAAGAGGACTGACACTCTAACTTTCAATGATTTGAACCACTCCTGTGAGTCCAGTTTTAGATTCCGATGCTTCACTTCAGGTTTCCTGTATCCCTTGCACCTTCATATTGACGATGAAACACAGAAATTGCATCCGAATTTAATACAAAAGCACAATGCCGACTTAAGTAAAAGAGACTGACACTCTCACTCTCTATGATTTGAACCACTCCTGTGAGTCCAGTTTTAGATTCCGATGCTTCCCTTCAGGTTTACTGTATACGCTGCACCTTCTTATTGACGATGAAACACAGAAATTGCATCGGAATTAAATTCAAAAGCCACAATGCCGAATTAAGTACAAGAGGACTGACACTCTAACTCTCTATGACTTGAACCTCTCCTGTGAGTCCAGTTTTGGATTCCGATGCTTCACTTCAGGTTTACTGTATACCTTGCACCTACTTATTGACGATGAAACACCGAAATTGCATCGGAATTAAATTCAAAAGACACAAAGCCGACTTAAGTACAAGAGGACTGACACTTTCACTTTCTATGATTTGAACCTCTCCTGTGAGTCCAGTTCTAGATTCTGATGCTTCACTTCAGGTTTACTGTATACCTTGGACCTCCTTATTGACGATGAAACACAAAAATTGCATCCGAATTTTGTACAAAAGGCACAATGCCGACTTAAGTACAAGAGGACTGACACTCTCACTTTCTATGAATGAACCTCTCCTGTGAGTCCAGTTTTAGATTCCGATGCTTCACTTCAGGTTTACTGTATCCCTTGGACCTTCTTATTGACGATGAAATACAGATATTGCATCCGAATTTAATACAAAAGGCACAATGCAGACTTAAGTAAAAGAGGACTGACACTCTCTCTTTCTATGATTTGAACCTCTCCTGTGAGTCCAGTTTTAGTTTCCGATACTTCACTTCAGATTTACTGTATACCTTGCAACTTCTTACTGACGATGAAACATAGAAATTGCATCGGAATTAAATTCAAAAGGCACAATGCCGACTTAAGTTCAAGAGGACTGACGCTCTAACTCTCTATGATTTGAACCTCTCCTGTGAGTCCAGTTTTAGATTCCGATGCTTCACTTCAGGTTTACTGTATCCCTTGGACCTTCTGTTTGACGATGAAACACAGAAATTGCATTCGAATTTAATACAAAAGGCACAATGCCGACTTAAGTAAAATCGGACTGACACTCTCACTTTCTGTGATTTGAACCTCTCCTGTGAGTCCAGTTTTAGATTCCGATGCTTCACTTCACGTTTACTGTATACCTTGCACCGTCTTATTGACGAAGAAACACAGAAATTTCATCGGAATTACATTCAAAAGGCACAATGTCGACTTAGTTACAAAAGGACAGACACTCTAACTTTCTTAGATTTGATCCTCTCCTGTGAGTCCAGTTTAAGATTCCGATGCTTCACTTCAGGTCTACTGTATACCTTGGACCATCTTATTGACGATGAAACACCGAAATTGCATCCGAATTTAATACAAAATGTACAATGCCGACTTAAGTACAAGAGTGCTGACACTCGAACTTTCTATGATTTGAACGTCTCCTGTCAGTCCCGTTTTAGATTCAGATGCTTCACTTCAGGTTTACTGGATCCCTTGGACCTACTTATTGACGATGAAACAAAGAAATTGCATCCGAATTTAATACAAAAGGCACAAGGCCGACTTAAGTACATGAGGACTGACACTCTCACTTTCTATGATTTGAACCTCTCCTGTGAGTCCTGTTTTAGATTCCGATGCTTCACTTCAGGTTTACTGTATACCTAGCACCTTCTTATTGACGATGAAACACAGAAATTGCATCGGAATTTAATAAAAAAGGCACAATGCTGACTTAAGTACAAGAGGACTGACACTCTCACTTTCTATGATTTGAACCTCTCCTGTGAGTCCAGTTTTAGATTCCGATGCTTCACTTCTGGTTTACTGTATCCCTTGGACCTTCTTATTGAAGATGAAACACAGAAATTGCATCCGAATTGAATACATAAGGCACAATGCCGACTTAAGTAAAAGAGGACTGACACTCTCACTTTCTATGATTTGAACGTCTCCTGTGAGTCCAGTTTTAGATACCGATGCGTCACTTCAGGTTTACCGTATGCCTTGCACCTTCTTATTCACGATGAAACACAGTAATTGCATCGGAATTTAATACAAAAGGCACAATGCCGACATAAGTACAAGAGGATTGACACTCTACCTTTCTATGATTTCAACCTCTCCTGTGAGTTTAGTTTAGATTCCGATGCTTCACTTCTGGTTTACTGTATACCTTGCACCTTCTTATTGACGATGAAACACAGAAATTGCATCGGAATTTAATACAAAAGTCGCAATGCCGACTTTAGTACAAGAGGACTGACACTCTAACTACTAATGATTTGAACCTCTCCTGTGAGTCCAGTTTTAGATTCCGATGCTTCACTTCTGGTTTACTGTATACCTTGCACCTTCTTATTGACGATGAAACACAGTAATTGCATCGGAATTTAATACAAAAGGCGCAATGGCGACTTAAGTACAAGAGGACTGACACTCTCACTTTCTATGATTTGAACCTCTCATCTGAGTCCAGTTATAGATTCCGATGCTTCACTTCAGGTTTACTGTATACCTAGCCCCTTCTTATTGACGATGAAACACAGAAATTGCATCGGAATTTAATACAAAAGGCACAAAGCCGACTTAAGTAAAAGAGGACACACACTCTCACTTTCAATGATTTGATCCTCTCCTGTGAGCCCAGTTTTAGATTCCGATGCTTCACTTCAGGTTTACTGTATCCCTTGGACCTTCATATTGACCATGAAACACAGAGTTTGCATCCGAATTTAATACAAAAGGCACAATGCCGACTGAAGTACAAGAGGACTGACACTCTAACTCTCTACATTTTGAACCTCTCCTGTGAGGCCAGTTTTAGATTCCGATGCTTCACTTCTGGTTTACTGTATACCTTGCACCTTCTTATTGACGATGAAACACAGAAATTGCATCGGAATTTAATACAAAAGGCGCAATGTCGACTTTAGTACAAGAGGACTGACACTCTAACTATCCATGAGTTGAACCTCTCCTGTGAGTCCAGTTTTAGATTCCGATGCTTCACTACAGGTTTACTGTATTCCTTGGACCTTCTTATTGACGATGAAACACAGAAATTGCACCGAATTTAATACAAAAGGCACAATGGCGACATAAGTGCAAGAGGACTGACACTCTCACTTTCTATGGTTTGAACCTCTCATGTGAGTCCAGTTTTAGATTCCGATGCTTCACTTCAGGTTTACTGTATCCCTTGGACCTTCTCATTGACGATGAAACTCAGAAATTGCATCCGAATTTAATACATAAGGCTCAATGCCGACTTAAGTAAAAGAGGACTGACACTCTCACTTTCTATGATTTGAACTTCTCCTGTGAGTCCAGTTTTAGATTCCGATGAGTCACTTCAGGTTTACCGTATACCTTGCACCTTCTTATTGACGATGAAACACAGAAATTGCATCGGAATTTAATACAAAAGTGACAATGCCGACATAAGTACAAGAGGACTGACTCTCTAACTTTCTACGATTTGAACCTCTCCTGTGAGACCAGTTTTAGATTCCGATGCTTCACTTCAGGTTTACTGTATCCCTTGGACCTTCTTATTGACGATGAAATACAGAAATTGCATCCGAATTTAATACATAAGGCACAATGCCGACTTAAGTAAAAGAGGACTGACACTCTCACTTTCTATGATTTGAACTTCTCCTGTGAGTCCAGTTTTAGATACCGATGCGTCACTTCAGGTTTACCGTATACCTTTCACCTTCTTATTGACGATGAAACACAGTAATTGCATCGGAATTTAATACAAAAGGCACAATGCCGACATAAGTACAAGAGGACTGACACTCTAACTTTCTATGACTTCAACCTCTCCTGTGAGTTCAGTTTTAGATTTCGATGCTTCACTTCTGGTTTACTGTATACCTTGCACCTTCTTATTGACAACGAGACACAGAAATTGCATCGGAATTTAATAAAGGCGCAATGCCGACTTTAGTACAAGAGGACTGACACTCTTACTACTCATCATTTGAACCTCTCCTGTGAGTCCAGTTTTAGATTCCGATGCTTCATTTCAGGTTTACTGTATCCCTTGGACCTTCTTATTGACGATGAAGCACAGAAATTGCATTGGAATTTAATACAAAAGACACAATGCCGACTTAAGTAAATGAGGACTGACACTCTGTCTTTCTATGATTTGTACCTCTCCTGTGAGTACAGTTTTAGATTCTGATGCTTCATTTCAGGTTTACTGTATCCCTTGGACCTTCTTATTGACGATGAAACACAGAAATTGCATCGGAATTTAATACAAAAGGCACAATGCCAACCTAAGAAGAAGAGGACTGACACTCTATCTTTCAATGATTTGAACCTCTCCTGTGTGTCCAGTTTGAGATTCCGATGCTTCACTTCAGGTTTACTGTATGCCTTGAACCTTCTTATTGCCGATGAAACACAGAAATTGCATCGGAATTTAATACAAAAGGCACAATGCCGACTTAAGTAAAAGAGGACTGACATTCTCACTTTCTATGATTTGAACCTCTCCTGTGAGTCCAGTTTTAGATTCCGATGTTTCACTTCAGGTTTACTGTATCCCTTGGACCTTCTTATTGACGATGAAACATAGAGTTTGCATCCGAATTTAATACAAAAGGCACAATGACGACTTAAGTACAAGAGGACTGACACTCTAACTTTCTATGATTTGTACCACTCCTGTGAGTCCAGTTTTAGATTCCGATGCTTCACTTTAGAATTCCTGTATCCCTTGCACCTTCTTATTGACGATGAAACACAGAAATTGCATCCGAATTTAGTACAAAAGCACAATGCCGACTTAAGTAAAAGAGACTGACACTCTGACTTTCTGTGATTTGAACCTCGCCTGTGAGTCCAGTTTTTGATTCCAATGCTTCACTTCAGGTTTACTGTATACCTTGCACCGTCTTATTGACGAAGAAACACAGAAATTCCATCGGAATTAAATTCCAAAGGCCCAATGCCGACTTAAGTACAAGAGGACTGACACTTTCTCTTTCTATGATTTTAACCTCTCCTGTGAGTCCAGTTTTAGATTCCGATGCTTCACTTCAGGTTAACTGTATCCCCTGGACCTTCGTATTGAAGATGAAACACAGAAATTGCATCCGAATTTAATACATAAGACACAATTCCGACTTACGTAAAAGAGGACCGTCACTCTCTCTTTCTATGATTTGAACCTCTCCTGTGAGTACAGTTTTAGATTCGGATGCTTCACTTCAGGTTTACTGTATTCCTTGCACCTTCTTATTGACGATGAAACACGGAAATTGCATCGGTATGTAATACAAAAGGCACAATGCCGACATAAGTACAAGAGGACTGACACTCTAAGTTTCTATGATATGAACCTCTCCTATGAGTCCAGTTTTAGATTCCGATGCTTCACTTCAGGTTTACTTTATACCTTGCACTTTCTTATTGACGATGAAACACAGAAATTGCATCGGCATTTAATTCAAAAGGCACAATGCCGACTTAAGTACAAGAGGACTGACACTCTAACTCTCTATGCCTTGAACCTCTCCTGTGAGTCCAGTTTTGGTTTCCGATGCTTCACTTCAGGTTTACTGTATACCTTGCACCTTCTTATCGACGATGAAAAACCGAAATTGCATCGGAATTAAATTCAAAAGACACATTGCCGACTTAAGTACAAGAGGACTGACACCTTCACTTTCTATGATTTGAACCACTCCTGTGAGTCCAGTTGTAGATTCCGATGCTTCACTTCAGGTTTACTGTATACCTTGGACCTTCTTATTGACGATGAAACACAGAAATTGCTTCCGAATTGTGTACAAAAGGCACAATGCCGACTTAAGTACAAGAGGACTGACACTCTCACTCTCTATGATTTGAACCACTCCTGTGAGTCCACTTTTAGATTCCGATGCTTCACTTCAGGTTTACTGTATCCCTTGGACCTTCTTATTGACGATGAAACACAGAAATTGCATCCGAGTTTAATACATAAGGCACAATGCCGACTTAAGTAAAAGAGGACAGACACTCTCACTTTCTATGATTTGAACTTCTCCTGTGAGTCCAGTTTTAGATTCCGATGCGTCACTTCAGGTTTACCGTATACCTTGCACCCTCTTATTGACGATGAAACACAGAAATTGCATCGGAAGTTAATACCAAAGGCACAATGCCGACATAAGTACAAGAGCACTGACACTCTAACTTTCTATGATATGAACCTCTCCAGTGAGTCCAGTTTTAGATTCAGATGCCTCACTTCAGTTTTCCTGTACCCCTTGGACCTTCTTATTGACGATGAAATACAGAAATTGCATCCGAATTTAATACAAATGGCACAATGCAGACTTAAGTAAAAGAGGACTGACACTCTATCTTTCTATTATTTGAACCTCTCCTGTGAGTCCAGTTTTAGATTCCGATACTTCACATCAGGTTTACTGTATACCTTGCAACTTCTTAAAGACGATGAAACATAGAAATTGCATCGGAATTAAATTCAAAAGGCACAATTCCGACTTAAGTACAAGAGGACTGACACTCTAACTCTCTATGATTTGAACCTCTCCTGTGAGTCCAGTTTTAGATTCCGTTGCTTCACTTCAGGTTTACTGTATCCCTTGGACCTTCTTATTGACGATGAAACACAGAAATTGCATCCGAATTTAATACAAAAGGCACAATGCCGACATAAGTAAAATCGGACTGACACTCTCACTTTCTGTGATTTGAACCTCTCCTGTGAGTCCAGTTTTAGATTCCGATGCTTCACTTCACGTTTACTGTATACCTTCCACGGTCTTATTGACGAAGAAACCCAGAAATTTCATCGGGATCACATTCAAAAGGCACAATGTCGACTTAGGTACAAAAGGACAGATACTCTAACTTTGTTAGATTTTATCCTCTCCTGTGAGTCCAGTTTAAGATTCCGATGCTTCACTTCAGGTTTACTGTATACCTTGGACCATCTTATTGACGATGAAACACAGAAATTGCATCCGAATTTAATACAAAATGTACAATGCCGACTTAAGTACAAGAGGGCTGACACTCGAACTTTCTATGATTTGAACCTCTCCTGTCAGTCCCGTTTTAGATTCCGATGCTTCACTTCAGGTTTACTGGATCCCTTGGACCTTCTTATTGACGATGAAACAAAGAAATTGCATCCGAATTTAATACAAAAGGCACATGGCCGACTTAAGTACATGAGGACTGACACTCTCACTTTCTATGATTTGAACCTCTCCTGTGAGTCCTGCTTTAGATTCCGATGCTTCACTTCTGGTTTATTGTATACCTTGCACCTTCTTATTGACGATGAAACACAGAAATTGCATCGGAATTTAATACAAAAGGCGCAATGCCGACTTAAGTACAAGAGGACTGACACTCTAACTTTCTATGATTTGAACCTCTCATGTGAGTCCAGTTATAGATTCCGATGCTTCACTTCAGGTTTACTGTATACCTAGCCCCTTCTTATTGACGATGAAACACAGAAATTGCATCGGAATTTAATACAAAAGGCACAAAGCCGACTTAAGTAAAAGAGGACACACACTCTCACTTTCAATGATTTGATCCTCTCCTGTGAGCCCAGTTTTAGATTCCGATGCTTCACTTCAGGTTTACTGTATCCCTTGGACCTTCCTATTGACGATGAAACACAGAGTTTGCATCCGAATTTAATACAAAAGGCACAATGCCGACTGAAGTACAAGAGGACTGACACTCTAACTCTCTACAATTTCAACCTCTCCTGTGAGTCCAGTTTTAGATTCTGATGCTTCACTTCAGGTTTACTGTATCCCTTGGACCTTCTTATTGACGATGAAATACAGAAATTGCATCCGAATTTAATACATAAGGCACAATGCCGACTTAAGTAAAAGAGGACTGACACTCTCACTTTCCATGATTTGAACTTCTCCTGTGAGTCCAGTTTTAGATACCGATGCGTCACTTCAGGTTTACCGTATACCTTTCACCTTCTTATTGACGATGAAACACAGTAATTGCATCGGAATTTAATACAAAAGGCACAATGCCGACATAAGTACAAGAGGACTGACACTCTAACTTTCTATGATTTCAACCTCTCCTGTGAGTCCAGTTTTAAATTCCGATGCTTCACTTCTGGTTTACTGTATACCTTGCACCTTCTTATTGACGATGAAACACAGAAATTGCACCGAATTTAATACAAAAGGCACAATGCCGACTTAAGTACAAGAGGACTGACACTCTCACTTTCTATGATTTGAACCTCTCATGTGAGTCCAATTTTAGATTCCGATGCATCACTTCAGGTCTTCTGTACCCCTTGGACCTTCTCATTGACGATTAAACTCAGAAATTGCATCCGAATTTAATACATAAGGCTCAATGCCGACTTAAGTAAAAGAGGACTGACACTCTCACTTTCTATGATTTGAACTTCTCCTGTGAGTCCAGTTTTAGATTCCGATGAGTCACTTCAGGTTTTCCGTATACCTTGCACCTTCTTATTGACGATGAAACACAGAAATTGCATCGGAATTTAATACAAAAGTCACAATGCCGACATAAGTACAAGAGGACTGACACTCTAACTTTCTATGATTTGAACCTCTCCTGTGAGTCCAGTTTTAGATTCCGATGCTTCATTTCAGGTTTACTGTATCCCTTGGACCTTCTTATTGACGATGAAATACAGAAATTGCATCCGAATTTAATACATAAGGCACAATGCCGACTTAAGTAAAAGAGGACTGACACTCTCACTTTCTATGATTTGAACTTCTCCTGTGAGTCCAGTTTTAGATACCGATGCGTCACTTCAGGTTTACCGTATACCTTTCACATTCTTATTGACGATGAAACACAGTAATTGCATCGGAATTTAATACAAAAGGCACAATGCCGACATAAGTACAAGAGGACTGACACTCTAACTCTCTATGATTTCAACCTCTCCTGTGAGTTCAGTTTTAGATTCCGATGCTTCACTTCTGGTTTACAGTATACCTTGCACCTTTTTATTGACGATGAGACACAGAAATAGCATCGGAATTTAATAAAGGCGCAATGCCGACTTTAGTACAAGAGGACTGACACTCTAAGTATCCATGATTTGAACCTCTCCTGTGAGTCCAGTTTTAGATTCCGATGCTTCACTTCAGGTTTACTGTATTCCTTGGACCTTCTTATTGACGATGAAACACAGAAATTGCACCGAATTTAATACAAAAGGCACAATGCCGACTTAAGTACAAGAGGACTGACACTCTCACTTTCTATGATTTGAACCTCTCATGTGAGTCCAGTTTTAGATTCCGATGCTTCACTTCAGGTTTACTGTATCCCTTGGACCTTCTCATTGACGATGAAACTCAGAAATTGCATCCGAATTTAATTCATAAGGCTCAATGCCGACATAAGTAAAAGAGGACTGACACTCTCACTTTCTATGATTTGAACTTCTCCTGTGAGTCCAGTTTTAGATTCCGATGAGTCACTTCAGGTTTTCCGTATACCTTGCACCTTCTTATTGACGATGAAACACAGAAATTGCATCGGAATTTAATACAAAAGTCACAATGCCGACATAAGTACAAGAGGACTGACACTCTAACTTACTATGATTTGAACCTCTCCTGTGAGTCCAGTTTTAGATTCCGATGCTTCATTTCAGGTTTACTGTATCCCTTGGACCTTCTTATTGACGATGAAATACAGAAATTGCATCCGAATTTAATACATAAGGCACAATGCCGACTTAAGTAAAAGAGGACTGACACTCTCACTTTCTATGATTTGAACTTCTCCTGTGAGTCCAGTTTTAGATACCGATGCGTCACTTCAGGTTTACTGTATACCTTTCACATTCTTATTGACGATGAAACACAGTAATTGCATCGGAATTTAATACAAAAGGCACAATGCCGACATAAGTACAAGAGGACTGACACTCTAACTCTCTATGATTTCAACCTCTCCTGTGAGTTCAGTTTTAGATTCCGATGCTTCACCTCTGGTTTACTGTATACCTTGCACCTTTTTATTGACGATGAGACACAGAAATAGCATCGGAATTTAATAAAGGCGCAATGCCGACTTTAGTACAAGAGGACTGACACTCTAAGTATCCATGATTTGAACCTCTCCTGTGAGTCCAGTTTTAGATTCCGATGCTTCACTTCAGGTTTACTGTATTCCTTGGACCTTCTTATTGACGATGAAACACAGAAATTGCACCGAATTTAATACAAAAGGCACAATGCCGACTTAAGTACAAGAGGACTGACACTCTCACTTTCTATGATTTGAACCTCTCATGTGAGTCCAGTTTTAGATTCCGATGCTTCACTTCAGGTTTACTGTATCCCTTGGACCTTCTCATTGACGATGAAACTCAGAAATTGCATCCGAATTTAATTCATAAGGCTCAATGCCGACATAAGTAAAAGAGGACTGACACTCTCACTTTCTATGATTTGAACTTCTCCTGTGAGTCCAGTTTTAGATTCCAATGAGTCACTTCAGGTTTACCGTATACCTTGCACCTTCTTAATGACGATGAAACACAGAAATTGCATCGGAATTTAATACAAAAGTCACAATGCCGACATAAGTACAAGAGGACTGACACTCTAACTTTCTATGATTTGAACCTCTCCTGTGAGTCCAGTTTTCGATTCTGATGCTTCACTTCAGGTTTACTGTATCCCTTGGACCTTCTTATTGACGATGAAATACAGAAATTGCATCCGAATTTAATACATAAGGCACAATGCCGACTTAAGTAAAAGAGGACTGACACTCTCACTCTCTATGATTTGAACTTCTCCTGTGAGTCCAGTTTTAGATACCGATGCGTCACTTCAGGTTTACCGTATACCTTTCACCTTCTTATTGACGATGAAACACAGTAATTGCATCGGAATTTAATACAAAAGGCACAATGCCGACATAAGTACAAGAGGACTGACACTCTAACTCTCTATGATTTCAACCTCTCCTGTGAGTTCAGTTTTAGATTCCGATGCTTCACTTCTGGTTTACTGTATACCTTGCACCTTTTTATTGACGATGAGACACAGAAATTGCATCGGAATTTAATAAAGGCGCAATGAAGACTTTAGTACAAGAGGACTGACACTCTTACTACTCGTCATTTGAACCTCTCCTGTGAGTCCAGTTTTAGATTCCGATGCTTCACTTCTGGTTTACTGTATACCTTGCACCATCTTATTGACGATGAAACACAGAAATTGCACCGAATTTAATACAAAAGGCACAATGCCGACTTAAGTACAAGAGGACTGACACTCTCACTTTCTATGATTTGAACCTCTCATGTGAGTCCAGTTTTAGATTCCGATGCTTCACTTCAGGTCTTCTGTACCCCTTGGACCTTCTCATTGACGATTAAACTCAGAAATTGCATCCGAATTTAATACATAAGGCTCAATGCCGACTTAAGTAAAAGAGGACTGACACTCTCACTTTCTATGATTTGAACTTCTCCTGTGAGTCCAGTTTTAGATTCCGATGAGTCACTTCAGGTTTACCGTATACCTTGCACCTTCTTATTGACGATGAAACACAGAAATTGCATCGGAATTTAATACAAAAGTCACAATGCCGACATAAGTACAAGAGGACTGACACTCTAACTTTCTATGATTTGAACCTCTCCTGTGAGTCCAGTTTTAGATTCCGATGCTTCATTTCAGGTTTACTGTATCCCTTGGACCTTCTTATTGACGATGAAATACAGAAATTGCATCCGAATTTAATACATAAGGCACAATGCCGACTTAAGTAAAAGAGGACTGACACTCTCACTTTCTATGATTTGAACTTCTCCTGTGAGTCCAGTTTTAGATACCGATGCGTCACTTCAGGTTTACCGTATACCTTTCACATTCTTATTGACGATGAAACACAGTAATTGCATCGGAATTTAATACAAAAGGCACAATGCCGACATAAGTACAAGAGGACTGACACTCTAACTCTCTATGATTTCAACCTCTCCTGTGAGTTCAGTTTTAGATTCCGATGCTTCACTTCTGGTTTACTGTATACCTTGCACCTTTTTATTGACGATGAGACACAGAAATTGCATCGGAATTTAATAAAGGCGCAATGCCGACTTTAGTACAAGAGGACTGACACTCTAAGTATCCATGATTTGAACCTCTCCTGTGAGTCGAGTTTTAGATTCCGATGCTTCACTTCAGGTTTACTGTATTCCTTGGACCTTCTTATTGACGATGAAACACAGAAATTGCACCGAATTTAATACAAAAATCACAATGCCGACTTAAGTGCAAGAGGACTGACACTCTCACTTTCTATGATTTGAACCTCTCATGTGAGTCCAGTTTTAGATTCCGATGCTTCACTTCTGGTTTCCTGTATACCTTGCACCTTCTTATTGACGATGAGACACAGAAATTGCATCGGAATTTAATAAAGGCGCAATGCCGACTTTAGAACAAGAGGACTGACACTCTAACTACTCATGATTTGAACCTCTCCTGTGAGTCCAGTTTTAGATTCCGATGCTTCACTTCTGGTTTACTGTATACCTTGCACCTTCTTATTGACGATGAAACACAGAAATTGCATCGTTATTTAGTACAAAAGGCACAATGCCGACTTAAGTACAAGAGGAGTGACACTCTCACTTTCTTTGATTTGAGCCTCTCATGTGAGTCCAGTTTTAGATTCCGATGCTTCACTTCAGGTTTACTGTATACCTAGCACCTTCTTATTGACGATGAAACACAGAAATTGCATCGGAATTTAATACAAAAGCCACAAAGCCGACTTAAGTAAAAGAGGAGAGACACTCTCACATTTTATGATTTGATCCTCTCCTGTGAGTCCAGTTTAAGATTCCGCTGCGTCACTTCAGGTTTACTGTATCCCTTGGACCTTCTTATTGACGATGAAACACAGAGTTTGCATCCGAATTTAATACAAAAGGCACAATGCCGACTGAAGTACAAGAGGACTGACACTCTAACTCTCTACAATTTGAACCTCTCCTGTGAGGCCAGTTTTAGATTCCGATGCTTCACTTCTGGTTTACTGTATACCTTGCACCTTCTTATTGACGATGAAACACAGAAATTGCATCGGCATTTAATACAAAAGGCACAATGCCGACTTTAGTACAAGAGGACTGACACTCTAACTATCCATGATTTGAACCTCTCCTGTGAGTCCAGTTTAGGATTCCGATGCTTCACTTCTGGTTTACTGTGTACCTTGCACTTTCTTATTGACGATGAAAAACTGAAATTGCATCGGAATTTAATACAAAAGGCACAATGGCGACTTAAGTAAAAGAGGATTGACACCCTCACTTTCTATTATTTGAACCTTACCTGTGAGTCCAGTTTTAGATTCCGATGCTTCACTTCAGGTTTACTGTTTACCTTGCACCTTCTTAGTGACGATGAAACACAGAAATTGCATCGTTATTTAATACAAAAGGCACAATGCCGACATAAGTAAAAGAGGACTGACACTCTCACTTCCTATGATTTGAACTTCTCCTGTGAGTCCAGTTTTAGATTCCGATGCTTCACTTCAGGTTTACTGTATACCTTGCACCTTCTTATTGACGATTAAACACAGAAATTGCACCGAATTTAATACAAAAGGCACAATGCGGACTTAAGTACAGGAGGACTGACACTCTCACTTTCTATGATTTGAACCTCTCATGTGAGTCCAGTTTTAGATTCCGATGCTTCACTTCAGGTCTTCTGTACCCCTTGGACCTTCTCATTGACGATTAAACTCAGAAATTGCATCCGAATTTAATACATAAGGCTCAATGCCGACTTAAGTAAAAGAGGACTGACACTCTCACTTTCTATGATTTGAACTTCTCCTGTGAGTCCAGTTTCAGATTCCGATGAGTCACTTCAGGTTTACTGTACGCCTTGCACCTTGTTATTGACGATGAAACACAGAAATTGCATCGGAATTTAATACAAAAGTCACAATGCCGACATAAGTACAAGAGGACTGACACTCTAACTTTCTATGATTTGAACCTCTCCTGTGAGTCCAGTTTTAGATTCCGATGCTTCATTTCAGGTTTACTGTATCCCTTGGACCTTCTTATTGACGATGAAATACAGAAATTGCATCCGAATTTAATACATAAGGCACAATGCCGACTTAAGTAAAAGAGGACTGACACTCTCACTTTCTATGATTTGAACTTCTCCTGTGAGTCCAGTTTTAGATACCGATGCGTCACTTCAGGTTTACCGTATACCTTTCACATTCTTATTGACGATGAAACACAGTAATTGCATCGGAATTTAATACAAAAGGCACAATGCCGACATAAGTACAAGAGGACTGACACACTAACTCTCTATGACTTCAACCTCTCTTGTGAGTTCAGTTTTAGATTCCGATGCTTCACTTCTGGTTTACTGTATACCTTGCACCTTTTTATTGACGATGAGATACAGATATTGCATCGGAATTTAATAAAGGCGCAATGCCGACTTTAGTACAAGAGGACTGACACTCTAAGTATCCATGATTTGAACCTCTCCTGTGAGTCCAGTTTTAGATTCCGATGCTTCACTTCAGGTTTACTGTATTCCTTGGACCTTCTTATTGACGATGAAACACAGAAATTGCACCGAATTTAATACAAAAGGCACAATGCCGACTTAAGTACAAGAGGACTGACACTCTCACTTTCTATGATTTGAACCTCTCATGTGAGTCCAGTTTTAGATTCCGATGCTTCACTTCAGGTTTACTGTATCCCTTGGACCTTCTCATTGACGATGAAACCCAGAAATTGCATCCGAATTTAATACATAAGGCTCAATGCCGACTTAAGTAAAAGAGGACTGACACTCTCACTTTCTATGATTTGAACTTTTCCTGTGAGTCCAGTTTAAGATTCCAATGTGTCACTTCAGGTTTCCCGTATACCTTGCACTTTCTTACTGACAATGAAACACAGAAATTGCATCGGAATTTAATACAAAAGTCACAATGCCGACATAAGAACAAGAGGACTGACCCTCTAACTTACTATGATTTGAACCTCTCCTGTGAGTCCAGTTTTAGATTCCGATGCTTCACTTCAGGTTTACTGTATCCCTTGGACCTTCTTATTGACGATGAAATACATAAATTGCATCCGAATTTAATACATAAGGCACAATGCCGACTTAAGTAAAAGAGGACTGACACTCTCACTTTCTATGATTTGAACTTCTCCTGTGAGTCCAGTTTTAGATACCGATGCGTCACTTCAGGTTTACCGTATACCTTTCACCTTCTTATTGACGATGAAACACAGTAATTGCATCGGAATTTAATACAAAAGGCACAATGCCGACATAAGTACAAGAGGACTGACACTCTAACTTTTAATGATTTTAACCTCTCCTGTGAGTTCAGTTTTAGATTCCGATGCTTCACTTCTGGTTTACTGTATACCTTGCACCTTCTTATTGACGATAAGACACAGAAATTGCATCGGAATTTAATAAAGGCGCAATGCCGACTTTAGTACAAGAGGACTGACACTCTAACTACTCATGATTTGAACCTCTCCTGTGAGTCCAGTTTTAGATTCCGATGCTTCACTTCTGGTTTACTGTATACCTTGCACCTTCTTATTGACGATGAAACACAGAAATTGCATCGATATTTAATACAAAAAGCACAATGCCGACTTAAGTACAAGAGGAGTGACACTCTCACTTTCTTTGATTTGAACTTCTCATGTGAGTCCAGTTTTAGATTCCGATGCTTCACTTCAGGTTTACTGTATACCTAGCACCTTCTTATTGACGATGAAACACAGAAATTGCATCGGAATTTAATACAAAAGCCACAAAGCCGACTTAAGTAAAAGAGGAGAGACACTCTCACATTTTATGATTTGATCCTCTCCTGTGAGTCCAGTTTAAGATTCCGCTGCGTCACTTCAGGTTTACTGTATCCCTTGGACCTTCTTATTGACGATGAAACACAGAGTTTGCATCCGAATTTAATACAAAAGGCACAATGCCGACTGAAGTACAAGAGGACTGACACTCTAACTCTCTACAATTTGAACCTCTCCTGTGAGGCCAGTTTTAGATTCCGATGCTTCACTTCTGGTTTACTGTATACCTTGCACCTTCTTATTGACGATGAAACACAGAAATTGCATCGGCATTTAATACAAAAGGCACAATGCCGACTTTAGTACAAGAGGACTGACACTCTAACTATCCATGATTTGAACCTCTCCTGTGAGTCCAGTGTAGGATTCCGATGCTTCACTTCTGGTTTACTGTATACCTTGCACCTTCTTATTGACGATGAAACACTGAAATTGCATCGGAATTTAATACAAAAGGCACAATGTCGACTTAAGTAAAAGAGGATTGACACCCTCACTTTCTATAATTTGAACCTTACCTGTGAGTCCAGTTTTAGATTCCGATGCTTCACTTCAGGTTTACTGTTTACCTTGCACCTTCTTAGTGACGATGAAACACAGAAATTGCATCGTTATTTAATACAAAAGGCACAATGCCGACTTAAGTAAAAGAGGACTGACACTCACACTTTCTATGATTTGAACCTCTCATGTGAGTCCAGTTTTAGATTCCGATGCTTCACTTCAGGTTTACTGTATACCTAGCACCTTCTTATTGTCGATGAAACACAGAAATTGCATCGGAATTTAATACAAAAGGGACAAAGCCGACTTAAGTAAAAGAGGACAGACACTCTCGCTTTCTATGATTTGAACATCTCCTGTGAGTCCAGTTTTAGATTCCGATGCTTCACTTCAGGGTCACTGTATCCCTTGGACCTTCATATTGACGATGAATCACAGAGTTTGCATCCGAATGTAATACAAAAGGCACAATGACGACTGAAGTACAAGAGGACTGACACTCTAACTCTCTACAATTTGAACTTCTCCTGTGAGGCCAGTTTTAGATTTCGATGCTTCACTTCTGGTTTATTGTATACCTTGCAACTTCTTATTGACGATGAAACACAGAAATCGCATCGGAATTTAATACAAAAGGCACAATGCCGGCTTTAGTACAAGAGGACTGACACTCTCTCATTCCATGATTTGAACCTCTCCTGTGAGTCCAGTTTAGGTATCCGATGCTTCACTTCTGGTTTACTGTATACCTTGCACCTTCTCATTGACGATGAAACACTGAAATTGCATCGGAATTTAATACAAAAGGCACAATGGCGACTTAAGTAAAAGAGGATTGACACCCTCACTTTCTATTATTTGAACCTTACCTGTGAGTCCAGTTTTAGATTCCGATGCTTCACTTCAGGTTCACTGTTTACCTTGCACCTTCTTAGTGACGATGAAACACAGAAATTGCATTCGAATTTAATACAAAAGGCACAATGCCGACTTAAGTACAAGAGGACTGACACTCTCCCTTTCTATGATTTGAACTTCTCCTGTGAGTCCAGTTTTAGATTCCGATGCTTCACTTATGGTTTATTGTATCCCTTGGTCCTTCTTATTGACGATGAAACACAGAAATTGCATCCGAATTTAATACAAAAGGCACAATGCCGACTTAAGTAAAACAGGACTGTCACTCTCCCTTTCTATGATTTGAACCTATCCTGTGAGTCCAGTTTTAGATTCCGATGCATCACCTCAGGTTTACTGTATCCCTTGGACCTTCTCATTGACGATGAAACTCAGAAATTGCATCCGAATTTAATACATAAGGCTCAATGCCGACTTAAGTAAAAGAGGACTGACACTCTCACTTTCTATGATTTGAACTTCTCCTGTGAGTGCAGTTTTAGATTCCGATGCGTCACGTCAGATTTACAATATACCTTGCACCTTCTTATTGACGAAGAAACACAGAAATTGCCTCGGAATTTAATACAAAAGGCACAATGCCGACATAAGTACAAGAGGACTGACACTCTAACTTTCTATGATTTGAACCTCTCCTGTGAGTCCAGTTTTAGATTCCGATGCTTCACTTCAGGTTTACTCTATCCCTTGGACCTTCTTATTGACGATGAAATACAGAAATTGCATCCGAATTTAATACAAAGGGCACAATGCCGACTTAAGTAAAAGAGGATTGACACTCTCTCTTTCTATGATTTGAACCTCTCCAGTGAGTCCAGTTTTAGATTCCGATGCTTCACTTCAGGTTTACTGTATACCTTGCACCTTCTTATTGACGATGAAACACAGAAATTGCATCCGAATTTAATACAAAAGGCACAATGCCGACTTAAGTACAAGAGGACTGACAATCTCCCTTTCTATGATTTGAACCTCTCCTGTGAGTCCAGTTTTAGATTCCGATGCGTCACTTCAGGTTTATCGTATACCTTGCACCTTCTTATTGACGATGAAACACAGAAATTGCATCGGAATTTAATACAAAAGGCACAATGCAAACATAAGTACAAGAGGACTGACACTGTAACTTTCTATGGTTTCAACCTGTCCAGTGAGTCCAGTTTTGGATTCCGATGCTTCACTTCAGGTTTACTGAATCGCGTGGACCTTCTTATTGACGATGAAATACAGAAATTGCATCAGAATTTAATACAAAAGGCATAATACCGACTTAAGTACAAGAGGACCGACACTCTAACTCTCTATGATTGGAATTTCTCCTGTGAGTCCAGTTTAAGATTCCGATGCTTCACTGCAGGTTTACTGTATACCTTGGACCTTCTTATTGACGATGAAATACAGAAATTGCATCCGAATTTAATACAAAAGGCACAATGCCGACTTAAGTAAAAGCGGACAGACACTCTCTCTTTCTATGTTTTGAACCCTTCCTGTGGGTCCAGTTTTAGATTCCGATGTTTCACTTCAGGTTTACTGTATACCTTGCACCTTCTTATTGACGATGAAACACAGGTGTTGCATCCGAATTTAATACAAAAGGCACAATGCCGACTTAAGTACAAGAGGACTGACACTCTAACTTTCTAAGATTTGAACCTCTCCTGTGTGTCTAGTTCTAGATTCCGATGCTTCACTTCAGGTTTACTGTATACCTTGGACCTTCTTATTGACGATGAAACACAAAAATTGCATCCGATTTTAGTACAAAAGGCACAATGCAGACTTAAGTACAAGAGGACTGACACTCTCACTTTCTATGATTTGAACCTCTCCTGTGAGTCCTGTTTTAGATTCCGATGCTTCACTTCTGGTTTACTGTATCCCTTGGACCTTCTTATTGACGATGAAACACAGAATTTGCATCCGAATTTAATACATAAGGCACAATGCCGACTTAAGTAAAAGAGGACTGACACTCTCACTTTCTATGATTTGAACATCTCCTGTGAGTCCAGTTTTAGATTCCGATGCGTCACTTCAGGTTTACCGTATACCTTGCACCTTCTTATTGACGATGACACACAGATATTGCATCGCAATTTAATACAAAAGGCATAATGCCGACATAACTTCAAGAGGACTGACACTCTAACTTTATATGATTTCAACCTCTCCTGTGAGTCCAGTTTTAGATTCCGATGCTTCACTTCAGGTTTACTGTATACCTTGCACCTTCTTATTAACGATGAAACACAGAAATTGCATCGGAATTAAATTCAAAAGGCACAATGCCGAATTAAGTACAAGAGGACTGACACTCTCACTTTCTATGATTTGAACCTCTCATGTGAGTCCAGTTTTAGATTCCGATGCTTCACTTCAGGTTTACTGTATACCTAGCACCTTCTTATTGTCGATGAAACACAGAAATTGCATCGGAATTTAATACAAAAGGCACAAAGCCGACTTAAGTAAAAGAGGACAGACACTCTCGCTTTCTATGATTTGAACATCTCCTGTGAGTCCAGTTTTAGTTTCCGATGCTTCACTTCAGGTTCACTGTATCACTTGGACCTTCATATTGACGATGAATCACAGAGTTTGCATCCGAATTTAATACAAAAGGCACAATGCCGACTGAAGTACAAGAGGACTGACACTCTAACTCTATAAAATTTGAACTTCTCCTGTGAGGCCAGTTTTAGATTCCGATGCTTCACTTCTGGTTTATTGTGTACCTTGCACCTTCTTATTGACGATGAAACACAGAAATTGCATCGGAATTTAATACAAAACGCACAATGCCGACTCTAGTACAAGAGGACTGACACTCTCTCATTCCATGATTTGAACCTTTCCTGTGAGTCCAGTTTAGGATTCCGGTGCTTCACTTCAGGTTTACTGTATACCTTGCCCCTTCTTATTGACGATGAAACACTGAAATTGCATCGGAATTTAATACAAAAGGCACAATGGCGACTTAAGTAAAAGAGGACTGACACTCTCCCTTTCTATGATTTGAACCTCTCCTGTGAGTCCAGTTTTAGATTCCGATGCTTCACTTATGGTTTATTGTATCCCTTGGTCCTTCTTATTGACGATGAAACACAGAAATTTCATCGGAATTCAATTCAAAAGGCACAATGCCGACTTAAGTAAAACAGGACTGTCACTCTCCTTTCTATGATTTGAACCTCTCCTGTGAGTCCAGTTTTAGATTCCGATGCTTCACTTCAGGTCTTCTGTACCCCTTGGACCTTCTCATTGACGATTAAACTCAGAAATTGCATCCGAATTTAATACATAAGGCTCAATGCCGACTTAAGTAAAAGAGGACTGACACTCTCACTTTCTATGATTTGAACTTCTCCTGTGAGTCCAGTTTCAGATTCCGATGAGTCACTTCAGGTTTACTGTACGCCTTGCACCTTCTTATTGACGATGAAACACAGAAATTGCATCGGAATTTAATACAAAAGTCACAATGCCGACATAAGTACAAGAGGACTGACACTCTAACTTTCTATGATTTGAACCTCTCCTGTGAGTCCAGTTTTAGATTCCGATGCTTCATTTCAGGTTTACTGTATCCCTTGGACCTTCTTATTGACGATGAAATACAGAAATTGCATCCGAATTTAATACATAAGGCACAATGCCGACTTAAGTAAAAGAGGACTGACACTCTCACTTTCTATGATTTGAACTTCTCCTGTGAGTCCAGTTTTAGATACCGATGCGTCACTTCAGGTTTACCGTATACCTTTCACATTCTTATTGACGATGAAACACAGTAATTGCATCGGAATTTAATACAAAAGGCACAATGCCGACATAA
Organism: Schistocerca americana; assembly: GCF_021461395.2. NCBI lineage: Eukaryota > Metazoa > Arthropoda > Insecta > Orthoptera > Acrididae > Schistocerca > Schistocerca americana. The sequence goes on from NC_060126.1 coordinate 8,035,799, forward strand.
GTACAAGAGGACTGACACTCTAACTCTCTATGATTTCAACCTCTCCTGTGAGTTCAGTTTTAGATTCCGATGCTTCACTTCTGGTTTACTGTATACCTTGCACCTTTTTATTGACGATGAGACACAGATATTGCATCGGAATTTAATAAAGGCGCAATGCCGACTTTAGTACAAGAGGACTGACACTCTAAGTATCCATGATTTGAACCTCTCCTGTGAGTCCAGTTTTAGATTCCGATGCTTCACTTCAGGTTTACTGTATTCCTTGGACCTTCTTATTGACGATGAAACACAGAAATTGCACCGAATTTAATACAAAAGGCACAATGCCGACTTAAGTACAAGAGGACTGACACTCTCACTTTCTATGATATGAACCTCTCATGTGAGTCCAGTTTTAGATTCCGATGCTTCACTTCAGGTTTACTGTATCCCTTGGACCTTCTCATTGACGATGAAACTCAGAAATTGCATCCGAATTTAATACATAAGGCTCAATGCCGACTTAAGTAAAAGAGGACTGACACTCTCACTTTCTATGATTTGAACTTCTCCTGTGAGTCCAGTTTAAGATTCCAATGTGTCACTTCAGGTTTCCCGTATACCTTGCACTTTCTTATTGACAATGAAACACAGAAATTGCATCGGAATTTAATACAAAAGTCACAATGCCGACATAAGAACAAGAGGACTGACACTCTAACTTTCTATGATTTGAACCTCTCCTGTGAGTCCAGTTTTAGATTCCGATGCTTCACTTCAGGTTTACTGTATCCCTTGGACCTTCTTATTGACGATGAAATACAGAAATTGCATCCGAATTTAATACATAAGGCACAATGCCGACTTAAGTAAAAGAGGACTGACACTCTCACTTTCTATGATTTGAACTTCTCCTGTGAGTCCAATTTTAGATACCGATGCGTCACTTCAGGTTTACCGTATACCTTTCACCTTCTGATTGACGATGAAACACAGTAATTGCATCGGAATTTAATACAAAAGGCACAATGCCGACATAAGTACAAGAGGACTGACACTCTAACTTTTAATGATTTCAACCTCTCCTGTGAGTTCAGTTTTAGATTCCGATGCTTCACTTCTGGTTTACTGTATACCTTGCACCTTCTTATTGACGATGAGACACAGAAATTGCATCGGAATTTAATAAAGGCGCAATGCCGACTTTAGTACAAGAGGACTGACACTCTAACTACTCATGATCTGAACCTCTCCTGTGAGTCCAGTTTTAGATTCCGATGCTTCACTTCTGGTTTACTGTATACCTTGCACCTTCTTATTGACGATGAAACACAGAAATTGCATCGATATTTAGTACAAAAGGCACAATGCCGACTTAAGTACAAGAGGAGTGACACTCTCACTTTCTTTGATTTGAACCTCTCATGTGAGTCCAGTTTTAGATTCCGATGCTTCACTTCAGGTTTACTGTATACCTAGCACCTTCTTATTGACGATGAAACACAGAAATTGCATCGGAATTTAATACAAAAGCCACAAAGCCGACTTAAGTAAAAGAGGAGAGTCACTCTCACATTTTATGATTTGATCCTCTCCTGTGAGTCCAGTTTAAGATTCCGCTGCGTCACTTCAGGTTTACTGTATCCCTTGGACCTTCTTATTGACGATGAAACACAGAGTTTGCATCCGAATTTAATACAAAAGGCACAATGCCGACTGAAGTACAAGAGGACTGACACTCTAACTCTCTACAATTTGAACCTCTCCTGTGAGTCCAGTTTTAGATTCCGATGCTTCACTTCAGGTCTTCTGTACCCCTTGGACCTTCTCATTGACGATTAAACTCAGAAATTGCATCCGAATTTAATACATAAGGCTCAATGCCGACTTAAGTAAAAGAGGACTGACACTCTCACTTTCTATGATTTGAACTTCTCCTGTGAGTCCAGTTTCAGATTCCGATGAGTCACTTCAGGTTTACTGTACGCCTTGCACCTTCTTATTGACGATGAAACACAGAAATTGCATCGGAATTTAATACAAAAGTCACAATGCCGACATAAGTACAAGAGGACTGACACTCTAACTTTCTATGATTTGAACCTCTCCTGTGAGTCCAGTTTTAGATTCCGATGCTTCATTTCAGGTTTACTGTATCCCTTGGACCTTCTTATTGACGATGAAATACAGAAATTGCATTCGAATTTAATACATAAGGCACAATGCCGACTTAAGTAAAAGAGGACTGACACTCTCACTTTCTATGATTTGAACTTCTCCTGTGAGTCCAGTTTTAGATACCGATGCGTCACTTCAGGTTTACCGTATACCTTTCACATTCTTATTGACGATGAAACACAGTAATTGCATCGGAATTTAATACAAAAGGCACAATGCCGACATAAGTACAAGAGGACTGACACTCTAACTCTCTATGATTTCAACCTCTCCTGTGAGTTCAGTTTTAGATTCCGATGCTTCACTTCTGGTTTACTGTATACCTTGCACCTTTTTATTGACGATGAGACACAGATATTGCATCGGAATTTAATAAAGGCGCAATGCCGACTTTAGTACAAGAGGACTGACACTCTAACTACTCATGATCTGAACCTCTCCTGTGAGTCCAGTTTTAGATTCCGATGCTTCACTTCTGGTTTACTGTATACCTTGCACCTTCTTATTGACGATGAAACACAGAAATTGCACCGAAGTTAATACAAAAGGCACAATGCCGACTTAAGTACAAGAGGACTGACACTCTCACTTTCTATGATATGAACCTCTCATGCGAGTCCAGTTTTAGATTCCGATGCTTCACTTCAGGTTTACTGTATCCCTTGGACCTTCTCATTGACGATGAAACTCAGAAATTGCATCCGAATTTAATACATAAGGCTCAATGCCGACTTAAGTAAAAGAGGACTGACACTCTCACTTTCTATGATTTGAACTTCTCCTGTGAGTCCAGTTTAAGATTCCAATGTGTCACTTCAGGTTTCCCGTATACCTTGCACTTTCTTATTGACAATGAAACACAGAAATTGCATCGGAATTTAATACAAAAGTCACAATGCCGACATAAGAACAAGAGGACTGACACTCTAACTTTCTATGATTTGAACCTCTCCTGTGAGTCCAGTTTTAGATTCCGATGCTTCACTTCAGGTTTACTGTATCCCTTGGACCTTCTTATTGACGATGAAATACAGAAATTGCATCCGAATTTAATACATAAGGCACAATGCCGACTTAAGTAAAAGAGGACTGACACTCCCACTTTCTATGATTTGAACTTCTCCTGTGAGTCCAGTTTTAGATACCGATGCGTCACTTCAGGTTTACCGTATTTCTTTCACCTTCTTATTGACGATGAAACACAGTAATTGCATCGGAATTTAATACAAAAGGCACAATGCCGACATAAGTACAAGAGGACTGACACTCTAACTTTTAATGATTTCAACCTCTCCTGTGAGTTCAGTTTTAGATTCCGATGCTTCACTTCTGGTTTACTGTATACCTTGCACCTTCTTATTGACGATGAGACACAGAAATTGCATCGGAATTTAATAAAGGCGCAATGCCGACTTTAGTACAAGAGGACTGACACTCTAACTACTCATGATCTGAACCTCTCCTGTGAGTCCAGTTTTAGATTCCGATGCTTCACTTCTGGTTTACTGTATACCTTGCACCTTCTTATTGACGATGAAACACAGAAATTGCATCGATATTTAGTACAAAAGGCACAATGCCGACTTAAGTACAAGAGGAGTGACACTCTCACTTTCTTTGATTTGAACCTCTCATGTGAGTCCAGTTTTAGATTCCGATGCTTCACTTCAGGTTTACTGTATACCTAGCACCTTCTTATTGACGATGAAACACAGAAATTGCATCGGAATTTAATACAAAAGCCACAAAGCCGACTTAAGTAAAAGAGGAGAGACACTCTCACATTTTATGATTTGATCCTCTCCTGTGAGTCCAGTTTAAGATTCCGCTGCGTCACTTCAGGTTTACTGTATCCCTTGGACCTTCTTATTGACGATGAAACACAGAGTTTGCATCCGAATTTAATACAAAAGGCACAATGCTGACTGAAGTACAAGAGGACTGACACTCTAACTCTCTACAATTTGAACCTCTCCTGTGAGGCCAGTTTTAGATTCCGATGCTTCACTTCTGGTTTACTGTATACCTTGCACCTTCTTATTGACGATGAAACACAGAAATTGCATCGGCATTTAATACAAAAGGCACAATGCCGACTTTAGTACAAGAGGACTGACACTAAACTATCCATGATTTGGACCTCTCCTGTGAGTCCAGTTTAGGATTCCGATGCTTCACTTCTGGTTTACTGTATACCATGCACCTTCTTATTGACGATGAAACACTGAAATTGCATCGGAATTTAATACAAAAGGCACAATGGCGACTTAAGTAAAAGAGGATTGACACCCTCACTTTCTATTATTTGAACCTTACCTGTGAGTCCAGTTTTAGATTCCGATGCTTCACTTCAGGTTTACTGTTAACCTTGCACCTTCTTAGTGTCGATGAAACACAGAAATTGCATCGTTATTTAATACAAAAGGCACAATGCCGACTTAAGTAAAAGAGGACTGACACTCACACTTTCTATGATTTGACCCTCTCATGTGAGTCCAGTTTTAGATTCCGATGCTTCACTTCAGGTTTACTGTATACCTAGCACCTTCTTATTGTCGATGAAACACAGAAATTGCATCGGAATTTAATACAAAAGGGACAAAGCCGACTTAAGTAAAAGAGGACAGACACTCTCGCTTTCTATGATTTGAACATCTCCTGTGAGTCCAGTTTTAGATTCCGATGCTTCACTTCAGGTTCACTGTATCCATTGGACCTTTATATTGACGATGAATCACAGAGTTTGCATCCGAATGTAATACAAAAGGCACAATGCCGACTGAAGTACAAGAGGACTGACACTCTAACTCTCTACAATTTGAACTTCTCCTGTGAGGCCAGTTTTAGATTTCGATGCTTCACTTCTGGTTTATTGTATACCTTGCAACTTCTTATTGACGATGAAACACAGAAATTGCATCGGAATTTAATACAAAAGGCACAATGCCGACTTTAGTACAAGAGGACTGACACTCTCTCATTCCATGATTTGAACCTCTCCTGTGAGTCCAGTTTAGGATTCCGATGCTTCACTTCTGGTTTACTGTATACCTTGCACCTTCTCATTGACGATGAAACTCTGAAATTGCATCGGAATTTAATACAAAAGGCACAATGGCGACTTAAGTAAAAGAGGATTGACACCCTCACTTTCTATTATTTGAACCTTACCTGTGTGTCCAGTTTTAGATTCCGATGCTTCACTTCAGGTTCACTGTTTACCTTGCACCTTCTTAGTGACGATGAAACACAGAAATTGCATTCGAATTTAATACAAAAGGCACAATGCCGACTTAAGTACAAGAGGACTGACACTCTCCCTTTCTATGATTTGAACCTCTCCTGTGAGTCCAGTTTTAGATCCCGAAGCTTCACTTATGGTTTATTGTATCCCTTGGTCCTTCTTATTGACGATGAACACAGAAATTTCATCGGAATTCAGTTCAAAAGGCACAATGCCGACTTAAGTAAAACAGGACTGTCACTCTCCCTTTCTATGATTTGAACCTCTCCTGTGAGTCCAGTTTTAGATTCCGATGCTTCACTTCAGGTTTACTCTATCCCTTGGACCTTCTCTTTGACGATGAAACTCAGAAATTGCATCCGAATTTAATACATAAGGCTCAATGCCGACTTAAGTAAAAGAGGACTGACACTCTCACTTTCTATGTTTTGAACTTCTCCTGTGAGTGCAGTTTTAGATTCCGATGCGTCACGTCAGATTTACAATATACCTTGCACCTTCTTATTGACGAAGAAACACAGAAATTGCCTCGGAATTTAATACAAAAGGCACAATGCCGACATAAGTACAAGGGGACTGACACTCTAACTTTCTATGATTTGAACCTCTCCTGTGAGTCCAGTTTTAGATTCCGATGCATCACTTCAGGTTTACTCTATCCCTTGGACCTTCTTATTGGCGATGAAATACAGAAATTGCATCCGAATTTAATACAAAGGGCACAATGCCGACTTAAGTAAAAGAGGATTGACACTCTCTCTTTCTATGATTTGAACCTCTCCAGTGGGTCCAGTTTTAGATTCCGATGCTACACTTCAGGTTTACTGTATACCTTGCACCTTCTTATTGACGATGAAACACAGAAATTGCATCCGAATTTAATACAAAAGGCACAATGCCGACTTAAGTACAAGAGGACTGACAATCTCCCTTTCTATGATTTGAACCTCTCCTGTGAGTCCAGTTTTAGATTCCGATGCGTCACTTCAGGTTTATCGTATACCTTGCACCTTCTTATTGACGATGAAACACAGAAATTGCATCGGAATTTAATACAAAAGGCACAATGCAAACATAAGTACAAGAGGACTGACACTGTAACTTTCTATGATTTCAACCTGTCCTGTGAGTCCAGTTTTGGATTCCGATGCTTCACTTCAGGTTTACTGAATCGCGTGGACCTTCTTATTGACGATGAAATACAGAAATTGCATCAGAATTTAATACAAAAAGCACAATGCCGACTTAAGTAAAAGAGGACTGACACTCTCACTTTCTATGATTTGAACCACTCCTGTGAGTCCAGTTTTAGATTCCGATGCTTCACTTCAGGTTTACTGTATACCTTGTACCTTCTTATTGACGATGAAACATAGAAATTGCATCGGAACTAAAATCAAAAGGCATAATACCGACTTAAGTACAAGAGGACTGACACTCTAACTCTCTATGATTGGAATTTCTCCTGTGAGTCCAGTTTAAGATTCCGATGCTTCACTGCAGGTTTACTGTATACCTTGGACCTTCTTATTGACGATGAAATACAGAAATTGCATCCGAATTTAATACAAAAGGCACAATGCCGACTTAAGTAAAAGCGGACAGACACTCTCTCTTTCTATGTTTTGAACCCTTCCTGTGGGTCCAGTTTTAGATTCCGATGTTTCACTTCAGGTTTACTGTATACCTTGCACCTTCTTATTGACGATGAAACACAGGTGTTGCATCCGAATTTAATACAAAAGGCACAATGCCGACTTAAGTACAAGAGGACTGACACTCTCACTTTCTAAGATTTGAACCTCTCCTGTGTGTCTAGTTCTAGATTCCGATGCTTCACTTCAGGTTTACTGTATACCTTGGACCTTCTTATTGACGATGAAACACAAAAATTGCATCCGATTTTAGTACAAAAGGCACAATGCAGACTTAAGTACAAGAGGACTGACACTCTCACTTTCTATGATTTGAACCTCTCCTGTGAGTCCTGTTTTAGATTCCGATGCTTCACTTCTGGTTTACTGTATCCCTTGGACCTTCTTATTGACGATGAAACACAGAATTTGCATCCGAATTTAATACATAAGGCACAATGCCGACTTAAGTAAAAGAGGACTGACACTCTCACTTTCTATGATTTGAACATCTCCTGTGAGTCCAGTTTTAGATTCCGATGCGTCACTTCAGGTTTACCGTATACCTTGCACCTTCTTATTGACGATGACACACAGATATTGCATCGCAATTTAATACAAAAGGCATAATGCCGACATAACTTCAAGAGGACTGACACTCTAACTTTATATGATTTCAACCACTCCTGTGAGTCCAGTTTTAGATTCCGATGCTTCACTTCAAGTTTACTGTATACCTTGCACCTTCTTATTAACGATGAAACACAGAAATTGCATCGGAATTAAATTCAAAAGGCACAATGCCGAATTAAGTACAAGAGGACTGACACTCTCACTTTCTATGATTTGAACCTCTCATGTGAGTCCAGTTTTAGATTCCGATGCTTCACTTCAGGTTTACTGTATACCTAGCACCTTCTTATTGTCGATGAAACACAGAAATTGCATCGGAATTTAATACAAAAGGCACAAAGCCGACTTAAGTAAAAGAGGACAGACACTCTCGCTTTCTATGATTTGAACCTCTCCTGTGAGTCCAGTTTTAGTTTCCGATGCTTCACTTCAGGTTCACTGTATCCCTTGGACCTTCATATTGACGATGAATCACAGAGTTTGCATCCGAATTTAATACAAAAGGCACAATGCCGACTGAAGTACAAGAGGACTGACACTCTAACTCTATAAAATTTGAACTTCTCCTGTGAGGCCAGTTTTAGATTCCGATGCTTCACTTCTGGTTTATTGTGTACCTTGCTCCTTCTTATTGACGATGAAACACAGAAATTGCATCGGAATTTAATACAAAACGCACAATGCCGACTCTAGTACAAGAGGACTGACACTCTCTCATTCCATGATTTGAACCTTTCCTGTGAGTCCAGTTTAGGATTCCGGTGCTTCACTTCAGGTTTACTGTATACCTTGCCCCTTCTTATTGACGATGAAACACTGAAATTGCATCGGAATTTAATACAAAAGGCACAATGGCGTTTTAAGTAAAAGAGGATTGACACCCTCACTTTCTATTATTTGAACCTTACCTGTGAGTCCAGTTTTAGATTCCGATGCTTCACTTCAGGTTTACTGATTACCTTGCACCTTCTTAGTGACCGTGAAACACAGAAATTGCATCCGAATTTAATACAAAAGGCACAATGCCGACTTAAGTACAAGAGGACTGACACTCTCCCTTTCTATGATTTGAACCTCTCCTGTGAGTCCAGTTTTAGATTCCGATGCTTCACTTATGGTTTATTGTATCCCTTGGTCCTTCTTATTGACGATGAAACACAGAAATTTCATCGGAATTCAATTCAAAAGGCACAATGCCGACTTAAGTAAAACAGGACTGTCACTCTCCCTTTCTATGATTTGAACCTCTCCTGTGAGTCCAGTTTTAGATACCGATGCATCACTTCAGGTTTACTGTATCCCTTGGACCTTCTCATTGACGATGAAACTCAGAAATTGCATCCGAATTTAATACATAAGGCTCAATGCCGACTTAAGTAAAAGAGGACTGACACTCTCACTTTCTATGATTTGAACCTCTCCTGTGAGTCCAGTTTTAGATTCCGATGCTTCACTTCAGGTTTACTGTATCCCTTGGACCTTCTTATTGACGATGAAATACAGAAATTGCATCCGAATTTAATACAAAGGGCACAATGCCGAATTAAGTAAAAGAGGACTGACACTCTCTCTTTCTATGATTTGAACCTCTCCTGCGGGTCCAGTTTTAGATTCCGATGCTTCACTTCAGGTTTACTGTATCCCTCGGACCTTCGTATTGACAATGAAACACAGAAATTGCATCCGAATTTAATACATAAGGCACAATGCCGACTTAAGTAAAAGATGACTGACACTCTCACTTTCTATGATTTGAACTTCTCCTGTGAGTCCAGTTTTAGATTCCGATGCGTCACTTCAGGTTTATCGTATACCTTGCACCTTCTTATTGACGATGAAACACAGAAATTGCATCGGAATTTAATACAAAAGGCACAATGCGAACATAAGTACAAGAGGACTGACACTTTAACTTTCTATGATTTCAACCTGTCCTGTGAGTCCAGTTTCGGATTCCGATGCTTCACTTCAGGTTTACTGAATCGCGTGGACCTTCTTATTGACGATGAAATACAGAAATTGCATCCGAATTTAATACAAAAGGCACAATGCCGACTTAAGTAAAAGAGGACTGACACTCTCACTTTCTATGATTTGAACCTCTCCTGTGAGTCCAGTTTAAATTCCGATGCTTCACTTCAGGTTTACTGTATACCTTGCACCTTCTTATTGACGATGAAACATAGAAATTGCATCGGAACTAAAATCAAAAGGCATAATACCGACTTAAGTACAAGAGGACTGACACTCTAACTCTCTATGATTGGAATCTCTCCCGTGAGTCCAGTTTAAGATTCCGATGCTTCACTTCAGGTTTACTGTATACCTTGGACCTTCTTATTGACGATGAAACACAGAAATTGCATCCGAATTTAATACAAAATGCACAATGCCGACTTAAGTACAAGAGGACTGACACTCTAACTTTCTATGATTTGAACCTCTCCTGTGAGTCCAGTTTAAGATTCCGATTCTTCACTTCAGGTTTACTGTATCCCTTGGACCTTCATATTGACGATGAAATACAGAAATTGCATCCGAATTTAATACAAAAGGCACAATGCCGACTTAAGTAAAAGCGGACAGACACTCTCTCTTTCTATGATTTGAACCTCTCCTGTGGGTCCAGTTTTAGATTCCGATGTTTCACCTCAGGTTTACTGTATACCTTGCACCTTCTTATTGACGATGAAACACAGGTGTTGCATCCGAATTTAATACAAAAGGCACAATGCCGACTTAAGTACAAGAGGACTGACACTCTAACTTTCTAAGATTTGAACCTCTCCTGTGTGTCTAGTTCCAGATTCCGATGCTTCACTTCAGGTTTACTGTATACCTTGGACCTTCTTATTGACGATAAAACACAAAAATTGCATCCGATTTTAGTACAAAAGGCACAATGCAGACTTAAGTACAAGAGGACTGACACTCTCACTTTCTATGATTTGAACTTCTCCTGAGGGACCAGTTTTAGATTCCGATGCTTCACTTCAGGTGTACCGTATACCTTGCACCTTCTTATCGACGATGAAGCACAGAAATTGCATCCGAATTTAATACAAAAGGCACAATGCCGACATAAGTACAAGAGGACTTATACTCTAACTTTCTATAATTTCAACCTCTCCTGTGAGTCCAGTTTTAGATTCCGATGCTCCACTTCAGGTTTACTGTATCCCTTGGACCATCTTATTGACGATGAAATACAGAAATTGCATCCGAATTTTATACAAAAGGCACAATGCCGACTTAAGTAAAAGAGGATGACAGTCTCCCTTTCTATGATTTGAAGCTCTCCTGTGAGTCTAGTTTTAGATTCCGATGATTCACTTCAGTTCTACTGTATATGTTGAACCTTCTTATTGACGATGAAACATAGAAATTGCATCGGAACTAAAATCAAATGGCACAATGCCGACTTAAGTACAAGAGGACTGACACTCTCACTTTCTATGATTTGAACCTCTCCTGTGAGTCCAGTTTTAGATTCCGATGCTTCACTTCAGGTTTACTGTACACCTTGCACCTTCTTATTGACGATGAAACATAGAAATTGCATCGGAACTAAAATCAAAAGGCATAATACCGACTTAAGTACAAGAGGACTGACACTCTAACTCTCTATGATTGGAACCTCTCCTGTGAGTCCAGTTTAAGATTCCGATGCTTCACTTCAGGTTTACCGTATACCTTGCACCTTCTCATTGACCATGAAACACAGAAATTACATCGGAATTTAATACAAAAGTCACAATGCCGACATAAGTACAAGAGGACTGACACTCTAACTTTCTATGATTTGAACCTCTCCTTTGAGTCCAGTTTTAGATTCCGATGCATCAATTCAGGTTTACTGTATCCCTTGGACCTTCTTATTGACGATGAAATACAGAAATTGCATCCAAATATAATACAAACGGCACAATGCCGACTTAATTAAAGAGGACTGACACTCTCTCTCTTTCAATGATTTGAACCTCTCCTGTGAGTCCAGTTTTAGATTCCGATGCTTCACTTCAGGTTTACTGTATACCTTGCACCTTTTATTGACGATGAAACATAGAAATTGCATCGGAATTAAATTCAAAAGGCACAATGCCGACTAAAGTACAAGAGGACTGACACTCTAACTTTCTATGATTTGAACCTCTCCTGTGAGTCCAGTTAAGGATTCCGATGCTTCACGTCAGGTTTACTGTATACCTTGCAACTTCTTATTGACGATGAAACACACAAATTGCATCGGAATAAAATTCCAAAGGCACAATGCCGACTTAAGTACAAGATTACTGACACTCTGTTTTTCTAAGATTTGAACCTCTCCTGTGGGTCCAGTTTTAGATTCCGTTGCTTCACTTCAGGTTTATTGTATACCTTGCACCTTCTTATTGACGATGAAACACAGAAATTGCATACGAATTTAATACAAAAGGCACAATGCCGACTTAAGTGCAAGAGGCCTGACAATCTCCCTTTCTATGATTTGAACCTCTCCTGTGAGTCCAGTTCAAGTTTCCGATGGTTCACTTCAGGTTTACTCTATCCCTTGGACCTTCTTATTGACGATGAAACACAGTTATTGCATCCGAATTTAATACAAAAGGCACAATGCTGACTTAAGTAAACGAGGACTGACACTCTCACTTTCTGTGATTTGAACCTCTCCTGTGAGTCCAGTTTTAGATTCCGATGCTTCACTTCTGGTTTACTGTATACCTTGCACCTTCTTATTGACGATGAAACACAGAAATTGCATCGGAATTAAATTCAAAAGGCACAATGCCGACTTACGTCCAAGAGGACTGACACTCTAACTTTCTAAGATGTGAACCTCTCCTGTGAGTCCAGTTCTAGATTCCGATGATTGACTTCAGTTTTGCTGTATACCTTGCACCTTCTTATTGACGATGAAACGTAGAAATTGCATCGGAACTAAATTCAAAAGGCACAATGCCGACTTAAGTACAAGGGGACTGACACTCTCACTTCCTATGATTTGAACTTATCCTTTGAGTCCAGTTTTAGATTCCGATGCTTCACTTCTGGTTTACTGTATACCTTGCACCTTCTTATTGACGATGAAACATAGAAATTGCATCGGAGTTAAATTCAAAAGGCACAATGCCGACTAAAGCACAAGAGGACTGACACTCTAACTTTCTATGGTTTGAACCTCTCCTGTGAGTCCAGTTAAAGATTCCGATGCTTCATGTCAGGTTTACTGTATACCTTGCACCTTCTTATTGACGATGAATCACTGAAATTGCATCGGAATTAAATTCAAAAGGCACAATGCCGACTTAAGTACAAGATTGCTGACACTCTAACGTTCTATGATTTGAACCTCTCCTGTGGGTCCAGTTATAGATTCCGTTGCTTCACTTCAGGTTTACTGTATACCTTGCAATTTCTTATTGACGATGAAACACAGAAATTGAATCCGAATTTAATACAAAAGGCACAATGCCGACTTAAGTACAAGAGGACTGACAATCTCCCTTTCTATGATTTGAACCTCTCGTGCGAGTCCAGTTTAAGTTTCCGATGGTTCACTTCAGGTTTACTGTATCCTTTGAACCTTCTTATTGACGATGAAACACAGTACTTGCATCCCAATTTAATACAAAAGCACAATGCTGACTTAAGTAAAAGAGGACTGACACTCTCACTTTCTGTGATTTGAACCTCTCCTGTGAGTTCAGTTTTTGATTCCGATGCTTCACTTCAGGTTTACTGTATACCTTGCACCTTCCTATTGACGATGAAACACAGAAATTGCATCCAAATTTAATACAAAAGGCACAATGCCGTCTTAATTAAAGAGGACTGACACTCTCTCTTTCAATGATTTGAACCTCTCCTGTGAGTCCAGTTTAAGATTCCGATGCTTCACTTCAGGTTTACTGTATACCTTGCACCTTCTTATTGACGATGAAACATAGAAATTGCATCGTAATTAAATTCAAAACGCACAATGCCGACTAAAGTACAAGAGGACTGACACTCTAACTTTCTATGATTTGAACCTCTCCTGTGAGTCCAGTTAAAGATTCCGATGCTTCACGTCAGGTTTACTGTATACCTTGCAACTCCTTATTGACGTTGAATCACAGAAATTGCATCGGAATTAAATTCCAAAGGCACAATGCCGACTTAAGTACAAGATTACTGACACTGTATCTTTCTAAGGTTTGAACCTCTCCTGTGGGTCCAGTTTTAGATTCCGTTGCTTCACTTCAGGTTCACTGTATACCTTGCAATTTCTTATTGACGATGAAACACAGAAATTGAATCCGAATTTAATACAAAAGGACAATGCCGACTTAAGTACAAGAGGACTGACAATCTCCCTTTCTATGATTTGAACCTCTCCTGTGAGTCCAGTTTAAGTTTCCGATGGTTCACTTCAGGTTTACTGTATCCCTTGGACCTTCTTATTGACGTTGAAACACAGTAATTGCATCCGAATTTAATACAAAAGGCACAATGCCGACTTAAGGAAAAGAGGACTGACACTCTCACTTTCTGTGATTTGAACCTCTCCTGTGAGTCCAGTTTTAGATTCCGATGCTTCACTTCTGGTTTACTGTATACCTTGCACCTTCTTATTGACGATGAAACACAGAAATTGCATCGGAATTAAATTCAAAAGGCACAATACCAACTTACGTCCAAGAGGAATGACACACTAACTTTCTAAGATTTGAACCTCTTCTGTGAGTCCTGTTCTAGATTCCGATGACTGACTTCAGTTATGCTGCACCTTCATATTGACGATGAAACATAGAAATTGCATCGGAACTAAATTCAAAAGGCACAATGCCGACTTAAGTACAAGAGGACTGACACTCTCACTTCCTATGATTTGAACTTGTCCTGTGAGTCCAGTTATAAATTCCGATGCGTCACTTCAGGTTTACCGTATACCTTGCACCTTCTTATTGACGATGAAACACAGAAATTGCATCGGAATTAAATTCAAAAGGCACAATGCCGACTTAAGTACAAGATTACTGACACTCTAACGTTCTATGATTTGAACCTCTCCTGAGGGTCCAGTTTTAGATTCCGTTGCTTCACTTCAGGTTTACTGTATACCTTGTACCTTCTTATTGACGATGAAACACAGCAATTGCATCCGAATTTAATACAAAAGGCACAATGCCGTCTTAAGTACAAGAGGACTGACAATCTCCCTTTCTATGATTTGAACCTCTCCTGTGAGTCCAGTTTAAGTTTCCGATGGTTCACTTCAGGTTTACTGTATCCCTTGAACCTTCTTATTGACGATAAAAGACAGTACTTGCATCCGAATTTAATACAAAAGGCACAATGCTGACTTAAGTAAAAGAGGACTGACACTCTCACTTTCTGAGATTTGAACCTCTCCTGTGAGTCCAGTTTTAGATTCCGATGCTTCACTTCACGTTTACTGTATACCTTGGACCTTCTTATTGACGATGAAACACAGAAATTGCATCCGAATTTAGTACAAAAGGCACAATGCCGACTTAAGTACAAGAGGACTGACACTCTCACTTTCTATGATTTGAACCTCTCCTTTGAGTCCAGTTTTAGATTCCGATGCATCAATTCAGGTTTACTGTATCCCTTGGACCTTCTTACTGAAATACAGAAATTGCATCCGAATTTAATACAAAAGGCACAATGCTGACTTAATTAAAGAGGACTGACACTCTCTCTTTCAATGATTTGAACCTATCCTGTGAGTCCAGTTCTAGATTCCGATGATAGACTTCAGTTTTACTGTATACCTTGCACCTTCTTATTGATGATGAAACACAGAAATAGCATCTGAATTTAATACAAAAGGCACAGTGCCGACATAAGTACAAGAGGACTGACACCCTAATTTTCTATGATTTGAACCTCTCCTTTGAGTCCAGTTTTAGATTCCGAAGATTCAATTCAAGTTTACTGTATCTCTTGGACCTTCTTATTGACGATGAAAATCAGAAATTGCATCCGAATTTAATACAAAAGGCACAATGCCGACTTAATTAAAGAGGACTGACACTCTCACTTTTAATGATTTGAACCTCTCCTGTGAGTCCAGTTTTAGATTCCGATGCTTCACTTCAGGTTTACTCTATACGTTGCACGTTCTTATTGACGATGAAACAGAAATTGCGTCGGAGTTAAATTCAAAAGGCACAATGCCGACTAAAGTACAAGAGGACTGACACTCTAACTTTCTATGGTTTGAACCTCTCCTGTGAGTCAAGTTAAATATTCCGATGCTACACGTCAGGTTTACTGTATACCTTGCACCTTCTTATTGACGATGAAACACAGAAATTGCATCGGAATTAAATTCAAAAGGCACAATGCCGACTTAAGTACAAGATTACTGACACTCTAACTTTCTATGATTAGAACCTCTCCTGTTGGTCCAGTTTTAGATTCCGTTGCTTGACTTCAGGTTTACTGTATACCTTGCACCTTCTTATTGACGATGAAACACAGAAATTGCATCCGAATTTATTACAAAAGGCACAATGTCGACTTAAGTACAAGAGGACTGACAATCTCCCTTTCTATTATTTGAACCTCTCCTGTGAGTCCAGTTTAAGTTTCCGATGGTTCACTTCAGGTTTCCTGTATCCCTTGAAACTTCTTATTGACGATGAAACACAGTAATTGCATGCGAATTTAATACAAAATGCACAATGCCGTCTTTAGTACAAGAGGACTGACACTCTCACTTTCTGTGATTAGAACCTCTCCTGGGAGTCCAGTTTTAGATTCCGATGCTTCACTTCAGGTTTACTGTATGCCTTGCACCTTCTTATTGACGATGAAACACAGAAATTGCATCGGAATTAAATTCAAAGGCACAATGCCGACTTAAGTACAAGAGGACTGACACTCTCACTTTCTATGATTTGAACCTCTCCTGTGAGTCCAGTTTTAGATTCCGATGCTTAACTTCTGGTTTAATGTATCCCTTGAACCTTCTTATTGACGATAAAAGACAGTACTTGCATCCGAATTTAATACAAAAGGCACAATGCTGACTTAAGTAAAAGAGGACTGACACTCTCACTTTCTGAGATTTGAACCTCTCCTGTGAGTCCAGTTTTAGATTCCGATGTTTCACTTCACGTTTACTGTATACCTTGGACCTTCTTATTGACGATGAAACACAGAAATTGCATCCGAATTTAGTACAAAAGGCACAATGCCGACTTAAGTACAAGAGGACTGACACTCTCACTTTCTGTGATTCTAACCTCTCCTTTGAGTCCAGTTTTAGATTCCGATGCATCAATTCAGGTTTACTGTATCCCTTGGACCTTCTTACTGAAATACAGATATTGCATCCGAATTTAATACAAAAGGCACAATGCTGACTTAATTAAAGAGGACTGACACTCTCTCTTTCAATGATTTGAACCTCTCCTGTGAGTCCAGTTCTAGATTCCGATGATAGACTTCAGTTTTACTGTATACCTTGCACCTTCTTATTGATGATGAAACACAGAAATAGCATCTGAATTTAATACAAAATTCACAGTGCCGACATAAGTACAAGAGGACTGACACCCTAATTTTCTATGATTTGAACCTCTCCTTTGAGTCCAGTTTTAGATTCCGAAGATTCAATTCAAGTTTACTGTATCTCTTGGACCTTCTTATTGACGATGAAAATCGGAAATTGCATCCGAATTTAATACAAAAGGCACAATGCCGACTTAATTAAAGAGGACTGACACTCTCACTTTTAATGATTTGAACCTCTCCTGTGAGTCCAGTTTCAGATTCCGATGCTTCACTTCAGGTTTACTCTATACGTTGCACGTTCTTATTGACGATGAAACAGAAATTGCGTCGGAGTTAAATTCAAAAGGCACAATGCCGACTAAAGTACAAGAGGACTGACACTCTAACTTTCTATGGTTTGAACCTCTCCTGTGAGTCAAGTTAAATATTCCGATGCTACACGTCAGGTTTACTGTATACCTTGCACCTTCTTATTGACGATGAAACACAGAAATTGCATCGGAATTAAAATCAAAAGGCACAATGCCGACTTAAGTACAAGATTACTGACACTCTAACTTTCTATGATTAGAACCTCTCCTGTTGGTCCAGTTTTAGATTCCGTTGCTTGACTTCAGGTTTACTGTATACCTTGCACCTTCTTATTGACGATGAAACACAGAAATTGCATCCGAATTTATTACAAAAGGCACAATGTCGACTTAAGTACAAGAGGACTGACAATCTCCCTTTCTATTATTTGAACCTCTCCTGTGAGTCCAGTTTAAGTTTCCGATGGTTCACTTCAGGTTTCCTGTATCCCTTGAACCTTCTTATTGACGATGAAACACAGTAATTGCATGCGAATTTAATACAAAATGCACAATGCCGTCTTTAGTACAAGAGGACTGACACTCTCACTTTCTGTGATTAGAACCTCTCCTGTGAGTCCAGTTTTAGATTCCGATGCTTCACTTCAGGTTTACTGTATGCCTTGCACCTTCTTATTGACGATGAAACACAGAAATTGCATCGGAATTAAATTCAAAAGGCACAATGCCGACTTAAGTACAAGAGGACTGACACTCTCACATTCTATGATTTGAACCTCTCCTGTGAGTCCAGTTTTAGATTCCGATGCTTAACTTCTGGTTTAATGTATCCCTTGAACCTTCTTATTGACGATGAAACACAGTAATTGCATGCGAATTTAATACAACATGCACAATGCCGTCTTAAGTACAAGAGGACTGACACTCTAACTTTCTAAGATTTGCACCTCTCCTGTGAGTCCAGTTCTAGATTCCGATGCTTCACTTCAGGTTTACTGTATACCATGGACCTTCTTATTGACGATGAAACATAGAAATTGCATACGAATTTATTACAAAAGGCACAATGCCGACTTAAGTACAAGAGGACTGACACTCTCACTTTCTATGATTTAAACCTCTCCTGTGAGTCCAGTTTTAGATTCCGATGCTTAACTTCTGGTTTACTGTATCCCTTGGACCTTCGTATTGACGATGAAACACAGAAATTGCATCCGAATTTAATACATAAGGCACAATGCCGATTTAAGTAAAAGAGGACTGACACCCTCACAATCTATGATTTAAACTACTCCTGTGAGTCCAGTTTTAGATTCCGTTGCGTCACTTCAGGTTTACCGTATACCTTGCACCTTCTTATTGACGATGAAACACAGAAAGTGCATCGGAATTTAATACAAAAGAAACAATGCCGACATAAGTACAAGAGGACTGACACTCTCTCTTTCTATGATTTGAACCTCTCCTGTGAGTCCAGTTTTAGATTCCTATGATTCACTTCAGTTCTACTGTATACCTTGCACTTTCTTATTGACGATGAAACATAGAAATTGCATCGGAACTAAAATCAAAAGGCACAATGCCGAGTTAAGTACAAGAGGACTGACACTCTAACTCTCTATGTTTGGAACCTCTCCTGTGAGTCCAGTTTAAGATTCCGATGCTTCTCTTCATGTTTACTGTATACCTTGGACCTTCTTATTGACGATGAAACACAGAAATTGCATCCGAATTTAATACAAAAGGCACAATACCGACTTAAGTAAAAGAGTGCTGTCACTCTCTCTATATATGATTTGAACCTCTCCTGTGAGTCCAGTTTTAGATTCCGAAGCTCCACTTCAGGCTTACTGTATCCCTTGGACCTTCTTATTGACGATGAAATACAGAAATTGCATCCGAATTTAATACAAAAGGCACAATTCCGACTTAAGTAAAAGAGGTCTGACACTCTCTCTTTCTATGATTTGAACCTCTCCTGTGGGTCCAGTTTTAGATTCCGATGCTTCACTTCAGGTTTACTGTATAAATTGGACATTCTTATTGACGATGAAACACAGAAATTGCATCCGAATTTAATACAAAAGGCACAACTCCTACTTAAGTAAAAGAGGACTGACACTCTCTCTTTCTATGATTTGAACCTCTCCTGTGGGTCCCGTTTTAGATTCCGATGCTTAACTTCAGGTTTACTGTATACCTTGGACATTCTTATTGACGATGAAACACAGAAATTGCATCCGAATGGAGTACAAAAGGCATAATGCCGACTTAAGTACAAGAGGACGGATTCTCTCACTTTCTATGATTTGAACCTCTCCTGTGAGTCCAGTTTTAGATTCCGATGCTTCACTTCAGGTTTACTGTATACCTTGGACCTTCTTATTGACGATGAAACACAGAAATTGCATCCGAATTTAATACAAAATGCACAATGCCGACTTAAGTACAATGGGACTGACACTCTAACCTTCTATGATTTGAACCTCTCCTGTGAGTCCACTTTAAGATTCCGATGCTTCACTTCTGGTTTACTGTATCCCTTGGACCTTCTTATTGACGATAAAACACAGAAATTGCATCCGAATTTAATACATAGGGCACACTGCCGACTTAAGTAAAAGAGGACTGACACTCTCACTTTCTATGACTTGAACTTCTCCTGTGAGTTCAGTTTTAGATTGCGATGCGTCACTTCAGGTATACCGTATACCTTGCACCTTCTTATTGACGATGACACACAGAATTTGCTTCGGAATTTAATACAAAAGTCAAATTGCCGACATAAGTACATGAGGACTGACACTCTAACTTTCTATGATTTCAACCTCTCCTGTGAGTCCAGTTTTAGATTCCGATGCTTCACTTCAGGTTTACTGTATCCCTTGGACCTCCTTATTGACGATGAAACACAGAAATTGCATCCGAATTTAATACAAAAGGCACAATGCCGACTTTAGTAAAAGACGACTGTTACTCTCTCTTTATATGATTTGAACCTCTCCTGTGAGTCCAGTTTTAGATTCCGAAGCTCCACTTCAGGTTTACTGTATCCCTTGGATCTTCTTATTGACGATGAAATACAGAAATTGAATCGGAATTTAATACAAAAGGCACAATGCCGACTTAAGTAAAAGAAGACTGACACTCTCTCTTTCTATGATTTGAACCTCTCGTGTGGGTCCAGTTTTAGATTCCGATGCTTCACTTCAGGTTTACTGTATACCTTGCACCTTCTTATTGACGATGAAACACAGATGTTGCATCCGAATTTAATACAAAAGGCACAATGCCGACTTAAGTACAAGAGGACTGACAATCTCCCTTGCTATGATTTGAACCTCTCCTGTGAGTCCAGTTTAAGTTTCCGATGGTTCACTTCAGGTTTACTGTATACCTTGGACCTTCTTATTGACGATGAAACACAGAAATTGCATCGGAATTTAATACAAAAGGCACAATGCCGACTTTAGTAAAAGACGACTGTTACTCTCTCTTTATATGATTTGAACCTCTCCTGTGAGTCCAGTTTTAGATTCCGATGCTTCACTTCAGGTTTACTGTATACCTAGCACCTGCTTATTGACGATGAAACACAGAAATTGCATCGGAATTTAATACAAAAGGCACAATGCCGACTTAAGTAAAAGAGAACAGACACTCTCACTTTCTATGATTTGAACTTCTCCTGTGAGTCCAGTTTTAGATTCCGATGCTTCACTTCAGGTTTTCTGTATCCCTTGGACCTTCTTATTGACGATGAAACACAGAGTTTGCATCCGAATTTAATACAAAAGGCACAATGCCGACTGAAGTACAAGAGGGCAGACACTCTAATTTTCTATGATTTGAACCTCTCCTGTGAGTCCAGTTTTAGATTCCAATGCTTCATTTCAGGTTTATTGTATCCCTTGGACTTTCGTATTGACGATGAAACCCAGAAATTGCATCCGAATATAATACAAAATGCACAATGCCGACTTAAGTACATGAGGACTGACAATCTCACTCTCTATGATTTGAACCTCTCCTGTGAGTCCAGTTTTAGATTCCGATGCTTCTTTCAGGTTTACTGTATCCCTTGGACCTTCTTATTGACGATGAAACCCGGAAATTGCATCCGAATATAATACAAAAGGCACAATGCCGACTTAAGTAAAAGAGGACAGACACTCTCACTTTCTATGATTGGAACCTCTCCTGTGAGTCCAGTTTTAGATTCCGATGCTTCACTTCAGGTTTACTGTATCGCTTGGACCTTCTTATCGACGATGAAACACAGAGTTTGCATCCGAATTTAATACAAAAGGCACAATGCCGACTGAAGTACAAGAGGGCAGACACTCTAACTTTCTATGATTTGAACCTCTCCTATGAGACCAGTTTTAGATTCCAATGCTTCATTTCAGGTTTATTGTATCCCTTGGACTTTCGTATTGACGATGAGACCCAGAAATTGCATCCGAATATAACACAAAAGCCACAATGCCGACTTAAGTACAAGAGGACTGACACTTTCACTTTCTAGGATTTAAACCTCTCCTGTGAGTCCAGTTTTAGATTCCGATGCTTCACTTCAGGTTTACTGTATCCCTTTGACCTTCTTGTTGACGATGGAATACAGAAATTGCATCCGAATTTAATACAAACGGCACAATGCCGACTTAAATAAAAGAGGACTGACACTCTCTCTTTCTATGATTTGAGCCTCTCCTGTGAGTCCAGTTTTAGATTCCGATGCTTCATTTCAGGTTTACTGAATCCCTTGGACCTTCTTATTGACGATGAAACACAGAAATTGCATCGGAATTAGATTCAAAAGACACAATGCCGACTTAACTACAGGAGCACTGACACTCTAACTCTCTACAATTTGAACCTCTCCTGTGAGTCCAGTTTTAGATTCCGATGCATCACTTCTGGTTTACTGTATACATTGACCCTTCCTATTGACGATGAAACACAGAAATTGCATCGGAATTTAATACAAAAGGCACAATGCCGACTTAACTACAAGAGGACTAACAATTTAATTATGATTTGAACATCTCCTGTGAGTCCAGTTTTAGATTCCGATGCTTCACTTCAGGTGTACTGTATTCCTTGGACCTTCTTATTGACGATGAAACTAAGAAATTGCATCCGAATTTAATACAAAAGGCACAATGCCGACTTAAGTAAAAGAGGATTGACACTCTCACTTTCTATGATTTGAACCTCACATGTGTGTCCAGTTTTAGATTCCGATGCTTCACTTCAGGTTTACTGTATACCTTGCACCTTCTTATTGACGATGAAACACAGAAATTGCATCCGAATTTAATCCAAAAGGCACAATGCCGACTTAAGTACAAGAGGACTGACACTCTCCCTTTCTATGATTTGAACCTCTCCTGTGAGTCCAGTTTTAGTTTCCGATGCTTCACTTATGGTTTACTGTATCCCTTGGTCCTTCTTATTGACGATGAAAGACAGAAATTTCATCGGAATTTAATTCAAAAGGCACAATGCCGACTTAAGTAAAAGAGGACTGTCACTCTCTCTTTCTATGATTTGAACCTCTCCTGTGAGTCCAGTTTTGGATTCCGATGCTTCACTTCAGGTTTACTGTATCCCTTGGACCTTCTCATTGACGATGGAACACAGAAATTGCATCTGAATTTAATACATAAGGCACAATGCCGACTTAAGTAAAAGAGGACTGACACTCTCTCTTTCTATGATTTGAAATTCTCCTGTGAGTCCAGTTTCAGATTCCGATGCGTCACTTCAGGTTCACCGTATACCTTGCACCTTCTTATTGACGATGAAACACAGAAATTGCATCGGAATTTAATACAACAGGCACAATGCCGACATAAGTACAAGAGGACTGATACTCTAACTTTCTATGATATCAACCTCTCCTGTGAGTCCAGTTTTAGATTCCGATGCGTCACTTCAGGTTTACTGTATCCCTTGGACCTCCTTATTGACGATGAAATACAGTAATTGCATCGGAACTATATTCAAAAGGCACAATGCCGACATAAGTACAAGAGGACTGACACTCTCACTTCCTATGGTTTGAACTTGACCTGTGAGTCCAGTTAGAAATTCAGATGCGTCACTTCAGGTTTACCGTATACCTTGCACCTTCTTATTGACCATGAAACACAGAAATTGCATCGGAATTTAATACAAAAGGAACAATGCCGACATAAGTACAAGAGGACTGACACTCTAACTTTCTATGATTTGAACCTCTCCTTTGAGTCCATTTTTAGATTCCGATGCATCAATTCAGGTTTACTGTATCCCTTGGACATTCTTATTGAAATACAGAAATTGCATCCGAATTTAATACAAAAGGCACAATGCCGACATAAGTACAAGAGGACTGACACTCTAACTTTCTATGATTTGAACCACTCCTTTGAGTCCAGTTTTAGATTCCGATGCTTCAATTCAAGTTTACTGTATCCCTTGGACCTTCTTATTGACGATGAAATACAGAAATCGCATCCGAATTTAATACAAAAGGCACAATGCCGACTTAATTAAAGAGGACTGGCACTCTCTCTTTCAATGATTTGAACCTCTCCTGTGAGTCCAGTTTTAGATTCCGATGCATCACTTCAGGTTTACTCTATACCTTGCACCTTCTTATTGACGATGAAACATAGAAATTGCATCGGAGTTAAATTCAAAAGGCACAACTCCGACTAAAGTACAAGAGGACTGACACTCTAACTTTCTATGGTTTGAACCTCTCCTGTGAGTCCAGTTAAATATTCCGATGCTTCACGTCAGGTTTACTGTATACCTTGCACCTTCTTATTGACGATGAAACACAGAAATTGCATCCGAATTTAATACAAAAGGCACAATGCCGACTTAAGTACAAGAGGACTGACATTCTCCCTTTCTATTATTTGAACCTCTCCTGTGAGTCCAGTTTAAGTTTCCGATGGTTCACTTCAGGTTTACTGTATCCCTTGAACCTTCTTATTGACGATGAAACACAGTAATTGCATCCGAATTTAATACAAAAGGCACAATGCTGACTTAAGTACAAGATTACTGACACTCTAACTTTCTATGATTTGAACCTCTCCTGTGAGTCCAGTTTTAGATTCCGATGCTTCACTTCAGGTTTACTGTATACCTTGCACCTTCTTATTGACGATGAAACACAGAAATAGCATCGGAATTAAATTCAAAAGGCACTTTGCCGACTTAAGTACAAGAGGACTGACACTCTAATTTTCTAAGATTTGAACCTCTCCTGTGAGTCCAGTTCTAGATTCCGATGCTTCACTTCAGGTTTACTGTATACCATGGACCTTCTTATTGACGATGAAACACAGAAATTGCATACGAATTTGGTACAAAAGGCACAATGCCGACTTAAGTACAAGAGGACTGACACTCTCACTTTCTATGATTTGACCCTCTCCTGTGAGTCCAGTTTTAGATTCCGATGCTTCACTTCTGGTTTACTGTATCCCTTGGACCTTCTTATTGACGATGAAACACAGAAATTGCATCCGAATTTAATACATAAGGCACAATGCCGACTTAAGTAAAAGAGGACTGACACTCTCACTTTCTATGATTTGAACTTCTCCTGTGAGTCCAGTTTTAGATTCCGATGCGTCACTTCAGGTTTACCGTATACCTTGCACCTTCTTATTGACGATGAAACATTGAAATTGCATCGGAATTAAAATCAAAAGGCACAATGCCGACTTAAGTACAAGAGGACTGACACTCTAACTCTCTATGGTTGGAACCGCTCCTGTGAGTCCAGTCTAAGATTCCGATGCTTCACTTCAGGTTTACTGTATACCTTGGACTTTTTATTGACGATGAAACACAGAAATTACATCTGAATTTAATACAAAATGCACAATGCCGACTTAAGTACGAGAGGACTGACACTCTAACTTTCTATGATTTGAACCTCTCCAGTGAGTCCAGTTTAAGATTCCGATGCTTCACTTCAGGTTTACTGTATACCTTGGATCTTCTTATTGACGATAAAACACAGAAATAGCATCCGAATTTAATACAAAATGCACAATGCCGACTTAAGAACAAGAGGACTGACACTTTCACTTTCTATGATTTGAACCTCTCCTGTGAGTCCAGTTTTAGATTCCGATGCTTCACTTCTGGTTTACTGTATCCCTTGGACCTTCATATTGACGATCAAACACTGAAATTGCATCCGAATTTAATACAAAAAGCACACTGTCGACTTAAGTAAAAGAGGACTGTCACTCTCTCTTTATATGATTTGAACCTCTCCTGTGAGTCCAGTTTTCGATTCCGAAGCTCCACTTCAGGTTTACTGTATCCCTTGGACCTTCTTATTGACGATGAAATACAGAAATTGCATCCGAATTTAATACAAAAGGCACAATGCCGACTTAAGTAAAAGAGGACTGACACTCTCTCTTTGTATGATTTGAACCTCTCCTGTGGGTCCAGTTTTAGATTCCGATGCTTCACTTCAGGTTTACTGTATACCTTGCACCTTCTTATTGACGATGAAACACAGATGTTGCATCCGAATTTAATACAAAAGGCACAATGCCGACTTAAGTACAAGAGGACTGACAATCTCCCTTTCTGTGATTTTAACCTCTCCTGTGAGTCCAGTTTAAGTTTCCGATGGTTCACTTCAGGTTTACTGTATACCTTGGACCTTCTTATTGACGATGAAACACAGAAATTGCATTCGAATGTAGTACAAAAGGCACAATGCCGACTTAAGTACAAGAGGACTGACGCTCTCACTTTCTATGATTTGAACCTCTCCTGTGAGTCCAGTTTTAGATTCCGATGCTTCACTTCTGGTTTACTGTATCCCTTGGACCTTCTTATTGACGATAAAACACAGAAATAGCATCCGAATTTAATACATAAGGCACAATGCCGACTTAAGTAAAAGAGGACTGACACTCTCTCTTTCTATGATTTGAACTTCTCCTGTGAGTCCAGTTTTCGATTCCGAAGCTCCACTTCAGGTTTACTGTATACCTTGGACCTTCTTGTTGACGATGAAACACAGAAATTGCATCCGAATGTAGTACAAAAGGCACAATGCCGACTTAAGTACAAGAGGACTGACACTCTAATTTTCTAAGATTTGAACCTCTCCTGTGAGTCCAGTTCTAGATTCCGATGCTTCACTTCAGGTTTACTGTATACCATGGACCTTCTTATTGACGATGAAACACAGAAATTGCATACGAATTTG
Organism: Schistocerca americana; assembly: GCF_021461395.2. NCBI lineage: Eukaryota > Metazoa > Arthropoda > Insecta > Orthoptera > Acrididae > Schistocerca > Schistocerca americana. The sequence continues at coordinate 8,062,556 of NC_060126.1, forward strand.
GTACAAAAGGCACAATGCCGACTTAAGTACAAGAGGAGTGACACTCTCACTTTCTATGATTTGACCCTCTCCTGTGAGTCCAGTTTTAGATTCCGATGCTTCACTTCTGGTTTACTGTATCCCTTGGACCTTCTTATTGACGATGAAACACAGAAATTGCATCCGAATTTAATACATAAGGCACAATGCCGACTTAAGTAAAAGAGGACTGACACTCTCACTTTCTATGATTTGAACTTCTCCTGTGAGTCCAGTTTTAGATTCCGATGCGTCACTTCAGGTTTACCGTATACCTTGCACCTTCTTATTGACGATGAAACACAGATATTGCATCGGAATTTAATACAAAAGGCACAATGCCGACATAAGTACAAGAGGACTGACACTCTGTCTATGGTTTCAACCTCTCCTGTGAGTCCAGTTTTAGATTCCGATGCCTCACTTCAGGTTTACTATATCCCTTGGACCTTCTTATTGACGATGAAATACAGAAATTGCATCCGAATTTAATACAAAAGGCACAGTGCCGACTTAAGTAAAAGAGGACTGACACTCTCTCTTTCTATGATTTGAACCTCTCCTGTGAGTCCAGTTTTAGATTCCGATTATTCACTTCAGTTCTACTGTATACCTTGCACCTTCTTATTGACGATGAAACATAGAAATTGCATCGGAATTAAAATCAAAAGGCACAATGCCGACTTAAGTACAAGAGGACTGACACTCTAACTCTCTATGGTTGGAACCGCTCCTGTGAGTCCAGTTTAAGATTCCGATGCTTCACTTCAGGTTTACTGTATACCTTGGACTTTTTATTGACGATGAAACACAGAAATTACATCTGAATTTAATACAAAATGCACAATGCCGACTTAAGTACAAGAGGACTGACACTCTAACTTTCTATGATTTGAACCTCTCCAGTGAGTCCAGTTTAAGATTCCGATGCTTCACTTCAGGTTTACTGTATACCTTGGATCTTCTTATTGACGATAAAACACAGAAATAGCATCCGAATTTAATACAAAATGCACAATGCCGACTCAAGTACAAGAGGACTGACACTTTCACTTTCTATGATTTGAACCTCTCCTGTGAGTCCAGTTTTAGATTCCGATGCTTCACTTCAGGTTTACTGTATACCTTGGACCTTCATATTGACGATCAAACACTGAAATTGCATCCGAATTTAATACAAAAAGCACACTATCGACTTAAGTAAAAGAGGACTGTCACTCTCTCTTTATATGATTTGAACCTCTCCTGTGAGTCCAGTTTTCGATTCCGAAGCTCCACTTCAGGTTTACTGTATCCCTTGGACCTTCTTATTGACGATGAAATACAGAAATTGCATCCGAATTTAATACAAAAGTCACAATGCCGACTTAAGTAAAAGAGGACTGACACTCTCTCTTTGTATGATTTGAACCTCTCCTGTGGGTCCAGTTTTAGATTCCGATGCTTCACTTCTGGTTTACTGTATCCCTTGGACCTTCTTATTGACGATAAAACACAGAAATAGCATTTGCATTTAATACATAAGGCACAATGCCGACTTAAGTAAAAGAGGACTGACACTCTCTCTTTCTATGATTTGAACTTCTCCTGTGAGTCCAGTTTTCGATTCCGAAGCTCCACTTCAGGTTTACTGTATACCTTGGACCTTCTTATTGACGATGAAACACAGAAATTGCATCCGAATGTAGTACAAAAGGCACAATGCCGACTTAAGTACAAGAGGACTGACGCTCTCACTTTCTATGATTTGAACCTCTCCTGTGAGTCCAGTTTTAGATTCCGATGCTTCACTTCAGGTTTACTGTATCCCTTGGACCTTCTTATTGACGATGAAATACAGAAATTGCATCCGAATTTAATACAAGGGCACAATGCCGACTTAAGTAAAAGAGGACTGACACTCTCACTTTCTATGATTTGAACCTCTCATGTGAGTCCAGTTTTAGATTCCGATGCTTCACTTCAGGTTTACTGTATCCCTTGGACCTTCCTATTGACGATGAAACACAGAGTTTGCATCCGAATTTAATACAAAAGGCACAATGCCTACTGAAGTACAAGAGGGCAGACACTCTAACTTTCTATGATTTGAACTTCTCCTGTGAGTCCAGTTTTAGATTCCAATGCTTCATTTCAGGTTTACTGTATCCCTTGGACTTTCTTATTGACGATGAAACCCAGAAATTGCATCCGAATTTAATACAAATGGCACAATGCCGACTTAAGTATATGAGGACTGACAATCTCACTCTCTATGATTTGAACCTCTCCTGTGAGTCCATTTTTTGATTCCGATGCTTCATTTCAGGTTTACTGTATCCCTTGGACCTTCTTATTGACGATGAAACACAGAAATTGCATCAGAGTTTAATACAAAAGGCACAATGCCGACTTAAGCAAAATAGGACAGAGACACTATCTTTCTATGATTTGAACCTCTCCTGCGAGTCCAGTTTTAGATTCCGATGCTTCACTTCAGGTTTACTGTATACCTTGCACCTTCTTATTAACGATGAAACACAGAAATTGCATCCGAATTTAATACAAAAGGCACAATGAGGACTTAAGTAAAACAGGACTGACACTCTCTCTTTCTATGATTAGAACCTCTCCTGTGAGTCCAGTTTTAAATTCCGATGATTCATTTCAGGTTTACTGAATCCCTTGGACCTTCTTATTGACGATGAAACACAGAAATTGCATTGGAATTAGATTCAAAAGGCACAATGCCGACTTAAGTACAAGAGGACTGACACTCTAACTCTCTACAATTTGAACCTCTCCTGTGAGTCCAGTTTTAGATTCCGATGCTTCACTTCTGGTTTACTGTATACCTTGCACCTTCCTACTGACGATGAAACACAGAAATTGCATCGGAATTCCTGTGAGTCCAGTTTTAGATTCCGATGCTTCATTTCAGGCTTACTGTTTTCCTTGGTTCATCTTATTGACGATGAAAGACAGAAATTTCATCGGAATTTAATTCAAAAACACATTGCCGACTTAAGTAAAAGATGACTGTCACTCTCTCTTTCTATGATTTGAACCTCTCCTGTGAGTCCAGTTTTAGATTCCGATGCTTCACTTCAGGTTTACTGTATCCTTTGGACCTTCTCATTGACGATGAAACACAGAAATTGCATCCGAATTTAATACATAAGGCACAATGCCGACTTAAGTAAAAGAGGACTGACACTCTCTCTTTCTATGATTTGAACCTCTCCTGTGAGTCCAGTTATAGATTCCGATGATTCACTTCAGGTTTACTGTATACCTTGCACCTTCTTATTGACGATGGAATACAGAAATTGCTTCCGAATGTAATACAAATGGCACAATGCCGACTTAAGTAAAAGAGGAACGACACTCTCTCTTTCTATGATTTGAACCTCTCCTGTGAGTCCAGTTTTAGATTCCGATGCTTCTCTTCTGGTTTACTGTAATCCTTGGACCTTCTTATTGACGATGAAACACAGAAATTGCGTCCGAATTTAATACAAAAGGCACAATGCCGACTTAAGTAAAAGAGGACTGACACTCTCACTTTCTGTGATTTGAACCTCTCCTGTGAGTCCAGTTTTAGATTACGATGCTTCACATCAGGTTTACTGTATACCTTGCACCTTCTTATTGACGATGAAACACAGAAATTGCTTCGGAATTCCTGTGAGTCCAGTTTTAGATTCCGATGCTTCATTTCAGGCTTACTGTATACCTTGGACCTTCTTATTGACGATGAAACACAGATATTGCATCCGAATTTAATACAAAAGGCACAATGCCGACTTAAGTACATGAGGACTGACAATTTAACTATGATTTGAACATCTCCTGTGAGTCCAGTTTTAGATTACGATGCTTCACTTCTGGTTTACTGTATACCTTGCAGCTTCCTATTGACGATGAAACACAGAAATTGCATCGGAATTTAATACAAAAGGCACAATGCCGACTTAAGTACAAGAGGACTGAAAATTTAACTATGATTTGAACATCTCCTGTGATTCCAGTTTTAGATTCCGATGCTTCACTTCAGATTTACTGTATTCCTTGGACCTTCTTATTGACGATGAAACAAAGAAATTGCATCCGAATTTAATACAAAAGGCACAATGCCGACTTAAGTAAAAGAGGATTGACACTCTCACTTTCTATGATTTGAACCTCACATGTGAGTCCAGTTTTACATTCCGATGCTTCACTTCAGGTTTACTGTATACCTTGGACCTTCTTATTGACGATGAAACACAGATATTGCATCCGAATTTAATACAAAAGGCACAATGCCGACTTAAGTACAAGAGGACTGACACTCCCCCTTTCTATGATTTGAACCTATCCTGTGAGTCCGGTTTTAGATCCGATGATTCACTTCAGGTTTACTGTTTACCTTGCACCTTCTTATTGACGATGAAACACAGAAATTGCATCGGAATTAAATTCAAAAGGCACAATGCCGACTTAAGTACAAGTGCACTGACACTCTAACTTTCTATGATTTGAACCTCTCCTGTGAGTCCAGTTTCAGATTTCGATACTTCATTTCAGGTTTATTGTATCCCTTGGACCTTCTTACTGACGATGAAACACAGAAATTGCATCCGAATTTAATACAAAAGGCACAATGCCGCCATAAGTAAAACAGGACTGACACTCTCTCTTTCTATGATTAGAACCTCTCCTGTGAGTCCAGTTTTAGATTCCGATGATTCACTTATGGTTTACTGTTTTCCTTGGTTCTTCTTATTGACGATGAAAGACAGAAATTTCATCGGAATTTAATTCAAAAGACACATTGCCGACTTAAGTAAAGGAGGACTGTCACCCTCTCTTTCTATGATTTGAACCTCTCCTGTGAGTCCAGTTTTAGATTCCGATGCTTCACTTCAGGTTCACTGTACCCCTTGGACCTTCTCATTGACGATGAAACACAGAAATTGCATCCGAATTTAATACATAAGGCACAATGCCGACTTACGTAAAAGAGGACTGACACTCTCTCTTTCTATGATTTGAACCTCTCCTGTGAGTCCAGTTATAGATTCCGATGATTCACTTCAGGTTTACTGTGTACCTTGCACCTTCTTATTGACGATGGAATACAGAAATTGCTTCCGAATGTAATACATATGGCAGAATGCCGACTTAAGTACAAGAGGTCTGACACTCTAGCTCTCTACAATTTGAACCTCTCCTGTGAGTCCAGTTTTAGATTCCGATGCTTCACTTCAGGTTTACTGTATACCTAGCACCTTCTTATTGACGATGAAACATAGAAATTGCATCCGAATTTAATACAAAAGGCACAATGCCGACTTAAGTAAAAGAGGACTGACACTCTCACTTTATGTGATTTGAACCTCCCCAGTGAGTCCAGTTTTACATTCCGATGCTTCAGTTCAGGATTACTGTATACCTTGCACCTTCTTATTGACGATGAAACACAGAAATTGCATCGGAATTAAATTCAAAAGGCACAATGCCGACTTAAGTACAAGAGGACTGACACTCTAACTTTCTATGATATGAACCTCTCCTGTGAGTCCAGTTTTAGATTCCGATGATTCATTTCCGGTTTACTGTATCCCTTGGACCTTCTTATTGACGATGAAACACAGAAATTGCATCCGAATTTAATACAAAAGGCACAATGCTGACTTAAGTACATGAGGACTGACACTCTCACTTTCTATTATTTGAACCTCTCCTGTGAGTCCAGTTTTAGATTCCGATGCTTCACTTCAGGTTTACTGTATCCCTTGGACCTTCTTATTGACGATGAAACACAGAAATTGCATCCGAATTTAATACAAAAGGCACAATGCCGACTTAAGTAAAATCGGACTGACACTCTCACTTTCTGTGATTTGAACCTCTCCTGTAGGTCCAGTTTTAGATTCCGATGCTTCACTTCACGTTTACTGTATACCTTGCACCGTCTTATTGACGAAGAAACACAGAAATTTCATCGGGATTACATTCACAAGGCACAATGTCGACTTAGGTACAAAAGGACAGACACTCTAACATTCTTAGATTTCATCCTCTCCTGTGAGTCCAGTTTAAGATTCCGATGCTTCACTTCAGGTTTACTGTATACCTTGGACCATTTTATTGACGATGAAACACAGAAATTGCATCGGAATTAAATTCAAAAGGCACAATGCCGACTTAAGTACGAGAGGACTGACACTCTCACTTTCTATGATTTGAACCTCTCCTGTGAGTCCAGTTTTAGATTCCGAGGCTTCACTTCTGTTTTACTGAATACCTTGCACCTTCCTATTGACGATGAAACATAGAAATTGCATCGGAATTTAATACAAAAGGCACAATGCCGACTTAAGTACAGGAGGACTGACAATTTAACTATGATTTGAACATCTCCTGTGAGTTCAGTTTTAGATTCCGATGCTTCACTTCAGGTTTTCTGTATTTGTTGGACCTTCTTATTGACGACGAAACAAAGAAATTGCATCCGAATTTAATACAAAAGGCACAATGCCGACTTAAGTAAAAGAGGATTGACACTCTCACTTTCTATGATTTGAACCTCACATGTGAGTCCAGTTTTAGATTCCGATGCTTCACTTCAGGTTTACTGTATACCTTGGACCTTCTTATTGACGATGAAATACAGAAATTTCATCCGAATTTAATACAAAAGGCACAATGCAGACTTAAGTACAAGAGGCCTGACACTCTCCCATTCTATGATTTGAACCGATCCTGTGAGTCCAGTTTTAGATCCGATGTTTCACTTCAGGTTTACTGTTTACCTTGCACCTTCTTATTGACGATGAAACATAGAAATTGCATCCGAATTAAATTCAAAAGGCACAATGCCAACTTACGTAAAAGAGGACTGACACTCTCACTTTCTGTGATTTGAACCTCGCCTGTGAGTCCAGTCTTAGATTCCGATGCCTCACTTCAGGTTTACTGTATACCTTGCACCTTCTTATTGACGATGAAACACTGAAATTGCATCGGAATTAAATTCAAAAGGCACAATGCCGACTTAAGTACAAGAGCCCTGACACTCTAACTGTCTATGATTTGAACCTCTCCTGTGAGTCCAGTTTCAGATTCCGATGCTTCAGTTCAGGATTACTGTATACCTCGCACATTCTTATTGACGATGAAACACAGAAATTGCATTGGAATTAAATTCAAAAGGCACAATGCCGACTTAAGTACAAGAGGGCTGACACTCTAACTTTCTATGATTTGAACCTCCCCTGTGAGTCCAGTTTTAGATTCCGATGCTTCATTTCCGGTTTACTGCATCCCTTGGACCTTCTTATTGACGATGAAACAGAGAAATTGCATCCGAATTTAAAACAAAATGCACAAATCCGTCTTAAGTAAAAGAGGACTGACACTCTCACTGTCTATGATTTGAACCTCTCCTGTGAGTCCTGTTTTAGATTTCGATGCTTCACTTCAGGTTTACTGTATACCTTGCACCTTTTTATTGACGATGAAACACAGAAATTGCATCCGAATTTACTACAAAAGGCGCAATGTCGACTTAAGTACAAGAGGACTAACACTCTACCTTTCTATGGTTTGAACCTCTCCTGTGAGTCCAGTTTTAGATTCCGATGCTTCACTTCAGGTTTACTGTATCCCTTGGACCTTCTTATTGACGATGGAATACAGAAATTGCTTCCGAATTTAATATAAAAGGCACAATGCCGACTTAAGTGAAAGAGGACTGACACTCTCTCTTTCTATGATTTGAACCTCTCCTGTGAGTCCAGTTTTAGATTCCGATGCTTCATTTCAGGTTTACCGTATACCTTGCACCTTCCTATTGACGATGAAACACAGATATTGCATCGGAATTAAATTCAAAAGGCACAATGCCGACTTAAGTACGAGAGGTCTCACACTCTACCTCTCTACAATTTGAACCTCTCCTGTGAGTCCAGTTTTAGATTCCGATGCTTCACTTCTGGGTTATTGTATCCGTTGGACCTTCTTATTGACGATGAAACTCAGAAATTGCATCCGAAATTAATACATAAGGACAATGCCGACTTAAGTAAAAGAGGACTGACACTCTCACTTCCTATGATTTGAACTTCTCCTGTGAGTCCACTTTTAGATTCCGATGCGTCACTTCAGGTTTACCGTATACCTTGCACCTTCTTATTGACGATGAAACACAGAAATTGCATCGGAATTTAATATAATAGGCACAATGCCGACATAAGTAAAAGAGGACTGATACTCTAACTTTCTGTGATTTGAACCTCTCCTGTGAGTCCAGTTTTAGATTACGATGCTTCACTTCAGGTTTACTGTATACCATGCACCTTCTTATTGACGATGAAACACAGAAATTGCATCCGAATTTAACACAAAAGGCACAATACCGACTTAAGTAAAACAGGACTGACACTCTCTCTTTCTATGATTAGAACCTCTCCTGTGAGTCCAGTTTTAGATTCTGATGATTCACTAATGGTTTATTGTTTTCCTTGGTTCTTCTTATTGACGATGAAAGACAGAAATTTCATCGGAATTTAATTCAAAAACACATTGCCGACTTAAGAAAAAGAGGACTGTCACTCTCTCTTTCTATGATTTGAACCTCTCCTGTGAGTCCAGTTTTAGATTCCGATGCTTCACTTCAGGTTTACTGTATCCCTTGGACCTTCTCATTGACGATGAAACACAGAAATTGCATCCGAATTTAATACATAAGGCACAATGCCGACTTAAGTAAAAGAGGACTGACACTCTCTCTTTCTATGATTTGAACCTCTCCTGTGAGTCCAGTTATAGATTCCGATGATTCACTTCAGGTTTACTGTATACCTTGCACCTTCTTATTGACGATGGAATACAGAAATTGCTTCCGAATGTAATACAAATGGCACAATGCCGACTTAAGTAAATGAGGAACGACACTCTCTCTTTCTATGATTTGAACCTCTCCTGTGAGTCCAGTTTTAGATTCCGATGCTTCTCTTCTGGTTTACTGTAATCCTTGGAACTTCTTATTGACGATGAAACACAGAAATTGCATCCGAATTTAATACAAAAGGCACAATGCCGACTTAAGTAAAAGAGGACTGACACTCTCACTTTCTGTGATTTGAACCTCTCCTGTGAGTCCAGTTTTAGATTACGATGCTTCACTTCAGGTTTACTGTATACCTTGCACCTTCTTATTGACGATGAAACACAGAAATTGCATCGGAATTCCTGTGAGTCCAGTTTTAGATTCCGATGCTTCATTTCAGGCTTACTGTATACCTTGGACCTTCTTATTGACGATGAAACACAGAAATTGCATCCGAATTTAATACAAAAGGCACAATGCTGACTTAAGTACATGAGGACTGACACTCTCACTTTCTATCATTTGAACAGCTCCTGTGAGTCCAGTTTTAGATTCCGATGCTTCACTTCAGGTTTACTGTATCCCTTGGACCTTCTTATTGACGATGAAACACAGAAATTGCATCCGAATTTAATACAAAAGGCACAATGCCGACTTAAGTAAAATCGGACTGACACCCTCACTTTCTGTGAATTGAACCTCTCCTGTGGGTCCAGTTTTAGATTCCGATGCTTCACTTCACGTTTAGTGTATACCTTGCACCGTCTTATTGACGAAGAAACACAGAAATTTCATCGGGATTACATTCACAAGGCACAATGTCGACTTAGGTACAAAAGGACAGACACTCTAACTTTCTTAGATTTCATCCTCTCCTGTGAGTCCGGTTTAAGATTCCGATGCTTCACTTCAGGTTTACTGTATACCTTGGACCATTTTATTGACGATGAAACACAGAAATTGCATCGGAATTAAATTCAAAAGGCACAATGCCGACTTAAGTACAAGAGGACTGACACTCTCACTTTCTATGATTTGAACCTCTCCTGTGAGTCCAGTTTTAGATTCCGAGGCTTCACTTCTGTTTTACTGTATACCTTGCACCTTCCTATTGACGATGAAACATAGAAATTGCATCGGAATTTAATACAAAAGGCACAATGCCGACTTAAGTACAGGAGGACTGACAATTTAACTATGATTTGAACATCTCCTGTGAGTTCAGTTTAGATTCCGATGCTTCACTTCAGGTTTTCTGTATTTGTTGGACCTTCTTATTGACGACGAAACAAAGAAATTGCATCCGAATTTAATACAAAAGGCACAATGCTGACTTAAGTAAAAGAGGATTGACACTCTCACTTTCTATGATTTGAACCTCACATGTGAGTCCAGTTTTAGATTCCGATGCTTCACTTCAGGTTTACTGTATACCTTGGACCTTCTTATTGACGATGAAATACAGAAATTTCATCCGAATTTAATACAAAAGGCACAATGCAGACTTAAGTACAAGAGGGCTGACACTCTCCCATTCTATGATTTGAACCGATCCTGTGAGTCCAGTTTTAGATCCGATGTTTCACTTCAGGTTTACTGTTTACCTTGCACCTTCTTATTGACGATGAAACATAGAAATTGCATCCGAATTAAATTCAAAAGGCACAATGCCAACTTAAGTAAAAGAGGACTGACACTCTCACTTTCTGTGATTTGAACCTCGCCTGTGAGTCCAGTCTTAGATTCCGATGCTTCACTTCAGGTTTACTGTATACCTTGCACCTTCTTATTGACGATGAAACACTGAAATTGCATCGGAATTAAATTCAAAAGGCACAATGCCGACTTAAGTACAAGAGCCCTGACACTCTAACTGTCTATGATTTGAACCTCTCCTGTGAGTCCAGTTTCAGATTCCGATGCTTCAGTTCAGGATTACTGTATACCTCGCACATTCTTATTGACGATGAAACACAGAAATTGCATTGGAATTAAATTCAAAAGGCACAATGCCGACTTAAGTACAAGAGGGCTGACACTCTAACTTTCTATGATTTGAACCTCCCCTGTGAGTCCAGTTTTAGATTCCGATGCTTCATTTCCGGTTTACTGCATCCCTTGGACCTTCTTATTGACGATGAAACAGAGAAATTGCTTCCGAATTTAATATAAAAGGCACAATGCCGACTTAAGTGAAAGAGGACTGACACTCTCTCTTTCTATGATTTGAACCTCTCCTGTGAGTCCAGTTTTAGATTCCGATGCTTCATTTCAGGTTTACCGTATACCTTGCACCTTCCTATTGACGATGAAACACAGATATTGCATCGGAATTAAATTCAAAAGGCACAATGCCGACTTAAGTACAAGAGGTCTCACACTCTACCTCTCTACAATTTGAACCTCTCCTGTGAGTCCAGTTTTAGATTCCGATGCTTCACTTCTGGGTTATTGTATCCGTTGGACCTTCTTATTGACGATGAAACTCAGAAATTGCATCCGAAATTAATACATAAGGACAATGCCGACTTAAGTAAAAGAGGACTGACACTCTCACTTCCTATGATTTGAACTTCTCCTGTGAGTCCACTTTTAGATTCCGATGCGTCACTTCAGGTTTACCGTATACCTTGCACCTTCTTATTGACGATGAAACACAGAAATTGCATCGGAATTTAATATAATAGGCACAATGCCGACATAAGTACAAGAGGACTGATACTCTAACTTTCTGTGATTTGAACCTCTCCTGTGAGTCCAGTTTTAGATTACGATGCTTCACTTCAGGTTTACTGTATACCTTGCACCTTCTTATTGACGATGAAACACAGAAATTGCATCCGAATTTAACACAAAAGGCACAATACCGACTTAAGTAAAACAGGACTGACACTCTCTCTTTCTATGATTAGAACCTCTCCTGTGAGTCCAGTTTTAGATTCTGATGATTCACTAATGGTTTACTGTTTTCCTTGGTTCTTCTTATTGACGATGAAAGACAGAAATTTCATCGGAATTTAATTCAAAAACACATTGCCGACTTAAGTAAAAGAGGACTGTCACTCTCTCTTTCTATGATTTGAACCTCTCCTGTGAGTCCAGTTTTAGATTCCGATGCTTCACTTCAGGTTTACTGTATCCCTTGGACCTTCTCATTGACGATGAAACACAGAAATTGCATCCGAATTTAATACATAAGGCACAATGCCGACTTAAGTAAAAGAGGAATGACACTCTCTCTTTCTATGATTTGAACCTCTCCTGTGAGTCCAGTTATAGATTCCGATGATTCACTTCAGGTTTACTGTATACCTTGCACCTTCTTATTGACGATGGAATACAGAAATTGCTTCCGAATGGAATACAAATGGCACAATGCCGACTTAAGTAAAAGAGGAACGACACTCTCTCTTTCTATGATTTGAACCTCTCCTGTGAGTCCAGTTTTAGATTCCGATGCTTTCTTCTATTTTACTGTAATCCTTGGACCTTCTTATTGACGATGAAACACAGAAATTGCATCCGAATTTAATACAAAAGGCACAATGCCGACTTAAGTAAAAGAGGACTGACACTCTCACTTTCTGTGATTTGAACCTCTCCTGTGAGTCCAGTTTTAGATTACGATGCTTCACTTCAGGTTTACTGTATACCTTGCACCTTCTTATTGACGATGAAACACAGAAATTGCATCGGAATTCTTGTGAGTCCAGTTTTAGATTCCGATGCTTCATTTCAGGCTTACTGTATACCTTGGACCTTCTTATTGACGATGAAACACAGATATTGCATCCGAATTTAATACAAAAGGCACAATGCCGACTTAAGTACATGAGGACTGACACTTTAACTATGATTTGAACATCTCCTGTGAGTCCAGTTTTAGATTACGATGCTTCACTTCTGGTTTACTGTATACCTTGCAGCTTCCTATTGACGATGAAACACAGAAATTGAAACGGAATTTAATACAAAAGGCACAATGCTGACTTAAGTACAAGAGGACTGAAAATTTAACTATGATTTGAACATCTCCTGTGATTATAGTTTTAGATTCCGATGCTTCACTTCAGGTTTACTGTATTCCTTGGACCTTCTTATTGACGATGAAATAAAGAAATTGCATCCGAATTTAATACAAAAGGCACAATGCCGACTTAAGTAAAAGAGGATTGACACTCTCACTTTCTATGATTTGAACCTCACATGTGAGTCCAGTTTTACATTCCGATGCTTCACTTCAGGTTTACTGTATACCTTGGACCTTCTTATTGACGATGAAACACAGATATTGCATCCGAATTTAATACAAAAGGCACAATGCCGACTTAAGTACAAGAGGACTGACACTCTCCCTTTCTATGATTTGAACCTATCCTGTGAGTCCAGTTTTAGATCGGATGATTCACTTCAGGTTTACTGTTTACCTTGCACCTTCTTATTGACGATGAAACATAGAAATTGCATCCGAATTAAATTCAAAATGCACAATGCCGACTTAAGTAAAAGAGGGCTGACACTCTCACTTTCTGAGATTTGAACCTCTCCTGTGAGTCCAGTTTTAGATTCCGATGCTTCACTTCAGGTTTACTGTATACCTTGCACCTTCTTACTGACGATGAAACACTGAAATTGCATCGGAATTAAATTCAAAAGGCACAATGCCGACTTAAGTACAAGTGCACTGACACTCTAAATTTCTATGATTTGAACCTCTCCTGTGAGTCCAGTTTCAGATTTCGATACTTCATTTCAGGTTTATTGTATCCCTTGGACCTTCTTACTGACGATGAAACACAGAAATTGCATCCGAATGTAATACAAAAGGCACAATGCCGACTTAAGTACATGAGGCCTGACACTTTCACTTTCTATGATTTGAACCTCTCCTGTGAGTCCAGTTTTAGATTCCGATGCTTCACTTCTGGTTTTCTGTATACCTTGCACCTTCCTATTGACGATGAAACACAGAAATTGCATCCGAATTTTATACAAAAGGCACAATGCCGACATAAGTAAAACAGGACTGACACTCTCTCTTTCTATGATTAGAACCTCTCCTGTGAGTCCAGTTTTAGATTCCGATGATTCACTTATGGTTTACTGTTTTCCTTGGTTCTTCTTATTGACGATGAAAGACAGAAATTTCATCGGAATTTAATTCAAAAGACACATTGCCGACTTAAGTAAAGGAGGACTGTCACTCTCTCTTTCTATGATTTGAACCTCTCCTGTGAGTCCAGTTTTAGATTCCGATGCTTCACTTCAGGTTCACTGTACCCCTTGGACCTTGTCATTGACGATGAAACACAGAAATTGCATCCGAATTTAATACATAAGGCACAATGCCGACTTACGTAAAAGAGGACTGACAAACTCTCTTTCTATGATTTGAACCTCTCCTGTGAGTCCAGTTATAGATTCCGATGATTCACTTCAGGTTTACTGTATACCTTGCACCTTCTTATTGACGATGGAATACAGAAATTGCTTCCGAATGTAATACAAATGGCAGAATGCCGACTTAAGTACAAGAGGTCTGACACTCTAGCTCTCTACAATTTGAACCTCTCCTGTGAGTCCAGTTTTAGATTCCGATGCTTCACTTCAGGTTTACTGTATACCTAGCACCTTCTTATTGACGATGAATCATAGAAATTGCATCCGAATTTGATACAAAAGGCACAATGCCGACTTAAGTAAAAGAGGACTGACACTCTCACTTTATGTGATTTGAACCTCCCCAGTGAGTCCAGTTTTAGATTCCGATGCTTCAGTTCAGGATTACTGTATACCTTGCACCTTCTTATTGACGATGAAACACAGAAATTGCATCGGAATTAAATTCAAAAGGCACAATGCCGACTTAAGTACAAGTGCACTGACACTCTAACTTTCTATGATATGAACCTCTCCTGTGAGTCCAGTTTTAGATTCCGATGATTCATTTCCGGTTTACTGTATCCCTTGGACCTTCTTATTGACGATGAAACACAGAAATTGCATCCGAATTTAATACAAAAGGCACAATGCTGACTTAAGTACATGAGGACTGACACTCTCACTTTCTATCATTTGAACCTCTCCTGTGAGTCCAGTTTTAGATTCCGATGCTTCACTTCAGGTTTACTGTATCCCTTGGACCTTCTTATTGACGATGAAACACAGAAATTGCATCGGAATTAAATTCAAAAGGCACAATGCCGGCTTAAGTACAAGAGGACTGACACTCTCACTTTCTATGATTTGAACCTCTCCTGTGAGTCCAGTTTTAGATTCCGAGGCTTCACTTCTGGTTTACTGTATACCTTGCACCTTCCTATTGACGATGAAATATAGAAATTGCATCGGAATTTAATACAAAAGGCACAATGCCGACTTAAGTACAGGAGGACTGACAATTTAACTATGATTTGAACATCTCCTGTGAGTTCAGTTTTAGATTCCGATGCTTCACTTCAGGTTTTCTGTATTTGTTGGACCTTCTTATTGACGATGAAACAAAGAAATTGCATCCGAATTTAATACAAAAGGCACAATGCCGACTTAAGTAAAAGAGGATTGACACTCTCACAATCTATGATTTGAACCTCACATGTGAGTCCAGTTTTAGATTCCGATGCTTCACTTCAGGTTTACTGCATACTTTGGACCTTCTTATTGACGATGAAATACAGAAATTTCATCCGAATTTAATACAAAAGGCACAATGCAGACTTAAGTACAAGAGGACTGACACTCTCCCATTCAATGATTTGAACCGATCCTGTGAGTCCAGTTTTAGATTCCGATGATTCACTTATGGTTTACTGTTTTCCTTGGTTCTTCTTATTGACGATGAAAGACAGAAATTTCATCGGAATTTAATTCAAAAGACACATTGCCGACTTAAGTAAAGGAGGACTGTCACTCTCTCTTTCTATGATTTGAACCTCTCCTGTGAGTCCAGTTTTAGATTCCGATGCTTCACTTCAGGTTCACTGTACCTCTTGGACCTTGTCATTGACGATGAAACACAGAAATTGCATCCGAATTTAATACATAAGGCACAATGCCGACTTACGTAAAAGAGGACTGACACTCTCTCTTTCTATGATTTGAACCTCTCCTGTGAGTCCAGTTATAGATTCCGATGATTCACTTCAGGTTTACTGTATACCTTGCACCTTCTTATTGACGATGGAATACAGAAATTGCTTCCGAATGTAATACAAATGGCAGAATGCCGACTTAAGTACAAGAGGTCTGACACTCTAGCTCTCTACAATTTGAACCTCTCCTGTGAGTCCAGTTTTAGATTCCGATGCTTCACTTCAGGTTTACTGTATACCTAGCACCTTCTTATTGACGATGAAATATAGAAATTGCATCCGAATTTAATACAAAAGGCACAATGCCGACTTAAGTAAAAGAGGACTGACACTCTCACTTTATGTGATTTGAACCTCCCCAGTGAGTCCAGTTTTAGATTCCGATGCTTCAGTTCAGGATTACTGTATACCTTGCACCTTCTTATTGACGATGAAACACAGAAATTGCATCGGAATTAAATTCAAAAGGCACAATGCCGACTTAAGTACAAGTGCACTGACACTCTAACTTTCTATGATATGAACCTCTCCTGTGAGTCCAGTTTTAGATTCCGATGATTCATTTCCGGTTTACTGTATCCCTTGGACCTTCTTATTGACGATGAAACACAGAAATTGCATCCGAATTTAATACAAAAGGCACAATGCTGACTTAAGTACATGAGGACTGACACTCTCACTTTCTATCATTTGAACCTCTCCTGTGAGTCCAGTTTTAGATTCCGATGCTTCACTTCAGGTTTACTGTATCCCTTGGACCTTCTTATTGACGATGAAACACAGAAATTGCATCCGAATTTAATACAAAAGGCACAATGCCGACTTAAGTAAAATCGGACTGACACTCTCACTTTCTGTGATTTGAACCTCTCCTGTGGGTCCAGTTTTAGATTCCGATGCTTCACTTCACGTTTACTGTATACTTTGCACCGTCTTATTGACGAAGAAACACAGAAATTTCATCGGGATTACATTCACAAGGCACAATGTCGACTTAGGTACAAAAGGACAGACACTCTAACTTTCTTAGATTTCATCCTCTCCTGTGAGTCCAGTTTAAGATTCCGATGCTTCACTTCAGGTTTACTGTATACCTTGGACCATTTTATTGACGATAAAACACAGAAATTGCATCGGAATTAAATTCAAAAGGCACAATGCCGACTTAAGTATAAGCGGACTGACACTCTCACTTTCTATGATTTGAACCTCTCCTGTGAGTCCAGTTTTAGATTCCGAGGCTTCACTTCTGGTTTACTGTATACCTTGCACCTTCCTATTGACGATGAAATATAGAAATTGCATCGGAATTTAATACAAAAGGCACAATGCCGACTTAAGTACAGGAGGACTGACAATTTAACTATGATTTGAACATCTCCTGTGAGTTCAGTTTTAGATTCCGATGCTTCACTTCAGGTTTTCTGTATTTGTTGGACCTTCTTATTGACGACGAAACAAAGAATTTGCATCCGAATTTAATACAAAAGGCACAATGCCGACTTAAGTAAAAGAGGATTGACACTCTCACTTTCTATGATTTGAACCTCACATGTGAGTCCAGTTTTAGATTCCGATGCTTCACTTCAGGTTTACTGTATACCTTGGACCTTCTTATTGACGATGAAATACAGAAATTTCATCCGAATTTAATACAAAAGGCACAATGCAGACTTAAGTACAAGAGGACTGACACTCTCCCATTCTATGATTTGAACCGATCCTGTGAGTCCAGTTTTAGATCCGATGTTTCACTTCAGGTTTACTGTTTACCTTGCACCTTCTTATTGACGATGAAACATAGAAATTGCATCCGAATTAAATTCAAAAGGCACAATGCCAACTTAAGTAAAAGAGGACTGACACTCTCACTTTCTGTGATTTGAACCTCGCCTGTGAGTCCAGTCTTAGATTCCGATGCTTCACTTCAGGTTTACTGTATACCTTGCACCTTCTTATTGACGATGAAACACTGAAATTGCATCGGAATTAAAATCAAAAGGCACAATGCCGACTTAAGTACAAGAGCCCTGACACTCTAACTGTCTATGATTTGAACCTCTCCTGTGAGTCCAGTTTCAGATTCCGATGCTTCAGTTCAGGATTACTGTATACCTCGCACATTCTTATTGACGATGAAACACAGAATTTGCATTGGAATTAAATTCAAAAGGCACAATGCCGACTTAAGTACAAGAGGGCTGACACTCTAACTTTCTATGATTTGAACCTCCCCTGTGAGTCCAGTTTTAGATTCCGATACTTCATTTCCGGTTTACTGCATCCCTTGGACCTTCTTATTGACGATGAAACAGAGAAATTGCATCCGAATTTAAAACAAAATGCACAAATCAGTCTTAAGTAAAAGAGGACTGACACTCTCACTGTCTATGATTTGAACCTCTCCTGTGAGTCCTGTTTTAGATTCCGATGCTTCACTTCAGGTTTACTGTATACCTTTCACCTTTTTATTGACGATGAAACACAGAAATTGCATCCGAATTTACTACAAAAGGCGCAATGTCGACTTAAGTACAAGAGGACTAACACTCTACCTTTCTATGGTTTGAACCTCTCCTGTGAGTCCAGTTTTAGATTCCGATGCTTCACTTCAGGTTTACTGTATCCCTTGGACCTTCTTATTGACGATGGAATACAGAAATTGCTTCCGAATTTAATATAAAAGGCACAATGCCGACTTAAGTGAAAGAGGACTGACACTCTCTCTTTCTATGATTTGAACCTCTCCTGTGAGTCCAGTTTTAGATTCCGATGCTTCATTTCAGGTTTACCGTATACCTTGCACCTTCCTATTGACGATGAAACACAGATATTGCATCGGAATTAAATTCAAAAGGCACAATGCCGACTTAAGTACAAGAGGTCTCACACTCTACCTCTCTACAATTTGAACATCTCCTGTGAGTCCAGTTTTAGATTCCGATGCTTCACTTCTGGGTTATTGTATCCGTTGGACCTTCTTATTGACGATGAAACTCAGAAATTGCATCCGAAATTAATACATAAGGCACAATGCCGACTTAAGTAACAGAGGACTGACACTCTCACTTCCTATGATTTGAACTTCTCCTGTGAGTCCACTTTTAGATTCCGATGCGTCACTTCAGGTTTAGGGTATACCTTGCACCTTCTTATTGACGATGAAACACAGAAATTGCATCGGAATTTAATATAATTGGCACAATGCCGACATAACGACAAGAGGACTGATACTCGAACTTTCTATGATTTCAACCTCTCCTGTGAGTCCAGTTTTAGATTCCGATGCATCACTTCAGGTTTACTGTATACCTTGGACCTTCTTATTGACGATGAAACACAGAAATTGCATCCGAATGTAGTACAAAAGGCACAATGCCGACTTAAGTAAAAGAGGATTGACACTCTCTCTTTCTATGATTTGTATCTCCCCTGTGGGTCCAGTTTTAGATTCCGATGCTTCACTTCAGGTTTACTGTATACCTTGGACCTTCTTATTGACGATGAAACACAGAAATTGCATCCGAATGTAGTACAAAAGGCACAATGCCGACTTAAGTAAAAGAGGATTGACACTCTCTCTTTCTATGATTTGTATCTCCCCTGTGGGTCCAGTTTTAGATTCCGATGCTTCACTTCAGGTTTACTGTATCCCTTGGACCTTCTTATTGACGAAGAAACACAGATATTGCATCCGAATTTAATACAAAATGCACAATGCCGACTTAAGTAAAAGAGGACTGACACTCTCTTTCTATGATTTGAACCTCTCCTGTGAGTCCAGTTTTAGATTCCTATGGTTCACTTCAGTTTTACTGTATACCTTGGACCTTCTTATTGACGATGAAACATAGAAATTGCATCGGAAGTCAATTCAAAAGGCACAATGCCGACTTAAGTACAAGAGGACTGACACTCTAACTCTCTATGATTGGAACCTCTACTGAGAGTCCAGTTTTAGATTCCGATTCTTCACTTTAGGTTTACTGTATCCCTTGGACCTTCTTATTGACGATGAAACACAGAAATTGCATCCAAATTGAATCCAAAATGCACAATGCCGACTTAAGTAAAAGAGGACTGACACTCTCACTTTCTATGATTTGAACTTCTCCTGTGAGTCAGTTTTAGATTCCGATGCGTCACTTCAGGTTTACCGTATTCCTTGCACCATCTTATAGCCGATGAAACACAGAAATGGGATCCGAATTTAATACAAAAGGCGCAATGCCGACTTAAGTACAAGAGGACTGACACTCTCACTTCCTATGATTTGAACTTGTCCTGTGAGTCCAGTTTTAGATTCCGATGCTTCACTTCAGGTTTACTGTATCCCTTGGACCTTCTTATTGACGATGAAACACAGAAATTGCATCCGAATGTAGTACAAAAGGCACAATGCCGACTTAAGTAAAAGAGGATTGACACTCTCTCTTTCTATGATTTGTATCTCCCCTGTGGGTCCAGTTTTAGATTCCGATGCTTCACTTCAGGTTTACTGTTTCCCTTGGACCTTCTTATTGAAGATGAAACACAGAGTTTGCATCCGAATTTAATACAAAAGGCACAATGCCGACTGAAGTACAAGAGGGCAGACACTCTAACTTTCTATGGTTAGAACCTCTCCTGTGAGCCCAGTTTTAGATTCCAATGCTTCATTTCAAGTTTACTGTATCCCTTGGACCTTCTTATTGACGATGAAACCCAGAAATTGCATCCGAATTTTGTACAAAAGGCACAATGCCAACTTAAGTACATGAGGACTGACAATCTCACTCTCTATGATTTGCACCTCTCCTGTGAGTCCAGTTTTAGATTCCGATGCTTCACTTCAGGTTTACTGTATCCCTTGGACCTTCTTATTGACGATGAAACACAGAAATTGCATCCGAATTTAATACAAAAGGCACAATGCCGACTTAAGTACATGAGGACTGACAATCTCACTCTCTATGATTTGAACCTCTCCTGTGAGTCCAGTTTTAGATTCCGATGCTTCTCTTCAGGTTTACTGTATCCCTTGGACCTTCTTTTTGACGATGAAACACAGAAATTGCATCCGAATTTAATACGAAATGCACAATTCCGACTTAAGTAAAAGAGGACTGATACTCTCCCTTTCTATGATTTGAACCCCTCCTGGGAGTCCAGTTTTACATTCCGATGCTTCACTTTAGGTTTACTGTATCCCTTGGACCTTCTTATTGACGATGGAATACAGAAATTGCTTCCGAATGTAATACAAAAGGCACAATGCCGACTTAAGTAAAAGAGGACTGACACTCTCTCTTTCTATGATTTGAAACTCTCCTGTGAGTCCAGTTTCAGATTCTGATGCTTCACTTCTGGTTTACTGTATCCCTTGGACCTTCTTATTGACGATGAAACACAGAAATTGCATACGAATTTGGTACAAAAGGCACAATGCCGACTTAAGTACAAGAGGACTGACACTCTCACTTTCTATGATTTGCACCTGTCCCGTGAGTCCAGTTTTAGATTCCGATGCTTCACTTCTGGTTTACTGTATCCCTTGGACCTTCTTATTGACGATGAAACACAGAAATTGCATCGGAATTTAATACAAAAGGCACAATGCCGACATAAGTACAAGAGGACTGACACTCTAAGTTTCTATGATTTCAACCTCTCCTGTGAGTCCAGTTTTGGATTCCGATGCTTCACTTCAGGTTTACTGTATCCCTTGGACCTTCTTATTGACGATGAAATACAGAAATTGCATCCGAATTTAATACTAAAGGCACAGTTCCGACTTAAGTAAAACAGGACTGATACTCTCCCTTTCTATGATTTCAACCTCTCCTGTGAGTCCAGTTTTAGATTCCGATGATTCACTTCAGTTCTACTGTATACCTTGCACCTTCTTATTGACGATGAAACACAGATGTTGCCTCTGAATTTAATACAAAAGGCACAATATCGACCTAAGTACAAGAGGACTGACAATCTCCCTTACTATGATTTGAACCTCTCCTGTGAGCCCAGTTTAAGTTTCCGATGGTTCACTTCAGGTTTACTGTATCCCTTGGACCTTCTTATTGGCGATGAAACACAGTAATTGCATCCGAATTTAATACAAAAGGCACAATGCTGACTTAAGTAAAAGAGGACTGACACTCTCACTTTCTGAGATTTGAACCTCTCCTGTGAGTCCAGTTTTAGATTCCGATGCTTCACTTCAGGTTTACTGTATTCCTTGGACCTTCTTATTGTCAATGAAATACAGAAATTGCATCCGAATTTAATACAAAAGGCACAACGCCGACTTAAGTAAAAGATGACTGAAACTCTCTCTTTCTATGATTTGAACCTCTCCTGTGAGTCCAGTTTTAGATTCCGATGTTTCACTTCAGTTTTACTGTATACCTTGCACCTTTGTATTGACGATGAAACATAGAAATTGCATCGGAACTAAATTCAAAAGGCACAATGCCGACTTAAGTACAAGAGGACTGACACTCTAACTCTCTATGATTGGAACCTCTACTGTGAGTCCAGTTTTAGATTCCGAAGCTTCACTTCATGTTTACTGTATCCCTTGGACCTTCTTATTGACGATGAAGCACAGAAATTGCATCCGAATTTAATACAAAATGCACAATGCCGATTTAAGTAAAAGAGGACTGACACTCTCACTTTCTATGATTTGAACTTCTCCTGGGAGTCCAGTTTTAGATTCCGATGCGTCACTTCAGAATTACCGTATGGCTTGCACCTTCTTATACCCGATGAATCACAGAAATTGCATCCGAATTTAATACAAAAGGCACAATGCCGACTTAAATACAAGAGGACTGACACTCTCACTTCCTATGATTTGAACTTGTCCTGTGAGTTCAGTTATAAATTCCGATGCGTCACTTCAGCTTTACCGTAAACCTTGCACCTTCTTATTGACGATGAAACACAGAAATTGCATCGGAATTTAATACAAAAGGCACAATGCCGACATAAGTACAAGAGGACTGACACTCTCACTTTCTACGATTTGAACCTCTCCTGTGAGTCCAGTTTTAGATTCCGATGCTTCACTTCAGGTTTACTGTATCCCTCGGACTCTTTAATTGACGATGAAACACGGAAATTGCACGCAATTTAATACAAAAGGCACAATGCCGACTTAGCTACAAGAGGACTGACACTCTCACTTTCTATGATTTGAACCTCTCATGTGAGTACAGTTTTAGATTCCAATGCTTCACTTTAGGTTTACTGTATACCTAGCACCTTCTTATTGACGATGAAACACAGAAATTGCATCGGAATTTAATATAAAAGGCACAATGCCGACTTAAGTAAAAGAGGACAGACACTCTTACTTCCTATGATTTGAACCTCTCCTGTGAGTCCAGTTTTAGATTCCGATGCTTCACTTCAGGTTTACTGTTTCCCTTAGACATTCTTATTGACGATGAAACACAGAGTTTGCATCCGAATTTAATACAAAAGGCACGATGCCGACTGAAGTACAAGAGGGCAGACACTCTAACTTTCTATGATTTGAACCTCTCCTGTGAGCCCAGTTTTAGATTCCAATACTTCATTTCAAGTTTACTGTATCCCTTGGACCTTCTTATTGACGATGAAACCCAGAAATTGCATCCGAATTTAATACAAAAGGCACAATGCCGACTTAAGTACATGAGGACTGACAATCTCACTCTCTATGATTTGAACCTCTCCTGTGAGTCCAGTTTTAGATTCCGATGCTTCACTTCAGGTTTACTGTATCCCTTGGACCTTCTTATTGACGATGAAACACAGAAATTGCATCCGAATTAGATTCAAAAGGCACAATGCCGACTTAAGTACAAGAGGGCTGACACTCTAACTCTCTACAATTTGAACCTCTCCTGTGAGTCCAGTTTTAGATTCCGATGCTTCACTTCTCGTTTACTGTATACCTTGCACCTTCCTATTGACGATGAAACACAGAAATTGCATCTGAATTTAATACAAAAGGCACAATGCCGACTTAAGTACAAGAGGACTGACAATTTAACTATGATTTGAACATCTCCTGTGAGTCCAGTTTTAGATTCCGATGCTTCACTTCAGGTTTACTGTATCCCTTGGACCTTCTTATTGACGATGAAACACAGAAATTGCATCCGAATTTAATACAAAAGGCACAATGCCGACTTAAGTACAAGAGGACTAACACTCTCACTTTCTAGGATTTAAACCTCTCCTGTGTGTCCAGTTTTAGATTCCGATGCTTCACTTCAGGTTTACTGTATCCCTTTGACCTTCTTATTGATGATGGAATACAGAAATTGCATCCGAATTTAATACAAAAGGCACAATGCTGACTTAAGTAAAAGAGGACTGACACTCTCTCTTTCTGTGATTTGAACCTCTCCTGTGAGTCCAGTTTTAGATTCCGATGCTTCATTTCAGGTTTACTGAATCCCTTGGACCTTCTTATTGACGATGAAACACAGAAATTGCACCGGAATTAGATTCAAAAGGCACAATGCCGACATAACTACAAGAGGACTGACACTCTCTCTTTCTATGATTTGAACCTCTCCTGTGAGTCCAGTTTAAGATTCCGATGCTTCATTTCTGGTTTATTGAATCCCTTGGACCTTCTTATTGACAATGAAACACAGAAATTGCATCGGAATTAGATTCAAAAGGCACAATGCCGACTTAAGTACAAGAGGACTGATATTCTAACTCTCTACAATTTGAACCTCTCCTGTGAGTCCAGTTTTAGATTCCGATGCTTCACTTCTGGTTTACTGTATACCTTGCACCTTCCTATTCACGATGAAACACAGAAATTGCATCCAAATTTAATACAAAAGGCACAATGCCGACTTAAGTAAAAGAGGATTGACACTCTCACTTGCTATGATTTGAACTTCACATGTGAGTCCAGTTTTAGATTCCGATGCTTCACTTCAGGTTTACTGTATACCTTGCACCTTCTTATCGACGATGAAACACAGAAATTGCATCCGAATTTAATCCAAAAGGCACAATGCCGAATTAAGTACAAGAGGACTGACACCCTCCCTTTCTATGATTTGGAAATCTCCTGTGAGTCCAGTTTTAGATTCCGATGCTTCACTTATGGTTTACTGTATCCCTTGGTCCTTCTTATTGACGATGAAAGACAGAAATTTCATCGGAATTTAATTCAAAAGGCACAATGCCGACTTAAGTAAAAGAGGACTGTCACTCTCTCTTTCTATGATTTGAACCTCTCCTGTGAGTCCAGTTTTAGAGTCCGATGCTTCACTTCAGGTTTACTATATCCCTTGGACCTTCTCATTGACGATGAAACACAGAAATTGCATCCGAATTTAATACATAAGGCACAATGCCGGCTTAAGTAAAAGAGGACTGACACTCTCACTTTCTATGATTTGAAATTCTCCTGTGAGTCCAGTTTTAGATTCCGATGCGTCACTTCAGGTTTACCGTATACCTTGCACCTTCTAATTGACGATGAAACACAGAAATTGCATCGGAATTTAATACAAAAGGCACAATACCGACATAACTACAAGAGGACTGACACTTTAACTTTCTATGATTTGAACCTCTCCTGTGAGTCCAGTCTTAGATTCCGATGCTTCACCTCAGATTTACTGTATCCCTTGGACCTTCTTATTGACGATGAAATACTGAAATTGCATCCGAATTTAATACAAAATGCACAATGCCGACTTAAGTAAAAGAGGACTGACACCCTCACTTTCTGTGATTTGAACCTCTCCTGTGAGTCCAGTCTTAGATTTCGATGCTTCACTTCATGTTTATTGTATACCTTGCACCTTCGTATTGACGATGAAACACAGAAATTGCACCGGTATTAAATTCAAAAGGCACAATGCCGACTTAAGTACAAGAGGACTGACACACTAACTTTCCATGATTTGAACCTCTCCTGTGAGTACAGTTTTAGATTCCGATTTCTCACTTATGGTTTACTGTATCCCTTGGTCCTTCTTATTGACGATGAAAGACAGAAAATTTCGTCGGAATTTAATTCAAAAGGCACAATGCCGACTTAAATAAAACAGGACTGACACTCTCTCTTTCTATGATTTGAACCTCTCCTGTGAGTCCAGTTTAAGATTCCGATGCTTCATTTCAGGTTTATTGAATCCCTTGGACCTTCTTATTGACGATGAAACACAGAAATTGCATCGGAATTAGATTCAAAAGGCACAATGCCGACTTAAGTACAAGAGGACTGATATTCTAACTCTCTACAATTTGAACCTCTCCTGTGAGCCCAGTTTTAGATTCCGATGCTTCACTTCAGGTGTACTGTATTCCTTGGACCTTCTTATTGACGATGAAACTAAGAAATTGCATCCGAATTTAATACAAAAGGCACAATGCCGACTTAAGTAAAAGAGGATTGACACTCTCACTTGCTATGATTTGAACTTCACATGTGAGTCCAGTTTTAGATTCCGATGCTTCACTTCAGGTTTACTGTATACCTTGCACTTTCTTATCGACGATGAAACACAGAAATTGCATCCGAATTTAATCCAAAAGGCACAATGCCGAATTAAGTACAAGAGGACTGACACTCTCCCTTTCTATGATTTGGAAATCTCCTGTGAGTCCAGTTTTAGATTCCGATGCTTCACTTATGGTTTACTGTATCCCTTGGTCCTTCTTATTGACGATGAAAGACAGAAATTTCATCGGAATTTAATACAAAAGGCACAATGCTGAC
Source organism: Schistocerca americana (assembly GCF_021461395.2). NCBI lineage: Eukaryota > Metazoa > Arthropoda > Insecta > Orthoptera > Acrididae > Schistocerca > Schistocerca americana. The sequence goes on from NC_060126.1 coordinate 8,089,251, forward strand.
TTAAGTAAAAGAGGACTGACACTCTCTCTTTCTGTGATTTGAATCTCTCCTGTGAGTCCAGTTTTAGATTCCGATGCTTCATTTCAGGTTTACTGAATCCCTTGGACTTTCTTATTGACGATGAAACACAGAAATTGCACCGGAATTAGATTCAAAAGGCACAATGCCGACATAACTACAAGAGGACTGACACTCTCTCTTTCTATGATTTGAACCTCTCCTGTGAGTCCAGTTTAAGATTCCGATGCTTCATTTCAGGTTTATTGAATCCCTTGGACCTTCTTATTGACGATGAAACACAGAAATTGCATCGGAATTAGATTCAAAAAGCACAATGCCGACTTAAGTACAAGAGGACTGATATTCTAACTCTCTACAATTTGAACCTCTCCTGTGAGTCCAGTTTTAGATTCCGATGCTTCACTTCTGGTTTACTGTATACCTTGCACCTTCCTATTGACGATGAAACACAGAAATCGCATCAGAATTTAATACAAAAGCAACAATGCTGACTTAAGTACAAGAGGACTGACAATTTAACTATGATTTGAACATCTCCTGTGAGCCCAGTTTTAGATTCCGATGCTTCACTTCAGGTGTACTGTATTCCTTGGACCTTCTTATTGACGATGAAACTAAGAAATTGCATCCGAATTTAATACAAAAGGCACAATGCCGACTTAAGTAAAAGAGGATTGACACTCTCACTTGCTATGATTTGAACTTCACATGTGAGTCCAGTTTTAGATTCCGATGCTTCACTTCAGGTTTACTGTATACCTTGCACCTTCTTATCGACGATGAAACACAGAAATTGCATCCGAATTTAATCCAAAAGGCACAATGCCGAATTAAGTACAAGAGGACTGACACTCTCCCTTTCTATGATTTGGAAATCTCCTGTGAGTCCAGTTTTAGATTCCGATGCTTCACTTATGGTTTACTGTATCCCTTGGTCCTTCTTATTGACGATGAAAGACAGAAATTTCACCGGAATTTAATTCAAAAGGCACAATGCCGACTTAAGTAAAAGAGGACTGTCACTCGCTCTTTCTATGATTTGAACCTCTCCTGTGAGTCCAGTTTTAGATTCCGATGCTTCACTTCAGGTTCACTACATCCCTTGGACCTTCTCATTGACGATGAAACACAGAAATTGCATCCGAATTTAATACATAAGGCACAATGCCGGCTTAAGTAAAAGAGGACTGACACTCTCACTTTCTATGATTTGAAATTATCCTGTGAGTCCAGTTTTAGATTCCGATGCGTCACTTCAGGTTTACCGTATACCTTGCACCTTCTAATTGACGATGAAACACAGAAATTGCATCGGAATTTAATACAAAAGGCACAATACCGACATAACTACAAGAGGACTGACACCCTTTACTTTCTGTGATTTGAACCTCTCCTGTGAGTCCAGTTTTAGATTTCGATGCTTCACTTCATGTTTATTGTATACCTTGCACCTTCTTATTGCCGATGAAACACAGAAATTACAACGGTATTAAATTCAAAAGGCACAATGCCGACTTAAGTACAAGAGGACTGACACACTAACTTTCCATGATTTGAACCTCTCCTGTGAGTACAGTTTTAGATTCCGATGCCTCACTTATGGTTTACTGTATCCCTTGGTCCTTCTTATTGACGATGAAAGACAGAAATTTTCGTCGGAATTTAATTCAAAAGGCACAATGCCGACTTAAGTAAAAGAGGACTGACACTCTCTCTTTCTATGATTTGAACCTCTCCTGTGAGTCCAGTTTTAGATTCCGATGCTTCATTTCAGGTTTACTGAATCCCTTGGACCTTCTTATTGACGTTGAAACACAGAAATTGCATCGGAATTAGATTCAAAAGGCACAATGCCGACTTAAGTACAAGAGGACTGACAATTTAACTATGATTTGAACATCTACTGTGAATCCAGTTTTAGATTCCGATGCTTCAGTTCAGGTTTACTGTATTCCTTGGACCTTCTTATTGACGATGAAACAAAGAAATTGCATCCGAATTTAATACAAAAGGCACAATGCCGACTTATGTAAAAGAGGATAGACACTCTCACTTTCCATGATTCGAACCTCACATGTGAGTCCAGTTTTAGATTACGATGCTTCACAATAGGTTTACTGTACACCTTGGACCTTCTTATTGACGATGAAACAAAGAAATTGCATCCGAATTTATTAAAAAAGGCACAATGCCGACTTAAGTACAAGAGGACTGACACTCTCCCTTTCTATGATTTGGACCTCTCCTGTGAGTCCAGTTTTAGATTCCGATGCTTCACTCATGGTTTACTGTATCCCTTGGACCTTCTCATTGACGATGAAACACAGAAATTGCATCCGAATTTAATACATAAGGCACAATGCCGACTTAAGTAAAAGAGGACTGACACTCTCACTTTATATGATTTGAAATTCTCCTGTGAGTCCAGTTTTAGATTCCGATGCGTCACTTCAGGTTTACCGTATACCTTGCACCTTCTTATTGACGATGAAACACAGAAATTGCATCGGAATTTAATACAAAAGGCACAATGCCGACATAAGTACAAGAGGGCTGACACACTAACTTTCTATTATTTGAAACTCTCCTGTGAGTCCGGTTTTAGATTCCGATGCTTCACTTCAGGTTTACTGTATCCCTTGGATCTTCTTATTGACGATGAAACGCACTAATTGCATCCGAATGTGATACAAAAGGCACAACGCTGACTTAAGTAAAAGAGGACTGACGCTCTCACTTACTATGATATGAACTTCTCCTGTGAGTCCAGTTTTAGATTCCGATGCGTCACTTCAGCTTTACCGTATACCTTGCACCTTCTTATTGACGATGAAACACAGAAATTGCATCCGAATTTAATACAAAAGGCACAATGCCGACTTAAGTAAAAGAGAGCTGACACTCTCACTTACTGTCATTTGAACCTCTCCTGTGAGTCCAGTTTTAGATTCCGATGCTTCACTTCAGGTTTACTGTATAACTTGGACCTTCTTATTGACAATGAAACACAGATTTGCATCCGAATTTAATAAAAAAGGCACAATGCCGACATAAGTACATGAGGACTGACCCTCTCACTTCCTATGATTTGAACCTCTCCTCTGCGTCCAGTTTTAGATTCCGATGCTTCACTTCAGGTTTACTGTATCCCTTGGACCTTCTTATTGACGATGAGAAACAGAAATTGCATCCAAATTAAATACAAAAGGCACAAATCCGTCTTATGTAAAAGAGGACCGACACTCTCACTTTCTATGATTTTGACCTCTCCTGTGAGTCCAATTTTAGATTCCGATGCTTCACTTCCGGTGTACTGTATTCCTTGGACCTTCTTATTGACGATGAAACTAAGAAATTGCATCCGAATTTAATACAAAAGGCACAATGCCGACTTAAGTAAAAGAGGATTGACACACTCACTTTCTATGATTTGAACCTCACATGTGAGTCCAGTTTTAGATTCCGATGCTTCACTTCAGATTTACTGTATACCTTGCACCTTCTTATTGACGATGAAACACAGAAATTGCATCCGAATTTAATCCAAAAGGTAAAATGCCGACTTAAGTAAAAGGGGACTGTCACTCTCTCTTTCTATGATTTGATCCTCTCCTGTGAGTCCAGTTTTAGATTCAGATGCTTCACTTCAGGTTTACTGTATCCCTTGGACCTTCTCATTGACGATGAAACACAGAAATTGCATCCGAATTTAATACATAAGGCACAATGCCGACTTAAGTAAAAGAGGACTGACACTCTCACTTTCTATGATTTGAAATTCTCCTGTGAGTCCAGTTTTAGATTCCGATGCGTCCCTTCAGGTTTACAGTATACCTTGCACCTTCTTATTGACGATGAAACACAGAAATTGCATCGGAATTTAATACAAAAGGCACAATGCCGACATAGCTACAAGAGGACTGACACTCTAACTTTCTATGATTTGAACCTCTCCTGTGAGTCCAGTTTTAGATTCCGATGCTTCACCTCAGATTTACTGTATCCCTTGGACCTTCTTATTGACGATGAAATACAGAAATTGCATCCGAATTTAATACAAAAGGCACATTGCCGACGTAAGTAAAGGAGGACTGACACTCTCTCTTTCTATGATTTGAACCCCTCCTGTGGGTCCAGTTTTAGATTCCGATGCTTCATTTCAGGTTTACTGAATCCCTTGGACCTTCTTATTGACGATGAAACACAGAAATTGCATCGGAATTAGATTCAAAAGGCACAATGCCGACTTAAGTACAAGAGGACTGACACTCTAACTCTTTACAATTTGAACCACTCCTGTGAGTCCAGTTTTAGATTCCGATGCTTCACTTCTGGTTTACTGTATACCTTGCACCTTCCTATTGACGATGAAACACAGAAATTGCATCGGAATTTAATACAAAAGGTACAATGACGACTTAAGTACAAGAGGACTGACAATTTAACTATGATTTAAACATCTCCTGTGAGTCCAGTTTTAGATTCCGATGCTTCACTTCAGGTGCACTGTATTCCTTGGACCAATTTATTGACTATGAAACTAAGAAATTGCATCCGAATTTAATACAAAAGGCACAATACCGACTTAAGTAAAAGAGGATTGACACTCTCACTTTCTATGATTTGAACCTCACGTGTGAGTCCAGATTCCGATGCTTCACTTCAGGTTTACTGTATCCCTTGGTCCTTCTTATTGACGATGAAAGACAGAATTTTCATCGGAATTTAATTCAAAAGGCACAATGCCGACTTAAGTAAAAGAGGACTGTCACTCTCTCTTTCTATGATTTGAACCTCTCCTGTGAGTCCAGTTTTAGATTCCGATGCTTCACTTCAGGTTTACTGTATCCCTTGGACCTTCTCATAGACGATGAAACACAGAAATTGCATCCGAATTTAATACAAAAGGCACAATGCCGACTTAAGTACATGAGGACTGACACTCTCACTTTCTATCATTTGAACCTCTCCTGTGAGTCCAGTTTTAGATTCCGAAGCTTCACTTCAGGTTTACTGTATCCTTAGGACCTTCTTATTGACGATGAAACACAGAAATTGCATCCGAATTTAATACAAAAGGCACAAATCCGACTTAAGTAAAAGAGGACTGACACTCTCACTCTCTATGATTTGAACCTCTCCTGTGAGTCCAGTTTTAGATTTCGATGCTTCACTTCTGGTTTACTGTATACCTTGCACCTTCCTATTGACGATGAAACGCAGGGATTGCATCGGAATTTAATACAAAAGGCATAATGCCGACTTAAGTACAAGAGGAATGACAATTTAACTATGACTTGAACATCTCCTGTGAGTCCAGTTTTAGATTCCGATGCTTCACTTCAGGTTTACTGTATTCCTTGGACCTCCTTATTGACGATGAAACAATGAAATTGCATCCGAATTTAATACAAAAGGCACAATGCCGACTTAAGTTAAAAGCGGATTGACACTCTCACTTTCTATGATTTGAACCTCACATGTGAGTCCAGTTTTAGATTCCGATGCTTCACTTCAGGTTTACTGTATATCTTGCACCTTCTTATTGACGATGAAACACAGAAATTGCATCCGAATTTAATACAAAAGGCACAATGCCGACTTAAGTGCAAGAGGACTGACACTCTCCCTTTCTACGATTTGAACCTATCCTGTGAGTCCAGTTTTAGATTCCGATGCTTCACTTATGGTTTACTGTATCCCTTGGTCCTTCTTATTGACGATGAAAGACAGAAATTTCATCGGAATTTAATTCAAAAGGCACAATGCCGACTTAAGTAAAAGAGAACTGTCACTCTCTGTTTCTATGATTTGAACCACTCCTGTGTCTCCAGTTTTAGATTCCGATGCTTCACTTCAGGTTTACTGTATCACTTGGACCATCTCATTAACGATCAAACACCGAAATTGAATCCGAATTTTATACATAAGGCACAATGCCGACTTAAGTAAAAGAGGACTGACACTCTCACTTTCTATGATTTGAAATTCTCCTGTGAGTCCAGTTTTAGATTCCGATGCGTCACTTCAGGTTTACCGTATACCTTGCACCTTCTTATTGACGATGAAACACTGAAATTGCATCGGAATTTAATACAAAAGGCACAATGCCGACTTAATTACAAGAGGAATGACAATTTAACTATGATTTGAACATCTCATGTGAGTCCAGTTTTAGATTCCGATGCTTCACTTCATGTTTACTATATTCCTTGGACCTTCTTATTGACGATGAAACAAAGAAATTGCATCCGAATTTAATACAATAGGCACAATGCTGACTTAAGTAAAAGAGGATTGACACTCTCACTTTCTATGATTTGAACCTCACATGTGAGTCCAGTTTTAGATTCCGATGCTTCACTTCAGGTTTACTGTATACCTTGGACCTTCTTATTGACGATGAAACACAGAAATTGCATCCGAATTTAATACAAAAGGCACAACGCCGACTTAAGTACAAGAGGACTGACACACTCCCTTTCTATGATTTGAACCTATCCTGTGAGTCCAGTTTTAGATTCCGATGCTTCACTTATGGTTTACTGTATCCCTTGGTCCTTCTTATTGATGATGAAAGACAGAAATTTCATCGGAATTTAATTCAAAAGGCACAATGCCGACTTAAGTAAAAGAGAACTGTCACTCTCTCTTTCTATGATTTGAACCTCTCCTGTGACTCCAGTTTTAGATTCCGATTCTTCACTTCAGGTTTACTGTATCACTTGGACCTTCTCATTAACGATGAAACACATTAATTGAATCCGAATTTAATACATAAGGCACAATGCCGACTTAAGTAAAAGAGGACTGACACTCTCACTTTCTATGATTTGAAATTCTCCTGTGAGTCCAGTTTTAGATTCCGATGCGTCACTTCAGGTTTACCGTATACCTTGCACCTTCTTATTGACGATGAAACACAGTAATTGCGTCGGAATTTAATACAAAAGGCACAATGCCGACATAACTACAAGAGGACTGACACTCTAACTTTCTATGATTAGAACCTCTCCTGTGAGTCCAGTTTTAGATTCCGATGCTTCACCTCAGATTTACTGTATCCCTTGGACCTTCTTACTGACGATGAAATACAGAAATTGCATCCGAATTTAATACAAAAGGCACAATGCCGACTTACGTAAAAAAGGACTGACACTCTAACTTTCTGTGATTTGTACCTCTCCTGTGAGTCCAGTTTTAGATTCCGATGCTTCACTTCAGGTTTACTGTATACCTTGCACCTTCTTATTGACGATGGAACACAGAAATTGCATCTGAATTTAATACAAAAGGCACAATGCCGACTTAAGTACATGAGGACTGACACTCTTACTTTCTATCATTTGAACCTCTCCTGTGAGTCCAGTTTTAGATTCCGAAGCTTCACTTCAGGTTTACTGTATCCCTTGGACCTTCTCATTGACGATGAAACACAGAAATTGCATCCGAATTTAATACAAAAGGCACAATGCCGACATAACTACAAGAGGACTGACACTCTATCTTTCTATGATTTGAACCTCTCCTGTGAGTCCAGTTTTAGATTCCGATGCTTCACCTCAGATTTACTGTATCTCTTGGACCTTCTTATTGACGATGAAATACAGAAATTGCATCCGAATTTAATACAAAAGGCACAATGCCGACTTAAGTAAAAGAGGACTGACACCCTAACTTTCTGTGATTTGAACATCTCCTGTGAGTCCAGTTTTAGATTCCGATGCTTCACTTCATGTTTACTGTATACCTTGCACCTTCTTATTGACGATGAAACACAGAAATTGCATCGGAATTAAATTCAAAAGGCACAATGCCGACTTAAGTACAAGAGGACTGACACTCTAACTTTCTATGATTTGAACCTCTCCTGTGAGTCCAGTTTTAGATTCCGATGCTTCATTTCAGGTTTACAATGCCGACATAATTACAAGAGGAATGACAATTTAACTATGATTTGAACATCTCATGTGAGTCCAGTTTTAGATTCCGATGCTTCACTTCATGTTTACTATATTCCTTGGACCTTCTTATTGACGATGAAACAAAGAAATTGCATCCGAATTTAATACAATAGGCACAATGCCGACTTAAGTAAAAGAGGATTGACACTCTCACTTTCTATGATTTGAACCTCACATGTGAGTCCAGTTTTAGATTCCGATGCTTCACTTCAGGTTTACTGTATACCTTGGACCTTCTTATTGACGATGAAACACAGAAATTGCATCCGAATTTAATACAAAAGGCACAACGCCGACTTAAGTACAAGAGGACTGACACTCTCCCTTTCTATGATTTGAACCTATCCTGTGAGTCCAGTTTTAGATTCCGATGCTTCACTTATGGTTTACTGTATCCCATGGTCCTTCTTATTGACGATGAAAGACAGAAATTTCATCGGAATTCAATTCAAAAGGCACAATGCCGACTTAAGTAAAAGAGAACTGTCACTCTCTCTTTCTATGATTTGAACCTCTCCTGTGACTCCAGTTTTAGATTCCGATGCTTCACTTCAGGTTTACTGTATCACTTGGACCTTCTCATTAACGATGAAACACATTAATTGAATCCGAATTTAGTACATAAGGCACAATGCCGACTTAAGTAAAAGAGGACTGACACTCTCACTTTCTATGATTTGAAATTCTCCTGTGAGTCCAGTTTTAGATTCCGATGCGTCACTTCAGGTTTACCGTATACCTTGCACCTTCTTATTGACGATGAAACACAGTAATTGCGTCGGAATTTAATACAAAAGGCACAATGCCGACATAACTATAAGAGGACTGACACTCTAACTTTCTATGATTAGAACCTCTCCTGTGAGTCCAGTTTTAGATTCCGATGCTTCACCTCAGATTTACTGTATCCCTTGGACCTTCTTACTGACGATGAAATACAGAAATTGCATCCGAATTTAATACAAAAGGCACAATGCCGACTTACGTAAAAAAGGACTGACACTCTAACTTTCTGTGATTTGTACCTCTCCTATGAGTCCAGTTTTAGATTCCGATGCTTCACTTCAGGTTTACTGTATACCTTGCACCTTCTTATTAACGATGGAACACAGAAATTGCATCTGAATTTAATACAAAAGGCACAATGCCGACTTCAGTACATGAGGACTGACACTCTTACTTTCTATCATTTGAACCTCTCCTGTGAGTCCAGTTTTAGATTCCGAAGCTTCACTTCAGGTTTACTGTATCCCTTGGACCTTCTCATTGACGATGAAACACAGAAATTGCATCCGAATTTAATAAAAAGGCACAATGCCGACATAACTACAAGAGGACTGACACTCTATCTTTCTATGATTTGAACCTCTCCTGTGAGTCCAGTTTTAGATTCCGATGCTTCACCTCAGATTTACTGTATCTCTTGGACCTTCTTATTGACGATGAAATACAGAAATTGCATCCGAATTTAATACAAAAGGCACAATGCCGACTTAAGTAAAAGAGGACTGACACCCTAACTTTCTGTGATTTGAACCTCTCCTGTGAGTCCAGTTTTAGATTCCGATGCTTCACTTCATGTTTACTGTATACCTTGCACCTTCTTATTGACGATGAAACACAGAAATTGCATCGGAATTAAATTCAAAAGGCACAATGCCGACTGAAGTACAAGAGGACTGACACTCTAACTTTCTATGATTTGAACCTCTCCTGTGAGTCCAGTTTTAGATTCCGATGCTTCACTTATGGTTTACTGTATCCCTTGGTCCTTCTTATTGACGATGAAAGACAGAAATTTCATCGGAATTTAATTCAAAAGGCACAATGCCGACTTAAGTAAAAGAGAACTGTCACTCTCTCTTTCTATGATTTGAACCTCTCCTGTGACTCCAGTTTTAGATTCCAATGCTTCTCTTCAGGTTTACTGTATCCCTTGGACCTTCTCATTAACGATGAAACACAGAAATTGCATCCGAATTTAATACATAAGGCACAATGCCGACTTAAGTAAAAGAGGACTGACACTCTCACTTTCTATGATTTGAAATTCTCCTGTGAGTCCAGTTTTAGATTCCGATGCGTCACTTCAGGTTTACCGTATACCTTGCACCTTCTTAATGACGCTGAAACACAGAAATTGCGTCGGAATTTAATACAAAAGACACAATGCCGACATAACTACAAGAGGACTGACACTCTAACTTTCTATGATTGGAACCTCTCCTGTGAGTCCTGTTTTAGATTCCGATGCTTCATTTCAGGTTTACTGTATCCCTTGGACCTTCTTATTGACGATGAAACACAGAAATTGCATCCGAATTTAATACAAAAGGCACAATGCCGACTTAATTACATGAGGACTGACACTCTCACTTTCTATCATTTGAACCTCTCCTGTGAGTCTAGTTTTAGATTCCGAAGCTTCACTTCCGGTTTACTGTATCCTTTGGACTTTCTTATTGACGATGAGACACAGAAATTGCAACCGAATTTAATACAAAAGGCACAAATCCGACTTAAGTAATAGAGGACTGACACTCTCACTTTCTATGATTTCAACCTCTCCTGTGAGTCCAGTTTTAGATTCCGATGCTTCACTTGTGGTTTACTGTATACCTTGCACTTTCCTATTGACGATGAAACACTGAAATTGCATCGGAATTTAATACAAAAGGCACAATGCCGACTTAAGTACAAGAGGAATGACAATTTAACTATGATTTGAACATCTCCTGTGAGTCCAGTTTTAGATTCCGATGCTTCACTTCAGGTTTACTATATTCCTTGGACCTTCTTATTGACGATGAAACAAGGAAATTGCATCCGAATTTAATACAATAGGCACAATGCCGACTTAAGTAAAAGAGGATTTACACTCTCACTTTCTATGATTTGAACCTCACATGTGAGTCCAGTTTTAGATTACGATGCTTCACTTCAGGTTTACTGTATAACTTGGACCTTCTTATTGACGGTGAAACACAGAAATTGCATCCGAATTTAATACAAAAGGCACAATGCCGACTTAAGTACAAGAGGACTGACACTCTCCCTTTCTATGATTTGAACCTCTCCTGTGAGTCCAGTTTTAGATTCCGATGCTTCACTTATGGTTTACTGTATCCCTTGGTCCTTCTTATTGACGATGAAAGACAGAAATTTCATCGGAATTTAATTCAAAAGGCACAATGCCGACTTAAGTAAAAGAGAACTGTCACTCTCTCTTTCTATGATTTGAACCTCTCCTGTGACTCCAGTTTTAGATTCCGATGCTTCACTTCAGGTTTACTGTATCACTTGGACCTTCGCATTAACGATGAAACACAGAAATTGAATCTGAATTTAATACATAAGGCACAATGTCGACTTAAGTAAAAGAGGACTGACACTCTCACTTTCTATGATTTGAAATTCTCCTGTGAGTCCAGTTTTAGATTCCAATGCGTCACTTCAGGTTTACCGTATACCTTGCACCTTCTTGTTGACGATGAAACACAGAAATTGCGTCGGAATTTAATACAGAAGGCACAATGCCGACACAACTACAAGAGGACTGACACTCTAACTTTCTATGATTAGAACCTCTCCTGTGAGTCCAGTTTTAGATTCCGATGCTTCACCTCAGATTTACTGTATCCCTTGGACCTTCTTACTGTCGATGAAATACAGAAATTGCATCCGAATTTAATACAAAAGGCACAATGTCGACTTAAGTAAAAAAGGACTGACACTCTAACTTTCTGTGATTTGTACCTCTCCTGTGAGTCCAGTTTTACATTCCGATGCTTCACTTCAGGTTTACTGTATACCTTGCACCTGCTTATTGACGATGAAACACAGAAATTGCATCGCAATTAAATTCAAAAGGCACAATGCCGACTTAAGTACAAGAGGACTGACACTCTAACTATCTATGACTTGAACCTCTCTTGTGAGTCCAGTTTTAGATTCCGATGCTTCATTTCAGGTTTACTGTATCCCTTGGACCTTCTTATTGACGATGAAACACAGAAATTGCATCCGAATTTAATACAAAAGGCACAATGCCGACTTAAGTACATGAGGACTGACACTCTCACTTTCTATCATTTGAACCTCTCCTGTGAGTCCAGTTTTAGATTCCGAAGCTTCACTTCAGGTTTACTTTATCCTTTGGACCTTCTTATTGACGATGAAACACAGAAATTGCATCCGAATTTAATACAAAAGGCACAATGCCGACGTAAGTAAAAGAGGATAGACACTCTCACTTTCTATGATTTGAACCTCACATGTGAGTCCAGTTTTAGATTCCGATGCTTCACTTCAGGTTTGCTGTATACCTTGGACCTTCTTATTGACGATGAAACACTGAAATTGCATCCGAATATAATACAAAAGGAACAGTGCCGACTTAAGTACAAGAGGACTGACACTCTCCCTTTCTATGATTTGAACCTCTCCTGTGAGTCCAGTTTTAGATTCCGATGCCTCACTTCAGGTTTACTATATTCCTTGGACCTTCTTATTGACGATGAAACAAAGAAATTGCATCCGAATTTAATACAATAGGCACAATGCCGACTTAAGTAAAAGAGGATTGACACTCTCACTTTCTATGATTTGAACCTCACATGTGAGTCCAGTTTTAGATTCCGATGCTTCACTTCAGGTTTACTGCATAACTGGGACCTTCTTATTGACGATGAAACACAGAAATTGCATCCGAATTTAATACAAAAAGCACAATGCCGACTTAAGTACAAGAGGACTGACACTCTCCCTTTCTATGATTTGAACCTCTCCTGTGAGTCTAGTTTTAGATTCCGATGCTTCACTTATGGTTTACTGTATCCCTTGGTCCTTCTTATTGACGATGAAAGACAGAAATTTCATCGGAATTTAATTCAAAAGGCACAATGCCGACTTAAGTATAAGAGAACTGTCACTCTCTCTTTCTATGATTTGAACCTCTCCTGTGACTCCAGTTTTAGATTCCGATGCTTCACTTCAGGTTTACTGTATCACTTCGACATTCTCATTAACGATGAAACACAGAAATTGAATCTGAATTTAATACATAAGGCACAATGCCGACTTAAGTAAAAGAGGACCGACACCCTCACTTTCTATGATTTGAAATTCTCCTGTGAGTCCAGTTTTAGATTCCGATGCGTCACTTCAGGTTTACCGTATACCTTGCACCTTCTTATTGACGATGAAGCACAGAAATTGCGTCGGAATTTAATACAGAAGGCACAATGCCGACACAACTGCAAGAGGACTGACGCTCTAACTTTCTATGATTAGAACCTCTCCTGTGAGTCCAGTTTTAGATTCCGATGCTTCACCTCAGATTTACTGTATCCCTTGGACCTTCTTACTGACGATGAAATACAGAAATTGCATCCGAATTTAATACAAAAGGCACAATGTCGACTTAAGTAAAAAAGGACTGACACTCTCACTTTCTATGATTTCAACCTCTCCTGTGAGTCCAGTTTTAGATTCCGATGCTTCACTTGTGGTTTACTGTATACCTTGGACTTTCCTATTGACGATGAAACACTGAAATTGCATCGGAATTTAATACAAAAGGCACAATGCCGACTTAAGTACAAGAGGAATGACAATTTAACTATGATTTGAACATCTCCTGTGAGTCCAGTTTTAGATTCCGATGCTTCACTTCAGGTTTACTATATTCCTTGGACCTTCTTATTGACGATGAAACAAAGAAATTGCATCCGAATTTAATACAATAGGCACAATGCCGACTTAAGTAAAAGAGGATTGACACTCTCACTGTCTATGATTTGAACCTCACATGTGAGTCCAGTTTTAGATTCCGATGCTTCACTTCAGGTTTACTGTATAACTTGGACCTTCTTATTGACGATGAAACACAGAAATTGCATCCGAATTTAATACAAAAGGCACAATGCCGACTTAAGTACAAGAGGACTGACACTCTCCCTTTCTATGATTTGAACCTCTCCTGTGTGTCCAGTTTTAGATTCCGATGCTTCACTTATGGTTTACTGTATCCCTTGGTCCTTCTTATTGGCGATGAAAGACAGAAATTTCATCGGAATTTAATTCAAAAGGCACAATGCCGACTTAAGTAAAAGAGAACTGTCACTCTCTCTTTCTATGATTTGAACCTCTCCTGTGACTCCAGTTTTAGATTCCGATGCTTCACTTCAGGTTTACTGTATCACTTGGACCGTCGCATTAACGATGAAACACAGAAATTGAATCTGAATTTAATGCATAAGGCACAATGTCGACTTAAGTAAAAGAGGACTGACACTCTCACTTTCTATGATTTGAAATTCTCCTGTGAGTCCAGTTTTAGATTCCAATGCGTCACTTCAGGTTTACCGTATACCTTGCACCTTCTTATTGACGATGAAACACAGAAATGGCGTCGGAATTTAATACAGAAGGCACAATGCCGACACAACTACAAGAGGACTGACACTCTAACTTTCTATGATTAGAACCTCTCCTGTGAGTCCAGTTTTAGATTCCGATGCTTCACCTCAGATTTACTGTATCCCTTGGACCTTCTTACTGACGATGAAATACAGAAATTGCATCCGAATTTAATACAAAAGGCACAATGTCGACTTAAGTAAAAAAGGACTGACACTCTAACTTTCTGTGATTTGTACCTCTCCTGTGAGTCCAGTTTTAGATTCCGATGCTTCACTTCAGGTTTACTGTATACCTTGCACCTGCTTATTGACGATGAAACACAGAAATTGCATCGCAATTAAATTCAAAAGGCACAATGCCGACTTAAGTACAAGAGGACTGACACTCTAACTTTCTATGACTTGAACCTCTCTTGTGTGTCCAGTTTTAGATTCCGATGCTTCATTTCAGGTTTACTGTATCCCTTGGACCTTCTTATTGACGATGAAACACAGAAATTGCATCCGAATTTAATACAAAAGGCACAATGCCGACTTAAGTACATGAGGACTGACACTCTCACTTTCTATCATTTGAACCTCTCCTGTGAGTCCAGTTTTAGATTCCGAAGCTTCACTTCAGGTTTACTGTATCCTTTGGACCTTCTTATTGACGATGAAACACAGAAATTGCATCCGAATTTAATACAAAAGGCACAATGCCGACTTAAGTAAAAGAGAACTGTCACTCTCTCTTTCTATGATTTGAACCTCTCCTGTGACTCCAGTTTTAGATTCCGATGCTTCACTTCAGGTTTACTGTATCACTTGGACCTTCGCATTAACGATGAAACACAGAAATTGAATCTGAATTTAATACATAAGGCACAATGTCGACTTAAGTAAAAGAGGACTGACACTCTCACTTTCTATGATTTGAAATTCTCCTGTGAGTCCACTTTTAGATTCCAATGCGTCACTTCAGGTTTACCGTATACCTTGCACCTTCTTATTGACGATGAAACACAGAAATTGCGTCGGAATTTAATACAGAAGGCACAATGCCGACACAACTACAAGAGGACTGACACTCTAACTTTCTATGATTAGAACCTCTCCTGTGAGTCCAGTTTTAGATTCCGATGCTTCACCTCAGATTTACTGTATCCCTTGGACCTTCTTACTGACGATGAAATACAGAAATTGCATCCGAATTTAATACAAAAGGCACAATGTCGACTTAAGTAAAAAAGGACTGACACTCTAACTTTCTGTGATTTGTACCTCTCCTGTGAGTCCAGTTTTACATTCCGATGCTTCACTTCAGGTTTACTGTATACCTTGCACCTGCTTATTGACGATGAAACACAGAAATTGCATCGCAATTAAATTCAAAAGGCACAATGCCGACTTAAGTACAAGAGGACTGACACTCTAACTATCTATGACTTGAACCTCTCTTGTGAGTCCAGTTTTAGATTCCGATGCTTCATTTCAGGTTTACTGTATCCCTTGGACCTTCTTATTGACGATGAAACACAGAAATTGCATCCGAATTTAATACAAAAGGCACAATGCCGACTTAAGTACATGAGGACTGACACTCTCACTTTCTATCATTTGAACCTCTCCTGTGAGTCCAGTTTTAGATTCCGAAGCTTCACTTCAGGTTTACTTTATCCTTTGGACCTTCTTATTGACGATGAAACACAGAAATTGCATCCGAATTTAATACAAAAGGCACAATGCCGACGTAAGTAAAAGAGGATAGACACTCTCACTTTCTATGATTTGAACCTCACATGTGAGTCCAGTTTTAGATTCCGATGCTTCACTTCAGGTTTGCTGTATACCTTGGACCTTCTTATTGACGATGAAACACTGAAATTGCATCCGAATATATTACAAAAGGAACAGTGCCGACTTAAGTACAAGAGGACTGACACTCTCCCTTTCTATGATTTGAACCTCTCCTGTGAGTCCAGTTTTAGATTCCGATGCCTCACTTCAGGTTTACTATATTCCTTGGACCTTCTTATTGACGATGAAACAAAGAAATTGCATCCGAATTTAATACAATAGGCACAATGCCGACTTAAGTAAAAGAGGATTGACACTCTCACTTTCTGTGATTTGAACCTCACATGTGAGTCCAGTTTTAGATTCCGATGCTTCACTTCAGGTTTACTGCATAACTGGGTCCTTCTTATTGACGATGAAACACAGAAATTGCATCCGAATTTAATACAAAAGGCACAATGCCGACTTAAGTACAAGAGGACTGACACTCTCCCTTTCTATGATTTGAACCTCTCCTGTGAGTCTAGTTTTAGATTCCGATGCTTCACTTATGGTTTACTGTATCCCTTGGTCCTTCTTATTGACGATGAAAGACAGAAATTTCATCGGAATTTAATTCAAAAGGCACAATGCCGACTTAAGTATAAGAGAACTGTCACTCTCTCTTTCTATGATTTGAACCTCTCCTGTGACTCCAGTTTTAGATTCCGATGCTTCACTTCAGGTTTACTGTATCACTTGGACATTCTCATTAACGATGAAACACAGAAATTGAATCTGAATTTAATACATAAGGCACAATGCCGACTTAAGTAAAAGAGGACCGACACCCTCACTTTCTATGATTTGAAATTCTCCTGTGAGTCCAGTTTTAGATTCCGATGCGTCACTTCAGGTTTACCGTATACCTTGTACCTTCTTATTGACGATGAAGCACAGAAATTGCGTCGGAATTTAATACAGAAGGCACAATGCCGACACAACTGCAAGAGGACTGACGCTCTAACTTTCTATGATTAGAACCTCTCCTGTGAGTCCAGTTTTAGATTCCGATGCTTCACCTCAGATTTACTGTATCCCTTGGACCTTCTTACTGACGATGAAATACAGAAATTGCATCCGAATTTAATACAAAAGGCACAATGTCGACTTAGGTAAAAAAGGACTGACACTCTCACTTTCTATGATTTCAACCTCTCCTGTGAGTCCAGTTTTAGATTCCGATGCTTCACTTGTGGTTTACTGTATACCTTGGACTTTCCTATTGACGATGAAACACTGAAATTGCATCGGAATTTAATACAAAAGGCACAATGCCGACTTAAGTACAAGAGGAATGACAATTTAACTATGATTTGAACATCTCCTGTGAGTCCAGTTTTAGATTCCGATGCTTCACTTCAGGTTTACTATATTCCTGGGACCTTCTTATTGACGATGAAACAAAGAAATTGCATCCGAATTTAACACAATAGGCACAATGCCGACTTAAGTAAAAGAGGATTGACACTCTCACTGTCTATGATTTGAACCTCACATGTGAGTCCAGTTTTAGATTCCGATGCTTCACTTCAGGTTTACTGTATAACTTGGACCTTCTTATTGACGATGAAACACAGAAATTGCATCCGAATTTAATACAAAAGGCACAATGCCGACTTAAGTACAAGAGGACTGACACTCTCCCTTTCTATGATTTGAACCTCTCCTGTGTGTCCAGTTTTAGATTCCGATGCTTCACTTATGGTTTACTGTATCCCTTGGTCCTTCTTATTGACGATGAAAGACAGAAATTTCATCGGAATTTAATTCAAAAGGCACAATGCCGACTTAAGTAAAAGAGAACTGTCACTCTCTCTTTCTATGATTTGAACCTCTCCTGTGACTCCAGTTTTAGATTCCGATGCTTCACTTCAGGTTTACTGTATCACTTGGACCGTCGCATTAACGATGAAACACAGAAATTGAATCTGAATTTAATGCATAAGGCACAATGTCGACTTAAGTAAAAGAGGACTGACACTCTCACTTTCTATGATTTGAAATTCTCCTGTGAGTCCAGTTTTAGATTCCAATGCGTCACTTCAGGTTTACCGTATACCTTGCACCTTCTTATTGACGATGAAACACAGAAATTGCGTCGGAATTTAATACAGAAGGCACAATGCCGACACAACTACAAGAGGACTGACACTCTAACTTTCTATGATTAGAACCTCTCCTGTGAGTCCTGTTTTAGATTCCGATGCTTCACCTCAGATTTACTGTATCCCTTGGACCTTCTTACTGACGATGAAATACAGAAATTGCATCCGAATTTAATACAAAAGGCACAATGTCGACTTAAGTAAAAAAGGACTGACACTCTAACTTTCTGTGATTTGTACCTCTCCTGTGAGTCCAGTTTTAGATTCCGATGCTTCACTTCAGGTTTACTGTATACCTTGCACCTGCTTATTGACGATGAAACACAGAAATTGCATCGCAATTAAATTCAAAAGGCACAATGCCGACTTAAGTACAAGAGGACTGACACTCTAACTTTCTATGACTTGAACCTCTCTTGTGAGTCCAGTTTTAGATTCCGATGCTTCATTTCAGGTTTACTGTATCCCTTGGACCTTCTTATTGACGATGAAACACAGAAATTGCATCCGAATTTAATACAAAAGGCACAATGCCGACTTAAGTACATGAGGACTGACACTCTCACTTTCTATCATTTGAACCTCTCCTGTGAGTCCAGTTTTACATTCCGAAGCTTCACTTCAGGTTTACTGTATCCTTTGGACCATCTTATTGACGATGAAACACAGAAATTGCATCCGAATTTAATACAAAAGGCACAATGCCGACGTAAGTAAAAGAGGATTGACACTCTCACTTTCTATGATTTGAACCTCACATGTGAGTCCAGTTTTAGATTCCGATGCTTCACTTCAGGTTTACTGTATACCTTGGACCTTCTTATTGACGATGAAACACAGAAATTGCATCCGAATATAATACAAAAGGAACAATGCCGACTTAAGTACAAGAGGACTGACACTCTCCCTTTCTATGATTTGAACCTCTCCTGTGAGTCCAGTTTTAGATTCCGATGCCTCACTTCAGGTTTACTATATTCCTTTGACCTTCTTATTGACGATGAAACAAAGAAATTGCATCCGAATTTAATGCAATAGGCACAATGCCGACTTAAGTAAAAGAGGATTGACACTCTCACTTTCTATGATTTGAACCTCACATGTGAGTCCAGTTTTAGATTCCGATGCTTCACTTCAGGTTTACTGCATAACTGGGACCTTCTTATTGACGATGAAACACAGAAATTGCATCCGAATTTAATACAAAAGGCACAATGCCGACTTAAGTACAAGAGGACTGACACTCTCCCTTTCTATGATTTGAACCTCTCCTGTGAGTCCAGTTTTAGATTCCGATGCTTCACTTATGGTTTACTGTATCCCTTGGTCCTTCTTATTGACGATGAAAGACAGAAATTTCATCGGAATGTAATTCAAAAGGCACAATTTAGACTTAAGTAAAAGAGAACTGTCACTCTCTCTTTCTATGATTTGAACCTCTCCTGTGACTCCAGTTTTAGATTCCGATGCTTCACTTCAGGTTTACTGTATCACTTGGACCTTCTCATTAACGATGAAACACAGAAATTGAATCTGAATTTAATACATAAGGCACAATGCCGACTTAAGTAAAAGAGGACTGACACCCTCACTTTCTATGATTTGAAATTCTCCTGTGAGTCCAGTTTTAGATTCCGATGCGTCACTTCAGGTTTACCGTATACCTTGCACCTTCTTATTGACGATGAAACTCAGAAATTGCGTCGGAATTTAATACAGAAGGCACAATGCCGACACAACTGCAAGAGGACTGACGCTCTAACTTTCTATGATTAGAACCTCTCCTGTGAGTCCAGTTTTAGATTCCGATGCTTCACCTCAGATTTACTGTATTCCTTGGACCTTTTTACTGACGATGAAATACAGAAATTGCATCCGAATTTAATACAAAAGGCACAATGTCGACTTAAGTAAAAAAGCACTGACACTCTAACTTTCTGTGATTTGTACCTCTCCTGTGAGTCCAGTTTTAGATTCCGACGCTTCACTTTAGGTTTACTGTATACCTTGCACCTGCTTATTGACGATGAAACACAGAAATTGCATCGCAACTAAATTGAAAAGCCTCAATGCCGACTTAAGTACAAGAGGACTGACACTCTAACTTTCTATGATTTGAACCTCTCTTGTGAGTCCAGTTTTAGATTCCGATGCTTCATTTCAGGTTTACTGTATCCCTTGGACCTTCTTATTGACGATGAAGCACAGAAATTGCATCCGAATTTAATACAAAAGGCACAATGCCGACTTAAGTACATGAGGACTGACACTCTCACTTTCTATCATTTGAACCTCTCCTGTGAGTCCAGTTTTAGATTCCGAACCTTCACTTCAGGTTTACTGTATCCTTTGGGCCTTCTTATTGACGATGAAACACAGAATTTGCATCCGAATTTAATACAAAAGGCACAAATCCGACTTAAGTAAAAGAGGACTGACACTCTCACTTTCTATGATTTGAACCTCTCCTGTGAGTCCAGTTTTAGATTCCGATGCTTCACTTCTGGTTTACTGTATACCTTGCACCTTCCAATTGACGATGAAACACAGAAATTGCATCGCAATTTAATACAAAAGGCACAATGCCGACTTAAGTACAAGAGGAATGACAATTTAACTATGATTTGAACATCTCCTGTGATTCCAGTTTTAGATTCCGATGCTTCACTTCAGGTTTACTCTATTCCTTGGACCTTCTTATTGACGATGAAACGAAGAAATTGCATTCGAATTTAATACAAAAGGCACAATGCCGACTTAAGTACAAGAGGATTGACACTCTCACTTTCTATGATTTGAACCTCACATGTGAGTCCAGTTTTAGATTCCGATGCTTCACTTCAGGTTTACTGTATACCTAGCACCTTCTTATTGACGATGAAACACAGAAATTGCATCGGAATTAAATTCAAAAGGCACAATGCCGACTTAAGTACAAGAGGACTGACACTCTAACTTTCTATGATTTGAACCTCTCCTGTGAGTCCAGTTTTAGATTCCGATGCTTCATTTCAGGTTTACTGTATCCCTTGGACCTTCTTATTGACGATGAAACACAGAAATTGCATCCGAATTTAATACAAAAGGCACAATGCCGACTTAAGTACATGAGGACTGACACTCTCACTTTCTATCATTTGAACCTCTCCTGTGAGTCTAGTTTTAGATTGCGAAGCTTCACTTCAGGTTTACTGTATCCTTTGGACCTTCTTATTGACGTTGAAACACAGAAATTGCATCCGAATTTAATACAAAAGGCACAAATCCGACTTAAGTAAAAGAGGGCTGACACTCTCACTTTCTATGATTTGAACCTCTCCTGTGAGTCCAGTTTTAGATTCCGATGCTTCACTTCTGGTTTACTGTATCCCTTGGTCCTTCTTATTGACGATGAAAGACAGAAATGTCATCGGAATTTAATTCAAAAGGCACAATGCCGACTTAAGTAAAAGAGAACTGTCACTCTCTCTTTCTATGATTTGAACCTCTCCTGTGACTCCAGTTTTAGATTCCGATGCTTCATTTCAGGTTTACTGTATCTCTTGGACCTTCTCATAAACGATGAAACACAGAAATTGCATCCGAATTTAATACATAAGGCACAATGCCGACTTAAGTAAAAGAGGACTGACACTCTCACTTTCTATGAATTGAAATTCTCCTGTGAGTCCAGTTTTAGATTCCGATGCGTCACTTCAGTTTTACCGTTTACCTTGCACCTTCTTATTGACGATGAAACACAGAAATTGCGTCGGAATGTAATACAAAAGGCACAATGCCGACATAACTACAAGAGGACTGACACTCTAACTTTCTATGATTGGAACCTCTCCTGTGAGTCCAGTTTTAGATTCCGATGCTTCACCTCAGATTTACTGTATCCCTTGGACCTTCTTATTGACGATGAAATACAGAAATTGCATCCGAATTTAATACATAAGGCACAATGCCGACTTAAGTAAAAGAGGATTGACACTCTCACTTTCTATGATTTGAACCTCACATGTGAGTCCAGTTTTAGATTCCGATGCTTCACTTCAGGTTTACTGTATACCTTGCACCTTCTTATTGACGATGAAACACAGAAATTGCATCGGAATTAAATTCAAAAGGCACAATGCCGACTTAAGTACAGGAGGACTGACACTCTAACTTTCTATGATTTGAACCTCTCCTGTGAGTCCAGTTTTAGATTCCGATGCTTCATTTCAGGTTTACTGTATCCCTTGGACCTTCTTATTGACAATGAAACACAGAAATTGCATCCGAATTTAATACAAAAGGCACAATGCCGACTTAAGTACAAGAGGAATGACAATTTAACTTTGATTTGAACATCTCCTGTGAGTCCAGTTTTAGATTTCGATGCTTCACTTCAAGTTTACTGTATTCCTAGGACCTTCTTATTGACGATGAAACAAAGAAATTGCATCCGAATTTAATACAAAAGGCACAATGCCGACTTAAGTAAAAGAGGATTGACACTCTCACTGTCTATGATTTGAACCTCACATGTGAGTCCAGTTTTAGATTCCGATGCTTCACTTCAGGTTTACTGTATCCCTTGGACCTTCTTATTGACGATGAAACACAGAAATTGCATCCGAATTTAATACAAAAGGCACAATGCCGACTTAAGTACAAGAGGAATGACAATTTAACTATGATTTGAACATCTCCTGTGAGTCCAGTTTTAGATTCCGATGCTTCACTTTAGGTTTACTATATTCCTTGGACCTTCTTATTGACGATGAAACAAAGAAATTGCATCCGAATTTAATACAATAGGCACAATGCCGACTTAAGTAAAAGAGGATTGACACTCTCACTTTCTATGATTTAAACCTCTCCTGTGAGTCCAGTTTTAGATTCCGATGCTTCATTTCAGGTTTACTGTATCACTTGGACCTTCTCATTAACGATGAAACACATTAATTGAATCCGAATTTAATACATAAGGCACAATGCCGACTTAAGTAAAAGAGGACTGACACTCTCACTTTCTACGATTTGAAATTCTCCTGTGAGTCCAGTTTTAGATTCCGATGCGTCACTTCAGGTTTACCGTATACCTTGCACCTTCTTATTGACGATGAAACACAGTAATTGCGTCGGAATTTAATACAAAAGGCACAATGCCGACATAACTACAAGAGGACTGACACTCTAACTTTCTATGATTAGAACCTCTCCTGTGAGTCCAGTTTCAGATTCCGATGCTTCACCTCAGATTTACTGTATCCCTTG
Organism: Schistocerca americana; assembly: GCF_021461395.2. Lineage (NCBI taxonomy): Eukaryota > Metazoa > Arthropoda > Insecta > Orthoptera > Acrididae > Schistocerca > Schistocerca americana. The sequence continues at coordinate 8,112,831 of NC_060126.1, forward strand.
GACCTTCTTACTGACGATGAAATACAGAAATTGCATCCGAATTTAATACAAAAGGCACAATGCCGACTTACGTAAAAAAGGACTGACACTCTAACTTTCTGTGATTTGTACCTCTCCTGTGAGTCCAGTTTTAGATTCCGATGCTTCACTTCAGGTTTACTGTATACCTTGCACCTTCTTATTGACGATGGAACACAGAAATTGCATCTGAATTTAATACAAAAGGCACAATGCCGACTTAAGTACATGAGGACTGACACTCTTACTTTATATCGTTTGAACCTCTCCTGTGAGTCCAGTTTTAGATTCCGAAGCTTCACTTCACGTTTACTGTATCCTTTGGACCTTCTTATTGACGATGAAAAACAGAAATTGCATCCGAATTTAATACAAAAGGCACAAATCCGACTTAACTAAAAGAGGACTGACACTCTCACTTTCTATGATTTGAACCTCTCCTGTGAGTCCAGTTTTAGATTCCGATGCTTCACTTCTGGTTTACTGTATACCTTGCACCTTGCTATTGACGATGAAACACAGAAATTGCATCCGAATTTAATACAAAAGGCACAATGCCGACTTAAGTACAAGAGGAATGACAATTTAACTATGATTTGAACATCTCCTGTGAGTCCAGTTTTAGATTCCGATGCTTCACTTCAGTTTTACTGTATACCTTGGACCTTCTTATTGACGATGAAACACAGAAATTGCATCCGAATATAATACAAAAGGAACAATGCCGACTTAAGTACAAGAGGACTGACACTCTCCCTTTCTATGATTTGAACCTCTCCTGTGAGTCCAGTTTTAGATTCCGATGCTTCAGTTATGGTTTACTGTATCTCTTGGTCCTTCTTATTGACGATGAAAGAGAGAAATTTCATCGGAATTTAATTCAAAAGGCAGAATGCCGACTTAAGTAAAAGAGAACTGTCACTCTCTCTTTCTATGATTTGAACCTCTCCTGTGACTCCAGTTTTAGATTCCAATGCTTCACTTCAGGTTTACTGTATCCCTTGGACCTTCTCATTAACGATGAAACACAGAAATTGCATCCGAATTTAATACATAAGGCACAATGCCGACTTAAGTAAAAGAGGACTGACACTCTCACTTTCTATGATTTGAAATTCTCCTGTGAGTCCAGTTTTAGATTCCGATGCGTCACTTCAGGTTTACCGTATACCTTGCACCTTCTTAATGACGATGAAACACAGAAATTGCATCCGAATTTAATACAAAAGGCACAATGCCGACTTAAGTAAAAAAGGACTGACACTCTAACTTTCTGTGATTTGAACCTATCCTGTGAGTCCAGTTTTAGATTCCGATGTTTCACTTCAGGTTTACTGTATACCTTGCACCTTCTTATTGACGATGAAACACAGAAATTGCATCGGAATTAAATTCAAAAGGCACAATGCCGACTTAAGTACAAGAGGACTGACACTCTAACTTTCTATGATTTGAACCTCTCCTGTGAGTCCTGTTTTAGATTCCGATGCTTCATTTCAGGTTTACTGTATCCCTTGGACTTTCTTATTGACGATGAAACACAGAAATTGCATTAGAATTTAATACAAAAGGCACAATGCCGACTTAATTACATGAGGACTGACACTCTCACTTTCTATCATTTGAACCTCTCCTGTGAGTCTAGTTTTAGATTCCGAAGCTTCACTTCCGGTTTACTGTGTCCTTTGGACTTTCTTATTGACGATGAGACACAGAAATTGCACCCGAATTTAATACAAAAGGCACAAATCCGACTTAAGTAATAGAGGACTGACACTCTCACTTTCTATGATTTCAACCTCTCCTGTGAGTCCAGTTTTAGATTCCGATGCTTCACTTCTGGTTTACTGTATACCTTGCACTTTCCTATTGACGATGAAACACTGAAATTGCATCGGAATTTAATACAAAAGGCACAATGCCGACTTAAGTACAAGAGGAATGACAATTTAACTATGATTTGAACATCTCCTGTGAGTCCAGTTTTAGATTCCGATGCTTCACTTCAGGTTTTCTATATTCCTTGGACCTTCGCATTAACGATGAAACACAGAAATTGAATCTGAATTTAATACATAAGGCACAATGTCGACTTAAGTAAAAGAGGACTGACACTCTCACTTTCTATGATTTGAAATTCTCCTGTGAGTCCAGTTTTAGATTCCAATGCGTCACTTCAGGTTTACCGTATACCTTGCACCTTCTTATTGACGATGAAACACAGAAATTGCGTCGGAATTTAATACAGAAGGCACAATGCCGACACAACTACAAGAGGACTGACACTCTAATTTTCTATGATTAGAACCTCTCCTGTGAGTCCAGTTTTAGATTCCGATGCTTCACCTCAGATTTACTGTATCCCTTGGACCTTCTTACTGAGGATGAAATACAGAAATTGCATCCGAATTTAATACAAAAGGCACAATGTCGACTTAAGTAAAAAAAAACTGACACTCTAACTTTCTGTGATTTGTACCTCTCCTGTGAGTCCGGTTTAGTTTCCGATGCTTCACTTCAGGTTTACTGTATACCTTGCACCTGCTTATTGGCGATGAAACACAGAAATTGCATCGCAATTAAATTCAAAAGGCACAATGCCGACTTAAGTACAAGAGGACTGACACTCTAACTTTCTATGACTTGAACCTCTCTTGTGAGTCCAGTTTTAGATTCCGATGCTTCATTTCAGGTTCACTGTATCCCTTGGACCTTCTTATTGACGATGAAACACAGAAATTGCATCCGAATTTAATACAAAAGGCACAATGCCGACTTAAGTACAAGAGGACTGACACTCTAACTTTCTATGACTTGAACCTCTCTTGTGAGTCCAGTTTTAGATTCCGATGCTTCATTTCAGGTTTACTGTATCCCTTGGACCTTCTTATTGACGATGAAACACAGAAATTGCATCCGAATTTAATACAAAAGGCACAAATCCGACTTAAGTAAAAGAGGACTGACACTCTCACTTTCTATGATTTAAACCTCTCCTGTGAGTCCAGTTTTAGATTCCGATGCTTCACTTCTGGTTTACTGTATACCTTGCACCTTCCTATTGACGATGAAACACAGAAATTGCATCGCAATTTAATACAAAAGGCACAATGCCGACTTAAGTACAAGAGGAATGACAATTTAACTATGATTTGAACATCTCCTGTGATTCCAGTTTTAGATTCCGATGCTTCACTTCAGGTTTACTCTATTCCTTGGACCTTCTTATTAACGATGAAACAAAGAAATTGCATTCGAATTTAATACAAAAGGCACAATGCCGACTTAAGTAAAAGAGGATTTACACTCTCACTCTCTATGATTTGAACCTCACATGTGAATCCAGTTTTAGATTCCGATGCTTCACTTCAGGTTTACTGTATACCTTGGACCTTCTTATTGACGATGAAACACAGAAATTGCATCCGAATTTAATACAAAAGGCACAATGCCGACATAACTACAAGAGGACTAACACTCTAACTTTCTATGATTAGAACCTCTCCTGGGAGTCCAGTTTTAGATTCCGATGCTCCACCTCAGATTTACTGTATCCCTTGGACCTTCTTATTCACGATGAAATACAGAAATTGCATCCGAATTTAATACAAAAGGCACAATGCCGACGTAAGTAAAAGAGGATTGACACTCTCACTTACTATGATTTGAACCTCACATGTGAGTCCAGTTTTAGATTCCGATGCTTCACTTCAGGTTTACTGTATACCTTGGACCTTCTTATTGACGATGAAACACAGAAATTGCATCCGAATATAATACAAAAGGAACAATGCCGACTTAAGTACAAGAGGACTGACACTCTCCCTTTCTATGATTTGAACCTCTCCTGTGAGTCCAGTTTTAGATTCCGATGCCTCACTTCAGGTTTACTATATTCCTTGGACCTTCTTATTGACGATGAAACAAAGAAATTGCATCCGAATTTAATACAATAGGCACAATGCCGACTTAAGTAAAAGAGGATTGACACTCTCACTTTCTATGATTTGAACCTCACATGTGAGTCCAGTTTTAGATTCCGATGCTTCACTTCAGGTTTACTGCATAACTTGGACCTTCTTATTGACGATGAAACACAGAAATTGCATCCGAATTTAATACAAACGGAACAATGCCGACTTAAGTAAAAGAGGACTGACACTCTCACTTTCTATGATTTGAAATTCTCCTGTGAGTCCAGTTTTAGATTCCGATGCGTCCCTTCAGGTTTACCGTATACCTTGCACCTTCTTATTGACGATGAAACACAGAAATTGCGTCGGAATTTAATACAGAAGGCACAATGCCGACACAACTGCAGGAGGACTGACGCTCTAACTTTCTATGATTAGAACCTCTCCTGTGAGTCCAGTTTTAGATTCCGATGCTTCACCTCAGATTTACTGTATCCCTTGGACCTTCTTACTGACGATGAAATACAGAAATTGCATCCGAATTTAATACAAAAGGCACAATGTCGACTTAAGTAAAAAAGGACTGACACTCTAACTTTCTGTGATTTGTACCTCTCCTGTGAGTCCAGTTTTAGATTCCGACGCTTCACTTTAGGTTTACTGTATACCTTGCACCTGCTTATTGACGATGAAACACAGAAATTGCATCGCAACTAAATTCAAAAGCCTCAATGCCGACTTAAGTACAAGAGGACTGACACTCTAACTTTCTATGATTTGAACCTCTCTTGTGAGTCCAGTTTTAGATTCCGATGCTTCATTTCAGGTTTACTGTATCCCTTGGACCTTCTTATTGACGATGAAGCACAGAAATTGCATCCGAATTTAATACAAAAGGCACAATGCCGACTTAAGTACATGAGGACTGACACTCTCACTTTCTATGATTTGAACCTCTCCTGTGAGTCCAGTTTTAGATACCGATGCTTCACTTCTGGTTTACTGTATACCTTGCACCTTCCTATTGACGATGAAACACAGAAATTGCATCGCAATTTAATACAAAAGGCACAATGCCGACTTAAGTACAAGAGGAATGACAATTTAACTATGATTTGAACATCTCCTGTGATTCCAGTTTTAGATTCCGATGCTTCACTTCAGGTTTACTTTATTCCTTGGACCCTCTTATTGACGATGAAACAAAGAAATTGCATTCGAATTTAATACAAAAGGCACAATGCCGACTTAAGTGAAAGAGGTTTTACACTCTCACTGTCTATGATTTGAACCTCACATGTGAGTCGAGTTTTAGATTCCGATGCTTCACTTCAGGTTTACTGTATACCTTGAACCTTCTTATTGACGATGAAACACAGAAATTGCATCCGAATTTAATACAAAAGGCACAATGCCGACATAACTACAAGAGGACTGACACTCTAACTTTCTATGATTAGAACCTCTCCTGTGAGTCCAGTTTTAGATTCCGATGCTTCACCTCAGATTTACTGTATCCCTTGGACCTTCTTATTGACGATGAAATACAGAAATTGCATCCGAATTTAATACAAAAGGCTCAATGCCGACTTAAGTAAAAGAGGATTGACACTCTCACTGTCTATGATTTGAACCTCACATGTGAGTCCAGTTTTAGATTCCGATGCTTCACGTCAGGTTTACTGTATACCTTGCACCTTCTTATTGACGATGAAACACAGAAATTGCATCGGAATTAAATTCAAAAGGCACAATGCCGACTTAAGTACAAGAGGACTGACACTCTAACCATCTATGATTTGAACCTCTCCTGTGAGTCCAGTTTTAGATTCCGATGCTTCATTTCAAGTTTACTGTATCCCTTGGACCTTCTTATTGACGATGAAACACAGAAATTGCATCCGAATTTAATACAAAAGGCACAATGCCGACTTAAGTACATGAGGACTGACACTCTCACTTTCTATCATTTGAACCTCTCCTGTGAGTCTAGTTTTAGATTCCGAAGCTTCACTTCAGGTTTACTGTATCCTTTGGACCTTCTTATTGACGCTGAAACACAGAAATTGCATCCGAATTTAATACAAAAGGCACAAATCCGACTTAAGTAAAAGAGGACTGACACTCTCACTTTCTATGATTTGAACCTCTCCTGTGAGTCCAGTTTTAGATTCCGATGCTTCACTTCTGGTTTACTGTATCCCTTGGTCCTTCTTATTGACGATGAAAGACAGAAATGTCATCGGAATTTAATTCAAGAGGCACAATGCCGACTTAAGTAAAAGAGAACTGTCACTCTCTCTTTCTATGATGTGAACCTCTCCTGTGACTCCAGTTTTAGATTCCGATGCTTCATTTCAGGTTTACTGTATCTCTTGGACCTTCTCATAAACGATGAAACACAGAAATTGCATCCGAATTTAATACATAAGGCACAATGCCGACTTAAGTAAAAGAGGACTGACACTCTCACTTTCTATGATTTGAAATTCTCCTGTGAGTCCAGTTTTAGATTACGATGCGTCACTTCAGTTTTACCGTTTACCTTGCACCTTCTTATTGACGATGAAACACAGAAATTGCGTCGGAATTTAATACAAAAGGCACAATGCCGACATAACTACAAGAGGGGTGACACTCTAACTTTCTATGATTGGAACCTCTCCTGTGAGTCCAGTTTTAGATTCCGATGCTTCACCTCAGATTTACTGTATCCCTTGGACCTTCTTATTGACGATGAAATACAGAAATTGCATCCGAATTTAATACAAAAGGCACAATGCCGACTTAAGTAAAAGAAGATTGACACTCTCACTTTCTATGATTTGAACCTCACATGTGAGTCCAGTTTTAGATTCCGATGCTTCACTTCAGGTTTACTGTATACCTTGCACCTTCTTATTGACGATGAAACACAGAAATTGCATCGGAATTAAATTCAAAAGGCACAATGCCGACTTAAGTACAAGAGGACTGACACTCTAACTTTCTATGATTTGAACCTCTCCTGTGAGTCCAGTTTTAGATTCCGATGCTTCATTTCAGGTTTACTGTATCCCTTGGACCTTCTTATTGACGATGAAACACAGAAATTGCATCCGAATTTAATACAAAAGGCACAATGCCGACTTAAGTACATGAGGACTGACACTCTCACTTTCTATCATTTGAACCTCTCCTGTGAGTCCAGTTTTAGATTCCGAAGCTCACTTCAGGTTTACTGTATCCTTTGGACCTTCTTATTGACGTTGAAACACAGAAATTGCATCCGAATTTAATACAAAAGGCACAAATCCGACTTAAGTAAAAGAGGACTGACACTCTCACTTTCTACGATTTGAACCTCTCCTGTGAGTCCAGTTTTAGATTCCGATGCTTCACTTTTGGTTTACTGTATACCTTGCACCTTCCTATTGACGATGAAACACAGAAATTGCATCGGAATTTAATACAAAAGGCACAATGCCGACTTAAGTACAAGAGGAATGACAATTTAACTTTGATTTGAACATCTCCTGTGAGTCCAGTTTTAGATTCCGATGCTTCACTTCAAGTTTACTGCATTCCTAGGACCTTCTTATTGACGATGAAACAAAGAAATTGCATCCGAATTTAATACAAAAGGCACAATGCCGACTTAAGTAAAAGAGGATTGACACTCTCACTGTCTATGATTTGAACCTCACATGTGAGTCCAGTTTTAGATTCCGATGCTTCACTTCAGGTTTACTGTATACCTTGGACCTTCTTATTGACGATGAAACACAGAAATTGCATCCGAATTTAATACAAAAGGCACAATGCCGACTTTAGTACAAGAGGAATGACAATTTAACTATGATTTGAACATCTCCTGTGAGTCCAGTTTTAGATTCCGATGCTTCACTTTAGGTTTACTATATTCCTTGGACCTTCTTATTGACGATGAAACAAAGAAATTGCATCCGAATTTAATACAATAGGCATAATGCCGACTTAAGTAAAAGAGGATTGACACTCTCACTTTCTATGATTTAAACCTCTCCTGTGAGTCCAGTTTTAGATTCCGATGCTTCATTTCAGGTTTACTGTATCCCTTGGACCTTCTTATTGACGATGAAAGACAGAAATTTCATCGGAATTTAATTCAAAAGGCACAATGCCGACACAACTACAAGAGGACTGACACTCTAACTTTCTATGATTAGAACCTCTCCTGTGAGTCCAGTTTTAGATTCCGATGCTTCACCTCAGATTTACTGTATCCCTTGGACCTTCTTATTGACGATGAAATACAGAAATTGCATCCGAATTTAATACAAAAGCACAATGCCGACTTAAGTAAAAGAGGATTGACACTCTCACTGTCTATGATTTGAACCTCACATGTGAGTCCAGTTTTAGATTCCGATGCTTCACGTCAGGTTTACTGTATACCTTGCACCTTCTTATTGACGATGAAACACAGAAATTGCATCGGAATTAAATTCAAAAGGCACAATGCCGACTTAAGTACAAGAGGACTGACACTCTAACCATCTATGATTTGAACCTCTCCTGTGAGTCCAGTTTTAGATTCCGATGCTTCATTTCAGGTTTACTGTATCCCTTGGACCTTCTTATTGACGATGAAACACAGAAATTGCATCCGAATTTAATACAAAAGGCACAATGCCGACTTAAGTACATGAGGACTGACACTCTCACTTTCTATCATTTGAACCTCTCCTGTGAGTCTAGTTTTAGATTCCGAAGCTTCACTTCAGGTTTACTGTATCCTTTGGACCTTCTTATTGACGCTGAAACACAGAAATTGCGTCCGAATTTAATACAAAAGGCACAAATCCGACTTAAGTAAAAGAGGACTGACACTCTCACTTTCTATGATTTGAACCTCTCCTGTGAGTCCAGTTTTAGATTCCAATGCTTCACTTCTGGTTTACTGTATCCCTTGGTCCTTCTTATTGACGATGAAAGACAGAAATGTCATCGGAATTTAATTCAAGAGGCACAATGCCGACTTAAGTAAAAGAGAACTGTCACTCTCTCTTTCTATGATGTGAACCTCTCCTGTGACTCCAGTTTTAGATTCCGATGCTTCATTTCAGGTTTACTGTATCTCTTGGACCTTCTCATAAACGATGAAACACAGAAATTGCATCCGAATTTAATACATAAGGCACAATGCCGACTTAAGTAAAAGAGGACTGACACTCTCACTTTCTATGATTTGAAATTCTCCTGTGAGTCCAGTTTTAGATTCCGATGCGTCACTTCAGTTTTACCGTTTACCTTGCACCTTCTTATTGACGATGAAACACAGAAATTGCGTCGGAATTTAATACAAAAGGCACAATGCCGACATAACTACAAGAGGGGTGACACTCTAACTTTCTATGATTGGAACCTCTCCTGTGAGTCCAGTTTTAGATTCCGATGCTTCACCTCAGATTTACTGTATCCCTTGGACCTTCTTATTGACGATGAAATACAGAAATTGCATCCGAATTTAATACAAAAGGCACAATGCCGACTTAAGTAAAAGAAGATTGACACTCTCACTTTCTATGATTTGAACCTCACATGTGAGTCCAGTTTTAGATTCCGATGCTTCACTTCAGGTTTACTGTATACCTTGCACCTTCTTATTGACGATGAAACACAGAAATTGCATCGGAATTAAATTCAAAAGGCACAATGCCGACTTAAGTACAAGAGGACTGACACTCTAACTTTCTATGATTTGAACCTCTCCTGTGAGTCCAGTTTTAGATTCCGATGCTTCATTTCAGGTTTACTGTATCCCTTGGACCTTCTTATTGACGATGAAACACAGAAATTGCATCCGAATTTAATACAAAAGGCACAATGCCGACTTAAGTACATGAGGACTGACACTCTCACTTTCTATCATTTGAACCTCTCCTGTGAGTCCAGTTTTAGATTCCGAAGCTCACTTCAGGTTTACTGTATCCTTTGGACCTTCTTATTGACGTTGAAACACAGAAATTGCATCCGAATTTAATACAAAAGGCACAAATCCGACTTAAGTAAAAGAGGACTGACACTCTCACTTTCTACGATTTGAACCTCTCCTGTGAGTCCAGTTTTAGATTCCGATGCTTCACTTTTGGTTTACTGTATACCTTGCACCTTCCTATTGACGATGAAACACAGAAATTGCATCGGAATTTAATACAAAAGGCACAATGCCGACTTAAGTACAAGAGGAATGACAAATTAACTTTGATTTGAACATCTCCTGTGAGTCCAGTTTTAGATTCCGATGCTTCACTTCAAGTTTACTGCATTCCTAGGACCTTCTTATTGACGATGAAACAAAGAAATTGCATCCAAATTTAATACAAAAGGCACAATGCCGACTTAAGTAAAAGAGGATTGACACTCTCACTGTCTATGAATTGAACCTCACATGTGAGTCCAGTTTTAGATTCCGATGCTTCACTTCAGGTTTACTGTATACCTTGGACCTTCTTATTGACGATGAAACACAGAAATTGCATCCGAATTTAATACAAAAGGCACAATGCCGACTTAAGTACAAGAGGAATGACAATTTAACTATGATTTGAACATCTCCTGTGAGTCCAGTTTTAGATTCCGATGCTTCACTTTAGGTTTACTATATTCCTTGGACCTTCTTATTGACGATGAAACAAAGAAATTGCATCCGAATTTAATACAATAGGCATAATGCCGACTTAAGTAAAAGAGGATTGACACTCTCACTTTCTATGATTTAAACCTCTCCTGTGAGTCCAGTTTTAGATTCCGATGCTTCATTTCAGGTTTACAGTATCCCTTGGACCTTCTTATTGACGATGAAAGACAGAAATTTCATCGGAATTTAATTCAAAAGGCACAATGCCGACACAACTACAAGAGGACTGACACTCTAACTTTCAATGATTAGAACCTCTCCTGTGAGTCCAGTTTTAGATTCCGATGCTTCACCTCAGATTTACTGTATCCCTTGGACCTTCTTATTGACGATGAAATACAGAAATTGCATCCGAATTTAATACAAAGGCACAATGCCGACTTAAGTAAAAGAGGATTGACACTCTCACTTTCTATGATTTGAACCTCACATGTGAGTCCAGTTTTAGATTCCGATGCTTCACTTCAGGTTTACTGTATACCTTGCACCTTCGTATTGACGATGAAACACAGAAATTGCATCGGAATTAAATTCAAAAGGCACAATGCCGACTTAAGTACAAGAGGACTGACACTCTAACTTTCTATGATTTGAACCTCTCCTGTGAGTCCAGTTTTAGATTCCGATGCTTCATTTTCAGGTTTACTGTATCCCTTGGACCTTCTTATTGACGATGAAACACAGAAATTGCATCCGAATTTAATACAAAAGGCACAATGCCGACTTAAGTAAAAGAGGATTGACACTCTCACTTTCTATGATTTGAACCTCTCCTGTGAGTCCAGTTTTAGATTCCGATGCTTCATTTCAGGTTTACTGTATCCCTTGGACCTTCTTATTGACGATGAAACACAGAAATTGCATCCGAATTTAATACAAAAGTCACAATGCCGACTTAAGTAAAAGAGGATTAACACTCTCACTGTCTATGATTTGAACCTCACATGTGAGTCCAGTTTTAGATTCCGATGCTTCACTTCAGGTTTACTGTATACCTTGGACCTTCTTATTGACGATGAAACACAGAAATTGCATCCGAATTTAATACAAAAGGCACAATGCCGACTAATGTACAAGAGGACTGACACTCTCCCTTTCTATGATTTGAACCTCTCCTGTGAGTCCATTTTCAGATTCCGATGCTTCACTTATGGTTTACTGTATCCCATGGTCCTTCTTATTGACGATGAAAGACAGAAATTTCATCCGAATTTAATTCAAAATGCATAATGCCGACTTAAGTAAAAGAGAACTGTCACTCTCACTTTCTATGATTTGAACCTCTCCTGTGACTCCAGTTTTAGATTCCGATGCTTCACTTCAGGTTTACTGTATCCCTTGGACCTTCTCATTAACGATGAAACACAGAAATTGCATCCGAATTTAATACATAAGGCACAATGCCGACTTAAGTAAAAGAGGACTGACACTCTCACTTTCTATGATTTGAAATTCTCCTGTGAGTCCAGTTTTAGATTCCGATGCGTCACTTCAGGTTTACCGTATACCTTGCACCTTCTTATTGACGATGAAACACAGAAATTGAGTCGGAATTTAATACAAAAGGCACAATGCCGACATAACTACAAGACAACTGATACTCTAACTTTCTATGATTAGAACCTCTTCTGTGAGTCAAGTTTTAGATTCCGATGCTTCACCTCAGATTTACTGTATCCCTTTCACCTTCTTATTGACGATGAAATACAGAAATTGCATCCGAATTTAATACAAAAGGCACAATGCCGACTTAAGTAAAAGAGGATTGACACTCTCACTTTCTATGATTTGAACCTCACATGTGAGTCCAGTTTTAGATTCCGATGCTTCACTTCAGGTTTACTGTATACCTTGGACCATCTTATTGACGATGAAACACAGAAATTGCATCCGAATTTAATACAAAAGGCACAATGCCGACTTAAGTACAAGAGGACTGACACTCTCCCTTTCTATGATTTGAACCTCTCCTGTGAGTCCACTTTTAGATTCCGATGCTTCACTTATGGTTTACTGTATCCCTTGGTCCTTCTTATTGACGATGAAAGACAGAAATTTCATCGGAATTTAATTCAAAAGGCACAATGCCGACTTAAGTAAAAGAGAACTGTCACTCTCTCTTTCTATGATTTGAACCTCTCCCGTGACTCCAGTTTTAGATTCTGATGCTTCACTTCAGGTTTACTGTATCCCTTGGACCTTCTCATTAACGATGAAACACAGAAATTGCATCCGAATTTAATACATAAGGCACAATGCCGACTTAAGTAAAAGAGGACTGACACTCTCACTTTCTATGATTTGAAATTCTCCTGTGAGTCCAGTTTTAGATTCCGATGCGTCACTTCAGGTTTACCGTATACCTTGCACCTTCTTATTGACGATGAAACACAGAAATTGCGTCGGAATTTAATACAAAAGTCACAATGCCGACATAACTACAAGAGGACTGACACTCTAACTTTCTATGATTAGAACCTCTCCTGTGAGTCCAGTTTTAGACTCCGATGCTTCACCTCAGATTTACTGTATCCCTTTGACCTTCTTATTCACGATGAAATACAGAAATTGCATCCGAATTTAATACAAAAGGCACAATGCCGACTTAAGTAAAAAAGGACGGACACTCTAACTTTCTGTGATTTGAACCTATCCTGTGAGTCCAGTTTTAGATTCAGATGCTTCACTTCAGGTTTACTGTATACCTTGCACCTTCTTATTGACGATGAAACACAGAAATTGCATCGGAATTAAATTCAAAAGGCACAATGCCGACTTAAGTACAAGAGGACTGACACTCTAACTTTCTGTGATTTGAACCTCTCCTGTGAGTCCTGTTTTAGATTACGATGCTTCATTTCAGGTTTACTGTATCCCTTGGACCTTCTTATTGACGATGAAACACAGAAATTGCATCCGAATTTAATACAAAAGGCACAATGCCGACTTATGTAAAAGAGGATTGACACTCTCACTTTCTATGATTTGAACCTCACATGTGAGTCCAGTTTTAGATTCCGATGCTTCACTTCAGGTTTACTATATTCCTTGGACCTTCTTATTGACGATGAAACAAAGAAATTGCATCCGAATTTAATACAATAGGCACAATGCCGACTTAAGTAAAAGAGGATTGACACTCTCACTTTCTATGATTTGAACCTCACATGTGAGTCCAGTTTTAGATTCCGATGCTTCACTTCAGGTTTACTGTATACCTTGGACCTTCTTATTGACGATGAAACACAGAAAATGCATCCGAATTTAATACAAAAGGCACAATGCCGACTTAAGTACAAGAGGACTGACACTCTCCCTTTCTATGACTTGAACCTCTCCTGTGAGTCCAGTTTTAGATTCCGATGCTTCACTTATGGTTTACTGTATCCCTTGGTCCTTCTTATTGACGATGAAAGACAGAAATTTCATCGGAATTTAATTCAAAAAGCACAATGCCGACTTAAGTATAAGAGAACTGTCACTCTCTCTTTCTATGATTTGAACCTCTCCTGTGACTCCAGTATTAGATTCCGATGCTTCACTTCAGGTTTACTGTATCCCTTGGACCTTCTCATTAACGATGAAACGCAGAAATTGCATCCGAATTTAATACATAAGGCACAATGCCGACTTAAGTAAAAGAGGACTGACACTCTCTCTTTCTATGATTTGAACCTCTCCTGTGAGTCCAGTTTTAGATTCCGATGCTTCATTTCAGGTTTACTGAATCTCTTGGACCTTCTTATTGACGATGAAACACAGAAATTGCATCGGAATTAGATTGAAAAGGCACAATGCCGACTTAAGTACAAGAGGACTGACACTCTAACTCTCTACAATTTGAACCCCTCCTGTGAGTCCAGTTTTAGATTCCGATTCTTCACTTCTGGTTTACTGTATACCTTGCACCTTCCTATTGACGATGAAACACAGAAATTGCATCGGAATTAAATACAAAAGGCACAATGCCGACTCAAGTACAAGAGGACTGACAATTTAACTATGATTTGAACATCTCCTGTGAGGCCAGTTTTAGATTCCGATGCTTCACTTCAGGTTGACTATATTCCTTGGACCTTCTTATTGACGATGAAACAAAGAAATTGCATCCGAATTTAATACAAAAGGCACAATGCCGACTTAAGTAAAAGAGGATAGACACTCTCACTTTCTATGATTTGAACCTCACATGTGAGTCCAGTTTTAGATTCCGATGCTTCACATCAGGTTTACTGTATACCTTGGACCTTCTTATTGACGATGAAACACAGAAATTGCATCCGAATTTAATACAAAAGGCACAATGCCGACTTAAGTACATGAGGATTGACACTCTCACTTTCATTCATCTGAACCTCTCCTGTGAGTCCAGTTTTAGATTCCGAAGCTTCACTTCAGGTTTACTGTATCCTTTGGACCTTCTTATTGACGATGAAACACAGAAATTGCATCCGAATTTAATACAAAAGGCACAAATCCGACTTTAGTAAAAGAGGACTGACACTCTCACTTTCTATGGTTTGAACCTCTCCTGTGAGTCCAGTTTTAGATTCCGATGCTTCACTTCTGGTTTACTGTATACCTTGCACCTTCCTATGGACGATGAAACACAGAAATTGCATCGGAATTTAATACAAAAGGCACAATGCCGACTTAAGTATAAGAGGATTGACACTCTCACTGTCAATGATTAGAACCTCACATGTGAGTCCAGTTTTAGATTCCAATGCTTCACTTCAGGTTTACTGTATACCTTGGACCTTCTTATTGACGATGAAACACAGAAATTGCATCCGAATTTAATACAAAAGGCACAATGCCGACTTAAGTACAAGAGGACTGACACTCTCTCTTTCTATGATTTGAACCTCTCCTGTGAGTCCTGTTTTAGATTCCGATGCTTCACTTATGGTTTACTGTATCCCTTGGTCCTTCTTATTGACGATGAAAGACAGAAATTTCATCGGAATTTAATGCAAAAGGCACAATGCTGACTTAAGTAAAAGAGAACTGTCACTCTCTCTTACTATGATTTGAACCTCTCCTGTGACTCCAGTTTTAGATTCCGATGCTTCACTACAGGTTTACTGTATCCCTTGGACCTTCTCATTAACGATGGAAAACAGAAATTGCATCCGAATTTAATACATAAGACACAATGCCGACTTAAGTAAAAGAGGACGGACACTCTCACTTTCTATGATGTGAAATTCTCCTGTGAGTCCAGTTTTAGATTCCGATGCGTCACTTCAGGTTTACCGTATACCTTGCACATTCTTATTGACGATGAAACACAGAAATTGCGTCGGAATTTAATACAAAAGGCACAATGCCGACATAACTACAAGAGGACTGACGCTCTAACTTTCTATGATTAGAACCTCTCCTGTGAGTCCAGTTTTAGATTCCGATGCTTCACCTCAGATTTACTGTATCCCTTGGACCTTCTTATTGACGATGAAATACAGAAATTGCATCCGAATTTAATAAAAAAGGCACAATGCCGACTTAAGTAAAAGAGGATTGACACTCTCACTTTCTATGATTTGAACCTCACATGTGAGTCCAGTTTTAGATTCCGATGCTTGACTTCAGGTTTACTGTATACCTTGCACCTTCTTATTGACGATGAAACACAGAAATTGCATCCGAATTTAATACAAAAGCCAGAATGCCGACTAAAGTACAAGAGGACTGACACTCTCCCTTTCTGTGATTTGAACCTCTCCTGTGAGTCCAGTTTCAGACTCCGATGCTTCACTTATGGTTTACTGTATCCCTTGGTCCTTCTTATTGACGATGAAAGACAGAAATTTCACCGGAATTTAATTCAAAATGCACAATGCCGGCTTAAGTAAAAGAGAACTGTCACTCTCTCTTTCTATGATTTGAACCTCTCCTGTGACTCCAGTTTTAGATTCCGATGCTTCACTTCAGGTTTACTGTATCCCTTGGACCTTCTCATTAACGATGAAACACAGAAATTGCATCCGAATTTAATACATAAGGCACAATGCCGACTTAAGTACAAGAGGACTGACACTCTCCCTTTCTATGATTTGAACCTCTCCTGTGAGTCCTGTTTTAGATTCCGATGCTTCATTTCAGGTTTACTGTATCCCTTGGACCTTCTTATTGACGATGAAACACAGAAATTGCATCCGAATTTAATACAAAAGGCACAATGCCGACTTAAGTACATGAGGACTGACACTCTCACTTTCTGTCATTTGAACCTCTCCTGTGAGTCCAGTTTTAGATTCCGAAACTTCACTTCAGGTTTACTGTATTCTTTGGACCTTCTTATTGACGATGAAACACAGAAATTGCATCCGAATTTAATACAAAAGGCACAAATCCGACTTAAGTAAAAGAGGACTGACACTCTCACTTTCTATGATTCGAACCTCTCCTGTGAGTCCAGTTTTAGATTCCGATGCTTCACTTCTGGTTTACTGTATACCTTGCACCTTCCTATTGACGATGAAACACTGAAATTGCATCGGAATTTAATACAAAAGGCACAATGCCGACTTAAGTACAAGAGCAATGACAATTTAACTATGGTTTGAACATCTCCTGTGAGTCCAGTTTTAGATTCCGATGCTTCACTTCAGGTTTACTGTATTCCTTGGACCTTCTTATTGACGATGAAACAACTAAATTGCATCCGAATTTAATACAAAAGGCACAATGCCGACTTAAATAAAAGAGGACTGACACTCTCACTTTCTATGATTTGAAATTCTCCTGTGAGTCCAGTTTTAGATTCCGATGCGTCACTTCAGGTTTACCGTATACCTTGCACCTTCTTATTGACGATGAAACACAGAAATTGCGTCGGAATTTAATACAAAAGGCACAATGCCGACATAACTACAAGAGGACTGACACTCTAACTTTCTATGATTAGAACCTCTCCTGTGAGTCCAGTTTTAGATTCCGATGCTTCACCTCTTATTTACTGTATCCCTTGGACCTTCTTATTGATGATGAAATACAGAAATTGCATCCGAATTTAATACAAAAGGCACAATGCCGACTTAAGTAAAAGAGGACTGACACTCCCTCTTTCTATGATTTGAACCTCTCCTGTGAGTCCAGTTTTAGATTCCGATGCTTCATTTCAGGTTTACTGAATCCCTTGGACCTTTTTATTGACGATGAAACACAGAAATTGCATCGGAATTAGATTCAAAAAGCACAATGCCGACTTATGTACAAGAGGAATGACAATTTAACTATGATTTGAACATCTCCTGTGGGTCCAGTTTTAGATTCCGATGCTTCACTTCAGGTTTACTGTATTCCTTGGACCTTCTTATTGACGATGAAACAACTAAATTGCATCCGAATTTAATACAAAAGGCACAATGCCGACTTAAGTAAAAGAGGATTGACACTCTCACATTCTATGATTTGAACCTCACATGTGAGTCCAGTTTTAGATTCCGATGCTTCACTTCAGGTTTACTGTATACCTTGGACCTTCTTATTGACGATGAAACACAGAAATTGCATCCGAATTTAATACAAAAGACACAATGCCGACTTAAGTACAAGAGGACTGACACTCTCCCTTTTTATGATTTGAACCTCTCCTGTGAGTCCAGTTTTAGATTCCGATGCTTCACTTCAGGTTTACTGTATTCCTTGGACCTTCTTATTGACGATGAAACAACTAAATTGCATCCGAATTTAATACAAAAGGCACAATGCCGACTTAAGTAAAAGAGGATTGACACTCTCACTTTCTATGATTTGAACCTCACATGTGAGTCCAGTTTTAGATTCCGATGCGTCACTTCAGGTTTACCGTATACCTTGCACCTTCTTATTGACGATGAAACACAGAAATTGCGTCGGAATTTAATACAAAAGGCACAATACCGACATAACTACAAGAGGACTGACACTCTAACTTTCTATGATTAGAACCTCTCCTGTGAGTCCAGTTTTAGATTCCGATGCTTCACTTCAGATTTACTGTATCCCTTGGACCTTCTTATTGACGATGAAATACAGAAATTGCATCCGAATTTAACACAAAAGGCACAATGCCGATTTAAGTAAAAGAGGACTGACACTCTCTCTTTCTATGATTTGAACCTCTCCTGTGAGTCCAGTTTTAGATTCCGATGCTTCATTTCAGGTTTACTGAATCCCTTGGACCTTCTTATTGACGATGAAACACAGAAATTGCATCGGAATTAGATTCAAAAGGCACAATGCCGACTTAAGTACAAGAGGACTGACACTCTAACTCTCTACAATTTGAACCTCTCCTGTGAGTCCAGTTTTAGATTCCGATGCTTCACTTCTGGTTTACTGTATACCTTGCACCTACCTATTGACGATGAAACACAGAATTTGCATCGGAATTTAATACAAAAGGCACAATGCCGACTTAAGTACAAGAGGACTGACAATTTAACTATGATTTGAACATCTCCTGTGAGGCCAGTTTTAGATTCCGATGCTTCACTTCAGGTTTACTGTATTCCTTGGACCTTCTTATTGACGATGAAACAAAGAAATTGCATCCGAATTTAATACAAAAGGCACAATGCCGACTTAAGTAAAAGAGGATAGACACTCTCACTTTCTATGATTTAAACCTCACATGTGAGTCCAGTTTTAGATTCCGATGCTTCACATCAGGTTTACTGTATACCTTGGACCTTCTTATTGACTATGAAACACAGAAATTGCATCCGAATTTATTACAAAAGGCACAATGCCGACTTAAGTACAAAAGGAATGACACTCTCCTTTTCTATGATTTGAACCTCTCCTGTGAGTCCAGTTTTAGATTCCGATGCTTCACTTATGGTTTACTGTATCCCTTGGTCCTTCTTATTGACGAAGAAACACAGATATTGCATCGGAATTTAATTCAAAAGGCACAATGCCGACTTAAGTAAAAGAGGACTGTCACTCTCTCTTTCTATGATTTGAACCTCTCCTAAGAGTCCAGATTTAGATTCCGATGCTTCACTTCAGGTTTACTGTATCCCTTGGACCTTCTCATCGACGATGAAACACAGAAATTGCATCCGAATTTAATACATAAGGCACAATGCCGACTTAAGTAAAAGAGGACTGACACTCTCACTTTCTATGATTTGAAATTCTCCTGTGAGTCCAGTTTTAATTTCCGATGCGTCACTTCAGGTTTACCGTATACCTTGCACCTTCTTATTGACGATGAAACACAGAAATTGCATCGGAATTTAACACAAAAGGCACAATGCCGACATAAGTACAAGAGGACAGACACTCTAACTTTCTATGATTTGAACCTCTCCTGTGAGTCCGGTTTTAGATTCCGATGCTTCACTTCAGGTTTACTGTATCCCTTGGATCTTCTTATTGACGATGAAATACACTAATTGCATCCGAATGTAATACAAAAGGCACAACGCCGACTTAAGTAAAAGAGGACTGACGCTCTCACTTTCTATGATATGAACTTCTTCTGTGAGTCCAGTTTTAGATTCCGATGCGTCACTTCAGGTTTACCGTATACCTTGCACCTTCTTATTGCCGATGAAATACAGAAATTGCATCCGAATTTAATACAAAAAGGACAATGCCGACATAAGTAAAAGAGATCTGACACTCTCACTTTCTGTGATTTGAACCTCTCCTGTGAGTCCAGTTTTAGATTCCGATGCTTCACTTCAGGTTTACTGTATACCTTGCACCTTCTTATTGACGATGAAACACAGAAATTGCATCCGAATTTAATACAAAAGGCACAATGCCGACTTAAGTAAAAAAGGACTGACACTCTAACTTTCTGTGATTTGAACCTATCCTTTGAGTCCAGTTTTAGATTCCGATGCTTCACGTCAGGTTTACTGTATACCTTGCACCTTCTTATTGACGATGAAACACAGAAATTGCATCCGAATTTAATACAAAAGGCACAATGCCGACTTAAGTACAAGAGGACTGACACTCTAACTTTCTGTGATTTGAACCTCTCCTGTGAGTCCAGTTTTAGATTCCGATGCTTCACTTATGGTTTACTGTATCCCTTGGTCCTTCTTATTGACGATGAAAGACAGAAATTTCATTGGAATTAAATTCAAAAGGCACAATGCCGACTTAAGTAAAAGAGAACTGTCACTCTCTTTTTCTATGATTAGAACCTCTCCTGTGAGTCCAGTTTTAGATTCCGATGCTTCACTACAGATTTACTGTATCCCTTGGACCTTCTCATTAACGATGGAAAACAGAAATTGCATCCGAATTTAATACATAAGACACAATGCCGACTTAAGTAAAAGAGGACGGACACTCTCACTTTCTATGATGTGAAATTCTCCTGTGAGTCCAGTTTTAGATTCCGATGCGTCACTTCAGGTTTACCGTATACCTTGCACATTCTTATTGACGATGAAACACAGAAATTGCGTCGGAATTTAATACAAAAGGCACAATGCCGACATAACTACAAGAGGACTGACGCTCTAACTTTCTATGATGAGAACCTCTCCTGTGAGTCCAGTTTTAGATTCCGATGCTTCACCTCAGATTTACTGTATCCCTTGGACCTTCTTATTGACGATGAAATACAGAAATTGCATCCGAATTTAATAAAAAAGGCACAATGCCGACTTAAGTAAAAGAGGATTGACACTCTCACTTTCTATGATTTGAACCTCACATGTGAGTCCAGTTTTAGATTCCGATGCTTGACTTCAGGTTTACTGTATACCTTGCACCTTCTTATTGACGATGAAACACAGAAATTGCATCCGAATTTAATACAAAAGCCACAATGCCGACTAAAGTACAAGAGGACTGACACTCTCCCTTTCTGTGATTTGAACCTCTCCTGTGAGTCCAGTTTCAGACTCCGATGCTTCACTTATGGTTTACTGTATCCCTTGGTCCTTCTTATTGACGATGAAAGACAGAAATTTCACCGGAATTTAATTCAAAATGCACAATGCCGGCTTAAGTAAAAGAGAACTGTCACTCTCTCTTTCTATGATTTGAACCTCTCCTGTGACTCCAGTTTTAGATTCCGATGCTTCACTTCAGGTTTACTGTATCCCTTGGACCTTCTCATTAACGATGAAACACAGAAATTGCATCCGAATTTAATACATAAGGCACAATGCCGACTTAAGTACAAGAGGACTGACACTCTCCCTTTCTATGATTTGAACCTCTCCTGTGAGTCCTGTTTTAGATTCCGATGCTTCATTTCAGGTTTACTGTATCCCTTGGACCTTCTTATTGACGATGAAACACAGAAATTGCATCCGAATTTAATACAAAAGGCACAATGCCGACTTAAGTACATGAGGACTGACACTCTCACTTTCTGTCATTTGAACCTCTCCTGTGAGTCCAGTTTTAGATTCCGAAACTTCACTTCAGGTTTACTGTATTCTTTGGACCTTCTTATTGACGATGAAACACAGAAATTGCATCCGAATTTAATACAAAAGGCACAAATCCGACTTAAGTAAAAGAGGACTGACACTCTCACTTTCTATGATTCGAACCTCTCCTGTGAGTCCAGTTTTAGATTCCGATGCTTCACTTCTGGTTTACTGTATACCTTGCACCTTCCTATTGACGATGAAACACTGAAATTGCATCGGAATTTAATACAAAAGGCACAATGCCGACTTAAGTACAAGAGCAATGACAATTTAACTATGGTTTGAACATCTCCTGTGAGTCCAGTTTTAGATTCCGATGCTTCACTTCAGGTTTACTGTATTCCTTGGACCTTCTTATTGACGATGAAACAACTAAATTGCATCCGAATTTAATACAAAAGGCACAATGCCGACTTAAATAAAAGAGGACTGACACTCTCACTTTCTATGATTTGAAATTCTCCTGTGAGTCCAGTTTTAGATTCCGATGCGTCACTTCAGGTTTACCGTATACCTTGCACCTTCTTATTGACGATGAAACACAGAAATTGCGTCGGAATTTAATACAAAAGGCACAATGCCGACATAACTACAAGAGGACTGACACTCTAACTTTCTATGATTAGAACCTCTCCTGTGAGTCCAGTTTTAGATTCCGATGCTTCATTTCAGGTTTACTGAATCCCTTGGACCTTTTTATTGACGATGAAACACAGAAATTGCATCGGAATTTGATTCAAAAAGCACAATGCCGACTTATGTACAAGAGGAATGACAATTTAACTATGATTTGAACATCTCCTGTGGGTCCAGTTTTAGATTCCGATGCTTCACTTCAGGTTTACTGTATTCCTTGGACCTTCTTATTGACGATGAAAGAACTAAATTGCATCCGAATTTAATACAAAAGGCACAATGCCGACTTAAGTAAAAGAGGATTGACACTCTCACATTCTATGATTTGAACCTCACATGTGAGTCCAGTTTTAGATTCCGATGCTTCACTTCAGGTTTACTGTATACCTTGGACCTTCTTATTGACGATGAAACACAGAAATTGCATCCGAATTTAATACAAAAGACACAATGCCGACTTAAGTACAAGAGGACTGACACTCTCCCTTTTTATGATTTGAACCTCTCCTGTGAGTCCAGTTTTAGATTCCGATGCTTCACTTCAGGTTTACTGTATTCCTTGGACCTTCTTATTGACGATGAAACAACTAAATTGCATCCGAATTTAATACAAAAGGCACAATGCCGACTTAAGTAAAAGAGGATTGACACTCTCACTTTCTATGATTTGAACCTCACATGTGAGTCCAGTTTTAGATTCCGATGCGTCACTTCAGGTTTACCGTATACCTTGCACCTTCTTATTGACGATGAAACACAGAAATTGCGTCGGAATTTAATACAAAAGGCACAATACCGACATAACTACAAGAGGACTGACACTCTAACTTTCTATGATTAGAACCTCTCCTGTGAGTCCAGTTTTAGATTCCGATGCTTCACTTCAGATTTACTGTATCCCTTGGACCTTCTTATTGACGATGAAATACAGAAATTGCATCCGAATTTAACACAAAAGGCACAATGCCGATTTAAGTAAAAGAGGACTGACACTCTCTCTTTCTATGATTTGAACCTCTCCTGTGAGTCCAGTTTTAGATTCCGATGCTTCATTTCAGGTTTACTGAATCCCTTGGACCTTCTTATTGACGATGAAACACAGAAATTGCATCGGAATTAGATTCAAAAGGCACAATGCCGACTTAAGTACAAGAGGACTGACACTCTAACTCTCTACAATTTGAACCTCTCCTGTGAGTCCAGTTTTAGATTCCGATGCTTCACTTCTGGTTTACTGTATACCTTGCACCTACCTATTGACGATGAAACACAGAATTTGCATCGGAATTTAATACAAAAGGCACAATGCCGACTTAAGTACAAGAGGACTGACAATTTAACTATGATTTGAACATCTCCTGTGAGGCCAGTTTTAGATTCCGATGCTTCACTTCAGGTTTACTGTATTCCTTGGACCTTCTTATTGACGATGAAACAAAGAAATTGCATCCGAATTTAATACAAAAGGCACAATGCCGACTTAAGTAAAAGAGGATAGACACTCTCACTTTCTATGATTTAAACCTCACATGTGAGTCCAGTTTTAGATTCCGATGCTTCACATCAGGTTTGCTGTATACCTTGGACCTTCTTATTGACTATGAAACACAGAAATTGCATCCGAATTTATTACAAAAGGCACAATGCCGACTTAAGTACAAGAGGAATGACACTCTCCTTTTCTATGATTTGAACCTCTCCTGTGAGTCCAGTTTTAGATTCCGATGCTTCACTTATGGTTTACTGTATCCCTTGGTCCTTCTTATTGACGAAGAAAGACCGAAATTTCATCGGAATTTAATTCAAAAGGCACAATGCCGACTTAAGTAAAAGAGGACTGTCACTCTCTCTTTCTATGATTTGAACCTCTCCTAAGAGTCCAGTTTTAGATTCCGATGCTTCACTTCAGGTTTACTGTATCCCTTGGACCTTCTCATCGACGATGAAACACAGAAATTGCATCCGAATTTAATACATAAGGCACAATGCCGACTTAAGTAAAAGAGGACTGACACTCTCACTTTCTATGATTTGAAATTCTCCTGTGAGTCCAGTTTTAATTTCCGATGCGTCACTTCAGGTTTACCGTATACCTTGCACCTTCTTATTGACGATGAAACACAGAAATTGCATCGGAATTTAACACAAAAGGCACAATGCCGACATAAGTACAAGAGGACAGACACTCTAACTTTCTATGATTTGAACCTCTCCTGTGAGTCCGGTTTTAGATTCCGATGCTTCACTTCAGGTTTACTGTATCCCTTGGATCTTCTTATTGACGATGAAATACACTAATTGCATCCGAATGTAATACAAAAGGCACAACGCCGACTTAAGTAAAAGAGGACTGACGCTCTCACTTTCTATGATATGAACTTCTTCTGTGAGTCCAGTTTTAGATTCCGATGCGTCACTTCAGGTTTACCGTATACCTTGCACCTTCTTATTGCCGATGAAATACAGAAATTGCATCCGAATTTAATACAAAAAGGACAATGCCGACTTAAGTAAAAGAGATCTGACACTCTCACTTTCTGTGATTTGAACCTCTCCTGTGAGTCCAGTTTTAGATTCCGATGCTTCACTTCAGGTTTACTGTATACCTTGCACCTTCTTATTGACGATGAAACACAGAAATTGCATCCGAATTTAATACAAAAGGCACAATGCCGACTTAAGTAAAAAAGGACTGACACTCTAACTTTCTGTGATTTGAACCTATCCTTTGAGTCCAGTTTTAGATTCCGATGCTTCACGTCAGGTTTACTGTATACCTTGCACCTTCTTATTGACGATGAAACACAGAAATTGCATCCGAATTTAATACAAAAGGCACAATGCCGACTTAAGTACAAGAGGACTGACACTCTAACTTTCTGTGTTTTGAACCTCTCCTGTGAGTCCAGTTTTAGATTCCGATGCTTCACTTATGGTTTACTGTATCCCTTGGTCCTTCTTATTGACGATGAAAGACAGAAATTTCATTGGAATTAAATTCAAAAGGCACAATGCCGACTTAAGTAAAAGAGAACTGTCACTCTCTTTTTCTATGATTAGAACCTCTCCTGTGAGTCCAGTTTTAGATTCCGATGCTTCATTTCAGGTTTACTGAATCCCTTGGACCTTCTTATTGACGATGAAACACAGAAATTGCATCGGAATTAGATTCAAAAGGCACAATGCCGACTTAAGTACAAGAGGACTGACACTCTAGCTCTTTAATATTTGAACCTCTCCTGTGAGTCCAGTTTTAGATTCCGACGCTTCACTTCTGGTTTACTGTATACCTTGCACCTTCCTATTGACGATGAAACACAGAAATTGCATCGGAATATAATACAAAAGGCACAATGGCGACTTAAGTACAAGACGACTGACAATTTAACTATGATTTGAAAATCTCCTGTGAGTCCAGTTTTAGATTCCGATGCTTCACTTCAGGTGCACTGTATTCCTTGGACCGTCTTATTGACAATGAAACTAAGAAATTGCATCCGAATTTAATACAAAAGGCACAATGCCGACTTAAGTAAAAGAGGATTGACACTCTTACTTTCTATGATTTGAACCTCACATGTGAGTCCAGTTTTAGATTCCGATGCTTCACTTCAGGTTTACTGTATCCCTTGGTCCTTCTTATTGACGATGAAAGACAGAAATTTCGTCGGAATCTAATTCAAAAGGCACAATGCCGACTTAAGTAAAAGAGGACTGTCACTCTCTCTTTCTATGATTTGAACCTCTCCTGTGAGTCCAGTTTTAGATTCCGATGCTTCACTTCAGGTTTACTGTATCCCTTGGACCTTCTCATTGACGATGAAACACAGAGATTGCATCCGAATTTAATACATAAGGCACAATGCCGACTTAAGTAAAAGAGGACTGACACTCTCACTTTCTATGATTTGAAATTCTCCTGTGAGTCCAGTTTTAGATTCCGATGCGTCACTTCAGGTTTACCGTATACCTTGCACTTTCTTATTGACGATGAAACACAGAAACTGCATCGGAATTTAATACAAAAGGCACAATGCCGACATAACTACAAGAGGACTGACACTCTAACTTTCTATGATTTGAACCTCTCCTGTGAGTCCAGTTTTAGATTCCGATGCTTCACTTCAGGTTTACTGTATCCCTTGGACCTTCTTATTGACGATGAAATACAGAAATTGCATCCGAATTTAATACAAAAGGCACAATGCCGACTTAAGTACAAGAGGACTGACACTCTAACTTTCTGTGATTTGAACCTCTCCTGTGAGTCCAGTTTTAGATTCCGATGCTTCACTTATGGTTTACTGTATCCCTTGGTCCTTCTAAGTGACGATGAAAGACAGAAATTTAATCGGAATTTAATTCAAAAGGCACAATGCCGACTTAAGTAAAAGAGAACTGTCACTCTCTCTTTCTATGATTTGAACCTCTCCTGTGAGTCCAGTTTTAGATTCCGATGCTTCACTTCTGGTTTACTGTATACCTTGCACCTTCCTATTGACGATGAAACACTGAAATTGCATCGGAATTTAATACAAAAGGCACAATGCCGACTTAAGTACAAGAGGAATGACAATTTAACTATGATTTGAACATCTCCTGTGAGTCCAGTTTTAGATTCCGATGCTACACTTCAGGTTTACTGTATTCCTTGGACCTTCTTATTGACGATGAAACAACTAAATTGCATCCGAATTTAATACAAAAGGCACAATGCCGACTTAAGTAAAAGAGGATTGACACTCTCACTTTCTATGATTTGAACCTCACATGTGAGTCCAGTTTTAGATTCCGATGCTTCACTTCAGGTTTACTGTATACCTTGGACCTTCTTATTGACGATGAAACACGGAAATTGCATCCGAATTTAATACAAAAGGCACAATGCCGACTTAAGTACAAGAGGACTGACACTCTCCCTTTCTATGATTTGAACCTCTCCTGTGAGTCCAGTTTTAGATTCCGATGCTTCACTTATGGTTTACTGTATCCCTTGGTCCTTCTTATTGACGATGAAAGAGAGAAATTTCATCGGAATTTAATTCAAAAAGCACAATGCCGACTTAAGTGAAAGAGAACTGTCACTCTCTCTTTCTATGATTTGAACCTCTCCTGTGACTCCAGTTTTAGATTCCGATGCTTCACTTCAGGTTTACTGTATCCCTTGGACCTTCTCATTAACGATGAAACGCTGAAATTGCATCCGAATTTAATACATAAGGCACAATGCCGACTTAAGTAAAAGAGGACTGACACTCTCACTTTCTATGATTTGAAAGTCTCCTGTGAGTCCAGTTTTAGATTCCGATGCGTCACTTCAGGTTTACCGTATACCTTGCACCTTCTTATTGACGATGAAACACAGAAATTGCGTCGGAATTTAATACAAAAGGCACAATACCGACATAACTACAAGAGGACTGACACTCTAACTTTCTATGATTAGAACCTCTCCTGTGAGTCCAGTTTTAGATTCCGATGCTTCACTTCAGATTTACTGTATCCCTTGGACCTTCTTATTGACGATGAAATACAGAAATTGCATCCGAATTTAACACAAAAGGCACAATGCCGATTTAAGTAAAAGAGGACTGACACTCTCTCTTTCTATGATTTGAACCTCTCCTGTGAGTCCAGTTTTAGATTCCGATGCTTCATTTCAGGTTTACTGAATCCCTTGGACCTTCTTATTGACGATGAAACACAGAAATTGCATCGGAATTAGATTCAAAAGGCACAATGCCGACTTAAGTACAAGAGGACTGACACTCTAACTCTCTACAATTTGAACCTCTCCTGTGAGTCCAGTTTTAGATTCCGATGCTTCACTTCTGGTTTACTGTATACCTTGCACCTACCTATTGACGATGAAACACAGAATTTGCATCGGAATTTAATACAAAAGGCACAATGCCGACTTAAGTACAAGAGGACTGACAATTTAACTATGATTTGAACATCTCCTGTGAGGCCAGTTTTAGATTCCGATGCTTCACTTCAGGTTTACTGTATTCCTTGGACCTTCTTATTGACGATGAAACAAAGAAATTGCATCCGAATTTAATACAAAAGGCACAATGCCGACTTAAGTAAAAGAGGATAGACACTCTCACTTTCTATGATTTAAACCTCACATGTGAGTCCAGTTTTAGATTCCGATGCTTCACATCAGGTTTACTGTATACCTTGGACCTTCTTATTGACTATGAAACACAGAAATTGCATCCGAATTTATTACAAAAGGCACAATGCCGACTTAAGTACAAGAGGAATGACACTCTCCTTTTCTATGATTTGAACCTCTCCTGTGAGTCCAGTTTTAGATTCCGATGCTTCACTTATGGTTTACTGTATCCCTTGGTCCTTCTTATTGACGAAGAAATACAGAAATTTCATCGGAATTTAATTCAAAAGGCACAATGCCGACTTAAGTAAAAGAGGACTGTCACTCTCTCTTTCTATGATTTGAACCTCTCCTAAGAGTCCAGTTTTAGATTCCGATGCTTCACTTCAGGTTTACTGTATCCCTTGGACCTTCTCATCGACGATGAAACACAGAAATTGCATCCGAATTTAATACATAAGGCACAATGCCGACTTAAGTAAAAGAGGACTGACACTCTCACTTTCTATGATTTGAAATTCTCCTGTGAGTCCAGTTTTAGATTCCGATGCGTCACTTCAGGTTTACCGTATACCTTGCACCTTCTTATTGACGATGAAACACAGAAATTGCATCGGAATTTAACACAAAAGGCACAATGCCGACATATGTACAAGAGGACAGACACTCTAACTTTCTATGATTTGAACCTCTCCTGTGAGTCCGGTTTTAGATTCCGATGCTTCACTTCAGGTTTACTGTATCCCTTGGATCTTCTTATTGACGATGAAATACACTAATTGCATCCGAATGTAATACAAAAGGCACAACGCCGACTTAAGTAAAAGAGGACTGACGCTCTCACTTTCTATGATATGAACTTCTTCTGTGAGTCCAGTTTTAGATTCCGATGCGTCACTTCAGGTTTACCGTATACCTTGCACCTTCTTATTGCCGATGAAATACAGAAATTGCATCCGAATTTAATACAAAAAGGACAATGCCGACTTAAGTAAAAGAGATCTGACACTCTCACTTTCTGTGATTTGAACCTCTCCTGTGAGTCCAGTTTTAGATTCCGATGCTTCACTTCAGGTTTACTGTATACCTTGCACCTTCTTATTGACGATGAAACACAGAAATTGCATCCGAATTTAATACAAAAGGCACAATGCCGACTTAAGTAAAAAAGGACTGACACTCTAACTTTCTGTGATTTGAACCTATCCTTTGAGTCCAGTTTTAGATTCCGATGCTTCACGTCAGGTTTACTGTATACCTTGCACCTTCTTATTGACGATGAAACACAGAAATTGCATCCGAATTTAATACAAAAGGCACAATGCCGACTTAAGTACAAGAGGACTGACACTCTAACTTTCTGTGATTTGAACCTCTCCTGTGAGTCCAGTTTTAGATTCCGATGCTTCACTTATGGTTTACTGTATCCCTTGGTCCTTCTTATTGACGATGAAAGACAGAAATTTCATTGGAATTAAATTCAAAAGGCACAATGCCGACTTAAGTAAAAGAGAACTGTCACTCTCTTTTTCTATGATTTGAACCTCTCCTGTGAGTCCAGTTTTAGATTCCGATGCTTCATTTCAGGTTTACTGAATCCCTTGGACCTTCTTATTGACGATGAAACACAGAAATTGCATCGGAATTAGATTCAAAAGGCACAATGCCGACTTAAGTACAAGAGGACTGACACTCTAGCTCTTTAATATTTGAACCTCTCCTGTGAGTCCAGTTTTAGATTCCGACGCTTCACTTCTGGTTTACTGTATACCTTGCACCTTCCTATTGACGATGAAACACAGAAATTGCATCGGAATATAATACAAAAGGCACAATGGCGACTTAAGTACAAGACGACTGACAATTTAACTATGATTTGAAAATCTCCTGTGAGTCCAGTTTTAGATTCCGATGCTTCACTTCAGGTGCACTGTATTCCTTGGACCTTCTTATTGACAATGAAACTAAGAAATTGCATCCGAATTTAATACAAAAGGCACAATGCCGACTTAAGTAAAAGAGGATTGACACTCTTACTTTCTATGATTTGAACCTCACATGTGAGTCCAGTTTTAGATTCCGATGCTTCACTTCAGGTTTACTGTATCCCTTGGTACTTCTTATTGACGATGAAAGACAGAAATTTCGTCGGAATCTAATTCAAACGGCACAATGCCGACTTAAGTAAAAGAGGACTGTCACTCTCTCTTTCTATGATTTGAACCTCTCCTGTGAGTCCAGTTTTAGATTCCGATGCTTCACTTCAGGTTTACTGTATCCCTTGGACCTTCTCATTGACGATGAAACACAGAGATTGCATCCGAATTTAATACATAAGGCACAATGCCGACTTAAGTAAAAGAGGACTGACACTCTCACTTTCTATGATTTGAAATTCTCCTGTGAGTCCAGTTTTAGATTCCGATGCGTCACTTCAGGTTTACCGTATACCTTGCACTTTCTTATTGACGATGAAACACAGAAACTGCATCGGAATTTAATACAAAAGGCACAATGCCGACATAACTACAAGAGGACTGACACTCTAACTTTCTATGATTTGAACCTCTCCTGTGAGTCCAGTTTTAGATTCCGATGCTTCACTTCAGGTTTGCTGTATCCCTTGGACCTTCTTATTGACGATGAAATACAGAAATTGCATCCGAATTTAATACAAAAGGCACAATGCCGACTTAAGTACAAGAGGACTGACACTCTAACTTTCTGTGATTTGAACCTCTCCTGTGAGTCCAGTTTTAGATTCCGATGCTTCACTTATGGTTTACTGTATCCCTTGGTCCTTCTAAGTGACGATGAAAGACAGAAATTTAATCGGAATTTAATTCAAAAGGCACAATGCCGACTTAAGTAAAAGAGAACTGTCACTCTCTCTTTCTATGATTTGAACCTCTCCTGTGAGTCCAGTTTTAGATTCCGATGCTTCACTTCAGGTTTACTGTATCCCTTGGACCTTCTCATCAACAGTGAAACACAGAAATTGCATCCGAATTTAATACATAAGGCACAATGCCGACTTAAGTAAAAGAGGACTGACACTCTCACTTTCTATGATTTGAAATTCTACTGTGAGTCCAGTTTTAGATTCCGATGCGTCACTTCAGGGTTTACCGTATACCTTGCACCTTCTTATTGACGATGAAACACAGAAATTGCATCGGAATTTAATACAAAAGGCACAATGCCGACATAAGTACAAGAGGACTGACACACTAACTATCTATGATTTGAACCTCTCCTGTGAGTCCGGTTCTAGATTCCGATGCTTCACTTCAGGTTTACTCTATCCCTTGGACCTTCTTATTGACGATCAAACACAGAAATTGCATCCGAATTTAATAGAAAAGGCACAAATCCGTCTTAAGTAAAAGAGGACTGACACTCTCACTTTCTATGATTTGAACCTCTCCTGTGAGTGCAGTTTTAGTTTCCGATGCTTCACTTCAGGTTTACTGTATCCCTTGGACCATCTTATTGACGATGGAATACAGAAATTGCTTCCGAAAGTAATACAAAAGGCACAATGCCGACTTAAAGGAAAGAGGACTGACACTCTCTCTTTCTATGATTTGAACCTCTCCTGTGAGTCCAGTTTTAGATTCCGATGCTTCACTTCAGGTTTACTGTATCCCTTGGACCTTCTTATTGACGATGAAACACAGATATTGCATCGGAATTAAATTCAAAAGGCACAATGCCGACTTAAGTACAAGAGGACTGACACTCTAGCTCTCTACAATTTGAACCTCTCCTGTGAGTAAAGTTATAGATTCCGATGCTTCACTTCAGGTTTACTGTATACCTTGCACCTTCTTATTGACGATGAAACATAGAAATTGGATCGGAAATAAATTCAAAAGGCACAATGCCGTGTTAAGTACAAGAGGACTGACACTCTAACCCTCTATGATTTGAACCTCTCGTGTGAGTCCAGTTTTTGATTCCGATGCTTCACTTCAGGTTTACTGTATCCCTTGGATCTCCTTATTGACGATGAAATACACTAATTGCATCCGAATTTAATACAAAAGGCACAACGCCGACGTAAGTAAAAGAGGACTGACGCTCACACTTTCTATGATATGAACTTCTCCTGTGAGTCCAGTTTTAGATTCCGATGCATCACTTCAGTTTTACCAAATACCTGCCCCTTCTTACTCACGATGAAATACAGAAATTGCATCCGAATTTAATACAAAAGGCACAATGCCGACTTAAGTAAAAGAGGACTGACACACTCGCTTTCTGTGATTTGAACCTCTCCAGTGAGTCCAGTTTTAGATTCCGATGCTTCACTTCAGGATTATTGTATACCTTGCACCTTCTTATTGACGATGAAACACAGAAATTGCATCGGAATTAAATTCAAAAGGCACAA
Source organism: Schistocerca americana (assembly GCF_021461395.2). Classification (NCBI taxonomy): domain Eukaryota; kingdom Metazoa; phylum Arthropoda; class Insecta; order Orthoptera; family Acrididae; genus Schistocerca; species Schistocerca americana. The sequence goes on from NC_060126.1 coordinate 8,145,985, forward strand.
TGCCGACCTAAGTACAAGAGGACTGACACTCTAACTTTCTATGATTTGAACCTCTCCTGTGAGTCCAGTTTTAGATTCCGATGCTTCATTTCAGGTTTACTGTATCCCATGGACCTTCTTATTAACGATGAAACACAGAAATTGCATCCGAATTTAATACAAAATGCACAATGCCGACCTAAGTACATGAGGACTGACACTTTCACTTTCTATGATTTGAACCTCTCCTGTGAGTCTAGTTTTAAATTCCGATGCATCACTTCAGGTTTACTGTATACCTTGCAGCTTTGTATTGACGATGAAACACAGAAATTGCATACGAATTTGGTACAAAAGGCACAATGCCGACTTAAGTACAAGAGGACTGACACTCTCACTTTCTATGATTTGAACCTCTCCTGTGAGTCTAGTTTTAGATTCCGATGCTTCACTTCTGGTTTACTGTATCCCTTGGACCTTCTTATTGACGATGAAATACAGAAATTGCATCCGAATTTAATACTAAAGGCACAATGCCGACATAAGTACAAGAGGACTGACACTCTAACTTTCTATGATTTCAACCTCTCCTGTGAGTCCAGGTTTACTGTATCCCTTGGACCTTCTTATTGACGATGAAATACAGAAATTGCATCCGAATTTAATACTAAAGGCACAATGCCGACTTAAGTAAAAGAGGACTGACACTCTCCCTTTCTATCATTTGAACCTCTCCTGTGAGTCCAGTTTTAGATTCCGATGATTCATATTAGTTCTACTGTATACCTTGCATCTTCTTATTGACGATGAAACATAGAAATTGCATCGGAACTACAATCAAAAGGCACAATGCCGACTTAAGTACAAGAGGACTGACACTCCCACTTTCTATCATATGAACCTCTCCAGTGAGTCCAGTTTTAGATTCCGATGCTTCACTTCTGGTTTACTGTATACCTTGCACCTTCCTATTGACGACGAAACACAGAAATTGCATCGGAATTTAATACAAAAGGCACAATGCCGACTTAAGTAAAAGAGGATTGACACTCTCACTTTCTATGATTTGAACCTCTCATGTGAGTCCAGTTTTAGATTCCGATGTTTCACTTCAGGTTTACTGTATACCTTGGACCTTCTTATTGACGATGAAACGCAGAAATTGCATCCGAATTTAATACAAAAGGCACAATGTCGACTTAAGTACAAGAGGACTGACACTCTCCCTTTCTATGATTTGAACCTCTCCTGTGAGTCCAGTTTTAGATTCCGATGCTTCACTTATGGTTTACTGTATCCCTTGGTCCTTCTTATTGACGATGAAAGACAGAAATTTCATCGGAATTTAATTCAAAAGGCACAATGCCGACTTAAGTAAAAGAGAACTGTCACTCTCTCTTTCTATGATTTGAACCTCTCCTGTGAGTCCAGTTTTAGATTCCGATGCTTCACTTATGGTTTACTGTATCCCTTGGACCTTCTTATTGACGATGAAACACAGATATTGCATCGGAATTAAATTCAAAAGGCACAATGCCGACTTAAGTGCAAGAGGACTGACACTCTAGCTCTCTACAATTTGAATCTCTCCTGTGAGTCCAGTTTTAGATTCCGATGCTTCACTTCAGGTTTACTGTATACCTTGCACCTTCTTATTGACGATGAAACATAGAGATTGGATCGGAATGAAATTCAAAAGGCACAATGCCGTTTTAAGTAAAAGAGGACTGACACTCTCACTTTCTGTGATTTGAACCTCTCCTGTGAGTCCAGTTTTAGATTCCGATGCTTCACTTCAGGTTTACTGTATACCTTGCACCTTCTTATTGACGATGAAACACAGAAATTGCATCGGAATTAAATTCAAAAGGCACAATGCCGACTTAAGTACAAGAGGACTGACACTCTAACTTTCTATGATTTGAAGCTCTCCTGTGAGTCCAGTTTCAGATTCCGATGCTTCATTTCAGGTTTACTGTATGCCTCGGACCTTCTTATTGACAATGAAACACAGAAATTGCATCCGAATGTACTACAAAAGGCACAATGCCGACTTAAGTACATGAGGACTGACACTCTCACTTTCTATGATTTGAACCTCTCCTGTGAGTCCAATTTTAGATTCCGATGCCTCACTTCAGGTTTACTGTATCCCTGGGACCTTCTTATTGACGATGAAACACAGAAATTGCATCCGAATTTAATACAAAAGGCACAAAACTGTCTTAAGTAAAAGAGGACTGACACTCTCACTTTCTATGATTTGAACCTCTCCTGTGAGTCCAGTTTTAGATTCCGATGCTTCACTTCAGGTTTACTGTATGCTTTGCACCTTTTTATTGACGATGAAACACAGAAATTGCATCCGAATTTACTACAAAAGACACAATGTCGACTTAAGTACAAGAGGACTAACACTCTCCCTTTTTATGATTTGAACCTCTCCTGTGAGTCCAGTTTTAGATTCCGATGCTTCACTTTAGGTTTACTGTATCCCTTGGACCTTCTTATTGACGATGAAACACAGAAATTGCATCCGAATTTAATACAAAAGGCACAAAACTGTCTTAAGTAAAAGGGGACTGACACTCTCACTTTCTATGTTTTGAACCTCTCCTGTGAGTCCAGTTTTAGATTCCGATGCTTCACTTCAGGTTTACTGTATGCTTTGCACCTTTTTATTGACGATGAAACACAGAAATTGCATCCGAATTTACTACAATAGGCACAATGTCGACTTAAGTACAAGAGGACTAACACTCTCCCTTTTTTGATTTGAACATCTCCTGTGAGTCCAGTTTTAGATTCCGATGCTTCACATCAGGTTTACTGTATCCCTTGGACCTTCTTATTGACGATGGAATACAGAAATTGCTTCCGAATGTAATACAAAAGGCACAATGCCGACATAAGTGAAAGAGGACTGACACTCTCTCTTTCTATGATTTGAACCTCCCCTGTGAGTCCAGTTTTAGATTCCGATGCTTCATTTCAGGTTTACTGTATCCCTTGGACCTTCTTATTGACGATGAAACACAGATATTGCATCGGAATTAAATTCAAAAGGCACAATGCCGACTTAAGTACAAGAGGACTGACACTCTAACCGTCTATGATTTGAACCTCTCGTGCGAGTCCAGTTTTAGATTCCGATGCTTCACTTCAGGTTTACTGTATCCCTTGGATCTCCTTATTGACGATGAAACACACTAATTGCATCCGAATTTAATACAAAAGGCACAACGCCGACTTAAGTAAAAGAGGACTGACGCTCTCACTTTCTATGACATGAACTTTTCCTGTGAGTCCAGTTATAGATTCCGATGCGTCACTTCAGGTTTACCGTATACCGTGCACCTTCTTATTGACGATGAAATACAGAAATTGCATCCGAATTTAATACAAAAGGCACAATGCCGACTTAAGTAAAAGAGGACTGACACTCTCACTTTCTGTGATTTGAACCTCTCCTGTGAGTCCAGTTTTAGATTCCGATGCTTCACTTCAGGTTTACTGTATACCTTGCACCTTCTTATTGACGATGAAACACAGAAATTGCATCGGAATTAAATTCAAAAGGCACAATGCCGATTTAAGTACAAGAAGACTGACACTCTACCTTTCTATGATTTGAACCTCTCCTGTGAGTCCAGTTTCGGATTCCGATGCTTCATTTCAGGTTTACTGTATGCCTCGGACCTTCTTATTGACAATGAAACACAGAAATTGCATCCGAATTTAATACAAAAGGCACAATGCCGACTTAAGTACATGAGGACTGACACTCTCACTTTCTATAATTTGAACCTCTCCTGTGAGTCCAGTTTTAGATTCCGATGCTTCACTTCAGGTTTACTGTATCCCTTGGACCTTCTTATTGACGATGAAACACAGAAATTGCATCCGAATTTAATACAAAAGGCAGATATCTGTCTTAAGTAAAAGAGGACTGGCACTCTCACTTTCTATGATTTGAACCTCTCCTATGAGTCCAGTTTTAGATTCCGATGCTTCACTTCAGGTTTACTGTATACTTTGCACCTTTTTATTGACGATGAAACACAGAAATTGCATCCGAATTTACTACAAAAGGCACAATGTCGACTTAAGTACAAGAGGACTCACACTCTCCCTTTTTATGATTTGAACCTCTCCTGTGAGTCCAGTTTTAGATTCCGATGCTTCACTTCAGGTCTACTGTATCCCTTGGACCTTCTTATTGACGATGGAATACAGAAATTGCTTCCGAATGTAATACAAAAGGCACAATGCCGACATAAGTGAAAGAGGACTGACACTCTCTCTTTCTATGATTTGAACCTCTCCTGTGAGTCCAGTTTTAGATTCCGATGCTTCATTTCAGGTTTATTGTATCCCTTGGACCTTCGTATTGACGATGAAACACAGATATTGCATCGGAATTAAATTCAAAAGGCACAATGCCGACCTAAGTACAAGAGGACTGACACTCTAGCTCTCTACAATTTGAACCTCTCCTGTGAGTCCAGTTTTAGATTCCGATGCTTCACTTCAGGTTTACTGTATCCCTTGGATCTCCTTATTGTCGATGAAACACACTAATTGCATCCGAATTTAATACAAAAGGCACAACGCCGACTTAAGTAAAAGAGGAATGACGCTCTCACTTTCTATGATATGAACTTCTCCGGTGAGTTCAGTTTTAGATTCCGATGCATCACTTCAGGTTTACCGTATACCTGACCCTTCTTATTCACGATGAAATACAGAAATTGCATCCGAATTTAATACAAAAGGCACAATGCCGACTTAAGTAAAAGAGGACTGTCACTCTCACTTTCAGTGATTTGAACATCTCCAGTGAGTCCAGTTTTAGATTCCGATGCTTCACTTCAGGATTATTGTATACCTTGCACCTTCTTATTGACGATGAAACACAGAAATTGCATCGGAATTAAATTCAAAAGGCACAATGCCGACCTAAGTACAAGAGGACTGACACTCTAACTTTCTATGATTGGAACCTCTCCTGTGAGTCCAGTTTTAGATTCCGATGCTTCATTTCAGGTTTACTGTATCCCTTGGACCTTCTTATTAACGATGAAACACAGAAATTGCATCCGAATTTAATACAAAATGCACAATGCCGACCTAAGTACATGAGGACTGACACTTTCACTTTCTATGATTTGAACCTCTCCTGTGAGTCTAGTTTTAAATTCCGATGCATCACTTCAGGTTTACTGTATACCTTGCAGCTTTTTATTGACGATGAAACACAGAAATTGCATACGAATTTGGTACAAAAGGCACAATGCCGACTTAAGTACAAGAGGACTGACACTCTCACTTTCTATGATTTGAACCTCTCCTGTGAGTCTAGTTTTAGATTCCGATGCTTCACTTCTGGTTTACTGTATCCCTTGGACCTTCTTATTGACGATGAAACACAGAAATTGCATCCGAATTTAATACATAAGGCACAATGCCGACTTAAGTAAAAGAGGACTGACACTCTCACTTCCTATGATTTGAACTTCTCCTGTGAGTCCAGTTTTAGATTCCGATGCGTCACTTCAGGTTTACCGTATACCTTGCACCTTCTTATTGACGATGAAACACAGATATTGCATCGGAATTTAATACAAAAGGCTCAATGCCGACATAAGTACAAGAGGACTGACACTCTAACATTCTATGATTTCAACCTCTCCTGTGAGTCCAGGTTTACTGTATCCCTTGGACCTTCTTATTGACGATGAAATACAGAAATTGCATCCGAATTTAATACTAAAGGCACAATGCCGACTTAAGTAAAAGAGGACTGACACTCTCCCTTTCTATGATTTGAACCTCTCCTGTGAGTCCAGTTTTAGATTCCGATGATTCATATCAGTTCTACTGTATACCTTGCATCTTCTTATTGACGATGAAACATAGAAATTGCATCGGAACTACAATCAAAAGGCACAATGCCGACTTAAGTACAAGAGGACTGACACTCCCACTTTCTATCATATGAACCTCTCCAGTGAGTCCAGTTTTAGATTCCGATGCTTCACTTCAGGTTTACTGTATCCTTTGGACCTTCTTATTGACGATGAAACACAGAAATTGCATCCGAATATAATACAAGAGGCACAAATCCTACTTAGTAAAAGAGGACTAACACTCTCACTTCCTATGATTTGAACCTCTCCTGTGAGTCCAGTTTTAGATTCCGATGCTTCACTTCTGGTTTACTGTATACCTTGCACCTTCCTATTGACGACGAAACACAGAAATTGCATCGGAATTTAATACAAAAGGCACAATGCCGACTTAAGTAAAAGAGGATTGACACTCTCACTTTCTATGATTTGAACCTCTCATGTGAGTCCAGTTTTAGATTCCGATGTTTCACTTCAGGTTTACTGTATACCTTGGACCTTCTTATTGACGATGAAACGCAGAAATTGCATCCGAATTTAATACAAAAGGCACAATGTCGACTTAAGTACAAGAGGACTGACACTCTCCCTTTCTATGATTTGAACCTCTCCTGTGAGTCCAGTTTTAGATTCCGATGCTTCACTTATGGTTTACTGTATCCCTTGGTCCTTCTTATTGACGATGAAAGACAGAAATTTCATCGGAATTTAATTCAAAAGGCACAATGCCGACTTAAGTAAAAGAGAACTGTCACTCTCTCTTTCTATGATTTGAACCTCTCCTGTGATTCCAGTTTTAGATTCCGATGCTTCACTTATGGTTTACTGTATCCCTTGGACCTTCTTATTGACGATGAAACACAGATATTGCATCGGAATTAAATTCAAAAGGCACAATGCCGACTTAAGTGCAAGAGGACTGACACTCTAGCTCTCTACAATTTGAATCTCTCCTGTGAGTCCAGTTTTAGATTCCGATGCTTCACTTCAGGTTTACTGTATACCTTGCACCTTCTTATTGACGATGAAACATAGAGATTGGATCGGAATGAAATTCAAAAGGCACAATGCCGTTTTAAGTAAAAGAGGACTGACACTCTCACTTTCTGTGATTTGAACCTCTCCTGTGAGTCCAGTTTTAGATTCCGATGCTTCACTTCAGGTTTACTGTATACCTTGCACCTTCTTATTGACGATGAAACACAGAAATTGCATCGGAATTAAATTCAAAAGGCACAATGCCGACTTAAGTACAAGAGGACTGACACTCTAACTTTCTATGATTTGAAGCTCTCCTGTGAGTCCAGTTTCAGATTCCGATGCTTCATTTCAGGTTTACTGTATGCCTCGGACCTTCTTATTGACAATGAAACACAGAAATTGCATCCGAATGTACTACAAAAGGCACAATGCCGACTTAAGTACATGAGGACTGACACTCTCACTTTCTATGATTTGAACCTCTCCTGTGAGTCCAATTTTAGATTCCGATGCCTCACTTCAGGTTTACTGTATCCCTGGGACCTTCTTATTGACGATGAAACACAGAAATTGCATCCGAATTTAATACAAAAGGCACAAAACTGTCTTAAGTAAAAGAGGACTGACACTCTCACTTTCTATGATTTGAACCTCTCCTGTGAGTCCAGTTTTAGATTCCGATGCTTCACTTCAGGTTTACTGTATGCTTTGCACCTTTTTATTGACGATGAAACACAGAAATTGCATCCGAATTTACTACAAAAGGCACAATGTCGACTTAAGTACAAGAGGACTCACACTCTCCCTTTTTATGATTTGAACCTCTCCTGTGAGTCCAGTTTTAGATTCCGATGCTTCACTTCAGGTCTACTGTATCCCTTGGACCTTCTTATTGACGATGGAATACAGAAATTGCTTCCGAATGTAATACAAAAGGCACAATGCCGACATAAGTGAAAGAGGACTGACACTCTCTCTTTCTATGATTTGAACCTCTCCTGTGAGTCCAGTTTTAGATTCCGATGCTTCATTTCAGGTTTATTGTATCCCTTGGACCTTCGTATTGACGATGAAACACAGATATTGCATCGGAATTAAATTCAAAAGGCACAATGCCGACCTAAGTACAAGAGGACTGACACTCTAGCTCTCTACAATTTGAACCTCTCCTGTGAGTCCAGTTTTAGATTCCGATGCTTCACTTCAGGTTTACTGTATCCCTTGGATCTCCTTATTGTCGATGAAACACACTAATTGCATCCGAATTTAATACAAAAGGCACAACGCCGACTTAAGTAAAAGAGGAATGACGCTCTCACTTTCTATGATATGAACTTCTCCGGTGAGTTCAGTTTTAGATTCCGATGCATCACTTCAGGTTTACCGTATACCTGACCCTTCTTATTCACGATGAAATACAGAAATTGCATCCGAATTTAATACAAAAGGCACAATGCCGACTTAAGTAAAAGAGGACTGTCACTCTCACTTTCAGTGATTTGAACATCTCCAGTGAGTCCAGTTTTAGATTCCGATGCTTCACTTCAGGATTATTGTATACCTTGCACCTTCTTATTGACGATGAAACACAGAAATTGCATCGGAATTAAATTCAAAAGGCACAATGCCGACCTAAGTACAAGAGGACTGACACTCTAACTTTCTATGATTTGAACCTCTCCTGTGAGTCCAGTTTTAGATTCCGATGCTTCATTTCAGGTTTACTGTATCCCTTGGACCTTCTTATTAACGATGAAACACAGAAATTGCATCCGAATTTAATACAAAATGCACAATGCCGACCTAAGTACATGAGGACTGACACTTTCACTTTCTATGATTTGAACCTCTCCTGTGAGTCTAGTTTTAAATTCCGATGCATCACTTCAGGTTTACTGTATACCTTGCAGCTTTTTATTGACGATGAAACACAGAAATTGCATACGAATTTGGTACAAAAGGCACAATGCCGACTTAAGTACAAGAGGACTGACACTCTCACTTTCTATGATTTGAACCTCTCCTGTGAGTCTAGTTTTAGATTCCGATGCTTCACTTCTGGTTTACTGTATCCCTTGGACCTTCTTATTGACGATGAAACACAGAAATTGCATCCGAATTTAATACATAAGGCACAATGCCGACTTAAGTAAAAGAGGACTGACACTCTCACTTCCTATGATTTGAACTTCTCCTGTGAGTCCAGTTTTAGATTCCGATGCGTCACTTCAGGTTTACCGTATACCTTGCACCTTCTTATTGACGATGAAACACAGATATTGCATCGGAATTTAATACAAAAGGCTCAATGCCGACATAAGTACAAGAGGACTGACACTCTAACATTCTATGATTTCAACCTCTCCTGTGAGTCCAGGTTTACTGTATCCCTTGGACCTTCTTATTGACGATGAAATACAGAAATTGCATCCGAATTTAATACTAAAGGCACAATGCCGACTTAAGTAAAAGAGGACTGACACTCTCCCTTTCTATGATTTGAACCTCTCCTGTGAGTCCAGTTTTAGATTCCGATGATTCATATCAGTTCTACTGTATACCTTGCATCTTCTTATTGACGATGAAACATAGAAATTGCATCGGAACTACAATCAAAAGGCACAATGCCGACTTAAGTACAAGAGGACTGACACTCCCACTTTCTATCATATGAACCTCTCCAGTGAGTCCAGTTTTAGATTCCGATGCTTCACTTCAGGTTTACTGTATCCTTTGGACCTTCTTATTGACGATGAAACACAGAAATTGCATCCGAATATAATACAAGAGGCACAAATCCTACTTAGTAAAAGAGGACTAACACTCTCACTTCCTATGATTTGAACCTCTCCTGTGAGTCCAGTTTTAGATTCCGATGCTTCACTTCTGGTTTACTGTATACCTTGCACCTTCCTATTGACGACGAAACACAGAAATTGCATCGGAATTTAATACAAAAGGCACAATGCCGACTTAAGTAAAAGAGGATTGACACTCTCACTTTCTATGATTTGAACCTCTCATGTGAGTCCAGTTTTAGATTCCGATGTTTCACTTCAGGTTTACTGTATACCTTGGACCTTCTTATTGACGATGAAACGCAGAAATTGCATCCGAATTTAATACAAAAGGCACAATGTCGACTTAAGTACAAGAGGACTGACACTCTCCCTTTCTATGATTTGAACCTCTCCTGTGAGTCCAGTTTTAGATTCCGATGCTTCACTTATGGTTTACTGTATCCCTTGGTCCTTCTTATTGACGATGAAAGACAGAAATTTCATCGGAATTTAATTCAAAAGGCACAATGCCGACTTAAGTAAAAGAGAACTGTCACTCTCTCTTTCTATGATTTGAACCTCTCCTGTGATTCCAGTTTTAGATTCCGATGCTTCACTTATGGTTTACTGTATCCCTTGGACCTTCTTATTGACGATGAAACACAGATATTGCATCGGAATTAAATTCAAAAGGCACAATGCCGACTTAAGTGCAAGAGGACTGACACTCTAGCTCTCTACAATTTGAATCTCTCCTGTGAGTCCAGTTTTAGATTCCGATGCTTCACTTCAGGTTTACTGTATACCTTGCACCTTCTTATTGACGATGAAACATAGAGATTGGATCGGAATGAAATTCAAAAGGCACAATGCCGTTTTAAGTAAAAGAGGACTGACACTCTCACTTTCTGTGATTTGAACCTCTCCTGTGAGTCCAGTTTTAGATTCCGATGCTTCACTTCAGGTTTACTGTATACCTTGCACCTTCTTATTGACGATGAAACACAGAAATTGCATCGGAATTAAATTCAAAAGGCACAATGCCGACTTAAGTACAAGAGGACTGACACTCTAACTTTCTATGATTTGAAGCTCTCCTGTGAGTCCAGTTTCAGATTCCGATGCTTCATTTCAGGTTTACTGTATGCCTCGGACCTTCTTATTGACAATGAAACACAGAAATTGCATCCGAATGTACTACAAAAGGCACAATGCCGACTTAAGTACATGAGGACTGACACTCTCACTTTCTATGATTTGAACCTCTCCTGTGAGTCCAATTTTAGATTCCGATGCCTCACTTCAGGTTTACTGTATCCCTGGGACCTTCTTATTGACGATGAAACACAGAAATTGCATCCGAATTTAATACAAAAGGCACAAAACTGTCTTAAGTAAAAGAGGACTGACACTCTCACTTTCTATGATTTGAACCTCTCCTGTGAGTCCAGTTTTAGATTCCGATGCTTCACTTCAGGTTTACTGTATGCTTTGCACCTTTTTATTGACGATGAAACACAGAAATTGCATCCGAATTTACTACAAAAGACACAATGTCGACTTAAGTACAAGAGGACTAACACTCTCCCTTTTTATGATTTGAACCTCTCCTGTGAGTCCAGTTTTAGATTCCGATGCTTCACTTTAGGTTTACTGTATCCCTTGGACCTTCTTATTGACGATGAAACACAGAAATTGCATCCGAATTTAATACAAAAGGCACAAAACTGTCTTAAGTAAAAGGGGACTGACACTCTCACTTTCTATGTTTTGAACCTCTCCTGTGAGTCCAGTTTTAGATTCCGATGCTTCACTTCAGGTTTACTGTATGCTTTGCACCTTTTTATTGACGATGAAACACAGAAATTGCATCCGAATTTACTACAATAGGCACAATGTCGACTTAAGTACAAGAGGACTAACACTCTCCCTTTTTTGATTTGAACATCTCCTGTGAGTCCAGTTTTAGATTCCGATGCTTCACATCAGGTTTACTGTATCCCTTGGACCTTCTTATTGACGATGGAATACAGAAATTGCTTCCGAATGTAATACAAAAGGCACAATGCCGACATAAGTGAAAGAGGACTGACACTATCTCTTTCTACGATTTGAACCTCTCCTGTGAGTCCAGTTTTAGATTCCGATGCTTCATTTCAGGTTTACTGTATCCCTTGGACCTTCTTATTGACGATGAAACACAGATATTGCATCGGAATTAAATTCAAAAGGCACAATGCCGACTTAAGTACAAGAGGACTGACACTCTAACCGTCTATGATTTGAACCTCTCGTGCGAGTCCAGTTTTAGATTCCGATGCTTCACTTCAGGTTTACTGTATCCCTTGGATCTCCTTATTGACGATGAAACACACTAATTGCATCCGAATTTAATACAAAAGGCACAACGCCGACTTAAGTAAAAGAGGACTGACGCTCTCACTTTCTATGACATGAACTTTTCCTGTGAGTCCAGTTATAGATTCCGATGCGTCACTTCAGGTTTACCGTATACCGTGCACCTTCTTATTGACGATGAAATACAGAAATTGCATCCGAATTTAATACAAAAGGCACAATGCCGACTTAAGTAAAAGAGGACTGACACTCTCACTTTCTGTGATTTGAACCTCTCCTGTGAGTCCAGTTTTAGATTCCGATGCTTCACTTCAGGTTTACTGTATACCTTGCACCTTCTTATTGACGATGAAACACAGAAATTGCATCGGAATTAAATTCAAAAGGCACAATGCCGATTTAAGTACAAGAAGACTGACACTCTACCTTTCTATGATTTGAACCTCTCCTGTGAGTCCAGTTTCGGATTCCGATGCTTCATTTCAGGTTTACTGTATGCCTCGGATCTTCTTATTGACAATGAAACACAGAAATTGCATCCGAATTTAATACAAAAGGCACAATGCCGACTTAAGTACATGAGGACTGACACTCTCACTTTCTATAATTTGAACCTCTCCTGTGAGTCCAGTTTTAGATTCCGATGCTTCACTTCAGGTTTACTGTATCCCTTGGACCTTCTTATTGACGATGAAACACAGAAATTGCATCCGAATTTAATACAAAAGGCAGATATCTGTCTTAAGTAAAAGAGGACTGGCACTCTCACTTTCTATGATTTGAACCTCTCCTATGAGTCCAGTTTTAGATTCCGATGCTTCACTTCAGGTTTACTGTATACTTTGCACCTTTTTATTGACGATGAAACACAGAAATTGCATCCGAATTTACTACAAAAGGCACAATGTCGACTTAAGTACAAGAGGACTCACACTCTCCCTTTTTATGATTTGAACCTCTCCTGTGAGTCCAGTTTTAGATTCCGATGCTTCACTTCAGGTCTACTGTATCCCTTGTACCTTCTTATTGACGATGGAATACAGAAATTGCTTCCGAATGTAATACAAAAGGCACAATGCCGACATAAGTGAAAGAGGACTGACACTCTCTCTTTCTATGATTTGAACTTCTCCTGTGAGTCCAGTTTTAGATTCCGATGCTTCATTTCAGGTTTACTGTATCCCTTGGACCTTCGTATTGACGATGAAACACAGATATTGCATCGGAATTAAATTCAAAAGGCACAATGCCGACTTAAGTACAAGAGGACTGACACTCTAGCTCTCTACAATTTGAACCTCTCCTGTGAGTCCAGTTTTAGATTCCGATGCTTCACTTCAGGTTTACTGTATCCCTTGGATCTCCTTATTGTCGATGAAACACACTAATTGCATCCGAATTTAATACAAAAGGCACAACGCCGACTTAAGTAAAAGAGGAATGACGCTCTCACTTTCTATGATATGAACTTCTCCGGTGAGTTCAGTTTTAGATTCCGATGCATCACTTCAGGTTTACCGTATACCTGACCCTTCTTATTCACGATGAAATACAGACATTGCATCCGAATTTAATACAAAAGGCACAATGCCGACTTAAGTAAAAGAGGACTGTCACTCTCACTTTCAGTGATTTGAACATCTCCAGTGAGTCCAGTTTTAGATTCCGATGCTTCACTTCAGGATTACTGTATACCTTGCACCTTCCTATTGACGATGAAACACAGAAATTGCATCGGAATTAAATTCAAAAGGCACAATGCCGACTTAAGTACAAGAGGACTGACACTCTAACTTTCTTTGATAAGAACCTCTCCTGTGAGTCCAGTTTTATATTCCGAAGCTTCATTTCAGGTTTACTGTATCCCTTGGACCTTCTTATTGACGATGAAACACAGAAATTGCATCCGAATTTAATACATAAGGCACAATGCCGACTTAAGTAAAAGAGGACTGACACTCTCACTTCCTATGATGTGAACTTCTCCTGTGAGTCCAGTTTTAGATTCCGATGCGTCTCTTCAGGTTAACCGTATCCCTTGGACTTTCTTATTGACGATGAAACACAGAAATTGCATCGGAATTTAATACAAAAGGAACAATGCCGACATAAGTAAAAGAGGACTGACACTCTAACTTTCTATGATTTCAACCTCTCCTGTCAGTCCAGTTTTAGATTCCGATGCTTCACTTCAGGTTTACTGTATCCCTTGGACCTTCTTATTGACGATGAAATACAGAAATTGCATCCGGTTTTAATACTAAAGGCACAATGCCGACTAAAGTAAAAGATGACTGACACTCTCCCTTTCTATGATTTGAACCTCTCCTGTGAGTCCAGTTTTAGATTCCGATGATTCACTTCAGTTCTACTGTATACCTTGCACCCTCTTATTGACGATGAAACATAGAAATTGCATTGGAACTAAAATCAAAATGCACAATGCCGACTTAAGTACAAGAGGACTGACACTTTCACTTTCTATGATTTGAACCTCTCCTGTGAGTCCAGTTCTAGATTCCAATGCTTCACTTCAGGTTTCCTGTATCCCTTGGACCTTCGTATTGACGATGAAACACAGAAATTGCATCCGAATTTAACACAAAAGGCACAATGCCGACTTAAGTAAAAGAGGACTGTCACTCTCTCTTTATATGATTTGAACCTCTCCTGTGAGTCCAGTTTTAGATTCCGAAGCTCCACTTCAGGTTTACTGTATCCCTTGGACCTTCTTATTGACGATGAAATACAGAAATTGCATCCGAATTTAATACAAAAGGCACAATGCCGACTTAAGTACAAGAGGACTGACAATCTCCCTTTCTATGATTTGAACCTCTCCTGTGAATCCAGTTTAAGTTTCCGATGGTTCACTTCAGGTTTACTGTATCCCTTAGATCTTCTTATTGACGATGAAACACACTAATTGCATCCGAATGTAATACAAAAGGCACAACGCCGACTTAAGTAAAAGAGGACTGACGCTCTCACTTTCTATGATATGAACTTCTCCTGTGATCCAGTTTTAGATTCCAATGCATCACTTCAGGTTTACCGTATACCGTGCACCTTCTTATTGACGATGAAATACAGAAATTGCATCGGAATTAAATTCAAAAGGCACAATGCCGACTTAAGTACAAGAGAACTGACACTCTAAATTTCTATGAAATGAACCTCTCCTGTGAGTCCAGTTTCAGATTCCGATGCTTCATTTCAGGTTTACTGTATCCCTCGGACCTTCTTATTGACAATGAAACAAAAAAATTGCATCCGAATTTAATACAAAAGGCACGATGCCGACTTAAGTACATGAGGACTAAAATTCTCACTTTCTATGATTTGAACCTCTCCTGTGAGTCCAGTTTTAGATTCCGATGCTTCACTTCAAATTTACTGTATCCCTTGGACCTTCTTATTGACGATGAAACACAGAAATTGCATCCGAATTTAATACAAAAGACACAAATCCGTCTTAAGTAAAAGAGAACTGACACTCTCAGTTTCTATGATTTGAACCTCTCCTGTGAGTCCAGTTTTAGATTCCGATGCTTCACTTCAGGTTTACTGTATACCTTGCACCTTTTTATTGACGATGAAACACAGAAATTGCATCCGAGTTTACTACAATAGGCACAATGTCGACTTGAGTACAAGAGGACTAGCACTCTCCCTTTTTATGATTTGAACCTCTCCTGTGAGTCCAGTTTTAGATTCCGATGCTTCACTTCAGGTTTACTGTATCCCTTGGACCTTCTTATTGACGATGGAATGCAGAAATTGCTTCCGAATGTAATACAAAAGGCACAATGCCGACATAAGTGAAAGAGGTCTGACACTCTCTCTCTCTATGATTTGAACTTCTCCTGTGAGTCCAGTTTTAGATTCCTATGCTTCATTTCAGGTTTACTGTATCCCTTGGACCTTCGTATTGACGATGAAACACAGATATTGCATCGTAATTAAATTCAAAAGGCACAATGCCGACTTAAGTACAAGAGGACTGACACTCTAGCTCTCTAGAATTTGTACGTCTCCTGTGAGTCCAGTTTTAGATTCCGATGCTTCACTTCAGGTTTACTGTATACCTTGCACCTTCTTATTGACGATGAAACACAGAAATTGCATCCGAGTTTACTACAATAGGCACAATGTCGACTTGAGTACAAGAGGACTAGCACTCTCCCTTTTTATGATTTGAACCTCTCCTGTGAGTCCAGTTTTAGATTCCGATGCTTCACTTCAGGTTTACTGTATCCCTTGGACCTTCGTATTGACGATGGAATGCAGAAATTGCTTCCGAATGTAGTACAAAAGGCACAATGCCGACATAAGTGAAAGAGGACTGACACTCTCTCTTTCTATGATTTGAACCTCTCCTGTGAGTCCAGTTTTAGATTCCTATGCTTCATTTCAGGTTTACTGTATCCCTTGCACCTTCTTATTGATGATGAAACAAAGAAATTGGATCGGAATTAAATTCA
This sequence comes from Schistocerca americana, assembly GCF_021461395.2. NCBI lineage: Eukaryota > Metazoa > Arthropoda > Insecta > Orthoptera > Acrididae > Schistocerca > Schistocerca americana. Next base: position 8,162,476 of record NC_060126.1, read on the forward strand.
AAAGGCACAATGCCGTTTTAAGTACAAGAGGACTGACACTCTAACCCTCTATTATTTGAACCTCTCGTGTGAGTCCAGTTTTAGATTCCGATGCTTCACTTCAGGTTTACTGTATCCCTTGGATCTCCTTATTGACGATGAAACACACTAATTGCATCCGAATTTAATACAAAAGGCACAACGCCGACTTAAGTAAAAGAGGACTGACGCTCTCACTCTCTATGATATGAACTACTCCTGTGAGTCCGGTTTTAGATTCCGATGCATCACTTCAGGTTTAACGTATACCTGCACCTTCATATTCACGATGAAATACAGAAATTGCATCCAAATTTAATACAAAAGGCACAATGCCGACTTAAGTAAAAGAGGACTGACACTCTCACTTTCTGTGATTTGAACATCTCCAGTGAGTCCAGTTTTAGATTCCGATGTTTCACTTCAGGATTACTGTATACCTTGCACCTTCTTATTGACGATGAAACACAGAAATTGCATCGGAATTAAATTCAAATGGCACAATGCCGACTTAAGTACAAGAGGACTGACACTCTAACTTTTTATGATTTGAACCTCTCCTGTGAGTCCAGTTTTAGATTCCGATGCTTTACTTCTGGTTTACTCTATCCCTTGGACCTTCTTATTGACGATGAAACACAGAAATTGCATCCAAATTTAATACATAAGGCACAATGCCGACTTAAGTAAAAGTAGACTGACACTCTCACTTCCTATGATTTGAACTTCTCCTGTGAGTCCACTTTTAGATTCCGATGCGTCACTTCAGGTTTACCGTATCCCTTGGACCTTCTTATTGACGATGAAACACAGAAATTGCATCGGAATTTAATACAAAAGGCACAATGCCGACATAAGTAAAAGAGGACTGACACTCTAACTTTCTATTATTTCAACCTCTCCTGTGAGTCCAGTTTTAGATTCCGCTGCTTCACTTCAGGTTTACTGTATCCCTTGGACCTTCTTATTGACAATGAAATACACAAATTGCATCCGAATTTAATACTAAAGGCACAATGCCGACTTAAGTAAAAGAGGACTGACACTCTCCCTTTCTATGATTTGAACTTCCCCTGTGAGTCCAGTTTTAGATTCCGATGATTCACTTCAGTTCTACTGTATACCTTGCACCTTCTTATTGACGATGAAACATAGAAATTGCATCGGAACTAAAATCAAAAGGCACAATGCCGACTTAAGTACAAGAGACTGACACTCTAACTCTCTATGATTGCAACCTCTCCTGTAAGTCCAGTTTAAGATTCCGATGCTTCACTTCATTTTTACTGTATACCTTGGACCTTCTTATTGACGATCTAACACAGAAATTGCATCCGAATTTAATACAAAATGCACAATGCCGACTTAAGTACAAGAGGACTGACAATCTCCCTTTCTATGATTTGAACCTCTCCTGTGAGTCCAGTTTAAGTTTCCGATGGTTCACTTCAGGTTTACTGTATCCCTTGGACTTTCTTATTGACGATGAAACACAGTAATTGGTTCCGAATTTAATACAAAAGGTACAATACCGACTTAAGTAAAAGAGGACTGACACTCTCTCTTTCTATGATTGGAACCTCTCCTGTGCGTCCAGTTTTAGATTCCGATGCTTCGCTTCAGGTTTACTGTATACCTTGCACCTTCTTATTGACGATGAAACACAGATGTTGCATCCGAATTTAATACAAAAGGCACAATGCCGACTTAAGTACAAGAGGACTGACAATCTCCCTTTCTATGATTTGAACCTCTCCCGTGAGTCCAGTTTAAGTTTCCGATGGTTCACTTCAGGTTTACTGTATCCCTTGGACCTTCTTATTGACGATGAAACACAGTAATTGCTTCCGACTTTAATACAAAAGGCACAATGCTGACTTAAGTAAAAGAAGACTGACACTCTCACTTACTGAGATTTGAACCTCTCCTGTGAGTCCAGTTTTAGAATCCGATGCTTCACTTCAGGTTTACTATATACCTTGCACCTTCTTATTGACGATGAAACACAGAAATTGCATCGCAATTAAATTCAAAGGGCACAATGCCGACTTAAGTACAAGAGGACTGACACTCTAACTTTCTAAGATTTGAACCTCTCCCCAGAGTCCAGTTCTAGATTCCGATGCTTCACTTCAGGTTTACTGTATACTTTGGACCTTCTTATTGACGATGAAACACAGAAATTGCATCCGAATGTAGTAGAAAAGGCACAATGCCGACTTAAGTACAAGAGGACTGACACTCTCACTTTATATGATTTGAACCCCTCCTGTGAGTCCAGTTTTAGATTCCGATGCTTCACTTCTGGTATACTATATCCCTTGGACCTTCTTATTGACGATAAAACACAGAAATTGCATCCGAATTTAATACATAAGGCACAATGCCGACTTCAGTAAAAGAGGACTGACACTCTCACTTTCTATGATTTGAACTTCTCCTGTGAGTCCAGTTTTAGATTCCGAAGCGTCACTTCAGGTTTACCGTATACCTTGCACCTTCTTATTGACGATGACACATGGAAATTGCATCGGAATTTAATACAAAAGGCACAATGCCGACATAAGTACAAGAGGACTGACACTCTAACTTTCTATGATTTCAACCTCTCCTGTGAGTCCAGTTTTGATTCCGATGCTTCACTTCAGGTTTACTGTATCCCTTGGACCTTCTTATTGACGATGAAATACAGAAATTACATCCGAATTTAATACAAAAGGCACAATGCCGACTTAAGTAAAATAGGACTGACACTCTCTTTTTTTATGATTTGAACTTGTCCTGTGAGTCCAGTTATAAATTCCGATGCGTCACTTCAGGTTTACCGTATACCTTGCACCTTCTTATTGACGATGAAACACAGAAATTGCATCGGAATTTAATACAAAAGGCACAATGCCGACATAAGTACAAGAGGACTGACACTCTAACTTTCTATGATTTGGACCTCTCCTGTGAGTCCAGGTTTAGATTCTGATGCTTCACTTCAGGTTTACTGTATCCCTTGGATCTCCTCATTGACGATGAAACACACTAATTGCATCTGAATTTAATACAAAAGGCACAACGCCGACTTAAGTAAAAGAGGACTGACTCTCTCACTTTCTATGATATGAACTTCTCCTTTGAATCCAGTTTTAGATTCCGATGCATCTCTTCAGGTTTACCGTATACCTGCACCTTCTTATTCACGATGAAATACAGAAATTGCATCCGAATTTAATACAAAATGCACAATGCCGACTTAAGTAAAAGAGGACTGACGCTCTCACTTTCTATAATATGAACTTCTCCTGTGAGTCCAGTATTAGATTCCGATGCGTCACTTCAGGTTTACCGTATACCGTGCACCTTCTTATTGACGATGAAATACAGAAATTGCATCCGAATTTAATACAAAAGGCACAATGCCGACTTAAGTAAAAGAGGACTGACACTCTCACTTTCTGTGATTTGAACCTCTCCTGTGAGTCCAGTTTTAGATTCCGATGCTTCACTTCAGGTTTAGTGTATACCTTGCACCTTCTTATTGACGATGAAACACAGAAATTGCATCCGAATTTAATACAAAAGGCACAATGCCGACTTAAGTACATGAGGACTGACACTCTCACTTTCTATGATTTGAACCTCTCCTGTGAGTCCAGTTTTAGATTCCGATGCTTCACTTCAGGTTTACTGTATCCCTTGGACCTTCTTATTGACGATGAAACACAGATATTGCATCCGAATTTAATACAAAAGGCACAAATCTGTCTTAAGTAAAAGAGGACTGACACTCTCACTTTCTATGATTTGAACCTCTCCTGTGAGTCCAGTTTTAGATTCCGATGCTTCACTTCAGGTTTACTGTATACTTTGCACCTTTTTATTGACGATGAAACACAGAAATTGCATCCGAATTTACTACAAAAGGCACAATGTCGACTTAAGTACAAGAGGACTAACACTCTCCCTTTCTATGATTTGAACCTCTCCTGTGAGTCCAGTTTTAGATTCCGATGCTTCACTTCTGGTTTACTGTATCCCTTGGACCTTCTTATTGACGACGAAACACAGAAATTGCATACGAATTTGGTACAAAAGTCACAATGCCGACTTATGTACAGGAGGACTGACACTCTAACTTTCTATGATTTGAAACTCTCCTGTGAGTCCAGTTTTAGATTCCAATGCTTCACTTCTGGTTTACTGTATCCCTTGGACCTTCTTATTGACGATGAAGCACAGAAATTGCATCCGAATTTAATACATAAGGCACAATGCATACTTAAGTAAAAGAGGACTGACACTCTCACTTCCTATGATTTGAACTTCTCCTGTGAGTCCAGTTTTAGATTCCGATGCGTCACTGCAGGTTTACCGTATACCTTGCACCTTCTTATTGACGATGAAACACAGAAATTGCATCGGAAATTAATACAAAAGGCACAATGCCGACATAAGTACAAGTGGACTGACACTCTAACTTTCTATAATTTCAACCTCTCCTGTGAGTCCAGTTTTAGTTTCCGATGCTTCACTTCAGGTTTACTGAATCCCTTCGACCTTCATATTGACTATGAAATACAGAAATTGCATCCGAATTTAATACTAATGGCACAATGCCGACTTAAGTAAAAGAGGACTGACACTCTCCCTTTCTATGATTTGAACTTCTCCTGTGAGTCCAGTTTTAGATTCCGTTGATTCACTTCAGTTCTCCTGTATACCTTGCACCTTCTTATTGACGATGAAACATAGAAATTGCATCGGAACTAAAATCAAAAGGCACAATGCCGACTTAAGTACAAGAGGACTGACACTCTTACTTTCTATGATTTGTACCTCTCCTGTGAGTCCAGTTTAAGATTCCGATGCTTCACTTCAGGTTTACTGTATACCTTGGACCTTCTTATTGACGATAAAACACAAAAATTGAATCCAATATTAATACAAAATGCACAATGCCGACTTAAGTACATGAGGACTGACACTTTCACTTTCTATGATTTGAACCTCTCCTGTGAGTCCAGTTTTAGATTCCGAAGCTCCACTTCAGGTTTACTGTTTCCCTTGGACCTTCTTATTGGCGATGAAATACAGAAATTGCATCCGAATTTAATACAAAAGGCACAATGCCGACTTAAGTAAAAGAGGACTGACACTCTCTCTTTCTATGATTTGAACCTCTCCTGTGGGTCCAGTTTTAGATTCCGATGCTTCACTTCAGGTTTACAGTATACCTTGCAACTTCTTATTGACGATGAAACACAGAACTTGCATCGCAATTAAATTGAAAAGGCACAATGCCGACTTAAGTACAAGAGGACTGACACTCTAACTTTCTAAGATTTGTACCTCTCCTGTGAGTCCAGTTCTAGATTCCGATGCTTCACTTCAGGTTTACTGTATACCTTCGACCTTCTTATTGACGATGAAACACAGAAATTGCATCCGAATGTAGTACAAAAGGCACAATGTCGACTTAAGTACAAGAGGACTGACACTCTCACTTTCTGTGATTTGAAACTCTCCTGTGAGTCCAGCTTTGGATTCCGATGCTTCACTTCTGGTTTACTGTATCCATTGGACCTTCTTATTGACGTTAAAACACAGAAATTGCATCCGAATTTAATACATATGGCACAATGCCGACTTAAGTAAGATAGGACTGACACTCTCACCTTCTATGGTTTGAAATTCTCCTGTGAGTCCAGTTTTAGATTCCGATGCGTCACTTCAGGTTTACCGTATACTTTAACCTTCTTATTGACGATGACACATGGAAATTGCATCGGAATTTAATACAAATGGCACAATGCCGACATAAGTACAAGAGGACTGACACTCTAACTTTCTATGACTTCAACATCTCCTGTGAGTCCAGTTTTAGTTTCCGATGCTTCACTTCAGGTTTACTGTATCCCTTGGACCTTCTTATTGACGATGAAATACAGAAATTGCATCCGAATTTAATACGAAAGGCACAATGCCGTCTTAAGTAAAATAGGACTGACACTCTCTTTTTTTATGATTTGAACCTCTCCATTGAGTCCAGTTTTAGATTCCGATGCTTCACTTCAGGTTTACTGTATCCCTTGGACCTTCTTATTGACGATGAAACACAGAAATTGCATCCGAATTTAATACAAAAGGCACAACGCCGACTTAAGTAAAAGAGGACTGACGCTCTCACTTTCTATGATATGAACTACTCCTGTGAGTCCAGTTTTTGATTCCGATGCATCACTTCAGGTTTAACGTATATCTGCACCTTCATATTCACGATGAAATACAGAAATTGCATCCAAATTTAATACAAAAGGCACAATGCCGACTTAAGTAAAAGAGGACTGACACTCTCACTTTCTGTGATTTGAACATCTCCAGTGAGTCCAGTTTTAGATTCCGATGTTTCACTTCAGGATTACTGTATACCTTGCACCTTCTTATTGACGATGAAACACAGAAATTGCATCGGAATTAAATTCAAAAGGCACAATGCCGACATAAGTACAAGAGGACTGACACTCTAACTTTCTATGATTTGAACCTTTCCTGTGAGTCCAGTTTTAGATTCCGATGCTTTACTTCTGGTTTACTCTATCCCTTGGACCTTCTTATTGACGATGAAACACAGAAATTGCATCCAAATTTAATACATAAGGCACAATGCCGAATTAAGTAAAAGTAGACTGACACTCTCACTTCCTATGATTTGAACTTCTCCTGTGAGTCCAGTTTTAGATTCCGATGCGTCACTTCAGGTTTACCGTATCCCTTGGACCTTCTAATTGACGATGAAACACAGAAATTGCATCGGAATTTAATACAAAAGGCACAATGCCGACATACGTAAAAGAGGACTGACACTCTAACTTTCTTTTATTTCAACCTCTCCTGTGAGTCCAGTTTTAGATTCCGCTGCTTCACTTCAGGTTTACTGTATCCCTTGGACCTTCTTATTGTCAATGAAATACACAAATTGCATCCGAATTTAATACTAAAGGCACAATGCCGACTTAAGTAAAAGAGGACTGACACTCTCCCTTTCTATGATTTGAACTTCTCCTGTGAGTCCAGTTTTAGATTCCGATGATTCACTTCAGTTCTACTGTATACCTTGCACCTTCTTATTGACGATGAAACATAGAAATTGCATCGGAACTAAAATCAAAAGGCACAATGCCGACTTAAGTACAAGAGACTGACACTCTAACTCTCTATGATAGGAACCTCTCCTGTAAGTCCAGTTTAAGATTCCGATGCTTCACTTCATTTTTACTGTATACCTTGGACCTTCTTATTGAAGATCTAACACAGAAATTGCATCCGAATTTAATACAAACGCACAATGCCGACTTAAGCACAAGAGGAGTGACAATCTCCCTTTCTATGATTTGAACCTCTCCTGTGAGTCCAGTTTAAGTTTCCGATGGTACACTTCAGGTTTACTGTATCCCTTGGACCTTCTTATTGACGATGAAACACAGTAATTGGTTCCGAATTTAATACAAAAGGCACAATACCGACTTAAGTAAAAGAGGACTGACACTCTCTCTTTCTATGATTGGAACCTCTCCTGTGCGTCCAGTTTTAGATTCCGATGCTTCGCTTCAGGTTTACTGTATACCTTGCACCTTCTTATTGACGATGAAACTCAGATGTTGCATCCGAATTTAATACAAAAGGCACAATGCCGACTTAAGTACAAGAGGACTGACAATCTCCCTTTCTATGATTTGAACCTCTCCTGTGAGTCCAGTTTAAGTTTCCGATGGTTCACTTCAGGTTTACTGTATCCCTTGGACCTTCTTATTGACGATGAAACACAGTAATTGCTTCCGACTTTAATACAAAAGGCACAATGCTGACTTAAGTAAAAGAAGACTGACACTCTCACTTACTGAGATTTGAACCTCTCCTGTGAGTCCAGTTTTAGATTCCGATGCTTCACTTCAGGTTTACTATATACCTTGCACCTTCTTATTGACGATGAAACACAGAAATTGCATCGCAATTAAATTCAAAAGGCACAATGCCGACTTAAGTACAAGAGGACTGACACTCTAACTTTCTAAGATTTGAACCTCTCCCCAGAGTCCAGTTCTAGATTCCGATGCTTCACTTCAGGTTTACTGTATACTTTGGACCTTCTTATTGACGATGAAACACAGAAATTGCATCCGAATGTAGTAGAAAAGGCACAATGCCGACTTAAGTACAAGAGGACTGACACTCTCACTTTATATGATTTGAACCCCTCCTGTGAGTCCAGTTTTAGATTCCGATGCTTCACTTCTGGTATACTATATCCCTTGGACCTTCTTATTGACGATAAAACACAGAAATTGCATCCGAATTTAATACATAAGGCACAATGCCGACTTAAGTAAAAGAGGACTGACACTCTCACTTTCTATGATTTGAACTTCTCCTGTGAGTCCAGTTTTAGATTCCGAAGCGTCACTTCAGGTTTACCGTATACCTTGCACCTTCTTATTGACGATGACACATGGAAATTGCATCGGAATTTAATACAAAAGGCACAATGCCGACATAAGTACAAGAGGACTGACACTCTAACTTTCTATGATTTCAACCTCTCCTGTGAGTCCAGTTTTGATTCCGATGCTTCACTTCAGGTTTACTGTATCCCTTGGACCTTCTTATTGACGATGAAATACAGAAATTACATCCGAATTTAGTACAAAAGGCACAATGCCGACTTAAGTAAAATAGGACTGACACTCTCTTTTTTTATGATTTGAACTTGTCCTGTGAGTCCAGTTATAAATTCCGATGCGTCACTTCAGGTTTACCGTATACCTTGCACCTTCTTATTGACGATGAAACACAGAAATTGCATCGGAATTTAATACAAAAGGCACAATGCCGACATAAGTACAAGAGGACTGACACTCTAACTTTCTATGATTTTAACCTCTCCTGTGAGTCCAGGTTTACATTCTGATGCTTCACTTCAGGTTTACTGTATCCCTTGGATCTCCTTATTGACGATGAAACACACTAATTGCATCCGAATTTAATACAAAAGGCACAACGCCGACTTAAGTAAAAGAGGACTGACTCTCTCACTTTCTATGATATGAACTTCTCCTTTGAGTCCAGTTTTAGATTCCGATGCATCACTTCAGGTTTACCGTATACCTGCACCTTCTTATTCACGATGAAATACAGAAATTGCATCCGAATTTAATACAAAAGGCACAATGAAGACTTAAGTAAAAGAGGACTGATGCTCTCACTTTCTATGATATGAACTTCTCCTGTGAGTCCAGTATTAGATTCCGATGCGTCACTTCAGGTTTACTGTATACCTTGCACCTTCTTATTGACGATGAAACACAGAAATTGCATCGGAATTAAATTCAAAAGGCACAATGCCGACTTAAGTACAAGAGGACTGACACTCTAACTTTCAATGATTTGAACCTCTCCTGTGAGTCCAGTTTCAGATTCCGATGCTTTCTTTCAGGTTTACTGTATCCCTCGGACCTTCTTATTTACAATGAAACACAGAAATTGCATCCGAATTTAATACAAAAGGCACAATGCCGACTTAAGTACATGAGGACTGACACTCTCACTTTCTATGATTTGAACCTCTCCTGTGAGTCCAGTTTTAGATTCCGATGCTTCACTTCAGGTTTACTGTATCCCTTGGACCTTCTTATTGACGATGAAACACAGAAATTGCATCCGAATTTAATACAAAAGGCACAAATCTGTCTTAAGTAAAAGAGGACTGACACTCTCACTTTCTATGATTTGAACTTCTCCTGTGAGTCCAGTTTTAGATTCCGATGCTTCACTTCAGCTTTACTGTATACTTTGCACCTTTTTATTGACGATGAAACACAGAAATTGCATCCGAATTTACTACAAAAGCACAACGCCGACTTAAGTACAAGAGGACTAACACTCTCCCTATTTATGATTTGAACCTCTCCTGTGAGTCCAGTTTTAGATTCCGATGCTTCACTTCAGGTTTACTGTATCCCTTGGACCTTCTTATTGACGATGAAACACAGAAATTGCATCCGAATTTAATACAAAAGGCACAATGCCGACATAAGTACAAGAGGACTGACACTCTCACATCCTATGATTTGAACTTGTCCTGTGAGTCCAGTTATAAATTCCGATGCGTCACTTCAGGTTTACCGTATACCTTGCACCTTCTTATTGACGATGAAACACAGAAATTGCATCGGAATTTAATACAAAAGTCACAATGCCGACATAAGTACTAGAGGACTGACACTCTAACTTTCTATGATTTGAACCTCTCCTGTGAGTCCAGTTTTAGATTCTGATGCTTCACTTCAGGATTACTGTTTACCTTGCACCTTCTTATTGACGATGAAACACAGAAATTGCATCCGAATTTAATACAAAAGGCACAATGCCGACTTAAGTACAAGAAGACTAACACTCTCACTTTCTAGGATTTAAAACTCTCCTGTGAGTCCAGTTTTAGATTCCGATGCTTCACTTCAGGTTTACTGTATACCTAGCACCTTCTTAAGGACGATGAAACACAGAAATTGCATCGGAATTTAATACAAAAAGCACAATGCCGACTTAAGTAAAAGAGGACAAACACTCTCACTTTCTATGATTTGAACCTCTCCTGTGAGTCTAGTTTTAGATTCCGATGCTTCACTACTGGTTTACTGTATCCCTTGGACCTTCTTATTGACGATGAAACACAGAGTGCGCATCCGAATTTAATACAAAAGGCACAATGCCGACTGAAGTACAAGAGGGCAGACACTCTAACTTTCTATGATTTGAACCTCTCCTGTGAGTCCAGTTTTAGATTCCGATGCTTCACTTCAGGTTTACTGTATACCTTGCACCTTCTTATTGACGATGAAACACAGTAATTGCATCCGAATTTAATACAAAAGGCACAATACCGACTTAAGCAAAATAGGACTGACACTCTCACTTTCTATGATTTGAACCTCTCCTGTGAGTCCAGTTTTAGATTCCGATGCTTCACTTCAGGTTTACTGTATACCTTGCACCTTCTTATTGACGATGAAACACAGAAATTGCATCCGAATTTAATACAAAAGGCACAATGCCGACTTTAGTACAAGAGGACTAACACTCTCACTTTCTAGGATTTAAAACTCTCCTGTGAGTCCAGTTTTATATTCCGATGCTTCATTTCAGGTTTACTGTATCCCTTGGACCTTCTTATTGACGATGAAACACAGAAATTGCATCCGAATTTAATATAAAAGGCACAATGCCGACTTAAGTACATGAAGACTGACACTCTCACTCTATGATTTGAACCTCTCCTGTGAGTCCAGTTTTAGATTCCGATGCTTCACTTCGGGTTTTCTGTATCCCTTGGACCTTCTTATTGACGATGAAACACAGAAATTGCATCCGAATTTAATACAAAAGGCACAAATCCGACTTAAGTAAAAGAGGACTGACCCTCTCACTTTCTATGATTTGAACCTCTCCTGTGAGTCCAGTTTTAGATTCCGATGCTTCACTTCAGGTTTACTGTATACCTTGCAGCTTTTTATTGACGATGAAACACAGAAATTGCATCCGAATTTACTACAAAAGGCACAATGTCGACTTAAGTACTAGAGGACTAACTCTCTCCCTTTCTATGATTTGAACCTCTCCTGTGAGTCCAGTTTTAGATTCCGATGCTTCACTTCTGGTTTACTGTATCCCTTGGACCTTCTTATTGATGACGAAACACAGAAATTGCATACGAATTTGGTACAAAAGTCACAATGCCGACTTAAGTACAGGAGGACTGACACTCTAACTTTCTATGATTTGAAACTCTCCTGTGAGTCCAGTTTTAGATTCCAATGCTTCACTTCTGGTTTACTGTATCCTTGGACCTTCTTATTGACGATGAAGCACAGAAATTGCATCCGAATTTAATACATAAGGCACAATGCATACTTAAGTAAAAGAGGACTGACACTCTCACTTCCTATGATTTGAACTTCTCCTGTGAGTCCAGTTTTAGATTCCGATGCGTCACTGCAGGTTTACCGTATACCTTGCACCTTCTTATTGACGATGAAACACAGAAATTGCATCGGAATTTAATACAAAAGGCACAATGCCGACATAAGTACAAGAGGACTGACACTCTAACTTTCTATAATTTCAACCTCTCCTGTGAGTCCAGTTTTAGTTTCCGATGCTTCACTTCAGGTTTACTGTATCCCTTCGACCTTCTTATTGACTATGAAATACAGAAATTGCATCCGAATTTAATACTAATGGCACAATGCCGACTTAAGTAAAAGAGGACTGACACTCTCCCTTTCTATGATTTGAACTTCTCCTGTGAGTCCAGTTTTAGATTCCGATGATTCACTTCAATTCTACTGTATACCTTGCACCTTCTTATTGACGATGAAACATAGAAATTGCATCGGAACTAAAATCAAAAGGCACAATGCCGACTTAAGTACAAGAGGACTGACACTCTAACTTTCTATGATTTGTACCTCTCCTGTGAGTCCAGTTTAAGATTCCGATGCTTCACTTCAGGTTTACTGTATACCTTGGACCTTCTTATTGACGATAAAACACAGAAATTGCATCCGATATTAATACAAAATGCACAATGCCGACTTAAGTACATGAGGACTGACACTTTCACTGTCTATGATTTGAACCTCTCCTGTGAGTCCAGTTTTAGATTCCGAAGCTCCACTTCAGGTTTACTGTATCCCTTGGACCTTCTTATTGGCGATGAAATACAGAAATTGCATCCGAATTTAATACAAAAGGCACAATGCCGACTTAAGTAAAAGAGGACTGACACTCTCTCTTTCTATGATTTGAACCTCTCCTGTGGGTCCAGTTTTAGATTCCGATGCTTCACTTCAGGTTTACTGTATACCTTGCAACTTCTTATTGACGATGAAACACAGAACTTGCATCGCAATTAAATTGAAAAGGCACAATGCCGACTTAAGTACAAGAGGACTGACACTCTAACTTTCTAAGATTTGTACCTCTCCTGTGAGTCCAGTTCTAGATTCCGATGCTTCACTTCAGGTTTACTGTATACCTTGGACCTTCTTATTGACGATGAAACACAGAAATTGCATCCGAATGTAGTACAAAAGGCACAATGTCGACTTAAGTACAAGAGGACTGACACTCTCACTTTCTGTGATTTGAAACTCTCCTGTGAGTCCAGCTTTGGATTCCGATGCTTCACTTCTGGTTTACTGTATCCCTTGGACCTTCTTATTGACGTTAAAACACAGAAATTGCATCCGAATTTAATACATATGGCACAATGCCGACTTAAGTAAGATAGGACTGACACTCTCACATTCTATGGTTTGAAATTCTCCTGTGAGTCCAGTTTTAGATTCCGATGCGTCACTTCAGGTTTACCGCATACTTTAACCTTCTTATTGACGATGATACATGGAAATTGCATCGGAATTTAATACAAATGGCACAATGCCAACATAAGTACAAGAGGACTGACACTCTAACTTTCTATGATTTGAACCTCTCCTGTGAGTCCAGTTTTAGTTTCCGATGCTTCACTTCAGGTTTACTGTATCCCTTGGACCTTCTTATTGACGATGAAATACAGAAATTGCATCCGAATTTAATACGAAAGGCACAATGCCGTCTTAAGTAAAATAGGACTGACACTCTCTTTTTTTATGATTTGAACCTCTCCATTGAGTCCAGTTTTAGATTCCGATGGTTCACTTCAGTTTTACTGTATACCTTGCACCTTCTTATTGACGATGAAACATAGAAATTGCATCGGAACTAAATTCAAACGGCACAATGCCGACTTAAGAACAAGAGGTCTGACACTCTAACTCTCTATGATTGGAACCTCTGCTGTGAGTCCAGTTTTAGATTCCGATGCTTCACTTCAGGTTTACTGTATCCCTTCGACCTTCTTTTTGACGATGAAACACAGAAATTGCATCCGAATTTAATACAAAAGGCACAATGCCGACTTAAGTAAAGGAGGACTGACACTCTCACTTTCTATGATCTGAACTTCTCCTGTGAGTCCACTTTTAGATTCCGATGCGTCACTTCAGGTTTACCGTATACCTTGCACCTTCTTATAGCCGATGAAACACAGAAATTGCATCCGAATTTAATACAAAGGGCACAATGCCGACTTAAGTACAAGAGGACTGACACTCTCACATCCTATGATTTGAACTTGTCCTGTGAGTCCAGTTATAAATTCCGATGCGTCACTTCAGGTTTACCGTATACCTTGCACCTTGTTATTGACGATGAAACACAGAAATTGCATCGGAATTTAATACAAAAGGCACAATGCCGACATAAGTACAAGAGGACTGACACTCTAACTTTCTATGATTTGAACCTCTCCTGTGAGTCCAGTTTTAGATTCCGAAGCTTCACTTCAGGTTTACTGTATCCCTCGGACCTTCTTATTGACGATGAAACACAGACATTGCATCCGAATTTAATACAAAAGGCACAATGCCGACCTAAGTAAAAGAGGACTGACACTCTCACTTTCAATGATTTTAACCTTTTATGTGAGTCCAGTTTTAGCGTCCGATGCTTCACTTCAGGTTTACTGTATACCTAGCACCTTCGTATTGACGATGAAACACAGAAATTGCATCGGAATTTAATACAAAAAGCACAATGCCGACTTAAGTAAAAGAGGACAGACACTCTCACTTTCTATGATTTGAACCTCTCCTGTGAGTCCAGTTTTAGATTCCGATGCTTCACTTCAGGTTTACTGTTTCCCTTGGAGCTTCTTATTGATGATGAAACACAGAGTTTACTTCCGAGTTTAATACAAAAGGCACAATGCCGACTGAAGTACAAGAGGGCAGACACTCAAACTTTCTATGATTTGAACCTCTCCTGTGAGCCCAGTTTTAGATTCCAATGCTTCATTACAAGTTTACTGTATCCCTTGGACCTTCTTATTGACGATGAAACCCAGAAATTGCATCCGAATTTAATACAAAAGGCACAATGCCGATTTAAGTACATGAGGACTGACAATCTCACTCTCTATGATTTGAACCTCTCCTGTGAGTCCAGTTTTAGATTCCTATGCTTCACAACAGGTTTACTGTATCCCTTGGATCTTCTTATTGACGATGAAACACAGAAATTGCATCCGAAATTAATACAAAAGGCACAATGCCGACTTAAGCAAAATAGGACTGACACTCTCACTTTCTATGATTTGAACCTCTCCTGTGAGTCCAGTTTTAGATTCCGATGCTTCACTTCAGGTTTACTGTATACCTTGCACCTTCTTATTGACGATGAAACACAGAAATTGCATCCGAATTTAATACAAAACGCACAATGCCGACTTAAGTACAAGAGGACTAACACTCTCACTTTGTAGGATTTAAAACTCTCCTGTGAGTCCAGTTTTAGATTCCGATGTTTCACATCAGGTTTACTGTATCCCTTGGACCTTCTTATTGACGATGGAATACAGAAATTGCATCCGAATTTAATACAAAAGGCACAATGCCGACTTAAGTAAAAGAGGACTGACACCCTCTCTTTCTATGATTTGAACCTCTTCTGTGAGACCAGTTTTAGATTCGGATGCTTCATTTTAGGTTTACTGAATCCCTTGGACCTTCTTATTGACGATGAAACACAGAAATTGCATCGGAATTAGATTCAAAAGGCACAATGCCGACTTAAGTACAAGAGGACTGACACTCTAACTTTCTATGATTTGAACCTCTCCTGTGAGTCCAGTTTTAGATTCCGATGCTTCACTTCTGGTTTACTGTATACCTTGCACCTTCCTATTGACGATGAAACACAGAAATTGCATCGGAATTTAATACAAAAGGCACAATGCCGACTTATGTACAAGAGGACTGACAATTGAACTATGATTTGAACATCCCCTGTGAGTCCAGTTTTAGATTCCGATGCTTCACTTCAGGTTTACTGTATCCCTTCAACCTTCTTATGGACGATGAAATACAGAAATTGCATCCGAATTTAATACTAATGGCACAATGCCGACTTAAGTAAAAGAGGACTGACACTCTCCCTTTCAATGAATTGAACTTCTCCTGTGAGTCCAGTTTTAGATTCCGATGATTCACTTCAGTTCTACTGTATACGTTGCACCTTCCTATTGACGATGAAACATAGAAATTGCATCGGAACTAAAATCAAAAGGCACAATGCCGACTTAAGTACAAGAGGACTGACACTCTAACTTTCTATGATTTGAACCTCTCCTGTGAGTCCAGTTTTAGATTCCGATGCTTCTCTTCAGGTTTATTGTATACCTTGCACCTTCTTATTGATGATGAAACACAGATGTTGCATCCGAATTTAATACAAAAGGCACAATAACGACTTAAGTACAAGAGGACTGACAATCTCCCTTTCTATGATTTGAACCTCTCCTGTGAGTCCAGTTTAAGTTTCCGATGGTTCACTTCAGGTTTACTGTATCCCTTGGACCTTCTTATTGACGATGAAACACAGTAATTGCATCCGAATTTAATACAAAAGGCACAATGCTGACTTAAGTAAAAGAGGACTGACACTCTCACTTACTGAGATTTGAACCTCTCCTGTGAGTCCAGCTTTAGATTCCGATGCTTCACTTCAGGTTTACTGTATCCCTTGGACCTTCTTATTGACGATGAAATACAGAAATTGCATCCGAATTTAATACATAAGGCACAATGCCGACTTAAGTAAGAGAGGACCGACACTCTCACTTCCTATGATCTGAAATTCTCCTGTGAGTCCAGTTTTAGATTCCGATGCGTCACTTCAGGTTTACCGTATACTTTGCACCTTCTTATTGACGATGACACATGGTAATTGCATCGGAATTTAATACAAAAGGCACATAGCCAACATAAGTACAAGAGGACTGACACTCTCACTTTCTATGATTTGAACCTCTCATGTGAGTTCAGTTTTAGCGTCCGATGATTCACTTCAGGTTTACTGTATACCTACCACCTTCTTATTGACGATGAAACACAGAAATTGCATCGGAATTTAATACAAAAAACACAATGCCGACTTAAGTAAAAGAGGACAGACTCTCTCACTTTCTATGATTTGAACCTCTCCTGTGAGTCCAGTTTTAGATTCCGATGCTTCACTTCACGTTTAGTGTTTCCCTTGGACCTTCTTATTGACGATGAAACACAGAGTTTGCATCCAGGTTTAATACAAAAGGCACAATGCCGACTGAAGTACAAGAGGGCAGACACTCTAACTTTCTTTGATTTGAACCTCACCTGTGAGCCCAGTTTTAGATTCTAGTGCTTCATTTCAAGTTTACTGTATCCCTTGGAACTTCTTATTCACGATGAAACCCAGAAATTGCATCCGAATTTAATACAAAAGGCACAATGCCAACTTAAGTACATGAGGACTGACAATCTCACTCTCTATGATTTGAACCTCTCCTGTGAGTCCAGTTTTAGATTCCTATGCTTCACGTCAGGTTTACTGTATCCCTTGGATCTTCTTATTGACGATGAAACACAGAAATTGCATCCGAATTTAATACAAAAGGCACAATGCCGACTTAAGCAAAATAGGACTGACACTCTCACTTTCTTTTATTTGAACCTCTCCTGTGAGTCCAGTTTTAGATTCCGATGCTTCACTTCAGGTTTACTGTATACCTTCCACCTTCTTATTGACGATGAAACACAGAAATTGCATCCGAATTTAATACAAAAGGCACAATGCCGACATAAGTACAAGAGGACTAACACTCTCACTTTCTAGGATTTAAAACTCTCCTGTGAGTCCAGCTTTAGATTCCGATGCTTCACATCAGGTATACTGTATCCCTTTGACCCTCTTATTGACGATGGAATACAGAAATTTCATCCGAATTTAATACAAAAGGCACAATGCCGACTTAAGTAAAAGAGGACTGACACTCTCTCTTTCTATGATTTGAACCTCTCTTGTGAGTCCAGTTTTAGATTCCGATGCTTCATTTTAGGTTTACTGAATCCCTTGGACCTTCTTATTGACGATGAAACAAAGAAATTGCATCCGAATTTAATACAAAAGGCACAATGCCGACCTAAGTAAAAGAGGATTGACACTCTCACTTTCTATGATTTGAACCTCACATGTTAGTCCAGTTTTAGATTCCGATGCTTCACTTCAGGTTTACTGTATACCTTGCACCTTCTTACTGACGATGAAACACAGAAATTGCATCCGAAATTAATACAAAAGGCACAATGCCGACTTAAGTACAAGAGGACTGACACTCTCCCTTTCTATGGTTTGAACCTCTCCTGTGAGTCCAGTTTTAGATTCCGATGCTTCACTTATGGTTTACTGTATCCCTTGGTCCTTCTTATTGACGATGAAAGACAGAAATTTCATCGAAATTTATTCAAAATGCACAATGCCGACTTAGATAAAAGAGGAATGTCACTCTCTCTTTCTATGATTTGAACCTCTCCTGTGAGTCCAGTTTTAGATTCCGATGCTTCACTTCAGGTTTACTGTATCCCTTGGACCTTCTAATTGACGATGAAACACAGAAATTGCATCCGAATTTAATACAAAAGGCACAAATCCGTCTTAAGTAGAAGAGGACTGACACTCTCACTTTCTATGATTTGAACCTCTCCTGTGAGTCCAGTTTTAGATTCCGATGCTTCACTTCAGGTTTACTGTATACCTTGCACCTTTTTATTGGCGATGAAACACAGAAATTGCATCCGAATTTACTACAGAAGGCACAATGTCGACTTAAGTACAAGAGGACTAACACTCTCCCTTTCTATGATTTGAACCTCTCCTGCGAGTCCAGTTTTAGATTCCGATGCTTCACATCAGGTTTACTGTATACCTTGCACCTTCTTATTTACGATGAAACATAGAAATTGCATCGGAATTAAATTCAAAAGGCACAATGCCGTTTTAAGTACAAGAGGACTGACACTCTAACCCTCAATGATTTGAACCTCTCCTGTGAGTCCAGTTTTAGATTCCGATGCTTCACTTCAGGTTTACTGTATCCCTTGGATCTTCTTATTGACGATGAAACACACTAATTGCATCCGAATTTAATACAAAAGGCACAACGCCGACTGAAGTAAAAGAGGTCTGCCGCTCTCACTTTCTATGATATGAACATCTCCTGTGAGTCCAGTTTTAGATTCCGAAGCGTCACTTCAGGTTTACCGTATACCTTGCACCTTCTTATTGACGATGAAATACAGAAATTGCATCCGAATTTAATACAAAAGGCACAATGCCGACTTAAGTAAAAGAGGACTGACACTCTCACTTTCTGTGATTTGAACCTCTCCTGTGAGTCCAGTTTTAGATTCCGATGCTTCACTTGAGGTTTACTGTATACCTTGCACCTTCTTATTGACGATGAAGCACAGAAATTGCATCGGAATATAATTCAAAAGGCACAATGCCGACTTAAGTACAAAAGGACTGACACTCTAAATTTCTATGATTTGAACCTCTCCTGTGAGTCCAGATTTAGATTCCGATGCTTCATTTCAGGTTTACTGTATCTCTTGGACCTTCTTATTGACGATGAATCACAGAAATTGCATCCGAATTTAATAAAAAAGGCACAATGCCGACTTAAGTACATGAGGACTGACACTCCCACTTTCTACGATTTGAAACTCTCCTGTGAGTCCAGTTTTAGATTCCGATGCTTCACTTCAGGTTTACTGTATCCCTTGGGCCTTCTTATTGACGATGAAATACAGATATTGCATCGGAATTAAATTCAAAAGGCACAATGCCGACTTAAGTACAAGAGGACTGACACTCTAGCTCTCTACAATTTGAACCTCTCCTGTGAGTCCAGTTTTAGATTTCGATGCTTCACTTCAGGTTTACTGTATACCTTGCACCTTCTTATTGACGATGAAATACAGAAATTACATCCGAATTTACTACAAAAGGCACAATGTCGACTTAAGTACAAGATTACTAACACTCTCCCTTGCTATGATTTGAACCTCTCCTGTGAGTCCAGATTTAGATTCCGATGCATCACTTCAGGTTTACAGTATCCCTTGGACCTTCTTATTGACGATGGAATACAGAAATTGCTTCCGAATGTAATACAAAAGGCACAATGCCGACTTAAGTAAAAGAGGACTGACACTCTCTCTTTCTATGATTTGAACCTCTCCTGTGAGTCCAGTTTTAGATTCCGATGCTTCATTTCATGTTTACTGTATCCCTTGGACCTTCTTAATGTCGATGAATCACAGATATTGCATCGGAATTAAATTCAAAAGGCACAATGCCGACTTAAGTACAAGAGGACTGACACTCTAGCTCTCTACAATTTGAACCTCTCCTGTGAGTCCAGTTTTAGACTCCGATGCTTCACTTCTGGTTTACTGTATACCTTGCACCCTCTTATTGACTATGAAACACAGTAATTGCATCGGAATTAAATTCAAATGGCACAATGCCGATTTAAGTACAACAGGACTGACACTCTAACTATCTATGATTTGAACCTCTCCTGTGGGTCCAGTTTTAGATTCCGATGCTTCACTTCAGGTTTACAGTATACCTTGGACCTTCGAATTGACGATGAAACACAGAAATTGCACCGAATTCAATACAAAAGGCACAATGCCGACTTAACTACAAGAGGACTGTCACTCTCACTTTCTATGATTTGAACCTCTCCTGTGAGTCCAGTTTTAGATTCCGATGCTACACTTCAGGTTTACTGTATTCCTAGCACCTTCGTATTGACTATGAAACACAGAAATTTCATCGGAATTTAATACAAAAGGCACAATGCCGACTTAAGTAAAAGAGGACAGACACTCTCAATTTCTATGATTTGAACGTCTCCTGTGAGTCCAGTTTTAGATTCCGATGCTTCACTTCAGGTTTACTGTATACCTTGCACCTTCTTATTGACGATGAAACATAGAAATTGAATCGGAATTAAATTCAAAAGGCACAATGCCGACTAAAGTACAAGAGGACTGACACTTTAACTTTCCATGATTTGAACCTCTCCTGTGTGTCCAGTTTTAGATTCCGATGCTTCACTTCAGGATTACTGTATACCTTGCAGCTTCTTATTGGCGATGAAACACAGAAATTGCATCGGAATTAAATTCAAAAAG
Source organism: Schistocerca americana (assembly GCF_021461395.2). Classification (NCBI taxonomy): domain Eukaryota; kingdom Metazoa; phylum Arthropoda; class Insecta; order Orthoptera; family Acrididae; genus Schistocerca; species Schistocerca americana. The sequence continues at coordinate 8,183,664 of NC_060126.1, forward strand.
CACAATGCCGACTTAAGTACAAGAGGACTGACACTCTAATTATCTATGGTTTGAACCTCTTCTGTGAGTCCAGTTTTAGATTCCGATGCTTCACTTCAGGTTTACTGTATACCTTGGACCTTCTAATTGACGATGAAACACAGAAATTGCGCCAAATTCAATACAAAAGGCACAATGCCGACTTAACTACAAGAGGACTGACACTCTCACTTTCTATGATTTGAACCTCTCCTGTGAGTCCACTTTTAGATTCCGATGCTTCACTTCAGGTTTACTGTATACATAGCACCTTCTTATTGACGATGAAACACAGAAATAGCATCGGAATTTAATACAAAAGGCACAATGCCGACTTAAGTAAAAGAGGACAGACACTCTCACTTTCTATGATTTGAACCTCTCCTGTGAGTCCAGTTTTAGATTCCGATGCTTCACTTCAGGGTTACTGTATCCCTTGGACCTTCTTATTGACGATGAAACACAGATATTGCATCCGAATTAAATTCAAAAGGCACAATGCCGACTTAAGTACAAGAGGACTGACACTCTAACTTTCTATGATTTTAACCTTTCCTGTGAGTCCAGTTTTAGATTCCGATGCTTCATTTCAGAATTAATGTATCCCTTGGACCATCTTATTAACGATGAAGCACAGAAATTGCATCCGAATTTAATACAAAAGGCACAATGCCGACTTAAGTACATGAGGACTGACACTCTCACTTTCTATTATTTGAACCTCTCCTGTGAGTCCAGTTTTAGATTCCGATGCTACACTTCAGGTTTACTGTATCCCTTGGACCTTCTTATTGACGATGAAACACAGAAATTGCATCCGAATTTAATACAAAAAGCACAATGCCGACTTAAGTAAAAGTGGACTGACACTCTCACTTTCTGTGAATTGAACCTCACCTGTGAGTCCAGTTTTAGATTCCGATGCTTCACTTCAGGGTTACCTTATACCTTGCACCTTCTTATTGACGATGAAACACAGAAATTGCATCGGAATTACATTCAAAAGGCACAATGCCGACTTAAGTACAAGAGGACTGACACTCTAACTTTCTATGATTTGAACCTCTCCTGTGAGTCCAGTTTTAGCTTGCGATGCTTCATTTCAGAGTTACTGTATCCCTTGGACCTTCTTATTGACGATGAAACACAGAAATTGCATCCCAATTTAATACAAAATGCACAATGCCGACTTAAATACATGAGGACTGACACTCTCACTTTCTATGATTTGAACCTCTCCTGTGAGTCCAGTTTCAGATTCCGATGCTTCACTTCAGGTTTACTGTATCCCTTGGACCTTCTTACAGACGATGAAACACAGAAATTGCATCCGAATTTAATACAAAAGGCACAATGCCGACTTAAGTAAAAGAGGACTGGCACTCTCTCTTTCTATGATTTGAACCTCTCCTGTGAGTCCAGTTTCAGATTCCGATGCTTCACTTCAGGTGTACTGTATACCTTGCACCTTCTTATTGACGATCAAACACAGAAATTGCATCCTAATTTAATACAAAAAGCTCAATGCCGACTTAAGTACAAGAGGACTAACACTCTCACTTTCTACGATTTGAACCTCTCTTGTGAGTCTAGTTTTAGATTCCGGTGCTTAACCTCAGGTTTACTGTATCCCTTGGACCTTCTTATTGACGATGAAACACAGAAATTGCATCCGAATTTAATACATAAGGCACAATGCCGACTTAAGTAAATGAGGACTGACACTCTCACTTTCTATGATTTGAAGCTCTCCTGTGAGTCCAGGTTTAGATTCCGATGCTTCACTTCAGGTTTACTGTATACATAGCACCTTCTTATTGACGATGAAACACAGAAATTGCATCCGAATTTAATACAAAAAGCAATATGCCGACTTAAGTAAAAGAGGACTGACACTCTCACTTTCTATGATTTGATCTTCTCCTGTGAGTCCAGTTTTAGATTCTGATGCGTCACTTCAGGTTTACCGTATACCTGGCAACTTCTTATTGACGATGAAACACAGAAATTGCATCGGAATTTAATACAAAAGGCACAATGCCAACATAAGTACAAGAGGATTGACACTCTAACTTTCTATGATTTGAACCTTTTCTGTGAGTCCAGTTTTAGATATCGATGCTTCACTTCAGGTGTACTGTATCCCTTGGACCTTCTTATTGACGATGGAATACAGAAATTGCATCCGAATTTAATACAAAAAGCACAATGCCGACTTAAGTAAAAGAGGACTGACACACTCTCTCTCTATGATTTGATTCTCTCCCATGAGTCCAGTTTTAGATTCCGATGATTCACTTTTAGGATTACTGTATACCTTGCTCTTTCTTATTGACGATGAAACATAGAAATTGCATCGGAATTAAATTCAAAAGGCACAATGCCGACTTAAGTACAAGAGGACTGACACTCTAACTCCCTATGATTTGAACCTCTCCTGTGGGTCCAGTTTTAGATTCCGAAGCTTCACTTCGGGGTTACTGTATCCCTTGGACCTTCTTATTGACGAAGAAACACAGAATTTGCATCCGAATTTAATACAAAGGGCACAATTCCGACTTAAGTAAAAGAGGACTGCCCCTCTCACTTTCTGTGATTTGAACCTCACCTGTGAGTCCAGTTTCAGATTCCGATGTTTCACTTCAGGGTTACCTTATACCTTGCACCTTCTTATTGACGATGAAACACAGAAATTGCATCGGAATTAAATTCAAAAGGCACAATGCCGACTTAAGTACAAGAGGACAGACACTCTCACTTTCTTTGATTTGAACGTCTCCTGTGAGTCCAGTTTTAGATTCCGATGCTTCACTTCAGGTTTACTGTATACCCTGCACCATTTTATTGACGACGAAACACAGAAATTGTATCCGAATTTACTACAAAAGGCACAATGTCGACTTAAGTACAACAGGACTAACACTCTCCCTTGCTATGATTTGAACCTCTCCTGTGAGTCCAGATTTAGATTCCGATGCATCACTTCAGGTTTACTGTATCCCTTGGACCTTCTTATTGACGATGGAATACAGAAATTGCTTCCGAATGTAATACAGAAGGCACAATACCGACTTAAGTAAAAGAGGACTGACACTCTCTCTTTCTATGATTTGAACCTCTCCTGTGAGTCCAGTTTTAGATTCCGATGCTTCATTTCAGGTTTACTGTATCCTTTGGACCTTCTTAATGTCGATGAAACACAGATATTGCATCGGAATTAAATTCAAAAGGCACAATGCCGACTTAAGTACAAGAGGACTGACACTCTAGCTCTCTACAATTTGAACCTCTCCTGTGAGTCCAGTTTTAGACTCCGATGCTTCACTTCTGGTTTACTGTATACCTTGCACCCTCTTATTGACTATGAAACACAGAAATTGCATCGGAATTCAATTCAAAAGGCACAATGCCGATTTAAGTACAACAGGACTGACACTCTAACTATCTATGATTTGAACCTCTCCTGTGAGTCCAGTTTTAGATTCCGATGCTTCACTTCAGGTTTACTGTATCCCTTGGACCTTCTTATTGACGATGAAACACAGATATTGCATCCGAATTAAATTCAAAAGGCACAATGCCGACTTAAGTACAAGAGGACTGACACTCTAACTTTCTATGATTTTAACCTTTCCTGTGAGTCCAGTTTTAGATTCCGATGCTTCATTTCAGAATTAATGTATACCTTGGACCTTCTTATTGACGATGAAACACAGAAATTGCATCCGAATTTAATACAAAAGGCACAATGCCGACTTAAGTACATGATGACTGACACTCTCACTTTCTATGATTTGAACCTCTCCTGTGAGTCCAGTTTTAGATTCCGATGCTTCACTTCAGGTTTACTGTATCCCTTGGACCTTCTTACAGACGATGAAACACAGAAATTGCATCCGAATTTAATACAAAAGGCACAATGCCGACTTAAGTAAAAGAGGACTGGCACTCTCTCTTTCTATGATTTGAACCTCTCCTGTGAGTCCAGTTTCAGATTCCGATGCTACACTTCAGGTGTACTGTATACCTTGCACCTTCTTATTGACGATCAAACACAGAAATTGCATCCTAATTTAATACAAAAAGCTCAATGCCGACTTAAGTACAAGAGGACTAACACTCTCACTTTCTACGATTTGAACCCCTCTTGTGAGTCTAGTTTTAGATTCCGGTGCATAACTTCAGGTTTACTGTATCCCTTGGACCTTCTTATTGACGACGAAACACAGAAATTGCATCCGAATTTAATACGTAAGGCACAATGCCGACTTAAGTAAATGAGGACTGACACTCTCACTTTCTATGATTTGAAGCTCTCCTGTGAGTCCAGGTTTAGATTCCGATGCTTCACTTCAGGTTTACTGTATACATAGCACCTTCTTATTGACGATGAAACACAGAAATTTCATCGTAATTTAATACAAAAGGCACAATGCCGACTTAAATACATGAGGACTGACACTCTCACTTTCTATGATTTGAACCTCTCCTGTGAGTCCAGTTTTAGATTCCGATGCTTCACTTCAGGTTTACTGTATCCCTTGGACCTTCTTACAGACGATGAAACACAGAAATTGCATCCGAATTTAATACAAAAGGCAATATGCCAACTTAAGAAAAAGAGGACTGACACTCTCACTTTCTATGATTTGATCTTCTCCTGTGAGTCCAGTTTTAGATTCTGATGCGTCACTTCAGGTTTACCGTATACCTGGCAACTTCTTATTGACGATGAAACACAGAAATTGCATCGGAATTTAATACAAAAGGCACAATGCCAACATAAGTACAAGAGGATTGACACTCTAACTTTCTATGATTTGAACCTCTTCTGTGAGTCCAGTTTTAGATATCGATGCTTCACTTCAGGTGTACTGTATCCCTTGGACCTTCTTATTGACGATGGAATACAGAAATTGCATCCGAATTTAATACAAAAAGCACAATGCCGACTTAAGTAAAAGAGGACTGACACACTCTCTCTCTATGATTTGATTCTCTCCCATGAGTCCAGTTTTAGATTCCGATGATTCACTTTTAGGATTACTGTATACCTTGCACTTTCTTATTGACGATGAAACATAGAAATTGCATCGGAATTAAATTCAAAAGGCACAATGCCGACTTAAGTACAAGAGGACTGACACTCTAACTCCCTATGATTTGAACCTCTCCTGTGGGTCCAGTTTTAGATTCCGAAGCTTCACTTCGGGGTTACTGTAACCCTTGGACCTTCTTATTGACGAAGAAACACAGAATTTGCATCCGAATTTAATACAAAGGGCACAATTCCGACTTAAGTAAAAGAGGACTGCCCCTCTCACTTTCTGTGATTTGAACCTCACCTGTGAGTCCAGTTTCAGATTCCGATGTTTCACTTCAGGGTTACCTTATACCTTGCACCTTCTTATTGACGATGAAACACAGAAATTGCATCGGAATTAAATTCAAAAGGCACAATGCCGACTTAAGTACAAGAGGACTGCCACACTAACTTTCTATGATTTCAACCTCTCCTGTGAGTCCAGTTTCAGATTCCGATGCTACACTTCAGGTTTACTGTATTCCTAGCACCTTCGTATTGACGATGAAACACAGAAATTTCATCGGAATTTAATACAATAGGCACAATGCCGACTTAAGTAAAAGAGGACAGACACTCTCACTTTCTTTGATTTGAACGTCTCCTGTGAGTCCAGTTTTAGATTCCGATGCTTCACTTCAGGTTTACTGTATACCCTGCACCATTTTATTGACGATGAAACACAGAAATTGTATCCGAATTTACTACAAAAGGCACAATGTCGACTTAAGTACAACAGGACTAACACTCTCCCTTGCTATGATTTGAACCTCTCCTGTGAGTCCAGATTTAGAATCCGATCCATCACTTCAGGTTTACTGTATCCCTTGGACCTTCTTATTGACGATGGAATACAGAAATTGCTTCCGAATGTAATACAAAAGGCACAATACCGACTTAAGTAAAAGAGGACTGACACTCTCTCTTTCTATGATTTGAACCTCTCCTGTGAGTCCAGTTTTAGATTCCGATGCTTCATTTCAGGTTTACTGTATCCTTTGGACCTTCTTAATGTCGATGAAACACAGATATTGCATCGGAATTAAATTCAAAAGGCACAATGCCGACTTAAGTACAAGAGGACTGACACTCTAGCTCTCTTGCAACATACAAGGGACAAACAAAACTTGTGTCATTTTACGTTCTTCGTTCTTCTTCTGCGGTGAACTTGTTTGGTCTAGATTTATTTCAGTTGTTTAACATGTCTATTGTAAATCAGGTCCTATCAGTGAATCAGACTGTGCCTACAGACAGTGTTTCTCGGCTGTGTGACGAATTTGCAGACATTTTTGCACCGGGCTTAGGTTGCGCTAAAAACTATGAAGCACATTTGGAACTGGAAGGAAACGCGCAACCGAAATTTTTCAGAGCGCGCAATGTTCCCCACGCATTGCGTCAGGAGGTCACAAGAACATTGAACAATGTCGAATCACAAGGTGTGAGTGAATGTGCGCAATGCCTCTTTCATTTCAGCTCCGCTTCATCGCTTACGCCGTAAAGGTGTTCCGTTCGTCTGGACGACGGAATGTGAACCCGCCTTTCGCCAGTTGAAATCGGCGTTGCTTTCTAATACTTGCCTTACGCCATTCGATCCCCAGAAACCCCTTTTGTTGATGGTAGATGCATCGGATTTCGGGATCGGTGCTGTGCTTGCGCACAAAGTTGGCTCCCATGATCGCCCTATTGCCTTTGCGTCCAAATTGCTCTCGGCTGCGCAAAGAAATTATTCACAGATAGAGAAAGAAGCTTTGGCTCTCGTGTTTGGTGTTACTAAGTTCCATGATTTCTTGTATGGTCGTCACTTTACCATCATCACAGACCACAAACCTTTGACATCGCTTTTTCATCCGACCAAGCCTGTACCTCCACGTACAGCGCAGAAATTCATTCGCTGGTCTATTTTCCTCTCGCAGTACCGCTACGATATCTTGTATCGGTCCACTGCTAAGCACGGAAACGCCGATGCGTTGTCCCGTTTGCCTGTTGCTGAGGATAAAGCATTCGATTCTTCCGAACTTGCTTGCATGTTCATTGATTCGGAAACCGATGAAGTGGTCGAATCGTTTCCGATTGATTTTCGTCGTGTCGCTACAGCCACAGCTGCTGACCCTGTCCTTGCTACTGTTTTACGTTTTGTTGCTACGCAATGGCCTTTGTCAAAGTCTCGGATCGAGGATCCGTTGGTTCGCCGATTTTTTGCTCACAAGGAGAGACTTTTTGTTCAACGTGGTGTTTTGTTGTTGCGTTCTGATAATGATCAGTCCAGAGTCATGGTCCCACGTTCGTTACAGTCCTCTGTTTTACGGCTTCTTCACCAAGGACATTGGGGTATAGTGCGAACGAAACAACTTGCTCGTCAGCACTGTACTTGGTTCGGAATCGATGCTGCGATTACGAATATGTGTTCTTCGTGCCCGGCGTGTGCCGAACAACAGTCCGCACCGCCGCGGAAAGTCTTTGCGTGGCCAAAAGCCACTTCCCCTTGGCAACGCTTGCACATTGATTTTGCTGGTCCATTCTGGAATGCTCGATGGTTGGTTCTGGTCGACGCCTTCAGTAATTTTCCTTTTGTTGTCCGGATGTCTTCCACGACGTCCTCCGCCACCATCCAAGCGTTGTCTGCTATCTATTGCATTGAAGGTCTTCCGCAGACTGTTGTTTCCGACAATGGCCCACAATTCATGTCCGCAGAATTTCAGTCATTCTGCCAGTTCTGACACAAGTTTTGTTTGTCCCTTGCATGTTGCAAGAAGGCTGCACTGTCCTAACACAGGAATTTTCTCTCCGGAATATGTAGTGAGCTTAACATTTGCGGAACGCAACGGAGGTTTGCCCAGTTGTTTGTACGTGTCGTGATTGAGCAATGAAACTGCAGCTCCGGTATCGAGCTGGAATGGTATCACTTTGCCTTCAAAGTCTAAGTCCACAAAAAGTTTATTGTCTTGCTGACGACAAGAGCGACTGTTTTGTGCAATTGGAACAGACACTGGTACAGAATCACTTGCTAATTGACGTGATTTCCGGCGACGTCGACGCACAGTTTTTGTGGGACGATCACAGTCACTGTTAGAGAAAGTGTCACTGGACGAAGTGGAATGAACGACATGAATGTCCATAGACGAAGTTCCACGAGCCTGAGTGTCCTTGGTTCGATTCCGGCGCGAAGCAAAGGGCCTGGAATGAGCGTGATTGTCTGATCGGAGCTTTTTCTGGCAAACACTTTGAACATGTCCTTTCTTATTGCAGAAAAAGCAAATAGCTTGGCGTGACGGGCAATGTTCACGCGAATGTCTAGTAGCACACCGCGGGCACGATTTCACTACATTTGTGGGCTGGCGCGGCACACGTGGCTTAGCGCGCGGCGGCAGCTGTGCGGACGTGCGCGAGGCCCGGTTACCGGGCCGCGCAGCGCGTCCAGCGGGCCGGTTAATGTTACACACGGCTGGCGAAGTTTCAAAAGATTCCTGAGCACAGTCAAGTGTGTCCTGTCTATCCAATATGTCTATCACTTGTTGAAGGGAGGGATTAACTAGTTTCAAAATTTGCTCCCGTATGCGAACATCAGAAACGTTCTGTGCAATTGCATCACGCACCATTGTATCTGAATAAGAAAGACCACAGTCACATTCAAAGGCACAGTCCCTAGTAAGTCCTTGCAATGTTGCTACCCACTCCCTATTAGTTTGACCGGCCGTACGTTTTGTACGAAAGAACGTATACCGTTTTGCAACCACATTAACTGTTTCTTTGAAATAGGCATCTAATGCAGACAAAATTTCCTCGTAGGACAGAGTTGCTACGTCGCGTCGGGGAAACAATTTAACTATCACACGGTATGTGGACACACCGACACAAGAAAGCAAAAACGGCTGCCGCTCTTTACCTTGAATTCTGTAGGCTGCTAGATGAAAGTTGAACTGGCGAGACCACTCGTGCCAGGTCTCATCGGCTGCCACGTATGGTCGAAAGGAAGGTGCAACAGCGTTTAGTGGCAGCGGTAGCGAAGAAGCGGCGGCGGCCGCATCGGTTTGAATGGTACGTTGACCCCGGACGAGCTGTCCAAGGGCATCCAGTAACGCCTGCGTCTGCTGATTCTGCAAGCGATAAAATTCGGACAGTACATCTGGAGAATGTGGCGAAGATATGACACAATTAAATGTAAGCAATCAGAAAGAACTCTTTTCCCTCGTCGCCAATGTTGTGTCGGTAGCTGGGCCGACACCGTGAAGTTGAGATGGCTGAAAAGGCAAGATAGACTAACGCAGACGGGCGTGAAGTACTGGAACAGGATACGTAATTAATGTTAGGAAGAAAAGTACGGAGCAGGTTTAATACTTAACTTTACTCTATCATGGTGGTACATCGATCTTGACGATACACAGGAGACTTTAAGTACAATCACTGTATGGCTAATGGCACCTTGCTAGTTCGTAGCCATTAACTTAGCTGATGGCTATTCTGTCTCACGGCTAATGAGAGAGAAAGGCTTCGTACATCTGGTCGGTGGCTAGGTTCTCGTACAACTGGGGCGAGTGCCCTCTCGTATCACGAGACCTGCCTTGGTGGTGGCGCTAAGTCTGCGATTACACAGTGGCGACACGCGGGTCCGACATGTACTAAATGGACCGCGGCCGATTTAAGCTACCACCTAGCAAGTGTGGTGTCTGGCGGTGACACCACAGAAATTGCATCCTAATTTAATACAAAAAGCACAATGCCGACTTAAGTACAAGAGGACTAACACTCTCACTTTCTATGATTTGAACCTCTCCTGTGAGTCTAGTTTTAGATTCCGATGCTTCACTTCAGGTTTACTGTATCCCTTGGACCTGCTTATTGACGATGAAACACAGAAATTGCATCCGAATTTAATACATAAGGCACAATGCCGACTTAAGTAAATGAGGACTGACACTCTCACTTTCTATGATTTGAACCTCTCCTGTGAGTCCAGGTTTAGATTCCGATGCTTCACTTCAAGTTTACTGTATACATAGCACCTTCTTATTGACGATGAAACACAGAAATTGCATCGGAATTTAATACAAAAGGCACAATGCCGACTTAAGTAAAAGAGGACAGACACTCTCACTTTCTATGATTTGAACCTCTCCTGTGAGTCCAGTTTTAGATTCCGATGCTTCACTTCAGGTTTACTGTATCCCTTGGACCTTCTTATTGACGATGAAACACAGATATTGCATCCGAAATAAATTCAAAAGGCACAATGCCGACTTAAGTACAAGAGGACTGACACTCTAACTTTCTATGATTTTAACCTTTCCTGTGAGTCCAGTTTTAGATTCCGATGCTTCATTTCAGAATTAATGTATCCCTTGGACCTTCTTATTGACGATGAAACACAGAAATTGCATCGGAATTTAATACAAAAGGCACAATGCCGACTTAAGTAAAAGAGGACAGACACTCTCACTTTCTATGATTTGAACCTCTCCTGTGAGTCCAGTTTTAGATTCCAATGCTTCACTTCAGGTTTACTGTATCCCTTGGACCTTCTTATTGACGATGAAACACAGAAATTGCATCGGAATTTAATACAAAAAGCACAATGCCGACTTAAGTAAAAGTGGACTGACACTCTCACTTTCTGTGAATTGAACCTCACCTGTGAGCCCAGTTTCAGATTCCGATGCTTCACTTCAGGGTTACCTTATACCTTGCACCTTCTTATTGACGATGAAACACAGAAATTGCATCGGAATTAAATTCAAAAGGCACAATGCCAACTTAAGTACAAGAGGACTGACACTCTAACTTTCTATGATTTGAACCTCTCTTGTGCGTCCAGTTTTAGCTTCCGATGCTTCATTTCAGAATTACTGTATTCCTTGGACCTTCTTATTGACGATGAAACAAAGAAATTGCATCCCAATTTAATACAAAAGGCACAATGCCGACTTAAATACATGAGGACTGACACTCTCACTTTCTATGATTTGAACCCCTCCTGTGAGTCCAGTTTTAGATTCCGATGCTTCACTTCAGGTTTACTGTATCCCTTGGACCTTCTTACAGACGATGAAACACAGAAATTGCATCCGAATTTAATACATAAGGCACAATGCCGACTTAAGTAAATGTGGACTGACACTCTAACTTTCTATGATTTGAACCTCTCCTGTGAGTCCAGGTTTAGATTCCGATGCTTCACTTCAGGTTTACTGTATACATAGCACCTTCTTATTGACGATGAAACTCAGAAATTGCATCGGAATTTAATACAAAAGGCACAATGCCGACTTAAGTACAAGAGGACTGACACTCTAACTTTCTATGATTTTAACCTTTCCTGTGAGTCCAGTTTTAGATTCCGATGCTTCATTTCAGAAATAATGTATCCCTTGGACCTTCTTATTGACGATAAAACACAGAAATTGCATCCGAATTTAATACAACATTCACAATGCCGACTTAAATACATGAGGACTGACACTCTCACTTTCTATGATTTGAACCTCTCCTGTGAGTCCAGTTTTAGATATCGATGCTTCACTTCAGGTGTACTGTATACCTTGGACCTTCTTATTGACGATGGAATACAGAAATTGCATCCGAATTTAATACAAAAAGCACAATGCCGACTTAAGTAAAAGAGGACTGACACTCTCTCTTTCTATGATTTGAACCTCTCCCATGAGTCCAGTTATAGATTCCGATGATTCACATCAGGATTACTGTATACCTTGCACTTTCGTATTGACGATGAAACATAGAAATTGCATCGGAATTAAATTCAAAAGGCACAATGCCGACTTAAGTACAAGAGGACTGACACATTAACTCCCTATGATTTTAACCTCTCCTGTGAGTCCAGTTTTAGATTCCGAAGCTTCACTTCGGGTTTACTGTATCCCTTGGACCTTCTTATTGACGAAGAAACACAGAATTTTCATCTGAATTTAATACAAAGGGCACAATGCTGAGTTAAGTAAAAGAGGACTGCCCCTCTCACTTTCTGTGATTTGAACCTCACCTGAGAGTCCAGTTTCAGATTTCGATGCTTCACTTCAGGGTTACCTTATACCCTGCACTTTCTTATTGACGATGAAACACAGAAATTGCATCGGAATTAAATTCAAAATGCACAATACCGACTTAAGTTCAAGAGGACTGCCACTCTAACTTTCTATGATTTCAGCCTCTCCTGTGAGTCCAGTTTTAGATTCCGATTCTACACTTCAGGTTTACTGTATTCCTAGCACCTTCGTATTGACGATGAAACACAGAAATTTCATCGCAATTTAATACAAAAGGCACAATGCCGACTTAATTAAAAGAGGACTGACACTCTCACTTTCTATGATTTGAACGTCTCCTGTGAGTCCAGTTTTAGATTCCGATGCTTCACTTCAGGTTTACTGTATACCTTGCACCTTCTTATTGACGATGAAACATAGAAATTGCATCGGAATTGCATTCAAAAGGCACAATGCCGACTAAAGTACAAGAGGACTGACACTCTCTCTGTCTATGATTTGAACCTCTCCTGTGAGTCCAGTTTCAGATTCCGATGCTTCACTTCAGGTGAACTGTATACCTTGCACCTTCTTATTGACGATGAAACACAGAAATTGCATCCGAATTTAATACATAAGGCACAATGCCGACTTAAGTAAATGTGGACTGTCACTCTCACTTTCTATGATTTGAACCTCTCCTGTGAGTCCAGGTTTAGATTCCGATGCTTCACTTCAGGTTTACTGTATACATAGCACCGTCTTATTGACGATGAAACACAGAAATTGCATCGGAATTTAATACAATAGGCACAATGCCGACTTAAGTAAAAGAGGAGAGACACTCTCACTTTCTATGATTGGAACCTCTCCTGTGAGTCCAGTTTTAGATTCCGATGCTTCACTTCAGGTTTACTGTATCCCTTGGACCTTCTTATTGACGATGAAACACAGATATTGCATCCGAAATAATTTCAAAAGGCACAATGCCGACTTAAGTACAAGAGGACTGACACTATAACTTTCTACGATTTTAACCTTTCCTGTGAGTCCAGTTTTAGATTCCGATGCTTCATTTCAGAATTAATGTATCCCTTGGACCTTCTTATTGACGATGAAACACAGAAATTGCATCCGAATTTAATACAAAAGTCACAATGCCGACTTAAGTACATGAGGACTGACACTCTCACTTTCTATGATTTGAACCTCTCCTGTGAGTCCAGTTTTAGATTCCAATGCTTCACTTCAGGTTTACTGTATCCCTTGGACCTTCTTATTGACGATGAAACACAGAAATTGCATCCGAATTTAATACAAAAAGCACAATGCCGACTTAGGTAAAAGTGGACTGACACTCTCACTTTCTGTGAACTGAACCTCACCTGTGAGCCCAGTTTTAGATTCCGATGCTTCACTTCAGGGTTACCTTATACCTTGCACCTTCTTATTGACGATGAACCACAGAAATTGCATTGGAATTAAATTCAAAAGGCACAATGCCGACTTAAGTACAAGAGGACTGACACTCTAACTTTCTATGATTTGAACCTCTCCTGTGAGTCCAGTTTTAGCTTCCGATGCTTCATTTCAGAATTACTGTATCCCTTAGACCTTCTTATTGACGATGAAAAAAAGAAATTGCATCCCAATTTAATACAAAAGGCACAATGCCGACTTAAATACATGAGGACTGACACTCTCACTTTCTATGATTTGAACCTCTCCTGTGAGTCCAGTTTTAGATTCTGATGCTTCACTTCAGGTTTACTGTATCCTTCGGACCTTCTTACAGACGATGAAACACAGAAATTGCATCCGAATTTAATACAAAAGGCACAATGCCGACTTAAGTAAAAGAAAACTGACACTCTCTCTTTCTATGATTTGAACCTCTCCCATGAGTCCAGTTTTAGGTTCCGATGATTCACTTCAGGATTACTGTATACCTTGCACTTTCTTATTGACTATGAAACATAGAGATTGCATCGGAATTAAATTCAAAAGGCACAATGCCGACTTAGGTACAAGAGGACTGACACTCTAACTAACTATGATTTGAACCTCTCCTGTGAGTCCAGTTTTAGATTCCGAAGCTTCACTTCGGATTTACTGTATCCCTTGGACCTTCTTATTGACGAAGAAACACAGAATTTGCATCCGAATTTAATACAAAGGGCACAATGCCAACATAAGTACAAGAGGATTGACACTCTAACTTTCTATGATTTGAACCTCTCCTGTGAGTCTAGGTTTAGATTCCGATACCTCACTTCAGGTTTACTGTATCCCTTGGACCTACTTATTGACGATGAAACACAGAAATTGCATCCGAATTTAATACATAAGGCACAATGCCGACTTAAGTAAATGAGGACTGACACTCTCACTTTCTATGATTTGAACTTCTCCTGTGAGTCCAGTTTTAGATTCTGATGCGTCACTTCAGGTTTACCGTATACCTGGCACCTTCTTATTGACGACGAAACACAGAAATTGCATCGGAATTTAATACAAAAGGCACAATGCCAACATAAGTACAAGAGGATTGACACTCTAACGTTCTATGATTTGAACCTCTCCTGTGAGTCCAGTTTTAGATATCGATGCTTCACTTCAGGTGTACTGTATCCCTTGGACCTTCTTATTGACGGTGGAATACAGAAATTGCATCCGAATTTAATACAAAAAGCACAATGCCGACTTAAGTAAAAGAGGACTGACACTCTCTCTTTCTGTGATTTGAACCTCTCCCATGAGTCCAGTTTTAGATTCTGATGATTCACTTCAGGATTATTGTATACCTTGCACTTTCTTATTAACGATGAAACATAGAAATTGCATCGGAATTAAATTCGAATGGCACAATGCCGACTTAAGTACAAGAGGACTGACACTCTAACTCCCTATGATTTGAACCTCTCCTGTGAGTCCAGTTTTAGATTCCGAAGCTTCACTTCGGGTTTACTGTATCCCTTGGACCTTCTTATTGACGAAGAAACACAGAATTTGCATCCGAATTTAATACAAAGAGCACAATGCCGACTTAAGTAAAAGAGGACTGCCCCTCTCACTTTCTGTGATTTGAACCTCACCTGTGAGTCCAGTTTCAGATTCCGATGCTTCACTTCAGGGTTACCTTATACTTTGCACCTTCGTATTGACGATGAAACACAGAAATTGCATCGGAATTAAATTCAAAACGCACAATGCCGACTTAAGTACAAGAAGACTTCCACTCTAACTTTCTATGATTTCAACCTCTCCTGTGAGTCCAGTTTTAGATTCCGATGCTACACTTCAGGTTTACTGTATTCCTAGCACCTGCGTATTGACGATGAAACACAGAAATTTCATCGGAATTTAATACAAAAGGCACAATGCCGACTTAAGTAAAAGAGGACAGACACTCTCACTTTCTATGATTTGAACGTCTCCTGTGAGTCCAGTTTTAGATTCTGATGCTTCACTTCAGGTTTACTGTATACCTTGCACCTTCTTATTGACGATGAAACATAGAAATTGCATCGGAATTGCATTCAAAAGGCACAATGCCGACTAAAGTACAAGAGGACTGACATTCTAACTTTCTATGATTTGAACCTCACCTGTGAGTCCAGTTTTAGATTCCGATGCTTCACTTCAGGATTACTGTATACCTTGCAGCTTCTTATTGGCGATGAAACACAGAAATTGCATCGGAATTAAATTCAAAAGGCACAATGCCGACTTAAGTACAAGAGGACTGACACTCTAACTATCTATGGTTTGAACCTCACCTGTGAGTCCAGTTTTAGATTCCGATGCTTCACTTCAGGTTTACTGTATCCCTTGGACCTTCTAATTGACGATGAAACACAGAAATTGCACCGAATTCAATACAAAGGGCACAATGCCGACTTAACTACAAGAGGACTGACACTCTCACTTTCTATGATTTGAACCTCTCCTGTGAGTCCAGGTTTAGATTCCGATGCTTCACTTCAGGTTTACTGTATACATAGCACCTTCTTATTGACGATGAAACACAGAAATTGCATCGGAATTAAATTCAAAAGGCACAATGCCGGCTTAAGTACAAGAGGACTGACACTCTAAGTTTCTGTGATTTGAACCTCTGCTGTGAGTCCAGTTTTAGGTTCCGATGCTTCATTTCAGAATTACTGTATCCCTTGGACATTCTTATTGACGATGAAACACAGAAATTGCATCCCAATTTAATACAAAAGGCACAATGCCGACTTAAATACATGAGGACTGACACTCTCACATTCTATGATTTCAACCTCTCCTGTGAGTCCAGTTTTAGATTCCGATGCTTCACTTCTGGTTTACTGTATCCCTTGGACCTTCTTACAGACGATGAAACACAGAAATTGCATCCGAATTAAATACAAAAGGCACAATGCCGACTTAAGTAAAAGAGGACTGACACTCTCTCTTTCTATGATTTGAACCTCTCCTGTGAGTCCAGTTTTAGATTCCGATCCTTCACTTCAGGTGTACTGTATACCTTGCACCTTCTTATTGACGATGAAACACAAAAATTGCATCCTAATTTAATACAAAAGGCACAATGCCGACTTAAGTACAAGAGGACTAACACTCTCACTTTCTATGATTTGAACCTCTCCTGTGAGTCTAGTTTTAGATTCCGATGCTTCACTTCAGGTTTACTGTATCTCTTGGACCTGCTTATTGACGATGAAACACAGAAATTGCATCCGAATTTAATACGTAAGGCACAATGCCGACGTAAGTAAATGAGGACTGACACTCTCACTTTCTATGATTTGAACTTCTCCTGTGAGTCCAGTTTTAGATTCTGATGCGTCACTTCCGGTTTACGGTATACCTTGCACCTTCTTATTGACGATGAAACACAGAAATTGCATCGGAATTTAATACAAAAGGCACAATGCCAACATAAGTACAAGAGGATAGACACTCTAACTTTCTATGATTTGAACCTCTCCAGTGAGTCCAGTTTTAGATTCCGAAGCTTCACTTCGGGTTTACTGTATCCCTTGGACCTTCTTATTGACGAAGAAACACAGAATTTGCATCCGAATTTAAGACAAAAGGTACAATGCCGACTTAAGTAAAACCGGACTGACCCTCTCCCTTTCTGTGATTTGAACCTCACCTGTGAGTCCAGTTTCAGATTCCGATGCTTCACTTCACGGTTACCTTATACCTTGCATCTTCTTATTGACGATGACACACAGAAATTGCATCGGAATTAAATTCAAAAGGCACAATGCCGACTTAAGTACGAGAGGACTGACACTCTAACTTTCTATGATTTCAACCTGTCCTGTGAGTCCAGTTTTAGATTCCGATGCTTCATTTCAGGTTTACTGTTACCCTTGGACCTTCTTATTGACGATGAGACACAGAAATTGCATCCGAATTTAATACAAAAGGCACAATGCCGACTTAAGTACATGAGGACTGACACTCTCACTTTCTATGATTTGAACCTGTCCTGTGAGTCCAGTTTTAGATTCCGATGCTTCACTTCAGGTTTACTGTTACCCTTGGACCTTCTTATTGACGATGGAACACAGAAATTGCACCCGATATTAATACAAAAGGCACAATGTCGACTTAAGTACAAGAGGACTAACACTCTCACTTTCTATGATTTGAACCTCTCCTGTGAGTCCAGTTTTAGATTCCGATGCGTCACTTCAGGTTTACCGTATACCTTGCACCTTCTTATTGACGATGAAGCACAGAAATTGCATCCGAAATCAATAAAAAAGACACAATGCCAACATAAGTGCAAGAGGATTGATACTCAAACTTTCTATGATTGGAAACTCTTCTGTGAGTCCAGTTTTAGATTCCGATGCTTCACTTCAGGTTTACTGTATTCCTTGGACCTTGTTATTGACGATGAAACACAGAGTTTGCATCCGAATTTAATACAAAAGGCACAATGCCGACTGAAGTACAAGAGGGCAGAATCTCTAACTATCTCTGATTTGAATCTCTTGTGTGGGTCCAGTTTCAGATTCCGATGCTTCACTTCAGGGTTACCTTATACCTTGCACCTTCTTATTGACGATGAAACACAGAAATTGCATCAGAATTAAATTCAAAAGGCACAATACCGACTTAAGTAAAAGAGGACTGACACTCTCACTTTCTATGATTTGAACTTCTCCTGTGAGACCACTTTTAGATTCCGATGCGTCACTTCAGATTTACCGTATACCTTGCGCCTTCTTATTGACGATGAAACACAGAAATTGCATCGGAATTTAATACAAAAGGCACAATGCCAACATAAGTACAAGAGGATTGACACTCTAACTTTCTATGATTTGAACCTCTCCTGTGAATCCAGTCTAAAATTCCGATGCTTCACTTCAGGTTTACTGTATACCTTGCACCTTCTTATTGACGATGAAATAAAGAAATTGCATCCGATTTTAATATAAAAGGCACAATGCCAACTTAAGTAAAAGAGGACTGACACTCTCTCTTTGTATGATTTGAACCTCTCCTGTGATTCCAGTTTTAGATTCCGATGCTTCACTTAAGGTTTACTGTATTCCTTGGACCTTCTTATTGACGAAGATACACAGAGTTTGCATCCGAATTTAATACAAAAGGCACAATGCCGACTGAAGTACAAGAGGGCAGAATCTCTAACTATCTATGATATGAACCTCTCCTGTGAGTCCAGTTTCAGATTCCGATGCTTCACTTCAGGGTTTCCTTACCTTGCACCTTCTTATTGACGAAGAAACACAGAAATTGCATCAGAATTAAATTCAAAAGGCACAATACCGACTTAAGTAAAAGAGGACTGACACTCTCACTTTCTATGATTGAACTTCTCCTGTGAGTCCAGTTTTAGATTCCGATGCTTCACTTCAGGTTTACTGTATCCCTTGGACCTTCTTATTGACGATGGAACACAGAAATTGCACCCGAAATTAATACAAAAGGCACAATGACGACTTAAGTAAAAGAGGGCTAACACTCTCACTTTCTATGATTTGAACCTCTCCTGTGAGCCCAGTTTTAGATTCCGATGCTTCACTTCAGGTATACTGTATCCCTTGGACCTTCTTGTTGACGATGGAACACAGAAATTGCACCCGAAATTAATACAAAAGGCACAATGCCGACTTAAGTACAAGAGGACTAACACTCTCACTTTCTATGATTTGAACCTCTCCTGTGAGTCCAGTTTTAGATTCCGATGCGTCACTTCAGGTTTACCGTTTACCTTGCACCTTCTTATTGACGATGAAGCACAGAAATTGCATCCGAATTCAATAAAAAAGACCCAATGCCAACATAAGTACAAGAGGATTGATACACAAACTTTCTATGATTTGAACCTCTTCTGTGAGTCCAGTTTTAGATTCCGATGCTTCACTTCAGGTTTACTGTATTCCTTGGACCTTGTTATTGACGATGGAACACAGAAATTGCACCCGAAATTAATACAAAAGGCACAATACCGACTTAAGTAAAAGAGGACTGACACTCTCACTTTCTATGATTTGAACTTCTCCTGTGAGTCCAGTTTTAGATTCCTATGCGTCACTTCAGATTTACCGTATACCTTGCACCTTCTTATTGACGATGAAACACAGAAATTGCATCGGAATTTAATACAAAAGTCACAATGCCAACATACGTACAAGAGGATTGACACTCTAACTTTCTATGATTTGAACCTCTCCTGTGAGTCCAGTTTTGGATTCCGATGCTGCACATCAGGTTTACTGTATACCTTGCACCTTCTTATTGACGATGAAATACAGAAATTGCATCCGATTTTAATATAAAAGGCACAATGCCGACTTAAGTAAAAGAGGACTGACACTCTCTTTTTCTATGATTTGAACCTCTCCTGTGAGTCCAGTTTTAGATTCCGATGCTTCACTTCAGGTTTACTGTATTCCTTGGACCTTCTTATTGACGATGAAACACAGAGTTTGCATCCGAATTTAATACAAAAGGCACAATGCCGACTGAAGTACAAGAGGGCAGAATCACTAACTATCTATGATTTGAACCTCTCCTGTGAGTCCAGTTTCAGATTCCGATGCTTCACTTCAGGGTTACCTTATACCTTGCACCTTCTTATTGACGATGAAACACAGAAATTGCATCAGAATTAAATTCAAAAGGCACAATACCGAGTTAAGTAAAAGAGGACTGACACTCTCACTTTCTATGATTTGAGCTTCTCCTGTGAGTCCAGTTTTAGATTCCGATACGTCACTTCAGATTTACCGTATACCTTGCACCTTCTTATTGACGATGAAACAGAGAAATTGCATCGCAATTAAATTCAAAAGGCACAATGCTGACTTAAGTACAAGAGGACTGACACTCTAACTTTCTATGATTTCAACCTCTCCTGTGAGTCAAGTTTTAGATTCCGATGCTTCATTTCAGGTTTACTGTTTCCCTTGGACATTCTTATTGACGATGAAACACAGAAATTGCATCGGAATTTAATACAAAAGGCACAATGCCAACATAAGTACAAGAGGATTGACACTCTAACTTTCTATGATTTGAACCTCTCCTGTGTGTAAAGTTTTTGATTCCGATGCTTCACTTCAGGTTTACTGTATCCCTTGGACCTTCTTACTGACGATGAAACACAGAAATTGCATCCGAATTTAATACAAAAGGCACAATGCCGACTTAAGTAAAAGAGGACTGACACTCTCTCTTTCTATGATTTGAACCTCTCCTGTGAGTCCAGTTTTCGATTCCGATGCTTCACTTCATGTTTACTGTATACCTTGCACCTTCTTATTGACGATGAAACACAGAAATTGCATCCGAATGTAATACAGAAGGCACATTGCCGACTTAAGTACAAGAGGACTGACACTCTAACTCCCTATGATTTGAACCTCTCCTGTGAGTCCAGTTTTAGATTCCGAAGCTTCACTTCGGGTTTACTGTATCCCTTGGACCTTCTAATTCACGAAGAAACACAGAATTTGCATCCGAATTTAATACAAAAGGCACA